>NW_028072653.1:6301744-7642129 GCF_014824575.4 Sturnira hondurensis | reverse complement strand
CTGGAGAAGCCTAATGACCATCCCCAAATCCAGCAACACGCTCCACAGACCGTTACTCACCTGGCACTCTAGCCTTGAACTCCCAGGCTAGAAAGTCGACTTTGGAGGGTGATTTCAGCTCGGAAAACATAGCGCAGCACTGGAGAGGCCTATTTATCATGCGAAAAACCTGCCACATATGCCACAAACACCGACTCGCCAAGCAGGTTAATTTTCTCTTAACTACCAGGTGAGAAATTCTCCTCCAGAGAGGGATCTGGGCGTGGGAAACTAGACTTGGAAGACTGTTCCAGTTTTCCAGGTCTAGTTTTCCAAGCCCAGTTTTGCTGTTCTCGTCTTGAAAATTCTCCCACCGCACTGGAGAAGCCTAATGAGCATCTCCAAATCCAGCAACACGCTCCGCAGACCGCTCCTCACCGGGCCCCTATGTTTGAACTCCCAGGCTAGAAAGTCTAACTTTCAGGTTAATTTCACCCTGGAAAACATAACATAGCACTGGAGAAGCCTATTTTTTATACAAAGAACCTCCACTTACTCCCCAACACCAACAAGTCAAGGCTGGCTAGTTTTCTCTTAAGTACCGAGCGAAAAAATTCTCTTTGGCTGTGGATCTGGGCTTGGACAAGATGAATTGGAAAACTGTTCCAGTTTACAAAGCCTACTTTTCCGATCCCGCTCTTCCCTTTCCAGTCTTGGAAAGTGTCACCTCGCGCTGGAGAAGCCTAATGACCACCCCCAATTCCAACAACACTTTCCACAGTCCACTTCTCACCAGGCGCTCTAGTTTTTACTGAACTCCCAGGCTAGAAAATCTAATTTCTCTTTGATTTCCACCTGGGAATATAACAAAGCACGGGAGAAGCCTATTGATCTTCCAAAGAACCTCCCACTTATGCCACAAACACCAACTCCTCAAGAATGGTAAGTTTGTCTTAACTACCAACTGAGAAATTCTCCTCCAGAGAGGGTTCTGGGCTTGGAAAACTAGACTTGGAAAACTGTTCCAGTTTTCCAGATCTAGTTTTCCAAGGCCCGTTTTGCTTTTCTACTCTTCAAAATATTACCTCGGCACTTTAGAAGCCATGTTCCCTTCCAAGAATCTTGCAACCCATTCCACAAACCTCTTCTCCCAAGGCTGTCTAATTTTTCCTGAACCCTGAGGCTATAAAGGCTCCTCTTGAAGTGCACCTGCGGTTCGAGAACTTAAGCAGCACCGCAGTTGCATATTACCCATCACAAAACCTGAAACCAATTTCACAAACGCCTTCAGCAAAAGCCCAACAACTTCTTTTTTAACGCTGGGGTGAAAAGTGCTCCGTTTTAGGTGGATCTGTGCTTGGCAAATTGGAATTGAAAAACTGTGCACGTCTTCCAAGTCCAGTTTTCGAAGCTCAGGTTTGGATTTCTAGTCTTGGAAACTTCAACACCATGCTGGAGAAGCCTACTTACCATCGGAAAGTCCTGCATCCCATTGCACCAAAAATACTCCCAAGGCCCTCTATTTATTTCCTTACTCGTAGGCTAGCAAGGCGGCTTCGAGGAAGATTTTCGCCAGTAAAACTTAAAAGAGCACTGAGAAGTCTACTTAGTATCGGAATAACCTGCCACTTACTCCCAAACACCAACCAGTCAAGGCTGGCTAGTTTTCTCTTAACTACCGAGTGAAAAATTCTCTTCTGAGGTGGATCTGGGCTTTGATAACTACACTTTGAATAGTGTTCCACTTTACAAAGCCTACTTTTCCAAGCCCGGTTTTCCCTTTCCGGTCTTGAAAAGTTTAACACGGCACTGGAGAAGGCTAATTACCATCCCCAAATCCAGCAACACATTCCACAGACCGCTTCTCACCAGGCGCTCTAGCTTTTAATTAAGTCCCAGGCTACAAAATCTACTTTTGAGGTTTATTTCTGCGTGGGAAATGTAACCCAGCACTGAAGAAGCCTATTTATCATCCGCAGAACCTGCCACTTATGCCACAAACACCAACTCGTCAAGAATGGTAATTTTCTCTTAACTCCCAAGATAGAAATTCTCCTCCAGTGAGGGATCTGGGGTTGGAAAACTAGATATGGAATACTGTTCCAAGCAATCTGTTTTGCTTTTTTAGTCTTGGAAACATTACCATGGCACTGGAGAAGTCAAGTTACAATCCAAGAAACCTGCAACCCTTTCCACAAACATCTTCTTCCAAGGCTGTCTAGTTTTTCCTGAACCTTGAGGCTAGAAAGGCTCTTTTTGAGGTTCACCTGAGGTTAGAGAACTTAAGCAGCACCTCAGTTGCATGTCAGCCATCGCAAAACCTGAAACCAATTTCACAAACACGTTCACCGCAATCCCAACAACTTCTTTTTTAATGTCCAGGTTAAAAGTGCTCCCTATTAGGTGGATCTGTGGTTGGCAAACTGTTCTTGAAAAACTGTGCATGTCTTCCAAGTCCAGTTTTCCAAGCTCAGTTTTGGATTTCTAGTCTTGGAAACTTCAACGGGACACTGGAGAATCCTATTTACCAGCCGAAAGACCTGCATCCCATTGCACCAACAAATAATCCTAGGCTCTCTAGTTCTTACCTAACTCCCAGCATAGGAAGTTGAATTCCGAGGGTATTTCAGCTTGGAAAACTTAACACAGCACTGAGAAGCCTACTTACCATCCAAAGATCCTACCACTTGCTCCCCAAACACCAACTCGTCAAGGCTGGCTAGTTTTCTTGGAACTATCAAGCTAAAAATTCCCTTCTCAAGTGCATCTTGGTTTGGAGAACCTAACTTGGAAAAGTGTTCCAATTTACAAACCTTACTTTTCCCACCCCAGTTCTGCTTTCCAGTTTTGGAAATTTTAACTCGGCACTGAGAAGCCTAATTACCATCTCTAAATCCTGCAACGCATTCCACAGACCGCTTCTCACAAGGAGCTGTAGTTTTTACTTATCTCCCTTGGTTGAAAGGCTACTTTTGAGGTTGATTTCAGCCTGGAAAAAATAACACAGCACTGGAAAAGCCTATTGAACATCCGCAGAAACTTCCTCTTATGCCACAAACACCAACCCCTCAAGAATGGTAATTTTCTCTTAACTATCAAGTGCGAAATTGCCCTCCAGAGAGGGATCTGGTGCTTGGAAAACTAGACTTGGAAAACTGCAGTTTTCCAAGTCTAGTTTTCCAAGCCCACTTTTGGTTTTCCAGTTTTGGAAATATTACCATGGCACTGGAGAATCCTAGTTACCATCGACAAAACCTGTCACCCATTTCCAAAACACCTTCTCCCAAAGCTGTGTAGTTTTTACTGAACCCCCAAGCTAGAAAGGCTCTTTTTGAGGTGCACCAGCGGTTGGAGAACTTAAACAGCACAGGATTTGCATGTTTACCACCCCAGAACCTGAAACCAATTTCACAAACACCTTTACCACAAGCCCAAACAATTTTGTTTAACGCCCCAATGAGAAATCCCCCCTCTTAGGTGGATCTGTCTTTGGCAAACTGGACTTGAAAATCTGTGCACGGTTTTCATGTCTAGTTTTCCAAGCCCAGTTTTGTTTTTCTAGACTTGGAAAACTTAACACGGAATTGGGGAAGCGTCATTACCATCCTGGAATCCTGCAACCCATTCCAGATACAACATCTTCCAAGGATCTCTTCTTTTTACTTAACTCCCAGGCTAGGAAAGCTCTTTTTCGGGTGGATCTAGGCTTGGAAAATTTATCACAGCCCTTGGCAAGCCTATTTATAATTTGAAGAACCTGAAACCCATTCCACAATCACCCCTGACCAAGGAATCTTAGATTTTATGTTAACTCCCAAGCTGGAAATTCTCCTTCCGATATGGATCTGTCCTTGGAAAACATAAAACTCAATTGAAAGCCTATTTACCATCCGAAAAATCTGCATCCCATTCCACAAACAACTTCTCACAAGGCTCTATAGTCTTTATGAACTCCCAGTCTAGGAAGGCTCTTTTTTTTTTAAGATTTTATTTACTTATCTTTAGAGTGGAAGGGAATGAGAGAGGGAGAGAAACATCAATGTATGGTTGCCTCTGGTGTGTCCCCTGCCGGGAACTGGCCTGCAACCCAGGCATGTGCCCTGACTGTGAATCGAACCGCCATCGTGTGCTTCGCAGGCCCACACTCAATCCACTGAGCTACACCAGCCAGGGCTAGGAAGGCTCTTTCTGCGGTAAATCGCGGCTTGTGAAATTTAACACAGTACTCCAAAAGTGTATTTACCATCCGAAGACTCTACCACTTATTCCACAAACATCTTTTAGGGAAGGCTGCCTAGTTTTCTCTTCACCCTTAAGTGAGAAATTCTTCTGAGGTGGATCGGGTCTTGGAAAACTAGACTTGGAAAACTGTTCCAATGTTTCAAATCTACTTATCTGAGCCGAGTTTTGTTTTCCTAGTCTTGGAAATTATAACACAGCCCTGTAGAATCTTAATCACCCACCAAATAACCTGTAACCCATTCCACAAACACCTTCTCACAGTGCTCTCTAGTTTTTACTTAACTCCCAGGCTAGGAAGGCTCTTTCCGAGTCGGATCTCAGCTCGGAAAACCTAACACAGCACTGGAAAACCCTATTTACTATCCGAGGAACCTGAACCCCATTCCACAAACACCTTCTCAGCAAGGCTGCCTAGTTTTCTCTTAACTCCCTAACGAGAAATTTTCCCTCTTGGGTGCATCCTGTCTTGTAATAGTGGACGTGGAAATCTATTCCAGTTTTCCGAGTCTAGTTTTCCAAACCCAGTTTTTTTTTTCAGACTTGGAAAATTTAACACGGCACTGGAGAAGCCTAATTACCTAATTAGCCACTTTTATGAAAGAAGATATGACTGTTGTTGGAGAGAGAAGTATTGTTAGTTAGATGTAGAAAGGAGTTTGGCTGTGGGAGGTCAGATTCTGTGGCAAGGTGAGTGTAAAGGATAACAAATCGGTGTAGTGTGTGAGAGAATCGAGTTAAGCACTACAGTACTAGATTTCTGAAAAGCATGAAGTGGACTGAGATCTGGGAGAGGTAATGTGAAATATTTACAATTCTATGGAACAGCTAATATTTACATTAATATTAGAGCAGAGTCATATGACAGAATGTATATGATCTGGATAACATGAATAGGGGTATAGAACTTTGAGTAGTGTGCTAGAGGAACACAGTAATGTGAAGGATAGTAAATTAGCAGTACACTGTGGAAGAGAGAAGAGGGGAAACCTGTCAAATGATACAATTCTAGCGTAGAGGACTGTACAGAAAGAAGTGGAGTATAAAAATACTATTAAAATAGAGATGTAAGAATAATGAAAAAAGAATAATGTAGATATGCAGTAGCTTGTATTTTCTTTGCAATAACAGTGAAATTTGTCTCACTCTCCCAACTGTTGGGATAACCTCTTTTGGGGTACAACTTTGTTCCTTTCACAGTTCCAAGTTTTTTGTCTCACTTGTGGGTATTTAAAAAAAGGCAGGAGTAGGGAGGAAGAAGAGATAAAATTGGAAAGAAAGGAAGGAGAAATAAAATAAAAAAGAAGGAAAGAGAGGAAAAAGGTGTTGAAAGATAAACGATCATAAAAACATTTAAACAGATATAAAAATAACCACTACCACCCCCCAAAAAAACACAAAACAAAAGGAAAAAAACATGGCCTTTTGGCTTTATAACTGGCCAAGCCTGTTTTTCTGGTCTTGCTGGCTGCAGCAGGGTAAGGAGCGATTGTTGTGGCCTTTCTCCCTTCTCAATGTGTTCTAGCCAGTCTTTCGAGCACTCTCCCAAGAGCAAGTCATGCATCTCTCCTGGGGATCCAGGTCTTCTTCAGAGTGCTGTTTCCCAGGGGGTTATCTGTTTGGGCTGGTGTGCAAGTGCCTGCGTGTACCCAGCCAGGCTGCCTAGGTCCCTTACGGGCAGAAAAGGAGACCCCAGTGCACTGTTAGTGGGATTGCAAACTGCTGCGACTGCTATGGAAAACAGTATGGAGTTTTCTCAGAAAACTAAAAATGGAACTCCCTTATGACCAGGCAATTTCCTTGGTAGGATTATATCCTAAGAACCCTAAAACATCAATCCAAAAGAACCTATGCACCCCAATGTTCATAGAAGCACAATTTACAATAGACAAATTTTGGAAGCAACCTAAGTGCCTATCAGTAAATGAATGGATCAGAAAACTATAGTACATTTCTAGGATGGAATATTATGCAGCATAAATAAAGAAGGATCTTCTACCCCTTATGACAGCCTGGATGGAACCGGAGAACATTATTCTAAGTGAAACAAGCCAGGCAGTGAAAGAAATATACCATATGATCCAACTTTTAACTGGAACCTAGTCAACAAAATGAACAAGCAAGCATAATATCGCCAAAGACTTTGAAATTGGGAAGAAGCTGACAGTAATCAGATGGGATAGGGGAGAGGATAATTGGGAGAAAAGGTGAAGGTTTACAGAACAAGAATAAAGGACACATGGACAATAAGAACGAAGGAGTGGCAACAGGGAAGGAAGGTTGGGGGAACCTGGGGTGGGGAGAAATATAGAAAACTACTTGAACAGCAATAAAAATTGAAAGTCTTTTTTTGTAAAAAAGGATATTTGAAAATATTTTCACCAAGAAGTTTCATCTACATTGGATGAATGATTCTGGCATACTTATACCTTGGGTGGTTGTGCCAAGGAGGCTGTTGACATTATAGGTGTAGAAGAGTTCATTCAATGACAGTGTATGGAATGAAAATTAGAAAAAATATGGGGGCAATGTTTGTTCACAAACCTCACAGAAAGCTTAATCTGTCGCTGTGGGCAGAAGACTACTGTCTGGTACCTGGGAAGGTGTTGAGCCTCCTTGGTTTTGGGTAGTTTTGAACACTTGCTTAAAAGTAGATATAATTGTAACATAAAGGAGGCATTCTGAAGATTGTGAATAGTCAAGGGGTATATCATCTCTTTACAAATGGACATCTCCTAACTTGTGGAAATGCTCAGAAATATCCCCTTATTGGCTTGTATTTCAGTGCTCATTTTAGGTTTTCTGTTAGATTTAAACTCATAAGCTCTGGGACTTGAACACTTCAAAGAGTGTAGAAATTGGTTAGTGAGTACTCTTTATATGTCATCTCTCACAATCCCTTGAATTTTTCATACTTATCATTGAGACTAAAGAAAATCTTTGTATTTTTTAATTCATATGTTTTGGTGGCTGATCTCAGTGGGTCATTTTGTATTATGTAGTTAACTGCATTATTTTATGAGTACAATTAAAATGATCTCATAAATATTGTGAACTTTGTTTTACTAGGTGAATAAATTAAAACTAAAAATATGAAGGGGGACTCAAAAACAGAATTTATTTATAAGGGCTGTGTTTTTATTCTTACATATTGAAACTTCACTCACCTTCAAACTACTCTCCATCTGATGCAATACACCTATTGAGACCTTTTTTCCACAGCTGAAAACAGCTTTTGAACTCATCAATTTTAATGCCTTTTAGTGCTTCTACCATTTTGGTTTCACCTCTCCCACAATGAAAAAATGTTTCCTCTTGAGAACCATGTTCATGCAAGGAAGCAAAAAAAAAAAAAAAGTTACTTGAGGCAATATTGAGTCAAATGCGAGGGTGGGGCCTAGGGGTCACACCGTTTTTTTATAAAAAAAACTTCTGAACACACCGCACATTGTGGGCAGGTGCACTCATAAATAACCCATTATGAAATGGGCAAAGATGTTGAAAGAATGTTCAAAAAATTCACTGATGCTGCATGCAGTCTCTCACAACATTGGATGGTACACTGATACAGATGAGTTCCTAGAACACTCGCCTAGAAGATCAAGCCAGTACTATAGGGGCCTGCCCTCCAGAAGATAATTCTGTTTTTATGATGGTGATCTCCCCTTATAGACAAACTGTTACATGATTATTTTGGACTTAAAAATACTTTCTCTTAGGTTCAGGAAAATAAGACTGAGGCCTAAAGATGGAGAAAGACTTCTGAACCAAGATTTTAAGTCTTATTTTTAAGACTAAAAATTGATGAGTATGACTGTATTAAAATTAATGATATCTATTGAACAAAAAATTTCAGAGGCAAATTTGATAGATTATGACAGATAGTGAAAAAACATTTGCAATGTCTAAAACTGACATGGTATTAAATATAGACTATAAAAAGATCTCTTATGTATTGAAAGAGTGGAGACTCAAGAGAAAAATGAGCAAAGTAGGTGAATGAGAATTCAGAGACGAGGACATCGAAAGGCTAACAAGTTATCAAGAATGGATTTTTTTTTTCTTCAGAGACATCAGTATAAAACTGCAATGCAACATACACAAATAAAATAATATGGAAAATTACTTCACAATATGATAAGTACAGGAAAGGCTAATAATACTAAGTACTCTTGAAGTAGTGGGTAGATGGAAATTCTTACTTGGGACATGTAACCTGCTGAGTGACCATCTGACAGAATTTAATGGAATCATGTATTTGCATCTCCTATGTCCCAGTATTCCACTCCTGGGGATTTAGCTCAGAAACACCCTAACGTGTAACTGTAATCAGCTTGTACAAGGGTGTCCACCATAGCAGAATCCATGGGAGCTGGGATTTTGGACAATACTGTGCTTTAGTCACTACAGTTGTGGGCTATTAGGTGCTGAGAATCCATAATATTTAGAAGGAGGAAGAAGCATAAATCTAATTATTCATAGAGCAACTTAAATATTAAAATGTTACCAATGACAAAAACAGATTTGTAAAACATTAACATTTATGTAAAATTAAAACCATACTTCCTCTTTCCCCAAGCACTAATATACATGGAGAAAGCAAAACCTGCTTGAGTGTGGTGGTAGAGTAAAGGTAATAATATGGGTGCAATAATTTGTAATCCTAACTTAAACATTTCACCTAAGACTTCATACAATGTGCTGGAGTGTGATATTGTTGTTAGAGAATTGCATGCTTATGATTTTATAATAAAAGTTTATGTCATGAAAAAGGTATTACATTTGCCAGACCCTGTATATTATAGTATATATTGATATATAAGGATATGTATTAAATATATTAGTGTGGATTCTATGGGGAAGCAGGCTGGGAGTGGGGTCAGAGGAAGGACAAAAATAGTAGCGTGAATATAATAATTTGAAACAAAGGAGGTATCTTTAAGGAGCCAGAGACATAGTATGCTACAAATAGAGGTGTCTGAGGAACTCAGTCTCCTTGGAATCAACCAAATGATTTATTTTCACAAAGTACTTCTCTGGGTCATTGATCAAACCTTATTAAATAAATACATCATGATAAAAATAAATTACAAAATTTATTTTAAGTATATTACAGTTTATAAAGGACTTAACAAAAAGGTATACCATTGCACTTTTAATACAATTTGATTGACCACATTTTGTTGTGTGACTGACCTATCTTTGACTCTCAACAGTTCAACGGAAAAAAATATTTTAAATCACAATCCACTTAAAGGAATGACTGGATTAGCAAATATAATTCCTAACTAAGCAAGCATAAGAAATGACTGAAACTTAGATATAGATTAAAATTTGAGTTAGAACTAGATGAGCAATGATACATAATGTAAGACCACTCCAATAAAAGCTGAGTGAAAATTGTAACACCATGTGACCAACTGGAGTATTCTCTCTCTGTCTCTCTCTCCCCCCTCCTAAATTTTTAAACAATGCAATGAAGTTTCTCCACATTCACTTTGGGCTGCAATGAATACTTATTGCTAGTGTTCCTATTTTGTTTCCAAAACTTCCAAATATTCACCATATTAAAATTTTAATTAAGTGCCAAGGCACTACAGATTTTGTTATAAATAAAAAAAATTAGCTCTGGCAAAAAGCACATGTTAACATGCACCGGGCACTAATAGTAGTGTTTCTTACTCTGAAGAGTTAGTCTCTGAGTCTCTGCCTTGAGTACACATTTTGCAGCAACTTGAGAGATCTTTGTGGTGGTTGTATGTTTTCCCTATCTGGAATATTTATATTTAAAAATTAACTCTTTTCCTTCTGTTTCCCTTCCAGCTATCCTAATAAATTTTATACAGTAGAGTATACTTTACTAAAGACCTAAATAACTATTTTCCAGTGTAAATATCAGAGATGGCTTCTCAAATTTTTTTTTCTGAAATGATTTTGATATGGTCAAAATGAACCTGACATCTCTGGCTCTGGTTTCTTGGTGCATTTTTCTTCTTCACTCAAGTAAAGAGTATGTTTCAGGTTTAGTTAGTGATAAATTTCCTAAATTCATAATTTTTCAGCGTGACAAACTCCTCTTTGCTGCTTTTATTACTCCCTCTGCTTTCTCATGACTCTGTTTGAAATTTTGACAATTTACTGTCCATGGCACACAGCCCAGATCCTATTGGTATTTGAGGATTTATGTAATTTTGTGCACATCACTGTGACAGTGTCAGTGGGTTTTCCCAGTGCTTCCAGAGGTCCTGTAGTGATCACAGCCAAGAGAGCTGATCAGTTGGGCAGTTATGGCTTTGCATCATGTGTTCCCTCTCTCATTATTCTTCAGAATCCTCCGAGGAATTAATAATTACATCTTAGTCATCTCTGCACCCTAAATTGTAGTACAGTGTCTGGCACATAAGAGATGTCCTCTAAAAGTTTGAATGGTGCATGGCCATAATAATTTCAGGATCTGAGAGATATGTCTGTGAGGGAATAGTAGGGTTTTTCAATGCTAAATACCACTTAGTCCTTTTACTCCCTGCTTCTGACAGCCATTTGTCTGTCACTCTTGCTTTGTGTGGCCATTCACTGAGACAGGACATGTTTTTTTCCAGAACAAAATGACCCACACTGGGGGACATTGGCTGCTCTGAGTTAGAGACATAACTGATCGTGTCCACACTCACTAGTTGGGGTGAGGTGCTTTCTGCAATACAGCTGCTTTCAGTCCCTGCAAATTATTGGGTGGGGCAGTAGAGCTCACTCTGTGCATGAAGTGTCCACACAGACCACTATGGAGGATATTTCCTAGCTAGAAAGCCACTGACATGTTTCAGCTCTCCACATGGTTTTGCTTGTTGCAGATCAGTGAGCTTTTGGGAGAGCTAGGTCTGTACGAGGAGATAAGGCCCACAGTGCATTTGCCTCCTGCTCAGATCTATTGTCCCCCTCACCTGCATGACCTTGTGTTTCTTTTCTAGTGTGCTAACCTCTTCCAGAATGCTTCACAGCAGCTTTCTGCAAAGTGCAATGGAACAGACTCACATTTTTCCACTGTTAGTAGAATTTTTCCTCTAGTAGAATTTGTTAGAAAATCGTCCCATTGGCCAAACTTTCATTGTACTGGAACCAATCATCCTGGTCTCCTTAACATCATTTGTATCTAGTGGACAACATCATGTCACAGGTGAAAAGTAAAATGCAGATGTTTTCACCAGCTGCAGTAAAGTCTGATTTGATGCGTTTGTGATAAATGTAAACATGAGGTTTTATTATTCTATCCTATTCCTTTTATAATCCCCTGTGACAGGTTTATTCATTTAATAATGAAATATTAAACTGAGAAATCATAGTATCTATGAACAAAAAGGAGGAGGTGTGAGATGAATTCCCCAGGATTTCTTCTTACAATATTTGATCTTAGATTTAATGAAGTTTGATTTTTACCTGTTGACTGGGACATCAAAATGAAAGAGTGAAGTATGACTTACCTAATTCTAATATTTTAAAATCTGTTAGTGTGTCAAAATTTCAAGCTACTGACACATACATGTTTTATTTTCTGAGGGGGTCTATTGAACTTATTCCATTGTATCTTGTTGATAAACTTTTGCAAATGCCCCTTTCCTCAGTTAGATTGTCTTTTCTGATTTTTACAGATTTCCACCAGTCCAAATGTCAGTCTAGGGAGTGTCTGCATGTTGATGTATGTTTCTCATAAGTTCTATAAATTTATAGACAACTGGGCAACAGTGTTTACACATCCTCTGCATGTTTATCCACTGCAGCATTCAGTAAAGGGCTTTGAAATAGCTGTTGTTCTCGATTAGCCTAAGTAGAACCATGTTGTCTTTGTCAAGTCAGGAAAGTCTTATGCATTGTGGTACTGAAAAAAGTTATTGTTTCTATAAGAAAGCTATGGTCTTCAGTTAATATTTAAGAGTATAATACCTGAAGAGTAAAAACAAATGCAGAACCAAATGGAAACTAGTTTTGTATAGAGAAATGACATGCAAATCAATAGCAAGGCACTATTACTTTATTATTTCAATCAGTAGGAAAGACAGTCTGTGGGAACATGAGGGCATACAAACTTCAGCTTGAACAAAGTGAAACACAATGAAAAGTTTCAAGGTCGGAGATTATTGTTCATACAGTTGGGTGAGGAACAAGTATGACGATATCTGTTTTTATTTGATAATAATTCTCATGTTTCTACATACCAGTAGCTTGTTCACATAGCCAGGATACAACAGACTCCAAGGAGACAAAGTAGGTTACCTGCTTGTGAGAATGAATCCTTTTTAGCGTGCTGGGTTAATCAGTGATTAAGTTATTTCTATTCATTTTTTCTCTCTATAGTTCAGTCTTTGACTCTATCGTAAGTGTGAATACTTAACATTGAAACATGCCTCTGTTTGAGCCTAACTTCTATTTACCACCTTAATTGAGTTTGATTTTAATATATATAAAATAGAGATGAATATACTTACTTCTGGACTGATACAAGTATTAAATAACTTGAAGTACAGTCAACTCCTGCCATACTGAGCTGGTTATTGCTCAAGACTTATTTTTTGCCTTCCCTTAGCCCAGTTAAGGATAAATCCCATAGCTAGGATGAGTGTTCTACTTCAAGAATCAAGGCAACTACTCAATATCAGTGAGAAGTGCAATCATTAACCACTGATAAAAAATAAAATTATAATAGGAATACCAGAAGGAGAAGAAGAGCAAGGGATAGAAAATCTATTTGAAACAGTAATGATGAAAAAATTCCCTAATTTGATGAGAGAAAAAGTCACATAAATCTAGGAAACACAGAGTGTCCAAGTCAAGAGGAACACAAAGAGGCCCACTTCAAGACACATCATCATTAAAATGGTAAAATTTCAAGACAAAGAGAGAATCTTAAAGGCAGCAAGGGATAAAAAGGAAGTAACATACAAGGGAGCCCCAATAAGGTTTCCTGCTGACATCCCAATGGAAACACTCCAAGCAAGAAGACACTGGGAAGAAATATTCCAAGTAATGAGAACCAGAGGCCTTACACCAACGTTACTTTGTCCAGCAAGGCTCTCAATCAAGATAGAAGGCCAGATAAACAGCTCCCAAGACAAAAAAAAAAAGTCTAAAACAATACACCTCCACCAAATCAGCTCTGCAAGAGATACTAAAAGGTCTGCTTCAAGGAAAGGAAGAAAAAGAGAGAGACAATGAGAAGCAAAGGTATAAAAATGACAATGCATAAGTACCTATCAATAATAACCTTAAATGTAAGTGAATTAAGTGCTCCAATCAAAAGACATAGAATAGCTGAATGGATAAGAAAGCACGACCCACACATTTGCTGCCTACAAGAGACCCACCTCAGGACAAAAGACCTACACAGACTGAAAGTGAGGGGCTGGAAACAAATTTCCCAAGCAAACGGCCAGGAAAAAAAGTCAAGGTAGCAATACTCATATCAGACAAAATAGACTTCAAAAATGGGGCCATAAAAAGAGACCCAGAAGGTTACTTCATAATACTCAAGGGAAGAATCCACCAAGAAGACATAAACATTGTAAATATATATGCACCCAACATAGGATCACCCAAATATATAAAGAAAATCTTAGAGGACTTCAAGAAAGATATTGATGGCAACACAATTATAGTTGGGGATTTTAACACCCCAATGTCAAAAGTGGACAGATCTTTCAAACAAAATATCAAAAAAGATACTGTGGAATTTAACAACATCCTAGATAAAATGGACTTAACTGATATATATCTATATATCTATATCTATATCTATATCTATATCTATATCTATATATCTATCTATATATCTATATCTATCTATCTATCTATATCTATATCTATATATATATATAGAGAGAGAGAGAGAGAGAACCCTTCATCGCAAAGAAGCTAAATACACATTCTTTTCAAATGCACCTGGAACATTTTCAAAGATAGACCACATGAGAGGTCACAAAACAAGTCTAAACACATTTAAGAAAATTGAAATCATGCTGAGCATTTTCTCCAATCAAAAGGAACTGAAACTGGAAACCAACCCCAAGAGAAAAGACCCAAAACATTCAAAATCATGGAGATGGAATAGCATATTAAACAACAAATGCGTCAAGAATAAAATTAGGGAAGAGATCAAAGAGTTTCTGGAAACAAATGAAAATGAACTCACAACAGCCCAAAACTTATGGGACACAGCAAAGGCAGTCCTGAGAGGGAAGTTCAGAGCAATATAGGCCTACCTAAAGAAGATAGAAACATTTCAAACTAACAAACTAACCCTATGCCTACAAGCGCTTGAGGAACAACAACAAAGACAGCCCACAGCAAGTAGAAGGAAGGAAATAACCAAGATCAGAGCAGAATTAAATGAGTTAGAGACTAAAAGCACAATTCTAAGGATCAATGAATCCAGGAGCTGGTTTTTTGAAAAGATAATCAAAACAGACAAGCCTTTAGGCAGGGTCATCAAGAAAAAAAGAAAAATAACCCAAATAAACACAATCAGAAGTGAAAGATGAGAGATTATAACTGATACCACAGAAATAGAAGAGATTGTAAGAAATTACTATGAAGAATTGTATGCCAAGAAATTTGAAAACCTAGGTGAAATGGAAAAATTTCTAGAAAAATATAAGTTTCCAAAACTCAATGAAGAAGAAGCAGAAAGCCTGAGTAGACCAATAACAGCAAATGAAATTGAAGCAGTAATCAAAAATCTCCTGAAGCACAAAATCCCTGGACCAGATGGTTTCACAGGAGAATTCTACAAAGCATTTAAGGAAGAGCTAACTCCTATTCTTCACAGGCTATTCCAAAAAATCCAAAATGATGAAAGTGAAATCCCAAACTCTTTGTATGAAGCCAAAAGCTTCATAAAAAGATAATTCCAGAACCAGATAAAGATACAATGAAGATAGAAAACTTCAGGTCAGTATTGCTGATGAACATAGATGCTAAAATTCTCAACAAAATATTGCCAAACCACATCCAACAATACATTAAAAAGATCATTCACCATGACCAAGTGGGATTCATCCCAGGGATGCAAGGATGGTTCAATATTCACAAACTGGTAAATGTAATACATTATATAAACAAAAACAAAGACAAAAATCACCTGATCATATCAATAGATGTGGAAAAAGCTTTTGATAAGGTGCAACACCCATTTATGATAGAAACACTCACCAAAGTGGGAATAGAGGGAGCATTCCTCAATATAATAAAGGCCGTATATGAGAGACCTAAAGCCAACATCATACTCAATGGGCAAAAACTAAAATCTTTTCCACTAAGATCAGGAACAAGACAAGGTTCTTCTACTTTCGCCACTTCTATTCAATATAGTATTTGAAGTTTAAGCCAAAGCGATCAGACAAGAAAAGGAAATAGAAAGCATCCAAATCCAAAAGTAGGAAACAAAACTGTCACTGTTTGCAGATGACATGATAGTGTACATGGAAAATCCTATAGACTCTACCCAAAAACTGCTCCACCTAATAAATGAATTTGGCAAAACAGCAGGATACAAAGTCAATATCCAGAAAGCAACGGCATTTTTGTATACCAACAAGGAAACAGCAGAAGCAGAAATCAAGAAAAAATCCCATTTGATATAGCAAAAAGAAAAAATACTTAGGAATAAACTTAACCACGGATGTAAAAGACCTGTATGCAGAAAACTACACAACACTGAAGAAAGAAATCAAGGAAGAAACAAACAAATGGAAACATATACCATGTTCGTGGATTGGAAGAATTAACATCATCAAAATGTCCATACTACCCACAGCAATGTACATTCCATGCAATACCTATTAAAGTACTAATGACATATTTTGCAGACATAGAACAAACACTTCAAAAATTTATATGGGACCACAAATGACCCCGAATAGCAGCTGTAATTTTGAGAAAGAAGAACAAAGTAGGAGGAATCACAATACCTGATACCAAACTGTATTACAAGGCCACTGTAATCAAAACAGCCTGGTACTGGCATGAAAACAGGCACAAAGACCAATGGAACATAACAGAGATCCCAGAAATAAACCCAAATCTCTACAGACAATTACTGTTCAACAAAGGAGGCAGCAACATAAAATGGACTAACAATAACCTCTTTAACAAATGGTGCTGGGAGAACTCGATGTCTACATGCAAAAAAAGAAACTCTAGCATCAACTTACACCATACATCAAAATAAATTCAAGGTGGATAAAAGACTTAAATACAAGTCATGATACCATTAAAGTCCTAGAGGAGAACATTGGCAAGAAAATCTCAGATATTTCACGCAGCAACATTTTTACTGATATGTCCCCTAGAGCACGGGACATAAAGGAAAGAATAAACAAATGGGATTTCATCAAAATTAAAAGCTTCTGCAAGGCTAAGGAAAATAGTATTAAAATAAAAAGACAACCAACTCTATGGAAAAATGCATTTGCCAATGATACCTCAGACAAAGGTTTAATCTCCAAAATATAAAAGGAACTTACATGACTCCACTCCAAGAAGAGAAGTAACCCAATTAAAAGCGGGCAAAGGACTTGAACAGACACTTCTCCAAGGAGGACATACAGAAGATCCAGAGACATATGAAAAAGATGCTGGATATCTTTAGCTATCAGAGAGATGCAAATTAAAACCACAATGAGATAGCACTTCACACCAGTCACAATGGCCATCATAAAGCAACAAACAACAAGTGTTGGAGAGGTTGTGGAGAAGAGGGGACACTAATCCATTGTTGGTGGGATTGCAGACTGATACAACCACTGTGGAAAACAGTATGGAATTTTCTCAGAAAACTAAACTTGGACCTGCCTTTTGACCCAGCAATTCCACTGCTGGGGTTGTATCCTAAGAACACTAAAACACCAATCCAAAAGAACCTTTCACCCCAATGTTCATAGCAACACAATTTACAATAGCCAAGAGTTGGAAGAAACCTAGGTGCCCGTCAGTAAATGAATGGATCAAAAAACTATGGTACATATGCACAATGGTATTCCATGCAGCAGAAAGAAAGAAGGAGCTCCTACCATTTGCAACAGCATGGATGGAACTGGAAAGCATTATGCTGAGTAAACTAAGCCAGGTGTTGAAGGACAAATACCATATGATCTCACCTTTAAAGGGAAGCTAAACAACAAAACAAACAAGCAAGCAAAATAAAAAACAAAGACTGAGATAGAGAACAGGGGCACAGTGACAAGAGGGGAGAGGGGAGGAAATTTCAGGGGGGAAAGGGGAAGGATTTAGAAGAACTGGTATAAAGGACACATGGACAACACCTGGGGGGGTGGAAATGGGAGGGAGGTGGGGAGCACTGGGGGGTGGGCTGGGATAGGAGTAAAAGACAGAAAACTGTACTTGAACAATAATTAAATAAAACAATGAAGAAGAAAAAATAAAATTATTATGCTACCTTTGAAGATCAGCAAGAAAGTGTATTAAACAGTATGCCAAGCCCTGGCTGGTGTAGCTCAGTGGATTGAACGCAGGCCTGTGAACCACACAAACGCGGTTCGAGTCCCAGTCAGGGCACATGCCTGGGTTGCAGGCCAGTTCCCACCAGCGGACTCACGAGAGGCAACCATACATTGATATTTCTCTCCTTCTCTCCTTCCCTTCCTCTCTAAAGATAAATAAATAAAATCTTTTTAAAAAAAACAGTATGCCAAGTTATGGAGTAATAGCTGTCCCACTCTCTGGCTTCTCCACAGGACACCTTTGTCTGAAGGGAGTACAGTCATTTCTTTGGCATGAACCACTATTTCATTCTGCCTTGTGTTTGCACCTAATTTACTTAAATTGATGTCTTAGATATTGCTCACCATAATAACTGTAAAAGTTCAAACATGACTTTCATGTGTTGATTGGTTTCCCAGCTTAGAGAAAGCTGTAGTTTATTTTATAGAATTTTATAAAATTGTGTTTTAATAATTGAGGCTCCTTTCCCATCATGGCATGATATACAAGTCCTGGAGTCAACCATGATCAGGGGACATCTGCTGATTAAACAGAGCAATAAGGCTTAGTAATGATTTGGCTCCTAAAATTTTTTATATATTCATTTTTGAAGGAAAGTGGAAGATGCTATAAAACAAAAACTTTGTACTTAAAATAATTTACTTGGTTCAAGGAATAACGTAGAATTAGTAACAATACTTTAAATGCTACATTTGTGAAGAGCACATAACCTTTCCTGAAATGTGACTATAAATATCTTTATATACATGCACTCCTCTCAACATGAAAATTTGATATAACAAAAAATGTGTCTGGAAATAATTAAAAATTGCCTATGGCACCTTTCAGGGTAAATCTAGTTAATTTACATTGTACTCACTATGGCATCATTTCAGTTCTGAGGGAACCATTATGATATTATACTATGCTAACTTTAAATTGATTTTTTTAATTTTAAAATAAATTGTCTATTGTTTTCCTGTTGTTGCCTGTGTTTTTACTGTCATGTTTAAGAAAACATTGTGCACACCAAAGTTAAGGAGATTTTTCTTCCAAGTTATCTTTAGGAGTAAAACTGTTAGAGCTTATAATGTAGTCAGTAAAGTTGCTGGATACAAAATCAACATACAAAAATCAGTTCTAGTTCTACACATCAACAATAAATTATCTGAAAAAAACTTTTAAATCTCAATTTTCATTACTTTAAAAAGTAACAAAATACTTATAATTAAACTTAACCAAGGAGATAAAAGGCTTGTTAGCTGACCAGTATAAAATACTGGTGAAAGAAATTAAAAAGCCCATTGTCAAACCTAGACATAAATGCTCAACTGATCTTTGGCAAGTTGCCAAGAATCCACAAGAGAGAAAAGACTCTTGAACATGTGGTTTTGGGGAAAAATCAAACTCTTATTTTACAGAATATTAAAAAATTAATTACAAAGGGATCAAAGGCTTAAATATACAGAGAAACTATGACACTATTAGAAGAAATCGTGGAAAAGATTTATGGACATTGGTCTTGGCAATGATTTCTTGGATATGACACCAAAAGCACAGATAACAAAAGCAAAAATAGATAAGAGGGACTCCATCAAACTAAAAACTTCTGTACAGCAAAGGAGGTTAACAAAACGAAAACACACACACAAGAACAGGAACAAATATTTGCAAACTATATATAGGTTTTCCCCAGCTATCTGAAAGTATAACGTTCCTATGAAGCCTTTTAGGCATTGAAACAGTATAAAACCAAGAGTATCCCCTGCTTTCCAAAGGTCTGTTTAGGCCACTTTGCGTTTTTAAAAGATCTACCTTAGTGCCCGTTTCACTACCAGAGAGTCATTACCTTACTACCTTCAGTAAGTTGTGGGGGCCCGCCAGGCCGCAGGGGATCACGGACAGAGCCCCCACTGTGAAAACGGTGGCGGGACTTGGTTTCCGGTCCCTGGAGCAGGCGGGTATCTTGACATCTTCCGGACCTTCTCCTTCTCAGCCTTGAAGGCAGGAACAAGGTCTTGGCATGTGCGTCATGTTCCAGGAAAGAGATAATCTTGAGGACACTGCTATCTGTGGGCTAATGTTCTCAGGATGTGAGAACATCTTGCCCTCTTGATAGCCTTCGGTAATGTACAAACTTTTGTAAAACAGCATTGTTCTCGGGCCACTGTAGTTCTGCATATAAGCCAGCAGTTTCTTGAATAAACTTGCCATTTGCCAGCCAGGAGCACTTGGACCTCTCCATTATTTTAATTAAGTTAAGTCCATCGCCTCACCTCGCGACCACCTTGCTGCCGCGGGCGGCGGCAGTAAGTCACCTACATTTGGTAGGTCTTTTGTAAAAGCCAAGTGACCTAATGTAAACTTCTGGAAGGTATGCAGACTCTTGTATCTGTTAAGTGGTTAACATCGAAAATATAGAATGAACTTCTCCAACTTAAGAGCGAGAAAGCTAATTGCCTGATATTTATTTGAAGAAGACACAGCATAGCCACCAGGTATTTTAAAAGATGGTCAATATTCATTAGAAAAATACAAGTAAAATCTTTAATGAGAGACTATTACACATTTATTAGGTTGGCTACTATCAAAATAGAGTGTTAAAAAGCATAATTTTCCTAGATAAAGGTGAACAGGGAGGAATAAATGAGTCCAAGGATGGTGTGGAGACATCCTAGCTACATGAAGAGTGACCAGGGTCTGACTGGGTCTTCTCATCTCCACTCAGTGCCTGATTCAGATTTAAGGACCAGTCTTGGTAGATAAAATCCACACTGGTGCTTATCTTTTATATTTTAAATAGAGGGAACCTCTCAAAGTGAATAAAAAGACCATTTTAACTCTAATTCTTGAACTTCGCTGACATGGACTTGTCCCTTGGATGACCATCTGTCTCCTGCAGAGTGCTTACAAATATTTCTTAGTCTCCAAAGCCAAGATTGTAGAATCCTTCTCACCCTAATCAAATCTGACTTACTGCCCCATCCTGCATAGTTTTATATGCTGAGAACCATGATCCCCATTGGTATTCATCACCCTTCCTGTGGGTGCAGAAAATTATTGACATAATAGTTATATTTATAAAGGGCTATATGGCAGGAAGTATTTTTGTAAAGGGATTTTCTTTTCATAAATTCAGACCGAGAACAAAAGGTCCTCCTATTTATCTCCTTTTTCTTTAATCTTTTGTCCCTTATAGCATTTACAAATTTACTTTTAACAGGTATTTCACCCCCTTAAGAATACTTACATCTGCACCCTGGTGACAAAACCTAGGGCTCTCTGCACACAGGTTTTTTAATATAATCGAACTCCGAATTTCTGTTTATGCTCTCAGCTGGGAAACTCATTATGAAGTTTTCTAGGCCTTAAAGAAAAACTTGCTGAAATGAAATCAAATAATTGATGTAAGTCATTGCCCAAACTACATGTAAACAAGAGTCATAAGTATAAGAAAAAATCTAGCCTTTGCTAAAACATTGCAAACATTCTCTATATTAAAATTTTGTATAAAGGACACACATACAAAACCAAAGGGGGTAGAAGCAAGGGTGGGAAGTGGGGATGGCTGGGGTTGGGAGAGAGGTAGGGGAAAAATGGAGACAACTGTACTTGAACAACAATAAAATGTAGGAAAAGTCTTTAGCTCATTGTATGTGTTTACTGCTTTTGTCAAATATAAATGGTCTCTAAATGTATAGGTTAAAAAATAAATTATTTTAAAAAATAAAATATATAAAAATACTTTGGAAATGGTGCCAGTTGTTATTTTTCCTCTTTCATTTCTAATTGTATTTATTTGGGTCCTTCCTTTTCTTTTACCTGATGAGTCTAGTAGAAGGTTTATCAATCCTGTTTATCTTTTCAAAGAACCAGGCCTTGAATTTATTGATCTTTCTGATCACTTTTAGACTCTATTTAATTTGTGCTCTGATCTTTATTATTTATATGTACAAGAATATACTAAAAAACTGGACAACCTGGATGAAATGGATAAATTCCTAAAAACATACAGTGTCTTAAAACTAGATTAGGAAGAATCGGAGAATCTGAATAGACAAATTATACCTAATGAAATTGAAGCAGTAATAATAATTTTTAAAATCCCAATGAACAAAATCCCTGGACATGATGGCTTCATAGGAGAATTTTACCAAACACACTCCTTCTCAAACTATTTCATTAAATTCAGAGAAGGGAAGTCTCTCAATACCATTTTATGAGGTCAACATTATCCTAATTCCAAAACCATATAAAGGCACTACAAAGAAATAAAATTACACACCAATATTTCTGAAGAATATACATAACAAAACATTCAACAAAATATTAGCAAAGCAAATATGACAGTGTTTCAGAAAGATCAAAAACCATGATCAAGTGGCATATATTCAAGCAATGCAATGTTGGTACAACAATTGCAAATCAGTAAATGTTATTCACCACATAAACAACAGGAAGGATGAAAACCACATGATCCCATCAATAGATGTAGTAAAAACATTTTATAAAATTCAAAACCCATGTATGATAAAAAAAGTTCTAAGCAAAGTGAAAATATAGGGACCAGTCTTACACATAAGAAGGCATCTATGACAAATCCACTGTCAGCATCACACTCAGTGGGAAAACTACAAGCATTCCACTTGAGATTGGGAAAAAGGCATGGATGACTTCTTTTACCTCTCTTCTTTAACACAGTATGGGGAGTTCTAGTCATGGCAATCAGACAAGAAAAAGAAGTAAAGACATCTAAATTGGAAAGGAGCAAGTAAAACTCTTTATTTGCAGATCACATAATGCTGTACTAGAGAACCCCAAAGATTCCACCAAGTAACTACTGGAACTGATTAATGAATTCAGTGAAGTAGCAGGATACAAAATCAATATCTAGCCATCAGTTTCATTGTTATACACCAATAATGAACTAACAGAAAGAAAATTTTTAAAATCACATTCACAATTGTTACAACTAGAATAAAAATATTTAGGAATAAGCCTAACCAAGGATGTGAAAGACCTATAATTGGAAAATTAAAAGACATTCAAGAAAGAAATAGAAGATGTAAATAAGTGGAAGTACATACTTTATTCATAAATAGGAAGAATTAACATCATTAAAATGTCATTAAAATGTCCAAACTACCTGAAGCAATCTATAGATTCAATAGAATTCCTATTAAGATTCCAATGTTGTATTTCACAGAACTAGGACAAATATTTTAAGGGTTTACATAGATCCTGGCTGGTATAGCTCAGTGGACTGAGTATGGCCTGTGAAATAAAGGGTTGCTAGTTTGATTCTTGGTCAGGACACATGCTTTGGTTGTGAGCTAGGACCCCAGTGCAGGGCACACGAAAGGCAACCGCATATTGATGTTTCTCTCCCTGTCTTTCTCCTTTCCTTCTCCTCTGTCTAAAAATAAATAAATAAAACCCTTTTTTAAAGATCCCACAACAATGTAAAGAAAACAATTTACATGGAACCAGAAAAGGCCCTGCTTAGCAATAGCAATCCTGAGAAAAAAGAGCAAAGTTGGAGAAATCATGCTACCTAATATCAGAATATAAGACCATAGCAATCAAAACAGCGTGATGCTGGCATAAAAACAGATGCACAGATCAATGGAAAAGTATAAAGAGCCCAGAAATAAACATACACCTCTGTAGTCAATTAATATTTGACAGAGGGAGTGAGCACATAAAAAGGGCTAATGATAATCTATTCAATAAACGGTGTTGGGAGAATTGGACATAAAATTGCAGACAAATGAAACTAGACCACCTTCTTACATCACACAAAATAATAAATTCAAAGTAGATCAAAGACTTAAATGTTAGATCTGAAATCATAAAAATCCTAGAAGAAAACATAGGCAGCAAAATACCATTCTCAGATATTGCTCATAGCAATGTTTTGTCTGATATATCTCCCCAGGTAAGAAAAACAAAAGAAAAAATAAACAAATGGGACTACATCAAACTAAAAAGTTTTTTCAGATCAAAGGAAATCATCAAAATAATAAGAAAACCTACAGAATAGGAGAACATATTCACCAACAATCTGATAAGGTATTAATATACAAATTATTAAAAACTTATGAAACAACAGCAAAAAAAGAAAAAGAAACCAAAATCCGAAACAACCCAATTATAAATGGACAAAGGATGTGATTATACATGTCTCCCAAGAGGGAGACATACAAATGGCCAATAGATATGTGATAAGCTGCTCGATTTCACTAATCATCAGAGATGTGCAAATTAAAACCACAATGAAATACCATCTCACACCTGTCAGAATGGTTATTGTCAATAAATAAAAAATGAAGTACTGGCAAAGATATGGAAATAGGGGAACATTTTTGCATTGATGGTGGGATGTAGGGGAATGGTTTGTCTTGGCCTGGCAAATGTGATTCAGCTCTATATGGAAAACCTACAGATGCGAAGTGGTGGGCAGAACCCAGACTTGCAAACTAGGTTTTCCCGTGGGAATCAGGCCTAGAAAATGCTTACAGATTGTTATGGCTTGCTCTTGCTAAAAGTCGCTCACCCTGGTCTAAAGTAACCGATGTATATTGTCTATCTTCCAGGTAATTTCCAAAGTCTGTGTGAGCTCTCCCAAGGACAGAGCTAACCAGCTCATTGCCACTCCCCTCTGCATGTTATTTTTATTTCCTTGATTGTACCTAGAATGTAGACAGTAATATTCTATGTGATAGATAATAAATCTCTCTTTGATGTAGACCCCAAGAAAATAATAAAAGTCTCTCTAGGCAAGGGTCAGGGCACTTCTCTCTTGAGGGAGTGGTAGAGGCATCCAGAGGCACTCTTTCCTGAGAGAGCAGCCATGTTGTTCCCGTTTTCCACACAGGATTGTTGTTGCCTGTGCATTGATCCTCCTCATCAGCCACAACAGGCGGACTCTACTGGACAGGGTCTGCTACATCTGGTGCCCAGGAACGGGGACGCAAAGGCCATCAGCCACATCTGGGGCCCAGGAACAGGAGTGTGAAGGCTATCAGCCAAGGCTTTGAGGTTGTGCTCAACACAGCATTGTGGGTGACACGTGCACAATAGCCCAGGTAAGGACCGATGACCCCGAGTGCTTCTCAGAGGGCGTAGGTTGTGTTGTATTTTAGGGAAAAAAGGGTATTTTTCCAAGGTTGTTCCCTCTGCTACCACACTTTCTTTATAGTAAGCAGAAGCCTTGCTCTCTTTCTCTCTCTCTCTCTCTGCAACAAGCCCATGCAACAAGAGGCACACTGTAAAACACACTCACAAGCCCATCCCCGCGGCACAATCCCCAATCAGGTTTTAGACTTGGGAGAGAGAGCAATGAACTTTCCTTTCAATTAGCTTTTTTTACAAGTGCCTCTGTGTATTCTTTCTTTTAAAGCTGCTTTTTGCAGCCCTTTTGATTCTGCCTTTTCCGTCCACCTGCCTGTAAACAGAAAAGCAGATAGTAAATGAGTATTTCTGTTTTAACCAGACTCCGAAGATTGCTTTGAGATTTCAGAGTTAGTTAATAGGGTTGTTTATGAGTGTCTCAGACACCTAAGGTAAGAGGCATTTCCTCCCTCCGGCTGGAGATCTCAAGCATTCCTACGTGAGTAGGGGCCTTGTCTCGGATCAATCTTTGAGATGCGAAGGGGCCTCACAGATGATTCCAGTCACAGGAATTTACCTCTGGGCTCGGTCAGGGAACGCGATACAGAGGTTGGTCACCTGGCGTCTGGAGCCCTCCCTCGTAGTTTTAGAGGCGTGGGGAAAACCTGAAACTCATAAGCAGGGTTAGAGTTAGGGTACCCTGAATACCAGGCAGCCCTTCCTGACGGCTTTCACCAACAGTACATTTTTGACCCACCACACTATACTCCCCAATAGCTAATAGGTTAAGGTTTAATACGGGCTGTGGAGTCTGAAACGGCAGAAATTGAAAGTAAAAATGGAAACTTTTTAACAAGTAGTATAGGCTCTCAAACAAGAGCAATGTTTTATGCTAATTTGGCAGTTTTTGAAAGCTGATAAATATTTCCCTGATAAGGGATCTAAAGATCTAAAGATCTAACAACTAGATCTTTAGATCTCTAACAAAAGATCTAAAGATCTTTTCCTAAATAACTAAACTTAGTTATTTCAGAAAAGTTGGGAAGAAGTTGAAGCAGCACCAGGTGGTGTGAGATAAAGACTAGTGTCTCGCTCCCTCCTTTAGAGGATTTAATTTGAAAATACTGCTTTGCCTGAATTTTGTTTTTGTTTCTGTTTTTAAAAGTAACATCTCAGTCTCAACATGTTTTAATAAATAGAATGAGGTCTCTAATATTGTTACATCATAAAGATTCTACTCAGAATTTAAATTGATTGATATAAAAAGATCTCACTTCCCTTAGACAGTAAAAAGCTCAGAAAGAAAAACAATGAGAAAATGTGTCTTTTAACCATTCCGAATCCTCTTTCTGAAGACCCAGGGGCAGCCTCAGTCCTGGGAACAAGCTATGCTGAGATTAATATCTTCCCTCCCTCTTCTTCAACATCCCTAAAAATTTTCAAGGGCACTACATAATAAGACAGCTCACTCTGAGCACATTGCAAGAGTGCAGTAATCACCAAGAATTTTTTAAAAAGTAAATGCATTTGCCAGTAGAGAAAAACTGTTTTTTTAAAGTTATGAATGTGTTCATAAATTCGTCATTCTAAAGCATGCTATAAGTGGGATAGGAGGTGTGATGTGTTAAAGAAATGTTAAGAATCCTCCTTGTTTATGCCAGAGCTGTGACCCTTTATTGTAAGAGTGAGATATAAGTGTACTGTCTCCCTGGGGGAACTAGCCCTTCTCCCCAGAAAATAAAGTACCATTTTTTTAACTCAATGCCTGTAAACACTAATCACTTCCTTGGGAAAGAACTGGCTATTCTATTCCCAAAGAAAAATGATTAGTCAATCAAGTCACATAAGGACCTTGGCATATAACAACCATCTTTCAAATTATTAGAGAATGTCCTCATTGTACAGGAGTTAATCCTCAAGGACTAAGTTCTCAAATAATTTGGCAAACAGATGTCATTCATTATGCTCTCTTTGGAAAATTCAAATGCATTCACATTTCTATTGATACTTACTCTGGTGCCCTCCATGCATCTGCTTTAACAGGAGAATCTGCAAGAAACATACAAGCTCATTGGCTTAAAGCCTTCAGTCATTTAAGACAGCCTCAGCAAATTAAAACTGATAATGGCCCAGTATATCTTGCCCATTTTACTCAAGCCTTCCTTCAACATTGGAATATCCAACATAAAACAGAAATACCTTATAATCCAACCAATCAGGCAATTGTTGAATGGGTGCATCATACCTCTAAAAATCTTCTTAAAAAACAAAAAATGGGGAGTCAGGAGTCTACCCCCCCAAAATTTGACTATGTTAGCTATGTTTATTTACAATTTTCTAAATGGTGATGAATCACTCTGTACTCCAATTGAGAAATGTTTTCAAGCTAAACAACCAAAACCACCTTACCCTCAGGTCTTGTATAGAGATCCTCTGGGAGATAGTACTTGACTGGGTCCTGTAGATCTCTTAACATGGGTAAGTGGGTATGCATATGTTTCCACCCCTACAGGTCCTCTCTGACTTCCAGCTAAAAGGGCGAAGTTTGATAACAAAACAGACATCAAGCTCTGCTACATGTAGATAAAAACCAATCAGCTAGCAGACCAGGTGGCCCAGCTAACACTGGCCAACTAGAAGAAAACAAGCACTGGATTCTGGTGCAAAAAAATGGAGTTTATTTTGCTAAGTATTTACTAATTTATTTTTCTATTCTTATTGACACTTTGTGTTTTCCTTTAAAGGAGCAACTTTATGCTGCAAGCAAAGAGAAAAACAGTAATTACTATCAGTTCTCCATAGTAACTATAATCGGCCTGCACACCTAGGAGAGGATTTATCATACTCTCAATCCCTCTCCGATTCCTCCTGGTACTTTGGACAAGAGCCACGAAGACTCAATCTCTTGGTCTTTGTGCAGAAGACTGAATGCCACTGTTGCTTTTCTCGCCAAAAGTCCTTCTGTGGTGGAGAACTGGGGAGCTAATTGGAAAGTACTGGCTAAGTTCGACAAAACAATAGTTTTGGCTCTGCCTAAAATCCCATATACTAATATGTGGTGGGAGGGGCCCTGTACTGGGACACCTATTATCAGAATTGTTTCTTCCAATGACACTAGCCCTTGGCATTACAACTCATGGAAAATAGGCTTGCCTTTTATTACTAGAATGCATCTGTATGTAAGAATTGTACGTGACCCTAGAGGTATACAAGGATGTTTTTATCCAATTGACCCTCTAAAACAAGATTGGATCACAGATTGTACCTCTCACCCTTACTTGTTTTTGGCAATTCCAGGGACAGCTCAAGTCTTTTATAACAAACCAGCAAAAATTTATTCTTTGCCTGTTCCTGCAGGCTACATATATGCCAGCTGTCTTACACATCGCAATATTACTCAGTTAAGTCTCACTACAGTTTATATAGTTAAAAGACAAACTCAGATATGGGTGCCAGCTAATGTAACCAGAGAATGAGAAGATCCCCATGGCATAGTAGAGCTTAACAATGCACTGACCTTTTTAAGAGTCAGACAGTTTGTTGGCACTTTAATGGCATTTATTGTTTCTGCTATAGTTTTTGCCGCTACTGCAGCCATGGCAACCACTGTCCTCATTGGGTCAGTTCAAACTGCTCATACTGTTGATGTTCTCTTAACCAATTCCACTTTAGAAATGCTTCAACAGGCTCAGATTGATCAAGAAATCCTGACTCAACTTTCTGCAGTTGAATCAGCACTCAACTGGATTGGTGAATGTCAGGATGCACTAGTGATCCATCGGCAGCTGACCTGTGATCCTGGTTTCTCCAAACTGTGTGTCACCCCACTACAATGGAACTCCAGCCAATATTCCTGGAGCAATATTCAACATCACCTAAGAGAAAACTTTTCTACCAATTTAAAGGAACACATCAATAAATAGTAACTGGAGTTACACAAAAAGTTGCAGGACATTCAGTGCTTAACTAAACAGGAGATTCTTCAAAAACTTAGTAATAATTTTGGCTCATTAAACCCAAAACACTGGTTTAATGGACTCAACCTGAGATTGTGGGTCACTGGAGCCACTGGTTGTTTAGTGATTTTAATAATGTTTTGTATATTACAATGCATTTACAAATTATTCGCCCAGGGTCGCAAAAGAGACCAGCAAGTAGCAAGTTTTGTGGGATGTATCACCACAACAGCCTTAACAAAAAAAGGGTGGGGGAATTGTAGGGGACCAGTTTGTCTTGGTGTGGCAAATGTGACTCAGCTTTGTATGGGAAACCTACAGATGCGAAGTGGTGGGCAGAACCCAGACTTGCAAACCGAGTTTTCCCGTGGGAATCAGGCCTAGAAAATGCTTACAGATTGTTATAGCTTGCTCTTGCTAAAAGTCGTTCACCCTGGTCTAAAGCAACAGATGTATATTGTCTATCTTCAAGATAATTTCCAAAGCCTGTGTGAGCTCTCCCAAGGACAGAGCTAATCAGCTCATTTCCATCCACATCTGCATGTTATTTTTATTTCCTTGATTGTACCTAGATGTAGGAAATAATATTCTATATGATAGCTAATAAATTGTTGTTTGATGTAAGACACCAAGAAAATAATAAAGGCCTGTCTAGGCAAGGGTTGAGGTGCTTTCCTCTTGAGGGAGTGGCGGAGGCATCCAGAGGCACCCTCTTCTTGAGAGAGCAGCCATGTTGTTCCCTTTTTCCACACAGGATTGTTGTCGCCTCTGTATTGATTCTCATTGTAAGCCACAACAGGCAGACTCTGCTGGACAGGGTCTGCTACAATGGCAATGTAGACTGGTGCAGCCACTACAGAAAGCAGTATGGAGATTCCTCAAAAAGTTAAAAATATATCTGCCTTTAGATCCAGCATTCCCACTTCTGGGAATGTATCCAAAAAAAAACCAAAACACCAATTCAAAAGAATGTAAGTATCCCTGTGACCATTGAAGCACTATTTACAACCTCTAGTATATGGAAGCAGCCCAAGTGCTCATCAGTAGACGAGAAGGTAAAACAACTATGTGACATTTACACAGTGGAATACTACTCAGCCATAAAAATAAGACAGCTTTACCTTTTGAAACAGTATAAATGAACCTGGAGAACATTATGCTAAGTGAAATAAGCCAGTCAGGGAAAGACAAAAACCATGAATTTTTCACTCATATGTGGAATCTAATGAAAAAACTTAACTAACAAAAAAATGGCAACAGACCCATAGATGGAGAGCAGGATAACTGCTACTGGGGGGAGATGAATGGGGAAGGGATTGCGCAAAAAGAAAGGACTCATAGACATGGATGACAGTGTGGTGATTGTTGGAGGGAGGGGTTTATAAGTGCACTAAATGGTAATAAAAAATTCACAATGAAGATTAAATTTCAAAAGAAAACTCAGATAGCAGCCTAAAAATAATCCCCTGTGCTTATGCTTATAGTAGCTTACTTGTTTCCTATTGGTTCGTGTAGAGTCTAAAAATAACATCTAATCATTTGATCAACATTAAAACAAACAGGAAAAAGGATTTAAATCTTCAAAATATTAGTGTAGCATTATGGTTAAAATTATCTGCAACAAAAATGTATTTATGGTACTATTTTCAAGGAGAACTATATTAGGACCAATTTTATAGAAAGGAATTGCTTCCTCCCCTGTTCATTTGTGATTCTAGCAGTGGCATGTTTACATGTTTGTGAGGTTTGCAGTGTAGTCATCCCTGTTAGAAGGAGAAGCTTTTCAGACAGGAGGGAAAACACAGAGTTATTATACACAAATCCAGTGTGGCTTCAGTTTTTCACTCTCTATCCCTCAAATATTTTAAGGTATTGGGTTTGGATTCTCAGTGTGTCATTTGTGTTATCTGTCAATCTCTCTTCTGTTTTGTTTACATTGTTTAAATTTATATAAACATCTGTCTTCTTTTGCTTTTGGATGCATTTTCTAACTAAAAAACATATGAGAAGTATAATCAGTATGCTTAATACCTTAATGAGCACATACTAAATAAATGGCTACAGTGATGTAGACAAAAGTAAAAAATAAAAGAAATAAAACTTTAGAAATGTAGAAAGTTTATTGCCAAAAAGTTCAAAAAGAAAAACAGCAAAACATGTCTTTGAAATGTTGATATTAGATAATTCCTTTTACACACTGGTGAAAAACCTAGCTGACCTATGGAGGAACAGAACAAACAGCCAACAGTACCTCAGCGTATATGAGGGTAGGGGGCCAAAAATTATAGAGGACATTGAAAAGCTAGACAGTAAGGAGAGTGCTTTAAGACAGTGTCCCTGGGACCAGTGCAGGGAACAGGGTGGCTGCAGCCCCAAACCCAATGCCCACAGGTTATGCCACAGGATTCTTGGGAGAGAGATGGGTCAAAGACTTTCTCCCCTGCCAAAAATGGTTTAATCAGCACTGGGAGAGACTTGGTTGCTTGAAGTCACAAAGAGGGGAATAAGGACTAAGTGGCAAAGACATAGGGGCTGTGAGGACCCTCAGAGTCTGTAGATGTAGCCTAGGGAGAGTTGAAACTTGGGCTATGTTGGGCCCTGACCCAGATAGTTCCTAGTCTGGTTGAAGAATTGGGTTGTGTGAGAGGCCAGGCCTCTGTATAGAGAGGCAGGCATGAGCAGGAGGATTTCTCAAAAAGAAAAAGCAAAAAAAAAAGAGACGCTTGGCAGCTATTTGGTGAATTCCCTGCAGCAGCCACTCTGGCCTCCTTCCCACCCAGCTGTGCAGTGCTCCCAAGGTTGTGGTGGCACAGAAGGCCCTGCACACACTCCTGTAACCCTGGGAAGAGTGCACGACTGAACCTGAGGGACCAGAGCAGGCCTGGCCAATTGCACATACCTGCAGCCCCTGAGAGAGTGTTCTCTGAGGAAGGCCCTGTGCCCACACCCAAAGCCCTGGGGAGAGGCATGGAGCACTCACACCCATAACTCAAAAGAGAGTGTGTGCTCCACAACATGTGGAACATGAAGAACCAGACGCTGGTCCTTATGGTCCCTGCTGGGGAATTGGGTTGGGGTCTGACTGAGTGCCCATTAGAAAAGGAGAATAGAGAGGTCAATTACCCCTCAGCCTGCTATAGCCAGTAAGACCAGCAAAACTGGCTTGGCCCCTTTGAAGTCAGCAGGAAGTTTGTGTGTTTTTTTAATAAAGTAATTCTTTATATTTTGATTTTTATTATTTTTTATTTTAACTTTTTTCTTTTTGTTGTTTTATTCCTTCTTTCTTCCTTTCTCATTTTATCTCTTCTACCTTTCTTCTTCTTTTTTTTAAATTCCCACAAGTGAGACAAAAAACCTGAAACTTTGAAAAGACCAGAGTTGGACCCAAAGAGGGGGCATCTTAACAGCTGAGACAGTGAGATAAATTTCACTTTATAATACATAGAACTTGCAAGTTATTACATATGTGTATTATTTTTCATTATTCTTACATCTTTTATTTTATTAGCATTTTTGTTTTTCTCTTCTTTCTATTTAATTTTCTTCACTTGGCTGGTTAAATTGTATTGTTTGACTGGTTCCCCTGGTTTTCTCTTTCATAGTATATTGTTAATTTATTGTCTCTCACTTCACTTATGTTCCATTACCACACTACACTAGGTCCCATACTTCCTATTCTTGTTATCCAGATCACATAGATTGTGTCATATGATTGTTGCTCCATTTTTATTGTAAATAATAGATGTTCCATACAATTGTAAATACTACACAGCACCCCTCCAAGATCTTGGCCCACTTCACCGTTTCCTGAACTCTATTACTGTTGAGGTTAACTCTATTCTCTCACACACACACCTATTTTTATCCTATACTCTCACTTTAACTCATAATCTAATCTCCCATAAACTCATTGCTTTCTAAATCCAACTCACAATCCTTCCCTACCCAACAAGAGTCTTATCTTTTTCCCACCCTTTCTAAAAAAGTGGCTAGTTGGGTAGAAAATCACAGCTAACACTATACATAGCTAAAGGATCTCCTATCTCTGCTCTAAGGGTTGGTACTGTAAATATCATAGACTACACTCTTGCTCTCTTAAACCATTTTGCCTTCTCCCTCCAACTGATCACAAAAAAGAGTAGGTGGAAGCTGTGAACAGCAGGATACCTGCTGGAAGAGGAAACCCATCAACAAAGGAACTACCAACAGATAACAATAGAAGAAGGTGAAGAAGGGAGTGGAAGACACATTAACTCACCCCAGGACCTATGTGGAAATACAATTAAATAGTGGAGAAGTTACCCAGAACAAACAACTGAACAAGAGCAAGAGAGAATCCTCAAAACCTGGTATACACTGAAGAAACAGCTTCAACACGATCTGCCCACACTTGCACAACAAAATACAAGAGGTGGTGGACAGACTGACCCTCAGTTAAGCAGCTGGTGGGAAGGAACCACTGAAAAAAGACTCACACAACTTCACTCTAAGAAGACAACTAACCCAATTAAAAAATGGGGAAAGGACTTGAACAGACACTTCTCCAAGGAAGACATACAGAGGGTCCAGAGACACATGAAGAGATGCTCAATATTACTTGCTATCAGGGAGATGCAAATTAAAACCACAATGAGATACCACTTTACACCAGTGAGAATGGCTATCGTAAACAAAGCAATAAACAACAAATATTGGAGAGGGTGTGGGGAAAAGGGGACGCTAGTCCACTGTTGGTGGGATTGCAGACTGGTACAACCATTATGGAAAACAGTATGGAATTTTCTCAGAAAACTAAAATTGGACCCACCTTTAGACCCAGCAGTTCCAATGCTGGGGTTGTATCCTAAGAACACTAAAACACCAATCCCAAAGAACATATGCACCCCAATGTTCATAACAGCACAATTTATAATAGCCAAGAGTTGGAAGAAACCTAGGTGCCCGTCAGTAAATGAATGGATCAAAAAACTATGGTACATATGCACAATGGTATTCCATGCAGCAGAAAGAAAGAAGGAGCTCCTACCATTTGCAACAGCATGGATGGAACTGGAAAGCATTATGCTGAGTAAACTAAGCCAGGTGTTGAAGGACAAATACCATATGATCTCACCTTTAAAGGGAAGCTAAACAACAAAACAAACAAGCAAGCAAAATATAACCAAAGACACTGAAATAGAGAACAGGCTGACAGCGACCAGTGGGGAGAGGGGAGGGAATTTTAGGGGAAATAGGGGAGGGATTTAGAGGAACAAATATAAAGGATACATGGACAACAACTAAGAAGGGTGAAAATGAGAGGGAGGGGAAGAGCACAGGGGGTGGGATGGGATGGGAGTAATAGACAGAAAACTGTACTTGAAAAATAATTAAACAAATTTTAAAAAAAGAGGTGGGGGGAAGACCCAACAACAATCAGAATGCAAAGACAAACACAGAGTCAACATAAACAACATCCCAAGACTTGTGAGCTTGGGAGATTAAGGACACAGCACCACTGGATCTCACAGGTATTCTACCATAGAAGTCCAAACCATAAAGATAGAGAGTCAGAAGAGATCAATTGAAGAAGCAGAGGCAAACAAGAAGAGTCTCACAAACAATGGAAAGACAAACAAACAGTCCCCAAATGAAAGAAAAAGAAGAAGTCTCAGAAGGATTGATAAATGAAATAGAGGCAAGTCAACTATCAGATATTGAGTTCAAAGCAATAGTTATTAGGAAGCTCAATGAGCTCACAGAATTATTATAAACTATAGGGAAACTATAGTGAACTCAGTACAAACCATATCAACCTGAAAAAGGAAATAGAAACTATCAACAAGGGCCAAAAGGAAATGAGGAATACAATTTCTGAACAGAAGAACACAGTAGAAGGAATCAAAAGCAGGTTTAACGAAGCAGAGGATTGGATCAGTGACTTGGAGGACAAGGTGGAAGAAAACAGAATGAGCAGGACAAGGAAAAGAGTCTAAGAAAAAATGAAGAGCGGTCAAGTGAAATGCAGGACAAAATGAAACATAATAATATTCAATAATAGCAATACAAGAAGAAAAGGAAGAAGAAAAGGAGGAGGAGGAGGAGGAAGGAGTAGACAACCTTTTTGAAAAAGTAATGATGGAAAACTTCCCTAATTTGATGACAGAAAAAGTTACACGAATCCAGGAAACACAGAGAGTCTCGTTAAAAAGAAACCCAAAGACCCACTTCAAGACATATCATAATTAAAATGGCAAAATTCCAAGATAAAGAGAGAATCTTAAAGGCAGCAAGGAAAAATAGAAAGTAATATACAAGGCAGCCCCAATAAGACTAGCAGCTGACTTCTCAATGGAAACACTACAATAAAATGGCAATGAATAAGTAGCTATCAATAATAACCTTAAATATAAATAGATTAAATGCCCCAAATCAAAAGACACAGAATAGCAGAATGGATAAGAAAACCAGACCCATACATATTCTGCCTGTAGGAGACCGACCTCAGAAATAAAGACCTACACAGACTGAAAGTGAAGGGCTGGAAACAAACTTTCCAAGCAAATGACCAGGAAAAAAAAGCCGGGGTAGCAATACTCATATCAGGCAAAATAGTATTCAAAAAAGGGGCCATAAAAAGAGACCCAGAAGGTCACTTCATAATACTCAAGGGAAGAATCTATCAATAAGTCATAAATATAGTAAATATATATGTACCCGATATAGGAGCACCCAAATACATGAAGGACATCTTGGAGGACTTCAAAAAAGATATTGACAAAAGGCAGGTCCAATTTTAGTTTTCTGAGAAAATTCCATACTGTTTTCCATAATGGTTGTACCAGTCGGCAATCACAACAACAGTGGACCAGAGTCTCCTTTTCCCTACACCCTCTCCAACATTTGTTGTTTATTGCTTTGTTTATGATAGCCATTCTCACTGGTGTAAAGTGGTATCTCATTGTGGTTTTAATTTGCATCTCTCTGATAGTAAGCGATATTGAGCATCTCTTCATGTGTCTCTGGATCCTCTGTATGTCTTCCTTGGAGAAGTGTCTGTTCAAGTCCTTTCCCCATTTTTTAATTGGGTTAGTTGTCTTAGAGTGAAGTCGTGTGAGTTCTTTGTATATTTTGGAGATTAAACCTTTGTCTGAGGTTTCATTGGCAAATATGTTTTCCCATACAGTTGGTTGTCTTTTTATTTTAATGCTGTTTTCTTTAGCAACGCAGAAGCTTTTTATTTTGATGAGATCCCATTTCTTTATTCTTTCCTTTATATTCCTTGATCTAGGGGACTTATCAGTAAAAATGTTGCTGCGTGAAATATCTGATATTTTCTTGCCAATGTTCTCCTCTAGGATTTTAATGTTGTCACAACTTATATTTAAGTCTTTTATCCACCTTGAATTTATTTTGATGTATGGTGTAAGTTGGTGCTCAAGTTTCATTTTTTTTTTTTGCATGTAGCTGTCCAGTTCTCCCAACACCATTTGTTGAAGAGGCTATCTTTACCCCATTTTATGTTACTGCCTACTTTGTCAAATATTAATTGACTATAGAGAGTTGGGTTTATTTTTGGGTTCTCTTTTCTGTTCCATTGGTATATGCATCCTAATGTGCACAGCAGTACAATTTACAATAGCCAAGAGTTGGAAGAAACCTAGGTGCCCGTCAGTAAATGAATGGATCAAAAAACTATGGTACATATGCACAATGGTATTCCATGCAGCAGAAAGAAAGAAGGAGCTCCTACCATTTGCAACAGCATGGATGGAACTGGAAAGCATTATGCTGAGTAAACTAAGCCAGGTGTTGAAGGACAAATACCATATGATCTCACCTTTAAAGGGAAGCTAAACAACAAAACAAACAAGCAAGCAAAATATAACTAAAGACACTGAAATAGAGAACAGGCTGACAGCGACCAGAGGGGAGAGGGGAGAGAATTTCAGAGAAAATAGGGGAAGGATTTAGAGGAACATATATAAAGGGTACATGGACAACAACTGAGAGGGTTGGAAATGGGAAGGAGGGGAAGCACAGGGGGTGGGATGGGATGGAAGTAATACACAGAAAACTGTACTTGAAAAATAATTAAATAAATTTTAAAAAATATATTGACAGCAACACAATTATAGAAGGAGATTTTAACATTCCACTGTCAAAAATGGACAGATCTTCCACACAAAATATCAACAAAGATATTGTGGCATTAAACAGTGTCCTAGGTTAAATGGTCTTCACTGAAAAATATACAGCCCTTCATCCCAAAGCAGCAAAATACACATTCTCTTCAAACTCACTGGGAACATTTTCAGAGATAGACCACATGATTGGACACAAAACAAGCCTCAACAAATTCAAGAAAATTGAAATCATATCAAGCATTTTCTCTGACCACAAGGGACTGAAACTAGAAACCAATCTCAAGGACAAATCTCAAAACCACTCAAACTCGTGGAGATTGAATACCATGTTATTAAACAATGAGTGGTTCAATAGTGAGGTTGTGAAAAAAATCAAAAAGTTTTTGAAAACAAATAAAAATGAACTCACAAAACCCCAAAACGTATGGGGCACAGCAAAGGCAATCTTGAGAGTGAAGTTCATAGTGATACAGGCCTACCTGAAAAAAGAGAAACATTTCAAATACACAACCTAACATTATGCCCAAAAGAACTCGAGGAACAACAACAAAGACAGCACAGAGCAAGTATAAGGGAGAAAATACTCAAGATTAGAACAGAATTAAATAACATAGAAACTAAAAGCACAATTCTAAGGATCGACAAATCCAGGAGCTGGTTCTTTGAAAAGATAAACACAGTCCACAAGCCTTTAAGTAGACTCACTAAGAAAAAGAGAGAGGACCGAAGTAAACACAAGCAGAAATAAAAGAGGAGAGATTACAACTGATGCCACAGAAATATAAGAGATTCTAAGAAGTTATTATGAAGAACTATTTGGCAAGAAATTTGAAAACCTGGTGGAACGAACAGATTTCTAGAAAAATATAATCTTCCAAAACTCAGTGAATAAGAATCAGAAAGCCTGAACAGAGCAATAACACCTAATGAAATTGAAACAGGAATTAAAAAGCTTCCAACACACAAATTTCCTGGACCAGATGGTTTCACAGGGGAATTTTACAAAGCATTTAAGGGAGAGCTAACTCTCATCCTCCACAGATTATTTCAAAAATTCAAGAAGGTAAAAGCCTTCCAAACTTTGTTTATGAATCTAGCATCATCCTAATCTCAAAACTAGATAAAGACACAACAGAGAAAGAAAACTTCAAGCCGATATCGCTGATAAACATAGATGCGAAAATTCTCAACAAAATACTGGCAATCCCCATCCAGCAATACATTAAAAACATCATGCACCATGACCAAGTGGGATTCATCCCAGGGATGCAAGGATGGTACAATATTCAAAGGTCAATAAAGGTAATACATCACATAAACAAAAGCGAAGACAAAAATCACATGATCATATCAATAGATGAGGAAAATCAATCATTTGATAAGATACAGCATTCATTTATAATACAAACACTCATCAAGGTGGAAATAGAGAGAGCATTCCTCAACATAATAAAGTCCATGTATGAGAGACCTACAATCAATATCACACTCAGTGGACAAAACTTAGACCTTTCCAACTAAGATCAACAACAAGACAAGGATGCTCACTTTAACCACTTCTCTTCAACATTGTACTGGAAGTCCTAGCCACAGAAATCAGACAAGAAAAAAAAAAATAGAAGGCATCCGAATTGGAAAGGAGGAAACAAAACTGTCACTGTTTGCTTATGACATGATAGTGTACATAGAAATTCCTAAAGACTGCTCAAAAAATATTCTTGACCTAATAAATAGATTTGGCAAAACAGCCACATACAAAGTCAATACTCAGAAATAAAAGGCATTTTTGTACACCAAACATCAGAAACAGAAATGAGGAAAAAAACCCATTGGATATAGCAATAAGAAAAATACAGCACATACGAATAAACCTAAGCAAGGATGGAAAAGTCTAGTACACAGGAAACTACACAACACTAAAGAAAGAAGTTAAGGAATACACGAACAAATGGAAGCAGGTACCATGCTCCCAGATTGGAGGAATTAACATCATCAAAATGGCCATATTACCCAAAGTGATTTATAGATTCAATGCAATCCCTATTAAACTACCTGTGACATATTTCAGAAATATAGAACAAACATTTCAGAAATTTATATGGAACCATAAATGACGCTGAATAGCTGCAGCAAATTTGAGAAAGAAGAACAAAGCAGGACGGATCACAGTACCTGATATCAAACTGTATTACAAGGCCACTGTAATCAAAATAGCCTGATACTGGCATAAGAACAGACACAAAGACCAATGGAGCAGAACAGAGAGCCCAGAAATGAACCCAAGTCTCTATGGTCAATTGATATTTGACAAAAGGGGACAACGCATAAAGTGGAGATAAAATAGCCTCTTTGGCCAATGGTGTTGGGAGAACTGGACAGCTACATGTAGAAAAATGAATCTTAATCACAAGCTATGCCATATACAAATATAAATTTGAGGTGAATAAAAGACTTAAATATAAGTTGTAATACCATAAAGGTTCTAGAAGAGACCACTGACAGGAAAATATCAGACATTCCATGCAGCGACACCTCATGGATATGTCCCCTAAAGCAAAGGACATAAAGGACAGAAGAGATACACTTAAGTTTCAAAATAGGACCTAATCGAATTCAAAAGCTTCCACATGGCTAAAGAAAACAATAAAATAAAAAGAGAGCCAACCATATGGAAAAACATTTGCCAATGATACCTGGGACAAGGGTTTGATCTCCAAAAAATGGGCAAAAAACACTTGGACACTTCTCCAAGGAGGATGTACAGAGGGCCCAGAGACACATAAAAAGATGCTCAGCTTCACTAGCTATCAGAGAGAATCAAAACCACAATGATATATCACCTCATGCCCATCAGAGTGGCCAACATAAACAAATCAACAAACAAGTGTTAGAAAGGATGCAGAGAAAAGGGAACCCTAGTGCACTGTTGGTGGCAATCCAGACTGGTGCAGCCACTGTCGAAAACAGTAGGAATTTTCAGAAATCTAAAAATGAGCTGCTTTTTGATCTAATAATTCCACTGCTGGGATTATACCCTAAGAGCCCCGAAACACCAACCCAAAACACCCTTGCACCCCAGTGTTCATAGCAGCACAATTCTTAATAGCCATGTGCTGGAATCAACCTAAGTGCCCATGAGCAAATTAGTGAATGAAAAAACTATGGTACATTTACACGGTGTAATTGTACACAACAGAGAGAAAGAAGGGGCTCTTACCCTTTGCAACGGCATGGATGGAACTGGAGAACATTATGCTAAGTGAAATAAGCCACACAGTGAGAGACAAATACCATATGATCTCAACTTTAATTGGAACATAATCAACAAAAGAAAAAGGCAAGCAAAATATAACCAGAGTCATTGAAAATAAGAACAATCTAACAATAGCTAATGGATAGGGGGAGGGGACAGTGGAGAGAAGGGTTCTCAGGAACTACTTACAGGACACATGAATAAAACCATGGTGGAGGGTGGAAGCAAGCGAGGGAGGTGGGTTTGAAGGGCCTCAGTGGGAGGGGTGGGGAGAAAATGTGGACAGCTGTAATTGATATAAACAGTGTGATATCTCAAGGTCCAGGAAGGCACAGTACTTTATCACTTTTAGACATCCTGAAAGATTACAGTAACCAAAAGAAAGAGATACACTTAAGTTTCTAAATTTGAACACAAAAGTAGACTGGAAGGTATTGGGTGTAAGAGTTGCTTATATTTCTCAACTAATAGCTATGATGATAGGTGTTAACATTGTTCATAAGAGTTGTTATGAAAATTATGTGTTTTACCACTTATTTAATACAAAACCTTTTATATTTAGGTGTGTTTGATTGATTATGCTGTCAAATTTTTGCCTCCTCGCCAAGTACCCCTCTTTCCTCCAGCCATCTACCCTTAGCTCATGTCCTAGGGTTATGCATGTAAGTTCTTTCCCTTTCCTCTACCATTCTTAAGATCCTCCTGTCTATTTTGTTCCTAGATATTATGCTTCTTAATTCTTACACCATTACATGCTTCTTCCCCTTCCCCTCCCAAATGATAACTCTCCAAACAATCCCCATACCTATGATTCTGTTCCCATTATGGTTGTTTGCTTAGTTTTTGTTTTATTTTGTTATTATTTTTTAGATTCAGTTGTTGATAGTTGTGAATTTCTTGTCATTTTAATGATCATAGTTTTGATTTTCTTCTTTTTCTTAAATAAGTCCCTTTAAATTTTTTAAAACAAATGTAGTAAGTACAGCGGATTTTTTTATTTTTTTAATTATTTATTTATCTTTAGAGGGGAAGGGAAGGAGAGAAGGAGAGAAATATCAATGTATGGTTGCCTCCCATGAGTCCCCTGCTGGGAACTGGCCCGCAACCCAGGCATGTGCCCTGACTGGGAATCGAACCGCAATCGTGTGGTTCTCAGGCCCACACTCAATCCACTGAGCTACACCAGCCAGTGCCCCCTTAACATTTTTGATAATAGCTCTGGCCAGTGTGGCTCAGTGGATTGAATGCCAGCCTGCAATCCAAAAGGTCACAGGTTCAATTCCCAGTCAGGGCACATGCCTAGGTTTCGGACCAGGTCCCCCAGTCATGGGCATGCAAGAGGTAACCAATTGCTGTATCTCTCACACATTAATGCTTCTCTCCCTCCTTCTCCTTCCCTTCACCTCTCTCTAAGAAGTAAATAAATAAAATCTTTTAAAGTTGTTCATATAATAATGATTTGATGGTGATGAGTTTTTTATCTTTACCTTCCACTCTAAACACCTTTGTTGGTAAAGTAATCTTGGTTGTAGGTCCTTGCTTTTCACTACTTTGAATACTTGCCAACTACTTCTTGCCTGCAAAGTTTTGTTTGAGAAATCAGCTGAAAGTCTTATGGGAACTCTTTTGTAGGTACCTCTGATTTTTCTCTTGTTCCTTGTAAGATTCTCTTTTTATCTTTATCCCCTGGTGTTTTAATTGTGATGCATCTTGGTGTGGTCCTCTTTGGGTCCAACTGGATTGGGACTTTCTGTGCTTCTGGGACCTGCATGTCCATTTCCATTGCCAAATTAATGAAGTTTTTCTTCATCATTTTTTTTCCAAATAGATTTTCAACTTCTTTCTCTTTCTCTCCCCCTTCTGGCAACCCTATGACGTGAATGTTTTACCCCTTGAAGTTCTCTCAGAGGCTATTTATACTGCTCTATTTTTTTTTAGATTCCTTTTTCTTGTTATTGTTTGGATTAGTTGTTTATTGGTCCCTTATGTTCCATATCATTGCTTTGATTCTTCATTTCATCTACTCTACTCTTGTTTCCCCGTAAACTGTTCTTTATTTCAATTGGTGAACCTTTTGTTTCAGACTGGATTATTTTTGTGCTGCTTAACTCCTAATTTTCTTGAGCATCTTTATAAGCAATGTTTTGAACCTTGCATCTGATGGATTGCTTATCTCCATTCCATTTAGCTCTTTTTCTGGAATGTTGATCTGTTCTTTCATTTGGGGCATGTTTCTTTTTATCCTCATTTGGGCAGCCTCCCTATGTTTATTTCTATGTATTAAGTAAAGCTGCTTTGACTCCATGTCTTGGTAGTGTGCTCTGATGTAGTAGGTATCCCGTAGGCTCCAGTGGCACAACCTTCCCTATCACCCAAGCTGGGTATTGGAGGTATGCCCTGTTTGGGGGAGTTGAGTACACCTTTTCCTTGTAGTTGAGCATTGGTTGCTATTGGTAGATCAATAGGAAGGATTTACACAGACCAGTGAGCTGTAAGGTTTGGCTTTGACCACTTACCACCTACCTCTGCCCCCCATGGAGGATCAGCTGTACAGGGCGGCCGTGCTCCAAAGTGGTTTCTAGTTGTCCAGTAGCCTTGAAATTTCCTCGTGGGTGGAGGCCAATATCAGCCCCACCTATGTTTTGTCAGTGGCCACCCTGCATGAGCTATACAGCAGTATTAGAAAGTTACTACTTGTGCTGGGCTTGGAGACTCCAAGGCAAACCAAGCTGTGAAACAAATCTAGCTGCTGCTAGTGCCTGGCCTGGAGCTCACAGAAGCCAGCTGCTGTTTGATAAATTTTAGGAAGTTGTGAGGAATGATCCTAGATCACTTATGCATATGGAAAAGCAGCTTAGGTGGGCTCATGAGTTGGATGGGGCAGTCTTTGGGGATCACCAAGGTGGGTCATACAGTTATCCAAGTTTATGGAGTCTCAAATATGGCACCAGTCTGTTGGTTGTATGGCTCTGGGGGAGGGAGGGCTCAGAAAAGGGACAATGGCTACTGCTCACCCAGATGCCAGGCACTTCAGCCTCTCCCAATATACCATTGGTTCTGTTCAAGCTTCCACCCCAGTGCTGGAGCTCATAAGGAATGAGTCTGATTAGTCAAATCTGTTTTTTTTTTAAGAGAAATTGCTTGGAGCTCCAGATTTTTCTTCCACCAACTCAACCCCTGTTGGTTTTTGCAGCCAGAAGTTGTGGAGACTTATCTTCTTGGCACTGGAACACTGAGGGAGGGGCGGGGGGTCGGAGACTGGTACTCCTCGCTCCCATAATATTCTTCCTGAATTTTTATCCACCACATGTGGGTCAGAGGTCAGCCCATTCTGTATTTGTGCCCCTCCTACCAGTCATAATGGATGTGGTTACTTTAAGAACATAGTTGTCAGACCTCATTTCAACTCAATTTCTGATGGTTCTGAGTGATGGTTGTTCTATATTTTAGTTGTAATTTTGGTGTGAGTGTGCAAAGAGACAAGTCATATCTTCCTACACCACCATTCTGACCCTAAAAAACTTGTTTTAGATCATGTTTAAAAGTTGCTAAACATATAAATATGACTAAAGTATTGGGACTTGAAGAAACTTTAGAAGAATGCTCATGAAACCTTAGAGTAATTAAGAAGAAGGGACAGAAAGAAACTCATCTTCAATACAGATGGGCATAAGAAAAAGAGAAAAACCTGCAAATGGAAAGTGGAAATAAAATACCACAGGATATGTCAAATAGAAGTTCTGGGAAGGAATGAACAACATGCTAAAGTCAGTGTGGAAACCTCTAAAAAACACCATAACAAGAGATGCTGATATAAGTTAAATACATAGAATAAATGAAATTGGACTGTTAACTCATATACACTTAAGTATATGAATAAAATTAAGGTATTAATACATATTTGGTTCTGCTAGAATGGTGATTTCATGTTACCATTCAACCAAAGAAATGCCTTTAAGAATATCCACAATAAATCTTACTATTGCTGGCTAATTCAAAAAGTAATTGAATATGCAACTAATGATTAATAAAACATCACTGAACCCTGACTAAAGAAAATAGGGAAGTTAGGGCAAAGAATAGAAATCACCTGGATTAAGAGACTCATGTAGAACTCAAAAAGGAGAAGTCACTGATTTAATTCTTCTATTACACAGTAGGGAAAAACCTTACTTTTAAGGCATACCCCTTTTATTTTAACAACCAACATGTCGGAAATTGTTTGTTTTTTGTTTTTTTAAAGGCTCAGCAGTGTGCAGTGTGAATTGCCCATGTGGAGAAAGAAGTTGGTGTTTACAAAGGCAGTTCTTCAAACATGCACATGTCCATGGATCTATTTTAATCCCATGAAAGACTGTATATATACTGAAGTATTTTGTCTTTGGAAACCATGTTCACTTTCATGACTCAATGGAAACCTGAGTCTGAGATGTCAACATCACATTATTACCTTTCCCCAATAAGACTATCTACCATTGTCACTAAACTCATGCCTATCAAACATTTATGAGTTCCAGCAAAATATAAGAGGTTTTACTCAGATTGTTGTACAGAGCTAAGTAAAACCTGACATGATTATTTGTCCTTATAGAAGAGCACATAGGAGACATCTTTTATTTTTACTCTTTTCATTTTGACCCTGACATTGAGTTATAAAATTTCTGAAACAAAAGGACACACAAGCTTTTTTCTTCCACTTAACTGAGATATGAATTTCAGGAAAGTAGAGTGATTTTTAATCAGTAAATTAATGATCATTTTCTGACTTTATTATTTATACCTGGCTTTTATTATTCTAAGTTATGTGAAGATGACAAGGTAAGAATTGTCTTTGCCTCAGACTGTATATGTCCTTAGGGGCTGAGCTCTGTCCCTCCAAAATATGTATGCTGAAGCTTTGACTCCAAATACCTGAAGATGAGAATGTGTATGGAAACAGGGCCCTTAAAGAAGTAAAAAAAGCTAAAATGAGTCCTTTAGGGAGGACCCTGATCTAATCTTACTGGTATCTGTTTAAGAGGAGGATATGATGACACACAGAGACACCAGTGATCTACATGCAGAGTAAAGACCATATAAGGAGGCAGCCAGAAAGCCATCAAGTGCAAGCTAAGGATGGAACTACTACAGAAAAGCACCCCCGCTAGAACCTGGTAACCCTAGAACTGTGAGGAAATACATTTATGTTTAAGCCTCCTGGTCTGCGGTGCTTTGTTATGACAGCTCTATGGAATGAAGAATGGAAACTTGCCTATAAAAAAGTCTTCCCTCTGCCCTGGGGCTTTAAGGGTAACTTATTCTCATAGGTAACAGTGTGACTTAGATGGGTGATGGCTACACCAGGAAGACAAAGAACATAGTGCAGCATGGGATCTTAGAGTCATACAGTATCAGTAGACCTGAGGACAGAGTACAAATGCATGGGCAATGAACTAATTAGACATACTCTGTGACTGTGGCCCGGTGGGAGCTCCAAGCACCGGGGCTGAGTCTCCCTACATGGCAATACTCCCTGGGTGTTGTCCCAATTGATCTGGGAAAAATGCACTCTGACCCCACATGGGTGGGAGTGGTAGTCCCCTAGACTCAACCTGCACATGTGTTCTACTGAATGATTTTATTCTGTATTCATTCCTGGGAATAAATCATAACCAGGAATATAATAATGTTTGTTATGTTCTGTGATCCTTCTACAAAATCATCAAAACTGGTGATGGTTTTGAGACCTTACATTAGTGTCACATGTGAGGCTGGTCTTGTGTGGATCCCAGTCTCTTGAATAATGTGCTCCTTTGACTCATAACTGGCCAACTCTGCTCTGGCCTGTCACATATAAAATCACTACATCTCCAGCCCTCTGGATACTTTCATTTACTTATTAGTTTGTTTGCAAATACTGCTCTTGAGATGATTAGAATTATTAAACAATGTGCTACTAAACAATGACCAGGTGAAAAAAAGAAATAAAAATAGAGATCAAAATATGCATAGAGACAAGATAGAATAACAATATGATATATCAGAATTTTGAGAATACAGCAAAAGTGGTAATAAGAAGAAAGTTTATTATGGATCTAGATAAATAAACACTCTGGATCTAGAGCTGAGAGAACCAGAGACAGATCCAGGAAGAAGTCAGAAGGTCACCCAAAAGCTGAGAAAAATTTCACCTTGTTCTTCATCAGAACTTGAATGCTTTTTCATTTGTTTTTTCTTCATTTTACATAGCATTTCATTTTTTCTTTCACTTCACTCATATTCCAACAACTCACTAGTTATAGTCTTTTACTTTTATTCTATTATTCAGATTATATATTTTTTATTATATTATTGTTATTCCAAATCCCACAGAGCACCTTCCCTGGTCTTACTACATTTTGCCATCTTTCTGACCTTTCTTACTGTTGTTGTAAACTCTATTTTCTCTCACACTACACCACATTTCTATCCTTTACTCTTAATATATTTCTACTCCATCAAACCTCACATAAGCACTCTTCTTTTTTTAAGTCAGCTCACATTCTTTTCCTCCTCTAATAAAAGCCTTAGTTCCCTTTATAAACTGTGGCTTGTTGGCCAAAATAACACAGTACTTATCCAATGGAACTCCTATTTGTTTACTAATTGTACTTTAAATTCCATGGGATACTCTACCCATCTTATTCCATTTTCCCTTCCTCCTCCACAAATCAGTTGAGAAATTTTATTTTAATCCCCCCCCTCTCAAACAGGGCTTTACTCCTTACTCTTATTAGTTCACTTTCTCCAACTTCTCAAAATAATTTGTCTTTACTGTAGACATCTCATATTCACTTCTCTCTTTCATACAATATTCTTATTACCTTTCCAACTTTATTAAATTTCATTCAGTTGTCATTTTAATAGACCCAGCAGCATTTTTTCCTGTAGTTTTGATACTGTTATCTCGATACCTTATTACTTTTACTCTAAACCTCATAGTATATTCTTCCTTTTTCTCGACCCATTTTTGCAGTTGCCCCTCTGTGTTTTATTTAAATTTATATTTTGTTCTCTCCCTTTCTTCTCCTTGGTTTTATGCCTACTCTTAACAATTCTCCTGTCTCTTCCCACTCACAAACACTTCTCCCTATTTTAGTCATCTCATATCCCCTTTGTCCTGTTTATAATATTTCTAATCTCTCTTCATCTTTATTACTCCTTGCTCAATTGCAGTTGAGATTGCTGATGTGGTGGGGGGCAGTTGCTGGCATAGGTTTGGTTGTTTGGTATTACTGCTTTGTTAAACAATACCTGTATAACAGCATACAAGAAAATGTGGAAGTTGTGACTACCAGGAAGCCTGCTGTAGAAGAGAACCCTCCAACAAAGAAGCCACAGAGAGGTAAATCTCAGATACAATAAGAGAACCCACACAAATGGAAGAAAGAGCAATTGTATAACATTTAGACAAGGAGATCAACGAGACTGCATCACTGAGTCACAGGGAACTTCTACCACATAAATTCAACCCGTGAAAATAGGCAGGCAAAGCAGAGTGCCCTGAAAGCAGAAGCAAACAAAGACTCACCTAAAATGGAGAGACAAAAAAAAATAACACCCAGTCGAAAGTAATGGAGGAATCCTCAGTAAGAGAGCTAAATGAAATAAAGGCAAGCAAACTCTCAGATATAGAATTCAACAAATAGTTATAACAATGCTCAAGAAACTCACAGGCAACTACAAGGAACTGAGTGGGAACTAAAACAGCATGAAAAAGGAAACAGAAACTATAAACAAGAAGCAGAAAGAAATGAAGTATACAATATCTGAAACAAAAAAAAAAATACACTAGAAGGAACCACTAGCAGAATGGATGAAGTATATGACTGAATCAGTGAGCTATAAGACAAGGTGGAAAGAAACACCCAGGAAGAGCAACAAAAAGAAAAAAGGAGTAAAAAATATGATAGTTAAAGGAAACGTCAGGACAACATGAAATGTAACAGCATTCTAATCATAGGAACACCAGAAGGAGAAGAAAAGGCCAGTAGATAGAAAGCCTATTTGAAAAAAATAATGACATAAAACTTCTATAACATGGAGAAAGGAAAAACCATGAAAGTTCGAGAAGCACAGAGGGTCACAATAAATATGAACCCAGAGAGGCCTATTCCAAGACACAACATAATTAAAATTCCAAATGTTAAAGGCAAAAAAATCATCTTAAAGGCTGCAAGGGAGAAACAGAAAATAACATACAAGGGAACTTCAATAAGGCTAACAGTGTATTTCTCAAAAGAAACAATACAGAGGAAAAGGAAATAGCAAGAAATTTCCAAGTAATGAGAAAACAAAGGCCTGCAACCAAGACTACTCTACCCAGCAAGGCTATATTTTAAAATGGAAGGGAAAATGCAGACTTCGCTAGAAAAAACAAGGTTAAAAGAATACACTTCTACGAAATCAGCATGGAAAGACATGCCAAAAGGGATGCTTTAAGGAGATTAAGGTATAGAGTGAGGGAGACAGGGATATATGAATGAAAGAAAACAACAGAAATGAATAAGTACCTATCAACAATAACCTTATGTGTAAATGGATTAAATGCCTCAATCAAAAAACATAGCTTAATTGATAAGAAGACCTGACTCACATATATGCTGTTTACAAGAGACCCACCTCAAAACAAAACACCTAAACAGACCGAAAGTGAAGAGTTGAAAAAAATATGGCAAGCAAATGGACAAAAAAAAAAAAAAAGAACAGCAGGGGGTACCAATACTTACATTAGACAATATATATTTCCAAAAAAGGCCATAAAAGGAGACAAAAATCATTTCATAATTCTAAAGGGAAGATTCCTTCAGGAAGATATAAAAATTAAAAACATATATGCACCTAACATAGTAACACCCAAACATAAAAGGAAAATCTTGGACAACTTCAAGAAAGATATACACAACAACACACTTATAGTAGGGGATTTTGACACCTCACTATCAACAATAGACAGAACTTCCAAACAAAAAATCAACACAAAATGTGGCACTGAATGACACACTAGATCTAATGAGCTTGACTGATATATGTAGAAACTTTAATCCCCAAAACACAAAAAAACTACATGCTTTTCCAATGTATATTGAGCAATTTCAAAGATAGACCACATGTTGGGGCAAAACATAAAGAAAACAAGCCTCAAAAATTTTAAGAAAATTGAAATAATATCAAACATTTTCTAGGATTACAATGGCTTGATATTAGAAACCATCCCCTAGGAAAAAACTCAAAAACAGTCAAATACATGGAGACTGAAGAGCATGTTATTAAACAATTAATGGATAACCATTGAGTTAAAAGAATAAATCAAAAAGTTCCTGGAAATGAATGAAAATGAACACACAACAACCCCAAACCTGTGGGACCCAAAGAATGCATATCTGAGAGGGAAGTTCAGAGTCATACAGACTTACCTAAAAAAAAATAAAAATAAAAAAAATTACCTAACCAGAATGTAGAAAAACTACAAGAGCAACAAGAAAGCCCAGAGCAAGTAGAAGGAAGGAAGTAACCAAGGTCAGAGCAGATTTAAATTGTGTAGAGACTAAAATAACAATTCAAAGGATCAATAAATCCAGGAGCTTTATCTTTCCTTTGAAAAGATAAACAAATAAAGAAAAGCCTTTGATTAGACTTGTCAAGAAAAAGGGAGCCCCGCTTTATGTGGCTCAGTGGATTGACTGCTGGCCTGTGAACTTAAAGGTCACAAGTTCTATTTCCACTCAGGACACATTCCTGGGTTACAGGCCAGGTCCTCAGTAGGGGGTGTGTGGTAGGCAACCACATATTGATGTTTCTCTCCCCTCCTTCCATTGTCTAAAAAAATAAATATGTAATATATTGAAAAAGAAAAAAAGAGAGAGGACCCAAATAAATAAAATAAGAAATCAAAGAGCAGAAATTATAACCAATACCTTAGAAATACAAAGGATCATAAGAAATTACTATGAACAAATACATGCCAAGAAATTTGACAATGTGAGTGAAATGGACCAACGTCTAGAAACTTATAATTTTCTAAAACTGAATCAAGAAGAAGCAGAAAGCCTAAAAAGACTGATAAGTTAGTGAAACTGAAGCAGTAATGAACAACTACCAGCACACAAAAGCCCTAGGCCAGAGAGTTTGACAGGGTAATTTTATGAATAATTTAGAGAATAGCCAACCTCAATTCTTCACAAACTATTCTGAAAATCCTAGAGTTAAAACTGTCAAACTCACTTCTGGCCAAGATGGAGGAATAGGTGGAATCACTGTGCCTCCTCACACAACCAAGTTTACAGACAACAAAGTTTTAGTAACAAAAACGCAACCAGAACACAGAAAATTGAACTGTACATAAGTCCCACAACAAAGAACCATTCTGCCAGACTGGTATGAGGGGTGAAGTCAGCAGCTGGCAGAGTGGGGTAGCACAGGAAAAAGCAGCCCCGGCATGCAGGTGGCGGTTGGCAGATCCCAGGCATGGGGTGGCAACAGGCTGACCCAGTTGGGGGCACAATGTGGCTGGCAGACCACGGTCACACATTTGCATGGAGATAAACCAGACAAAGGAGCAAGGAGTGAGACAGACCATGCAAACTAGGGCCCCAGCAATAGAAATTCAAGCCTAAAAAAAACAATTGGAAAGACTTTTAGGGCTGAGGTGCCAGGAGAAGCTCTCAGGCTCACAGAGAGTTTGTTGGAGAGACCCACAGGGTCCTGGAGGGTGCACAAGCCCACACACCAGGGAACCAGCACCAGAGGGGCCCAATTTTCTTGCAGAGGGGACCAAAATCAGAGAGAGACCAAAATCAGCAGAGGGGACCAAAATCAGAGAGAGAGCATGGAACATGTGCAATTGCCCCTCTTCAAACCCGCCCCTACATACAGCATCGCAACCCAGTGACTGGGTCGCCCCGCACTGGTGAACACCTAAGGCTCTGCCTCTCATATGTAACAGGCACAAACAGACCAAAACATTATAGTGAAAGAAAAACAGACCAAAGCCCCAGAGTCAATACTTCTAAGCAACCAAGAGATAGCTAACTTATCAGATGCACAGTTCAAAATACTGGTGATCAGGATGCTCACAGAACTGGTTGATTTTAGTCACAAATTAGAGGAACAAATGAAGGCTGAACTAAGTAAAATTAAGGGAAATGCACCAAAACCCAATACTGAGGGAAAGGACTCTGGGACGCCAATAATTGGAGTGGACCAGAAAAGAAAAAAAACAACGAAACAATAAAGTGTGAAGAAACAAGAATTCAGAAAAAATGAGGAGAGGCCAGACATCTTGAAACATTCCAACATCCAAATTATAGGGGTATCAGAAGGGGAAGAGGAACAGTCATGAGTAGAAAACTTATATGAACAGATAATAAAGGAGAACTCCCCCAATCTGGCAAAGAAAATGGACTTCCAGGAAATCCAGAAAGCTCAGGGAGTCCCAGAGAAGGTGGACCCAAGAAGGAACACACCAAGGCACATCATAATTACATTAGCCAAGATTAAAATGAAGGAGAGAGTCCGAGAAGCAGCAAGAGAAAGGGGGACAGTCACCTACAAAAATGTTCCCATCAGGCTGTCGGCTGATTTCTCAAAACAGACTTTACAGGCAAGAAGGGGCTGGAAAGAAGTAGTCCAAGTCATGAAATGCAAAGACTTACATCCAAGACTGCTCTATCCAGCAAAGCTTTCATTTAGAATGGAAGGGAAGATAAAGAGCTTCTCAGATAAGGTCAATTCAGGAGTTCAGTGTCACCAAGCCCTTATTATATGAAATGTTAAAGGGACTTATCTAAGAAAAAGAAGACAAACAAGACAAACAGTGAAAAGACAGCAAAATCACAGTTATTAACTACCACACCTAAAACAAAAGCAAACTAAGAAGACAGCTAGATCAGGAGCAGAAACAAAGAAATGGAGATCACATGGAGGGTTAGCAACACGGGAGTGGAAGGAGAAGAAGAGGGGAGAAGTTACCGACAATAAGGAGGAAAAGGAAGAAGTTACAGAAAATAAGGAGCATAAACAGCAGGTAGTTTTCCAAGCCCACTGTTGTTTCTCTAGACTTGAAAAATTTAACACAGAACTGGAAAAGCCTAATTACCATCCGAAAAACCTGTAACCCATTCCAAAAACAACTTTTTGGCAAGGCAGCCTAGTTTTCTCTTACCTCCCAAGCGAGACATTTTCCTTCTAAGGTGGATCTGGACTTGGAAAACTAGACTTGGAAAACTGCGCCCGTTTTCCTAGTCTAGATTTGCAAGCCATGTTTTTTTTTCCCTTTTTTTAGAATTGGAAAATTTAACACTGCACTGGAGAAGGCTCATTACCATCCGAAAAACCTGTAACCCATCCCACAAACAATTTCTCCAAAGACTCTCCAGGTTTTGCTTAACTCCCAGGATAGGAAGTTTGCTTCCCATGGGTTCTCGGCTTGGAAAACTTAACACAGGATTGGAGAAGCCTACTTACCATGAGAAGAACGTGAAACCCATTCTAAAAACACATTCTCCGCAAGGCCACCTAGTTTTCTCTTAAATCACAAGCGAGAAATTCTCTTCCTTAAGTGGATATGGGCTTGAAAAACTAGACTTGGAAAATCGTTTCAGTTTTCCTAGTCTAGTTTCCCAAGCCCAGTTATTTTTACAAGACTTGGAAAATTTAACACAGCACAGGATAATCCTACCTACCATCCGAAAAAACTGCAACCCATTCCACAAAATTCTTCCAAGGCTCTCCAGTCTTCACTTAACTCTCTGGGTAAAACTTCCCCTGCTGAGGTGAATGTGGGCTTTGAAAACTTAACACAGCACTGGAGAAGCCTACTTACCATCTGAAGAACCTGAAAACTGTTCTACAAAAACTTCCTTGGCAAGGCGGCCTAGTTTTCTCTTGACTCCGAAGTGAGAAATTGTCATTCTTACGTGGATCTGGGCTTGAGAAACTAGACTTAGAAAATTGTACAGGTTGTCCAAGTCTACTCTTCCAAACCAAGTTTTTATTTCAGACTTGGAATATTTAACACGACGCTGGAAAAGCCTAATTACATCTCAAAAACCTGCACCCATTCCACAGAAACCTTCTCCAAAGGCTCTTTAGATTTACTTGACTCCTAGGATAAGAAGGCTCCTTCTGAGTTGGATCTCCGCTTGGAAAACTTACTACAGCACTGGAGATTCTTATACCATGCAAAAATGGTGAAACTTATTCCACAACACCTTCTTGACAAGGCTGCCTAGTTTTCTTTTCACTCCCAAGCGAGATATACTCCTTCTTAGGTGGATCTGGGCTTGAAAAACTAGACTTGAAAAACTGTTCCAGTTTACCAAGTGCAGTTTCCCAAGCCCAGTTTTGTTTTTCTTGACTTAGAAAATTTACACGACACTGGAGAAGCCCACTTACCATCCGAAAAAACTGTAATCAATTCCACAAACCACTTCTCACAAGGCTCTGTAGTTTTTTCTTAACTCCCAAGCAAGAAAGGCTTCTTTTGAGGTGGATGTTGGCTTGGAGAACCCCCAGTTTTCTAAGTCTAGTTTTTCAACCACAGATCCACATAAGAATAATAATTTCTTGCTTAGGAGTCAGGAGACAAATAGGCAGCCTTGACAAGAATGTTTTTGTTGAATGGGTTTCAGGTTCTTCAGATAGTGAATAGGCTTCTGCAATGCTGTGTTAAGTTTTCCAAGCATAGATCTGCATTGGAAGGAGCCTTTCTAGCCTGGGAGTTAAGTAAAAACTAGAGAGCCTTGCAGGAATGTGTTTATAAAATGGGTTTCAGGTTCTCTGGTTGGTGAATAGGCTTTTCCAGTGCTGTGTTAAGATTGCCAAGCCAAGATGCACCTTGGAATGAGCCTTCCTACCTAGGAGTAGAGTAAAAACTAAAGAGCCTTACAACAAACTGTGCAACTAGTTTCTCCAGTGTTTGTGGGATGGCTTACAGGTTTTTGGGTTGTAATTAGTCTTCTCCAGTTGCATGTTAAATTTTCCATGTCTGGCAAAACAAAACTGGGGCGAAAAACTAGACATGGAAAACTGAAACAGTTTACCAAGTCTAGTTTTGAAGTTCAGATCCAGGTAAGAATAAGAAGTTCTTGCTTTGACATACAGTGGATCCAGAGACACATGAAAAGATGCTTGATATTGCTAGGTATCAGAGAGATGCAAATTAAAACTACAATGAGATACCACTTTACACCAGTCAGAATGGCTATCATAAACAAAGAAACAAACAAGTGCTGGAGAGGTTGTGGGGAAAGGGGACCCACTGTTGGTGGGATTGCAGACTGGTACAACCACTATGGAAAATAGTATGGAATTTTCTAAGAAAACTAAAAATGAACATGCCTTATGGCCCAGCAATTTCACTATTAGGAGTATATCCCAAGAACCCTGAAACACCAATCCAAAAGAACCTATGCACCCCGATGTTCATAGCAGCACAATTTACAATAGCCAAGAGTTGGAAGCAACCTAGTGCCCATCGGTAAATGACTGGATCTAAAAGCTATGGTACATTTACACAATGGAATTCGATGCTGCAGAAAGGAAGAAGGAACTACTACCCTTTGCAACATCATGGATGGAACTGGAAAGCAGAATGCTGAGTGAAATAAGCCAGGCAGTGAAAGACAAATACCATATGATATCACAGTTAACAGGAATCTAAACAACAAAACAAACAAGCAAGCAAAATATGACCAATGTCACTCAAATACAGAACAGGCTGACAGGGACCAGAGGGGAGAGGGGAGAGAATCATAGGGGAAAAGGGAATGGACTCACATGAACAAGTATAAAGGACACATGGACAATAACTAAGGGTGGGGGGCAGAAATGGGAGAAAGGTGAGGAGCAATGGGCAGGGGGCGGGCAGGGCTGGGAATATAAGACACAAAACTGTACTTGAACAAGAATTAAATTTTTCAAAAAAAGTTCTTCCTTTGGAGTTACTAGAAAAATTGGCAGCCTTTTTGTAACAGCACCAGAGTTACATATTTACTATCCGAACAACCTGAAACGAATTCCACAAACACCTTCACCTCAAGTCCAACAATTTTTTCTAACACACAAGGGAGAAATCCTCCCTATAACGTGGATCTGTGCTTGGGAAACTGGACTTGAAAAACTGTTCACGTCTTCCAACCCTAGTTTTCTAAGCCCAGATTTGGATTTCTAGTCTTGGAAACTTCAACATGACACTGGAGAAGCCTACTTACCATCCAAAAGACCTGCATCCCATTGGACCAACAAATACACCAAGGCTCTCTAGTTCTTATGTAAATCCCAGGCTAGCAAAGCGACTTCCGAGGGGGATTTTGGCTTGGAAAACTTAACACAGCAGTGAAAAGCCTACTTATTATCTGAAGAAATTGCCACTTACTCCCAAACACTAACTCGTCAAGGCTGGCTAGATTTCTCTTGACAACCAAGTGAAAAATTCTCTTCTGAGGTGGATCTGAGCTTGGAAAACCAGACTTGGAAAGGTGTTCCAGTTTACAAAACCTACTTTTCCAAGCCCAGTTTGGCTTTTCCAGTCTTGGGAATTTTAACATGGCACTGGAGAAGCCTAATTACCATCCCAGAAACCTGGAACGCATTCCACAGACCACTGCTCACCAGGCGCTCTAGTTTTTATTTAACTCCCAGGCTAGAAAGTCTACTTTGGAGGTCGACTTCAGCCTGGAAAACTTCACACAGCACTGGAGAAGCCTATTTAACATCCGCTGAACCTGCCACTTATGCCACAAACACCAACTCGTCAAGAATGGTAATTTTCTCTTAACTACCAAGTGAGAAATTCTCCTCCAAAGAGGGATCTGGGTTGGGAAACTAGACTTGGGAAATTGTTCCACTTTTCCAAGTCTAGTTTTCCAAGCCCAGTTTTGGATTTCTAGTCTTGGAAATATTACCAAGGCATGGTTTTCCAAGTCTAGTTTCCCAAGCCCATTTTGATTTTCTAGTCTTGGAAATATTACCACGGCACTGGAGAAGCCTAGTTAGCACCCAAAAAGCCTGCAACCCATTCCACAAACACCTTCTCCCAAGGCTGTCTAGTTTCTTCTTAACTCGAAAGCTAGGAATGCTTCTTGCAAGGTGGATTTCGGGATGAAAAAGTTGACAATGCACTGAAGAAACCTGTTTACCCACAGAAGAACATGAAACCCATTCCACAACCACCTTCTCAGCAAGGCTGCCTAGTTTTCTCCTAACTCTCAAGCGAGAAATACCCTTCTTAGGTGGATCTGGGCTTGGAAACTGGGCTTGGAAAACTGGAACAGAAATGAAGGCTAAACTAAGTAAAATGAAAGGAAATGCACCAAAACCCAATACTGAGGGAAAGCAACGCAGAGTATTTCCAATGCTCTGGAAAACTGGAACAGTTTTCCAAGCCCAGTTTTCCAAGCCCAATTTCTATTTACTTGACTTGGAAAAGTTAAAAGAGCACTGGAGAAGCCGATATTCCATCCGAAATAACTGCAACTTTTCCCACAAACAACTTATCGCAAGTCTCTCTAGTTTTTATTAAACTTTGAGGCGAAAAGGCTCTGTTTGAGGTGGATATCAGGTTGGAAAACTTTACACAGCACTAGAGAAACCTCCGTACCATCTGAAGACCCAGAAACCCATTCCCCAAACATCTTCTCAGAAAGACTGCCTACTTTTCTCCTACCTCCCAAGCGATAATTTTTTATTCTTCGGTGCATCTAGGCCTGGGAAACTGTTCCAGTTTTCAAAGCACAGTTTTCCAAGCCCAGTTTTGTTATTCTAGATTTGGAAAATGAACAGGGCAATGGAGAAGCCTATTGACTATACTAAAAACCTACAACGCTTTCTACAAACACCTTCTCCCAGGACTCTCTACTTTTCACTTAACTCCAAGACTAGGAAGGCTTCTTTTGAGGTGGATTTCATCTTAGGAAAAGTGGCAAAACACTACAGTAGAATATTTACCTCGCAAGAACCTGAAATTCATTCTACAACCACTCCTCGCAAGGCCGCCAAGTTTTCTACTAACCCTCAAGCAAAAAATTCTTCTTCTTCGGTGGTTCTGGGCTTTGAAAACGAGACTAGGAAAAGGTTCCAGTTTTCCAAGTCTAGTGTTCCAATCCCAGATTTGTTTTTCTAGACTTGGAAGAGTTAACAGGGCACTGGAGAACCCTAGTTACCCTCAGAATACGGTGCAAGCCATTCCACAAACACCTTCTCGCAAGGCTCTCTAGTTTCCTCTTAACTCCGAGGCTACGAATGCTGCTTGCGAGGTGGATTTTGGCTTGAAAAATGTGACAAAGCTCTGGAGAAACCTGTTTACCAACAAAAGAACCTGACATCCATTCCACAACCACCTTCTCTGTAATTCTGCCTAGTTTTTTCTTAACTCTCAAGCAAGAAATACCTCTTCTTAGGTGGATCTGGGCTTGGGAACTGGGCTTGGAATACTATTCCAGTTTTCCAAGCCCAGTTTCCATTTACTCGACTTGGAAAAGTTAACAGGGTACTGGAGAAGCCGATATTCCATGCGAAAGACCTGTACTTTTTCCACAAACAACTTCCCAAAAATCTCTCTAGTTTTTACTGACCTTTGAGGCTAAAAAGGCTTTGTTTGAGGTGGATCTCTGGTTGGAAAACTTTACACAGCACTGGAGTAACCTATCTACCTTTCGAAGACCCTGAAACTCATTCCCCAAACAACTTCTTTAAAAGGCTGCCTACTTTTCTCCTACCTCCCAAGAGAGAATTTTTTCATCTTACGTGGATCTGTGCCTGGAAAACTGTTCCAGTTTTCTAAGCATAACTGCCCAAGCCCAGTTTTGTTATTCTAGACTTGGAAAATTGAACAGGGCAATGGAGAAACCTATTGACTACCCAAAAAACCTCCAACGCTTTCCACAAACACCTTCTCCCTGGGCTCTCTACTTTTTCTTAACGCCAAGACTAGGAAGACTTCTACCGAAGTGGGTTTCGGTTTAGAAAAGGTGACAAAACACTGCAGAAGCCTATTTACCTCCGAAGAACCTGATACCCATTCTAGAACAACTCCTCCGCAAGGCCGCCGACTTTACCTACTAACTCTCAAGCAAAAAATTCTTCTTCTTCGGTGGTTCTGGGCTTTGAAAACGAGACTAGGAAGTTTTTGTTGAGCTTTCAAGTCTAGTGTTCCAATCCCAGTTTTGTTTTTCTAGACTTGGAAGAGTTAACAGGGCACTGGAAAACCCTAGTTACCCTCAGAATACGGTGCAACCAACTCCACAATCACCTTCTCGCAAGGCCCTCTGGTTTCGTCTTAACTCGCAGGCTAGGAATGCATCTTGCGAGGTGGATTTTGGCTTGAAAAATGTGACAAAGCAGAAAATAAACTTGTTTACCCAGAAAATAACCTGAAATCCATTCCACAACCACCTTCTCCGCAAGACTGCCTGGTTTTCTCTGGACTCTCAAGCGAGATATACCTCTTCTTAGTTGGATCTGGGCTTGGAAACTGATCCAGTTTCCCAAGCCCAGTTTTCCAAGCCCAGCATTTATTTACTCAACTTGGACAAGGTAACAGGGCACAGGAGAAGCTGATACTCCATCCGAAAGAACCATAACTTTTTACACAAACAACATCCCCCAGGATCTCTAGTTTTTACTGAACTTTGAGGATAAAATGGCTCCGTTTGAGGTGGATCTCATGTTGGAAAACTTTACACAGCACTGGAGTAACCTCTCTACCTTCCGAAGACCCTGAAACTCATTCCCCAAACAACTTCTTCCAAAGGCTGCCTACTTTTCTCCTACATCCCAAGAGGTAATTTCTTCTTCTTAGGTGGATCTTGGCCTGGAAAACTGTTCCAGTTTTCTAATTGTAGTTTTCCAAGCCCAGTTTTGTTATTCTAGACTTGGAAAATTGAACAGGACAATGGAGAAGCCCATTGACTACCCGAAAAACCTCCAACGCATTCCACAAACACCTTCTCCCAGGGTTTTCTACCTTTTACTTAACGCCAAGAATAGGAATCTTCTACCAAGGAGAATTTTGGCTTAGAAACGGTGACAAAACACCGCAGAAGCCTATTTACCTCCGAAGAACCTGAAACCCTTTCTACAACCACTCCTTGGCAAGGCCGCCGAGTTTTCTCCTAACTCTCAAGATAGAAATTCCTCTTCTTTGGTGGATTGAGGTTTGAACAACGAGATCAGGAAAATTGTTCCAGTTTTCCAAGTCTAGTGTTCCAATCTCAGATTTGTTTTCCTAGATTTGGAAGAGTTAACTTGGCACTGGAGAAGCCAATATTCCATGCGAAAGAACTGCAACTTCTTCCACAAACAACTTCCCACAAGGCTCTCTAGATTTTAGTGAACTTGGAGGCTAAGAAGGCTTTGTTTGAGGTGGATCTCAGGTTGGGAAATTTTACACAGCACTGGAGTAACCTCTCTACCTTCCGAAGACCCTGAAACTCATTCCCCAAACAACTTCTTCAAAAGGCTGCCAACTTTTTCCCAACATCCCAAGAGATAGTTTTTTTTTTTTAAGGTGGATCTGGGCCTGGAACCTGTTCCCATTTTCTAAGCATAGTTTTACAAGACTAGGAAAGCTTCTTTCGAGGTGGATTTCGGCTTAGAAAACGTGACAAAAGACTGCAGAAGCCTATTTACCTCTGAAGAACCTGAAACCCATTCTACAACCACTCCTCAGCAAGGCCTCCGAGTTTTCTACTAACTCTCAAGCTAGACATCCTTCTTCTTTGGTGGATCTGGGCTTGAAAAATGAGACTAGGAAAATTGTTCCAGTTTTCTAAGTATAGTGTTCGAAGCCCAGTTTTTCTTTACTCGAGTTGGAAGAGTTAACAGGGCACTGGAAAACCCTAGTTATCCTCAGAATACGGTACAACCCATTCCACAAACACCTTCTCCCAAGGCTCTCTAGTTTCCTCTTAACTCTCAGGCCTGGAATGCTTCTTGTGAGGTGAATTTTGGCTTGAAAAATGTCATAAAGCACTGAAGAAATCTGTTTACCCACAGAAGAACCTAAAACACATTCCACAACCACTTTCATGGCAAGGCTGCCTAGTTTTCTCTTAACTCTCAAGTGAGAAACACCTCTTCTTAGGTGGATCTGGGCTTGAGAAACGGCTTGGAAAACTGGTTCCACTTTTCCATGTCTAGTTTTCCAAGCCCAGTGTTGGTTTTCTAGTCTTGGAAATTTTAGCAGGGCACGGGAGAAGCCTAGTTACCATACAAAAACCTGCAGCCCATTCCACAAACACCTTCTCACAAGCCTGTCTAGTTTTTACTGAACCTCAGGTTAAAAAGGCTCCTTTTGAGGTGCACCTGAGGTTGGAGAACTTAAACAGCACGGGAGTTGCATATTTACCATTCCAAGACCTGAAACGAATTCCACAAATACCTTTACCAAAAAGCCTGAACAATTATTTTTTTAACGCCCAAGCGAGAAATCTTCCATATTAGGTGGATCTGTGCTTGGCAAACTAGACTTGAGAAACAGTGCATGATTTCAAAGTCTACATTTCCAAGCCCAGTTTTGGATTTCTAGTATTTTAAACTTCAACCCAACAGGGGAGAAGCCTACGTACCATCCAAAATACATGGATCCCATTGCAAAAAAATACTCCCAAGGCTCTCTAGTTTTTACCTAACTCTCAGGCTAGGGAGGCGACTTCTGAGGGGTATTTCAGCTTGGAAACCTTAACACGGCACTGGAAAAGCCTAATTGCCATCCCAAAAACCTGCAACGCATTCCACAAGGCACTCTAGACTTTACTTAAGTCCCAGGCTAGAAAGGCTACTTTTGAGGTTGATTCAAGCCTGGAAATCTTAACACAGCACCGGAGAAGCCTACTTAACATCTGCAGAACCTGCCACTTATGCCAAAAACACCAACTCGTCAAGAACCGTCATTTTCTCTTAACTACCAAGTGAGAAATTCTCCTCCAGAGAGGGATCTTGGCTTGGGAAACTAGACTAGTTTTCCAAGCTCAGTTTCGGTTTTCTAGTCTTGGAAATTTTAGCACGGCATGGGAGAAGCCTACTTACCATCCAGAAAACCTGCAATCCATTCCACCAACTCCTTCTCCCAAGGCTGTCTCGTTTTCAACTGAATCCCCAGGCTAGAAAAGCTCCTTCTGAGGTGCACCTGTGGTTGGAGAACTTAAACAGCACCGGGGTTGCATGTTTACCATCCCCAAACCTCAAAATAATTCCACAAACACCTTAACCGCAAGCCCAAACAATTTTTTTAACACCCAAGTGAGAAATCCTCCCTCTTAGGTGGATCTGTCCTTGGCAAACCAGACTTGAAAAACCATGCACTATTTCCACGTCTAGTTTTCCAAGCCCAGTTTTGGATTTCTAGTCTTGGAATCTTCATCACGACACTGGAGAAGCCAACTTACCATCCGAAAGACCTGCATCCCATTGCACCAAAAAACACTCCCAAGGCTCTCTAGTTCTTACCTAATGCCCAGGCTAGGAAGGCTACTTGGGAGTGAGATTTCGGCTTGGAAAACTTAACACAGCACTAAAAAGCCTACTTACCATCTGAAGAACCTCACACTTATTCCCCAAACATCAACTCGTCAAGGCTGGCTAGTTTTCTCTTAACTACCAAGCGAAAATTTTTCTTCTGAGGCTTATCTGGGTTGAAAAACCAGACTTGGAAAAGTGTTCCAGTTTACAAAGCCTACTTTTTTTAGCTCAGTTTTTTTGTTGCAGTCTTGGAAATTTTAACACGGCGCTGGAGAAGCCTAATTACCATCCCAAAATCCTGCAACGCATTCCACAAACACCTTCATCGCAAGCCCAAACAATTTTTTTAACAGCCAAGAGAGAAATTCTCTCTCTTAGGTAGATCTGTGCTATGAAAACTAGACTTGAAAAACTGTGCAAGATATGCAAGTCTGGTTTTCCAAGTCCAGTTTCAGTTTTCTAGTCTTGGAAATTATAACACGACACTGGACAAGCCTACTTACCTTCTGAAAACATGCATTCCATTTAAAAACAAATACTCCCAAGGCTCTCTAGTTTTTACCTAACTCCCAGGCTAGGAAAGCTACTTCCAAGGGGAATTTTTGCTTTGAAAATATAACACAACATGGGAAAAGCCTACTTATCATCTGCAGAACCTGCCAGTAATTCCCCTAACACCAACTCGTCAAGGGTGGCTAGTTTTTTCTTAACTCCCAAGCAAAATATTCTCTTCTTAGGTGAATCAGGTCTCGAAAACTAGACTTGGAAAACTGTTCCAGTTATCAAAGCCTACTTTTCCAAGCCCAATTTTGGTTTTCTACTCTTGGTATTTTAACACAGCACTGGAGAAGGCTAATTACCATCCCAAAAACCTGCAACCCATTCCACAAACCACTTCTCACAAGGGGCTCTAGTTTTTACTTAACTCCAGGTTAGGAAGGCTCCTTTTTACATTGATCTCTGCCTGGAAAACTTAACACAGCACTGGAATGCCTATTTTACATCCGAAGAATTTTCCACTTATGCCACAAACACCAACTCGTCAAGAATGGTAATTTTCTCGTAACTACGAAGTGAGAAATTCTACCCCTAGAGGGATCAGGGCTTGGGAAACTAAACTTGGAAAATTGTTCCATTTTCCAAGCCTAGTTTTCCAACCCAAGTTTGGTTTTTCTAGACTTGGAACAGTTAACAGGGCCCTGGAGAACCCCAGTTACCCTCAGAAAATTGTGCAACCCATTATACAAACACATTCTCACAAGGTTATCTAGTTCTTCCTTAACTCCGAGGCAAGGAATGCTATTCCGAGGTGGATTTCAGCTTGAAAAATGTGACAAAGCACTGAAGGAACGTGTCTACCCACAGAAGAACCTGAAACCCCTTCCACAACCACCTTTTCAACAAGGCTGCCTAGTTTTCTCTTAACACGCAAGCGAGAAATTTTTATTCTTAGGTGGATCTGGGCTTGGAAAACTTCAACAGTTTTCCAAGCCCACTTTACAATGCCCAGACTCAATTTTCTCGACTGGGAAAACTGAACAGAGCAGTGGAGAAGCCTATTTATCACCCGAAAAAAACTGCAACTTTTCCCACAAACCACTTACCGCAAGGCTCTCTAGTTTTTACTCAATTTCGAGACTGAAATAGCACTGTTTCGAGTGGATCTCAGGTTGGAAAACTTTACACACTGCTGGAGAAATCTCTTTACCATCCGAAGACCATGAAACCCATTCCACAACCACCTTCTCGGCAAGGCTGCCTACTTTTCTCTTAACTCTGAAGCGAGACATTCTTCTTCTTAGGTAAATCTGGGCTTAAGAAACTGTTCCAGGATTCTAAGCATAGTTTTTCAAGCTCACTTTCGTTATTCTAGACTTGGAAAAGTTAACAGGGCAATGGAGAAACCTATTTAGTATCCGAAAAACCTGCAACCCATTCCACAAACTTCTTCTCCAGGGTTCTCTAGTTTTCACTTAACTCCAAGAGTAGGAAGGTTTCTTCCGAGGTGGATTTTGGCTTACAAAATGTGACAAAACACTGGAGAACCCCATTTTCCTCTGAAGAACCGGAAACCCATTCCAAAACCACCTTCTCAGCAAGGCTGCCTAGTTTTCTTCTAACTCTCGAGATAGAAATATTTCTTCTTCGGTGGAACTGGGCTTGGGAAACTAAACTTGGGAAATTGTTCCAGTTTTCCAAGCCTAGTTATCCAAGCCCAGTTTTGTTTTTCTAGACTTGGAAAAGTTAAAGGGGCCGTGGAGTACCCTAGTTTCCCTCAGAAAATCATTCAACCCATTCCACAAACACCTTCTTGCAAGCCTATCTAGTTCTTCCTTAACTCCTAGCATAGGAATGATTCTTCCCAGGTGGGTTTCGGCTTGAAAAATGTGACAAAGCACTGAAGAAACCAGTTTACCTACGGAAGAACCTGAAATCACTTCCACAACCATCTCCTCAGCAAGACTGCCTGGTTTTCTCTTAACTCTCAAGCGAGAAATCCCTCTTCTTAGGTGGATCTGGGCTTGGAAAACTGGACCAGTTTTCCTAGCCCAGTGTTTATTTTGTCAGCTTGGAAAATTTGACAAGGTGTAGAGAAGCCTATTTACCATCCCCCCAAAATGTAACTTTTTCCACAATCCACTTCCCGCAAGGCTCTTTACTTTCTCCGAATATCGAGGATAGAGAGGCTCCCTTTCAGGTAGATTTCAGGTTGGAAAACTTTACACGGCACTGGAGATTCCTCTTTATCATCCAAAGATCCTGAAACCCATTCCACATCCACCTTCTCGGCAAGGCTGCCTACTTTTCTCTTAACTCCCAAGTGAGAAATTTTTATTCTTAGGTGGATCTGAACTTGGGAAACTGCTCCCGGTTTCTAACCATAGTTTTTCTTTTTATATATATATATATATAATTTTTATTTAATTCTTGTTCACGTACAGGTTTCTGTCTTATATTCCCAACCCTGCCCGCCCCCCACCCCATGCTCCCCGCCTCCCTCCCCTTTCCAGCCCCCACCCCTAGTTATTGTCCATGTGTCCTTTATACTTGTTCATGTGAGTTCATTCCCTTTTCCCCTATGATTCTCTCCCCTCTCCCCTCTGGACCCTGTCAGCCTGTTCCATATTTGAGTGTCATTGGTCGTATTTTGCTTGCTTGTTTGGTTTGTTTAGAATCCTGTTAACGGTGAGATCATATGATATTTGTCTTTCACCGCCTGGCTTATTTCGCTCAGCATAATGCTTTCCAGTTCCATCCATGATGTTGCAAAGGGTAGTAGTTCCTTCTTCCTTTCTGCGGCATAGAATTCCATTGTGTAAATGTACCATAGTTTTGTGATCCAGTCATTGACCGATGGGCATCTAGGTTGCTTCCAACTCTTGGCTATTGTGAATTGTGCTGCTATGAACATTGGGGTGCATAGGTTCTTTTGGATTGGTGTTTCAGGATTCTTAGGATATACTCCTAAGAGTGGGATTGCTGGGTCAAAAGGCACATCCATTTTTAGTTTTCTGAGAAAATTCCATACTATTTTCCATAGTGGTTGTACCAGTCTGCAATCCCACCAACAGTGAACTAGGGTCCCCGTTTCCCCACAACCTCTCCAGCACTTGTTGTTTGTTTCTTTGTTTATGATAGCCATTCTGACTGGTGTAAAGTGGTATCTCATTGTGGTTTTAATTTGCATCTCTCTGATAGCTAGCGATATCGAGCATCTTTTCATGTGTCTCTGTATCCTCTGTATGTCCTCCTTTCTAACCATAGTTTTTCAAGCCCAGTTTTGTTATTCTAGACTAGGAAAAGTTAGCATGGAAATGGAGAATCCTATTTACTATCCGAAAAAACTGCAACCCATTCCACAAACACCTTCTCCCAGGGTTCTCTATTTTTCACTTAACTCCAAGACTAGGAAGGCTTCTTCTGAGGTGGATTTTGGCTTAGAAAATGTGACAAAACACTGGAGAACCCCATTTACCTCCGAAGAACCTTAAACCCATTCCACAACCACCTTCTTGGCAAAGCTGCCTAGTTTTCTACTAACTCTCAAGCTATAAATGCTTCTTCTGTGGATCTCGTCTGGGAGTCTAGACTTGGAAAATTCTTCCAATATTCCAAACCTAGTTTTCCAAGCCCAGTTTTTTTTTTTCTAGACTTGGAAAAGTTAACAGGGCCCTGGAGAACCCTAGTTACCCTCAAAAAATCGTGCAACCCATTCCACAAACATCTTCTCGCATGGCTATCTAATTTTTACTTGACTGCCAGGCTCGGGATGCTTCTTCCCAGGTGGGTTTCGGCTTGAAAAATGTGACAAAGCACTGAGGAAACCTGTTTACCCACAGAAGGACCCGAAACCCATTCCACAACCACCTTCTCGGCAAGGCTGCCTGGTTTTCTCTTAACTCTCAACTTAGAAATTCTTCTTCCTAGGTGGATCTGTGCTTGGAAAACTTGGCTTGGAAAGCTGAAACAGATTTCCTAGCCCAGTTTTTATTTTCTCAACTTGGGGAATTTAACAAGGCGTGGAGAAGCCTATTTACCATCCGAAAAACCTGCAGCTTTTTCCACAAACCATTTACAACGCTCTCTAGTTTTTCTGAACTTCGAGGCTAAAAAGGCTCCGTTTCAGCTGGATCTCAGGTTGGAAAAATTTAGACGGCACTGGAGAATCCTCTTTACCATCCAAAGACCCTAAAACTCATTCCACAAACACCTTCTCGGCAAGGGTGCCTGCTTTGCTCTTAACTCCCAAGCGAGATATTCTTCTTCTTAGGCAGATCTGGGCTTGGGAAACTGTTCCAGGTTTCTAAGCGTAGTTTTCCAAGCCCAGTTTTGCTATTCTAGACTTGGATATCTTAGCAGGGCAATGGAGAAGCCTATTTACTATCCGAAAAACCTGCATCCCATTTCACAAACAACTTCTCCCAGGGCTCTCCCATATTCCATTAACTCCAAGAGTAGGAAGGCTTGCTTCTTCCAAGGTGGATTTCAGCTTAGAAAATGTGACAAAACACTGGAGAACCCCATTTACCTCCAAAGAACCTTAAACCCATTCCAAAACCACCTTCTTGGCAAGCCTGCCTAATTTTCTACTAACTCTCAAGCTATAAATGCTTCTTCTTCAGTGGATCTGGGCTTGGGAAACTAGACTTGGAAAATTGTTCCAGTTTTCCAGGCCTAGTTTTCGAAGCCCAATTTTGTTTTTCTAGACTTGGAAGTTAACAGGGCAATGAAGAAGCCTATTACTATCCAAAAAACCTGCAGCCCATTCCACAAACCCCTTCTCGCAAGGCTATCTAGTTTTTACTTAACTCCCAGGCTACGAATGCTTCTTCCTTGGTGGATTTCGGCTTGAAAAATGTGACTAAGCACTGAAGAAACCTGTTTACCTACGGAAGAACCTGAAATCACTTCCACAACCATCTCCTCAGCAAGACTGCCTGGTTTTCTCTTAACTCTCAAGAGAGAAATTCTTCTTCTTAGGTGGATCCAGTTTTTATTTTCTCGACTTGGAAAACTGAACAGGGCACTAGAGAAGCCTATGTAGCATCTGAAAAAACTGCAACTTTTTCCACAAACCACTTCCTGTAAGGGTCTCTAGTTTTTACTGAACTTCTAGGCTAAAAAGGCTCCGTTTCAGGTGGATCTCAGGTTGGAAAACTTTACACAGCGCTGGAGAAACCTCTTTCCCATCCGAAGACCCTTAAACCCATTCCACAAACACCCTCTTGGCAAGGCTGCCTACTTTTCTCTTAACTCCCAAGCGAGAAATTTTTATTCTTAGGTGGATCTGGTTTTGGAAACCTGTTCCAGATATCTAAGCATAGTTTTCCAAGACCGGTTTTGTTATTCTAGACTTGGAAAAGTTAGCAGGGCAATGGAGAAGCCTATTTACCATCTGAAAAACCTGTAATCCATTCCACAAACACTTTTCTGGCAAGGATCCCTAATTTTTCTTACCTACCAGGTGAAGAAGGCTCCTTCTGAGGCGGATTGGACCTGGTGAACTAGACTTGGAAACCTGTTACAGTTTTCCAAGCCCAGTTTTGTTTTTTTCTAGACTTGGAAATATTAACACAGCACTGGAGAAGCCTGTTTACCATCCAAAGAACCTGAAACCCATTCTGCAAACACCTTCTAGGCAAGGCTGCCTAGTTTTGTCTTACCTCCCAAGCAAGGAAGGCCCCTTCAGACCTGGATCTGGACTTGGAAAACTTAACACGGCACTCAGGAATCCTATTAATAAACATCTGAAGAACCTGAAACCCATTCCTCAAACACCTTCTCCACAAGGCTCCCAGGTTTTGTCTTCCCTCCCAAGTGAGGAAGGTTCCTTCTGAGGTGGATCTGGACATGGACCACTAAACTCGAAAAACTGTTACAGATTTCCAAGTCTAATTTTCCAAGTTCAGTGTTTTTTTTTTTTTTTTTTTTAGACTTGGAAATCTTCACACTGCACTGGAGAGGCCTATTTAACATTCGAAGAACATGAAACCCTTTTCCGCAAACACCTTCTCCGTAAGGCTCCCTAGTTTTGTCTTAATACCCAAAGGAGGAATGCTCTTTCTGAGGTGGATCTGGACTTGGAAAATTTAACAAGCCACTGGAGAAGCCTATTTAACATCTGAGGAACCTGAAACCCATTCCGCAAACACCTTCTCCGCAAGGCTCCCTAGTTTTTCTTCCCGCCCCACCCCTGCCCCAAGCGAGGAAGGATCCTTCTCTGGTGGATCTGGACTTGGAAAACTTAGTTTTCCAAATCTAATTTTCCAAGTCCAGTTGTTTTTTCTAGACTTGGAAAACTTAACCCTGCACTGGGGAAGCCTATTTATCATCTGAAGAACCTGAAACCCATTCTGCATACACCTTCTCGGCAAGGCTCCTAATTTTGTCTTAACTCCCAAGCGAGGAAGCCTCATTCTGAGTTGGATCTGGACTTGGAAAACTGAAGTTTTCTTTTGATTCACAGGTATGCGCTCAATCCAGTGAGCTACAACAGCCAGGTCCTTCACGCTAGCATTTTAATCACCCTGGTTCTGTATAACCACATAAAGAGAAACCACAGGATATCAGGACCTCCTTCCTGAAAACCCAGAGTGTGAAGTAAGGACTTCTTGTGATGCAATGATGTGGAGCAGAAACCAGAACTGAAATATAACAATTTTGGGGTCAAAACAGTGAATTGCATGCTAGCTCCAGCCATTTATTAGTAAGTGATCTTGAGCAGGGCATGTCACATTTCTAAGCTCGTTTCCTGAAGATTCTGGAGAACACACGTGCACAGTTACAAGTGGAAGTTTCTTTATTTATTCTGCAAACAACAAAGGATGTATTGGTAGCTGGCCAGTGACTGTTGATGGAGAATTCAATGCCACAGCAGACACGGGGCCTTCTGTTTTCTGAAGAGGTGGCTGGTTCGGTCCACAGGTGCCCCACCAGCTGCCCCACCAGCTGCAGTGATACACACTTCTCAAGCAGGAGGATTTGCACAAGGAGGGTGTTTGGAGCTCTGCTTCACAGAAGCTGCTGCTGAAAGGGAGGGGCTGACCTTTGCTTGGAATGCTGACCACAGACAAAGGTGTGACTGAATGAATAAAGCCCATTGCAGGAACCTCAGGTTTTATGGTGCACTGGATTTGGTTCACCAGGCAGACTACAAACAGCGGGATGCAGTTGGCCTCTGGTGTCAACCAACTCAGACCCCAAGGATGCCCTTTCCCCCGCCCACTTTTCTCTGCAGGGCTGCCCCAGAAACTGGAGCCATGGATCCAGGCAGCTTTCAGAAGAGGAAAACTACTTTTTAACCTTCAGGTGGCTCACGCAGGGGAAGGGATCTGTCTGGCCCAGCTCAGATCCCATGCCTATCCTTGGCCGGATCGTGGTGGCCAATGGGCTGGGACACTCTGACTGTCCAGCATGGGTCATCTGTTCCATCACTGCCGCCAGGACAGCAGCCGCCTCACCGCTCTGCACAGAGCAGAATCCTTGTGCTCTCAGACATACTGCAATTGCCTGGGGATGTCCATACTCATCAGATGGGGCCGCAGGGCGAACCCTGAACGTGTGGGGTGGAATTTCACAAAGCGGAATGTGTCAGACGCTGAGGTGCTCAGAGATATGGCACGTGGGGAAGGAGGAAGCCCTGGCAGCCACATGGGGAATAATGGTGGACTCTGTGCCACTGTAGGCTCCTTCTTCATGAGAAGCAGCCAGGAAAGGTATGGAGTGGGGATGTGGGGAAAGCCTCTGCAGCCAAGTGCAGGGAGCTCTGCTCCCTCCATCACGCCTCCCCACAGTGGTCCCCAGGGGCCAACAGACAGGATGTTAATGTCCCCTGCAGTGTGCAAAGGACTAACAGTGGGCACATGGACAAAAGCAAGTCCATCAGGCTGGCCGAGGGCCCTGGAGTGTGTATTTCTAACAAGCTGGCCCAAGTGATTCAGATGTGGCTGGTGCTGCACTGTACCCCGAGGAAAGCTGCACAGGATGGTCTCCGAGGAAGGAAGGAGACAAAGATTTGGTTGCCTGTTTGTTAAAGGCTAACTTCCAATCCTCTGCATTAGCCCCAGCGGACTAGTCATTTTTATGTGATGAGCCACTGAGTGGAGGGCAAAAAAAACAAACCAAACTAAAAACATACCATCTGGACTGGCTGGGGATGGAGATGAAGGAAACGGCTGGGCAGGGAGGCACCAAACATCAGTAAAACACAGATGAGGGGTAGGGGCGGGGGGTAAAAGAGATAGAAGAAATTGATTCAGAAAGGCCACTTTATTGATGGAGATGAAACGAAAAGTTCTCCACAGCCCTCCCTCACTCACTTCAGTGGCTTCACTGGGCATCTGAGACCAGCGTGGGCAGGCCTGTGGCCAGCTCCCCGCTGCCCGCTCCGCCTGAGGCGGACACGTAAAAACACATCAGCTCGTGAAGATTCCCAAACACACCCCAGAGTCCCTCGGACAGTTACTGTGCATTTTTAAAATATCGTACAAAATATGTTAAGTAGGAAAGGTCAGCTGTGCTGTGATTATCGGCAGGACATCCTTTTAGGATTAGCATCCCCAAAATATTACTTACTTATTGCAGTGAAACCTCTAGAAGGTAGAGCTGTACAAAAAAGAAAAAAATCTAAACAATTTTAAGAAGAGCAACAACTGAATGCTGCTGTAGTTCATTTAAATTTTCTTTCTCAAAAATACATTCTTAAATATACAAACTATACAATCTTGACATTTTAATGCTGGTTTTGTTTTTTGTTTTTGTATTTTTTTCCTCTGAATAATAATAGAATCCACACTAAAAAAATCTTTATCTTCAAACCTACAGGAGTGCTAGAGGACTTGTGACTCGGTACCTTCATATAACACCACATAAATAACTTTAGCCACAGTCTGTGTTCACAGCGTGGTCAGTGAAACCAAGGAAATACTTTTCTGGTGATTAGACGTCATCCGCAGAGAGGGTGGGAATGTTCAGCCGAGGCCGGGTGAAAAATGCCATCTTCTCCCTGTGAAAGAAGCCATCGTCCTTTTAGACCTGGAGTTTCCAACCACTCTGTACAGACTCTATGGGCGGGCTGTCCTGTGCACTGTATGTCTCGTGGCAGCTCCCCTGCCTCTGCACCCCCCAGATGCCAGGTGCAGCTCTCCCACGCCTCTCGGTTGTGACGACCAAAAATGTCCCCTTAGGGGGCTGGGGCCCAAATCATTCCTGGTTTAGAAGCACTGCTTTGGGGGACACGAGCATGACCAGAGACCTTTAGTTAAAATCAAGGACTTGATCAGAAGGGCCTTTGAGCCACTTCCAGTATTTGTTTTAGATTCCCACTGGCTTAAAAGTGGAGATGCGCAAACATGGTCCTGTGAATCACGGTTCCTTTGAAATGCTTTTTAGCCTTATCTGAGAGGACATCAAAAGTCCAAGTGCAAAGCCCTCTGTGGATGGGGTGCCCTCCTGTGAGCCACCCAAGGTCTCCTACGGCAAGAAAGCACCTCCCTGAGATCCCAGCAGGCAGAGCCAGGAGGCCGGGCAGGCATCTGTCAGCCTGGCTTATTTATCAGTTGGCCAATTCTCTGCAATTACCAGTGACAGAAATGCTGAGAGAGAGGCCGGAGCAGGTGGCTCACTCATGGAACAAGAGGAGCTAACAAATTAGCTCAGGTTGTCGGGGACTGAGGAAGACATCGAGGGAAGGCTGTGCAGGGCGCACAGACCATCAGGCACAGCTTGGCAGAGGATGAAGGTCTGTGACAGAGCTGGGGCTCTGCTAGAGGAGGGGCCACGGGATGGGGGCAGGGAGACAGAGAAGGGCACCGAGGCTGGGTAGGTGGGCTGCAAAAGGGAAAAAAGGCAGGCTGGCCAGCCCGGCGCCCTCTCGCTCACCTGAAAGACTGCACTTCTGGGGGCTCCTTACAGCTCTGGCCTCGAAGCCTGTGCACGTCCTTGGCGGCCGCTCTCATCATCTTGTCTGTCTGCAGCTCCCCCTGGCGCTCTGCTCGGTCCACCTGCAGGGTGAGGGCAGGCAGAACTGTGAGGTGGTGGAGAGTCCTTTGGGCCTCCAAAAGTGGGCCAGCTGGGGAGAACCTTCTAGCACAGATAAGTTCATAGCAGTCCAAAGGGCTGCAGGTCCACCACCAGCATCCTCGCTCTACCTGTTCCCCGTAGGGTCCTCTTCATTCAGAGTGTCGAGGGAGAGTGGGCCCACTACCTGGGACAGTGAACAGGTCACTGAGCACCCGTGTGGCCCTGTCTGAGGTCAGGACAAGAGGCCGTCTGGCGCATGTGCTACTTCATTGACTCCCCCCTCAGGGCCACCTCGGAAGGTAGATTTTATAATGACCTCATTTTACCGCCCAGGAAACAGGCTTGGACATATTCAGAAATTTCTTTAACGTCAAATACTAAGATGTGGTAGAATTCCAATTCCAAGTTGTACAGTATACTCAACTTTAGGTACGTTACACACCTTCCTCTTTTTTTAAAAAAAGATTTTATTTATTTAGTTTTAGAGAGGGGAAAGGAAGGAGAGAGGGAGAGAAACATCAATGTGTGGTTGCCTCTCACCCAGACATGTGCTCTGACTGGGAATTGAAATGGCAACCCCTTGATTGGCAGGCCAGTGCTCAAAACCACTGAGCCATGCCAGCCAGGGCCACACCCCTTCCTCTTCATGCAAACCTATGTAAGTACATTTGAGAACAAACCATGGAGAGCCCTAAAATACCCATGTACTAGACATGTGACAACATTGCACAAAGAATTTTGGTCAATGAAGCTGTTGTTTAAATGTCTCTTTAGTAGGTGACCATCAAGTAGCCGTGGATGTACTATAATTTACTATTTGAAAGGTCGAGTTTCCTCAGTTCGTATTTCCTGAAGGCAGGGCCCATTACACTTATTTTCTTACCTCTTTTTGCCTTGGCTACCTGGAAGCTCAGACATAACTCAGAGGTAAATGTAACACACAACTACCATGAGGTTAGGAATATATTCTCTTCTCTTCCTTAAAACTTCCTGTAATCTCCTATTTTTTCTTAATGCTCTTATTAAATTACTGTTCTTCTGTTCTAAGTAGACAAGGTACAAGTAATAGATTAGAAAGAAACATTTTTGGACTTTTCAAAATTGCCCAAGTCACTCTGAAGCTCCCACACTAGTCTTGACCTAAGCAGTCCAGCACAGCTTCCCTGCTCTCTGGCATCACCACTTGCATCAAGAACTGGGACTTGAGCCAACGGCCCTCCCAACAACCCAGGGAGGTACCCTCTGTACGACACTCTTGCATCATTTGGCTGGGTGCAGACAGAACTAGCAGAGGTCTGTCATTCCTGCCACGGCTGGCAATCTGGGAGTGGTGTTATAAAAATGAGTCAAAGAGGCCTCTGTTTATTGACCTCCTGTTACTTAAATTCTTCGTGGTAGTCTGTGACCTGTTGGCTCAAAGGCCCACTGGTGCCAAACTCAAATTTTTACCCACCCAGCTGTTTTATATATAGCTCGAACAAGCAGGTTTTGAAAGCATTTAGAACCTGCCTGCTTTGCTCACCCTGTGAAGCTACACTCATCATCTGCTTGCTCTAGATAAGATATTCCTTGGGGCTACCAAGGAGACTGAAATGCTGCTGCTTGGAAGCTCTTTTTTTCTAGATTTTCTTTATTTTTAGAGAGAGGGGAGAACAAGAAGTAAAACATGGATTGGTTGTCTCTTGTATGCCCCCAGTGGCCGGGGGTGAGGTGGAGGGTGGAGGCGGAACCAGCCCACGACCCAGGCATGTGCCCACACAGGGAACTGACCGGCAGCCTTTCATTCTGCAAGATGACGCCCAACCCACTGAGCCATACCAGTCAGGGCTGCTTTGGAGCCCTCTGATCCAGAGCCTCCTCACGGTGCTGCTGAGTGACATCATCTAGATGCATAAGCCCACTCCCCATCCCTCCTAGGAGTTCCCCTTTCCTCCTGCCCTCTAGGTGTAGCCCCAGAAAAGTTGTCTCTGGCAGGTCTTCGTGCTGGGAGGGACTTCTCTGGCACAAGGACTCATGAATGTAGTTCCTCCTCCTTGAGTGCTAATGCCTTTTTCTAGTCCTATCTTTCTCCTTGGGTGACCCTGAAACCCCTTGAATGCAGTACAGGAGGATCAGAGGAGTGAGCAGGCTTGTGTTGCTGGCATGTCAGTGCCAAGCCCTGCCATGGTGTGAGGCTCTCCACTCTGGTGATACCTGCTCCATGGAACTTCACAGGCAGGCCCCAGGCTGGGTCACTGTTCTAGATTTTACTGCTCGAGTGGGTGCTGCAGCAGAGGAGGTACCCGTGTTTGAGGAAGGGCTGCACAAGTGAATAAATGTGTGGCTAGTAAGGACTTGCCCACACCCACACGGCAATGCAGCAAAAAGGGCCTGGCCACCAAGTTGAGAGTCGGTAACATTTACTGGGCAAAGGGATTCCTTGATCCTTTTGCTGATGGGAACGAAGGGCCACGGAACACCCTCAGGGGGTCTCAGGATTGTACCACCCCCTTTCAAAGATTTGGTTGCTTTCCCCCTTGTCGCAGCAGGCAGTGTTCAAGGGCGGAACACAGCGCCCCCTCCTGTTCGCCGCACTCACCTGCTTCTCCAGCATCCTCAGCAGCAGGCGGAAGCGTTCGTCCTCGCGCAGCCCCTGCGGCAGCTCCTTTTCCCCGTGGCTCTTGGCTTGCTCCAGCTGCTGCTTGAGCTCCTTCAGCACCGAAATCTCCTGAGTCAGCTGGCTGTGCCAGGTCCTGGTGGCCTGCAGGTCCAACTCAAGGTCCAGCGAGGTGCGTATCAGGCGCTCGTTGCGTGGGCATTTGAAGGATGAAGGCTGTGGGGGCAGGGATGGATCAGTACCTGGCGGGGCCAGTGAGCACGCCCACATAACCCCCTCCTCTCACCCTCAAATACCCTCCCTTCTTCCTTAATCAGCAGGCTTCCACACCTTCAAAAACGTCCCTCTCCCTACGACCCACCTGCGGTTCTCCCATTCTACGGCTCATGTTTATGTCCCAGGCACTGTGCCGGGCTGTTTACATTAACGCCATGACCTCAGTTCATTTGCTCAACCCTACAATGTCCCGATCATTATCGTTGTGCAGGTGAGGCTCCCAGAGGTTAAGTCACACGTCGTAAGTGGTAAAGCAGAGACTCCACCAAGGGAACTGGCTCCAGACCCCATCAGGCACTGCCCACATGGGGCCCAGCTCCCCACCCTCAGTGTCCTCCACTTCCCCCTTCTCAGCCAATGCATTCTGGTCTCTCCCTGGCTCTCAGGTTGTTTCCTTAGTGCAAGCCTGCTCCCCCTTGAGAGCTGGAGCCATGTCTTCCTGACTCGGTGTCCCCGTAAGGGACACCTACTGTTTCTGTCTGTGTGGCATCTACTCCCCCAGTCTCAGAGGTCACTGGTCACCCTCCCTTGGGTATCCACACCTCCTCCATGCTCAACCCACATGGTTCGTGTGGGGCTTCGGAGACAGGACTTTGACCTAAGCTTGGCAAATCAGAATCACAGTGATGACCTCAGGAGTGATACTCAGTTTTGGTACCTTTGGTGACCTATTTGGGAAAAAGGCAATGTCTTTACAGGGAGATTCTTAAGCCAGCGGGATATACACCTAAACTGATCAGGGTCACCTTCAACACTGCATGGGTGACCTTGGTTAAGAATTATGCCAGAAGAAGAAGGTGCAGGAGGAGAGAAGAGGAGAGGGAGAGGGAGAAAGGAATAGAAGGAGGAAGAAGAATTAATAATAAGAATTATTATTATTACCATTATTTTAAAGATTTTATTTATTTACTTTTAGAGAGGGGAAGAGAGGGAGGAAGAGAGAGAGAAAAACATCAATATGTGCTTGCTTCTCACATGGCCCTCACTGGGGACGAGGCCTGCAACCCAGGTATGTGCCCTGATTGGGAATCAAACCAGTGACCCCTTGGTTCCCAGCCCCAACGCTGCCCCCCACCGGCTCAATCCACTGAGCTATGCCAGCCAGGGCATTATTATTACTGTTATTATTAAGCTAGCTGGAGGGAGCAGTGCCATAGGTGGGGTGAGGAGGGGGGGGCTGAAGCCTGACAATATTCAACTCCTGGATCAATCTAAACCTAGGCTTTCCATCCCATGAGCCAGTAAATTCCCCCTTTTATTTCCAAGCTGTATTCTTCAGGTATCTGCATGCATAAGACCCTAAGTAATGTAACAATTAACTCTCTTGCTAGCAAAACCCAGTAATGATTTTTAAAAAAAGAGACTGAGTACAGGAAGCTGAATTCTACACTGGCCTCCAAGACTGCCAGCCCCCTTAGCATGGTGGGACCTGTGAATATAAGGGGGAATCACTCCTGTGATGAGGTAACTAATCAGTTGATGTTGAGTTAATCATCCTGGGTGGGCCTGACCTAATCAGGCAAACTCTTAAAAGATAATCTGGTCCTTTCTGGGTATCTTCTGCTGGCCTCCAAGAAGCCATGAGATGTTTTGGAGAGGGCCACATGGTAGAGACCTGAGAATGACCTCTGTGAGCTGTGAATAGCTCCAGACCTACAGCTAGCAATGACATGCAAGGGAGTGAATCCTGCCAAACCCTCAAGGGGGCCAGGATGTTAAACGTTGTCTGGTCAAAGTTCCAGATGAGGATGCAGGCAGTCAACACCTAGACCTCAGCCTGGTGAGACCCTGAGCAGAGGGTGCAGCTAACCTGTGCTGAACTCCTCACCTGTGGGACCTGTGGGAGCAGGTACTGTTTTAAGCTGTTCAGTGTGTGATTTGTTACGCAGCCACAGGAAGCGAAGACAAGGACGAGCAAAGGGACTTGAGAAATGGCCCGTAAACTGTTACTATGAGCCCTATCCGCACTTAATACTTGTACACCTTCAGGAATACAAAACAGCTTAAAGCAAAAGTTCTATGAGGCTCATCTCGGGTGAACATCGTCTGGTCTGTGCTTATAAATATGCAGGTTCAGGAAATCCAGCTGAGGATCTACTGTATGTGCCTCAAGTTCTCAGAGCAAGAAATGGAGCTTCCCTTTCTTTGCTCTGACTGATGTCCAATCTCAGAGCCTTGCAGGACACAGACAAGGGCACAGGTCAGGCTCTGGCCCAGCACCTGGATTCTCCTGCTCCTTGGGCACACAGACGACCTGAGGAAGATGTGGGCTCAGACCCACCATCAAGGGCTCCCTTACTAAGTCATCCCCTTGGGTAACTGCAAGAGCAGGTGAAGAAGGGGCAACTTCTGCAAGGCTCGCCTTGGAAGGGGGTTTTAGGGAACACAGTAGCATGTCTCCCTCCAGAACCCTCCAAGGAGCTTGTTGAAAATGTAGTTTCCAGGTGCTGAATTACACTGTCCAGGAATGTGGGCTTGGAATTGGCACCATCAGCAAGCTCCCCAGGAGACCCTGTAGTACCAGCCAGCCACAGAAAACGGAAAGGGGTGGGGGACCCAGAGTGGGAGGCGGGCTGTCCCTGTCACCCAAGGCCATGCACACTTTCTCCCACTGCCAGCACCCTCTTCTGCCTGCACTGCTTCCTTCTGCTTCCTCTCGTTCTTCCTGGAGATTCAGGGGGAGGGGTGGTGATTGACAGAGGACCAACTCCTCATTCTGGCAGTCAGCAGCCAGCCGGCCCCAAGCCCCAGGAGACATGGGCAGCCTTCCCCTGCCTGGGGCTGTTCACACGCTCTCCTTTCCCTGCATGTCTCCCACGTGCTCTCTGTCCTTCTCTTTCTGATACTCTGGAAGCTGGGTTTCTTCTGTTTCTACAAACGCACCGGAACTACGGCAAAGTCTGTGTTAAAAGTACAGAGGGCAGGGCCCTCTGCATCTCCTGCAGCCCTGGCTGGTGAAAGGAGTCAGTCCTTTGCCTAACACCACACCCCCCACCCTGATCCTCAGCCAAGTCCTTGTAAGGAAAGGCCAGGATCTCTTTACAGGGACAGCCGTGGCCTCTTCCCTGTGTGCGTTCAGCTGGACTGAGAGAAGCCCACTCACACCTCCCGGCTTCCGGTCCGTGCTGGGGCACCCAGCTCCTCTGCCAGCAGGGGGGGTTGTCAGGACCTTGACCACTCAATCAGCTGGACCACACACCGGGAAGAGACTCATGCAGGGCAGGCTCCCATCGCCGTCCTTGGGTTGCTGGATTTCTATCCAGGAAGGCGCTTCCCCTGGGCTTACAGTTCACAAATGACCACACGTAAAAACCATCACGACCGCCACAGTGATGTCCTTCACACTGTGGCTGAGGAGAACAGTCAGACATCGGGGGCTGCGCTAGGGGAAGTGAGGGCAGAGCAGGAGGCTGTCTCACCCGTTTCACCCGGACGCTGCGGCGCTCCAGGGAGTTTCGAACAAAAGGTGGCTTCTTAGACAGGGTGGAGCTGTCACTGTCACTCCGATTCAGCTGCAAGAAACACACCATGGACGTTACTGAAGGTCCAAGTGCATCAGAGGGCACGCTGAGGCCAGCAGGGTGGTTTCCCCCACTCGGCCCAGTCCTGCTCTCCTGTGCACGCACGGGTCCCTGCTCCCTGGGGCCCTGCAGGAGATGGGTTTCACTTCACCCGCTTTTCCTTTCCAGCGGACCATTCATCAAGCATGTTCATAGCACACCGCCTGCAGCAACCTGCTATGCATGCGGTATCTCATTGAATCCTTCCAAGGACGACATGGGGCAGGCAGGAGCATCCCTTCCCCCAGGGAGAGAAGCCTGGGACTTGCCCAAGGTCAGCGGTTGGTAGCAGTACAGGAGAGCTGACACATTCAGTGAGACTCCAGGACGGAGCGCCCCCTTGACCTAGCCAAGGCCTATTGGCAGTGACTCGCCCCTGTTGCCCTAACACAGCCCGTCTTAACAGCTCAGATGGAGCCACTGTCAAGACTGCCAGACACATAAAAAGAAAAGCAGCCCCAAAGCAAAACCTCAGGGACTGTTTTCCTGGGGGAAGGTGGGCAGACAGGTGCGTGAGGGCCATGCCATCTCAGCTCCGTCCACCTCGGGGTCCCTTCAGTCGTGCACTTGTTTGCAGCCTCCCTAGAAGGCCGATGCCCTCCATCCACGGTCAGAGGTCAGGGCCGTGGTCAGATGGGTGTTCTCCTACAGGAGAGGGAGGCTGGGACGACAGCCCCTCCCAGAATGCGCAGGTGGGGGCGAGCCTCATTTCCACGTAGGTGGGTTCCCCGCAGGCAGATGCTGGACAGCCTGGCTGTTCTGACAGCTGTCAGCCCACCGCTGCACGTCTCCCCCGAGACGCTGTTATATCATTTGGGGGGTTATTAATAATTATTAATGATAATATTACTAGTCTGGCTTTGTTGAACACAGCGGCCCGAGGCACATAACTGATGAATCAGCTACTGTGCCAGGCAGAGTCTCAACCAGAACCAGAACAGTAACAACAATAAATTAGAGCCACGTGGGCAGAGCACCTACTGTGTGCCACGTGCTTCAGTGATAGTTTCCTTCTACTCTTAAACTAATGGAGGGAAGGGAGGCCCAGAGAGATGGACATGCTCTGACAATTCGTACGGCTGGTGAGCACCAGAACAAGAGTTCAAGGTCCAGTCTGTTTGACCCCAAGGCCACATCCTCTCCTGGCCCCAGGGTGCAGATAGGGCTCAGAGAAGAAACTAACCAACGGACAGAGGAACGGAACACCTGGACTGGAGTGCGCAGCACAAAGAGACGGGCTGGATATCACACCAGGAGGGGCCTTTATGCCGCCTGGCTTCATTCTGAAGATGGCACTCAGAGAGTATGTCGTGCCAACTATTTGTACGTGTCGGCACACCTGATCCTTAACTCACAGCTGTTGGCGAACACGGAGGGGAGATGTGGTTGGAATTACAGCAGCATTGCCAGGCACCAGTTCCTGGACCTTTTCCGTCCGTTACTAATTCAACCCTTAAAACAGCCCCATGACATCCGCCTAGTCACGCCGCACGAGGGAACAGGCTCAGGGGTGTGCACTTGCCCGAGGATGTCCGACGCCGTGAGAGGGGCTGGGATTTGTACCCAGAGCTGCAAGGCTGAAGGCCCCCCGCTGCGGGAACAGGCACCCTGGGAGGGGGGCAGGGCCACAGTTTGCTTACCCGGCACACATACTGGCTCTGGGGTCCAGGGGAGAAGGTCTTGGAGCGGATGATGGTGCTTCCTCGAAGAAATGGCGCCGGGGACGGCGTGCCCACCCGCCGGTCCTTGGGCCGCACCACTGTGGGGGATGGGCTGGGTGTCTCTGTGTTGGTCTCTTTGTCCACCTGAGGAAGAAGTCACAGCTTTGAGATCACTGAGTCTCAGCCACCCACTCCAAGGCTCATGGGGAAGAGTCCCTGGTTGCTCCCCACTCTTGCCACTTCCCCTTTGTCTCACAGACACAGCTGGGAGCTTCCTTCACCCCAACCCTGCCCAGCCAGGACGGTGCCCAAGGCCCCGAGGGCTGGTCCTTGTTCCTCCATGACACCTATGGATTGAGGCTGGTGGAGGCACATTCGATCCCCAAACAAGCTCACAGGAGAGTGGAGGTACCTTAAGGACAGGTGGCCTGGACTTCTCACCTCAAGACTTGTATGCCACACACACTTTGTCAAGGTCACACCCAAGGCCTCCCCTGCCCCAGCTAAGAACAGCCGATGTTTCCTTGGAATTATGGAAGCAACCAGCCAACCTCGTTTCCTAAACCAGGTGACCGGGTTTTCCTATCCCTTCCTATCCCTTCATTTTTCACCAGCAAAAGGTAGGCACACAAAAACACCTACAGGCAGGGCCTCCATTAGCCCGAACAGCGCCTTTGCGTAACTCTGCAAGAGGAGCTGGCTTTTGCGGGAGACAGTGTAAAACGCTGCCCCCTTGGTGTGGAGCAGTAGAGAGTGCCCCTCGATTCCTCTTGCCCACCCCCCCCGCCCCGTGTCCCGGTAGCTTGTGCAATGCACGACCTACAACTCCGCCCTCGGGTGCCCTGTTCCAACACAGTGGGGTGCTGTCTTTTGAGGAGCCCCGAGGTGGAAAGAAGAGAGATCTTTGTCAATCTCGTTCTAACACGTGATTCTAGTGCAGCAGGGAAGCAGGGGCCGAGGGGAAATTGAACATCAGACTCCTTCTCCCTCTGTACTTTGGGCCAAACCAAATGCAGAAATACGTTACTTCCAAACCGTAGAACCTGTCTGCAAGGTGAGTGTTATTGTGTCCAGTGTAGAGACAATGAAACGAAGCCTTCTGCCTAAAACCACACAGCTAGGGAGTAGAAGAGCCTGCATTTGAACCCTGACAGTAAAGCTTAAGGTCTGTCTGGAGAAATGGGAGGGAAAAGGCAAGAGGGGGGAGGGGACAGGCAAGAGGGGGAGGGGAAAGGCAAGAGGGGGGTGGGGAAAGGCAAGAGAGGGGTGGGGAAAAGCAAGAGAGGGGAGGGGGCAAGTCTGCCTCTCCTGGTTTCCTGTCACTGAAAGGAGCCACGTTACAGGGAGGGACACCACAATACACCTGCTGCAGTCACTCCATTCCGAGGCCTGTCCCCTGAGGCTGGGGGACAAGATGTAACCATGCACCTCTTGTGACTGTCTTCTCAAAGACTGAGGGCTATTTCCCTTCCCATCTCCCCGGTGCACCCTACCTTTAATGCTGGGCACTCCTCCATATCCAGTGAGGATTTCTCAGCAAAAATGTCTTCCTCTCCCTCCTCTTCCTCCTCTGCAGCGGCCTCGTTGTCACTGGTCTCCTCCTCGAACCTCCTGTGACGACAGAGAACTCTGGTTACCCCCCCAGAGACCCCTCTGATCTGCTCACTTGCCTTTAAATGCACCCAGGGCAGGGCTTCCAAACCTTTTCAGAATCTGGGGACACTTTTCTTTGAAAATAAAATAAAATGAAAAGAAGATCAATTTTAGTGAGGTGTAATTTACACAGAGCAAAATGCATTTCTCAGCGTGCACTTTGGCAAGTTTGATCTGTGTAATTCCCCTACCACAATACAGATCATTCTGTTATCCCAGTAAGTCCCCTCATCTTCTTTCTCAGTTAATCTCCCACTGCCCCCCAGCCCAACACCGATCAGCTTTTGGTCACTATAGATGAAATCGGAGTTTTCTAGCATTTCATAGAAATAGAATCAGACAGTATGTGCTCTTTCGTCTCTGGCTTCATTCTCTCAGCATTAGGTTTCTGAGATTCATCCATGTCGGTGATTGTAGCATTAACAGCCTGCTCCTTTTTTATGGCTGAGTACTATTCCATTGGATGGACAGACCATAATTCATTTAGTTGGTCAGCAGGTGGTGAACTTTTGAATTGTTTCCATTCCTTAGCAATTGTAAATAAAGCTTCTACAGATATTCACGTAGATATAGGTTTTTACTTCTCTTGGATATTGTGTGTGTTTGCCTGAACTGCTTTAAAAATACTGGGTGGCTTAAAATAACAGAAATGTATCTCCTGCAAGTCTGGGGGCTAGAAGTCCAAGATCAAGGTGTGGGCAGCTTTGGTTTCCCGAGGCCTCTCCCTGGGGCTTGCAGATGGCCACCTTTTTGCTGTGTTCTCACATAGTCTTCCCTCTGTGTGCATATCCTTGAGGTCTCTCTTATGTCTTCAAATGACCTCTTTTTACAAAAACACCAGTCCTATGGGATTAGGGCCCACTGTACCTTTAACGACCTCACATTAACGACCACCTTTTGAGGTCCTTATTTCCAACTACAGTCACATGGAGAGGTCCTGGGGCCAGGGCTTCCATGTATGAATTTCACAGGGGACACAATTCAGACCCTAACAGAGTTACACCTCAAAGTAGAACGGCTAGGTCACATAGTAAGTACGGGTTTATCTTTTTAATAAACCGATAGACTGGTTTTCTAAAGGGGTTATGCCGCTTGTCACTCCCAGCAGCAAAGTTCTGAGAGCTCAGTCCCTTGTCTAGACTTGGTATTGTCAGTCTTTACACTTGGTCATTTTTCTGGGTGTCTACCCACCTCTCACCCTGGTTTTTAATCTGCACTTTCTCTTTGAGATTCTTCTCATGCACTTACTGAACACCCACATGTTTTCCTTTTGCAGAGTGTCTGTTAGAGTCTTCAACTCGTTTAGAAACTGGGTTGTCTTTCTATTATTGGGTTGTAAGAGTTCATTATATACTCTAGATATAAATCCTTTGCAAATACTTTCTCCAAGTCTGTTGCTTGACATTTTATTTTCTAAAATAGTGTGTTCCGAAGAACAGAAGCTTTTGATCGTAAGAAAGTCCAATTTACCAATTTTTTTAATGGTTTGTGCTTTTTACGCCCTACCTAAGAATTGTCTGCTACCCTAATGTTGCAAATAGTTTCTTCTGTATTTTCTTTCAGGAGTTTTATAGTTTCAGATTTAATGCTTAGCCCCACAATCCATTCCAGATTAATTTTTGTACATGATGTTCAAAGTCTGTTTTTTCTATGTGGATATTCAATTGTCCCAGCACTGTTCGTTGAAGAGACTTTACTTTTGAATATGCTCCTCAAAATTATCCTTTCCCCACAGACTCCACGGTTGGAAGGAGCTGCTGTGGCAAATGGGCTAGATTTGTTAATTAGTAATTTATCTCCAAAACCCTCTTTCCTTCTCAAAGACATACACAACCACCAGGCTTCTGATCAGCGTGAGACAGCGTCACCACAGTGAGCAGGCAGAGTTCCAGCCGAGAGCAGAAAATCTGACACCTCTCGCCGGCTCCTCTGGCTTGAGACTCTGGATAAGCATAAAGTCTCCCTCGGGATTTTCCCAGTGCGCCCAGCCCCAGGACTAAAGCGTCCTCTGCACGTCGATGGGGGCCTGGCAATGCCGGGGGCCTCTGCTCTCCCTCCTTTGCACTCGCAGTGGGTCTGTCCCCTTGTCAAAGAGACATGGAGCATGGGAATAGGCAAGGAGCCCCTCCCTAGGAGTCCTGCAGACGCCACACGAACCAGCACTTGCAGAAGGCTTAACAAGCTGCAGGTGCTACGCTCAGGCCTTCTGACAGTGTGGCAGGCAATTACTGTCTCTGTTTCATGGACCGAAGAGCGGAGGATCAGAGAGTTGAGCGCGCTTGTCCGGCATCACAACCCAGGGCTGCGAAGTGGCATGGTCTGGACCTCCACCCATGTGTGCCCACGTCCACTACGTGCTCAGTCACTATGGAAATCTCCCCTTTTGGACTGTGAATCTGATCTACATATTTCCAGAAAGGAAAAAAAAATAATACCTCTAACTGTAAGGAAAAAAGCATTTGAATAGACACCTTTTTACCCTTTGGAGTGCCAAAAAAAAGAAATATCAGATAATCCCGTGGGCTGGTGAAGGTCTGGGGAACAGGCTAATCCCTGCAGGGAGTAAATAAGAGCAGGCAATTCATCCTCGGAGGTCACAGGCTGGTGCCTGCTATGCTAAAACAGGTACGCACTGCTGAGTAAGTAGCACAGTTAGGTCACGTGGATGTTCGAGAGGGTGCGGGTTGAGGGGGCCTTGCAAGCACCACTGGTGGGAACGCTGACCAGTGCGGTCTTACTGCGGAGCTATCCTGCCACGCCACTTCTCAGCATCTGCCCTAGACAAGCACACCCAAGTTCCCAAGGAGACCGACACCAGGGTTTTCACACTAGTGTTGTCTGTGATTATATTCTCCCCTACTGTTTCGTATTTTTAGGGTTTCGTTTTGCTTTTGAGTCTTAAAAATAAAATCCCAGTCTTCTGATTATGTGCACTAACAGAAACCTAACCAGAAATAAAAAGGGGGCAAGACAATGATACCCTGGGCCTTGGGTGCTTAAGGAGGAGGGGCGTGAATTAGAACAGAGGGCTGGTCTTCTGGAGGCCTTGGCACAGGACACCAGAGCTGAGCGTGCACGGCAAGGCTAGTTAACATTCCAAAACCCAAAGAAGCCTGCGGCCTGGGGGCGGAGGATGCAGATGGATTTACCCCCACAGAGCAGCTCTGGTGTTCTCAGCCCTCTTTGTAAGTCAGTGTCTAGGGAAGTCTGAATGGCCAGGGGTGGGGAGAGAGGGGGCCACAAAGGGAGAGAGAACAGAAGGCAGTTGCTAGGCAATGGCGTGAAAAGTCTCAACACAGGCTTGGAATTTGGGGAAAACCAGTGATCTTGTGCCAGGGTTTTGGAAGACAGGTCCTAGGCCTATTTCCGGCATCACAGCTTTGCCTGCGTGGATCCCAGCCTGGCCCAGCCGTGTGCTGGAGAGGAGAGAGAGAAGGAGACAGAAGGAAGACAGGGAGGTGGGGGGAGAGAGAGAGGAGCAGGGACTGGGAGGGAGGGAGACGGGATGGGGAGGGAAAGAGGAATGGAGACAATTTTGAGAAAACCGTAAATGAAACAGGTAAAGATACAAAAACTCAGGAACTATAAAGGAGACTCAGAGAGGGGTGAACCGGTGGACAGTCCAAGCTATAAATGTTTTTCACATTTTTAAATGGCTGGAGGGGGGGGGAAGCAAAAGAATAATTATTTCATGACATGCAAATTATGTGAAATTCCAACCCCAGGGCCCAGAATCACAGTTTCAGGGACAGGACACGGTGGCTGGCGTGGGTACCATCTCTGGCTGTTTTTGCCCTGAAACAGCAGAGTCAAGCAGACACAATAGACTCTGTAAGGCCCACAAAGGTGTGGCAGATATTAAGGAAAGACTCCTTCAAAGGTCAGCTGTATAATTTGGGGCTGTCACAGAAGAATACAGAAGCACCACCAAGCACTTCCTGTGGGGCCGGGTCTGTGTTCAGTGCTCAGCATGCATGGTGATGTCGAGCCTAGACAATACCCGTGCACAGGAGCTGTTTTTTAAGACTGGATTTTACAGATGAGGAAGCGGAGGCTTAGAGCCACCGTTCCCAACCCAGGCTGCACATTGGAATGGCCCAGACCCAGGATCCCCCAGGAAGTTGGCTGAGCGAGACCCGGAATCCCCATGGGCCTGAATCCGGAGCACATGTGCCGAAGCCCAACTAGACCCCCACCCAAGTGGCAAGATTCATTCACAGGCTGCGGTCACTGCCCAGATGAAATGTGCTGGTTCCGTGGGGAGTTTGGTTTCTGAAAACTCACTCTGTTGTATGGGCCGTGTAGGTGAACTTTGCTGTATGCGAGCTATCCTGCAGTAAAACGTGAGAAGTGCTTTGCCCAAGGTTACAAAACAAACAAGCAAGCAAGCAAGCAAGCAAACAATGAAGCTCAGATGTGAACCCTCATCAACACCACTGTTTTCTTAAGGTGGGAGAGACCTTTCTGATGGGTTACCAGGGGCAAAGGAGCCCCGAACGACACAACGAGAAAGCTGTCTCCACTGCACTCTCCGTCAGATTACATCAAGAAGAGTCTTTACTACTAGCTGAAACACTGACAAAGCTTCCCTTTTACTGTTTTATCCTCACCTGAGGATCTGTGATCTATTTATCGATTTTAGAGAGAGAAGAAGGGGGACTGAGAGTGAGAGTGAGAGAGAGAGAGAGACATCAACTTGAGAGAAACAGCAATCCTCCCATGTGTGCCTGGACCAAGGATCGAACTTGCAGCCTTTTGGTGTACGGGATGACACTCTAACCAACTGAGTCACCCACAGGGCAAGCTTCTGTAGATTTAAGTCTATCAAGACAAACTAACATTAGATGTGAACTAGCATGAGTGATTCATAGAACAGAAAATGACAGCCTGGCTGGTGTAGCTCAGTGGATTGAGCACGAGCCTGCAAACCAGACAATCACAGTTCGATTCCCAGTTGGTACATGCCTGGATTGCAGGCCAGTTCCCAGGAAGGGACACATGAGAGGCAACCATACATTGATATTTCTCTCCCTGTCTCCTTCCCTTCCCTTCTAAAGATAAATAAATAAAATCTTTTTAAAAAGTGATAAATGGGGGGACTAGCATACCAGGCCACATACTGCTTCACTCACTGCAGAGAACCCGTAAAGAAACAGGTTCTCGGTTTTCCTATGGGGACCTGTCTCCTGGTTGCTCCAGCAGTGAGGGAAGCCATGTCTGGGCCCAGGTCCAAGCCAGATCAGTTCTTAGAGCCCAAGGGAGCCCTCACTTACCAGCTGTCTCCCGGGGTCTGGGTGCTGCTCCTTCCCTCCTGCCTCTTCTCCAGCTCCACGGCTGTCTGTTCCAACAGAGCCGACACGGCATCCTGTGGAGATCAAGGCTGATGGGTTCGCTGGCACACCACCAGCACAGCCCCTCCCAGCAAGTCAGGGCTTGTCTACCTGTGACCCTCCCGGGAAACTGAGGGTGAAACTGGATGAGCATCGTGCCTCAAGGTCACTTAAACATTGGAAATACGGTGCTTAGCTCTTCTAAACTAGCAGTTCTCCTGAGAATAACCCTGGTGAGAGTGGACAGTTTGGGAAGACAAGCCAAGTTCAGTAGATGAGTGAAGTAGAATTCTAGGTCTCCGGTTGTGAGGAGACCATCACGTGAACCATCGATACCAAAACAATGTGAGAGGGACTATGCCAGAGGTTAAGGTATTAATGTTTGGGAACAGAAGCTCAGCTGGTTGCATTCAAGGAAGGCTTCCTGGAGGAAGAGTATGTACACTGAACAGTGTCTACAGCAAAGAAGCTGGTGTGAGTTGAGGAAATTATTTAACCTGAGATCCAGTTTCCTGTAATACCTTCTACAAAGGGCTGTTAGGAAGACTATACACGTAAGATGTGCAGAAGAGCACCTCGCACGTAACTAGCGCTCAGTAAATGGCAGCTAATAGCAAAGCAAAACTGATCTTTTCTGAGCACAGGGTTAATGTGCAAATGCCGGTGGTAGGGTAAAGCCAGATTTTCTTTTGGGGAAGGGAAGGGGGACTAAAATCAGCTGAAGGCCTGGTATAAGCCAGACCCTGAATGGTGCACATGTACCACTTCACTGAATCCTTACACCATCTCAGTGGGGGGGAGATTACTACTATTCCCCTAAGAAATGGGAAGAGAGAAACTAATGTGCCCAAGGTTGATGCGACTTATCCAAGCACAGGCTCTAGGAAGTAGTAGAGGGGTCTTTTTTTTTTTTTAAAGACTTTTGCCAGCTCACTGTTATGTTTTTGGAGTGAGGGAAACCTGAGTTTGACACATAGAGTTGTTGCTTATTAGACAGATGAATGTCCTCAGGTGACCTTCCTAAGCCTTGGTTAACTGCACGCAACGAACAGGGCAGTGCCTCCCATAAAACGAAGTACAGAAAGTGATGGTGATGATGGTGATGACGAAAAAGAAGGAGGAAAGGAGAAAGAAACAGATCTAATCCTTAACCCTACCACTACCTGTGAGAGCTAGCCCGTCCCCTCCACTGAGATTCTGGGCAGTGACCATACGAGCAAAGGGAAGAAGCCCTGCAGAGATGTACAGACCACCCAAACACCCAACACTCTCTTCGGGGACCCGGTTAGGACCCCATACACTGCATCACTCCATGTTCAAGGGCGACTTCACTGCTCAGCAGGGCCCTGGCCCGTCTCCTTGGCCAGCGTCTGTGGGCTTTCCAGGTGTAGAAGACAGTGTAAGGACATTTAACAGGTTACAGTGTATGGCACTAAAGTGAAAATATGTGTTTTTTAACCCAAAATGGGCCAACGTAAGATTTTCAAGAAAAATAATGAGACAGATACCGTTTATCAGGCCCTTGCCCAGTGCTCCCTATGCGCACTTCTTCCTAACACCATCTCAGAGTCAGATTAGACATGAAGATGTGGAGGCTGAGAGGTGAGGTGAGTGGTCCCTGCCACCCAGCTCAGAATCGCCCGCCTCCTGGCTGCCGCCCACGACTTCCCTCAGCCTCTTACGGAAAACCTCCATGGTGGACCACAAGCCCACACAGTAAGGCCTCAATAAAGGTTAATTTTCTGCCTTCCTCAGTTTTCTATTTGCTCCCCCCACCACTCCTTTTTTAAAAGTTGTGAATAAAGGTTTTCACTGGGCGAACTGTAGCCGGTCAAGCAACATACGGAGGGGGAGGGCACCGTTGGGAAGAAGAAAGATGGGGGTACGGCCCCTTTAACGATCTCTCCCCCGCTTTGCCCTCTTTCCTCATCCGCCCCCACCCCTCTGCATCATCTCCTTCCCCCCTCCAATTCTGGGAGAGCACATTCCTCCCTCCAGCCAGGTGCAGCCAGTGTAGGAAGTGGTCCTGCTCACCGTGCTTTCAGGCCCTGCGGTGGGGGCCTTGGCACCCCCTGGCTTGAGCTCCCTGCTCTGTTTCTTCAAGTATTTGTAGCTCAGGAGGTTGTACCAGCGAGTCGACCTCTCCCCAGACCGGCAGACCTCAGCCAGGCTGATCTGGGCGCCTCCCTGGTGAGGACGGGAAAAGGGAGCATAATCAGCGGGGCGACCAGGAGATCTGGGGAACTTGGCTCCTGCAGGATGTATGGGAAACACCACTGCAGGGGAGGCGGACGCTTCCGGGGAGGAAGAGAGGGCTAGCTGTGAATCATTTCCAACAATCACTCATTCACTAATTATTGAGTCATTGCCAAACATTTATTAAATGTTTGTCTCTAGGCTGATATGGAAAGACCCCCCAGGCTAGATGTTGAAGGAAAAAATAGGATAGTGCAGAACAGAACGTAGAGTATTCAACATTTTGCACAAAAAATGGGGAGAGGAGTAAGAATGTATCTTCTCTGTATTTGCACCATATCTGAGGTACAAGGGAGAGTGAACAGGATCACGTGATCATATGTGCAGCAAGAAATAAAGGAAAGGGGAAGAGAAATCTAAGCCCAGTGGTCACCCAGACAGGCAGGCAGTGGGACTGGGGCGGACAGGGTGGAGAGCGCAGGATTTCTCTGTAGTAAACCTTTCTAAACAATTTTTCTTTGAATCATGTCAATGGATTCTTGACAAGTAAAATGAGCAACAACAACGGAACCTAACTAATACAACCTCACTGAGAAGAGGATTTTTATCTCAAGCGACTTAGTATTTCGACCAAATTTTTACTATTTGTCCTTCGTGGAAAGAACTAGAAAATAATTTCATCAATCAATTCTCAGTGGTCTCACTGTTTCTGCGCATCCTCTCTGGTGAGCTTTGACCAGGTTGGGAGTTTAGCTCATTTGCTTTCCCGGAACACCAGAGGGGCTGTGCCCGCGGGGGGTGGCAGGGATTCAAGCCAGTTTGCAAACTGGGCCAGCAGCCAAGTGATGCCTCCAGATGGCACCTGGGACAAGGAGGGGGACCAATGGGATACTTTCTTCCAGTTTTTCCTTCTACCAGGATGTGCCACAGCATGGCATGGACTAGGCTGAGCCCGTGTGGCCAAAAGCAATTTCTAGGGGAACGACTATAAGTGGGTGAACACGCATACACACTCTACTTGCACTGCCTTCCTTGTCTGGAAAACCAGGAAACGACTCCTACCTGCAGAGCTGTGGGATGACCAGAGTCGATTCGGGCACTGCAGTAAACGCCTGGCACGTTGCAGGAAGTTAGAATAAAGGTAAATATACACACAAATGTGTATGTCACTCATTTATTCACTTAATATTCACTGAGCCTGGCGCAGACTCTGGAGCCACAGAGACATGTAAGACATGATTCCGCCCCCAGGTTTCGCGGGGAGACAAACACATCAGATGTTACAGTTCAGAACATGCCAGGCCACGTGTGAGGGGCGAGAAGGAATGAATGTAACCACAACTTTGCAAGGTAACACAGCCATCAGATTACCATTTATTTCAATGAGACACACAGTCTAATTCGGGTTGGTTCACGGAAGTGAATGCGATCTATCACAGTGAAATAGATGCAGTTAGAGGGCATTTACTCATGCATTCATTCCTTTGACACATATCCATCCACCAAGTAGCCTCTATATGCCTGGCACTGCTCTGGGTGATGCGGATGAAGCAGGTTTAGGGCAGTGAAAAATCCCTACGTGCACGAGATTATTACGCTCCAATCTGGGGGAATCAGAAAAACAAATCCACAAGTAAATTCCAAACTGCATTACATTGGATCTAAGATGACGTCAATTATTATAAAGTATACTATTTAATTTCATGCACTGCAAAGAAAGAAAAATAGTTGCCAATGAAACGAGCAACTGTCATCTAGTATAAACTGCATCTTGACTTCAGAGATGACAAAATGTGAAATTAACGTATATCCCTAAGTCTGTGACAGAGAGAAGTGTTAGATGGTGCAAAACTGCAGAGAAAAGTAATACAGGGGAACAGGACAGGAGGGGACAGGAGCGGAAGGGAACTGCGATTGTGGAAGAAATACCTCATTGAGGTGGGCCACACTCAGGAGAAGAGAATTCCAGTCCAAGGGGACAGCGAGTCCAGCAGCCTGGAAGGGGGAGTGAGCCTCCACAAGGAGGCCAGAGGAAGTGTTGAGGATGAAATCCAAGACACCAAGGAGCAGATCCTGATGGCCCTGGAGGCCCAGCAAAGGGTCCAGGTGTTGGCTCTAGGTGCAGCAGACGCCACAGAGGATTTAAGCAGAGCAGTGGAGTGTGTGCAGAACAGAGAGGAGAGGAGGCCGGGGCAGAGGCGTGAGACACCACAGGAGGTTGCCGCAAAAGTCATGGTGAGCGGTGATGGTGGGTAGGGCAGTGGCAAGAGGTGGGTATAGTCTCAGGGTCTTTCAAACGTGGAGCTACCAGGAGTTTCTGAAGGATTAGGCGCCGGGGGAGGGAGGCAGGAGAAAGAGAAGGGTCTAGAATGACTGTGGTGTCTGGCCTGGGCAGTGGAAGAGTGGGCTGCCATCAGCTAAGACATTGAGGACATGGGAAGACTATGGGCATGCTTGTGGTCAATCTATTGGAGACACCTTCTGGACATGGGAGAGATGTGGAATAGACAGCACACATGCAAGGTAGAGAGGCCCAGGCTGGAGCCATACATGTGGGGGTGGTGTTTGCAGCTGGGAGACAGGATATCACTAAGGGAATGAATGCAAACTCAGTCCCAGGGCCCTCCGACAGAGTGGTCAGGGAGCAAGGAAGCAGCAGCAAAGGAGACACAGGGAGGAGCAAGTGATGTGGGAAGAATACTAGGAAGGGGGCTGCCTGAACAGAACCTGTGCTGACCGGCACTGACCGGCTCTGAGCTTAGCGGATGGGGGTGGGCACCCGGGGCCCAGCTGGAAAGCCTGTGACCAGTTCTGCTGCACTAAAGCACCTGATAGAACCCCTGCCTGCGATACTAGGGAGGGCAGGCAACGTGTTCCTCCAAACCCATCATCCAGGTCTGGGGACACGAGAGACACTCATGGTAACACTGTTACCATGAGAGGTGGAGCAGCGCAATGCCTTCACATAAGGGACGTGGGATCTATGATCCCTCCAGGCTTCTCCACCTATTCACTGGATGACCCAGGCATGTTACTGAGTTCTCGGGGCCTTCGCTTCTTACCTGTCAAAGGGCGTTGACCCTAATGTTCCTTCCTAGGGCTGCTGTGAGGATTAAGTGAGATACTGCATGCAAAGTTCCTAGCCTAGGGCTAGACACACAGACGCTCAGGATGGGCATGGTGTTGTTGCCTGGCTGCAGAAACAGCTCAGAACACACCAGGGACTGACTCCACAAGCACAGTAGTGTGGGCGCCTGTGCACAGAGGCTGACAGCCCTTTCTCCTTGTGTCTCATCTCCTAGCCTCCTCTGGCCACCACCACATGACAGCCTGACACTCCATGCCCCCACAGGATACAGAGAAGTAGGTCTCCCATTGGCCACGAATGGAGACGAGCCACAGTGGGATGAACGCTTGGCTGCTGCCATGGCAACCAGTAATGGCCAGACTTCAATTAGGGAGGAGGAATAAAAGGCAGCCAATTCGGAGAAAATAAGATAGAGTCTCTTCCTTTGTAAGCATGGCCAGGGCTTAGGATGCTCTCCACCGGGGGAGCCTGGGTTTGGAAACACATTCTGCTCTGCCATTCGATGTCCTCCATGCTTGAGGCACCTTCGGTCACCACCCTACCTTTGGGCTCCAGGAAGCACTGTGCTGGCACCCAGAGTGTGATCTGGGTGGGCTACAGAGGCGGGCCCACCCAGGTTTAAACTCTGCGCCTGCCACTTTCTGGCTGTGTGGCCTTGAGAAAGTTCTTTCACCTCTTTGTGCCTCGGTTTCCTCACTGGTATAACAGAACCTGTTTTGTAAGACTGGTCAGGATTCATAGAGAAAATACACATAAAGACCTTAGCTCAGGGCCTGCTGCCTAAATTGCATAATGGTCAGTAATGGATTGTAACAACAGCAGCAGAGGCAATGGTGTCCCCCGGCTAAGGAGGGAGAGTTCATGGTACCCAGTACAGGCTCTCCACGGCTTTGCATCCTTGCTGTGGGAGATCAGCAGCTTCGGCATCATCTGGGAGTGTGTTACAAATGCAGAATCCTGGGCCCTATCCCAGACTTGCTGGACCAGAATCTGCACTCTAACCAGAGCCCCAGGTAACGCCATGTGCGTTTCACAAATTTGGAAGTGCTTCATTTAATCCAAAGAGAACCACCCACCCGTCCCATACGAAAACGGAGACGGAGAATTGACTTGTCTCAGGGAATGCGGCAGGGAAGCACAGGGCTGGTGACCCAACATTCTGGGCCAACATTCTGGAGATGTGGCCCCACAATTCCACGGCAGACAGGGGTCTATAGCACAAGCACATCAGGGTCCCCACTAGGGGCCAAGGCCTGTGGTTCACACCAGGAGAAAAGAGACCAGCCGCCCACAAGCAGGACAGCCACACTGCCACTCCCCAGCTCTTCAGGATTTGGAGGTGCGTGCACCCCATTTTCTCCTCTGCCAGTGACTGTGTTTTCCTCTGTGACCTCTGACATTTTCATCTCAGTGCATCATGGATCCTTGACGGTTTACGTGTTAGCAGTCAAACTTGGCTCCTTGTCTACTTGGTTGCCCAGAGTACCCCCATTACCCACAGGTTCTCAGAAAAGATGACAGCAGGCAGAGCGACCTTCTAGGTATAAAGCCCACATCTGGGCTCCTCTGTGCCCACAACTGAGTTACTATTTCTGTGCTCAGAACTCTGAATGGCACAGGGTTAACACAGCCCTTCGCTCCTTTTAACTCACTTGTGCATCATAACGAGCCCCCGAGTTGGCAACAAATCCCTACTTCACCAATGAGAAAGCTAAGCAGCATCTCTATGCACTTGGGTGGCCCTGTCTCTAATGGACTGGGTTTCTTTGGACACAAATGCACCCAGGGCTATGTCATCCCAAATCCTGACTCCGGTCAATGTGGGGAGGAGAGGGAGAAGCCTTCCTCCAGGAGGGGATAAGTATCGGCCCCATCCAATGAGAACCTACTCTGTGTGCCAGACATCTGAATAGGTGCTTTACACGAACTGTCTCATTTAATCCTTATAATGATTCTTCTAGTGGCCACAAGGGGGGGACATCATCACTTGCATTTTATGGCTGAGAAAAAAGGAACAGAGAAGTTAACTAACTCGCCCAAGGTGACCCAGCTACATAGTGAAGGGTAAGGATGGGAGCTGAGCCCCTATGTATTTGTTTTCCTGCAATGCTGTTTGGTAAAGCTATCGTATGGGGCTAGTTATCTTCCTAGTTCTGACATTTTAAAAAACACTTTCAGTCCTGGCTGGTGTGGCTCAGTGGACTGGGTGCCAGCCCGTGAATCAAAAGGTTGCTGGTTCCATTCCCAGTCAGGGCACATGCCTGGGTTGTGGGCCAGATCCCCAGTAGGGGGCATGAAAAAGCAACCACACATTAATGCATCTCTGTCTTTCTCCCTCCCTCCTCCTCTCTCTAAAAATAAATAATTTTTTAAAGCATGATTTATCCTTAAAAACGAAACGCACGCACACTTCCAGGCCTGTCACTCTTCCTCCTGCAAAGCAAGTCCCCCACCCCTGCCCAGCAGGTCTGCCTGCCTGTGGAAGACTCTCCCAATAGTGCAGATGAGCCTACCACCTCCTCTCCCTGCAGTGCATAGTGGACTGATTACCAGAAGGACAGAAGGTGAGACAGACAGACAGACACAGCCCTCACCAGGCAATCTTCCAGATGGCTCTGGTCGGTGGTACAGACGTCAACTCTTAAGGTCTTCTGGTGAAGGGCTGGGTAGGACATGGACACCCAGAACACCTCGTTGAACATGAGGGTGTCCGAGGCATCCAGGAGCCGTGTCCGGAACAGGCAGGTGGTGCTTTCGGAGCAGGGGAGGATGGCCACACGGATGTTCCTGGAGGGAGACAAACGCAGGGGGGCCCAGGTCAGCCCAGGCCCAGGGCGGATATGTTGGGCTGACCCAGATGATGTGAATGCCAAGGGAAACGAGAGTGGACCAGGTTTGTCATTTCTCAAATGGTCACACATCCTGTGTGAAGGATGCAGAAGGGGCCCCTAAGGATAACACATGGCTCTCCCTTCTCCTGAATCCCCTAAACCCTCAGAATCTCAAAGTGCTTGGAGCCTTGAGGCCAGCAGTGCGCAAAGTTCTACGTGCAGAAGGATTGGTGAGGCTGCTTGCTGACACTGAGGAACCCTTTTACAGCTGCTGGTAGGAAGGCAGAATGTGACGACCCCTGCAGAGGGGAACGTGACAGACAATCTGAATAAACAGGCGCCTTTACCCTTTGGCCCAGACAGCTCACCACTAGGCACTCGCATGGACGCGCCAGCAGAAGCACCAATGAGCTATGAAGGTTATGCATCCTGGCGCTGCACGGTTGAGCCTGGGACAGAACACACCCCCGTGCCCAATCTCATCTTCCTTCTGTTTCACCGCCTCTCCTCCTCCCTTCCTCCTTTCCATGTGTTGCACCCCAGAAGCTGGTGGGGCACAGAAGACAGGAATACAAGCTCCTGTTGCTATCATCAAGGCCGACGGCGCCATGAAAGGAGACCAGCAGGTGGATGAGCTCGATGAAACAGAAACCGAGTCGGCGAGGAGAAGCGCCCATGGGCAGACAGTGAGGGTATTTGCTGTGTGATCAATTTCAGGGTGACCCCCAGCACACCCTTCAACAGAAGCCCAGGCACGGGTGCCAACTCTCGAGAATGGCGAACCTGTCTCTTTCTGTGTGTGGAACACTCGAGCTTAGAGCAGATAAAAGGATCCACGACCACCTTCTCCACAAGGCTTCAAGCTCACGCGGGCAGGGATTTGCTCACTACCCTGTTCTTCACGCTGGCACGTGGTGGGTGCTCAGAACGAGCTTGTGCGGGAATCGCTGTGCAGAGCACTTCTCGGTATAGTTGGCGTGTTGGCCGTCACGCCTGCACCCACATTCACTGTGCCAGCACTTTGCATCATGGTCGTAGGCACACCACACCCACGGTGGGTTTACGGGGCCCATTGTCCGGGCAGGACAGAGCAGGAGAGGGACCCCGGGGACAGCCGCAGAAGAGCCGACAGCCCACCCGGTCAGCTCTACATACTCACACTTTCTGGTCTTGTTGCAGCACCAGGGCAGAGAGGTTGCTCAGCTGGATGATTAATATTGCAAATTGCTTATTCTTCTCGTCATACCTGAAGGCCAAAGGGGCAAGTGGAGCAGCGTTTAGTAACGCACTGATCTCCCTCTTAATAGTCTCGGACGTGGCTGTGCTGGAGAGCACAGCCCAGCGCTTTGCTGCTAATTCAGGAAAATAGGAGCTATCTGTCCAGATTTTTAAAGAAAGTCCAGAAGTTTGTGTAAAATTTCCTGATATTTAAATGTTGGCAATGAATTCCTATCAAAGAAATATCGAGGCCATCCCTCATCAAGAGAAAACGCGAATAGCCAATCATGGCTGCTGTCTCCAGGGGTCGACCTTTGTCCAGGTGGCTGCACCCCGGAGGAGATGATAAGACAAAAGTGACTATAACGATCCTCCTACAAAGGCGTGTCCGTGGTGCCCTATCTTTGGACACGTAAGAATTGGAGGCACAGAGTGTGGACTGGAGAGGTCTGGAGCCAGCTTGCTCCCAGCAGGCTCAAGATCAACCATCCCACATAAAAGGGGGAAAAAAAAGAAAAGAAGAAAAAAAATAAAAAGAGAAAAAAGGGGGGGGGGGGAAGAAAAACAAATTTAAAAAAGAAAAAAAAAGTGACTATAACGATGACCAAACAGACCGGGAGGCAGGAGGGGTCAGTCCCGGTCTGGCCCTGCCACCAGCCAGCTCAGTGAGTCGGGGCAAGTAACAAGGCCTCTAAAACCTCATTGTCCTCTGTGGTGAAATGGGGAGCTGGGAGGCAGGGAAAGAGTTGGCCCGCTTTTAACTAGGAGCCCACAACTGCCTAGAAGCCTCCGCCCCCCGAGGAAGAGACCCTGCAGAAACCACTCCCCTCTGTCCCCACCCCCCCGGATGACTTACTTCAGGGCAATCTGAACCCGGGTTGCTCCCACTGCTTCTGATTCGTCACCGTCGAAAGCAGGGGCTTCTGAAGGCCCGAGTCTGGAAAGCGACAGGGGAGAGAGAGCTGGTCATGATTCCCTGCAGTGGCCTGGGTCTGTCCAGGCAGGGGTGGCCTGCTCCTCAGGAGGCAGAGTCGGGGAGGCCCGCCCAGCCTCCCCGCAGACCTCGTGTCCCCACGCCTGCTCCAGACCCCTCTCCTGCCGGGGCTCCNGAGGCACAGAAGTGTGGACTGGAGAGGTCTGGGGCCAGCTTGCTCCCAGCAGGCTCAAGATCAACCATCCCACATAAAGGGAAAAAAATAAAAGAAAAGAAGGAAAAAAAAATAAAAAGAGAAAAAAGGGGGGAAAAAAGAAAAACAAATTTAAAAAAGAAAAAAAAAGTGACTATAACGATGACCAAACAGACAGGGAGGCAGGAGGGGTCAGTCCCGGTCTGGCCCTGCCGCCAGCCAGCTCAGTGAGTCGGGGCAAGTAACAAGGCCTCTAAAACCTCATTGTCCTCTGTGGTGAAATGGGGAGCTGGGAGGCAGGGAAAGAGTTGGCCCGCTTTTAACTAGGAGCCCACAACTGCCTAGAAGCCTCGGCCCCCGAGGAAGAGACCCTGCAGAAACCACTCCCCTCTGTCCCCACCCCCCGGATGACTTACTTCAGGGCAATCTGAACCCGGGTTGCTCCCACTGCTTCTGATTCGTCACCGTCGAAAGCAGGGGCTTCTGAAGGCCCGAGTCTGGAAAGCGACAGGGGAGAGAGAGCTGGTCATGATTCCCTGCAGTGGCCTGGGTCTGTCCAGGCAGGGGTGGCCTGCTCCTCAGGAGGCAGAGTCGGGGAGGCCCGCCCAGCCTCCCCGCAGACCTCGTGTCCCCACGCCTGCTCCAGACCCCTCTCCTGCCGGGGCTCCTTCTTCTCCAGGATGCGATGCCCTATCTTTATGCCCCTGAATGGCAGCCAGGACACGAGGGCTCTCCCAAATGTGAAGCGCCCCGGACGCAGGAGGAGCTACGCCGTCTGCCTCTCTGGCACAGCCCCAAACAGGGCTCCTGGGGGAAGGGAGGGTCCCCTGGACATGCCCCCTACAGGTCCTTCCCACATACCATGGGGACCCAAGGTATGCAGAATCAGAGGTCCCAGCATCCAGGACTCAGGAACCCACCTCTGCACAGAAGCCTCGTACACACCACTGTCCCCGGCCACGGATTCATCCGACACGGCAGCCGAGACACAGGCCACCTTGAGGCCACACCCCTGGGTCGCAGTCACAGCTGGAGGAAGGGGTAGGAAAGGGGTAGTGAGGTTTGGTTCAGAAACCAGGGTACTGTTCTTTGCAACACACACTTCAGATCCACCCATCTTCTGCCCTACGTCGGACCCAACCAGTTCCAACCACCTCTGAGCTCGAAAGCCAGGTCCTGCCTTGCTTTGGGGCGAAGACAGGGTGGTGTCTGATTCTGTGTTTGACACCACAGACCGTCGAGTCGACCTGCCTGGGGTTCATATCTCAGCTCCACCACTTATGGCTTCAAGACATGGGACAGTGATGTGACCTTTGTAAGTCCCGGTTCCTCATCCATAAACCGAGGAGAACACTTACCCTATAGGGCTGTGAGGGGACTCAATGAGACGCGATAGGGAAGTTTGTGGCATAGAGACTGGTGGGGACAGAGCTCTACAAAACCCATTACCACTATCCTTACTGCGATGCCATCCCATGCCTTCCAGATGAATCCCTACACCGCTGGGGCAAAACAACAGCCCCTGGACCCTCGGAAAAGGCAAGGGGAAGGACAGGAAGGACTCAAATACTGCCTGTCCCACTTGCCTATCCCGTTCCACTCAACTCAGCTCATCTCCCTGCCCTTGACAGAGACCCTCAAAAGTCTCCAACCCGAGACTCAGTGCCTGCTACACCTTCCTTCCTGCGCCGAGTCATGGATGCCAACAGTGTGCCAGGCCCACTGCCAAGTTCAGAGTCACCAAGGTGAATAGGACAGTTCCTGCCCTCTGCACAGTAGAAAAGGCCACGTTCAGGTCCTGTGACCTCCCAGCCAGCCCTACTGAGCACCTGCTATGTGCCAGGCACTGGGCGGAGACTAGAGAAGAGACCGAGATGGGCAGGCTGGGGAGAGGGATGTCCCTGCCAGGAGATTGGGGGATGCAAGCAGCCACCTGGGCACGGCTTTCCCAGCCGGGGTCCCATGTCTGCTGCAGCCTGCAGGCCTCCCGCCTCTGGACCCCCTCATCTTCACCCTCCACTAAACCACTTAAGGAGATTAATTTGTCTGCTGACTGAACAGCAGCACTAATCGCATAACCTGCTTAGCGTCTGTGCTCAGCCTGGCATCAATCACTGCGGGAAGGTTCTGGAGGCGGCAGGAGGAAAACACCACCCCTGAGACATGTGGTCTCTGGCCCACAGCCCCAAGGACACTGGAGGGGAGAGGAGAGGAGTCACTCCTGGCACCCAGCTGGAGTCTGAGGGTCCCAAGCTTGATTCAACGCCACCCTTGGGTGGCATCTTGTGGATTCCCATCGGAGGTTCCACCTGCACCTCCTTGTCTCCAGGGAACAATTTTCTGAAATGTGCCACCTGCTGCAGCAGGGAGCCTGTTTTCATTTTGGCTTGCGAGTGCTCAGCATGATTCCCTCCCTGATGAGAGGCCCTGGGGATCTCTGGGTTCCTCATCTAGGCAATGGCTGGCAGGCACGCAGCAGAGCCTTTAATTAACCCGGAAATTCCGGACTCCCCCCTTGCGGCCACTGGCCCCTTCTTGCACACGAATGGGTAATTCTGACCAGCACTGCGGCCCTCCTGCCCATTCCTGTAGCTCACTACTAAGCTGGGTCCAGCTTCTAGCTGGCCAAGCAAGGGGACATGAGTCTCCTCTGTCTGCCCAAAGCAGACACAACTGGCACAGGCCTTCCTGTGGGTTCTGGGCAGGTCTGGCACCAACCTTGACTGTGCGTTTCCTAGCTGTGACACTGACCTTAAACAAGTCATTTATCTATTACCGCAATGCCTCACTTGTTTTATCCATTTAAGGGGATAAAGCGGCACTCACCTTAAATGAGCAAATATGTAGGACAGTACCAGGGCCTTGTATACCTGTACTCAGTTCGGTCACAGGCAGGGAAGGCCAGAGCCCCAGGTGAGCTTACTGAGCACCCTACGCAGTCCTGACCGACACACCCAGGGCCAGATGGGCGTGGTGGGGCGGAGAGCACCAGGAGTGTCTTAGGGATGAACGTGCCAGGCTAGTTCACATCCTCAGAGGGGTGTGACAACGAGGACGCTGGGTTCTCGGGTAACAGGAACCCAGATTCCAATCCTGGCACTCCCAGTTTTGTGGGGGGGGGTGCCCTATATCAAGTGACATCCCCTTTCTGAACCACCATTCCTCCATCCGTGAAAGGGGCGCAACACAAGTGACCTACTGTACCCTGGAAAGCACATGGCCCACCACGTCTTGCACCCCAATAAACGTTAGCGATTATGATTTATTATTTGGTTTTCTCTCACCAAGTCTCAGCTGTCATCCTCAGCATCACCTTTGATTCTGAAGAGGCCAACTTGACTCTCCCTTCACACCAGTATGCCCCTTCCGACCCCTTGCAGAGTGGGAGTCAGATCGTTTCATTCCCTGGCTTCAGTCACGCGGATCCCCAGTACAATCAGGATGCAATCCAAACAGCCCACCAGGCCTCATGTGACCCAGACTCTGCCTGACTCTCCACCCTTGAGAGGGGCGTCACCTCTCACATAAGGTGACCCCCTATGTCTGGTCCCTCCTGAAGCCCCTTGGCTATGGCCTCAGAGATTTTTCTCCTGCTTTTCCCAGGGCTGGCTCCTTCTCACTGTGGAAGCCTTCATCCAATGTCGCCTTCTTCCACAACCCAACCTGAAAGGTTCCGTCATTTACACGTGTGCTTCTGGGAATAGGGACCTGTCTGTCCTGAACTGCATCCTTGTAGCTAACTCATTGCCTGGCCCCTGGCCTACCTACTGAACGGATGAACAGACCTTGTACACTCACTAACACAGGACCTGCCATTTAAATTTAGTGGGCACTTAATGATTATTTGTCGAATGAATGAATCCAGCATGGAAAACCCTTAGCCCAAGACCTGGAACATGATTAAGTACATAAGCACCTCCTGAATGAATAAATAAATCGATAAACCACGTAAAGAGCTGGCACACAGAAAGCAGCCAGTCAGTAGTGACCAAAGTAATTGCTGGGGTCCACGTGCCCATCTTCCTGCCTCGTGGAGGCTCCCTTCCGCCCTGGATGTGGTGTTCGTTACCTTGGCCCAGCTGCTTGCCCTCTGTTCCTGGTTCCTCCAGCTGGTATTTCTCCCGGGTGCTGCCGCCGAGGCTCAGCTCGCAAAGAGTGGTGCTCAGCTCTGGATCTTCGAATTCCAGGGGGCTCAGGAAGGCGTCTCCAGCCAGGAGGGGGTCATCGATGAGAGGGGAGCAGGGTGGGGAGAGGGAGGACAGGGAGGAGCGGGGAGAGAGCGAGGTCATGGACTTCGGGGTGCCGGACAGGGAGCGCAGGGGCTGCAGGCGGCCACCCCCCTCTGCCTTCTGGGTCTTGGCCACCTCGTCCTCGTGGATGGTGGTGATGCACCCTGAGGGCCGGAAGCCCGTGGCCCCATCCTGCAGCAGAAACTCCACCTTGCTCTGCAGTTCCGAGTCCAGGGGCTCGAAGGGGTCATAGTAGAGGTCGGTGAAGCTGGCGGAGGTGGAGGAGTCCAGGCTGGAGGCGGCCAGGGAGCCCCGGCTGGACGCAAGAGACCCAGGGCTGCTGCCCGAGGACAGGGACTGCATGCTGCTCGAGAGGCTGGGGACAGGGAGGGGACAGAGGATGAGGACACAAGGAGTGGCTAGGACACCCGGAACTTCCTGCCAGGTGCTGAGAAGCACTGGAAGTACTTCAGAAGACACTGTCCTGCTGGACCCTCCTGACAGTGTCCAGGGTGGACCTTGTGCCCATTTCCTTGAAGAGGAAATGGATAACGGAGAAGGCCACACAATGAGGAAGTGGCAGAGCTGGGATTCGAACCCAAGCCAACTGCCTTAAACGTTCATTTTTCTCCCCCATAGCCCTGTTTCCCAAAACCTCTGCTGGCCGCGTTCCATTTGCACATTTTTCCATATTTGAAGTTAGCCTGAAATAACACTTCTTCATATTTTAATGCAAATCAACTCGGATTTTTGTGCTTTAACATGTCTCTCAAAAGGAAACGTTGTATCCTAAGTGTAACATGAAAAGCAGTATCACGTACTACAAATAGCAGGCAACTGTTAGAATGACTGACAAAAACCAATGTTATAACATTCCAACCCACTGCTGCCCAGCAAGGCCCAGGCCTGAGGGCTTCCTTCTGTTGTGGAGGGGGGACGCCTGCACCCAACCTGCCCGGGACAGCAGTGTCCCCACTGGCCATCACTCACCTCTTCAGCTGGGAATGCAGGGCTGCCACCTGCCGGGTGGCTTCCTCCAGTTCTCTCACCAGCTGGTTCCTCTTACTGTTTAACTTTAACCTGAGGGGAGAGAAGGCATGAAGGGGAACCCCGAGGAATCTAGCCTCCACCTGCCCAAAGCAGGAGTCACAGGCATGTACCCCTGGAGATGCACACAGACACACAAGAACCTTCCGGAAGCATTTTACTGTGATGTTGGGCGAGACACGGCCTCCACACATAACCCCACAGTACGTGCTGCATTCACCAGCCACCATGGATATACCAGGTGCCGTGCCAGGAAACTCACCGCACGGTGTTAGTTCCTTTGCTCATTAACCCTGCATGGTAAGAATGGCTCTTACCACTTTACATGCGTGGAGACTGGAGTTCTTAGATTAAATAATTTATTCAAAGCTTCAGAAGTAGTGGTGGGGTTAGGGCCCCAATGAGTACCTGCACCTTGTGCCAGAGCATTGTGGGCACCAGGGGTAAAACTGTGCCCAGGCAAGGCAGCACTTACTTCTCCTCCAAGGGAGTTCACATCCTACCCGGAGGGTGGGAGGAGAAGACATATTGAAAAAAATACCCAAATGCCCAAAATCCAATTGGCCCAGCGTGACAGGGTCCATGCGGAAGCAGTAATCAATGGCAGGAAAGAACTAAAGGAAAGACCCAACTTGGACCAGTGGGCGAGCCTCTTCCAGCCAGTTACATGGGGGCCCGAGGCCAGTGGCGCTCCCTGGACCCACAGCTGGGCCCCTTTCCCAGCTTCCCTTGCAGCTGGGTGGGTGGGACATGTGACCCAGTTCTGGCCAATCGGATGTGACAGAAGGGATGTGCATCAGGCTGATGTGGTTAAGAGAGTGGGTGGGTCTTGCCCACTGTCCCTTGGAGGCCTTTTATGGCCTAAAAGGAGAGGTGCTTGCAAGCCAGGAGGAGCCTGGTCCCCAAATGACAAACCACAAAGGCCCTGTAACGAAGACCAGAGTGGGCTCCAATCAACTGACAAGTGGTAAGGGATGGGTGGGGCCTATCCCTGGGCAACTGAACCTGAGAAATTCCAGGAGAGACAACTGGAGCAGTAGGCAGAGGGGGCTTGGCATGGTCCTAGGATGCCCCAGTCCCTGGTACTGTTCTTCCAGAGCCCTGCCCAAGGCAGGACAGGCAGCAGACAGGCAGGAGCAGTGCATAATGAACAAAACCCTTGACTCCACATGGAATGAACAGGACCATGGAATCTCCTGACCCTCCATAAGAGCGAAGCCCTGAAAGGATGAAGTCAAGGAGCAGCTGGGGCTCACCATTTCTACCTTTGTTTTCCTCTTTGCTGGGAAAAAACCAGAGGCGTGTTATGGGAGTAAAAGCAGGTCCCCACTGAAGTCCCAACAGTCTGCTGGGGGCACTAGAGGTCAGGTGGCCTTGCCTCCCTGAGCACAAGGGGTGTAGCCATCGGGCAGGAACACACAGGTGCCTCAGCCGCCTCCCGGAGGCTTAGCAGGCCAGATGGCATTTGTGTGTGATGCTGGCACATGCTGGGAGGCCAAGAGCACACCAAGCACAGAAGGCACAGGATCCAGAAGGTCCATGAGCTTGGCTCAGCACCTGGCGTGCTGGTTAAAAATGCAACAGCCTGGGCTGCATCTCAAGCCTGGGGAGCAGGTTCCCAGGGGATGGGATGGGGGCAGGGCAGAGAGTCCACACTCTTATCAAGCACCCTGTGTGACTGCCCATCAGCTCTCAGAAGGGGGGGGGGGCACAAAGATGGCTGTGATTCTGACTGATTTGGGACTGGCATTGGGCAGGCCCTGTGGTGTGGCTTAACTGGGAGTCTACTGCTGTGCCTCTTAAAGGCACCTCGAATGGAAAGGCTACTACGTGAAGAAAAGGAGCATAATACTCTCATTTTGAGAAAGAGAGGAAGAACAGAAGATACAAAAAAAAATGAGAGCCCCAAAGAGAAAACAGGTCGGAAGGATGGACAAAGACAGACAACCATGGGTCTCGGGCAAACAGTTGTGGATGCAAAGACCGCTGAGTCAGCTTTCTCCTCTCCTGAGGAAGGCTCACAGCTTTCCACACTGTCCCTACCTGTCCCGAGGCTTCCCTCTGCATGTCCCCCAGAGGACCCTGCCCTTGGGGACCTTCATGTAACGTCTCAGCAGCTGCTGGAGAGTGGTGGTTCTGGCTTCCCTGGACTAGCTCTGTGAACTCACTGTCCCAGGGAAGCAATCGGACCTTTGAAAGAGAGGGCTGAAGGCAATAATAAAAGAGCTTCTGTCCTGTCCCCCAATTTGCAACTTCTGGAAAGTTGCAAGATCTCTGAACGTAGTGTTCTCAGGGTAGAGCCCAGGCACCCAGGGTTGTAGCCCTCGCCCTGCTCCCTTGCTGGGGGCAGGAGTGCAGGCCTGGCAGTGAAGAAAGGGTCCCCTCCCCACTCCCGGCCCCAGCCCAGCCCCACCTCTCCGTCAGTGCCTTGCTCTGGGTGTCCCGGGCTGCCTGCAGGTCCTTCTCCAGCCGCTTCCGGGCCATCTCCAGCTGCTCCACCTCCCCTTGGGTCCACTTCCGGGGGCTGATGAAGCGCATCTCCTTCAGCAGCTCCTCCTTCTCATTGATGAGGATCAGCCGGTCCCTCTCCGAGTCCAGCACTCCAGGCCAGGCCTCACTGTCCAGCTTGGCCAGCTGGATCTTCAGGTTGGCGATCCTGTGGGCCAAGAAGGTGAGTGTGACTGGCGTGCCCATGACATTGTGGGAGCAGGGTAACACACGGCATGAGGTACGAGGAGCCCTGACATCCTCTGAGCATCCTCTGACCGTTACTGGCTTCCTTTGGCTCAGAATGTGGTCTCCCGAACATATTTTTACCTGGCAGACCCATGTGGTGCCTACCATGTACCGACAATGAGCAGGCTCTGTAGGGCTGGGGCAGAGACATGAACATGGCAATGGCCTTGCCCAGGGGGGACACAGGCTGGCAGAACAGAATAGAGAGCTGGATTCATCATCAGGCAATAGCCTCTTACCACTAGCTATGTGACCTGGGGCAAGTCACTAATCTCTGAAGGGAGTACCCATTCCTCACAAGTTGTGGTGCAAGGTTTTAATGACACAATTCGAAACCTCTCAAAGCACAGCGCTTGGCACATAGGAAGTGCTCAATAAATGTCTCCATTGCCTCTGTGGTTATTACCTGGTTGGACCATGTATTCAATATGTAACATTGGGCAAACCCCGAGCCTTGCACTTATTCACCATTCGGAGCCGCTGTGAAAATGAGCAGTAATGGACTCAGAGTGTCTGGTCCATGACAGGCGGTGAACCAATGGCGGGCGTGGGCCCACTACAGCCACGACACAGACCGCCACTGCTAACCACACGTCCCTGGTCCAGAGAGCGGCAACAGTACCGTGTAGGCAACCGTGGATTTGGGGCTGGAGGCCATGAGTTGCAGCTTTAGCTCTGGCCTCACTGATGAAAGGTGATTTTTGTTGAGAAATAAGTTTTGTATCACGAATTTCTAACTGTAGGCACATAATAAATGTTATAGAAGAGGGAGCCATCCCTTAACTCTTAACTCCTTTGAGATCCAGCACCCTCATCTGTGAGGTGAGGGGAGACAGGTTATGAGCACCAAGTGAGGACATGCCAATAAATTCTCTCTATACACTGCCAGGTGCTTACAGGTATTAGACATGATTATTCTTTTAAAGATTTCTTTTTAAAGAGAGGGTAAGGGAGGGAGAAAGAGAGGGAGAGAAACATCAGTCGGTTGCCTCTCATATGCACTTGGACCAGGGACTGAACCTGCAACCCAGACATGTGCCCTGACTAGAATCGAACCAGTGACACTTTGCTTTGAGGAACGATGCCCAAGCAACTGAGCTGCACCAGTCAGGGCAACGTGAGGTATGATTATTGCTGGACCAACATAAGATTCCTAGCATAATTAAGAGTACCAATGCAGTCATGGGATCTTTTCGGGTTGAGCCTGTGCAAAGTGCTCTCAGCTACCACATCCCAGCCTCTCCCAGCCCCTAAGGGTGGGTCAGACCCAGTGGTTAACCCTGCTGTCCAGAAAGGATGTGGCTCACCTAAGACCGGAAGTTATAGCGTGTCTAATACCTGCTGAGAGCCCAGGCCTCTGGACTCCCACCTGGTCTGATCAGATCTGCCGACAATGGGGCCCAACTCAAATTTTATCAAAACGTGGTGGGAGGCCCTGGCCAGGGAGTTCCATAGGTTGGGGCATCATCACATGCACCAAAAAGGTGCAGGTTCTGTCCCTACCTGGGGCATGTACAGGAGGTGACCGATTAGTGTTTCTGCCTCCCAAATGTTTCTCTCTCTCTCTCTCTCTCTCTCTCTCTCAATCAGTAAACATGTGCTCCGGCGAGGGTTTAAAAACAAACACAAAAAAACACAGTGGGAAACTGGATCTGTGTGCTGCGTAGTGAAAATTCCTTACAGACAGACACATCTAAATTTGCTTACTCCCCAGCCAAGTGTCTCAGCACGCACGAAGTCTTAGAGTTAATTTAAATCCCATATCCACACCTCTAGCAATCCATCAAGACTGATTGGGGGGCAACTCCCTGGCTGCTATTCTCCAGCGGCTTTGGAGACGGAGTGAAATGGCCGAGTCTGGCAGCGGCTCCACTCCATGTGGCACTACGAAGGGGTCATGGATGCTTTCTTGGATGTTCTTTCCAGCGGCTCTTTCACTACGCCAGCGCGCCTCAAACTTCGGGCCATCCACCCTCTGGAGAATCTGATGGAACTGCTACACTCACTGCCCGAAAGGCGCATGTGACAGACCTTAGCATATAACAACCTGACCTTGCATTATAGCCACCTGCCCTCGGTCCTTCAGGTCCTGCAGCCTCTGCTTTCCCACTCAGCAGGCTGAGCTGTCCCTTATAACTACGGACACTGGAGCTTTGGGGGAGGGGGAGGCAGAAAGCTGGATTAAGGCAGATGAGCCAGGGTGTGAGGAGATGAGAAGTTGTGCTGAGACTTCTCTCTGAGACAGGAAGTGGATGGCTCAGCACCAGAGGGAAGATTCCAATCTCTTAGTCTCCCCAGATGCCCATGCACAGACATTACTCCAGACAGAACAAGACCCAGGGTTCAGAGTCATCTCCTTCAGAGGGGACAAGAAGTGGCTGTCCAAATGCAGAAGTCCTGTTGTTTGGCAGGACCTCTAGGGGGAGCTGAAACAATACACAGAAATATCTTCTCCCCATCTGACCAGTATCAAATGTCTCCTCCTTTTTTTGCAATCTTCCAAAGTTTCTTCGGGAAATCACTCCTCCCATTGCTTCACCTGGTTCCCACAAAGCTGGCTTCAATCTCCCTCCTACACCTGGGCACACTGCCCATGCCTGGACCTCCTGATCATTCTAATTCTCCCCATCCTGCATCAATGACTGGTCCACCCAGAAAAGCTGTGAGTCTCAGACTCCAAACTTGTTAAAACTTTCAGGAAAGGAAGGCACTCTTTCCACCAGTAGCACAGAAGCCTAGAACTGCTGGGGGTCACCTTGCCCCTTTGACAGTAAAGTCCGTCCACACAAAGACAAAAAGGGTGGAGAAAAGGGGTGAGACTGAGTCGTTGTAGCATCACCTATGTCCCTGGATAGAGCTGAGCCTGAAGCTCATTTCCCCCAGGACCTTGGAGTTCAGTAAGCCAACAAATTCCATTTTTTGCTTCCTCTGGTTTCTATCGAATTTCTGTCACTGCTGCTCCCAGAGAGTAGGCAGAGGGGAAGAGCTGGGTACTGCCACTCTACCTGGACTGGCTTAGAAGGTCCCCGGACCACACGGCTTAGCCCGGGGACAAATGGGTGCAGCACGCCTGGCTTCAATCAGCATGCCTGGCTTCAGTCAGTAACACAAAGCCCTGCGGGTTCCTTCCTGGTGAGGCCGGCTCACTATACACCAAGATCACGGACATGAAGCCAGACTGTCCAGGGTTCAAATTCTGATGCTACCACATTGCAAAACCATCTAGGATCTCGCCCTTCTCTTCTCTAACTTGCAGACAATATGATATAAACTATGCTGTAAGGTTGCTTCTAATATCAAATGAGATAATGCACATGCAGATGCTTCAGTACAATGTCTGGCTCGTAACAGATGCTCCAAAAATGTCAGCTTTGCTTATTATTTTATCTGTGGCAGCAAAACTCCACTACTCAGGACTCTGTGAGAGCACAGAACATCCAAAGTCACTGGCATCTCCGTGGTTTAAAAGCACAGCTTGCTCCCAGTGGGCAGGATCCAGTCCCTTTAGCCTGTTGCTAAACCCCAGTTATGTTCATTCAAACCATGCTACATACAGGACCAGTGACTACAGAAACTGCCCACCCCTTATCTAGCTAAGTGTCCCTGGGTCCGCCATTTCCTATCTGAGTTTCAGAGAAGGTTAAAACGTGAAGATTATAATGCTCAGCTTCATAATCTTTGCAGGATTCAGCAAGAGCAGGCATGTAAAAAGCCAGGTACCCAGCTGACCCTCTCCAACAGTCCTTACACCGTCAGACCTTCCCACCCCCGGCCCCCACTTACCTCCTCTTAGCCTCTTCGTATCGAAGGCGCAATCTGACCTTCTCTGCCAACTGATTGTTGCTGCTGGTGCCGAACTGGAGGGAAGGAGGAAGTCAGAAGTTACGTGGCTGTTGTGGCCGGTGCTGTGTTGGGTACCAAGTACTCAGGAGGGACTTCACAGCTTGTGTGGGAAGCAGCCAAGAACAGCCCCCAATGACAAGCGACCCCGGTGCATCCCAAGGAAGCCAGTTAGGCAGAAACCCTTTCCTCCCTTCAGGCCGTGAGAAGAGACCCAAAGGCAGACATCAATCACGTCTAGAAGAGAAGCTTATGGCTCAGAATATCATCTCACAGCCACAAATGGCCTGGAGCCCATTCAAGCCACAGAAGCATGGAGGACAGCTGGTCGGGAGGAAATGGGGACGGCCAATGTACAAGAAAAGCCATTCTGGGGGTATATGGAGGAGGTCAACCGAAAACTCAGGAGGCTGCAGCCCGGAGTGAAACACTGGATGGGTGGGGAGAAGGTTCTAGAACTGGAAGGGGGCACACAGGTCCATCTCAAATATTTCGGCCCACACCTGGCTTGGGACCCATGGGTGGTGGGGGGGGTGGGGGGTGGAGGGGTAGGCCTCTGTGCTGTCAAGAGCAGCAGGAAGCTACGAGGCTCACCCAGTCAGGCAGGGGGTATATAGCTTCTCTTCACAAGTGGGAGCACAGCTACAGAAATCAGATAGGAAGAGCATTTTAGCCACAGAGCCTAGGCAGGGACTCGTTCAAGGTCACCTGCTCTAGAACACAAAAGCTCCCTAAAGCAGCGGGTTGCCACGGGCCAGGTCACAAGTCCAGCCTGGACAGAACCTGCACCATTCATCCACCCTGACCAGACCAAGCTTCAGAACCAGGAGCCCAGCAGCTGCCTGGAAGCTGCATGCATGGTTTTGAGACTAACAGGAGGCAAATGTCCTCTCTTTCCCAACTGGTGAGAGAAGAACAGAACGGTTCTGCAAAATGGTACAAAGGAAACCAGAGAAAGACACTTGGTCCTTCAAAAACACTTTCTGTGCAGCACCCAGATACAAGCACATGGTCGAGTGTCAGTGAAGATGTGGATTCAGTGGGAGCTTTTCACACCATTATCTCCTGACATGCTGGGGCCGGGAGTTCTGTAAGGGAACAGGGCTCCCAGAGGCTGCATTAGCAACCAGCTGCACAGAGGGCCGCCAGCCGGTTCCTCCGGTGAGTGACGAGAGGGTGGCCGCCCATCACAGCAGGCCTCCTGGTGGCTGTCCCTCGGGAGGCCCCCGGCAACAGGTACTGATACTCACACTTCCCGAGATGTCTGTCTGGGAGCTCACATCCAGGAACTGTTTCGGCAGCAGGAAACCCGAACTCTCCAGAGAGCTGCTGCTGGACCACAGGTCGGAGTGGGACCCTCTGTCGGTCCGAAATCCATCCTTCAGCATCGCGAGGCTCTGAAGCGGGGAGAACAGGGTCAGCGGCATGCCTTCCGTCCCAGGAGGGAGCTCTGAGTCTGTGACAGTCCATGTACCGTGCTCTCCACCTTTCGTAATCTGGGAGGAACCCACGCTCCTCCAGACATCCTGCTTCTATTGTAAAGAGCCAGCGGTGGGTGGGCACCTGCTAGGTGCCAGGCACTAGGCCACGCCCCTTACCTGGGAGACTGGTGTGGACACTGGCTCTGGAGCCACACAGCCTGGGTTAGAACCCCCACTCAGCTACTTCCCAGCTGTGTGATCTGAGCTAGAGGACCGCCCTCTCTGTGCCCCCGTTTCCTCTCCTGCAGAAGGGGAATAATCACAGCTCCCATCTCACGGGGCTATGATGCCGATGAAATGAGATGCCCAGAGTGAAGCGCTGGTACAGTCCACGCTCGGAAGCTGTCAGCTTCACCCTAACCTCTCCAAGCCTGCCAGGAGTGACCTGACAAGCACCCCCACTTTACCCACAAAGGAGCTGTTCCACAGCGGAGCTGGCCGATGACAGAGCCAGGGTTTCCTGGTCTATGTGACGTAAGACTCAGGACTCCAAACCGCCACTTATAGCAGGAATGTGTCCCACTGCCCACCAGGGCCTGGTCTGTACGCTTTCACTGGGCTGCCTTTCTGGGCAGGAGCTTCAGAATTATTCTGTTTGTGATAGAGGGTGAAGCTTCCTGTGCCAAGTCACTTACGGCCTTTCTGAGCCTCAAACTGTTCATCTACTGATGGTAACAATAGTATCTCCAAGGTCAGGGGAGTTCCTGTGAGAGGCGGTGGGACGGACAGGGGTTATGAGAATGGGCTTCTGAGACAGGGGTTTATGGGTCTGAATCCTGGCTTTCCCGTGTACTCTCTGAGCTATACAGCCTTTATAACGGCATGATAAAATGACAGTTGCTTCTTCCCCCTGGGATAAAGCAGGGTTGGTGTCACGGCTAAGTGAGGCACAGTGCACGCAAAGTGCTTGGCACAACTGCCTAGAACATTAATCACACCTATCATCACCTGTTCGGGTCTCGGGAGAGAGCCAGAATACACATGAAATGCTTATAAAGACGCTACCTTTTGGCCCTGGCTGGTGTGGCTCAGTGGACCGAGCATGGGCCTATGAACCAAAGAGTCACTGGTTCTATTCCTACTCAGGGTACAGGCCTGGGTTACACACTGGGTTGCCCAGTACTGGGGGCAAGGTACGAGAGGCAACCACGCAATGATATTTCTCTCCCTCTCTCAATCCCTCCTTTCTCCTCTCTAAAAATAAATAAATAAAATCGTTTTTCAAAAAATGCTACCCTTTGATGTGAAGGTTAACAATGCTGAATCACCTCCCGCCACTCATTTGGTCCTTTGAAAGGTAAGCCAGGTGGCTGGAGCTAGTGGCAAGGGGGCAGACCTTTGGACTAGAGGGCTCCTGTTTCAACTGTCATTTTATGCAGCCCTGTGACCTCAGGCAGGTCACTTAATGCTTCTGAGCCTCCACTTCCAAAAGCCCAAGATACCTAGTGGTGAGAACTCAGTGATCTGCGTGGCACATGGTACTCGCCCATTAGTCCTGGCAGAGAAAGGGGCCCAGGAAAAACGGAGATGGAGCCCCCCCCATCACGGGAACTTCGCACCTTAATGAGATCTTGCTTCTCCTTCTCTCCACAGGTGATGGCCTTCTTGATGGCTTTCGTTTCTCTCAAGACAGCCTGAGCTTCATCCAGTTTGTAGCTGCCCTGAACATCTGACATTTTCTTATCGATTCTAGGAGACAATCGATGGGAAAGGTTAAAGACGGGGCAGGGGACAGGGCTCCCCAGGGGGAAGCACGGACCACAGAGCTCCATTCCCTCAAGAGGTNGAGAACTCAGTGATCTGCGTGGCACGTGGAACTAGCCCATTAGTCCTGGCAGAGAAAGGGGCCCAGGAAAAATGGAGATGGAGGCCCCCCCCGTCACGGGAACTTCGCACCTTAATGAGATCTTGCTTCTCCTTCTCTCCGCAGGTGATGGCCTTCTTGATGGCTTTCGTTTCTCTCAAGACAGCCTGAGCTTCATCCAGTTTGTAGCTGCCCTGAACATCTGACATTTTCTTATCGATTCTAGGAGACAATCGATGGGAAAGGTTAAAGACGGGGCAGGGGACAGGGCTCCCCAGGGGGAAGCACGGACCACAGAGCTCCATTCCCTCAAGAGGTCTCCTCTCTCTGCTACACCTGTGGAGTAAGGCACAGAAGGACCCTGTTCAATTACAAATGTCTCATAGTGTGGGACTGCAGCAGCAGCACCACTATTGGAGTCAAGGGTCCTCTAACTGTCAACTCTTACAGGAAGCCTTCCCAGATTACTTTCCTGGGTCCTCCGGGCTGCACTATGTGTTCCCACAATGCGTCACACACAGCCACAACACTGTGTCACAGTCATTTATGGGGTAGTGTCCTTGATGCCTTGGTTCTGGCAGGCTTGAATACGTTGGAGTAGTTTTGGTATCCGGCACAGACTAATCCTTTAGTCCAGATCTCTCAGCGTCAGAACTCTTGCTATTCGAGGCTGGGCACGTTCCTCATGGCAGGGGGCTTTGCCCTGTGTATCGGGGGATGGTTAGTGGCATCCTGGCCTCTGCCCACTGGATGCCAGGCGAATCTTGTCTTCAGCTGTGACAACCAAAAATGCCTCCGTATTTTGCCTATTGTCTTCTGGGGTAATGAAGCAAAATCGCTTTCCTTAACAGGCATTTGTGGAGTTAACACCACCATGAAGGAAAGGTTAGAAGGGAGGAAAGCACCCCGCCCCCACCACCACCACGTAGCAGAGTGACCTTGGGCATGGCCCCCGAGGACAAGGAGCCTCAGTTTCCTGCTCTCAGACAACTGGATGATATCTGTGCCCGGCCCACACCACAGGGCTGTCAGGAGTGGCAAACAGGATAAAGGATGGAAGATCAGGGGTGAACCAGACAACGGCAAAGGATTCAAATACTTCTAGTCTGGAGTGCTTACAGGTTTATCTAGGTCCTACATACTGGGGGCTCATTGGGATGGGGGCGGGGCGCTAAAAAACGTGAGGGGTCATGATGCTTTCTGAAGGTCACCAGAGATGGCTTGGACCCCCACCCTCTGGGGAAGGGGGCTGTGGTGGGGGAAAGTTCAGAGGGCAGAGATGGGTTTTAACTGCTTCCCATTTTCGCCCAAGCAGAGAGACCTGCAGGGACTCTGCTTGCACCCATTTGCACAGGCGGGACACTGCTCACAGGCAGTCTGCAGGGGTCTCCCACCACACTGCCCCAAGCTAAAAATAACCGGGTAGGGAACCACGGACCCAACCAGGAGCAGGTTTTCATCCCAGTCTCATCATCTGAGCCTCTGAGGAGGGAGGGGAGAGAGAGAGGGAGACCTGACGGAGGTCTCAGCACAGCCCTCCCCCTTCCCATCCGTTAGTTCAGCTCCGCGGAGAGGAAACAAAGCCCCATTTATGTCTCCCCACTAAAAATAGCCTGTCTGTTCCTTTCGAGGACTTGGGCCTGGGCAAGCCTGCCAGGTCGGCGAAGGCTGGTCTCAGATTCAGGTTGAGAAATGTGTCTAAAGGGAGCTTTCGGCCACAGAGGCCTCCCCAAGGTGCTCTGCGAAGAAGAGAATCCCTGAGATGGAGTGTCCAGGACTGGAGGTGGCCCTGCCCCAGATGGGGGGCGGTGCATGCATGGAAGACACTGTTTGCTTGAGCACGTCCAGGGGCTGGGGGCTCTGGGCAGGGGGCTGTGCCCAGCTGTCCTCTGCCAACACAGGGGAGGATGGCTTTGAATCCTCAGCAGGGCCAGACAGAAGCAGTCTGTCTCTGGGCCTCGGGCTCCTCACACAGCCTCTACCTGACTTCTCTCAGAGGCCTTAGCAACCCCAGCTCTGGAATTTGGCTCCAGAGTGCAGCCCGCACAGGGAACGCTCTTGGGATTGGGGTGGGGGAGGGGAACAAAGGATCACCATTATGCACACAGTGAATGAATCTTTTTTTTTTTAAGCAAATAGAAAAGTTGTGTGGTTGGGGGAAGGAGAGAGTGTATGTGCGTGGTTGGCGCGGGGATGTTTTAGGATTTCCACATTCTGCGGTGGTCCTTCCTCTCCACGCCGCAGACCCACACACCCAGGAGCCTCAGCACAGCTGGACAGAGAAGCAGGGCCAGGCTCTGACGGCAGCCACCTCCTCTCCATCCTGCCGGGACCACTCGCACCTGGGCAGGCAGCCTTGGGGACACGAAGAAAGACACCATGCTGTCTTCCTTCCCACAAGAGCAGCGTGCCCAGTCTCAACTCTTTCCTATTCACATAGGCTCTGGGCGGCTGGCAGGCCCAAATGCCCACCTTCCATCGTGACTTTTCAGTCTCCCGAGAGGTACCCTCTACCCCTCGTCAACCTTGTGACAGTGGGTTGGTGTGACCATGCATGGCACATGGTAAGTTGATCCGTCCTCTATGGAATGCAAAGAGAGGACGCTAAGAGGCAGAAGTGACAGTACTGTCCCCTATTAAGAGATCTTATGTTTTTCGGGGTTGGGGGGTTATACCTGGTATGATGGCAGGAAGGAGGTATTAAGACACGAGCTCCAAAATCTGATAATAATACTGGGTTCCAATCCCTGCTCTGTCGCTTCCTGGCTGGGAGGCCTTGGGTATGTTTACAACCCACCAGTGCCTCACCTACATACACAGTGGGCAGAACAAACACTTCTCTCTGGGGGGTACAGACGACGGGATGAGGTGACGGGGCCACAGTGCTTACCCAGCACAGCCTCTACTTCCCCCAAGTTCCTTCCCAAGTCAAAGCAGGCAACTAACAAGCTAGAGGTCACCCACCATATATGCACTTGACAGGAATTTCCCTATTCACTCTTTACAAGGACGTATTCAGATAGAGAAGCCAAAGCTCAGAGGAATTAAGTCCCTTTCCCAAGGTCCCAGGGAACTGGGATTCGAACCCAGGCCATGTCCTCTTGAGGCCACATTGCTAGCCCTCTGTGCCAAGGTGTGCATTACAGCAAACGCTCCCCAACACCGAACACAGGGAGCTGGCTTCCTGCTAGGGAGTGTGGGCAGCGGAGTCTTATCTGGGCTGACATCAGACATCGGGGAGGGCGGAGGGCAGAGGGAGGGGAGAAAAGGAGGCTTGTCTTTGGGGTTTCGGCTCAGCTTACCCAACAACAAGAATTTTCAATGCTACTACAGGGTGACAAAGTGGTAAAACAGGTTTGTGGTGGCTCAGAGAATAATGAGAAGTGTTTTCACCAGAAGCTCTTGAGAACTGCAGGACGGGGGAGGCGGGGCAGGCTCCTGCAGGGGGCCCCGAGGGCAGGCTGATGGTGATGGTGATGATGCTGATGACCATGACCATGTGGGACAGGCCCTTCCAAGCTGCCCCACCACCAAGTAGAGGTCTGAGAAGGCCACTTGCTTTATAGGCCACTTGCTTTATAAGCTCACACCACTGCCCTCAAACATCCACGGCCCTACTGAAGATTAGCAAGAAGCATAAAGGAAGGTCCTTTATCTTAATGACATCAGAATGTGGTCTGAGAGACATCATTAGCATATATATATATATATACACACACACACACATATATATATATAAATAACAAAATGCTTGTGTATAAAACTGTAACTTATAGTATAAAAAATATACCATGCATAACCTATAATACAAGGCATGCTTTCTTATACCTTGTGTCGTGGGGGACACACAATCACTCACCCCAGGCAGTGGGAGTTCGGGGGTGGGAAGATGTTTCTAAGACCAAGAGTTCCCTCAGCAGGTGGTCATGGGTCACTTGATTAAAAGGTCAGGGAGACAGACAGCTAAAAGGCCTGGGGCTCTGGCCACAGATCAGTGGGGCTGAACTTGAGGTTCAGAGGATGAGGAGTCAGGGAGAGGGAGAAAGGAAGTGAGTTGTCTGTACAGATGTGACTTCCTCGGGATTCTAAGTGAGATGTCCCTGAGAACAGAGACAGCTACTAGACGTCCGCCCTGGAGCTTCCGAGAGACCTGCCTGGCTGCTCTGTAAGGACTGTCCGATGAGCCATCAGAGATACTGACCGTGAGTGGATGCATGAGCCGGGGCTGTACAGGTGGTTATTAACAGTAAACGAACGCTCACCCTGGCTGGTGTAGCTCAGTGGATTGAGCGTGGGCCTGCGAACCAGAGGATCGCAGTTCGATTCCCAGTCAGGGCACATGCCTGGGTTGCAGGCCAGTTCCCTGCAGGCCAACTCCCAGCAGGGGACGCACGAAAGGCAACCAACCATACATTGATGTTTCTCTCCCTCTCTCCTTCCCTTCTAAAGATAAATAAATAAATAAATGAAATCTTTAAAAAAAAAACAGTAAACGAACGCTCACTGACCACTTGCTCTGTGACTCCGCTTCCTCATCTGTAACATGGAGTCAGCGAAAAGAGCAGTCCTTACAGAGTTGCAATGAGGACCAAATGAGGTCGCCCGGGCAGACACGCTGCAAGTGCTTCCTGGCACTGAGTGACTGATCTCAGTACAATCACGGCCGTGACAGCGAACACATCTGCTCTATAAAAGAAACACAGACCTGCAGCTTGCTTGGCTGCAAGCTGGCTTCTAAAGGTGAACAATTCATTTGGTCTAAGTTTCCTGGAAGCGCCTTAAGTCACCCCAAAAGTACAGTGAGTGTGGGATCATGCACACTCTGCTTGTAATTCATTGTGGGAGAGACACTTATCCCCTCTATGAAAATGCCTCAGTGAAGCCGCCCCTTGGTTTAGGGGTCCTGTGAAGAAAAAGAGCTTGTTTTGTTTTTGTGCATGCGGGATTCTACTGGATCCACTGGGGGGCGGGATGGGGGAAAGACGGGCACTCAGAAATGTTCAGTACGAGTTTCCACACTGGCTCATCAAACTCAGCTGAACAGCACAGAACTTCACTGGCTTCCGGAATTCAGGGGATGACGGGAACTCTGGTCTGAAATGATTCCTAGTTTCTCCTTCTAAACCCCAACACCTTGGGTGGTATGTTCAGTAGATGCAGTGGAATAGAACTGGAACCATGTGATTAGAGAGCCACGTTTTGAGAAAGGGGAAAGGCAAGGAGGTGAGGAGCACGGGGCGGGGGGGGCGGGGCAGAGGGGGTAGGGTGGACTCACTTCTTCAGGGTCTGAAAGCCATGCTCTTTGAACTGCAGCTCCTGCTGGAGGTGAACCATCTCCCTCTTCAGCTTGTTGACCTGGGTGACAAAGACCACACATGGGGCCAGGTCAGAGGTTGACATCAAGCTGCAGGCCCACTTCTCCTCACAGGGAAACCCAGAGCCCCCGCTGCCCCTGCACAATGACCCAGGGCAACATTCTCTGGGTCACACTGGTCACAATACCATCCCCTCACCGATGCTGCCTTGCTCTCTGCAGCTGCCCACTCGGTCAGCATCCCAGCCTGGCCGTCCTGCGGGCCACACAGAGCCAAGCCCTTGCTCCAGGGAAACAGGAAGTAGACAGGAGCTGGCTGACCTGGGGGAGAGCCTGGCCCTCCCACTGTCCAGCTGGGTGACTTCTTTCAAGCCACCTTGCCTCCCTTTCCTGTTCTGGTGGATGGTGGCAGTCCCCAGGGCCATGCACTACTTGAAGCAAGGAGTGGGTATGGGAGCGCCATGCGTGGATGCGAAAGGCAATGTAGTAACTTTGAGGCAGGACTTGGCCTGGGAGCCAGAGCCAGCCTGCAGGAATGCTTGGTTTGGCTGTAGCGTTACTAAAATGTTTAAAATTATGTGCTAATATTTAAATATTGAGAAATTTCATATAATAAGCCTACATACATAGTTCTTCTCTAAAAATACTTGAAGGCCTGCCACCCTGGCTGGTGTGGGTCACTGGGTAGAGTACCAGCTGGTGAACTGAAAGGTCACTGGTTCGATTCCTGATTAGGGCACATGCCTGGGTTGCAGGCCAGGTCCCTGGTTCAGAGCATGCAAGAGGCAACCAATCATGTTTCTGTCTCACATGGATGCTTCTCTCCCTCTCTTTTTCCCTCCCTTCCCCTCTAAAAATAAATAAATAGAGTCTTTAAAAAACAGAAGTACTTGAAGATCTGCCAGCACTGAGCCCACATTCCTGAATGGCCACAGTAAGCTACAGCAAAAGTCAACTACCCCTGTAGATAGAGCCTACCTCTCTAGGCTACAGTCCCCACTGCTCCCTACAGCCTCACCCCCAGCCCTCTACTCGCTTTTATGTTTTTTTACAAGCACCTGAGTTGAACCTATCTGAAGACGTACAAAACCAGCATTCCAAATATTGCCTTTACCGTGGGCACCTCACTTTCTGCTGTGCCTCAGTTTCCGTATCAGTAAACTGGCCAACGTGAAGAGGTAAAATAAGATCATGTAGAACCAGCAAAAGCTAGGAAGATAGCACACGACATTAGGAACTCTGGAGCAAACCTGAGTCCCTTGTGACCTTGTGTAAGTTACTTGTCCTCTAAGCCTCTGTTTGCTGATCTTTAAGTGCAGATATTGACAGAAGCTACTCCGTGGGGCCGTTGTAACAGCGTGAGATGATGGTACGCATGAAGCTTTCGGCACTATGCCTTGTGTACAGGGAGTGCTTGTGACACAGGATCTGCCGTTACCAGGACTGTCGCTATGCTGACAACCTACCACCGCTACTACTGGTATTATTTGGGGCCTGTTAGTCAGCACTGGCTACCCCGGCCTGGTCTCAGCATTGGCTCTGGTCTCGTGGAGGAGCCCAGGTGACCCCTGCGCACAGCGCACACCAAGACGCCCTACCCGGGACTTTGCTGTGGCGATTTCCGCTTTCAGGATCTCAGGGTCATACTTGGAGCTGGACGATGAACCGGACACCACTGCAACGAAAAAGGGAAACGAAATTCTGTAGAAGAAACACATCAGGGCAGAACTGGCGTAGCTGGCCATCTAGACAAACCCAGAAAGGAATGACCAATAGCGAATAACCTACATGTCCAACAATGGGGGATTTGTGAAATAATATATGGTCCGTGCATGAAATGGGGAGCACACAACTTGCGTGATTTAAAATGATGGAGCAGAATCCTGAACACGGGGGAAATACTTAAAACGTACTGTTATAGGAAAACAACAGTTTACCCAAAACTGTAAGGGCAGAAAAACATAAATTAGGAAATGATACACAGTAAACAAATACACACATTCTGCATCTAAAAAGACCAGAAAGAAATAAACCGAAAAGCGATAAGCACCCCAACTAAGAAAGAGGCCATCAGCTTCCTGTTTGGGTCCTTTGTCCCCTCTCTGATTCTCTAGAGAATAATTTTGCATTTGAACAGGACCTTAGAGGCTGCCTTCCAAGTCTCACATTTTTTAAATGTTCACTTTTAATTCATTATACAGGGTGGGGCAAAAGTAGGCTGACAGCTGTATGTGAAACACTCTTTATTCTTGTATTATTTATTAATTATTGTATTATCTTCCACACGAATGACTATAAACCCACTTTTGCCCCTGACTGTGTATGAACGCAGTTTAATGGTCCCACGCAATACAAGTTCTGCTATAAAAAAAGCGTTCCACGGGTCCCTCTACCTGTATCTTCCTCCCAGAAGGGCAACATCTAACCACACTCAGCCAGTTTCCTGGGTATCCACCCCGTGTGTCTACTAATCCGCACGTAAGGCTGCTTCTGCGTTTTTTCAGTTAGGCGTTACTTCTCTCGTCCCTATGGCCTATGGATGATGGAGACGTAGGTTCCTCCCTCTCCCAGCCCCTAGCCCACCTACACACAGGCACTGCTCCCGGGCCCCCACCCTCCTGAGCAACAGCATGATGTGGGTAAAAGCAACCTTTGGTTCTGCCTTGACTTTTACTCTGTCAACACTACTCAGGGCAGAGGCATGGAGCCGACTGGGCTGACTTTTCCTCTCCAGCGCATTTATTTTTCCTTAACGATCACCATTTTTATGCTTGCCTACAAACTTATCACTGATTCGCCCTCACATCCTGCCAGTTATCTACATCTCCTCTCACACAGTCCAGGCCAGCGTGCCCCCTGCTGGCCAGTTCCTCTTTCTGGTCCTGTCTTGCTCAGACATGGGCTGGCTTCAGTGTGAGCTACTTGCTCTCTTGGCACAGCTGGCATCTGGAGATGCCCGCCTTGCCTCTCTCCTCTTTCCAAAATACCACGTACTCCCCTACGTGGACTAGCCCCTCCTTTTGGCAGAACACCGAAGTTGAGCATGAAGAAACCTTTATGAAGTCTTGCATTTGTAAACTTATCTTCACGCTATCCTCTACGTGCTTACAGGTAGTTCTGCCGGGTATAAAATTCCAGGTTGGAAATGACTGTTCTTAAAATTTTGAAGGCATGCTCTATTGCCTTCTAGGTTTCCCATGTTGCTACTGAGAAGTCCGGAGTTGTGCTGAGTCCTAATAACTTTTCTGTGACCTGGTTTTTCTCTCAGAAAACTCCTAGGATCTTGAATCAGTCCCAGTGTTTAAATCACACAATGATATGTCTTGGTGTGGTGGTTGACTTTTATCCACTATACTGGGCACTCACTGAGCCCTTTCAATCTAAAAACTCTCCTCCATCAGTTATGGAAAATTCTCCTGAATAATTTCATTGATGCTTCTTTCCCCATTTCCTCTGCTCCATCTGAACTTTTATTACTCAGATTTCCTGGCCGGGTGCTCTATTTCCCTTATTTCTCATCTCACTGTATTTCTGTTCTGCTCTTTAGAAGATTTCCACAGTTTTGCCTTCTAGCCTTCCTGTGGACTTTTCATTTCTACCATCCTGGGTTCATTTCCAAAGGCCCTTCTGTGTGTTCTGAGGGTGCCTCTTCATAAAATGCAGCATCCTGTTCTTGCTTCACGGCTGTGCAGTTTCTTGATGCCTTCTTCTCTACACACACCCCGTTCCCTCCAAGGTCTTCCCATCACCACTGTGTTTGTTTTAATCTCTATTTTTCATGTTCAAGGCTGGAGGGGTTTTTCATCCCTTGGATGTGTGGCTCTCAGCTGCCAGCTCCCATGTAAGAGTGGGGGCCCAAAAAGCTGACTGGATTCGAGCTTGTTGACTGAATTACAAGGTACGCGATTTGGCTGGACTGTTTTATCTAGGATTCGCCTTTGCCAGTGTCTTCACATCTTTTCTCTGTTCAGATCTCCCCAGACTCATCTACTGGCCATACTGGTAGGAATAGCCTGGCACCATCCTGGGAACCAGCTGGTATTTGCGGGCTGGGGTCTCAAAATCTTGTCTGTCCCACGTTCGGTCCATCACCTTTTGTGTATGGTCCACGCCACCAGTGAACTTGCATTGTATCTTGCAGCCCAAACTCTGTTTTGTTCTCTCCAGAACACAGACCTCCAGTCTTTCGCTGGTTGGGGATGGGCAGTTACCAATTAGGGGAGGTTGTCTCAGAAAGTACTTTCACCCTGTCCTCTTATTTGAGACCCTCCTCATTTCACGCCCGTCCCCAGACACAGGGGCCCGTCCAACTCGCAAGGCCACTGCCAGTGCTCTACATAGACGACAGTGCTGGTTTTTTCCACTAGTGGCCCATTTCTCTTTGCTAAGGTTCTGTCAGATAGGCTGCTACCTGTCTGTCTGCCTGCTTTCTAGCTTCCATGTTGTACAGGAAGGGGGAAAAGTAAGTTTACAACTGCCTGCGTGGAAAGAAAATAATTATTTAAAATGAAGGAGAGAATTCTAGAAGCAGCGAGAGATAAGGGGACAGTCACCTACAAAGGAGTTCCCATCAGACTGTCAGCTAATTTCTCCAAAGAGACCTTGCAGGCAAGAAGGGGCTGGAAAGAAGGATTCCAAGTCATGAAATCCAAAGACCTACATCCAAGATTGCTCTATCCAGTGAAACTTTCATTTAGAATGGAAGGGAAGATAAAGCACTTCTCAGATAAAGTCAAGTTCAAGGAGTTCATCATCATCAAGCCCTTATTATATGAAATGTTAAAGGAACTTATCTAAGAATAAGAAGATAAAAAATATGAACAGTGACAGGACAGAAAACTGACAGTTATTAACAACCACACCTAAAACAAAAACAAAAGCAAACTAAGCAGACAGCTAGAACAAAAACAGAACCACAAAAATGGAAATCACAAGGAGGGTTAGCAACAGGGGAGTGGGAGGAGGAGAAGCATGGAGAAGGTACAGAGAATAAGTAGCATAGACGGTAGGTAGAAAATAGATAGTAGTGGGGAGGGCAAGAATAATATGGGAAATGTAGAAGCTAAAGAACTTGTGACACATGGACATGAACTAAAGGGGGGAATGGGGGGAGGAGGAGCTGTGCAGGGTGGAGGGGAATGAAGGGGGGGGAAATGGGACAACTATAATGGCATAATCAATAAAATTTATTTTTTAAAAATCTACAAAGAAAAAAGAAAACAATTATTCATAAACAGTAACACAAGAATAAACTGTGTGCTTCACATACTCACAACTGTAAACCTACTTTTGATAAACCCTGTGCTGCTGCCCTGTTCTCCACATCTCCTTGCTCCTGATTATTTATTCTTCAAATTTCCCCATCCCAGGCCTGGAGTGAGGGAAGGAGCATGGCGAGGTCCACAAGAACCCAGCTCTCGAAAGTTCTCATCTTTCAGAAGATGGGAGGATCCCCCGTGTAGCCCAAGAACCGTAGACACTGACTGGCTGACTTGGATTAAATTAAGAGAATTGGTTTCTGAGGTCAGGTGCTCCTGGGTATAAAGGCTGGCCAGCTCTGCCATCTTTTACCAGTGTGACCCGGGGAAACCACGTCCCCTCTCTGGGGCCTCAGTTCCTTTATCTGTGGCACGAGAACAGCAGTATCTTAAAGGCTTGTCCAGGTCTATGTGTGTGTGAGTGGGGAGGGGGGTTACAATAAATGGCACACGCAGAGTGCCCAGCGCACTGTCCTGCAGGAACACATCCACTGTTAGCTCTCTCCTCCTTCCCCACAGAGCGAGAGACTGTAACGCCCCCAGGGCAGGGTCCACAAGAGCCCGGGCCAGGTGGCACAACTCTCACAAGCCCTGGCAGGCCATCTGAGTTAGAAGCCAGGTATGCCGCCTCACCAGTCTATCGACGTGCCGAAGAGCTCAACTCAGAAGGGAAACCTGGCTTGTAAAGCCTAAAGAAAGGCATGAGCAGGCCTGGGCCCTGTCTCTTTAACTGGGGTCCTGGTCCCCAAATGGAAGCTCTATAACATTCAAAATAACTGCCTTTGAGCCTGAGGGTGCTCTGGGGAGCACCGGGAAGTTAAATGACCGCACCACGTAACTCCTACCAGTGACCATGGATTTATTCTTCTTGGTTCTGAGGATCTGTTAAAAATCTTTGCCATTTCAGTGCCAATGAATTAATAATATCAAATAATAACTGCAATTATTTGGGAGCTTAAGAATATGACAAGTGCCGTTCTGAGCACTTTACATTTGTTAACTACTTTAAGTCCCATAGCACCCCAGTGAGGGTGATACTCCTATTGTGTCCACTTTCAGACGAAGACCTTGAGGCAGAAAAGGGACGCATAACCTGGGTGAGGTCCCCCAGCTGGTAAGCTGCACGCCCTGGATTTGGATCCTGGTGGTCCAGCTCCCGAGTCCGTACTCTCAAAATATCACATAAAGCATTTCCTGCCCAAGAGAATATTTATTGCGACACTAAGAGAACTGGTTTACTTAGACCACGGGTTTTCAGCTGAGGACTTTTGCCTTGGAAGACACGTTTGGCTCCGTGTGGAGACATTTTTGGTCGTCACAGCTTGGGGTGGGGGTCCCTACTGGCACCTAGTGGGTGGAGCCCAGAGATCTGGCTGAAGATTCCACGATGCACAGGACACCCCCCCCCATAAAGATTAATCTGGCTCGAGGAGTGGGGGGGGGCGTAAGGGGACTAAATGATAACGGGAAAAAAATTCAATGGAGACTAAATTAAAAACAAACAAACAAATACCAGCACAGTTAAAAAACAATCCATCTGGCTCAAAATGTTGGTGGCATCGAGGTTGAAAAACCCTGGCAGAAAAACAAGGCAATACCAACAGAGAAACACGCAGATATATTGCGATGTATGTGATAAAGGAAATAAACAGGGAGCCCTTAGGGAGGCTGACTTAGGGGCGGGCATGTGCTGATGGAGTCGTCCCATGAGAGCCTCTCAGAAAAAATGGCCTGCAGGATCAGACTGGAAGGATGAGAAGGAGCCAGTTGTGCAAAAGGATCCATGGAAAAGCCCTCCAAGGAGGTGAACGGCAAGTCCAAGGGGAAAAGGCACAGGGGAGGTGACAGGAGCAGAGGGTGGGCAGGCCTTCGCTGAAGAGGGGGGCATTGGTGCATTTGGAGCTGACTGACAGCATGAGACACGGTGGGCGTGGTCAGAGGGGCCTGATCACATGGGACCACATAGGCCAAGAAAAGAGCTCTGGGAAACCACTGAAGGCTTTTTAAAATTGTGGTAAAATATATGCAACATAAAATTTACCACTTCAGCCATCTGTAAGTGCACATTTGTATTCTGCAAACATCACCACCATCCACCTCCAGAGCTTTTTCATTGTCCTAATCTGCAGCTCCATACCCATTAAACACTAACTCTCCACACCCCACTTCCCCAGCCACTGAAGTGTTTTAAACAAGGAGATAATGCGACCCAATTGGCACGCTGAGACGATGACAAATGAATGAAAGGACATAAAAGGAAAACGGCAAATGAATCACTGCAGGCACAAGTAGGAGCAGGAAGAGACGGTTTGCGCAGGGAGTGGAGGAGCAGGAGGAAAGTGGGCAGACTGCAGAAGCACAGGAAAGCAATCCGGGCGGGATTCAGGACAGCCATTCCCGTGGTGGTGAGTGGGGTGGGCCCTGATGGTGGGAGGTACTCACAGCTGACCTGGGAGCCCAGCTTGTGCTCCCAGACGGCATGCAGCTGCTGGTACTCCTGCTGTGCAAGCTCCAGGCGCTGCTGCTTCACCTGGTAGATCTCCTTCTGCGCACTCAGGGCCTCCTGGGCCACCACCAGGTAGTCCTTCAGCATGTGCTCCTGCTCCCGCCGCCATTGTACCCGGGGGTCCTCAATCTGAGTGGTTTCTGGAACAGACCCCAGAGACTCTACGTCAGTACCTTGCAAGTATCTGTTGGGGTGGTGGCCTGTGGAATCCACTACCAGAAAACAAAAAGGCACAATGAATGGAAAACCCCAATAAACGTGAATGGTTACACTCACCTTTTAAACGACAGAGACGCTTCGCCTTGATTAAGCAAACAATCCCAAAATGAACCACAATCAATTTCCAAACCCAGAGTCAACCTGCTGTTAGGAATTCACACACTAAGAGGTTCTGATGATCTGCAAATCTGTTCATATACACACCTCTGTACATACAAACATACAAACTTATTCTTAATGCAACACGGCTCCATGTCACATACACTATTCATTCTTCCTAGTAGGTGCATAAAGATTAACCTCAATTTTTAATATTTTTTCAGTTGTATTATTGTCTTAATTTTTTTACTCACCCCAGTCATTTAACCGATAGCATAGTAGTCCATGGAATGGTATTACGTTTATTTACAGTAGGGTATTAGTGGTTCCCCAAACCACTGTTGGAAAATGTTGGGACTGTTTTCAATTCTGTTGCTACCACAATCAACTGTGAGGATTGTGGTAGCAACAAAACTCTCACCTCTGCAGTGAGGAGTCTTAAAAACATGCTTCTATGATCTTGGTGATTAATTGTGTACGAGAGATTTCTTAAAAGAGAAACTAGCGGCTCAGAGGGTAAACACATTTTAAATTTTAATAGAGATAGTACCCAATCACCTTCTCAAGGGACGTACCAATTTTTATTCTCACAAACAGCTATGAGAGTGTCTTTTCCCCAGATTCTCAACTAAATTGCTTAAAAAAAAAGAAATAAAAAAACATGGTGCTTCATCCAGGAATTCTGAGTCCCAACAACAGAGTAGAATCAGCCAAGGAGCTTCAAACAGCAAAAACACACACAAAAAGCCTCATTCCTGTCTCAGCACTGAGAGCAGCTCCAAGATTCAATGTCATTTCCTTCCAACTTTGAAGAGATGCCACAGGAACTGCCCTCATTTATATCATTAAGCCTATGGTAAAAGTGGTCTCATTATACGTGCATTGTTTCCCAGAACACAATTTAATCACCAATTAAAACCACCTAATCATGATGAACGTAAACAGCGGGAGGACTGACATGGAATAATGAACACTGGTTATAATTTGGAAAGAGTCATTTACGTCCACTGCCTCCAGTTCCTCTCCTCCACTTGCTTTCAGACTCGCTCTAATCAGACTTTCGCCCCCCGTTTGTGTCCACTGCTGTGCTCCACAGTCACGGTCGCCAGTGTCACCTGGGTTGCTAAATCGAGTCTAAGTCCTCTTTGCACCTGACCTGTCGGAAGCATCTGACAGCATCGCCCCTTGATATGCTTCCATCACAAGGCTGCCAAGACCTTTGGGCTGTCCCTCCAGCTTTCTGATCCATCCTCAGCATCATCCCTGCCTTCCTCTTCTCCGCACCCTCTCACTGTCTGAGGACCCCACAGCTCACCCCTTGGTCTTCCTCTGTCTTCATTTACCTCTCTGGAAACCTCGTCCAGCTTCCTGTCTTTAAATACTATAGACAGGAAAATGCTGACAACTCCCACACACCTGTCTTCAGCCCAGGTATCTTTCCAAACTCTGGATTCCTACGTCAAGCTGGCCAGCACCACCTTTAGCCCAAAAGAACTCCTATTTCTCCTTCCTAAACCCACTTCTCCTGTCATTTTCTTCATTCCATTGATGGCAGTTCCACTGGCCAGTTGTTCAAATCCAACGAGAATCATCTATTCTTTTTTTCATATCCCAGATGCAATCTTTCAGAAAATCCTGTTGGCGCTCCCTTAAAAATATATGCAGCATCTGGTCACTTCTCACCACCTCCATCCACCGCTATGGCTCTGGTCGGGGACACTGTCCTCTGTCACCTGGACTAGTAGTGCAACTGTCTCTCACAAGTGCCCCTGCTTCCATCCTTACCCACTAAGGTCTATTGGTAGCAGAGCGACCAGAATGACCCTTTTGAGACATAAACAGGACATGCCACTCAACTGCTTAAAAGTTTCCAATGGCTCCCATCTCCCACGGAGTAAAAGCCAGGAGAGTGAGGCGGACGGACCTCTGCCCCATTGATCTGTGGTCTGATGCCTTTCTCCTTTTTCCTCATTTATTCTTATGTCTGCACGCCTGCCTCCTTGTCATCCCCCGAGCGAGCTAAACGTGGTCACACCTTAGTTTTTGCTCTATCCCCTCTCTCTACTTGAAATGCTCCTTCATCTCCACATCTTAGCTCGCATCCCATTTTTGCAACAAATCCTTCCTCTGTCCTTGCCTCGCCGCCCTCAAAACACACCCGGCACACAGTAGCTCCGCACACTAGTTTCTCTTTTCCCCCATAATACTGGTAGTTGTCTAATATACTACATAATCTGCTTATTTATTGTGCTTATTTTCTCTGTGGCCACAGTGAAAGCTGTATATGGATAAGGATCATTGCCATTTACTCTCATGTATCCCAAGCTCCCGGCACAGTGCCTAGAATGTTATGGGTGGTAAACAAATGCGTGCTGCATGAATGTGTGCTGGACGAATGCATGGTGGGCAAATGCGTGCTGCACAAATGCGTGCTGGACAAATGCATGTGGATGAATGCGTGCTGGATGGCAAGTTTAATCTGGAGTTCAATTCTATTGGGTCTATAACTCCTAAGAGAGTGACTTCAGTCAACCGACAACATACACACTGAAGACTGGTCCCAGTCCACAGCTCTGAATGCCTGGGCCTCGATGATGTCATGTCCACGCCACCTTTATGTCACTGGCCCCACCTGCAGAGGTGGTGCCCTTCCAGCCAAAGGGAGCACCTTTACACCAAAGGAAACCAGTACCCTGACAGCTGGTAAAACCCCCAGACAGAATTCTCCCTATTCTGGGCCCCACAGACTCCCATGCCTCCACATACCCACTTCATTTCGGCCATCATTCCCTCAAGAACAAACTCCGCCACTGCCTGCTACTCCTTCCTTCCTTCCTTCCTTCCGATTCTCCACTATCTCCCAGGAGCACCTTAGAGTCCCACTCACGCCATTGAATTTTAATGAGGGGGATGCCCTCAGCAATTAGGAACAGGAAAGGACTGATTAAGGTTCCAGTACATCCGTGTTTACCCCAGCACATCACACCGCCCTCCCGGCGTTAACCTCATTCCCCATACACATCCAATTAGGCATATTTACTTCTCATTATCCAGTACGCAATCACGAGTGCTAATAAAAAGCTCGGCTACCCCCAACAATGCAATTAATATCATTAGCCGTCTCTCAGAAACTCTTCTACGCTTTGGTGCCAGCAACGGTCCGCTCATTCATCCATTTAGCCACGCATTTGTGCATGTAAGCCCTTTTCTATTTAGCGAAGGCCAAGTGCACACCTACTATGTGGCCTTATCAGGCAAAGGCCTGGAAACAGACAGATGCATTAGACACAATCTGCTCTAGAAGAACTTGCAACAACAGGTAAATGGTTATACTACAGAGTGATGAGGGGCATAACAAAGGAATGGCCAGATGCTCCTAAAACCCAGAGGAGGAAGTGGATGGAGAAGCACACCTCTGCTCCCCGGTACGGGTTCAAATCCCAGCCCTGCCATGTTTTAGCTCTTGAGTGTCAAGTGGTCAAATACTACCTATACGTCCCATTTGTAAGATGAGGATAACCATCCTAACAGGCCACACGGTAGTTGGGAGGATTAAATGAGATGATGCCTGGCTAGTGCTGAGCCCAGCACATGGCAGAGAGTGCATGCTCAGTAAGTGGGCTAGGATTTGATGCCTTATTCTCAGCTTCAGGCTTTGGCAAGCATGTCCCACCCCACTGCATTCTCCTTTTCCCTGGAAGGATCAAGGAAATCCACCAACTCAATCCTCTCTCCTCACATGAACAAATGGGGCGGCAAATTTCAAAGGACAGAAATCGTCTCCGCCAAACAGGTGCACAATGGATGAGGCCCAAGGACGCTGAATTCTCCCTGGCTGGGGGACCACAAGCTGGGTTCCTCCGCCTGTCAGGCAACATGCTTGTCCCTTTCTCGAGCTAGTCCTCCATCCCAGTCCCAGAGACAGGCACTAGGAGTCTTCGCTCTGGACCAGGAGACTTGGATCACTGACACCAAGCGAGGATGGGCTGACTCGTGAGATGCGCTCGAGATGCACACGCTCACACCAATCCACTCTGGACACGTATGTGTGCATGCTGCGGGGGACTCGCTGGGGCTTTGGCGGCTCCAAAATGATCTGGCAATGACAATGACACTTTACCTTTTATGGGGGGAAGAAGAGCTAAAGACACATACACTGATACAGGCAAAAAAGAATATACATATATACACACGTGAACGCATGATTGGGAAACTCCTGGAAGGGTAACATGAAATTGTTAGCAGCGGTTGCCTCTGTGAAACTGGGACAATGGGTCGTAAGAGGGAGGAATTTCAGATTCTATTCGAAATCCTTTTAAACTGTTACTTTACATGAGCATATATGCTCTGTCTCTATCTACACTGACGTCTCTATCTAACTCTACCAAACAAAATACAATCTGGCTTCGAGAGCCTCTTCCCAACTTGGGGTCGAGCGTGGAGGTAGAACAAGCAGAGGGGAAGGGGGCGCAGCCAGGAACTTACGGGTATTGTGGTCAATGAAGTAATCTCCAACCTGTGGGTCGTACGCCTCCTCCCATCCTAGGGGCAGCTCATCACTGATGCAGTCGGCAAAGGTAAGCGGTTTGGTGTACCTGGAAGGGAAGAGGAGAAACAGACTCCGTCAGCTAGCAGTCCCCACACCCCTGCAACTGGCTGCGGCTCTTGGCCTCCTTGCTCCTCAGGGCTGGCCCAACGGATCCAAAAACTTCGTACAGACACCAGATCTGCCCCTGCTGTCCCGGGAAGGTGAACACACAGAAGGAGGCAGGGAATCTGTGTTCCAGCCCCAACAATGTCACTAACTAGGGAGAAAACTGAGCAGGTCATCTTCCTTCTCTGGGCCTGTTCTGTTCCTGCATCGCTAACGGAGGGGGTTTGCAGGAAAGGGCTTGAAGGTCAAGGCTTGCTTCTGGACTTGGACTCTAGCCCTCCCTGGATTCTCCGCCCGTAACTCTCTGGCCCACCCACCCTGAGTCTTTCTCCTGGCTCCACTGCATGTTGTCGTGGCCGCTCCCTGCCCAACCTCCCACCAGAAAGCTGGCTCAGCACAGCCTCTAGCAGAGCAGATGCTGCAGCCCTGTGAGTTTGGCCAAGAGCGGTACTTATTTGCCTCCTGAGCTGGTTCCCAGATGCCTGTGCCCACTGCTGCCCTTCCCTAGACAACCCAGACCAAACTGATCTTTTAGCAAGAACCCCCTTTCTAAGTCTCCATTCTGTGGGCAGTGAAGTGGCAGAAATCACCCAATCTTATGGTTAAGTCAGACAAACAGATCACCCAACTAAATGAACACAGGCTTGTCAAGCCGGGAAGACACCACCGATTGCTGGTTGAGTACTTTAGCCAGAGTGCCAGACATCTAATGGATACATAAGTCAGCCCAAGAGGCCCCTCCAGGCAGCCCCTTGGTTTCTCCCCATTGCTGCTTCTGCCTAAAATACATACTCTTCTCCCTCCCCCGTCTGCTCCCGACCCACTCTCAGTTCCAGATTCCCAGACACTCCGCTTTGTCAATCATTCTACAGACTGGCAAACGGGGAGGTTCAACAGGACAGGAAGAAAGATGGCTGGGATGAGCTTCCCTGCAAGCCTCGGGGGACCCAGCCTCTCTCTCACCCTGTGTGATCTCCTTCCTTCTTAAATCCACGCCAAGTCAAACTTAAAACAAAATACCTGGGGGAGAAAGAAAGACCAAAAAAGCCTCAGGTGGAGAGGCCTGGAGTGATGACGGGCACCGCATACCCAGGGCCTGGAAGCCGTGAAAATACCTACTGACTGAATGAACGGCTAGCTCCAACGTTTGCTAGTTAGTAATTTACTGCTATATTATAGGAGACGATGAGGATGAGGTCAGAGGTCGATGTGATATGCAACAGACCAATAATCACTACTAAGTAAGGGTTCGATGTGCATTCGTTCCATTAGTTGTGTGAGTATAGCAACTTAACCTCTCTAGGCCTCAGTGTTTTTATCTGTAAAGTGGGGATAATAACAACTCACCAGGTTGCCTGTCAGCTTAAATAAGGTCAAGTTTATAAGAACATTTAGCTCAGATCCTGGTGCAAATGAGTGTTCAAAAAACAACAGTTATTATATCCACTTCCCCCAAAAAGGAAATTGAGGGTAAGGAAAACTAAATAATATTCTCAATGTCAAAGACAAAAGTGGAATTTCAAGCAAGACTATGTGTCACCGGAGCCCCTGCAGTGAGCTAAAAGGTTCTCTTAAAAGTTGACATCTTCAATGCATCTCCTGAGTCCCAGGAGAAATCACAAGTTACTGCCTTGGAGTAAAAGAAAGAAAACATGGAGAAGACACGCAGGTGACGGGGCCTTTCCTGGTCTAAGAATGCTCCTCGCTCAGGGACACCTGGGCCAGTCTGGATCAAGTTTCTGCAAAGCTGTCTACAGCCCACTCCTCCTCCACCTGACACTCTGCCCAGATTTCAACAAAGGGCCACTTCCAGCTGCACCTCCCCACGTGGACATCTCCAAGTGCGTGTTCCGTCTGCTTATGGAGAATGAAGTCCAGTGACCAGGAACCAGAGCTCACCGACATCATTTCACCCAAGAGGCTTTGAAAGGGCCTCTGAGGACACTCACACACAGGCATACACCCCTCTCCATGGCGAGTGCCTCTCCCCTGAGGACAGATAGGTGGTGAGGTGCACAGAGATGCTCGAGCTGACCACACTCAGACCTCTCCTTCTGGCTCACTGCTCGCCCTGCACTCAGCCAGCTTGGCTGTGGACACAGAAGTCTCATTACACACGCAGTTTGCAAACCAGAAAACCTAGATACATCCCGTTCCAACAGCCCCCCCCCCCCCGAATCTGGGTACAGGGACCACTTTTAAGAGTCCTCCTTCGGGATTAATGAAATGGCTTCATCAGTGGTGCATCTGAGCGAGAGGACCCTATGTCCCCTCATAGTCAGTGCTAAGTATCTGTGGAATGCAGATGCAACCCTGGATGTGTAGGAACGAAGAATAACAACGCACCCTGCATTACACGGGACAAAGTGTTCTGTATTTTCGCTAACATGGAAGGGTGCTCTCAATTTACTATGAGAAAGAAAATATTGTTCAAAGCGAAGATCTACAGGATACTGTTATGTATGATATTTTGCCTAAAAGTGTGTGTGCGTGTGCGTGTGTGTGAGCAGAAGAAAAATCGGAAAGATAGACACTTAAAAAGATTATCGCAGTGCAGGGATTTTAGTGTAATTTAAATTTTTCTTTTCCTTTTTTTTTTTTTTTTGGCTAATCTTTCTGTAATGTTCACATATTGATTGTAATTAAAATACTTAACAATGGCTAAATCGAGGCACAGATACCAAGTCACATCCATCTCGTAGGCCTCCTTGCTCTGTTTTACAAACGAGAAAACAGGCGCAGCAACCCAGAGCTGGTCCACCCCAGCGGTTTGACCTGAGGCCCCACTGCCTGACTCCCGAGCCTGAGTTTTGCTAAGAAAAATTAACGAGACCCTGTGAGTCTCAGAAAGATCTGGAATGCAGAGTGTGCTGTAGCAGTGATGCAGATGGACCACCGGGAGGTCTGAAGCAGGCACGAACTGGGGAGCTCTAGCACACTTGCCCCTCCCGCTGCCTCTGTACAAAGACATGCAGTGCACATGGCTAACCCACCGCTGCTTAGTGAAAAGGCAACTAAACGTCTCAGTCATCCAAGTCATCAACACAGGTGACTCATGGAGCTCTCTGTGTGTGACATGAGGATGGGGGGCGGGGGGCAGGCAGCACTGAAACACCAAAAAGGCATCACTTTTCCAGAAAAACATGAACTCCTCAGATTGTTCCAGTCTTCCGTAGTGAAACAATGCTACCTACAAGCATTAGTCATGGGACCAATGTGAGGCCGAGGTTGGGGGGGTTAGGGGTACTGGTTCCAGCTTGCAGCAGAGGCAGGCAGACACTGTGCCTACTAGGGATAAAGAAAGTGAACAGAGAGGACCCCAAGTTAGAAAGCAGGAGGAGAAAGGAAGGCTTGGTCAGACATTCGGGGTTCCCTTCAGAGCAAGGGCGGGGGGGGCGAAGCCAGAGGGCTGACACTCTCACGCCCAGAGCTCGCCCATGGGAAAGAGAAGAGCCTCGATCGGAAGACTATGCGACTCACAAGAAATCCGAACAGCAGGAACCTCTCTGGGACAAATGCCCGGAGGGAGATAAACTACTCAGTGTGCAGAGATGTGCCGTTCGGAGAGTCAGGATGAACAAAAGTGTTTTTAGCTGCACCAGGATTTAAACACACACACAGACACACGCGCACACACTCCTCTTCCTGACAGAGACGAACTGTTTGAACCAGTCCCCCCCTGGGAAACTGTGGGTACTTCTCTGGTCCTGCAATGTTTCCCCCAGGGCCAGTGCCAAGAATGTGAGCTGGGAAGAGATGCCGGCTTTCGGATGTGGCCAGGACTTGGGGGCTTGCCTGGGACACCCAGCCCCCCCTCCGATGAAGCTATTCACCCCATTTAGCCCAGTCCAGTCCCAGGTTCCAGCTTCCATGCCCCGGGTTGCTGAAAACCCCAACGTGAAATGACCCAAATGCTGGAAGGGCGAGAGGGAGGGAAGGAGGGTAGAAAGGGCACCAAGCAAGAACTGGTTCTGCCTCTTCTTAATTACAAATCTCTGAAGGAACACAAACATTCCAGAATGTTTCACAACAGGCCTCCTGGAAGAAGGGACCGGATGTGTCGCCTTGGATACAGGTAGGTTCTGCCGGATTACCGGCATGCGGCACTGGGGCACACCTGTTCCGCCTCCCGACTCCACGTTCCTTTCCTACGGGCTGTGGGAGAGTCCGGGAGCACACTGGCACGGCCGGCAGGCATTTGGGATTCAGACAGTGTGTCTTTTCTAAGGAGGCAGCTCAGAGAAGGAGCGGAAAGGCTTTTGCCAAGTCGAACACTGGGCGGCGATTCTCTGGGGCCTGAGGAACGCGTAACGTATCTTTCATGTCCTTGGTGCTTCCCAAGCAATCCTAACACTTCCCACAGTAACCTCTTTATCGTGTCCAGCAGGATGCTGGCCCCCAAACGGCTCTCTCCCCTGGGCCAGCTGGGAGGGACAACTTTCTAAAGGGCTCTCCAGACTCCGTGCCAAGAACTGTCCAAACTTTCAGCCGAACCTCCCCTCCCAGTCGCTGCACAAAGGACAGGCTGGTTCTTCCCGCCCAGGGGTGTTTCGCTCACATAGTTCCCATAGCTCAGATTTCACCACCCGGATCCCATGTCTCCGGCGGCTGCGCAGCCCTGTTTCTGAGCGGGCCCTTCACATCTCGCACCTTGAGGGCTGGTGGACAGGAAGAAAGTGCCATGTGGGAAACTCTCCTTCAATTCAGCTCTGTTCACACACCTTCCTTCATGTTAACAAATCTGAGGATGATGATGATAACCATCTCAAGTTCGCTAGGAGGGCTGAGCATTGGAAACACAGGTGAACTTCATGGATAAATGCCAGGTGCAGAGTGGAAAAGACAGGGCCCTATGCATACACGGTCCATCGGGGACACACCCCAGCCAGGACAAGAACTGAAGTGGTCAGTTCGACGACTTCCGTAATTCAGGAAAACACAGTATCAGAAAAACATGACAGGATCGAGTGGGCGCCACGGGGTGGGAGGTCCTGGGAAGGAAGCCTCTGGGAGAAGGTGATCTTTGAAAAAGGGGAACGGCCGGCAGGGAGGCTTTGGGGGCAGGACACCGGAGAAGAACAGGAGGCCTATCTCTTGTTATGAGGGGTGGGGCAGGGGCAGAGGGGGCAGGGGCAGAGGGGGCAGACGTTGGGCTTTTAGGATCCTGGAATCTCTCGGAAGGACCTCAAGCACCACTCCTGTGCCAGCTGCAAAAGGCACCTCACCCTCTCCTCTCTTTTCTCCCTCATNTGAAGTGGTCAGTTTGACGACTTCCGTAATTCAGGAAAACACAGTATCAGAAAAACATGACAGGATCAAGTGGGCGCCACGGGGTGGGAGGTCCTGGGAAGGAAGCCTCTGGGAGAAGGCGATCTTTGAAAAAGGGGAACGGCCGGGCAGGGAGGCTTTGGGGGCAGGACACCGGAGAAGAACAGGAGGCCTATCTCTTGTTATGAGGGGTGGGGCAGGGGCAGAGGGGGCAGACGTTGGGCTTTTAGGATCCTGGAATCTCTCGGAAGGACCTCAAGCACCACTCCTGTGCCAGCTGCAAAAGGCACCTCACCCTCTCCTCTCTTTTCTCCCTCATTTCAATTCATCCTCCAAGCAACAAGAATTTACCATATTTTCGCTGAGCCCCATGCCAGGCACGATGAGGGTTCAGATGTCTGAAGGAGCCTTGTTTCTGCCTTCAGGAGTGGAGGCTCCGGCCATGGAGCCAAGGTTCATCCCCTGAAAGCAGGCGCTGACATGTGCCCATGACCTTCAGTGACAGTATATATGGGTCAGTGACACTACCTGAGACTGTGAGCTACAGAAAACTAGAGGATGCAAAGACAGCTAACAGGGTGCTGGGTCAACTGTAGAGACAACAAAAAGGCTGAGAAATTGAGAGGAGAGAGAGACAGAAGCAACAGGGTCCAGTAGGGGGAGGCTGGAAAAGGAAGGGAACAGCTGGCCGATGTCACAGTTAATAGGGAGACAGGGTAGGTGCTACCCATAAGGCCCTGAGATCAATGAAACTGGACTGAAACCCATGATCCACCCCTTGCACAACTGTGGGCGTGTTATGTAACCTGGTTAGGAGTTTCCGTCTCTGTGAAACTGAGAAGTCCCAGTCTCATGAGGGTGTTGTGGGGATTATACGAGATAACCCACATAAAGTGCTGAGCGCAGGGCCTGGCATGGGCTGTTAATAACGTGACCTGTTGAGAGGCTGTGCGCCGTGAGAATCGGGTCACCTTTCATCTCAAAGGGTTGATAAGTTAGCTATCACCATCATCATCACCATGACCTTCATTCTTGGGCCCCAGAGATACCAATGGTGGTGGAACCTCAGAGGCTCTAAGTCAGCCACCTGGGTCCCCATGCTGACTCCGTCACTCACTCACTCCATCCCCTTGGGCCTGAGGTCTGACCTGTCTGACTCTGCTTCCTTATTTGCAAGATGCTTCCTCTGCTCTGAGCTGGACCTGGTTAAAAGGAGCAGAGCTGAACCCAAGGCCTCCAGGGTTCAGCCAACACTGGCTGTCATTACGAGCTAGGTTTTATACCCCTATTTTTAGGGTGGGCAAACCGAAGCAATGTAATTGTCCGGGCACAGAGCCATGACCCTTGCACTGCTCCCCACAGCCTCCTTTCCCCGAGAAGCTGGGTCTGCGTACACTCTCTCTTTCTGGAAATTAAAGCAGAGACGTTAGGCAATGGCCACTGGAGTGGACTTAGCTCTCATAACTTGCTTTCTGGAAGAGAAGTGTACACCAGGAATGTCCAAGCTTTTCCCTCTGGAAAGTTCTCCTCTCCCTCCCTCCACTCTCAAAACACCTGTTTCAACATTCTGGTTGTTTGACCTCCAGATCCCCTTGCTTTGTCACTTTGGCTGGGCTGGTTTATCCAGAAACTTCCCTGGTCTAGTCACTCCCATTGCTGGAATTCTTTTACGGGGAAAGGAAGAGGAGGGAGAGAGCTGGAAGGAAGGTTCCGGGTTGCTCTCCCTCACTCCTTCTCTCCTTCAAACTGGGCGCCAGAGAACCAGCTCACGTCCCCAGGGGCTAACCTCGTCTTCACCTGCCCCTGCCGAGTTCTTGGGACCACACACCTGAGCCCTGGGCCTGTCCCCGTCCCCTTCCTCTGCTTTCATCCTCATATCTCTCTTCCTCCAGCTCACTGTCACCATGGGGAATCTGAGATACTGTTCTTCTCTGTAGCTCACTCAGCTGGGATTTACGGTTACACCTCTGTGAACCAGATGACAGATTAGGGTAGAAATTCGGCCTGTAGGTATGTCTGTCTACTACAGTGCCAAGTTTTACAAACAGGTTGTCTCTAGGTGCAGACAGTCCCCACTGCTCTCCGATGTGTTACCCCTGCCTCTTGTCTTATCAAGAGGCAGCACTGAGCTCTGGAGCCAGACTCCCTGGGTTTGAATCCAGGCTCCGCCACCTGTGAGCTGAGGGACCTCAGATAAGACACTTAAACTCTCTGTGGCTTGGCTTTCACATTTGCAAAACAAGCAAAAAATAACAGTACATTTATCGAGCACTCACTATGCGCCAGCAACTCTTCCAAGAACTCTGAAGAAGTTACCTCGCCTGGCCCTCACGACGACCCTTCCAGGTAGGCACCATACAGGCCTACCTCACAGTGTCCCCTGAAGACTAAATAATTCCCGAAACCACCCTTTGGTACCTAGTGTGAAGCCATAAATGTGAGCCAATTCATTACTATTCTCTTCACTGCCATCCAAACGAGGCCCCTGACGCAGGGGTATTAGGAATGGTCAAACTGAAAGGCATATCTAGAATCTAATTCCTTCGTTCCGTTGCTGAGAAAACTGAGACGGGATGAAAACTTGTCTAGAGGCCCCCAAGGACAGTGGCAGGGCTGAGACTAACACCTGGGGACCAATCCCAGGCCTAAATCACACTCCTGGCACCAAGAGATCAAGTCAGTCCCGTGCTCAGTGAGGAGCCATTCAAACTGCAGCAGTGATCTGAACAGCCTCCAAGACACAGTCACTGCTTGTATTTTCTGAGTTGCAGTTATAACCCATAAGAATGGAAGGACAATTATCACTGGGTGAGAAGAAGCTGCAAGAGACTCTGACGCTGCAAGAGACTCTGACGCTCCCATTCGTGGAGAGAAACGACTGGAGACAGACTCTTCACTTTGCTCACTGGAGGGTAATTTCCTGCAAGCCCAAAGGTAGAACAGAGTGCCTGGCGTACATGGGTTTGCCCCTCACCCAGCTCCACTCCAGCTTCATCCTCGTTCTGGCAGTGGGAGTTAGGCGACAGAAGTCGTATGCCCAACCGAAAGGGCCAAAAGACCCAAACAGGCCTCCCAGTTCTCATCCTTCTTAGCTGGGCAATCCTAGCATAGTCCTTCCCCAGCTCTAAGCCTCAGTTTCCCCACCTGGTCTAAAGCTGTCACGAAAACCAATCTTCCTCACAGGGATCTCACACTGATTAAGTAAATTGGCACGTGGGAATGTCTCAACACAGCACTTGGCACACACCCTGGGCAGGCGGACAGAGCACCTCCTTTCTGGATTTAGGGCCCTGAGGGCACTCCACCCTCCAGCTTTACCCCTCCTAGTCCCATGCCTTCCCAGGAGCTGGGCTGTCCGGGAGCATCCAGCACTAGGAGCAAACGTTGAAGCCCAGCCCTTCCTGGAATCTGGCCATTGCTCTGCTTCTTCAGCTCCAACCCTTGCCCCAGCCACGCAGCCCAAGGAGCTGGTCCTTCTAGCAATGAAATTGTCTCTCCAGGCTCATGCCTCACCAAGGCTCCATTAAGACGGAGCACTGGGAGGGGGTCTAAATCCTGACAGTGCCCCCCCACCTCAGCCGTGCCCTTGAGCAAGGCACACACCCACTCTGGAATTCCCATCTACAAATTGAGGGAGCTGCATATAACATCTCTAAGGCCCCCTCTGCAGTGCCAGCAAGTCTCCTCTCAGACTTGCTGAGAGTAGACTTCAGAAGTCTACTCTCTGCCCCGCCCATCCCAAAGGGGCATTGTGAGGTTGCAACGAAACAGTCATTAAAACATCTTTCACTGAAGGCCAATTAAGTACCAGGCATCGGACCATCTGCTCTATGTCAAAGAAGTCCTTTCCAGATATTACCGCCCTCACCTAACTAACAAGGAAACTGATGCTCAGTAGTAACAGTAATAACAACAAATAATGCAGGCTAAATTCCACCGAGTGTTTACCAACCAAGCACCTGGCACTATTCCCGGGCCCCTCATGCAGACTCTCTCTCAACAGTTAGAAGCTGCCCCTTTGTAAATGCATCTGAACATCTCTGAAATGTGCCACCTCAGACATTCCGCTGTTGACACCTTACAATGCTGTGGGCTGCCTGTGTCCACTGAGACATCAAAGGTGTCCCTGGGATAAAATCACAGAGACCACAGTGGAGCACTTTTAACCCCTAGGAACCAAATGGTTGTGGGGAAGGGCGGAGGAGGTGAGCAGACACGTTTAGCCACATTCCGGAAGCAGGAGGCAAAGTAGGCTAATTCTCCATAATTGCCGCTCTGGCTTCAGGGCCCCACACCCAAGCTTTGAATTCCTCTGGTAAGGAGGCAGAATCACCGACACTCGTGAGGGCACCGGGGACAATATCAAAAGCGCAGACAACTTGTGACTCCAAAGAATTAGATTCGGACTAGGAAGAATTTTTGGTCACAATAGAGCTCTGTTTTATCTGTGTATTTCTTTGGGCTTTTTTCTTTCTATCCTTCTTTTTTTTTTTGGTATGTGTAAAAGCAATATGTGGATAAAAAAATCTAAGTTTGAAAGATTTATTTCAATGAGTAAGAAATAAACATTCTAGTTAAACACACTGGGTCCTAATTTAGTTGGTAGCACTTTTTCCTTTTTTAGCAGCACATAAAATAACGGTGCTTCTTAAAAGCAACGCTATGTTCAGCCCTGGCTGGTGTAGCTCAGTGGATTGGGCACCAGCCTGGGAACCAAAGGGTTGCTGGTTCAATTCCAGTAAGGACACATGCCTGGGTTGCAGGCTGGGTCCCCAGTAGGGGGCGTTCGAGAGGCAGTCATGCACTGATATTTCTCTCCCTCTCTTTCTCCCACCTTTCCCTTCTGTCTAAAACTAAATCAATAAAATCTTTTTAAAAAATGTTATGTTGATTGTAACAACCCCGAGCTGGACATAAACCAAACGTCCATTACTAGTGGAACAGACAGGCCAATGCGGTAGAGTCATGTGCCGCTTAACAACAGGGAAACATGCTAAGAAATGCGTCGGTAGGCGATTTCGGTGTTGTGTGACATAATGAAGTTCACTCACACAAACCTGGACGATCTAGCCCTGCTACACACCTAGGCTGCATGCTCACTGCTCTGAGGCTACAAACTCGTACCACACAACAAAACAATAGGAGACTGAAAGTAAAGCACATGAAAAGCCAATGCCATCCAGAGACCTGGGAAACACAAGGTGTGTGAGGCTGCTGCTGGTGTAACACGGCATGTCTTACAGCAAACCTGTTGTTTTTAAGTAGAAAGAGTACACTCTAAAATCATGATAAATAGTAAATACATTAAGCCAGTAACATTGCCTTTTATCATCATGACCAAGTATTCTTCTACTCTGTATAGGACTGGAAGTGCTACACTTTCACACAACTTGCAGTGGTTTGTTTACGCCAGCATCATCACAAACAGGCGGGCAATGCGTTGTGCTGAAATAGTAAGATGGCTATGACGTCCCTGGGCGACAGGAGGTTTTCAGCTCCGTTATGATCTCATGGGACCCTCCTCATACAGGTGGTCCATCATTGACCAAGACATTATATGGCACATGACCACGCATCCATACAATAAGGTATGACTCAGTATTTTAAAAAGGAACAAACTATTAGCACATGAAACAACAGAGATGAGTCTCATAAACATTCCACTGGCTATGAGAAGTCAGGGATAAACAAGATTATACAGTATGATGTCACTTTCATAAAATTCTAGACAATACAAACTAACCTATTGGGACAGAGGGATGACCAAGGGGCAGAAAGAGTTTTTTGTGGGAGGGAGATGGGAATGTCTGTTATATTAACTATGATGACGGGCTCACAGATGCATGTATGTATGTACGAGTATGTCAAAACAGCAAATTTCGCTCTTTAAAGACATGCACTTTAGTGAGTTTCCATAATTAATTCTTTGATAAAGTTATGAAGAAAAATAAAGGAAAACTGCATGTTCAATGAAATCTATTTACTTGTTTAAAATAACCTTATACGTACTATTTTAGCTCCTGCAGAAACCGGGGTGCAGCACAGAAGAGGGCTGACACAGCCATTGGAGAGGTAAGTCCCACTGGCTTCAGTTCTCAGCTTTGCCACGGAGTGGCTGTGGGCAAGCTCTTTCTCCACCCCAGGCCATGGTTTCCTCATCCCCACCATGAGCAATGACACAGTGATTGCTAAGGACCTTTCAGTACTGAGTTTCCAGGATGGTGTCCCTAGGAATTATCTCAGGTCACATGGTATAGAGGAGTGGGTCCTCCTGGGCACCCAGGTTTTCTGATAACCCCCCTCCTCTTGCCCATACTCACCCATTCTCTGAACACCCCTCCTAAGGTCTCTTTCTTGTACACAGCAATGGTTCAACCCTGAGCTGCATCAGCATCCCCTAAGGGCTTGGAAACCCACAGATGGCTGCAACCCACCCCCAGGTTTTGGATCTGGGCTGGGCTGAGCAATTGCATCTCCAACAAGCTCCCAGGCCTGCTGATGCTGCTGACCAGGCACCACCCTTGGGACCCATCAGTAGACAGCATCCCCTACCTCCTGACCGCAGGCACTTTGACAAATGGTATCCAACCTTGTGTGCCAGAAGTCTTCCTCCTTCTCCACCAAAGTTTTCTGACTCCTGTCCCCCAACTCTGCCCCTACAGGGCCTGGTCAGGGCCACCCAGCCTCTCCCTGGACACAGCCCTGCAGGCAGCCCTGCCCCAGTGTTTGCTGAGCTCCTGTCTGGCAGTGTCTGGACCACGAACCAGAGCCAGCATCTGGATCTGATCTGAGAACCCAGGTTCTCAACCAGTCTGCCCAGAGTGGGTCTTCAGTGAGCACTGGTGTCTTCCTTTGCATCTACTTGTGAACAGAAAGCTAATTAAGCAGGGCTGGGGTGGGGGCAGTGGGGTGTGGCCTGCACCTGCCCACAGGTACCCTGGTTCTGCTGCAGGTGCAGAACGAGACCACAAGGCCCACTGGCCCCATCTCTAAAGCCACCAAGGGTCTTGAGGGTCCTCTGTGTCTTCAGATGACACCTGCCCTCTCACCCTGTAACCCTCATAACTTCTATCTGCCCAGGCCCTCCAAACTCAACGCCTTGCTACCTCTTGCTGGCCCTGTATGCTTGCCTAAGGGGCTCCAAATGCCTGACTCGAGACCACCCCCGCTTCCAGGTCCTTCCACTGGGACCGCTGAAAGAAGCCCTTCTGAAGCTGAGGTATGCATTTCGTGAGGGAGGCCCCCTGCCAGAGGGCAGGGAGAACATGGTACTGCCCACCTGTAGAACCGCAGGGGTGGGCCAAGCAGTCCCCCAGGCCACTCTCCTGAGCAGGCAGGGCCCTCCTGATACCTTTGCTTGACGCTGCTGCTGGCATGTCTAGGAAAGCACGAGTCAGCAGCTCCTGGCTGTGTATGAGGACCTCGAAGTAGCAGACGGCCAAGCATTTGCCAACGGCCTCACCACGGGCAGACTGATGGAGCCCGGGCACTCTCCTCGTCTGTCCACCTAACTGCTATTTCTTTATTGTCCAAGACCACAAAAGCCTCCAGAAACCAATCACCAGGGAGCTCCTCACGGGAGTTTTTTACCTCTGAAAAGTACCACGTTCTTTAAGGGTTTATTCCCCCCCCCCATTGTTTCTCTTAAAAGAAGAAAACAGACTTGTCCCCTGAAGGGAAGCCCTACCTGCAAGTCAATGTTAAGCACCATGGTGCTCTGAGCCGAAGGCCTCTGAATTAAAGTCAGCAGCGAAACAAATAAGCAATTACGACAGCTATTTTGGGAAGCCCTGGAAAGCGGGCAGCTACAATATGAATTATTCATTCATACCACCGGGATGACTTCTGGCCATTGTCCTCTGTTCTCTTGCTCTTGTTCAGGCAGCCATTCAAGCACGGAGGGGACACAATACCCTGGCCCTGGGACACGGGTGCCCGAGCACAAGCACACCCACCCCGCCACACACAAATGCACACACCAGGAGGCCAGGTGGCCACTCCAGATGGTGAGCCCCACGGAAAAGAAACCTGCAGGTTGGCAGACGCCTTTGGCTCTGGTGCCAGGGGAGAAAGCATGAATTTCCAATTGGCTCAAGAGGACGCAGGCATGTGTTGGTGGGCTGGGGGTGGAGAGGTAAAGGGCAGGGAATGAGGGGTGACAAACAATCACCTGCTCAGCACACAAAAAAATACACAGGGTGGAAAAGCAAATTTACAGTTGTGAGCATGTGAAGCAGAGTTTATTCTTATATCACTGTTTATTAATTATTGTATTATTTTCCATAGGACCAATGTAAACCTACATTTGCCCCACCCTGTATGTATGAGGTGTTCCCAACAATCCCCAACCTTCCTAGCTGCTCTGTGGTTGGCCTAGGGGCTCCACAGGCAATGGGTGGGATCTGGAGCATCTTCACATTGATACCACCCAAGGTCTGGGCACCCAAGGGTGCACCCAGCCCTTCCTGCTGCCGGCCCACAGGAGCGGGGCTGTGCTGGCATATCTTACATCCAACCAGGTGGCCTTTCATCCTCTGTGGGCCTCCGTGACCCCGTGAACTCCATCTCGACCAGTCCTTCCAGGTGTGGCACTCCACGGGGCATTCTGTCATGGAAACCCAGCATCTGAGAAGTGACCTGTCTGCTCCTTTGTAAGGCTCAGGGTCGAAAACCTTTAGAGAATAAGAATGCTAACATACGCTCTGCACTTCACACGTATGACATGTCATCAGGTTCTCGCAGCCGTCCAGGTAAGCGGTTCCCATTGCAGCCACATGGTGTAAACAGGTACATGGAGCCTTAGCTAGAGCAATGTGTAGTTGACCAAGGCCACAGGGAACCTTAAATAGCAGAGGATTTGACTCCAGGTCTTTTTTTTTTTTTTTTTTTAATATTTAGAGGGGAAGAGAAGGAGAGAAATATCAGTGTTTGGTTGCCTCTCGCGAGTTCCCTGCTGGGAACTGGCCCACAACCCAGGCATGTGCTCTGACTGGGAATCGAACCGCGATCGTGTGGTTCGCAGGCCCACGCTCAATCCACTGCGCTACACCAGCCAGGGCGACTCCAGGTCTTAATGACTGCATTGAGAGAGTGAATGGAGGCAGTGGACTCTACACAACTGGGTGGCCGGAAGAGGGGATTTTAAGAATCCCTGTGGGGATTACGGTAGAACTGAAAACTCTCCCCTATACTACCTTTAAACTTTAAGAATGAGGGCGCTATTTTTGCCCCTGACTATAAATGTTAGGAATGTATTTTAGAAATGTTGGTTGATTAGTTATTAGGAGGTACACTGTGGGTGAGGATGCAGTAGGAGATGAGAAGAAAGAATATGGAACACTGTCTGTCAGATAAATGGAATGAGGCGCAGATTTCCTGGAGCCGGGCCCAGGGCAGAGGTCGCGGCTAATGAAGGACAGAACAAGAGTCAGAGAAGCACCCTGAAGAGGGGGTGCCTAGGAAAGAGGGGGCCTCAACGACGTCATCCAGTTGTCCTGAACACAGATGCATTGGTGACCTGCTGCTACTTGTCACTGTACGTGGGAGGAGAGCTTTGTACACCGAGATGTCCAGTGTAGCATTATTTACCAGACAAAAAGAAACGAGCACAGTCCCAACACCTGTAGGGAACGCGCAGTTGGTAAACTGTGGTTATAAGCGTTCAACACATCTGTTTAAAATGTATGCTCATGAAGGAAGAATGCGTGTATTACAAATTTTAAAAGAACATTTAAAAAGCAGGATCCCAAACTGGGCATGCAGCAAAATCATACCTGCCCAGGAAAGACGGAAGGTGACTCTGTGAAAAAGAATGACAGAATGTTGAGAGTTCGCCCTTCCCTGCTGGGGGTCCAGTTCCAGTTTCCTGTTGGCTGTTTTTGCTTTTACCATTGTTTTTCCTTTTACAACCAGAAAGAAGATGCCCCCTACCAAATTAAAAAAAAAAAACTAAAAATATCACCAACATGTTTCTACCCAACTTCGGTCCTATTCAGAACTTCTTACTGGCCCTTTATAAAAAAGTCATTCTAAAATACATCCTAGTTTTCTTACAGGAAAATTCAAAGTATAGGAAAGCACTAAAATATTGAAAGTAAACAAGCACGAACAGTAGTTACATAATCCCTGCTTAGAAGTGGAGCCACGAAGCAGAGTGGAGGCCAGTGAGATCCCAGCGTGGCCCTGGCCCAGCTGCCCAGGGAGAGAGAAAGAGCCAGTTCTCCTGGGTCTCCTCTAAAGCCCGCAGACCCCACAAGGGACCAGCCCAGGACTTTATCTAGGGACTGATGTCAAAAGCCCAAAAGAGACCTGAGATTTTTTTCTAGATACTGCACCTCTGGGTGTGGAGATCATAGGCAAAAAGCAAACTGTTATCAATCACCCCCCATAACAACCCATTAGGTTCCGCTGGAGAAATGCAGGTGGGTGATCAACAGGGACCCATTGGAACATCTGGGGTATCACACGGAAAGTCGATGGAGAGCGAGCAAACCAGCCTGTGACAACACGAACTGTGGGGAGGCCATGGTGACAATACTGGACGGCAAGAGCTGAAACCCCCTGGACCTCTCTGTCCCAAGAGTGGCCTGGGGCCCGACTCCCAGACCACCCAATGCACACCCCACACTGTCGTCTCACCCCTCCCGTGCCTCTGCCCTTGCTGTTCCTCCTGCCCAGGGCCCAGTCCCTGGCACCTGCTTACCTGAGGACAGGGGCTGGAGAACTGTATCTTTGCAATCTGCATTTTGTTTACTATTTATTTATATGCCAGTCGCTTCCATGAATTTCAGGAAGACCTGAGTGAGCAGTAAGTACCATGTTAATCACTGGAACCTCTGCATTGTAAAGGAGAGGGCACCCAGTGGGGGTATTCACTGAATGAATCGATGAACTCACAAAAAAACAACCAACCCCCCAAAAAAACAAAAACGTTTCACTGAAATTCCCAGTAGAGTTCACAGTTAGGCCCTCTAACTCTGAAGTTTGCTTGTCCTAACAAAGAGACACACGCCTTTGTATTCTTGACCTTGACCTTATTTGAGTCTCAAATAACCATCCTAACAGCAGCATCATTACCATCAATACTATTCCCCCATTTTACAGATGAGTAGTAAGACAACACTCTGGACTTTGCTAAACTGACAGGACTCCCAGGTCCCCGGTTTGTGCCAGGATTGGACATGGGCCACCTGGGCCCTGGCCCATTGCTCAGTCCCTTCCACCGTCACCAGTCTCGGTGGGCCTCCCCTCTCATTCCAAGCGGGAAACTGGAGAAGGGTAGCGACAGCCAATTCTCCTTCACCGGGAATGGATAGCCCAAGCCTCGGCGGCCTGCTCCTGTTTCATCTCATTAGTATAATCATCATCGTGGAGAGGTGAAACTCTCCCTGGCACAGGCATTCTGCAGCCCTTGGCCAGCTCTTGTTGAAGCCTGGGACAAGGAGGTGACACCAGATGTGGAAAGGATCCTGGGGATTGCCTGTAGGTTTCAGTTACTGGGGAGCCACGGCCGACTCCATCACTACATGCGCTCCCAGGTGGAAGCGGGGGGTGGCTTGACCCTGGTGTGCTTAGTCTTCTTGTCCCCAGACACCAACACAGAGGAGCCCCAGGCCCTTCACAGTGTCAGAGGAACAGGCAAGGGCTTTAGGGCCTGATGCAGGGTGCGCACCAGCACAGAACAGGGCTCAAGAACTGTGGGTTCCTTTGGTTTTTTTCTACTTTCTCTCCAAAGTGAAGTCACCTGTCAGCTACTCAGCAAGTCTAATCAGCAGAAACCACATGGCAAGACTGCATGATGGCAAAGCAAGGATTTGGGTGTGGCGGGAGCCGCTGAACCAGGGTTCTTCCCTTTGGCTCCTCTCCACGCTCTGCACGGGTGGGAAACGGCTCTGTAGCTTCGCGCTTTCAGTCAGTGGCCTAGAGCCTCTCCCGCTGGATTTCCAAAAGCCCACATCTCTGCCACCTGTCCTCAACATGGTCCCAGGGAAAGCATGGACCCGTCACTCTCTCAGCACCCCACTCTCTGAGCACGTATGCAGCTGACAGCCTTCTCAGTTCTCCGCCTGCTCCTTCCTGCTCACCACCCTTCCGTAAAACACACACACACACTCAACAACAACGACAACGACAACAAATGAATCGATCTAATCTTATCACTCTCCTGCTTCAATCCCTTGCCACCAGTACCAGAATGACCCAAGCTCCTTGCTGCCGCCCGGGCAGGGCCTCCCTGACCCAGCCCCTGGTCTTACCTCTCCGCTTCCTTCTCTGCAATTCTCAGAACTCAACAACTTCACTCCCACCCCAATGCGCCTGTGCTCACGCAGTTCCCTGTGCCGGGGATACCGCAACCTGCCCGTGCCCATCAGCTCTCAGCCGTAATGCCATCTCTGAGAGGCCTTCCCAACCAGCCCATTACTTTCTATCACTGTATTTGTTGACTGACATGTTGACAGACAGGCTGTCTGTCTGTCCTTCCCGCCCGGATGGAGCCAGCCTGCCTCACTCAGCCCTGGCAGAGAGTTGGCCGATCCCCTACTAACTGATGAATGAAGGAAACAGAGGGCTTGTGGGCACCCTCCTCTCCTCTCCAAGGGGAAGCAGGGTGTCCAGCCTTTTGGCGTCTCTGGCCCACACTAGAAGAAGAGTTGTCTTGGACCACACATTAAATACGCTACTACACACAGTGACAGAAGAATCTCTTCGTGTTTCAAGTAAATTTACAATTTTGTGTTGGGCTGCAGAGAGCCAGCAGGCCACAGGCTGGACACCCCCATTGGGGTTTCTTACTTTTGGACACTTTTTTCCATTTTCCCTCCCTCCTGAAGCAAAGCACCTGAGCCCAACATTTAGGAAGCCAGCATCAGACTCCTACTGTGCTCCAGAGGCAAAGCCCACCCCAACTCCAGGCCTAGTGCTGAACCGTTCACCCTGGGACCTCAATGCCCCCCACCCCCAACCCACGGCAAACAGGAAACTACCAAGGATAGGTCCTGAGAGCGCTCCTGGGAAGACTCAACTGAAGGAACCAAAATAGGCGCATGAAGGAGAAACTCACTGACCCAGCAGACAACATGCATCCAGAAACCTCTCTCTGCCAAGCGCACAAGTCAGCCCCTGGACCTGGGCCTGTGGCGAGCACCCAAGGGTCCCATAAATTTCAGGAATAATCACTCACCTTTGTACTCAGGACAGCTAGTGTGAGGCACACCCCGCTTCCCCCAAAATGTAGAAGGGAGGATGTAAAGAATGACTTTCCTTAAAGTAAGTGAAAACATATTTCCCAAGTATATCCAAGCAGTTTAAATTTTGCTTTTCCTTAGGGAACAAGCAAACCAACAAGAAAGGATTCTACACTGAACCCCCGATTTACATCTGCTCAAGACATTAATATTGAAAATCAAAAGATGAAAAAACCCAACCCATTCATTTCTGAAAGAGCCTAAGCTAATGAACAAATAGTTTTTTACATAGCTACTCTATGCCTAGCACCAAATATTTCACGTATACATCCAAAACCAGCTGGAAGCAAACATCTTCCTTCGCAGAGAACAATATAGACGGAGGAATGAAAACAGTGACGACATTGTTCACAGGGACGCATCCATGGAAGGTGCCCCCGGATTCAGAGAAAGGCAAGATGCCTGCGTGCTGGCCGGCTCCCAGGAGGCTCCTGAAAGGAGGCAGGAAGTGGCCCGGGTCCTGAAGGGCAGCCATTGTTCAGCCAAGTAAATAGCCTGGTGTGTCTTCAACCTTCCCAGGCGGGCACTGTGCCGCAGAGGAAACCAAGGCCACGAGAGGGGCTGTGCGTGCTGGCCCCACGACGGGGCTTCGGAGGAACAGCGCTCAAGACCGTGGGCCAGGGGCAGGAAAGGTTGGGCTCCCCGAGGGCTTAGCAACCCTGCCTCTTTTCTGTTTGTTTGGTGTTTTTAGATGTTATTTACTTTACACAGAAAGAGGAAGGGAGGGAGAAAGAGAGGGAGAGAAACATGAATGTATGCGAGACACATCAATCATTTGCCTCTTTCGTGCCCCCAGTTGGGGACCTAGTCCACAACCCATGCATGTGCCCTGACTGGGAATCAAACCCGCAACCCTTTGGTTCATAGGCAGCCCTCAACACACTGAGCCACACCAGCCAGGGCACCCCTGGCTCTTTTGGGCAGCCGATGATGAGACGGTGCACCCAGGTAGGACTGTCAGGTGTTTACATATTAGTAGCATCTCATCTCTTTACTTAAGAACGTCACCAAAACCCAGCAAGAACTGCCTCAGGGTCTGGAAGAATGGCGTGGGACTGAAGAAAATCCTAGCAGGAAGAGCCAGGCCAGACATGGCGTATTTCCAGGGAAACCTGCGGTGCAGGGCGGGGTCAGTAGTGGCCTCTCTGTAAGGAAAGCAGAAGAGGAAGGGCAGCACACCTGCTGAGGTGAGTCTGGGAAGGCCCAGGAATGAGAGGTGGCATGGGAGGAGCTGTCCAAGGCCCGTGGAAGAGCCCAAAAGACACAGAAGGGTTTCCCAGTGGGAGGGAGGCTGCTAGTGGAACAGAAGAAACAAGGGCTTCGGAGCCTGTGGGTCTGGGTTCGAATCATAGTTCAGCCATTCACCTCATTAGTAACAATAACTAACAGTTCTCATTTACAAAGCATTACTATTGGACAGGCATTGTCCTAAGGGCTACACGTATTAACTTGATTTATTCCTCACAGCAATCTTGTGAGAAGATACTATTCTGTGTAAGCAAGGATTGCTATCTGCCTTTTAGACAGAAACTGAGGCGTGGAGAGGTAGAACCAGTTCACTCGAGGAGCTCGGGTAAGTCGAAGAGCTGGGCTTCGAACCCAGAAAAGTGGGTTCTGTGCTCTTACCACGACGCCCCATGCAATTAGTAAAATGGGGGTTAAAAACACGAATGCCTTGCAGAGTTATTCTGACAATCAGGGGTGGGGGGAAAAAAACAACTGGAAGGCTCTGGCACCAGACTGGGGCCCAGGGAACAACACCCGAATACTTATGGGGTGAGCCCCCAAAACACAGCTGAAGTCGCGCCAGGCAAGCGAGAAATCTGCCAGCGGCGTACTGTGTGGTTCTTTCTTTGTCAATGTTACTGCAGATGATGGAACTCAGGCTCCGGGAGGTTGACTTGCTGGGCAGCGACAGGGACAGGAAGCCAACTGCATCCCAATCGTCAGCACTCCATAAGCACATGGAACACTATCTTCCAGATCGGATTCGTTCATGTGCACTGAGCTCGTGCCCCGTGCCAGGCGGTGTGCTCAGCACTCTGCGTGCACGGTCTGCTTTGACTCCCCCATCCACCCTGTGAGCAGGTGCCCGGATCGCCCGCCGCCAATGCACAGGAGGGAGGGTCCTGCAGCTGCAAAGGAGCGGCTCTGGGATCGGAAGCCAAGCCGGCTCCTTCTACTACACCAGCTGCCCCTCCAGGAAAACTGGAAAGAGAATGTGGAGCAAACTGAGCATCCTGGGTGGAGAGTGTGTCGACAGTGAGAAAGTCACTGGGCAAACCTCAGGGTCTCAGTTCTGAGCAGTGAGCCCAGGTGTTGCTAAGGAGACCGCTGCTGGGAAGAGTTGGAGCTGGTGGGGCTGCTGCTCCAGACCAACTCTTCCAAAAGCAGGAGGGCTTGGGTGACCCCGGCAGTGGGCCAGTCCCCATGCTCCCAGCCCTGCTCTGCCTTCTGCTCACAAACAGAGGCAAAGGGAAGAGGAGCCAGGTTATTGATGGAAAGGAAAGGAGTACCCCCTGAGGACCTACCATGCTCCTAACAGCAAACCTGGGCGTAAGTCCCACCTGGGTGTAGCCATTCACAGACTGTGTGAAATGAGCAAGTCCTGTGACAAGTGCCCTGTAGATACTAGAGGGCTGGTAACTGCCCACTGGCAGGGCTGTGCCAAAAGGGGACCTGCAGAGTGAGAGGCTGGGAGCTTTTACAGGGAAGAAAGAAAGGGTTCTTGAGCCCGAAAAGTCGGAAAATGTTAGAAACACCACCAAAAAAGGTGATGCTCCATACAGGAGATTCTGCAAGGCTTGCTCAGAAACAGGTGTGCAGGGAGACAGAAGGGTCAGACACCGGGTGCCCAAGAGGATGTACCCCCTGCACAATTATTCTGTGGCCAAATGACCTTATAAGTCCCTGTGATGCCATCCCGGGGCCTGGGTTCAAGAGGGACTTTGGAAATGACTACGCCCAGGTGCCTCATTTCGCAGATAAGGAAACTGAGGTGAGCGATGGGGGGACGTGACTCGACTGTGGTCCCTCCGAGGCAGATCCTCCATCTACCAGCTCTAGAACCTTGGGCATGTCAGTTAACCATGCCGTGCCTCAGTTTCCCCCCATGAAAAATGGGGATGGCCGTAGTTCCTTTACCTCAGAGGGCTGGCAGGAGGTTCACAGGACCATGTGCGTGCGTACACACCAGGCACTCTGTCTGGCATGTGGAAAGCGGTCAAGGCACGTTAGCCATTACAATTTTCAGACTACTCAGGAACTTTTCCACCTGGAAACCCCTCTCTTCCCACATCCCCATGCAAACAACCCCACACTGCAGTTTGGAGACTAGTCACTCTGAGTCCCACCCTGACCAGATTCCTTCTAGGCCACCTTCAGCAAGAGCCCTCTCTGGGCCCTTTTCTGGGTGGCTCACTTCTATCTCCCTTTGTGTTTTTCAAGTGGACCCTACCCAGACAACTACGCCCCATCCCTACATCCCCAGCTTTCCGGAGGGAGCCTTCAGGCTTCCTCCTTGGAGAAGCCCTTGTTTGGGATGGCCGGCTGGCACATTGGTGAGGCTCCTCTGGCCCATCCGATGTCAAGATGGGATAAAGGGAGGCCTGTGCTCCCAGCCAAGCTCCAGTCCCCACCCCGGAACTTCTTGAGAGGTGTGCTCATGGACAGGACAATGATGGGCAGCCCTTCCCTCGGCCAGCAGTGCCAGCAGCTCGTCCCATCCGGCCGTGGATTAAAGGAGCCTGGGTAAGTGCCCAGGCGGAATAAAGCCCACAAACATCCTGGGGACGTGCCCCTCCTTGGCAGGGGAACAGCGGAGAGGGTGCGGGTGACAGCTGGGGCCAAACTGAGCTGCACCCCAGCACACGCAAACACGCACACACGTGTGTCTGTCACCACCCGAGTGCAGGACCAGCTCTGCTACCTGGCAGCCGCATGCCCTGCGCACATCACTTCATCTCTCAGTGACACACCCAACGCCTGTCAAATGGGGCCCACAGTACCAGCCACCTCCCAGGGGTGAAAGCGCTCTGGCACGGTGGGGGTCTGAGGACCCCACAGGAAAGGAAGGAGGAAGCTGGAGCGCAGGCCCAGTGCCACAGGTTGAGAATGCTTTTCTCACCACTAGGGACAAAACCCATCTGAGGCAAGGGCCACGGGCTTGTTTCCTGATCTGCTCAGCTCCCACTGCCCTGCCTAGGCCCCCTGAGACTCCCAAAGACCCTAGGAATGTTTGTCCAGTGCCCCAACATCAGAGAAAAGGCACTGGGGAACTGAGGGAGACACAGTGCCTGACTTAAACACAGGGACCTACTCAAACTCTTTTACAGGGACCGGAACACCCATTGTCGCATTAAAGAACAAGGGTCACCTGGCAATCATTTCCAAACTGCCACCAATTCGTGGAACAATCTCACTCAAAGAGCATACCACCCTTGGGCCCTGGGAGGGCCCCTGAGTTTACTGTTTAACTAATCCTAACTAGTCGCACAGGTTTTTCAACAATGGCTTGGCCGAATTCCTTCGCTCAATGCAAAACAGGAGGTATTCCAGTGCATTCTGCAGGCTTTTAATTCTCTCAACAAGCATTTTGGGCATGCACAGTGTGTGTGCTATCTCTTTACAGGGCTTTGGCACCTCCAAAATACCTAGCCTAACTCCACACCTGCTGACATCCGTGTACAAGAACCTGCCCTTCCCACACCCCTTTGCCCCCTGCTTCTTGCATCAGACACAAGGAACCTGATTAATTCCAGGCAGCAGAGAGCTCCAGGCAGCAGGAGAGCCAGGACTGTGGGATCTGACGCTCTGGAAGGTGCGTGCCTCCCTCAGGCACCCGATTCTGTTATGAGACAGAGTCAGTCATTTCTTTCTACCAAGGTGATGCTGGGCAGAGCCTCTTGCACCATTCAAAGTCCTTGCATGCTGGTAACAGTCATGGTTGTTCCCAACCTTGACATGGTTCTGAGAAGCTCCTTCCTGTGGTGGCCTCCCTTATTTGAGACCTTGGCCATGGATGTACACTGTCATTGCCAGGATGAGCTGCACCTCCACAGAAGAACTGGGCCATAGATGAGTAAAAAAACACTGGTGAAAACCACGAACAACAACACTTAGCAATAATAATCAACACTGCTGAGAATACGCTAAGTTTCAGGAACTTAAAATTTTAAGCTCTTTACGTTAACTACGAGTATCTCATTTGATCCTCATAAAAACTCTACGAATTAGGAATTAACAATATCCCCTTTATATAGGTGAGGAAAATGAGACTTGGATCATTACATTCTCTTGTCATGGGTCACACAGATTATACAAGTAGACACTGGGACTCAAATCCAAGCACCCTGACTCCATGGCCCACACTCTCGATAATTGGAAACTCAATACCTGCACAGTTATCATTACTCTGACCCACGTACTTGGAAGATCACGTAGGGAAGCACAAATCATCACACGCTAGACATTTAGCCCATGTACTGAGCACGTGCAAAAATCCGTGCCCACTCAAGTACCACTCCATATTTAACATCAATGTCCAGCCCAATTACCAATCTTTTTTTTAAAGATTTTATTTATATTTTTAGAGAGAGGGAAAGGGAGAGAGAAAGAGACAGAGAGAAACATCAATGTGTGGTCACCTCTCACCTGGCCCAAAATCCAGGCATGTGGCCTGACTGGGAACCAAACCAGCGACCCTTTGGTTCACAGTCCACGCTCAGTCCACTGGACCACACCAGCCAGGGCTCAGTCTTTTGAGTCAGCATCTCCGTGTGTTGGTTAGCTGCCTCAGGCTCTGACAAAACAACGCCAATACAACGCACATCAACTGAAAGGGAGAGAGCCAATATTCTACACAACGCCGGAGCTCACGGAATGGGTGAAAGGGGTCCTGAAGCACTACGCAGTCAGAGCCCGGGAGGAACAGAGCTCCTCCGTTAACCACTAAGGAGAAGGCCCAGCAGGATGAAGGAGGGACAGCAGGCCCTTCAGAGGAGGAGAACTTCAACGAGAATAAGGAAATAAACGAGGCCCTTGGGAAACCAGGGAAGCTCTCTCCGACGTTTTGCAAAAATGAGCTCTGTGCGTCTGCTGGGGAGGGGACATGAGAAGAGCAAGCTCTCTGGTACTGCTGCCGTTCATTGTCTCAAACTCATCACACACAGACAAAATCAGCAACTTGATTCATGCTAAGAATCAGGGCATGGTTGCCAACTGTAACTTAAATTTTGTTAAATGCAGCATAAAATACACTTATTGTCATAATTTTTGGTTTTGCTTCTCAAAAGTCAGTCCTAATCAAATCGCCCCTCCCAATACGACAGACGCTTGGCCTCTATTTTTAAGTAGTTTCTCATCTAAAAGAAGCCTTCCTTGGAATCCAAACCCCATCTGCTTCGTCAAGACCTCCCTGTTTCCCGCTGTGGGGGACACGTGGCTAATATCACTGCCTCAAGGATGCAAAGGTCGTTTCCATCTTCCAGAACTTTCCTGGCTACTGTTTCATCTGATGGCTTCAGGAACTCCAGGACTTAAGGAAGCTGTGTACTGTTAACCCCCACTAGGTCATTTACACAGCTCTTACCCCTTCTGCTATCTCGCCTTGACCCACAGGACGATTCTGCAAAGCAAAAGTAACGCACATACTATAGGTGAGGAAACTGCGGTTCAGCTCGAAAGAACACGTGGGAGGCCCCACCACTCACTGGTGGAAGCTTTTGGTCTGAAATCCAGGTTTTTAATTATTTATTCTTTCCCACAGGACACTCGGCTCTCAAGCAGGCTAGTGAACGTTCTTGCAGGTCAATGAACTTTTCTTAGGTACTAACTGCAAGGATGCCTTAAACACCCAGACATCTCTCCTTTCACAGAAACCGCCCAAGATCTTTAAGCAACACAGTAAGAATCAGCGCATTTCACTGCCCCATCACAACCGTGCATGCGAGCAGCTCTAATTCTAACAGCCCAAATGCAGGGGGGCCTGGCAAGCCACTCTGGACGTGTGTGGCAGCTTCTTGTGATGGGATGCCACAATGGTGTTCTCTAATTCCTACATGAGCCGAGGGACAAGCACATGAATTATTAAGATATGCCCTCAGTGGAAGGCTGAGCGGGCTGCTGGGGAAACCGCTGAGAGGCCTGAATCCCTGAGGACTCGGAAGAAGCAGCCCTGGAAGCCAGAGTTCAGCTCTTCAGGGAGAAGTCACGAACACCTTTGCAACCAGCCTTGTGTGCAGTGGGGGCAGGGGTGTCCTCCAGTTAGGTGGGCCTGGGCTCCGTGACCTTGAGCAGGTTACGTCCGCTCTGTGAGCCTCAGTTTTCCTCGTCTGTAAAATGGGACCATCACTTAGCCCTGCTTATAAACGCCGCTTACACTCCTTTGAAGATGAATGGGTATTTTCCCCGTTTGAAAGGCTGGCTATCTAGGGGGAAGAGGATGAACCCTACCACCCTGGGGTGAGATCTGATGCATTCCAGCCTCATGATGTTTAAGATGACAAGTACGGACTGAAATCTGGGTCTCCCTGACTGAGACATCAGTAATATTCGACATGTTCAATTGAACAAGACATGTTCATGCCTGTTGCTTCATTTGGACAGGTTTTTCCTCAGTCAGCACTGCCCCTGGGACCCATCACCCACAGACCCCTGTGCCTAGCAGGAGTGCAAAATGAATGCTAAGTCACTGCTTAGCCTCTGAGGAATGCAGGCTCTACCAGCCTTACCCCGTGGAGCTCACACCTGTGCAAGGCCCCTGTGCTCCCCTTCCCTCCACCTCTGCCTGGTTAGCACCTGGGCACCCCGCTGACCTCAGCCCCAGCAAGCACCTCTGATGACAACAGGCACAGACCTCCCACTCCCCCAATGCCAGAACCTCGTCGCTCTCTCCTAGTACAACTGTCACACTAGTAGCTCCGTTTATGATTATGACACTGTGGTCTCCCTGTAAGCTGCCCAAGGCCAGAGGCATGTCTGCTTTGCTCTCCTGGTCTCTCTGGCTCCTTGCACAGCGTAAGGAGACTGTGCTGATGGTCACCCAACTCTAAGAACAGACTAAAAGCCACTTAAACTGTGTATTTTAAATGGGGGCACTATATGGGATGAATTACATCTCAAGAGAGCTTAGAAAATATAGTACCTGTGTCACACTGCTGTTATGAGTAAATTAAATGTATTACCTGTGATACTGCTTGTCATCTAAACACACCACGTAATAACTAATATTCATTAAACCTTGATTATGCGCTGGCTACTCTGCTAGGCACTTTACAAACAGAACCTTATTTCAACCTCATCGCCCACTGACGTCCTCACCCACGTTACAGACAAGGAAACAGAGGATCTCAGAGAGGAACTCACCTAATGCCACATGGCTGGGAAGCGGCAAAAGCCGCAGGCAACACAGCTCTCTGGATGGTCCAGAAAGAACAACGTTCCGCAGACCCAGCCCCCTGGTTCGGAAGTGGGAACCACCTGGTAAGAACAAACTAACTTTCCCTTGGGCATCAAAGGAGAGGGCCGCTCCCCCAAGGCCCTGCCACCTGAACAACCAGATCACCCAGCAATTTCACTTTGAAGAATATGAGAACACTAACTCCAAAAGATGTCTGCACCCCATGGACACAGCAGCACCATGTACAATGGCCGAGACATGGACACAACCTAAGTGTCCACCCACAGGTGAAAGGATTACAGAAGGTGCTTTATGCACACACCGTGGAATACTATTCAGCCATAAAGAGAGAAACATCGCCCTCTGTAACAACATGGGTGGGCCTTGAGGGCATTTTGGTGACATCGGTCAGAGAAAGACAAACACTGTATGATCTCACTTACACCTGGAGTCTTCAACAACAGACAAACAAAAAACAAAACTAAGTTCATAGGCACAGAAAACAGATCAGTGGTTGCCAGAGACGGGTGAGAGGGGTCAAAGGTACAACATTCCAGTGATAAAATAAATTCGTCACAGGGATGGAATGTACGGCGTGGCGGCCACAGTTAGTGACACTGTTCTGCATATGTGAAAGTTGCTAAGACAGCAGGTCTTAGAAGTTCTCGTCACAAGAAAAAAACCTGCTGCTACCATGTATGACGACAGATGTTTTAACTAGAGTTACTCTGGTGGTCATTTCCCAGCACATACAAACAACTGAAACTAGTATAATGTCGAGTGCCAACAACACCTTTGCTAAAAAAATTAAAAAATCATCACAAGTGCTAAGAAACCAGGCCTGGCCATTGCAGGGAAGCCACTGACCCTCTGCAGGTATGGGGACGTGTGGAGCCACACGCAGGAAGCAGCCTTGCAAGGCAAGAGGCAGCTGGGCTCCTGCTAGAGACCAGACTCTCCCAGAAAGAGTAGGGGGGGGTCCTGAGCTTGGTGGGGGAGGGGGCTGCACCAGAGATAGTCATCTAGGGGGACAGGAGTTAAGAGCTCCAGGTCTTTGCAGGACCCCAATAACTTTGGCACCAGCAGCTGGTGTAGAAGGCTGGGAGTCTAGTAAAGGGAGTGTGGGGTGACACTCCTTTTTCTCAGTGTCACTCCCAAGGACATCCAGCTCAGTGCATAGTTCATTTTTTTATTCCCATCCAAGTATGTATGATTTTATAATATACTTTATTGATTATGCTATCACAGTTGTCCCAATTTTCCTCCCTTGCCCCCCTCTGCCCGGTACCCCTCTTCCCTCCAGCATTCCCCACTACTTAGTTCATGTCCATGGGTTGTGCTTGTAAGATCTTTGGCTTCTCCATTTACTATACTATTTCTAACCTTCCCCTGTCCATTTTGTACCTACCATTTATGCTTCTTAAACCTTGCCCCTTTCCCCCCTTTCTCATTCTTCCCCTTCCCCCTCCTAGCTGATAACCCTCCAAATGATCTCCGTATCTATGATTCTGTTCCTATTCTGGTTGTTTGCGTAGTTGTGAACTCTGAATTCTTTTAAATTCAGTGGTTGATAGTTGTGAATTTGCTGCCATTTTAAAGGTCATAGTTTTGATCTTTTTTCTTAAGTCCCTCTAACATTTCATGTAATAGTGGCTTGATTATCATGAACTCTAGCTTTACCTTGTCTGGGAAGAACTTTGTCTGAGCTTCCATTCCAAATGACAGCTTTGCTGGATAGAGTAATCTAGGTTGTAGGTCCTTGCTTTTCATCCCTTTAAATATTTCTTGCCAGTCCTATCTGGCCTGCAAAGCTTCTTTTGAGAAATCAGCTGATCGTCTTATGGGAACTCCTTTGTAGGTAACGCTCTGCTTTCCTCTTGCTGCTTTTAAGATTCTATTTTTAAGCTTTGGCATTTTAACTATGATGTGTCTTGGGCTGGTCCACTTTGGGCCCAACCTGTTTGGGACTTGGTGCTTCCTGGACTTGTACGTCTATTTCCTTCACCAAATTAGGGAAGTTTTATTATTATTTTTCCAATAAATTTTCAATTTCTTGCTCTTTTCTCCTTCTGGCATCCCTATGATTCAGATCGTCCCAGAGGCTTCTTATACTATTCTTGTTTTGGGGGGGGTTGTTTTTTTTTAAATTCTCATTTCTTCTTACTGTTCTGGTCAAATGCTTATTCCTTCCTTATGTTCCAAATTGTTGACTTGAATTCCAGCTTCCTCACCTTCCCTGTTGTTTCCTCGTAGATTTTTCTTTATTTCAGTTGGTGTAGCCTTCATATCTTCCTTTACGTTGTTGCTGTACCAGTGAGTTCTCTGAGCTTCCTGACCATCAGTGTTTTGAACTCGGCCTCTGATAGGTGGGTTATTTCCATTTTATTTAGCTCTTTTTCTGGAGTTTTGTTCTTTTCTTTGACTTGGGCCATAGGGCTTTGTCTCCTCAATTTGGCAGCCTTCCTGTGTTTGTTTCTGTGTATTAGGTACAGCTCTTTTGACTGTTTTAGTAGGATGGCCCATTGTGGAAAAGGCACTTGTAAATTGTGTAGGGTGAGGCCTTGGGTAATCACCAAGGTGGGGCAAACGGCTTCACAGCTTTGTGGCTCTATATGGGGAGACTGTTCAGAGAGAGGACCATGCCATGCCTGGCTTCTGGAGGTTTGCCCAGCACTTGCCCCATTTCCAGTCACTTCACCCACTCCCCATATGCAACAGATGCCCTTCCAGCAGTGGCCCTTGTGTGGAATCCCAGAGTGGGTGGGCTTGCATATGTTCTAAGGCAGTGCAGGCCCTTTACATGGAGTCCCCTGAAAGTCCGGCAAAAGTCCCCTGAAAGTTGCTTCTGCCACCCACAGCTTTTTACAACCAGAAGCTCTGGGGATTTATCTTCCTGGCGCTAGAATCCTGGGCTGGGTGGTCTGGCCTGGAGCTGGGATCACTTGTTCCCAAGGTATCCCTCCCGATTTTTACTCCTCATGTGAATGTGGGGCTGCCCATTCCTCCACTGCCAATCTGTGCCACATTGCGCCTCCTTGCCTCCATCTCTGCCCCTCCTACCCGTCTGCATGAATGTGGCTTCTTGAAATTCTTGGTCATTAGATCTCCATCAGTTCCACTTTCTGACAGTTCTGGGTGTTATTCATTTGGGGGTTTAGCTGCAATTTTCTGTGACTCTGCAAAGAGGCGAAGCATGCCTACCTATGCCTCCATCTTGACTGGAAGTCAGTGTCAATTTCTAACTGTGGTCAGGGTACATTAGGAATAACACAGGCTTTGCAATCAAGAATATTAATCATGGCTAATATTTGTTGAGCACACACATCATCTAGTTTAATACTAGAACCTGAGATGGGCATCACTGCCTTCTCGGAACACGGGAGAGACTAAAGCACAGACAGGTTGGGTGTCTTGCCCACCTGCACAAACTATGACGAGAAGGTGCCGAGATCTGAGCCCACTCAGTGTTCCCAGCAATCATTACTACTTTACCTGGACTTCCTAGCAGGTCACAACAAGGCCTACACAACTAAGACAGTGAAGTGCATCTCTATCCCCAGGGCTCAGATGCCTCTGTTTTGGGGTCCTGAGGAGATGGGTGACCAGGCAGTACTGTGAGGTACTGCTTTTTGGAATGAGAACATGCCCTGGCTCTTCTCCTGGACCCAAAGTTACAGAAGCAGAGGCAGCTGACCACACTGGAAAGGGCCCTGGAACTTGAGTACTGCTGAGGGTCTCAGACTGGGCTCTGTTTGAGTATGAGGGACACACGGGCCCCACGCGCCCACGCAGGCTGGCGGCAATGGAGTGGGAGGCTCTGACGGTCCGCACTCCACGGTGCCATGTAAGGTTCCTCTCAAAGAAATGGCTCCATTGCAAGAAACGTGTGAAAACCATCAACACAGGCCAATGTCTTCGGTTTTATAAATGAGAAAACCGAGGACAGAAGAGGAAAAGTGATTCGCTCTAAGCAACACAGACTCCCCTGCTCCCTGAGAGGGAGGGGAAGCAAGGATTCACACACAGATGTTGCTGTGTTTGAATCCTGGTTCTGCAGCTTAAGTTCTCTAAGCCCCAGTTGGGTGTTTGAGAAATGAGAGTAATCCTACCTTCCTCATCGACTTCTGCAAACAGTGAAATGAGCTGGTGAATGCGAAGCCCTAGGAAGATCGAGTGGCCAGGCAGTGGTCCTTTAGGCCCCTGGAGATGGCAGACTGGTCCTTATCTGTCTAACTGGCATAAGAATTCCTCCCTTATAGATGTGTTGGGAGGCTCTGCTCATAGGAAACATGCAGAGCACACTGCCTGGGACATAACAGATGCTCAGTAAACACCTGCTATTCTCATCCTGTTTAAATTTCTGTGGAATCTCACTTGGGAGCCTGCTGCTGAGACATTCCCATGAACATGCACCAGAAACCTCACCTCCTCCTGGGTGTGCAATGCTGAGGAATCGCCGAAGGAGCACCTGGCACCAGCAAGCAGCAGATCTGGGTGATGAGCGGAGCGTGACTGAGAAGCCCCCCACCTCACAGCCCACTCAGAAGAATGTGTTGCATAACTGCACCTTTTATAACAACTTTTTTGAGAGGAGGAAAAAAAATGAAGGCAAGAACTTTGAGGTCAGGTTCACTTCCTCGCAGGCTCCTCCTGGGCTACAGTGAAATTCCAAGAATGTAGTCTCTGGGCCCAGTTTACATTCCCACCTTCTCCGTATCCAGGATACAAGAGGGACCTGTCGCATTCCATCCCACCAATCAGCCTCCTCAGTCACATCTTGCTGGGGGCAGGGCTGGCCGCTGGTTCTGGGAGAAGCATCGTTGCTTAGCCGGAGGGCTATATGCTCGCTCATTCACTTGTCCAACATATATTTCAGGGCTCACTGGGGCTGGGCACTAGGGTGAGAGTGTTACAGGAAAACAGGAGGAGCCCCACTCTTGGGCCATTTGCATTGGAATGGAGAAGACGGGCAATTTATATGAGCAAGTCTTCAGAGCAGCAGCAGTACCCAGAGGCATCAGGGTGCATGGGGGTGGGGGGAGGGTCTGATCTAGACAGCAAGGTGAGAAGGCTTCCCTGAGTCAGTGATGATGAAGCTGGGGCAGAGGTGTGAGTGGGTGAAGAGGGGAGGGAAGAGAATTCCAGGTGGAGACTGGCACTTGCAAAGGCTCGGATGTGCCAAGTTGCAACGCCTCTGCAGACAGACTCGCTGTCAGAGTCCAGGGGTGGGTGGTGGTGCTGGGGGCCGTGGGGGACAGGATGGGGCAGGAGAGGCAAAACCAGGCGGAGACTTTCGTGAGTGTCCTAGGGGCCGTGTTAGAGCGTCAGAGTGTTTGGTGCAAGGGACGGTGTGATCAGGCTGGATGTCTAGGAGAACCTTGTAATAAGATTGTTCTGGAGAGTGGAGTAGGGGAGAGGAGGGTAAGCTAAAAAGCAAGGACACCAGTTAGGGAACTTTGGTAGCAGTGTCAGTCCCCCAAATGATGGACCCTGGGCTGATGGGGTGGGGATGCCATGCAAGTGGCCTCTCCTCTTTCTAAAGTCCCTCTCCTGCCTCCTCGCCTTCTAGAAGGCCCTGGCAGCCACACCAGCATGGAGCTCAGGCTCTGTGGCCTGACACTGCTTCAGAGCAGCCTCTCTGGATTGCAAAGGTCACAGCAGGGCTGCCCCCCCCCCCACCCGCTGCCCCCCGTCCTGTCATCAGGAGTCTGATACACCTGCACCTGACCTTGCAACAGCATCACTCCAGGAAGGGGAAGTCGTCACCATCGCCACCGCCCCCCCCCCACCAGCCCCGGGCAGGGCGTGGCCTCCAAACACCCAGGGTACCTTCTCATGCCTAAAGGCTGTAGATGGTCAAGGACTGAAACAACATACACGTTTTTCAGGCCCCTCTAGCGCAAAATGGGCATCTCCCTCCCCCAATTCCAGAAGGGAGAGGGGAGTCTGCATAAGCGTGTCTGATGCTGCACCCAGGAGAGCTGCTTAAAAGGCATTTGAGGAAGAAAGAGAAAGGGAGAGAGGAGAGCAAGAAGACAGTTAATTTGCTACTTAATTAGTACAGTAAGTCTTAATGTCCTCGATAGGTACTTGGAACTGTGCCACAACGATGTATAATGAAACCAATTTTACCAGCGGCTAATTGATATAAATAATAGTTGAGTGCCTATCAGGTCACACCATTGTTATAAGGAAACCATGTTCTTCAGGAGCCTGCCTTAGTTCCTTTAAAACCCAGATGAGCCTCATGGCGCTGACGTAGAGATGCTAGCTGGCTTTCAGCCTGGTTGGGCGGCTAACCAGCCCTCGCTGCCGGCACCAGGGGTCTCCCCACTGAGATTCTGAAGTCAAGGGGTCTGAGCTAGGGCTTGACACTTAAAGGTTCCTTCCCTCTACTTTTTTAAAAAATAAAAGCAGAGCCCTGGCTGGTGTAGCTCAGTGGATTGAGCGCGGGCCTGCGAACCAGAGGATCGCGGTTCGATTCCCAGTCAGGGCACATGCCTGGGTTGCAGGCTGGTTCCCTGCAGGCCAACTTCCAGCAGGGGACGCACGAAAGGCAACCATACATTGATGTTTCTCTCCCTCTCCTTCCCCTCTAAAGATAAATAAATAAATAAAATCTTTTAGATAAATAAATAAATAAATAAATAAAAGCAGAAAGAAATATATCAGAAAAAAACATAGTGAAAAGTAAAAACACTAAACAAAACTAAACAAATCAGAAAAGCAACCCCAAAATACAGACAGCAAAACCCTGCCCCCCTCCTCACCCATGGATACAAGCCCCTAAAGCAGGGGTGTCAAACTCAGTTTCACTGGGGCCACATGAGCCTCGCACTTGCCTTCAAAGGGCTGAATGTAATTTAGGACTGTATCAATGTAACTGCTCCTTCACAGTTAAGCGAGAGCTTGGTGCTGCTGCCGGGTAGAAACAAGGTAGAGGGCCTGATTTGTCCCTCGGGCCTTGTGCTTGTCACCTGTGCCCTAACGTAACAGGAAAGTGAAGAAATATTTTCAAAGACAAACCAGCATGTGTGCATACCCAGCACACAGACACATGTCCATATATGCACACACGGTGATTTCACTCACACACACACACACACTCTCTCTCTCTCTCTCCCCCCATCAAACCTAGGAAGGGCTCACTTACAAAACAGCCCTATGATTTATACAACAAATTAGCTACAGCCCAGTGCCTTCTTTACCTTAGCAGATTCACTTTGTATGTACCGAAAAAGCTCATTTAGATCTAGACTTTCTTAGATGGCTCCCTTTCTGTTAATGAAAAGAAATATATAAGCAAAACACATGAGCTAAGGCACGGCTTCTCAGGGCTGAGTCCCCAGACCCATGGGTTTCTCAGTGCCGTTCTTTGTGCCTCAGAGCAAATGTGAGACAGCGTTTCTTATTTTTATTTTAAAGTATTTAAAGGTTTTATTTATTTAAAGTGAGGGGAAGGGAGGAAGAGAGGAAGAGACACATCCATGTGTGAAAGCAAAACATCGATCAGTTGCCTCAGCGGGGACCAAACCTGCCACCCGGGCATGTTTTCCAACCCAGAATGGAACCTGCGACCCCTCGCTCTGCAGGACGATGCCCAACCCACTGAGCCACACTGATCAGGAGTAGGCTGCATCTCTCGAAAGAGAGCTAATAATGTGCCTGTAATTTTCTTCCATGCTCGAAAGCTGACTTTGAGTTTTGATTCTGGGGCCTCTTTGATTTTACCAGATCCCAAAGAAAGGCTTTTGGGGTAAGAACAAAGGTCTGTCCACCATATTCCTTGAACAGCTGTCGACCGAAACAGAGGGGCCACGGGACCCGGCTTCGTCAGCAGAACCACTGGAGTGTATTTGTACGTAGTGACCACACCACCACCATTTCTAAGATTCATCCGCAACCTGAACACAAGTTAATACTTGAAGGTGTTAACATTTGTTTTTTGTAAAACAACAACAAAAAAACAAGTTGCTCTTATTTTCTAATACTTTATTCATTTTTTTTAGAGAGAGAAGGGAAGGGAAGGAGAAAGAGAGGGAGAGAAATATCAATATATGGTTGCCTCTTCACACCTCCTACTGGGGACCTGAGCCACAACCCAGGCATGTGCCCTCAACTGGGAACTGAACCAGCGACCCTTTGGTTCACAGCCTGCTCTCATTCCACTGAGCCACAACAGCCAGGGCAACAAGTTGATCTTTAAATCGATGTACATACACAATGTCCCTCAATTCACTTGTGGTTGACTTGGAGCTACAAACTGAAGCACGTGAGCCAGGCAGGTGCCAGGCTGAGGTGGGCCGGGCAGGGCTCGGTGGCCACAGAGAAATTCTCAACCAGGGACTCCCACTCTCCCCACCCTGGTCCTGGGCCAGCGGTTGTTTTAATCCTGTGTGGGCCCAACGTTTCTGTGGCACGGAGAACGCACCCCTCAGAGCCCCTCTGTACGATGCTAGTGTTTATGGATGTGCGAGTGACCTTAACTCCATTCTGTAACACAGAGCCTACCAATTCTGATTCTTGCTGTCTGCTCAAGACTAGTTTTCTACAAGGCCCTCCACTGCACAGATGTCCCGTGACATACCTAGGCAGCCCATTCTGCACCCAGACGGTGGGCTGTGCAGGGGCGGGGAAACAACGATGAGAACAGAACACTGTGCTGAGCGGAGACAGTGCCAAGTAATCCTTCAAGTTCTGAAGGTGTTGACTTTACCGGTAGGAAAACTGAGTTTTGGAGAAGGTGAATGCCTTAGGCCAAGTTAAACAACATATAAGTGACCTCCCTCCACAGAAGGCCCAGTTTTTCACCAGTTTCTCTCAAAGGGGTGCTTCTTAGCATGAGGACTCTCAGAAGTCTTTTTTCCCGGACAGTGCAGGTCCCAGGCCAATCCCCAAAAGACCCTGGGTGCAATGAGGGGGACCTGCTGGGGGTTGAAGGGGAATGGAGATTTCTTTTAGCAGTCACCTGGATAATGTACTTGTTTAACCAAAACCACAGTTTTTCATGGATCTTGCCTACATCACTTCGCTTTCATCTTTATCTTTCTCCCCTGTTAATGACTGCTTTGCCCATTCCTCTCATTTTCATTCACTGACCTCCCCAACAGGGCAAGGTGGGTTTTCCTAAATTCTTCCCCTTTCCAGTGGGCCCGGAGCACAGGGACCAGGGATTTACAGAATGTGGCAAGAAGGCTGTGTGTTCCAATTACAGGTTTACCAGCGTGCCCACCTCCCCCACCCCCACCCCCGACAGCCCTCTCTCCCCTAAACACCCCCCAAACCAGGCTGATTAAGTTTTAACTTTTGCTGGCAGGACACCTGCTCCAGAAACTCCTCCTCCCCCCATCTCCTAGGATTTACAACACAAAAGTCAACATTTACACTGGTTAAGATTTACCAAAAGGAAATGTGGCCTGGAATGCGTCCTTTGAAGTTTGGTCTCCAGAGAAGAAGGAGCCCCTTTTCAAATACANGCAAGAACGCTGTGTCTTCCAATTACAGGTTTACCAGCGTGCCCACCTCCCCCACCCCCACCCCCCAAACCAGGCTGATTAAGTTTTAACTTTTGCTGGCAGGACACCTGCTCCAGAAACTCCTCCTCCCCCCATCTCCTAGGATTTACAACACAAAAGTCAACATTTACACTGGTTAAGATTTACCAAAAGGAAATGTGGCCTGGAATGCGTCCTTTGAAGTTTGGTCTCCAGAGAAGAAGGAGCCCCTTTTCAAATACATAAAATAAGAAACCTCAACCCCTTCTGCGGTGTTGTCTGCCGTGGGCCTCGTGGGCCTCTCTCCGTTTGCCACCTGGGCCGTCACGCCAGCCTATGCAGAATCCTGAGCGTAAGTCAAAGCAGCAGTCTCCACTCCAGGCGTAAAGGGGGTTGTCAGGTAGCAATGCGATCAGGTGGCTTCCTGGAAACTCTCAGCTAGAACTTTCTCCCTGACTGAGACATCACCTCGGGGTCCCTTACAAAAGCGGGGCCAAAGGGCATGGCCACCTTTGCAAGCGGGAACAATCCTAAGCCCCACAGTCCTCTCACGACACAGTTGATTCTCTGAAGTCTGTTTCATTGGAGGTGGACAACGGGTGGGGTGCACCAGCCCAGGAGAGATGCTGGCTGAGTAAGCACTAGATAAACAGGGCAAACAGTCACCAGACACTGAGGTCATGCAGATACTTTGGGGGAAAAGAAAGTGAAAAAACTCCCTGTATAAGTTCTCCCAGACGGCTGGTGTTGTCGGCCCATGGAAATGCTCCAATCAGAAGAGGAAGGATGCCTGCTGCAGTAAGGCTTTCATATCCACTGAGAACCTTCCATTCCTAAGGTGCGGTCAACCAAGGATCCCGACCACACGGGGCAGGTCCCCGGCGATGAGTGCATGCACTGTGAGGTGAAGGCCAGGCTGATGAAGTAAGGGCTCACTCAAAAATAGCACCACCCGTAAATCACTGTCCTGGGTACCTGCTGGCTGCTTTACCTGATTTGGGCATTAGTCTTCCGTACAGCCCAGTGAGGCAGGCAGGTGGTGAGGTCACTAAGGCGTGTTCTTCCGCTGCACACAGGCCTCCGGATGGAAGACGGGCATTAAAAGCAGGCTGCATGGTACCCCAGCAGAAGCATCGTGAGAGGCCCAGCTCAGCATGGGTGACCTTCAGCACGTTACTCAACCCTCCGCTGGTCTTTCTGATGTCACTTGTTTTTAGTGACAGCATTTCAGTGGGTGACACATTAGAGGGAGACGCTCATCCACACCCATGCACCTGCTCCACCTTCCTCACTGACCCAGCCGAGCAGTCAGAACTCGGCAGCATGTGAATGCCGCAGATTTTGGTGATGCTTCTTCCTTGCTCCTGGGGCCCCTATAAAGGGAGGAGCGTGTTCCCCCTAATGTGAGCTTCTAGCCTCACTCTCTGTTCTTCCACAGCCAGGAATGCAGCCAATTTAAGGCTACACGGCACCACTGACACTCGGGTCTTCATTAATTGAACATCTGGAAGCACTGACCTTGCACGGGTCTTCAGTCAAACTCGGCCCTAGCGAGGCCTCATCAGGACGGTGAGAGAGCGCACATCCAGAGCCTCTGGGCATTTACTGCTGCCTTCCGCTTCCCAGCCTCTTGGGAAGCCCATTCTCACTCATAAGGGTTGTCTGTGAAGAGCTAATGAGACCCCAGAAGGTAAAAGACTCTGGTCATAAACATCCGAGAATGTGCTGTGTGCCAGGCCCTTTAACACACCATTTAAATGAGTCAATATTAGACATGCCTGTCAGAAACAAATACAAAAATACAGGGCACAGGCTGAACAGATGGACCAATCAATAAATGAAGGAGTGAAGGGAAGAAGAGAGGGAGGAACGTAGAAAGGACAACGGGGCCCTGAAAAATTCCAAGAAGCCTGGTGTTTTCTAGGGACATTGGAGGACCAGGAGAAGTTTCTGAGGAGAGCAATTCACTCTGGAAAGCTCTACAGAAGAAAATTCCCAAAGTAGTCACATGAGTTCCCGGGAGATGATCTTGGAGCTGGGACACGCACTTAGCCAAGGACTGTTCCAATAGCAGATGCACAAAATGACACCTTGATCCAGACAGTGGCCCAAGTGACCCGGCAGGTCACAGGACCAGGAGAAGGGTGGGACAGACTTGGAAGACCTCAACTGGCTGAAAACTCGCTACATTTCTGTCCCATGAAACATGCCGATGTGCAAAAAGAGAAACCCTCCAAAATGTTTATTTTTTCCCAAGTTTCAAGTATGACATCAGGCAGTGACACCAGCATCCCAAACCACTAGCTTTTATCCCTACAGACACCTCATCACCTTCAGACACAACAAAATAAACGAACAGAAATCCCTGCTGCACACACTTGTGCCCACAGCAGCATTCTTTATTCACAACAGCTGGATGCCGACACTTAGGACACTGGGAGCTCCCAGTGACAAGCCCTGACCCTGTCCCTCACTCCAGGACCCCAGGCCTCCCTAACCACAGTAACCTCAGCCCCATATCCTGGCTGGCATCTTCAGTGAGACTGGCAGGCTCCGAAAAAGGCTTCATGGCAAGAAGAGGTGGCGTCCCTGGTGGGAACTATCTGGAAGGGATCCTGTCAGAGAGCCCCAGGGCCAGCCAGGGGCAGAAGGGACACAGCGGTCACATTGCTGAGCACAGAATGAGACCACGAAGTTTGGCTGGCTTCTGTCCTCTGCACTGACTCAAAGATGGGCCGGGGACAACAGGGGGCTAGAAAACCTGGTCTACTGTATGAGGTCACTTATTCATGTATTCTGCCCTCAGCGATTAGGTGTGCACATATTTAGGGTTATTTTGTCTTATTTTTTTTAAAAACATTTTATTTATTTATCTTTAGAGGGGAAGGGAAGGAGAGAGGAAGGAAACATCAATGTATGGTTGCTTCTAGTGCATCCCCTGCAGGGAACTGGCCCCTGCTGGAAACTGGCCTGCAACCCAGGCATGTGCCCTGACTGGGAATCAAACCGCAATCCTCTGGTTCGCAGGCCCGCGCTCAATCCACTGAGCTACACCAGCCAGGGCTATTTTGTCTTATTGATGAAGTAGACTATTAGCAGAAAGCTCTCCCCATTTATCTGACGGTACCCCTGTTTTCAGTATACTTGGCATGTATTTTATCATTGTAGCTATTCGTCTTTTGGGTTAGCATTTGTGTGGTATATAATCTAGCTGTGTATTTATATTTTAAGAGAATCTTCCATAGGCCGTCTAGCACTCAAGCCTTGTTTTTATTGCCCACCTGACAGTATCTGCCTTTTAGTTGGAACATGCAGCCCATTCACTTTTCATGAATTATTGATACGGCTGGATCGACATCTACCAACGTGCCCATTGTTTTCTGTTGGTCTCATCTGTTTAATTGTTTTTCCCTAAAAAAATTATCCACAATACACTACTATTGTGGTTGCTCTAAACAGTCAATTATTAAAGAATTGAAGAAAAAAATGAAGTCTCATGTTTCTGGTGCTCTTAATTTCTCACACGGATCCAAGTTTCCATCTGACGTCATTTTCTAAAAATTTCTGTTAACATTTTTTGTCATGTAAGTCTGCAGGTGAGAATTCCAATCAACTTTTATCTGAAAATACACTGATTTTGCCCTCATTTAAAAAGTTTTTTTCTTTTAATTTATTGAATTTAGATGGGAGAGGGAGAAAGCACTGATTTGTTGTTCCACTTATTTTTGCATTCCTTGGCTGATTCTTATCTGTGCCCTGACTGGGGATCGAACCTGCAACCTTGGCATCTGGCAGGGGTGCCAAACTCATTGTCACCGGGAGCGACATCAGCCTCGCGGTTGCCTTCAAAGGGCCAAAATAACTTTAGGACTGTATAAACATAACTAGTCCTTAACTGTTAAGGAGATGAAATTTCATTTGGCCCTTTGAAGGCAACCACGAGGCTGATGCGGCCCCTGGGGAAAATGAGTTTGACCCCCCAGGTGTATGGGAACAACGCTCTAACCAACTGAGCTACCCAGCCAGGGCTGCCCCCATTTCTTAAGGATATTTTGTTGGAGAGAAAACTGGAAACTAATAGTTTCCCTCTCCCCTTTCAGCACCTTAGAAATTATTACTCAACCTATTTTTTAGGTGGTGCTGTTTCCGATGAGAGGTCAGGGATAATTCTTATTGTTCTCCTGTATACATCTTTACTCTCCGGCTGATTTTCAGATTTCCATGTTACATTTTCAGCGATTTGACTGTGATATGTTTAGGTGTGGTTTGTCCATATGATTACGCTGTTTGGGGTGAGCTGAGCTCCTTGGATCAGTGGGTTGATATTTTCTATCAACTTTGGAACTTTGCAGCCAATAGAACCGACTGGGTTCCGGCCACCAGCTCACCTCAAACTCCCAGGACTGCGCCCCACCTGAGAAAGACTAGGCAGAAAAAATCCCACCCTCAAAGGCAGAAGGACGCAGCGTGCACTCTGTTCCCGGAGAGCGATGATGCCCAGCGCACACCAAGCACACACAGCTGTCTCGCACGGCTCCGGGGGACGCCCGGGAGCCGTATGAGATCAGTTCACTTACCCTCCCACTTTGCAGATGAGACCCCAAAGCACAGAGAGGCCCACCACTGACCAGAAATCGCAAAACCAGTAAGGGGCGGAGCCAGTATGAAACCCAGGCAGCTCGCCTTCTAAGACTCTGCTCCTTGAATGGTACCTTTTCCTCCCTCTCTAGCTTTGAAATGACACAAGGAGTTTGCTTTTCAAAACACAGTTAACTGTGCAGATGTCCAACGTCAGCAGTCATTAGGGGAACGCAAATTAAAACTGCAAGACACACTGGTAGATACTCACTAGAGTAGTTAGTATTTTAAAAAAAGAACAGCAAGTAAGAAATGTGTCGCTGGTGAGGGTGTGGAGAAACTGGAATCCTTGCGCACTGCTGGTGGGAAGGGAAAGTGGCACAGCCACTTCTGATGTGACACTGGCATTATTTATGGTGTCAAAAGGCAGAAGCAGCAGCCCTGGCTGGTGTAGCTCAGTGGGTTGAGCACAGGCCTGTGAACCAAAGGGTCACTGGTTGGATTCCCAAGCAGGGCACATGCCTGGGTTGCAGGCCAGGTCCCCAGTAGGGGATGCATGAGAGGCAACCACACATTGATGTTTCTCTCACTCTTTCTCCTTCCCTTCCCTTCTCTCTAAAAAAATAAAGAATAAATTTTTTTAAAAAGGAAGAAGCAGCCCAAGCGTCCAAGACCAAATGAGTGGATAAGCCAAAGATGGTGCAACACACAATGGAGTATTACTCAGCCTTAAAAAAGGAAAGTCTGGCCCTGGCCAGTGGGTTGGAGCATTGTCTCCATACACCAAGGTTACAGGTTCGATCCCTAGTCAGGGCACATATCAGAATCAACCAATGAATGCAGGAATAAGTGGAAAACAAATCAATCTCTCTCTCTCTCAAATCAATAAAACACGATTTTTAAAAAATGAAATTCGGATTATTAGCTACAATGTGAATGAAACAAAGATACCATACTAAGTGAAAGAAGCTGGTCACAGAAGACAAACGCTGAATGACTCCATTCACGAGGTCCCCGAGCAGCCAGATTGGTAGGGACAGGAAGGAGAATGGGGGGTGCCAGAGGCCGGGGAGAGGGGAGAATGGGAGCTGGGGGTTGACGGGTATAGAGTTTCAGCTCTGTGAGAGCAGAAGAGCTTATCTTTCACGTGGTGGTGATGGCTGCCTGGCAAGGAGAACGCGCTCAAAAACCACCCAACAGCACACAAAAACATGGTTAAAATGGTGTATTGTATATAAGGCACAGTTTACCCCAAGTAAAAGTAACTTTCCAACAGTAAACTAAAACAAAGCCTCTGTGTAATAAAACCCCAGCACGTTTATTATTATAATTACAGAAGGAAGTATACTGAGTAACAGTCTAAGTTTCTTAAAACACGGGCACTGACTGCATTTCTGAACTTCTGGAACTGAGAACATTTGCAAACAGATTAAATACAGTGTGGCCTTTGCTGGGTCCACACACCAAACCCAAGAGGTGATGAAACCCTTGATTTCTAATCAGAAGGTTAAAAAAAATTCCTTTGTCAGAGAGAACGGAACAAAGGGCCAGTGAGCCCGGTAAGAGCTGGATTATGCGGTGTAACCGGGCCCTTCCATCTGCCATCGCTGCATCCCGGCCCATGTTCTCATACAGCCAGGGTCTTCATGACGTCACCCGGCTATTGCATTGCACTGATAACACACCATTCATCCTGGCGTGGCCCCTCACAAAGGCGGGCAGAGTCCCCGACTGCCCACGGGGACGTGCGGGAGCCATATTCCAGGAGCACAGCAATGAGATCTAAGTCGTTCCCGTACACTCGCCTGTCCTTCCCACACAACGGTGCCTCTCTCCCCCCACAGTGAGCGAGCGCACTGGGAGTGCCGGGGCACAGGGCTCTCTCTGCAAGGGCCCCTGGGCTGGCATTTCCAAACAGCTGTGCATCCTCAGAGGGCAGAAGGCAAAGAGGGAATCAGGAGAGGTCTCAGTAGGGGGCGGGCCCTGGGTGCAGCGCCTAGGAACAGACCACATGCTAACACTGTTGCTATCACACCCGCCCTCATCACCTCCACCATGCCGCCCGCCACCCACCAGGCCACGCCAACCACTGGGCCGTGTGTCTCTGGTTCTCACTACAGAGCAGGGTCTGTGGGATCCAGCTGCCCGCAGGCTCGAGGAAGGAGGCAGGAACTTCCTCCTTAGCCTGGATCCTAGCCACGGCATTCCGGACAGCGCAAGGCTTAACAAATCCTCAAATTGGGACATACACACAAAATGCTGAGGGGTGGCAGGGAACTCAGTGAGTATGAGCAAGGTCCCGAAACACACCCAGCGACCTTCAGGCAGCACAGACGGGCACTTGGCTGTGGGGTCAGAGAGCTCCAGATTGAAACCTAACCCTCCTGCCAATGTGCTCTGTGACCCTGATAAAGTCTCTGGCCTCTGTGGGCCTCTGCTGCCCCATCTGCAAGGAGAGGACAAGTGAAACAGGGACTATAGAAAATCTCTCACTAAGTGGCAGCTGTCACCACCTCCAGCTGGGGAGCTGCATCTAAGGAGATTTCTGACCTTCATTATGGTTTGAATATGAAATCTCAACCACACAATAACACTGTAATAATGTCTTCCTCCTGAAAGCAAACCAAGTGCAATTTGAGGAAGAGAGAAAGGAAGTGGATTTAGAGATGGCATCCTGATGAAAAAAAAAGAGAAACCTACTAATTACCGAAAATCTTATAATACCTGACTCCCTCATGGCATTACAGCAAATGGTGGGAGGATTTGGACAAAGCCCACATGTAACACTGGATGCTACCCTTTGACCAGCAAGCACTTGCCAAGGGCCTACTGTGCACGGAGCCCTTCAAGGCAGCCGATCCGTCCTTTTCGGAGAACCAAAGAAGGTGCTGACCTACTTGGGACTTCGAGGGCAAGCTGCCTTCACCTGGACCTCAGACTAGTCTGTCCTCCTGGACCTGGAGGTTAGTCTGTCTCCTGCTCTGAGGTCCCCTATAGTCCCAGAAATCTGGACTGACCCCTAGAGCCTCCAGGTCAGACCTTCCCAAAGCCACCGTACCCTCATCAGCCCCCAAAAGTCCCCCACCCCCAGATACGCACAGATGAGCGAGACCGGAGGAGGCCCTCTGACTGGACTGGGAAAGCAGGTTCCGCGGTGCTCACACCACTGAGAATAAGGAAATGCATTTTGCTTTTCAGAGCCAGGTGGTGGGCAGCACTCTGCATACAGCAGGCAGGCAGGCACCTGGCTCTCCCTTCACCAGAAGGATTAAGACAGCCCGTCCAGGGCTTCTGATATCTCCATGTGAGCTGTGCTGGGTCAGTTGTTACTGGTCGGGCAAACAGCAATTCAGGGCCTCCCACAGAAAAACCTGGTAGCAAACTCCAAGAAGCGCTGGGGAAAGGCCTCTAGGGAAGGTTCATGGTCCAACAGCTCTGTTTCCCAACTCCTTCCACCTGACAATCCAGCAGCCCCGGGTTTGAGGTTTAGGCCCAGGGCTGCGCCTCTGCTGATCCTAGGGGCCCTGGGCTCTCCTCCGGTCTAATGCTTGCCCTCGGGCCCAACAGTTTGGCCCAGGAGTTCAAACTAACCAAGAAGAGTCAGAGGGTAGTGATTTCTTATTGGAAAGTATCTGCTCAACATCCTTGACTCGGCAGCTTCCCATATACCTTTCAGCCCCCCTCACTTGTATTCCTTCATTCATTTATTAGTACAAAATCTTATGCTTGGCCTGGGGAGACAAACAGGATGCTTCACCACTCCATGGAGAAAAAAAAGACATGAGAAACAACTATGTGGAAGATATGTGTTAGAAGGGTGGCAGCTGGCCCCTCCATGAGCTGGGACAAAGACAGCCAGGCAGGCTCCCTGGAAGAGGTGGCCGTCAGCTGCGTGCAGCAGGGCAGGAAGAGAGTATCAGCAGGCATGACACACACGTGGTTTTTGCAAAGAAAACAGAGCGTGTTGTTGTGGGTGAGGGGGCAGAGGGTTTCAAGGGTAAGATGTACTAGATCTTCTGGGTCACATATTAAAAATGCATATTCCTGGAATGCTAAGATTATGACTCAGTGGGTTCCAGGTGGGGGGACCCAGGAATCTGTGTACCATAAGCTAATTGGGTGAGTCTAACACAGGAGGTCTGGCGGACCACACTCTGAGAAACCCTGCTTTGAAGGAGCTCGGGGGAAAGAGCCATTTGTGGCTTTGATGGAATATTGACTGATTTTCCTGGAATGCCCACAAAGGGACTCTGGACAGCTCACACTAATGACTCGTTCTTCAGTCATTTTACACAGACATACGTGTAACCTCAGACAAACTGGAAATGAATGCAGGGAGGGGGTCAGGAGCCTGGCTCACACTCCCGGGGCCCTCGCTGTGTCCGGGGGATGAGGGTGGGTGCTGTTGCAGGAATGTGTTGGGCCGAGGTCCAGGCTCATGCCGGAACACTGTTCACAGGTGAGCCAGGGCCTTGTGAGCAATGATGGGAAGACCCGCTGGAATCCAGCCACCTCCTCACCACCCCCAGCCAGGAAGGGCCAGGCGGGCCACAGGCCTCTTGGAGACTTTCTTGCAGCCCGAGCTGACGGGCTCCCTGTTCTCTGGTCCCCTGTCCCCCATCCCCCACCAGGAGTCTGCCCTGTGCTGCCCTGGTGCCACCCACTCAGGCGCCCCAGGCTGGGACTAGGGCTGGGGGGCAGGAGCTGGCTCAGCCAACCTAGGCCTTGGTTGCAGGCTCTGTCCCTGCCCTGTCGGGAGCTCATGCCTAGGAGCCGCCATTTATATTGCTGGCTCAAGCCCTTGCCTGGGAAGCTTACTGGGGACCCCAACCCTCCTTGTCCTTCTCTTGCCAATGTCCTCTGAAGGCCAGACTACCGCCCTGAGATCTCTGCCAAGTGCCTGTGGGGCCACACCTGCCCAGTGCCCCAGGCCCCCCAGGCCCAAGTTCTGCTCCCTGTGGACTTCCTGCACAGCCTGCATCTGCTCTGACCTCTGGCACCTGACCCCGTGGGTGGACATGCTGGGGTCTCAGAACAGTTTCTCAGCAGGTGTGACTCCCTTTCAACTGGGCCTCCCAGCATCAATCCTTGTACCATGTGGGGCTCTGGAACCAGCTAGGAAGCTCACTTCCCTTGGTGAGGTGTTTACAACCGATTGAAATAATCCGCTATTTATTGATGGCGTGACTCTGCGGTGAGCCCTAAATCAGAGCTGGTGTGAGGACCAGTCAGCCACACACGGAACAAAAGAAACCAAGCTATGCAAACCTAAGTAGTATTGAGCGGTTACCGCTACTCAAACATCAACATGCCTGAGGATCACTGAGGCTCCCGTTAGATGACGGTTTCTGATCCAGTGGGCCTGGCATTCTGGCATTTCTAACTAGCTCCCAGGCAATGCCCATGTGCCGGGCCACAGCATGAGCCTGAGCGAATGGCGGCGGGGCAGCCCTGGGCAGGCTCCTGGTGGGGGACGGGGGATCAGGGGACCCCTCCAAAGAGGCTGCTCAGGCTGTGGAGAAAGTCTCCGAGAGGCCCCATGGCCCGCCTGGCCCTTCCTGGCTGAGGGTGGTGAGGCAGTGTGGCCAGGTTCCAGCGGGTTTTCCCATTGTTGCTCACAGGGCCCAGGCTCACCAGCCGCACTTCCGTCAGCAAGACGGTGGGGGCGACACCAGGAATGGGAGATGCCACAGGGAGCGAGGCCGGGAGCAGGGCTCCGAATTGAGCACGTGCTCAGCTACAGTAATGTGCGGGTCCTGCTGTCGCCGCAGAATGCAGAACAATGTGCTCTGCAAGTGCTGAGCAAGACTAACCCAGGGATGCCAAAGTGCCCGCTGCCTCTCCCAAGCAGGCAGCTGCTGACTGTAGTTGGTGCCACATGACCGCCCTCTCCCCGGACCCCCTGTCGTGGTTTCCTGTGTCAGGTAAATCCAGTTTGAGGCCAGCTCTGTGATCTTTCCAAATTAGGATGTCACTGGAACTTGACTTTGGGGACACCGGGTTAGCCATGGGTGCTGAGCTGAAGGACTACGAGAGAGACTAGGGTCATGAAGACAATGAAGCATTTGCAAACTAATGCTGCAAGGACGTCATAGTAACTGTCCACATTTCTGAGTCCTTGTTCAGAGCCCTGCTCTCAGCTAAATGGCTTGCATGAGAGAATGCACACTGTGACTCTCACCATAAGCCTTCAAAGTGGATGGCAGTCTAAGAGCATGAGCCCCGCAGCCAGGTGGCCTGAGCCTGAATGCAGTTTTGCTGCTTCTTTCTAGCTGTGTGACCTTGGGCAAATTACTTAGCCTCTCTGTGCCTCCACTTCCTCACATCTCAATGGGGAAGGTAACAGTACCTCCCTCAGACGGCTAGAGTGACACTGAAGCTAACAAGATAGAAACCAATTAGAGCAGCACTGGGCACTCAATAAACCTGGCTATTATTTTATTACTCTTAGCTTTATTTGTAGAGAGAGAAGAAACTGAGATTCGGGGATTAACTAGCCTGCCCAAGGTCACACGGCATGTAAGCAGCAAAATGGATGCTCAACACGGTTCAGGAACTTATGGACAAATGTTAGGCTTGTTGTAGTTTGCAGGCTTTGGGAGGTAACCGTGATGGGGGCAGGGAGACAGAGGGGACTAGAGGGAAATGTAGGGAGAGGCTGCTGCCTCAGTTTCTCACGGCCTACAGCGGCAGCTCCCACCTGCCTAGCAGGAGGGGCCGCTGTGCCCTTCCTGAGACTGCCACCGGGGACAAGTCTAGTCCCACGATCAGCGGTTCTCAAAAATAAGATGGTATCAAAATCACTCGGGGGCTGTTGGAGCCTGGAGTCCACATCCTCTGGAGGGTTCCATCGAGGCTCAGGGAGACCAGGCTGGGAATGTGCGTTTGAGTCGTCTCCTAGGAGACTTGGATGTTCGTGGGCAGGCAGATCACACTGCCTCAGGGTGTGCACGGAGCCCCCCCACCAAAAATGAGCAGAAAAAACACTGCTGTCGCCCCTCTGGTGAGTGGCGCAACTTCTAACTGGAATGGAGAAAACCTGCTTGAAGAGGGAGAGCGATGGCCGCTAGACACATCTTATTAAATCTGAAGCGCAAACTCAATTTTTCCGCCCATAGAACTTTTACAATATGACAGCGTGCCCTTTGGTGTCATCCCCAAGGCCTGTGATTTCTAATACAGCATCCTCTTCATTTCCCTAATCTGTAATTATTTTGTCTACCTCTTTATGATTTGTCTGTGAGCTCCATGGGAAACAATGTCTGTCTCTGTTCTCCGCGGTACCCCCTTTCCTAGCGCGGCTCTCACCAGGAACCAAACGCAATGAGGTAATGGCCCTTGTTTGGTTGAAAATCCTACCCAGCGGCAACAGAGTGGAAGGTGGTCCATGTGTGGCCGGAGACACTTTAGGCCAGAGATGAGTCAACTGACTTCGAGTGATGCCCAAGCAAACATCCTGAATAATGTCCGACTAGGCGAGCAAGAATGCTGCAGACCAAGCCCATATGCTGTTCAGACACCAGAATCCACCGGGAACTTGATTCTGCTAAGTCTTTCCTGCCAAAGGAACAGGAGATGGGGCTCCCCTGTGCAGAACAGTCTATGAGGAGGGTGAAGCCAAGATGCTCATCTCCGCCTCCACGGACACGGCAATGTGGTCCAGGACATCGAGCCTTGGAGGGATTTAGAAAAACCAACCGTCGTCAGCAAAAAAGCTCACCCCGTCCCGCCGCCGCCAGCTCCCTGAGAGAGGGACATCTGCGGCAAGAGGAAGAGGAGAGCAAACGGCAAGGTCGGGTGCTCAGACAGACAGAGACAGATCCTGAGCCCAGGGGAGAGAGAGGTGGCCACGGAAGGCAGGAAACGAAGTAGCGAGAGGAGCTCCGGTCGGAATCACCGAGATGCGTTCCCGGGCTGCTCTCCATGCCAGCCTGGTCTGACCCACAGGATGGGGCAGACACACAGGGTTCCTACCCCACTCTGCCACTTGTTAGCTGTGCGATCCCGGGCAAGTTTTCAACTCGCTGAGCCTCCGTTTCCCCGTCAGCAAAATGCAGACGGCGGCAGTTCTGACTGCACGGGGCTGCTGTGAGAATCGGACTGGACGGCGCACACCGCCCAAATCCTGACACGATATAAAATCCGAATAAATGTTCACTACGATCAGCTCCTACCCACAAGGCAGGATCTGCATGGGGGCTACATCTGCCTCCCCAACTCCCTGGCCGTCTCGAGGACAGATGTGTGCGTGAAATCCAGACCAGCTTCTGCGGAGGGCAGGCGGCAGATGAAAGGCAGGCCCAGCCCCCAGCGCCGCAGCTCTGAAGTAGCTCAGGCCAATTTATTTCAAAGCATTCCGGCTGCGATGGGAGTTGAAAGATTTTCACATTAAGGCAACGATGAGCCCAAATCTCTTTGATACTTAACACATCAGGAAAGAAATGACAAGATCAGTATAGCAGAGGGGAAATTACTGAAGAGCAAGGGGCCTGACATCCCCTAAATATCTATTTCTCCCCCTCCCACGACTATTCTTTTTGGGCTTCCTGAATGAATTCAGTTTCTCTCTGTAAAACTGTATAAACCTCACATTGTAAGGCCCTTTACAAGGTATGTTTGCAGAATCTCTCAAACTCTACAAGCACTTTGAAGAAGGCAGTCTTTACCTACAACCTGGCTGTACCCTAGAATCAGTGGGGGAGTTTCTAAGGAACCCCATGGCCAGTCCATACCCCAGACCCCCTGGGAGTGGGCCAGGCATGGGTGCTTTCAGCTCTCCCTTCCGATGAGTCCAATGCGCAACTGAACTTGGGAATCACTGACTCCAACTTCCCCAACACAACCTCTGGTTCTCCACTGTGAAAAGGAGCTCGAAGGTCATTACCCACGGCTGTGGAGTGATGGAGACTAAGACTAGGAGAGGGAAGTGCCCACTGCTCTGAGGAAGGGCCAGAAACAGAATCCCAAACTCCCAAATGGGAAGATTTCACTCATTTTCCTGGCTAATGTGCTCCTACTAAGTGCCAGCCACTCGGCAGCCTATTAACCAAGGATGCAAGGAGACACAGGGAGTCTCACTGCACTACAGCGTAAGGTACTACAGAGCCCTCCTGAACCACATCTGTGAATTGCGAGGCAAAGATGTCAAGAGGTGGTGGGGCCTGGGGAAGGAAGCATGGAGGTCCAGCTTGGACAGTCAGGGGTAAAGGGTGACATTAAGATGTTCACAAGCCAACAAAGACCATCTGGCTGCCTTTATGGGTGTGCCCAGTAGGTTCTCCAAACTGTGCTAGGTTTTGCGGGCGACCACTAATAAACTGCTTTAGGCCATTCCGGCTACAAACATCGGGCCCTTGGTTCCCAGACTTGAGGAGGGAGACAGAGTCACCTGGAGGGGCCCACCCCCCATGGTCCTAACTCTGGGCGGGGCGGGAGTGGGCGTCTAAGGTGGGATGTGAGTGGCTGTGCTTTACTGAGTCCCCAGTCTGGGACAAACATTTTGAGACCCACTTGGGCACGATGACCGATGAGGAGGCTGAAGAAATACCCAGCGTCCTCCACTGGCTGCTGGTACATGTTTGCTTTCTGTCAGCGAAGGAAATAATAAACCTCTCGGGCTAGTTTTGAAACATCTTGAGTGAAGACGCCTCCTGATGTTCCTATTGACAAAAGTCACTGTTTCCTGAGACGTTCCCTGTGTACGTATGATCAGCTCTTTCACAAGAACAAGAAGAAAGTGGTTTATTATAAGACAGAAACCTGTACTTGAACAAGAATTAAATAAAAATTATATTAAAAAAAATAAAAAATAAAAAATATAAAAAAAAAAAAAAAGAAGAAAGTGGTTTATGCACAGAAAGAAAAAATGTGGGCCTCGGAATACACGAACTGAGCGCAAACTGCATAACGCCGTGGAGGAGGCCTTCGAGGCTGCTGTCAGAGCTGCCCAGACGGTGGCACTTGAAGAAAACGAGGGACCTTGAATCTGATTTTGACCAGCCCCCTCGGGTGGGTTCTCATCCATTCTCATTGTGCCATTGAAGATGCTGAGGCTCATCGGGGTTTCAGTCACATGGAACCGAGGTCACAGGACCAGCTGGTGAGCAGGCTGAGAGGTAAAGCCAAGCAGTGCTCACGAACACGGCCAAGGACCATGCCTCCCAGTCAGGAAGGTTCTTCGAAGGGAGGGACCTGCCTCTTTCCCACCCCTCCCCTGCACCCCTAGAGGGGCCCAGGAGTCTCTGGGGTGTAGGATCCCAGAAGCCCTCCCTCTAAAGAGCAGCAGCTAGGCAAGGCTGTTGAGAAACAGGGAGGACCATTTCCTTGAGTCCTCTCGCAAGCAAGAATAGACAATACTAGACATTCCAATGTAAAGCATTTCTCCAGGCTTCTGGAATCCCCTCAGACCCCCTGCTTTCCCCAGGGATTTCTTTCACAATGGAGATCTGCCCCCACCCAGGCCTCGGGGAGGCAACAGAATAACAGACCACGCCCTGTGAGCAACCCTGCAATCCTGGGGCTTCAGGTACACAGGGCTGACTCCAGAACCGCTCCCTGGAGCTCTCTTAGCATAAGAAGGAGGGCCCAGTCCCTCACCTGCCCTCTTCGCTTTCCCAGGCTGTAAATCAGGGATCAGAGGAGGCCTCCTCCCAGGTTATTGAGAAGCATCAAGGTCTTAACTGGAAATGCAAATGTCTGGGCCCTCCTCAGCCCTCCCAGCAGCCAAACCAGGTGGGAGTGGGGCGAAGAAGCCCTTGGGGGGAGGGGGGCGGTCCTGATGCTTCTACCGTCTGACAACCACTGCTCTGGAATGGAACCTCCACAAGGGTAGTGTTTTTGTTGGTTTATCACTGCCGGGCGTATTACTGTCACTCTATCCATTCACAGGCCTCCGGCAACTACTCTCAAATGATTGACCGAACCCAGACACCGCCCCCTGCCCCCCCCCCCCCGCCCGAGGAAGGAAACCAAAGGTGGAGGGCCTGGCGTCTCCACCTAGAGCTGCACGGCTTGCAGACTGTCTCACACTGATCTGGAGTCCATGCTGAGCTGGAGACCACTGGTCCCGCCTCACCCCTGCATCTCCGGCACTCAGCCCTCACCCACCGCCGCGGTTCTCTGTAACACCACAGGCACAAAAGGCCTCCCAGCTTCAAGTCTAAGTTCACATCCCAACTACCAACAGGTGTGCCCATGAGTCTGCCCCCTCATCTTCCCTAAGGTGGGTGAAAGGCTGCAAGAGAACACCCAAGCCCCCCACCATCAAGCAATTTATCTGTTTAACTGCTCGTCCATCCCCCTCGTCCAAGGGTACAGACAGCAGGAACTTTGCTCTGATCCTCCCTCTCTGGCAACACAGCCTGGAGCCCAGTGGGCACTCAATAAATACCTGCAGAGGGAATGGCCCTGCTGGGTGGGACGCGATAACTACCAGCAACCCTCTGTGCCGCCGTCAGGCTCGAGTCAGCGGGTTCTCGGACAGTGCACCATGTACAGGGAGGGGGGACTTCCCGAGCGTGGGGACGTGGTGTCAAAGGCAGGTACACATGAGTTCCAGAGACCTCCAGTGCCTGCCCCAGCCCCCATCTCTGCTGGGACAATGGGACAATGGCAACTCACTTCCCTGCTCCCCAGGCAACCTGGTGCCAGCTCCCTGGCAAGAGTCACTCAGCTGCAGAAATTCCTAAGAAGGGCTGGTCTCTGATAAGACCAGAGGGAAAAGAATATATTGATTTACTTGTGCAAGGAGTGCTGCCAAGGTGGCCTGAAAGCACTGATGTCACCGTGGCTCACGGGCAAGAATGGGACCCCGGTTCCAGCTCCCCTTCCTACACACTGGCGGGCCATCCAGCCGCCATCGGTACCGCACCCCCCCCCACCCCCAGGAAGCCTGAGGTGCACGAGGCACTGGACTGGCTGCCACCTGAGGTGCATGGTGCCATTTCACCCTCACCACAACCCTAGGGGCAGGGTGGGGTGGGGGGCAGGTGCTGCTCTCCCATAGCCCAGGAAAAGGAACCTGGTCAAGGTCACTTACTGGGCCTAAAGGACAGAGCCAGGACTGGGCTGGGCGTCCTCTGAGGACCCTGACGAAGGTCTCATCTATGGCAGGGAACAGCATGGTGTGTCAAACAGATGTCTGGCTGGAACCACAGCCAGAGTGAATTCTTTTCTGCAGAGTGAATGTGACATGTCTACAGGCCGAGTTGTGTGTTCCTATTCACCTCCCCAGAGTTAAAAGGTCCCTTTCCTTTGCTGCCCGTCCCCTCTCTCCAAATTCACTGACAAGGCTTTGGCCCCGGCTGGGTGGCTCAGTGGGTTGAAGTGCTGCCCCCATGTGCCATGATTGCAGGTTTGACCCCTGTCGGGGCACACAGAGGAATCAACCAATGAGTGCACAGTAAGTGGAACAAATCGATGTTTCTCCCTCCCTACCTTTCTTCTCTCTGTGTCTCTCACAAACCAAGGTAAAAGAAAGAAAGAAGCCCTGGCTGGCGTAGCTCAGTGGACTGAGCGCGGGCCTGCGAACCAGACGATCGCAGTTCGATTCCCAGTCAGGGCCCATGCCTGGGTTGCAGGCTAACTACCAGCAGGGGATGCACAAAAGGCAACCATACATTGATGTTTCTCTCCCTCTCTCCTTCCCCTCCAAAGATAAATAAATAAATAAATAAAATCTTTAAAAAAAGAAAGAAAGAAAGAATAAGGCTCTGAAATCAGACAGACCTAGATTCAGACTCCGAACCCTGCCTCTACCGATGTGACCTTGAATTTGTGACTTGATGGTTCTTAGCCTCCACTTGCAAAACGCCAAAGAAACACCACAAGCAACAGTGTGGATGAAGATTCGCGGTAACTCTGATTATGGTCATCATGGTTACCATGAGGTGCCAGTTACTACTCTCATTGTTAGCGAGACCAAGGCAAACGATGTTCTTGTCAGGAATTCCTGGAATACGTAGGGACGCCCAGAGTTCTGGCTACCCAAGAAAGGGCCCGATGCACGGCTGGGAGTCTGCCGTAGGCAGGGCCATCTCACGCTTGCAGACACCTGATCCCTGTATCTTGATACTTTGCCTTCCAAGGCAGGTACCAGTCAGTGGATCCCAAGGGCTCCCCCAGTGATGAATCCAACAAGTGAGCACCTCTGAGTGGGGAGGAAGCCAGCATGGGGATGGCCGGGCCGCAACGGCAGGCAGCTGGCTGGGGAAAGTCGCAACCGCCTGCCGTTGGCCTGCTGTTCTGGCTGCCAGCGAGTGATAGATGGAGGGGGGGGGGGGGGCGAGCCAACAAAGGTGTCCCTAATCTTGATGCCGCTTCATTTTTTTCCCCCTCTGGCCGACCATTGAATGAGAACTTAAGCCTCGGTCCTCTTTCTTAGGCAGACATTCGAAACGAAAAGATCCCATTTCTTCCCAACGGTGAGCTGTCAGCAACAGAAGGACCGAGAAGGGAATGGGGGGGGGGCTGGAGTAGTGGGGGTCGGGAGGGGCACCCACTCCACTTGCCCTTTTCTTCCCTCCTCCTCACTCTCTCTGCTCCACCCCCCTCCCCTGGCCAGCATCTTTATAGAATGGTCTATGTTCTCCCCATACAAGGACAGTGAACGCTTCCCCCTTCCTCTTGCCCACCATTATTTTTGCAAGAGGTTTTCTGTTCCAGGGCCAGGGGCTTAATGGCTTGCTGGTGAAGGTTAAATAACAAAACGGCACTGTATCCCATTTCAGAGTTTGCTCTCCTTTTTATCTCACGCCGAAACAGGGATTTGGGGCAGCCAACATGCAGCCTGGGCCCGGAGCTCGCTGTTCTACCTAAGGGTGTGCCCGCCAGCTGGCCCTCTCTGTGCCCAGCAGGACTTTTTCACAGGGTCTCAGCGCAGATGCAGCCCTCAGCCCTGTCCCACTGGAAGTGGCAGACGATGTCACCCAAGCCATTTCTCCGAAGGAAGGAAGTGGAACTCTCTTCTCCGGGCGCCTCGCTGAGCTGGGGGCTGCAGATACTCATGGCAGAGAGCTCCTGACACTGGGCACCGACAGCCAACTACCACTCAGCCGGCACTCCCAGCACCCTGCCCGCCAACGCCTTCAAAACCTGACCAAGGCTTCTGCCATCCAAGAGCAGCACACTGGCCGCCTCCAACCGCCACGTATTCTAGCCTTGCTTCCCCTCCATGCACCTGAGCTTGGCATTCCAGCCTTCCAGTCACGAAGGCAACCTGACTCTCTTCTCTTCAGAAGAGCAGTGTTTCCCAGCTACCTGAGGTCCCCAGGGACTGGAGAACCAGGTCAGTCTGGCTAGGCCACTATCCGGCGGGCCGGTGACAAGAGAGGAGCTGCCTTGGCTACTAATTCCTTGGCCACTGGGAGCACTTGCTCCAGCAACTTGGACATGACTCTGACCTCTACCCACACGGTGGCCTCCTGAGTTGCTCTCCCTCCCAGAGCTCTGGTTACCTGGCTGCTCCCAGGAGGGAGTCTGCACCCCACAGTCTCCCAAGCCGCCCACCATGCGGCTGCCATTGGCTTCTCTGGTCAACCTGACTTTGCCACATCTCCCCTTGAGATCCACAGCCGACGTGCCTCATTTTAAGAATAAAGAGTCGCTCCCAAGGCCGGCTTGTCACAGGCCCCCCCCACAGAGCCCGGAAATGCTAGAGCTACTGGGACCGTGGATTCAGCCAGGAGTTCCATTAGCAGGATTCCAGTCTGGGATGCATCACCTACTGGTGACCTCGAAGCAAGTTACTTAACCTTTCTTAAGTCTCACTTTCCTCATCAGAAGATGGAGATAACAGTACCTGCCTCACACGGTTGGTGGGAGGATTAAATACGATCGCAACATAAAACACTTAGTGCACGGCATAAATTTTAACGCTGGCATTTATGATTATTTTATTCGTTTATGGGTTCCAAAGTTCCTTATTTTTTTCTGTCATCTATACTTGTGCTTTTAAACCTTATTTCTTTCTTCATAATTGGCAAACAATATTCCCATGCATCGTAGACTCCCATGGAACGAGAGGGGAAGAAAAGCCCACTGACAACTTGTAAAGGCAGGTCTACAGGTACTAGAGGGTTAGAAAGCGAAGTGTGGAGAACAGAGGCTCTGGGGAAATGCGGTGGCAGGCTGCTTATAACTCCTGCTTAAGAAACTGGTGAAGCCCTGACTGGAGTGGCTCAGAGGGTTGGACATCATCCTTCAAACCAGGGGGTCACTGGTTCGATTCCCAGTCAGGGCACATGCCTGGCCAGGTCCCTGGCTGGAGGCATGTAAGAGGCAACTGATCAGTGTTTCTCTCCCTCACTCTTTCCCTCCCTCTAAACATAAAATTTTTTAATCTTAAAAAAATAAATTGGTGAAAAGTGGTATTAATCTGACAATAACCTAATCCACTTTGATTATTAAAAAAGTAACACCCTTGCAATTGCGTGGACTGTTGTTCGACAAACAACAAATTCCTATGGTACAGCTTGCCGATGACCGTGACACCGTGAAAGAACTCGCTGGTCCACACAGGGAAAAGGATTCCAAAGAACTCAGCCACAAGCATGAAAGGTCCCAAATTATTACAACAGACGAGGATACACAGGACCTAATTTTTAGGGAAAACTTTTCGCAGCCAAAAGAGGAAAGGAGACTGGCACTAGAGACTGGAGGTGGACATTTATTTGCTGTGCGACCTTGGGCAAGTCACCTGCCTGAGTCTGTTTCATCCGTGAACTAAGAATGCTAGAGCCACACAACCAGAAAGGTCCATCCCGCCTGCCGACTGCTACAGAGCGGGGCGGAGATTCGGCCCCCACTTGACTTAAGTGTCCAGCAGGTAGTTCTAGTAAAAGCCAGAAGAGCCAGCGCCCTGAGGTGTGCCCTGCTCCTCGGTCTCCACACTACCTGCCCCACCTCGCTTAGCTTACTGAATGCTCAGAACTGCCCCAGCGGCCCAGGTGCACCTCCCCATCCTACCGCAGATAAACCTGGGGCTCACCCGAGAGCCTTTGTAACTAACTGGCCAGGCTCACGCAGGTGGCACGTAGCAGGTCCAGGGTGCCAGACCCCAAATGCTCACCCTCTCTCCGTAAGCCCACACATGCTCTCTGGGTAACCACAGTCTGGCCAGCCAAGAGAATGGCTACAGGTTAAGTGAAACCAGCCCTGGCTGGCATAGCTCAGCGGATCGAGCACCAGACTGCAAAGCAAAGGGTCGCTAGTTCCATTCTCAGTAAGGGCACAAGCCTGGGTTGCAGACCAGGTCCCCAGTGGGGGAGCGAGCGAGAGGCAACCACACATTGCTGTTTCTCTCCCTCTCTTTCCCTTCTTCCCTTCCCCTTTCTCTAAAAATAAATAAATAAATAAATAAAGTAAGGGGGGGGTGAAACCATGTCTGCCCCACCCCAGTACCATTCCCCAGAACCAAATTCCTCAGGCCATGAAGCAGAAGTCTTGCTTCAGTGAGCAGCTTAGTGGTGTGGTGATTAGCAATGGGGTTCACCAGGCTGCGTGCCTGTCATTGGCATTTTGGCTGCACAAAAACTGAGTGGCTTCACCAAACTCAGCCCCACTGAGCCTCAGGTAGACAACTACCTATACCCAGGGTTGGGAGGGGGACTGGAAGGAATCGCCCATACAAAGGTCTGAGCAGACTGACTAAGTGCAGTAAAAGCTCAATCGTTGTTCCCTGCCTCCCTACACAGGAGGGAATACTGGTAGTGGCGAGCACTTAATAAACTGATCTACGGCATCAATTCTTAAACCTGGGGTCTGTGAGCCCCCTGAAATCATAGGCCAGAAACGGCGCTCAGGCTTTTCTCCAGGAAGCAACCTTAACCCTTGTCAGCTTCTCACAGGGTCGGTTCCCAGAGCAGGTTAAGATCTTAGGACTGCTGCAAACCCAACTCCCTGTAATATAAATGACGTCTGAAGTAGCACGGTTAGCTTGCGTTCTTCCTTACGCCCTGGGAGAGGTTGCTGAGTCCTCTCAACGTGGCCTCTCTGCCATGGGGGTCTTGGGTACTTATCACACACAGACCCCGGAACTGTGTCCAGGTTTGCAGGTGGCTCCTGGAAGAAGATCTGACCACAAACCACAGAGTGAGCAGGATCAGGCTTCAGGAACCTTCTCTGCAGGGCCAGTTCCAACAATCCACTCTTCCTCAAAGAACAACCAGGGTGTTTGTCTTGGCATACCACTAAGCTAAGTACCCGTGCCACGCTGGCCCTTTACTGGGAGCTTCCCAGCGCACTGGGAGTCATTCCGCTCAAGGAAGACCACCCCACAGGGGAGCACCTCATTCCCCGGAGGTCCGCCACCTCCCCAGCCTGGGTGCCGCCGGAGCCTTTGGCCCAGTGGGCAGGGCCCAAGCTGCCCACTGGACCCTCTCCGGTTGTTGGGACAACCATCCTCAGGAATTTCAGCCCCCTAGTCTTCCCCTGGGCAAGAATGGAACAGAGTTGGCAAGGCCAGCTGCCTGGCCGCTCTTCCAACCCCCCGGTGAAAGGGAAAGCTGAAAACTGGATTCCCTACCCCCAGCAGCCTGCAGGCCCAGGGCACACAAACAGCCTGGCCCCAGAGGGAGGAATGTGCCCGGGCATTCTTCAGGGTTGGTAACCCGAGACGCTATTTTGTTCTTGGTGGCTAAGAAATCTCTCTTCTGACTCCAGGACCATTGGACAGACTTCTTTTAGATTCAGGGGAATGGGCAGGAGTCTCCCTCACTCAGGTACGGAAAAAGCCGAGACCAATGCAAGCACACGCTGAAGGAGCTGGATTTTTGTATGGGGTCTTTCTGTTTCTCGGCATTATCCAGCAGCAGAATCCACCTGCCCCACCCCGCCACCCCAAAGCAGCCTGGCTCTTTTCTAGCTTTGTTACTAAATTCTCAACCTCCTCTTCACAGCCCCCTTACCCTGCTGCCTACTCCCACTCCCAAATTCTGCCCCGGAGTCAGGAGGAGGAAGGAGAGGCTGAGGAGTATGAAATCGGATCCAAGAGCTGGCAGTGCCCTTGGAAATCATCTCACCAGCCCCGTCAATCAGCCCCGTCCTCACCCCAGTGAAGTGCCTGCACCTGAGAGTTCCTCCAGCGATTCGCCCAGGGCAGGACCCGAAGGCAGAAATCTCTGCTATCAGGCAGGCAGGAAACTCTGGAGAGGCCGGATGGAGGCCCCTGCTGCTCGGGTCTTTGCCCAAACTCCCAAAGTTGGCCACAACAGGGACCCCAGGGCTGCACTCAAAACCCCTCAGCCCCACACAGGCCCAGTGCAGGTGCACGACCAGGAGACACAAAGCCAATGAGAAGACATGAGCGGCTCCATTCAACACCTGTAGGTTTCCAAGTCCTCTCTGGTGCTTGCCAGCCGGCCGGAAACAAAAGGCTGCAGGGGCCTGTGGCAGAGCCTGCTGCCTGCTGCGGGAAGTGGGCGGGGGGGTTCATGGGCAGACCACAGTAGGAGCTAGCCTACAATGGCAGCGGGTTTTTTCCTCCACTGTATTTTTTAGGATCCTTTCTATTTATGGCAATCGGTGTTACTAGTTCCCTACCTGTGAAAGTGGTTTAAACTTTTTCACACGGAGTTGATACACAGTCAAGTATTACGTAAGCCACAGTGCAGGTAGACATAGCAAAACACTGGGAAGGTGGTCTACACGAGGCCAGAATTTGGGAAGTTATGCTCCAACCAGGGGGCATTTTCGCAGCAGTAACACTTAGCTTGCCTTCTCCCCAGGGCAAAGCTTTCTGCTACATCTGTGTCAGCCCCTCGGAGCCTCAGGGAAGTCAGTCCGAGGACATGTGACTGCAGTGAGCTAGTAGTGCTAGGTGTGTGGATGCCCACCTCCGACATCCAGCTGACCTGGGATAACAGCACACCTGCCGGAGTAAGCTGCCAGGGCCTACAGTGGGGGAGGGCCGGGAAGCTCGAGTCTGTTCTGGGAGCGAATGAGGGGCTGCCTGGCTCAGCATCGCAACTCACCCTGAGCAGGGCAGGGAAGGAAAGTGAGTCAGAACATGGGTGGAGTTGAGAAGTTCAGAGCTGGTGAAGAACCTGGCGATATGAGAGTCGTGACATCATGAGAATCATACCCCCCCGGGCCTCAGATTTTCTCCTATGTTTGAAAACGGGAGCCAGACTCTATTTTCTGCGTCCTCCCCAACTTCTGAGAGCTCCACTATGACTACTTCCCTTCAGAGCAAACCATGCGCCTGACAAGTTGGGAAACTGAGGCTCGGAGGTTAAAGCAGCCTGGCCAGGGAACACTCTCTGGTATGAAATATTTCTCTTCCAGGTGACCATCGTGAGACCTCTGGCAAGGTACTGAGTGTGGAGCAACCCAGTAAATGTGAAAGTGAATGAATGTAGGTGCTCACTGGAGCTCCTGGGAGTCTCAACTCTCACCTTCTGCTTTTTTTGTCCTTTGTCTTTGTTAATCCTCACCTTGCTGCACATCAGTCCCGGCCTTCTGGGACCTTGGTCCCAACCCAGGAAGATGGAAGCGTCCAGAAAATTCACCGCCATTGTTTCACAGGCACCTAATGCCCAAGGTCACAGTGACCAGGTGAAAATTCCACATTCCTGAGACGCTTCGACCACTGACTGCTTTAGGAGAGGACAACGAAGGTCCCTGAGAGGGTGGTCCTACCTCCCCCCACCACCAGGACATAGGTGAGGAGGAGGTGCATGTGTGCAAAGAAATTCCAAGCAGTGGAAGCCGAAAGTGATAGAAAGTCTGGAAGCTAACAACCACACCAGGCATCTCAGACTCCACCTGCCTCAGCCAAAAAAAAAAAAAAAAAAAGAAAGAAAAAACAATCCTGTGCTACAGCCGGCCGGCGTGGTGGCCACCAAGGTCACAACGCTGAGGAGCCGGTCCCAGAGCGGGAAAGGGAGGAGGAGGCGACAGGCAGGGCTTGGCGGGAGGCCTCTCACCTCCATCTACATCCTCACAGCTTCCAAGTTGCTGTGGATTCCTGGGGACCCAATCTCCCCGATCAGATCAGCCCTCCCCGCTCCTTCCCACTCCGGGCCTCCAGCCCCCCCGCACCCCCCCATGCTCAGGTGCTTTTTTCAGAACCTCAAAGGCACCTGTCAAAAACCACACTCCGGGTTGCCTTCTCCTGCGCGTGGTGTCTGTCCTTCCCCCAGCAGTCTCCCCCCGGACTCCTGAAGCTCAGCCACCCCCTTGTAACCGATGCTGCCCCATCCCCCTCCCCGCTCTCCACCCCTGTGCCGGGGAAAGCCTCCCCGGGAAGCCCCAGCTCAATCGGCTCTGTCGTCCCCCCGCCCTCGCCAGACTTCTCTTTCTAAAGGGGGCAGAGGCGGGGCTAGAGCTTGAGGTCAAAACTCCGGGCAGGTGCGGGCTGGGGCCTAAGTCTTCCATCTAGGGATGGCTGAGGGGGGCAGCCTGAGCCAACTCGCGGGCTGTCCCCTGCTCCCAGCAGCCCACAGGGGCGGCAGCAGCGCTCCTGGAGGGGAATGGAAGTGGGGGGCGAAGAGAGCGCCAGAGGCTGGCAGGGCGGCCCCCACGCTGCCCTCCTGGCCAGTCCCAGCTGGTGGCCCCTAGGGCAGTAGAGAGTGCACGTGGGGGTGGGGAAGCCTCCAGGGTCCTACCTGTCCCGTGGGTCGATCCAGCTGGTGGTGCGGCTCGTGTGATCTATGTAGTAGACCTTGCCGTCGAAGTCGCGCGCCTGCTCCCAGCCCTGCGGCAGGGGCAGCTCCGGCCGGGGCATCTTCCCAAGTGCAGCCCACACTCCCCCATGCAGCTCCCGACTGCCGCTGGGGCCCCCGGCTCAGCGGCTCCGGCCGGTTGTACCCGGCCCGGGCAGCAGCCGAGGCACCATAATCGGGGGGGTGGGGGTGGTGCCCGCGGATTGGAGGCCCTACTGAGGGCCGGCCGGCGCGGCGCGGCAGTCCATACGGCTCCGCTGCCCCCCAGCCCCGGCCCGGCGCCGCCCGCTCCTCCCGCCGTGGGCCTCTCAAGCTGCCATGTGCGCCCGCAGCGGCGCGGTGCGGACTCGGGTGCGCGCCCGGCCGGCGGGGCAGAGCGAGCCGAGCGCAGCTGCCGCCTGCCTTCCTCCGCCGCACGGTGCGCTGCACCCTCCGAGCCGCCCTCCGCCGCCTCTTCCTCCCCTCAGCCGGGTGCCGTCCCTCCTCTCCGCTCCGCCGTTTTGCGCCCGCTCGGTTTGCGACTTCTGCCTCCGCCAGGTGCGGCTCCGGCGGTGCAGGTAACCGCGCTGCCCCGGAAACAGGAGGCGGAGCGCCGGGCGCCTGGGTTCCAGATCCCCTCCCCACGCCCAGCGCCGCGAGGGCGGGTCCTAGGGCCCGAGACGCGCCCCCTTGCGGGACTGCCCGAACCGCCAGCCGCCCGCCCCTACGCGGCCCGGGTCAGGGCAAAGGGAGACCTCCCCTTACCTGGCTCCCAGAGCCAGACTGGATCCCCGGAGGCTGAGCGAGAGCCGCTCTGCCTCTGTGTTCCAACGTTCCTGGCTTTCTCCACCCCGAGTGTCCAGGCTCTTGGCGCAGGTGGCCCTACATCTTACAACTCCCCGCTTCCCTGTTCTGTGGAAGCCGGAGTAGGCAAGAAGTGGTTAAATAGAAACATGCTTGTAAATCGGGGAACATAAGTTTTCCAGGATCTCCTATCCCTTCCCCCAACACAGGCACCATCTGTCTCCCTCTTATTCCATTCTTCTCCCCATGTTGTTTCACCCATCCCCCCCCCCCCACCTCCCGTATTTGCAAGCGTAGCTGGCTCTCCTCCGGGTCCGGAAAATTGGGAGTGCTGTGAATCCCCTCCCCCGGGAGGGCTTCCAGAGGGTGTCAGGGTGAACACTTTTGTGCTGTTGCTGTTATTAGCTAAATTGAGAACGGAACCGTCCCAGGCTGGGGGCCGGTAGCTTCACCGGCTGTTCTCTCCTCTGCTACCTCGAGGTGAGGATGTCTCAGACTTGGGGAAAAGGGTGTTTTAAAAAAGAGTAAAGAAAACAAAGCAACGATTTCGTCTTGGAAAAAAAAAGAAGAAATTTTGATGTCAGTGTTTCTTGAGAAATTAAAACTATGTAACTAAATACAAAAAGGAAGGTAGCATGATTGATGGGTGGATCAATTGGTTTGTCTGTGTTTCCTGAGTGTATTTAATCATTTGGGTGGGGTTTTTTGTTGTTGTTGTTTTCGCCCTGGATATACGTCAGGGAGCTGGGCTGGAAGAATGAGGCCCAGCGCTCTGGGGTACTACCTACGCTCCTGTCTGAGCCCCATCCTCTCCTTGAGGAGCCCCCGTCTTGTGCTGTGTGGGCCCCGGTCTGCTGAGCAAGGGAGGGAGGGAATCCCATTTGTGGTCTCCTCTCAGCAGAAAAGACCCTCCATGGCAGTTTCTCCATGTCTCCAAAAGACCCTCCATGGCACTTCCAAACGCCTTCAACAAGTCAATGACTTCCCGGAGGACAGGCCTGTGGGCTCAGCATTTGGCTGTTCCTTCCCTCCTTCATTCCATAGGTGCCACTCACAAAAGTCCAGAAACGTGGGCCTGACACTGGCCACCAACACCCAAAAGTAGGAGTTCCCATTGTTTCCTGGGGGATTCCCATAGTCCTCCACACTTCCTGTGTTGGGGCCAAGCCTTCACTATATTAAAAACCCTCCCACTTATCCATCAGGGCAGTAGCTCAGAGGTAAAGCCAACGTGGTGCCAGGTGCTTCACGCACACGACCTCATTGAATCTTCACAACAACTGTCTGGAGTAGGGCATACCACTCATTACACCCATTTCACTGATGAGAAAACCGAGGTTCGGGGCCAGGGATGCAGAGCTAATAAGCAGACCCAGGTCTGTCTGACTAGAGCACTGGGGCTCTAACATTAACTGGTACTTTGTCTTTCGCTCTCTTTTTAAATTAAAGTAGGTTCTCAGCCCTGGCTGGTGTAGCTCAGTGGATTGAGCACAGGCCTGTGAACTAGAGGATCGCAGTTCGATTCCCAGTCAGGGCACATGCCTGGGTTGCAGGCCAGTTCCTGGCAGGGGACACACAATACATTGTGTGTTCCCGGCAGAGGCAACCATACATTGATATTTCTCTCCCTCTCCCCTTCCCCTCTAAAGATAAATAATTTAAAAATCTTTTAAAAAATAAATTAAAGCAGGTTCTCAATGTCTTGTTTTTCAAAGTCGTTTTGTTACGCTGATTCTGTAGGAACTTAACCCTTGTTTATATCAATTAGCCTATGGTAAAATTGGTTTCCTTTATACATTCTTTCACTTAAAGTCCTAGGACTGACTATACTCACAACTCCTGGACCTGAAATATTATAGGTGCTGACGAATGCTTGTCCCTGTTGATGCCTTTTTGGCTGAGAACAAAGGCTCTGGAATCGGTCAGTTTGGGTCCCAAATCCACCCTATTTTCTGACCTTTGACCTTGAGGAACTCGCTCAGCCGAAGTCTCAGGCTTAGGTCTGTAAAACACAATACCACAGACTCAGCAGGCCTGTTGTAGGGGCCAAGGGAGAAGAGAAATATAGAGGGCTTGGCACTCAGCAGTAAGCCTGACTCACCCCAGGGCCCCTAGGGGCACACTGGGACTGCCGGTGCCTGGCAACAAGCGTACCCCAACAAAATGTGAACCAATGAAGTGTTTTCTGTCCCCAACACAAGGCCATGCCCTTCCCCTTCCAGAAAATTGTGCCCTGACCAGTGTAGCTCAGTTGGTTGGGCAACGTCCCACAAAGTAAAAGATCCCTAGTTTGATTCCTGGCCAGAGCAGGTTCTTCCGTTGCAGGTTTGGTCCCTGGTTGGGGCGCATCCAAGAGGCAACGGATTGATGTTTCTCCCATCTCTGCGTTTCTCTCCCTCTCTTTCTCCCTCTCGTCCCCTCTCTCTAAAAATAAATATAATCTTCAAACAAAAAAACTGTACGTGGTTGTTTGTGACAGTCCCCCGAATACTGATTTTGTTTTTGTCTGGTTTTGCAACCAAGTCTCCTCACCGGTTGGCTTGCTGGTGATGGGGAAACACTTTCTCCCCAGCCCAGGTGCCCAAGCCCTGGCATTTTCCAAATGACTTGCTCCTTTGGACTGGTGGACCTGGGCTGGGGAGCAGGAAAGGGAGACCAGAGCAGGAATTGACTTCTGAAAGCTTTGGTGTGTTGTCTGGGCTTCTCACCTCTATCCCTCACCCCACCCCCCATCGAAAGAATGCCAGATTATCTTCCAGACGCTAGGAGCAGGGTGAGGTAAGAAACCAGATGACTGCCTGCCCCAGGGGATGGCCGTGAATCATCCCCAGGCATTCTTCAAAGCTGAGGACAAACGTGAAAGGGATTAAAGGTAAAACCGGCTGAGCCGCACAATGGAGGGAACTGGACGTTACTCTCCAGGTGACTGAGCCGCAGGAATCCGAAGGGAAAGCCAGAAGCCCAGCCCCTCCTGCCTTCCCCCCCCCCGCCCGCCCCCGGGCTGTTTCTGGCCACTGTGACACAGCAGAAGTGACCACAGGCCAAGCCTTTCTTCATTGGCTTTGACATCCAGGTGGCCCACAGGAGACACCTGTGCCTGGGACAGGTCGTCCTGTTTTGTTTTGTTTTTTTAAAGACGCCCACTGAAATCCTTTCCCCCACGGCAACAGCAAAGAAGAAAGGCCAGTTCCCACATATGTGTCTCGGAATTTTGGAGGATCGGGGTAACATATTTCACAAAGGTGGTAAGGAGAAATGAAGCTTAAAAAAAAAAAGAAAGAAACAGGAACACGTATATCAGCGCTAGTTTCCTGTTAACTTCTGTTTTCTTCAAGGAAATGGAGCCCGTGGAAACTGTGGCCGAGGGTTCTCGTGACTCCAGGCCATCACTGCCACGCACCCTGGAGAACTCACGCAGTGTCGTTCTTGTGGCTGAGCCCCCCGACGCCCCCTTTCTTTACTCACGCATTCGTTGAAATTCATCATTGAGCTCGTGGACTGGTTTTTTGTTTTTCCAACTATAGGAAAACGTCCTAAGCCAGGAAAAATTACAGTGGGAGAAACTTTGGCAATAAAGATGGTTTCTTATTACCCCTGGGTGCTCAGGGCTTAATCCAGTGCCCGAAAATAAACCGAAAAATGTCTCATGTTGCCTGCTTACTTTACAAGTGGGCACGCGGTGGGTCTAGGGCTCCTGATGCAGTGCTCTGGTTCTTTGTAGTCCCATTTTGCAGGTGGGTAACCTGAGACTCAGAGAAACGACTTTCCCTTGGTCGTGCCACCAGGAACAGAGCCAAGATCCCAACTCAACTCCAGTGGGTCTTACTTATGAGTTCACAGCAGCGTCGCTCTCATGTGCCAGTGAAGAAGGGGTGTCAGCACACCGACAGTCTGGTTGTGAGGGGTGGGGAAGTGGCCCGGAGACTGGGCTTGAACTGCTTTCATTCATATGACATCTCTCTCTGGAGTGGTCAGAGGTGGGAAGGTGCAGGCTGAGGTCATGGTTGCGCTCACAGGCAGAGGGCAAGGGTTGAAGTGAGGGTTCTGAACTCTAAGCTGAGGATGGATCGACCTGGTTTTTGACCTTCACCTATGCTGCCACAAGACTCACCTTGGGGGGTCTGCTATCAGGGGGTTCGATAGGCTGAGGTGTCTCCCTGGGAGGAGGGGCATTCTTCTCCCTGTGCTGCCTCCCTCCCTGTCTCCCCCTTTCTCTTTGCTGGTTCATGCATTCAATGAACTGGATTTCTCCCCGGCTGGCAGGGCCAGTTTCGACTCTCCCATCCAAGAGTCCTCTGGGTCCTGAGGGCTGGGAGTCGCTGTGTCTTTCACCAGCGAGGAAATGAATTAGGAGGAGATGAAATCGCAGTTTCCAGGGTGGGGTGTGGAGAGGAGAAAGCCAGTGTGTGCCGGGGGAGGGAGTCCCTGCCAAGCCGCCTCCACTCCAGCCCAGCCGCTGCAGAGGAGCCCTGGTGGGAACGGGGGTGGATGCAGTTACCAGCAGGCTGGCTGAAAGAAGCCTCTCTCGGGTATTTATAGAGCTTTATAAGGCTCGCATCGCCATGGTACCCAGGCACTTCAATTAAACTCCAGCCCAACTGCTTAGAAACGGGCGCAGTCAAACGCTCTTTACCTGTCCACTAGCCCTGGTTTGACAACCCGTTCTAAGAATTTCCTGAGAGAATTCGACAAGATACTGCAGGAAGGTTGGGGTTTAAGCCCAGAGATCACTTGCTTCTACGGAGCGGGGCTGGGTGGAGGTGTGGGAAGGGCGCAGACAGAAGGAAAACTCCCTGTGTGGAACTGGGCTCTGCGTCTGGGAGGATGGTGGCTTTGGGTGTGAGACTGCACCTCCTAGAGCCTCGGCTTGCTCATCTGTCAAATGGAGCAAGAACACCTGCCTCACTGTCCAATGACAATGAAATGAGATGATGTAAATAAAAAGCTAGCTCAGCTCCTGAAGCACAGTCCTTTAAAGGGTGGGTCCTTCCTTCCTTCCTTTTCTTTCTTTCTTCCTTTCTCTCTCTCTCTCTCTCTCTCTTTCTCTCTTTCTCTCTTTCTTTCCAACAAGACTCTGTTGCTCAATTGCCTGGGCATCATCCCGCAGGATGAGAGGTCACCAGTTTGGCTCCTGGTCAGGGCACATGCCTGGGTTGTGGGCTCATTCTCCGGTTGGGGTGTGTGCAAGAGAGAACCTTTCGATGCCTCTCTCTCACATCGATGTTCATTCATCTCCCTCCCCTTCTCCCTCCTTTCCCCTCTCTCTAAAAATAAATGAATAAAATCTAAAAGAGACGGACACACACACATAGACTTGTGTCTGTCAACTGAGCACCAGACAACGGGGCACACACCCACTTGGGGCCACCAGGCGTTTTCTGGTCCCTTGGGGCTCAGGGGTGAGTAGGGAAGATGCGCGACATCCAAGTCAACCAGTGAGTGAGCAGTGGTACACAAGAAGAAGGAAACAGACAGGGTGTCATGGCAACATCTGGTAGGGTGGGGGCTGGTGGAACATCTACCTTAGGGCCCAAGGAGAAGGCCTTTCTGAGGAAGTGACCTTTAAGCAGAAACCTGAAGCAGCCAGCCACGTAAAGAGGCCAAAGACGAGCACTGCAGGTTAAGGGGGCAGCCGGTGGGGAGGCCCCGAGGAGTTGGTGTGTCCGACACACCTGAGAACCCCGTTTCCAACCCACTGAAGACCCCAGGACATTGTTTCCAAGGCAGGAATCGGAGCTCAGGGCAGTCGCACTAAAATCCTGTGAGGTCCCCTGATGCCACACCCTTGGCTCCCTGCCTGGTGATTCACACCCCGCTCGCTCCCGGCTCTGGTCACTCAGCCCCTAAAGGTCCCACACAGCCTGGTAAAGGTGGGACACTTGGCTTACTCTGTCTTCAGACTTCAGAAGTTGAATTCTGTGTCTTGTTGCGGGTTTCTTACCCTGTTTGGGGGTCTCAGCTTCTCGAATCTGTGGTTTGATGATTCTGGTCCAAGTTGGGAAGTTTTCAGTCATTGTTTCGGAGTCCTTTTCCGGTCTCACCCTCTTTCTCCTCTCCTTTGAGCGACCCCCCTTTTGTTGGGGTCCCTTTGGGGCCCTAGGGCTCTGTTCTTTTTTTTTTTTCCAGTCTATTTTCTCTGGTGTTCAGATTATGTCATTTCTGTTGTTCTCTCTCTCAGCTCACGGATTCTTTCCTCTGCCCGCTCCGCCATTCTGCCCTTGCACGCATCCATCCACTCAGCTCTGCATTTCAGCTGTTATATTTGCCAGTCCTGACATTTCCATGTGGTTGTTTCTTTCTTTGCTGAAACTTTGGGTTTTCGCCGAGGCTTTCTGTTTCTTCATTTGCATCAGGTGCGCGGATATTTTGCTTACGGAAGCATTTTTACCCTGTGGAATATGTCAAATGTCCCTGTCACTTTGGGGCTGGCTTCCATTGATTGTCGTTTTTGCATTCTGTTTGATATCTTCCTGGTTCTGGACAAAATGATATTTGATTGAAGCCTAGACATTTTTTTAAAAAGATTTTATTTGTTTTCAGAAAGAGGGGAAGGGAAGGAGAAAGAGAGGGAGAGAAACACTGATGTGAGAGAGAAACATTCATTGGTTGCTTCTCTCAAGCCCCCAACTAGGACCTGGCCTGCAACCCAGGCCTGTGCTCTGACTGGGAATCGAACCAGCAGCCTTTTGGTTTATAGGCCAGGGCTCCATCTCCTGAGCCACACCAGCCAGGGCTATATTACATTCAGACACAGGTATTAGAGGGGGCCTCCCCTGATACCACGATTCTGCAGGGGATGAGGGAGAAGGGTGCAAGGACAGCACTGCATTAGGCCAGGTGAAGGTCACACCCCTCAGGGGCGCTTCCCGGTGTTAGGACGAGTCCAAGCACCTCACCACGTGTGGTGAGGTCCAGTTTGGGGCTGGCCCTGGACCACAGGCCGCTGTCAGGTTGCCGCCTCCTCCCCTCACTGTTGAGCCTATGTACGTGATTTGCATGCACGCCTGGGAGTCTCCTCACACAGGCCGGCTTGCTCACACAGGGCCCTCACACAGGCCGGCTTGCTCTCCTGTCCAGAACATGCCCTCTCTGCCTGTGGCTCGGGAATTCTCCTCCTTCAGCTCGTAGCTCAGCTTTGACTACCCCCGTGGCTGTCCAAGCTCTGGTTTCGAGTCCCTCCATCCACTGGATCCTTGTACAATTGGGCCTCATCATTTCATCTAATTTCTCTCTGTTTTGTTTTCTCTCCCAACTAGACAGTAAACACCCTGAGGGCGGGGGTTGTTTTTTTGTTCCCTCCCCCCGCCCCCGCCCCCAGTAGCCAGGGCCTGGCCAGTATGAAGCTCCCTGCCCCCCTCTTAACCGTTTCCGAGCCGGGAGCAGACTGCGTGTTAATCTGTCGGAACAACCAGAAGCCCATATGCCCCTCTGAGAACTAGTTTGCCCATCTGTGGTGAGGAATGGGGACTATGCAGTATCCAAGGGGCGAGTGAGGGAGGGTTTTTTTGTTTGTTTGAGTCTAAAGTGTCTTTCTCGATGTCCTTTCATTTAAAAAAAAATATTTTTATTGATTTGAGAGAGAGAGAGGGAGAAAGAAAGACATCATTTGTTGTCCCACTCACTGATGCATTCACTGGGTGATTCTTGTTCTCTCCCTGACTAGGGATCGAACCTACAACCTGGACACATCGGGGCGATGCTCTAACCAACTGAGCCTCTCGGCCAGTGCTGTTTCCCCTCCGGGACTTTATTTGAGAGATCCAAATCTTCCTTTCTAGAGCAGAATGCAGTGTGCAGTCCGTGAGAATATCCTGGATTACTTCCCAAGGAATAGCTACAGAGAGCGTTGTTGGGACAACTGGGCGACGGTGACGGTGGTGTGTGCTGGAGGCAGTGTGGTCATGTCAATGTTCGGCATCTTTCGAGAGACGGTGATGTTCCGGTCACGTCGGGGATCAGTCCTGTGCTCCTGGAGACAAGCCAGGGCGTTTCAGTGTGGAGAGCGTGAAGTCTGCAGCTTCCCTTCGGACAGATGGTTCAGGGACCATTTGAGCGACTTAGAGGCAGGCAGGGAGGGAGCAACACATGCGATGGACCAGAAATGATAACAAAAAAGACGCCGCATTTTACACTTCATTCCACACGTCATCTAATTTAGCATGTATCTGTCATGGAACACACCTCAGCAAATGTTAGCTGACCTTCAGCGATGACTCAGTGCCCTAAAGCTGGGAGCTGAATTGCTTATGGTGATCTACTGGCTTCCCGTCTCTGAGCTGATCTTGGCCTTGGAGCCACTTGGTAACCAAAAAGTCCAACAGCCATCTCTCTCCAGCCTGAGCTCCAAGTGTATTTCAGATAGCTTCACATTCATGCGGTGCAAGTACAGAGAAGAAACGAAAAAAAAGTGGAGAACTTGCCTGTGGAGTTGGGCAGGACCGTGGGGCACACTTCCTGGTCGGACCCAGGATGGGGACACTCTCTGGTTCATCTCTCTGGACTGCACCCTGGGTGGCCCTGCCAGAGCTGAGCAGCAGGCGACATGCCATCCCTCTGACATTCACCCATCCATCTGCTAAAGAACCAAAGTGCCTGGGAGGCTAAAGACCCCCTCCTGCAGAGAATTAAAGCAGCATCCTTTCCCTGGCCTCTGCCTCCTGGTATCTGAGGTGGTGCGTCCGCGTCCAGTGCTCATTCCGGACTCAGAAATGTAAGCCATCCTGTGGATTCACACCCAGCCCTGCCTGGCCTTCAAACCCCGGCTGCAGAGCGGCTGGTGTAACTACCCCTGGAGATAGAGAAGATTCCACCCGTACGTGTGATCTTGTCTCAGAGGGCTTGGTAAAGTTCTGGATTCATCTAAGGGGAGGTTGATATTCTGAGGGTATGAGCACCAGGAAACCCTTCTCTCTGGAACCCTCCTCTCCCCAGGTGCTCATGCTCAGCTCCAGAGCTAAGAGAAACGGATTCGTTTCTCAGAAGAGAAACTAACATTCACGCAGCAAGTTAGTAGTGAACACGGTTGCCCCCACAAGGGGCAAGGTTTGCAGGTGTGCCTGTGTGAGTATTAGACTAGGCAGGGAAATTCTTGGGGCAGGTGGGAGGCAAATGCTGCCCCCACTCGGAACCACCGCGTGGACACAGTCCGCCGCCAGTTTGTTCCACAGAGCCAGGTGGTGGGAAGTCCTCCATCTGGGAGGCTTCCCCTGGGGAAGCGTGAGTGGGGCTCCCATCACAGACGGAGTGTCGGGGCCAGAGAAGTGACAGACAGGAAGTCCAGCGAGGCCTCGGGAGATGCACACATGTGCTGTGTGAACTCCGAAGGGCCATACCCAGAGCTGTGTCAGGGGCTGGGGACCTAATGCTCAGCTTCCTCTCTCCCAGTAAACGGGAGCTGGGCCAGCCGCCCCCTTGCTGCCTGCCCTGCAGCTCCCAGCTCCTCACCGGAATGTGGCCCTGTCTGGAATGGCCTGTGTTTTGTGCCTGGAGGGAGGGAGGGTGTGTGTATCTGCACACTCAGAACTCTGTGTAGCCAACAGAGCAGGTGGCTCTTGCCACACAAGTCCTGTGTGTTGCTAAACCCAACAAGCAGGTGACGCTCTTTGGTCTCCCTCCCCTTGCCCTGCCCCTCCCCAGGCCTGGAATACAAAGAACAGCACGTACATACTCTCCATCATGCTTCTCCTCGTCTCCCCACCCCCGCATAGCATGCTTCAAACCTCCCCAGACCCCACCCATGTGAACATGCTGGGCTGCCCCTCTTCTGAGGACACAGGTGAGCGCTCTCTGCAGGTCCCCCCACCAGTGTCTCCCCAGCCCCATCCTAGAGAAGCACGTTGGGGGGCAGTTTTTAGGCTGCTGAGCCGTGGGCTACGCACCACCCCCTCTGGGCTCTGGTGCCCTGTGCACTCTCCCTCTTCTCAGGGAGCTGGGTAGGGAGAGTCCCAGGCTGGGTTTCCTGGGTGCAGGACTCAGGGTGTCCCCTAGAGAGTGTGTAAGCGATGCCGCCTTTGAGGAGGGAAGAAGGGAGGCAGGAGGGGAAGTTGGCTGTGAAGGCCTCATCAGCTCTCACCTCCAGCTCTGGAGCTGGGTTGACGAGGTCTGATGCCAAGGCAAGCAGCCAGGCCCCTGTGCCCCTGCACCCTGGTGTCTACGGACCATAGACTGGGCATGGGCTTCCCCTGGGGGACACAGTGACCTTGCAGCAGGCCGCCTCCGCCTCCTTCAGGGCCAGCGGTTTGTGAAGTGTCCACAGGTGGTATGCCAGGTAGGGTGTGAGGGATGCGGGACCATCTGCACCCACTGCAGGGTTGGCCCCACACAGGGTAGACACACCTTGGAATCTGGAGGAATGTAGAAAACATTCTCTTGCTGCTTCTACTACAGTTTTTAAAAGTTATTGTTAATGGTGCCAGGCCTGAGTTCTTTCTAACTCTGGGATGTCAAACCGCCCATACCCTTGAAGTCAACAGAGAAAACTGTTAACCCATGGGTATCTTCCTCTCTTCCTGTTGGCTCTCCAGCATTTTTATTCCCTTTTGTGCCCCCAGCCCTGCCCCATACGCCTCTACCCCACCGCCTGCTGTCTCCTGGACATTTGCTCCTTTCCATGGTGTAGAGGCCCACCATGGCTCACTGAGAGCTACCAGTGTGATGTCACTGAACGTGGGGTTGGGAAGAGTCCTGAGGTTCTAGTTCATTCCAGAGTGCCAGCCCTGGGGAACACCAGGAAGGGAGGGGCCTGGGGTGGGCCTGTATCATCGGTAACCATGGGTAACAGTGGGCCTGTGTGACCCCCAGCAGAACAGCAGGGCCGGAGCGAGGAAATGAAACATCATCCTGTCATTTCAGGCCCTGGCATCATCCCCCAAGCCCAGGGGGAAGGCCCTCAGGAGGTCCCTGGAGGCCTCACCAATTGTCACTTTCTCCCATGGAATGCTCTGACACTTGTCACAGTCACCGTCACACACTGTCGGCTGCCCTTGATGGACAGAGCCTGCAGCCACTTTGTCCTCCCTGTCTCGGCCTCCAGGAGCTCTGGGGTGGGGGCTGAGGGAGGGTCTGGGAGGAGTGGCGGAGAGCAATCAATTCTCTCCTCCCCTGCTCAGTCCCAGGGAGCACCAAAACCAGGCAGGTGGGGTGGGAGGAGGTTCCATTCTGTTCTGCTCAGGGCTGGGGACCCTGGAGCCCTACTGAGGGCTGTGGGTCTGGCCAAGGTGCCAGGTGGTCACCTCCTGCCTCCATGACCCTCACACCTGAGAACCCAGGTCAGGACCCCAGCAAGGCAATCCTGGTTCATCTCCGGCAGGATGGCCACTGGGTGGAGTGTCCCTAAGGGGGTAGCAGGCATTGCCTCTTCTGTCGTCAGGCCCCTGGGGCCTGCTGTGTGGACTGGACATTTGTCACAGCAGTGGAGAGATGGCACAATGACACCCACCTCACGGGGGAAGGAACAGAGGCCGCAGAGGGTAGGCGAGGGCCCAGGCCTACGTAGAAAGGGGGCAATTGGGATTTAAAGCTGGGTTTTGTTTTGTTATGTTTTGACTCCAAAGACCAAAGACTGTAGCTCAAAAAAGTCCCTCTGCTAATATTAGCAAACTGGATCCAGCATCACATTAAAAAGACCATGCCCACCACGATCCAGTGGGATTAATGCAGGGGATGCAAGGACGGCACGGTCATTGCCAAGCGGTAACTGTGATACACCACACAAACTAGACAACAGGCAAAAATCCCAGGGTTGTATCTACAGATGCAGAACAAGCATCTGATAAAACTCTGGCATCCACTGATGATAAAAACACTCAGCCAAGTGGGAACAGAGGGAGCATTCCTCAACGTGGTCAAAGCCATATAGGAAAAACCTACAGCCAACTCGTACTTAATGGACAGAAACTAAAAGCGTTTCCCTTAAGATCAGGAGCAAGACAGGTGTGGCTGCTTTGGTCACTCTTGTTCAACACCGTAGGGGGAGTTCTGGCCACAGTGATGGACAAGAAGAAACGAAAGGCATCCACACTGGAAAAGAGGAAGTAAAACTGTCGTCATTTGCAGATGACATGATATGGTACATAGAGCACCCTATAGGCTCCACCCAAAACTACCAGACCTAATAAATGAATTCGGCAAAGTAGCGGGATACAAAGTCGACACTCAGAAATCGATGGCATTTCTGTACACCAGTCATGAACTAACAGAAAGAGAAACCGAGAAAACAACCCCGTTCACTATTGCAACAACAACATATAGAGTACAAATTCAGTAAAAGGGCAGTACTCAGGAAAGCACAGGACCCGGAAGAAAGATACAAATAAGAGGAAGCACGTTTTGTGTCCGCGGACTGGAAGAGCTAACATCATTAAAATGTCCACACGACCCAAAGCTATCTATACCTTCAGCGCCATTCCTGTTAAAATGACAGTGGCCCATGTCACAGATCTCAAAATATTTCAAAAATTTACATGGAACCAAAAAAAGACCCCAAGGAGCCTCAGCAATCTTCAGAAAGAAGCACCAAGTTGGAGAGATTACAATACAGGACATCAAACTACACTGCAAGGCCACTGTCATCAAAGCAGCCTGGTACTGGCATAAGAACAGACACATAGACAAATGGAATGGAATAGCGAGCCCAGAAATAAACGCATGTCTCTCTGGTCAGTTAATGTTTGACAAAGAGGGAAACGGCATACAATGGAGGAAATAGTCTTTCAATAAATGGGGCTGGGACATTTTGTTACAGGTAAAAAAAGTGAAACTAGACCACCGACTTACACCATACACCAGAATAAAATCAAAATGGATAAAAGACTTAAACATAAGTTGTGATACTGTAAAAGTCCCAGTGAAAAACATAGGCAGTAAATTCCAGATACCCCACGTAGCAATATTTTCGCCAGTATATCTCCTAGGGCAAGGGGAATAAAGGAAAAAATAAACACATGCCACAGCATCAACAGCTAAGGACAACGTCATCAAAATGAGCATGGAACCCACTGTATGGGAGGGCATATTTGCCACTGATACATCAGACTAGGATTTAATCTCCAAAATATATAAAGAACTCACACAACTAAACACCAGGAAGACAAACAAGCCAATGAAAAAATGGGCAAAGGGTCTGAATAGATGCTTCTTCAAGGAGGACATACAGAGGGCCCATAGACATGTGAAAAATGCGCAGTATCGCTAACCATCAGAGAGATGCAAACTAAAACCACAATGAGATACCATCTCACACCAGTCAGAAGGCCATCATTAATAAATCAACAAACAACACGTGCTGGTGAGGACGTGGAGAAAAGGGTCATTCCAGGGACCCTTGTGCACTGTTGGTAGGAATGCAGACTGGTGCAGCCACGGTGGAAAACAGTCTGGAATTTCCTCAAAACACGAAAAATGGAACTGCCTTTAGAACCTGGGATTCTACCCTAAGAATCTTGAAACACCAATTCAAAAGAACCTATGCACCCCAATGTTCACAGAAGCGCAGTTTACAATAGCCAAGTGCCGGAAGCGACATAAATACCTACCAGTGAATGAGTGGATCAAAAAACGATGGTACATTCACACAATGGAATACTACAAGCAGTAAAAAGCACAGAATTGTTACCTCGGCAACAGCATAAATGGAACTGGAGACAAGCATGTGACGTGAAGTAAGTCGGACGGTGACAGACAAATACTGTATGGTCTCACTGTAAGTGGAATCTAATGAACAAAATAAACTAACGAGCAAAACAGAACCAGTGACATGGAAGAGCTGCAGGAGATGGGGAGGTAGGGACTTTTTGAAAAAAGGGGAAGGGACTAGTCAAAGAACAGGTATGAGTGACCCATGAGGATGGACTGTGGGAGTCAGGGGTGGGCTGAGGGGAGAAGGGAGAAAGGGGAAAAATTTGGACAGCTGTAATAGCATAAACAATAAAATATTTAAATTTAAAAAATTCCACTCTTGTTTAGCAGCAGCTTACCATTTAACACGCATTTATGAAAGTGCCGGGCACTGCCAGGCATCTTGCATGTATTCGTTAGTCTTTTCAAACAATTCTAGGAAGTAGATATTTTTATTCCTATTTTATAAAGGAAAAGTGTGGGGCTCAGGAAGGTGAAGCAGAGTGTGGAAATCGACCTAGGGAGCCCCTGCCCTGGGCACGGGGCTGTCTCCTGGTGGGCTCTTGCGGCTCAATGCATCTAGCTGTCGGACACCTCCTGCCAGCACCCAGGCCCAGTCCAGGCAAATTTTGTGTGAACGGCTGCCACCTTGTGGCCAAGTTACAAACCTACCATTTACTGGGAGGATGCCGTAGCTTGGGAAGGGGGAACTTTGGGACACAGATGTAGTCAGTGTCTGGGAAGAGACCCCCATCAGCAGCTTGCTTTTTTTACATATATATATTTTTAAATATATTTTATTGATTATACCATTACAGTTGTTCTATTCCCCCCTTTCATTCCCCTCCACCTGCACACTCCCTCCCCCACCATTCCCCCCCTTAGTTTATAACCATGTGTCTCAAGTTCTTTAGATTCTATATTTCCCCCACTATTCTTGCCCTCCCCCCTATCTATTTTCTACCTACTCTCTATGCTATTTTCTGTACCTTCTCCCCCCTTCTCCTCCTCCCACTCCCCTGTTGCTAACCCTCCATGTGTTCTTCATTTCTATGGTTCCACTCCTGATCTAGTTGTCCTCTTAGTTTGCTTTTGTCTTAGGTGTGGTTGTTAATAACTGTGAGTTTGCTGTCCTTTCACTGTTCATATTTTTATCTTCTTTTTTTTTAGATAAGTCCCTTTAACATTTCATATAATAAGGGCTTGGTGATGATGAACTCCTTGAACTTGACCTTATCTGAGAAGCACTTTATCTGCCCTTCCATTCTAAATGAAAGCTTTGCTGGATAGAACAATCTTGGCTGTAGGTCTTTGGATTTCATGACTTGGAATACTTCTTTCCAGCCCCTTCTTGCCTGTAAGGTCTCTTTTGAGAAATCTGCTGACAGTCTGATGGGTACTCCTTTGTAGGTGACTGTCCCCTTATCCCTTGCTGCTTCTAGGATTCTCTCCTTCATTTTAGTCTTGGCTAATGTAATTATGATGTGCCTTGGTGTGTTCCTTCTTGGGTCCAACTTCTTTGGGACTCTCTGAGCTTCCTGGATTTCCTGGAAGTCTATTTCCTTTGCCAGACTGGGGAAGTTCTCCTTTATTATTTGTTCAAATAAGTTTTCCACTCGTGGCTGTTTCTTTCCCCCTTCTGGTACCCCTATAATCCGGATGTTGGAACGTTTAAAGATGTCCTGGAGGTTCCTAAGCCTCTCCTCATTTTTTTGAATTCTCATTTCTTCATTCCTTTCTGGTGGGATGTTTTGTTCTTCCTTCTGGTCCATTCCATTGATTTGAGTCCCAGTTTCCTTTCCATCACTATTGGTTTCCTGTGCATCTCCCTTCATTTCAATTAGTTTAGCCTTCATATGTTCCTCTAATGTGTGACTAAAATCAACCAATTCTGTGAGTGTCCTGATCACCAGTATTTTGAACTGTGCCTCTGAAAGTTTGGCTATTTCTTGGTCACTTAGAATTATAGGCTCTGGGGCTTTGAGTTCTCCTTGAGCCATAATATTTTGATCTGTTTGCGCCTGTTACATATGAGGGGCAGAGCCCTAGGTGTTCACCAGGGTGGGGCAACTCAGTTGTTGTGTTGTGAAGCTGTATGTGGGGGCAGGGGGGTCAAAGAGGGCCAATGGTGGTTCCCTCTGCTGCTTCCCGCCACTGGGGCCTGTGTGGTCTGTCTCACTGCTCCCTCCTTTGCCTGGTTTATCGGCATGTGAATGTGTGACCTTGGTCAGCCTGCCACCTTGCGCCCTCACTGGGTCTGCCCATCGCAAGCACCGCCCGAGTGTCCTGCGCAACCCCGCTCCGCCAGCAGCTGGCTCCGCCCCTCTTACTGGTCTGGCTGAATGGTTCATTGTCAGACTTCAGTACAGTTCAGTTTTCTGTCTTTTGGTTGCGTTTTTTGTTACTAAAACTTTGTTGTCTTTAAACCTGGTTGTGTGAGGAGGCACAGTGTTTTCATCTACGACTACATCTTGGCCAGAAGTCTCCCAGGAGCTCGCTTTTTAAGGCTGTTGCACAGCCAGAGTGCCAACTCTGGGCCTCAGAGGGAGGGGCCGGGCTTCCCACGTGCTTCAGAACAGAAGGTGGGACTTGGGTGTGGGCGTGGTGGGTCAAAGGTTTCCTGGAGAGTCCCCGCTGGGGCCCACAGGAGGAGCCCTGAAGGTAAGCCTCAGCCCCCTTTGTCCTTAAACCCTCCCCCCAAGGTGCTGGTCCTTCCCCTGGTTGGCCAGGGTGGGGGTGGGGTTGGGCGGGTGGGGGTGGGGAGAAGCAACATTGGGGCTATGAGGTTTTTCCTGGAGAGAGGCCCCCAGCCCCTGCCTTCCATAGTCCACCCTGTGTAGACACTGTCCCCAACTCCGAGGGACAGAGTCACAGACGCTCCGTCTCACCCACCAAATCTGACCTGTGTGCCGGCCTCAGTGCAGGCTCTGGGCTGTCCCATTCAGGCCTTTACAGTCTCCCAGGCTCTGTCCTTCCTGCCTTCTTCCCTTTGCACTTTGCTGGCCCAAGGATGGGCCAGTCGGATTTCTCCCCGGTTACGAGAACCCCACTCTAGGCTCCCCGTGGTCTGCAGGAGAGTGTCCAGCTTCTGGACCTGATTTTCCTCTCTCCCTCCTTCTGCCCCACGGGCCGGTCCGAGACCTCGTGCCTCCCCGGGGGCTCCGGTCCAGCACGCTTCATCCAGGCTGCACATTCAGATCACCTGGGGAGCTTGGAGCCTGCCGGGGCCCAGAACACGCCCGTGGACATTCCAAAGTAATTGGCCCAGGACCTGGAGGTCGTGGGGTGTTTAGGGAGCTTTCCAGGTGATTTCCATATGTAACCAGGGGCCTAATGCACAGCCATTGCTCTGGACTTCTCCCCCGATGGCCTGCATATTTCTTCGCCCGCTGGCTGAGCCTGCTCGCCGCTTGGCCCAGAGTGTCCTGTCCGCTTTTCTACTGTACTCTCTCCTGCCCGGGAGTCCGTGGCTCCTGTGCAGCCCACGCAGTCATCTTTGCAGGGCTTTGCATTTCTGGGCCAGCCGGGAGCCTGCTGTGTCCCCCACTGACTGGCTGGTGAGTCTGCCTCATACTTACGACTGTGAGATTTTGACTGGGTTTTCTTTATCTGTGTATCCCTCAAATCTGACAGTGCCTGAGACAAAACTGTGCTTGGCGACAGTGAAGGTTGATGAATGCCCCGATGGGGGTCCTGTGCAGGTAGCCAGTCTGCATGGTGCTAAGACCCTCAGCCTTCCAAAGTCTCCCCTTCTGGGAAGCCCTTGGGGCCACGAGCAATGGTCTCACACTGAGGGAACCTGTTCAGACCCCCTGGGCCAGCTGGAGGGTGGGGTGGGCAGGGTGGTGGCAGCCTGGAACAAGACTTTGGGGCAGGTCCTCCTCCAACCTCCCCCGCTGCATCCAAATGTCTCCCCCGTGACGAATGGGTCATGCCTCAGTTTCTGCTTTCAGAAAATCTGTGCTGAGAGCAAAGACTTAACAGTAACAGAAACCAGCAGTTACTGAGGACTCACCCTGTATCAGGGACACAGGCACTTTCTCGTTGCGTCATCATGGTTGCCCTGTTCTCATCCATTGGGACTGCTTGGGTTCACCAACACCCAGGCTCCTCCTGGGCCCAGATTCAACATCTGACTCCACTTGCTAGTCTCTCTGGGGGTGGGGGTGGAGTGGGGTGTGGTCCACGCAGCCCCTGCAGAATGGACTAGAGGTGGTGTGGCCCGGGAGAAATAATTACACGCATGGTCTTGGATCTGTTTTTCTATCCACCAGCTGAATGGAGAGGACGTCAAAGGTCTTGGGGACCGAGAAGAAGGCAGAGCGACAGATGGAAGGAGCCTGGACCTTGAGGGACTGAGCGCAGTGGGGCCTGTGCCATCCTCGCTGACCCACAGGGGACTGCCTATGAGTGAGAACTCAATTTTTTTTTTCATTTGTTGACATACCTTTGGTTTATTTAGCAAAGCGGCTAATGCTATTGGGTTGGCCAAAATTCCATTCCATTTTTTCCATAAAATAAAAGACACATCTTCTATTTTCACCAATAATTTGACTGATCTGGACATTCTGAGTATGTTGCCTACCTCCCACTATTGGCTTCTAGTGGGTAGAGGCCAGGAGCCCTGCTGAACATCTTCCAATGCATAAGACAGGCCACAGCAAAGAATTATTTGGCTAAAATGCCAAAGGGACCAAGAAACCGTGCAAGCCACTTTGACACATTCGATCAGTCACAGCACCTCTCCATACACTGCATGAATCTTTTTTTTGCATTTCAGTTGCATTTTATTTTTCTTGAAATAATAAAGCATAATATGCCGAAAATGTTGCATATCTTCTTCCATCTTCAGTGTTAAAATGGCTGCACAAAAATTGGCCAATTTTGCCAAGTTTTTGAAAAATGCACGCTGTTATGGCCACTGTCACAATAGACTCTAAAACAGCTGTCTTGAATGACGTTGAAGACAACAACACACCACTACAGCCACCATACAGGAAAAAAGGGGATGGACTTTTTGGCCAACCCCATACTTACCCTAATGAGTGCATTGTAGCCATCCCAGCCTCTTGCTCAGTAAACGTCCAGTTAGGGCGTGTGCCCAGGTGGGCTGACTTCAGAGGGCACAGTGTTCCTCCCCGCGCTGTCCTCCAGAATTCTGTGTCACTGTGCAAGTACTTCTGGAAGCCACTGACCATTTCGTCCCGGTCATTCTAGGAGTGACCTGAGGAAAGGCAGGGGAGGACTTTTGACTCACGCCTGTCTGCTCTTCCCAGGTTACGGGCTTGGGGCCTGTGTGCACTGTGAGAGGCCGGGCTGGCCTGGGTGAGACAGAACACTCACGGGTAATCACAGATGGCTGGCATGACAGAGAGTTCCAGGTTCTCTGGTGCACGTCTGTGGATGCGTGAATCTGAGTGCTTCACTATGTGTCCAGCCCTCTGGGTCTTCCTGCCTGGGCTCTGGGGTCAGCAGGCTCCCCACTGGCTTCTTGCTAGAGATCAAGTTCCTGTCTTGCTTGACACCCCCCTGGTGGCATCCACCCCAGGGAGACATGACTCAGTGGTCCGTCCCTCTCACAGCTTCCACTGAGCCGGGATTCGGGTGGGGGGCTGTGCTGTGGGCGCACGTCCAGGTGGTCTGGAAGACTTGTTGGCTCACATGAGGCAAAGACAGCAGAACCTGGGCCAGGAAGGGGCTGTCTCCCGCCCCCTGTTCTAGTCCTGAAGGGAACGGGTCCGAACTTTGCGTGGCAGTTGGGGAAATGGTGTCTGCATGTGCTTCTGAGCAGGAAGTCTCTGGGACCTTTTAGGTTGCTGGTTCACTTTGCTAAATCATAACTTGACCTCCTGGTGACGCTGACAGAGTCCAAGAGTCCCACACCTGGCGCAAAGCAGACTAGCCCCTCTTCGCCTTTCCTCCCACCTGGAGCAACATCAGCCCGGCTGGGTGACTGGGGGGCCATGGTGACTTAGAGACTCACAGGGTCCCAGGGAACCACCCAGCCTTCCCTGGGGAGGTTTTGAAATCTCCAGAGTTGGGCTTGCATCCAATGCCACCACTTACCAGCTAGGGGATGGTTGGCCTCCACCTCCTCACCTGCAAAGTGAATGCTGCTCGGAGCTCGTCCTTGCAGCTGGAGTTCGACTTGATTTTACTTCTGTTTCTTCCTCTGTAGTCGGGAGCACATGCCCTCACTCCAGGGCAATGGCCGATGGCCTCGTCCTTTGCCCCCCACTGATGACCACGTCAGCTCCCTGCCCATCCTCACTACAACCATGGACAATTCTAATTGTTCATGCAATTAAAATGGCCTCCCTCATGCGTTCAGTTTTTAAAACGCAGTCTTTAATCTGTGCATCTTCTGCAGTCTGCCCACCTCTTCTGTGTGTCCCACCACAGGCCTTTTGCATACACTGTTCCCTGGTCTGCAGTGCATTCTCCTCTCTTCCCCTGGTTAAGTCCCGCTGACCGTTCAGGCTCAGCACCTGCTGTGACACTCCCAAGTCACATCCCCAATTGTGCGCACCCACGGCTTTATAGCTCTGTGCCTGTGGGCACTAACACCCCTGTCATTTCCACGTCATAGTGTCATTATTGGGGCACTGTTACCCTGCCCCTGAGTGGTGGCACGAGGACCCATTTCACGTCTGCTCACCGCTTTTATCCCCAGAATGTAGCACAGGACCCGGCACATGGCAAGCACTCGGCATAACATTGTGGGATGCATGCATGGTGAGGGTTCAGTGAGCGTATTGGGCGCGGGGCACTGTTTAGAGGCATGCAGTGAACATCTGTAAATATTAGCTATTAATGATGCCATTATTCTACCTGTAGGGTTGGTAAAAAAAAAAAAATCTCTCTAAATCACAAGTGCTTTTCTTACCGGGGTTGCTTTAGGGGTGCACGTTTTGTAGTAAATTATTGATCTAGTCTGGAGGGAAATGCAAACTCGAGCATGTCTCCCAGTGTGGGGAGAGTTTTGGCCGTCAATTTCCTGCCAGCACCTTCCAGCACTAGACGGGGCAGCAGGGAGAAGCCCGATTGTCCCAGAAAAGGTGCAGGGACCCACCCACGTAGGGGTGGGCCTGAGGGTCCTCCCTGCCTGTCCCCCTGCCCCAGGCCCAGACCCTCTCTTTCTGTTTCCTGTGGGGGGTGGGGGCTGCAGGTTTCAGCAGAGATTGGTGTAGAATGCAGAGCAGTTTGGGGGCACTGAGATGCCTCTAGCAATAGTTCCTCCGAAACTTCAACATACCAGCTCACCCCCTTTTCCTCCAGCGACTTCTACCGCGTCCTTGCCTCAAAGCACTTCCACAGAAGACCAGTGTCCACAGGAGTTTTAGAGACTTTATTTATGTATAAACCATTTAAACACTTTGCCATAAATTATCTTTGCCTGTCCCTAGTCTTTGCTTAGCAGCAAATTAAAATTAATATAAAAACTCGATGAACAATTCATACATGTATATTACAAAAAAGTTCCTGTACCAAAGTTCTTATTAGACATTTTTTTGTTGTTTTTTTTAAAACTTTTTTTGTGTTTGTTTTTTGTGGGTTTTCTTTTTTTTTTAGTTTTTTCTTTTTTTTTTTTTAATTTTCTCTCCTCGTGGTGACTGTCATGTGATTGTCTCAGTTTCTGGACCAAACAAACACACTAATAATTTTAAATCTGAAACAGTGATTGTGCCTTGAGGCTTATGTATGTACAGGGTGATCTGAAGTGGTGCCCGTCAGCAAGAGTGTCACAATGCCACACCTCTACTGCCACTGATACCCACAAACTACGGAATCTAAACAGACTACACCCTGTAACTGCGTATTACTGTCCACAATGGAATCTTCAAAGACAAAAAGAGTATGAAATTTATCTGTAGTGAGTATAGCCACCATTTTGAATTGTAAGTTTTACACTCTGAGCTCAAAGAGATTAGCTCAGGCCACACTCAGTGGGGACCGGAGCGTTAAGTGCTGAACGGTACTTTTTTTTTTTTCCGCCTTGACGTTTGATATGAATTTCCTTTCGTGTTTCCCCCTCGTGTTTTTGCTTTTCTTTAAAAAGTATTTCCAGTGCTCACTCTTTCACTTGTATGCGCCCCCCCTCCCCAGTCGCTACACACAAATCACCCCCAAAGTCATGTTTTAAATGCACCTGTAGTGAAACGAAAAGATCTGGAATAGGTTTGTCCGACAAGCAGTCTGAATAGGCCTCTCGGCCGGTCTGGCGATGCTGGTCCCAGGGATGTCCGCGCCGCTCACGTGTTAATCAGTGAGGTAATAGAATTGGAGGCCTTCTCGCCTTCCTTTCTTTGTATCTCGGTCGTGTGTTTGCGTTGCTTTCCGTTTTATTATCCATCTTGTGTGTGTTTGTGTGTGTGTTTTCTCTTTTGTTCCTTTTGGACATTTTGCAGCTCTCTGCCGTGTAGACCCAGAACAAGTGGGTCATATTTTTAGGGGAACTTGGAGCATGTTGTGTGTTCGTTCGTTCGTTCGTTCGCTCGTTTGTTTTATTTTCCTCAGAAGTGTCGGCCGGGCTTGAGTCTGCTTCGGGATGTGGGATGTCTGTCTGGGACAGCAGCATCGGAACTCAAAAAATGTGAGCTTGCTTGCTGCTGCTACCCGAAGCAGCCCGGCCCCAGGCCCCTGTTAGGTCTTCATCTCCTTAGGAGAGGAGAGGACAGTCACTCCCGCTGAGCCATCCGGACGAGGAATGGCAGCCGATGATTTTGTTACCTCTTTCCCATCTCGTTCTGTCTTAAAAACTGGATGTTGCTGCTGCAGTCTGCGAGNGTTTTATTTTCCTCAGAAGTGTCGGCCGGGCTTGAGTCTGCTTCGGGATGTGGGATGTCTGTCTGGGACAGCAGCATCAGAACTCAAAAAATGTGAGCTTGCTTGCCGCTGCTACCCGAAGCAGCCCGGCCCCAGGCCCCTGTTAGGTCTTCATCTCCTTAGGAGAGGAGAGGACAGTCACTCCCGCTGAGCCATCCGGACGAGGAATGGCAGCCGATGATTTTGTTACCTCTTTCCCATCTCGTTCTGTCTTAAAAACTGGATGTTGCTGCTGCAGTCTGCGAGCTCTGGGTACTGCTCCACGGGCAGCACGTAGTAGCCCTCGTACCCCGGCACCCGCCCCGTGCTCAGGAGCTGCTGCTTCTCGCCCTCAGTCCACGGGCGGCTCCCCTCGCGCCCGTCCCTGGCCTTCTGCTGCTCCTTGGCCCAGGCGGTGCCCAGGGCCCTCTGCCTGGCCTGGTCCAGGACGCGGGCCTTCTCTTCGTCCAGGGTGTCGGGGGTGAGGCCGTAGCGGATGCTGAGCAGCAGCGTGTCCTGCTGGAACTCCACATTGGTGAACCTTCGAGTCCTGCCGTTGACCAGCAGCGTGGGCTGCGACACGGTCACGTTCACCCCGCTCTCCAGCGCCTTGCGGCCGATGGTGGTGCCCAGCGTGACCAGGTCGCTGTCGGCTGAGCCGACCTTCACGAAGTAGTGGGTGTCTTTGCCCTCGATGCTGTAGTGCATTTTGTCCAGGTAGTAGGCGTTGTTCAGCACGGAAGCCACCTTGCGGCTGTCCTCGCTGGCGATGCTGGACACGCCGGTGGTCACACGCCCTTCTTTGATGGCAAACATGATGCCTTTGCCGATGATGGGCGTGGTGGTGGCAAACCAGTGGCCCGCCTTCTCCCGGATGCTGGCGTGGAGCTTTTTAGCAATGACCTGCCCTTCGAGAGCCAGGAAGGCCTGATTGTGCCTCTCTGTCGTCTGCTGGACACCTGTGATGAGCTGTGGGCATGAGAACACACAGACAGCTGAGATGATGGGCAGGGCAGCCACTCGGGTGGGCTGGGAAGCTCATTACAAAAGGGTCAGGAAGGGAAAAGCCTGGGCTCCTCCCTGTGGGAACCAGGCTCGTGTCTGCAGGGATGTGAGCTAACACGGGCCTTCCATTAGAAACTTAGGACAGGCTGGTGCTTTCTGGGGCTCTGATTGTGTGGCCTGTCTGCTTGAAACTGTGCCACTCACTCAAAAGATGGGATGGAGGTTCACCCCCTGGCTTGCCACGCCTCTCCCTTCCAGGTGAAAGAGGCACTCTGCCCTCTGGTGGTTGGGCACCTGTCTTGCACGCTGCAGCCCCAGCAATATCCTGACCTGAAGGGCAAGGTCTGTGTTTGGGGAGCTGTGAACCCGGCTGCTGTGGCCCAGATTTCTTTGAGGCCAATACCGTGGATACTTTTTAACGTCCTTGGGTTGAGACCTTGCCTCTCAGGGTATGGCTGGGAGCAGTGGAGTCCCCGAGGCCCACCCTGGTAGAATGGTGAGATCTCGAACCTCCCTCTGGTCCTATGGAGTCCGAAGCCACATTCTAACAGGACACCAGGGGTGGTTTGTGTGTGTGGTGTTCACGTTGGAGGGAGCCACTCGCTTTGGATTTGAGCCCTGATTCTGCAGGGGCAGGAAATCACCACCATGGCCTTGGCCTTCAGCTCTGCACTCACAGATGACAACTTGTCTCAATTGGTTGTTGGGGGACAGGCTGGGATAATGGAGGAAGCTGTTGTTTGGGAGGTAATGGCACTTAGATAAATGAGAGAAGTGATGGCTATTCATCCGCTGAGTGGTCCCCGAGGGGCAGAACTGAGAGCACGCTGCTCTCAATTACCCAGCAGCTCCTCCTTGTCTCTCAAGTTTGGACAATTATCCAGAGCAGCTGAGACCTTTCGGATGTTCGTAGGGCTGAGCACTGGCTCTGGGGGTGGTGGTGAGCTGAACTGGGAGGCCCGCCCCTCCTGCTGTGTTGTGGCAGGGCTCTGAGCTGCGCCTGCACGGAAAATGGCCACCCTTCAGTCATCAGGGACAGCCCCCGGCACCCATTCTGTCCAGAAAACTCAACCTGTATCCATTTGCACCGCAAAACCCTCATGCTTGACGTGGGGCATAAAAATGTTCTTGCACGGGACAGAGACTGCAGAGCGTGGTTTTAGGATGTCCCATAAAAGCCGAGAAAGGGCTGTGCTTCTATAGATGGTGCAGGTAGAAGTGTGCTGCTAGATTTCCCTGTGCTGTTGTTAATCCAGGAATGACTCGGGGGTATCTACCCAACAGGTAATGATACCACAACGAAGGCCACCATCGAGGTTCGGGAGAAGTACGCGCTGCACCAGACAGGTGACAGGGTGACAGCGTTGGCTTTCTTGGGGGGGCGCAGCAGTTCGTGCGCCTTTTATACCCAGCGCCAGTGTTTTGCTCCTCTGCCCACAGGCCCCTGGCTCCCACGGGCCTCTGTTTGCCAAAGGGCACGACGGCCATCGGCGCGTTCTTGGCAGGAGCCCCGGCTTACCTGTCCACTCTCACTTGCTTGGCTTTCTGACAGTTCATAGGGAGGAGGCACGAAGTACATCTTGGCTCTTGGGAAGCCAGGGATTATGTTGCTAAGCTGAAATCCAAACATCACAAGCCAGCTTTTCACGTCTGTGGTGGAAAGAGAAACAAAGATTTCTGAAATCATTATGGGTGGAAAGCCATCGAAGATTTTTGGAGAGAGAGCAAGATAAAAGGGATGCTTGGGTGGGAGTCCAACAGGGGTGGGAGGCAGAAGCCTGGGAAGGTCTCCTGGTCCAGGCCCAGAGCTTCTCGACGCAGGGTCCAGTAAGTAGATGTCCTTCCAAACTTGGGCAGTTCCTAACACCCACCGCCCCCCACCCCACCACAGGGCGCACACTCATCTTGGGTCCTGGAGCGCCCTTCCCAAGAAGTACCTTCTGGCTCTCTCACCCCTTTCAAGTCTTCTCCGATGTTGCCTCCCCCTTAGGGCTGACCCAACCCCCATGGTTAACACCTGCCCCGACCCCGGCAATACCGAGTCTCCTTGCTCTGCCCATTCCCTCTCCCCTCCCCCCCACACCCCATCCTGTAATCACCTTCTAATGCGCTGCAGCACTTGGATGTGGATTGCACCTATTGGTTATGGTCGGAGTGTAAGCTCCACGAGGGTAGTGCGCGAACAAATCTATTTTAGTCATGGCCAACCCCACCCCCTGGGCCCTACAACAATGTCTGGTGAGCACAAAATAGGTGCTCAGTAAGTGTCCTTGGAATGAATGAATGGATGGACGGATGAACACTGAACACAGGTGGCAAAGGCTTCCTTGCCTGGTTGGAGGGTGAAGGAGGAACTACCGATACCTGCCCGAGAACTTGCTTCTAGAGGGACTAAGTAAGGAGGTGGGACAACTGCCTACTTCCTGCCCTGGGACTGTCGTGAGGGAGTTAAGGTTGACTTTACTACTAAACATCCATGCACGTGAGAACCCTCTAATGGGGTCGGGGGAGGGTGGGATCGGGAATCCATGGTGCATTCTTTGGCCTTGGGCACAGACTGGTCCTTTGGCAACTACACAGGTTAGCGCTAGCCCACGTAAGGGTTATTTAGCAACATAGGTTTGACACCATGTTCAGACGTGTGTTGGCATCCAGCAACAATCACATACTGACAAAGCGGCTCTTTTGTGCAAGGTGGGTGCCGGGGGCTGCGGAGTGTGCCTTTCCCAACTTTGGATATTCACGTTCACTCGCTCCTGCTGCTTTGCCCTAACCGGGCAGCACCTGTGCCGGCAGGGACTGTACTTCCTGGTTCCTGAAAAATAAATTTGCCTTTTCCACTTAAGTACGTCCATTCGTAAAAAGAGAAACTCGGTCCCTACCGTAAGTGGGGGAGCACACTCACTTGATGCAAACAGAAAAGAACTGTCAAATTAAAACGAAGCCAACAAAACCAAGCAATGCAAGAAAATGGAGCGGGATTCTGTTGCCAGAGAGTGAGCGAGTCTTAGATCTGCTCTGTCCGTTCCAAGGGGAGATTAGAAGTGTCAATGAGGTGGCAAATACATACTCCTCCTCGACTGATCTGGAAGAGTATAAAGAGGACTGAAGAGACACAAACGTCCACATGCCTGCTCCCACGCTCTCTAGTCCCTCCTCTGTGCACCACGTAAAATCGCCCCACCTTCCACTGTAAACTGGGCCGTGGAGGGAGGGCCCAGAAAGGTCCGAGGGGTCTTTGGCCTCAGGAGACTCTCCCCACCCTGGTCTTTTCCCCTCAGGGGTCCCTCCCTGGTGCTCAGGAGGTGATCCCTGGTCCCTGCCTTTGGGACCAGGGATCTTGGTCTTGGGAGACCACCCCTGACCAATTACTGCTCACGTCATCTGCCTTTTTAGTCTCTGACATGGCTTGATTTTGGACTCTTTCCCTGTTGGAAGATGTTCGTTCACACCGCCTATCCCTCCCTTTTGCAGGAGGCACTTCCTGCCCCACGAGCACCCCTTGCCTCGGAAAGCCGCTGGTCTCATCAGGGGAAAGGCCCCTGATAATCTGCTGAGAGGGAGTCCTCCAGGCAGGGGCTGGGGCTGCAACCCCTCCTAAGAGCTCATTCTTCCTTCTTCTCAGGCTCCCCGGGGTGTGCGACTGTGCTGCCATCTGGAATGTTCTCTCTCCTAAAACACTGTCAGCCCAGCAGCTTGGCTGCTAAGTATAGACAGGAGAAGGGGGTCAGGGAACTGGGAGGCTGTGCCTTCCTGCTCACGTATGAAAACAAAGCCCCACAAAATCCGACTCTGCGCTCACAGGTGCCTGCCCGGGGCGAGGGGCAGGGAGAAAATACAAGTCACCGTGGGCGACATCCAGGAGGTTTGCTCGATTTGAAATCTGGGGTCTCAGGCTTGCCAAAGCCACGCCACTCAGGGCAGAGCCTGGATCTGTTTCAGGGTGGAGCTGGAGACCCCTCCCCACACCCCCACTTTTCACCTCCAAAGTCCCCATGTCCAAGTCCATTGCTGCACGGGCATCGCAAACACACTGACCTTTCTTAGACTTCGTGCTGTGCCAGGTGCTTTATGAGGTGCAATTTCACAATCCTGTGGGTGACTACAATGATCATCATTTTGCTGATGAAGAAACTAAGGCCCAGGAAGGTTAAGACTTCTGTTCAAGGCACCCAGCAAGTGACAGGCAAGGCCAGAATGGGTCATAGGCCCGGGTGCTGCCATCTGGGCCCTGTCGGTCCTCGGTATGTTTCGGATGGAGGGTCTCTCCCTGGATGCTAACATGGGGGGCGGGGGCTGTCTTTTCATGAACGCCTTTTGATCACAGGTGTATCGATCATCAGTATATTACCTTAAAGATAACTGTTTTAAAGGTTGTTGCTTTGGAGCCCATGAGTGGGAAAGAAATCCTTCTTGCTCTCAGTCACCCCTTCCTAGTGGCTACCCCTCTGCTCCCACCCAGGTGTCTTGGGGCCCGTCCTGGGAGCCAGCAACACCCCCAGGAGGACACTGGGCCTCTTCTGGCCTCAGGAACTGCCGCTTGCACTCAGAGAGTGGTTTCCAAACACCAGAAACTCTCTTGAGCACCAGAGAGAAGGGCCTGTTCCTGATGTTCCTCCTGACTATATTTAATTAGTTCTCCTGCTTAAACTGTGAATGGCAAGTTCAAGCACTCTGCTCCTCTCCTAAGTGGCAAGTGGAGACTCATTTAGATGGGCGTTACAGTGGCCCCACCTGCGAATAGTGGGGAATAAGCTGGCGTTCTCTGCGGGGGTCCGCTCTCCAGGGGTCCCGTCATCCTGACCCAGCAGCTGGCGTGGCCCTGTGTGGGTCCTGCTCTCTCTTTCTCCAGGCCCCCTTTGCACAGCTCGGGCCGACATCAGCCTGAGCCATGGGGCTCCTCTTACACCACCGTTTATGTCAGATTCTTTCTAATGGTTTCTGGATCCAGTTTTGTTGGACTTAGTTCAATTTGATTTAATTCCCATTTAGTGAGTCTCTAGGAAGCACTGGAATGAGGACAGACATCTCGCCATTCAGAAAGCTCTCCGCTGGCCGCTGCCTGTGGGTGGGCAAGGCTCTGGGGTGGCGGGTTAGCAAGCAGGGTGGGTGCGGCGGGGCTGTGGCAGCAGTCAGCACTGGACCCCACTCGATGAAAGAGGTGGAGGAGGCAGCAGGGTCGCCAGTGGCCCTGCCCCACCGCCCCGCTGCCACCTTGCATCAGCAGCCTCCAGGGACCCCGCGCCCTCAGCCTGGAGTTAAGTGTGCAAGCCGGTTCCGGCAACCCCAGTCCTGGGCCCTGTCCTCACCCTGTCCTCCAGTTCACATCTAGTATGGTTACAGACCCATCAACAGGAACACCCCCCAAGGGGGTGTCTTTGTCTCCCAGACAACTGTTACACGAACCCCAGGGGAGACTTCAGTCTGATGTTAGGGAAGGAGAAGGGTGCAGAAACTGCTAATGTAACTGTGCCCCCAGAAGGCAGGGTGGGGATTGCCAGTGAGGGACAGCCAAGATGTCCCCAGTAGACACAGGTTACCAACTCTCCCTCCTGGCCACAATTCATCCTGCAGCCTTGCCCAGTTGCCCCACCTCCCAGGGTGGCAGAGGCTCCGGCAGGCAGGACAGGGCGCAGTCAGGAGGGGAGACCCAAAAAAAAGGATTTGGAATGGGGTCCAGGACTCAAGGTTTGCAGAAAATATTAAGATGTCCTCACACCCCCGCAGGGGGAAGGGACAAATGGAGCAGGGCCATTGAGAGCTGTTTTGCATAGCAACAGTTTTGCAGCTAACCTCTGGAATGGTCATTTAACATATCTGTAACCTTTAACTGGTTTCATAGATATGTTAAATAGCTGTGGCCAAGCTTTGAGCCAGGGAGAAGGGAGTGACTTCTACCCAGGATGTAACTGGGGGCAGGTCCCCCGAGTTACAGCGCCTGCATGAGAGCTTGGAGTTGACTGGCTCCACACCAGGAGGCCACACCTGCCCAGACTCACTAAGGCAGCCCAGTAAAGCTGGGAGGATACGGGTGTCCTGGCAGGTGTAACCAATTGTGGGAGAGCCACTCGGTTTTAGCAGAGTGAGGACCCCCTCTTGCACGTGTGGGAGAACCATGCGCTTTGCCAGAATGGGGACCCCTGCAGGCAGGTGAAGAAAGCCACATGCTTTTGGTGGAGTGTGGACCCCTGCAGCTTTGGTAGAAGAGGCCCACGCGGCTTTGGGGTGCTCCCTTGGGCTTCATGGCCTGGGAAGCAGGAGAGACTTTGCCTGGAAGAATGGGTACAAAGAACTCTTTGCCAGCAGGCCATGAGAAGGTGCCACATGGCTTTGGAGTAATTAGAGATCCTGCCCGACGGGGACACAGCTGACGGTGCCAGTGGCCTGGAAACATGAACGTGTGCTTCTTTTCCTGAGATACGGTTCCCCAAATTAGGGCAGGGGGAGAAGGAAGTCTGTGGTTATCCTAAAGGACTTTGATTTTTTTTCTATTTTATATGATAATATATACATATACAAACTCTTTTAAAAAAATATATTTGATTGATTATGCCATTACAGTTGTCCTATTTCCCCCCTTCATTCCCCTCCACCCTGCACACCCCTCCCCCACCGTCCCTTTAGTTTATGTCCACGTGTCTCAAGTTCTTTAGATTCTATATTTCCCCTACTATTCTTGCCCTCCCCCATCTATTTTCTACCTACCATCTATGCTACTTATTCTCTGAACCTTCTCCCCCCTTCTCCTCCTCCCACTACCCTGTTGCTAACCCTCCATGTGATCTTCATTTCTATGGTTCTGCTCCTGATCTAGCTGTCCTCTTAGTTTGCTTTTGTTTTAGGTGTGGTTGTTAATAACTGTGAGTTTGCTGTCCTTTCACTGTTCATATTTTTTATCTTCTTTTTCTTAGGTAAGTCCCTTTAACATTTCATATAATAAGGGCTTGGTAATGATGAACTCCTTGAATTTGACCTTATCTGAGAAGCACTTTATCTGCCCTTCCATTCTAAATGAAAGCTTTGCTGGATAGAGCAATCTTGGATGTAGGTCTTTGGATTTTGTGACTTGGAATACTTCTTTCCAGTCCCTTCTTGCCTGTAAGGTCTCTTTTGAGAAATCAGCTGACAGTCTCATGGGCACTCCTTTGTAGGTGACTCTCCTGATTTGTTGCTGCTTCTAGGATTCTCTCCTTCATTTTAATCTTGGCTCATGTAATTATGATGTGCCTTGATGTGTTCCTTCTTGGGTCCAACTTCTTTGGGACCCTCTGAGCTTCCTGGACTTCCTGGAAGTCTATTTCCTTTGCTAGATTCAGGAAGTTCTCCTTTATTATTTGTTCAAATAAGTATTCCACTTGTCGCTCTTCCTCTTCCCCTTCCGGTACCCCTATAATTCGGATGTTGGAACGTTTAAAGATGTCCTAAAGGTTCCTAAGCCTCTCCTCATTTTTTTGAATTCTTGTTTCTTCATTGTTTTCTGTTTGGTCATTTTTTTCTTCCTTCTGGTCCACTCCCTTGATCTGAGTCCCAGTTTCCTTTCCATCACTATTGGTTTCCTGTGCATTTCCCTTCATTTTACTTAGTTTAGTGTTCATTTGTTCCTCTAATTTGTGACTAAAATCAACCAGTTCTGTGAGTATACTGATCACAAGTGTTTTGAACTGTGCATCTGACAGGTTGGCTATTTCTTTGTCGCTTAGAAGTATTGGCTCTGGGGCTTTGAGTTCTTCTCGAGCCATAATGTTTTGGTCTGTTCGAGCCTGTTATGTATGAGGGGCGGAGCATTAGGTGTTCACCAGGGTGGGGTGACCCAGGTCAGTGGGTTGTGAAGCTGTATGTGGGGGTGGGGTCAAAGAGGGGCAATGGTGGTCCCCTGTGCTGCTTCCCGCAGCTGGGGCCTGCGTGGTCCATCTCACTGCTTGCTCCTTTGCCTGGTTTATCTGCGTGAGAATGTGTGACCGCAGTCAGTCTACCACCTTGTGCCATCACTGGGTCCGCCCATTGCAACCCCACGCCTGGGATCTGCCAACCACTGCCTGTATGCCTGGGTGGGTCTGGCTGAGTTGTCCTGTGCAACCCTGCTCCACCAGCTGCTGGCTCCTCCCCTCTAACCAGTCTGGCTGAAGGATTTGTTGTTGTTGTCGGACTTCCGTATAGTTCAATTTTCTGTGTTTTGGTTGTGTGTTCATTACTAAAACCTTGTTGTCTTTAAACTTGGTTGTGCGAGGAGGCACAGTGTTTCCACCTACGCCTCCATCTTGGCTGGAAGTCCCGGACTTTGATATTAATGAGGACGTTGGGTCACTACTTTAAGTCTGTCTAGCACTAAATAAACCTTCCTTTCATTTTCACAAATCTCTGGCATTGAGAGATGTCTTTCCAATTGTCGGCGGGCAGGTGCGCCCAGTAGGTATTAGTATACCATTTTTGAGAGGGGCCCCTGTTGTTCTGTATCAGTTTTTGGCATCCCTGGGTGGGCCAAATATTGCCCCCCCACCCCTTGTACCTCTGTTCTGTAACAAGCCTACAAGAGAAGCCCAGCTGAGAGCAAGCCCAGCCAAAGGTGCTGCTGATGGTTTCTGGCCTGAGCCCCAGCACCCATGACACTGCCCTACTTGCCTCGCTGACCGAAGCACCAGGCAGCCTGCATTCCGGGAGACCTCAGCCCCCGTCAACAATGGGGACACCCTCCCATGCCAGCTACCACACTGCAGCAACGCCAGCTCAAAGGACACCCGGAGCTACCGTCTGGAGTCTGCCAGTGTTTCCACTGACCTGCATCTTACCCAGCACCTCCCTATCTTCTTCCCCATAACTCATGACATCCAAAAGTTGGCTTCCCCCTTTTCTCTGAGACTCGGGAGGGCCAAAGCAAGAGCCTTTTGCTTTTTTCCTCCTCTCTCTCCTACTAAGGATTGAAGGAAGGGATTCATCCTATGTGTCCAGAGGTACCGACTCCCTCCCCCGAATCAGGCTGAGAAGGAACCAGCGGCTTACCTCCTCCCAGTGGCTTTTCTTTCCCTCCCCAGTTATTTTTTGTTTGTTTCCCCTCCTCCCCCTTCCCTCTGAAGCGCTTTAGGAACCATCAGGTGTTACCTGAAACTCCAGTAAAACAAAAACAGGCAAAAAAAGAAAAGACAACTATAACTTTTTTTTGTCTTTTAGGAGAACCAGGAAAATAGCTGAGGGGTCATGAGGTTGATTGTACTTGGAGAGAATGATTTTTTCTGGGTCTCAGCAGCTGGAGAGTCTGTTTCGCTTTCTTTGAGCGCCTTTAGAAAGTCTCCTCTGGCTGATTCATCCCTAAGGTTTGCAGGGCCCAGCAGGGGGAAAGTACATTCTGGATGGAGGAAGATTCTTCTCCTATGACCAAGGTAGGCCTGGCCTGCCTCCAGTTCACACTGTTTCTTCTGTCTGGGACACTGTCCCCTGTCCCCTGCCACACACACCACACACACCACACACACCACACACACCACACACACACCACACACTTCCTAAATGTCTCTCCACAAATGCTCTCTTTTAAGGAGGCCTCTGAGCCCCCTAAGTGGACACTGCCCATCACTCTCTGTCTAACCCCTTCACCTATTTTATTTATCATCATAGCATTTACCATTATCAGAAACTACACCCATGTGCCTGGGCTCTGAGAGGGGCTTTAATTTGGAACTGCAGTGAACTTCGGGGCAACAGTCGGGCTAAGCCCCAGGGAAGCGAGGAAGCCTGGCGGCAGGCATGGGAGCGCTTCCTGCTACAGGAGGTGTTGGGGGAGGATAGGGAGGAAGGAGCCAGCTTGGCCTTAGCTCCTCGGCTCACAGGGTACCAGCTGCTTCCATTGGAGGGCGCTAGGCTCCACTTCAAGGGGCCTGGGGCTAGTCAGTGAGGCACTGTGTGGCCACATGTTGACCTCTAAGGTTGCCTATTTGTGTCTGGTTCCTTGGGACACTGAGGTTAGTGCTGTGCTGCAGGTAGCTGCTGCTTCCTTTTCAGTCCTGGGGATGGAAAAGTGACTCCTTGTCCCCTGAGGGGAGGGGTCCCTTAGGCTTGACTCCTCTCTGACCCATGGCCAAGAGCTGTGAGTTTCCTGGAACTTGGGGTAGGGCCTTGGATTTGGGGTCCTCACGTTGTTCCTGTACATTGTGTACGCAGGTGAGATGGCTCTGGCTTCTTTGCTGGAAGTTGGTCCTTTGGAGCTCCATCTATCCATCCATCTATCTACCCACACGTGCAAGCATCCATCCTGATTTCCTTATTTCCCTGGGGACAGGAGCTTTATCTTGTTTCCACTGCATCTCTAGCTCTAAGTGTGTGTTAGGATGGATAGATGTGAGTGGATGGATAGGGACCTTCATTTCCCAATGGCTCACTTATCACGAGGAAGTAGACCATGTGCCCTCTTTGGTCTCCTTGTCTCCATACTGTTTCAAAGCTTCCTATATCCTTCCGACTTGTGCTCATGGTTTTTCTTCAGCCTTCAGCCCATTTCTGTCAACCAAGATCACCTTCCTCAGGCCCAGTTTGCCCCTTTGGGCCTTTCTGTGGTATATCAAAATTTTCAACTCAAGTCACACACACACACCCCTTTGCAAGAAGGGTGCTTATCTAGTTCACCATTGTATCCCCAGAATCTAGCCTGGTGCCACTCTATAAATGCTTGTTGAATAGACAGCAGGCACCTACAAAGGTAGCACAGACTTCATTCTGCTTTGTGTTATTATTGGTTATTTGCATGTGTACCCTGCCAGCCTCGGGGTGAGGTGGGGACAGTCCGCTTAGTCATCTCAGCACCAATGTTCACTCATCACTTCACTAGTAATGATGTCAATAACATGAGCAGGTGCCCTGTTGGGAACATCCACTGTCTAAGTGCCGGGCACTGGACTTGACCTGTCTCCGTTCACTTACAAGATCACTCTGTGGAATGGTTATATTTATGTCCTTTCACAGAGGAAGAAACTACAGCTCAGAGAGACTGTCCCACTATCCCATACTCCAGTGGCTTATAAATTGAGAAAGAATTAGACCCAAGTACATCTGACACTAGAGTCCCACTTGTTGTGTGTTGTACCGCCCCCCCCCCCCCTCCGTCGTAAGGCTGTCTTTCTCTGTTGGGGCAGGAAGGGCTCTTATAAACTGAGCGGACTTGACAATGGGCAGGACCTCTCCAAGGAGACTTGGTGACTGCTCTGCACTGCTGTCACTTGGCAGTTACTACACACTATACTGCCCAGGGCTTACCGCTCTCCAGGATTCTCCTAGTGTATGACGTAAGGCTGCCTTCCGAAGTGCCCAACAGTCTACCGGGACAACCACCCCACAGGGAGCCAGTGCCCAGCCGAGGCGGCAAAGTCCTCACCTGTCACGTAGTTCTTCAAATCCAGCTCATTGCTGAGAGGATTGTTGCTCTTGAACATGTACAGGTTAAAGGGGGCTGGTTCCCTGCCCACGTTTTTCCACATGGTGTAGTCTGGAGAGGTCCATCGTCCCGCCAGCACATCATAGTCCCGTTGAGTGAAGTGGACCAGCTTGGTCAGGGGATCGTAGAGTCCCCCGTGGAAGCCAATGACCATCTGGAAGTCAGGGTTGGAGTCATAATAAATCTCCCCGTAGGCCGTGTACTGCAGCTGTTTGATCATGAGACCGTTGATGCTGAACACAGCCAGGGGGGTCCCTGTGTTATCCGAGGCCACGTAGTACTCCTCCCCACTGCTGCTCTCCATGGCGAAGAGGTGACCTTGGAGGTCGTAGTAGAGCGAGGTTATCTCTGAGTTGGAGTGATTGTAGACATGGGTGACGCGAGTCGGGTTGTGGAGGTCAGAGTAGAAATACTGCAGGTGGTGGCCCAGGTTGGTCTTGTAGGAAGCCCGCCGCCCCACACCGTCATAGCGGTACTGGACACTCCACCCACTGGCCTTGTTGTACGCTCTCGTTAGGAGGCCCTTGGAGTTGTACTCGAAGATGTCCGCCCCTCGCTGGCACAGATAGCCGTCATCGTCAATTTTGTACTGCACGTCGCCAAGGCGGGTTATCCGGTCCCGGAGGTCGTAGCGCAAGGGCATGAGGCGCACACTGTTGCCCGGGTTCAGCAAGTGCAGGTTGCCATTGAGGTCGTAGCTGTAGCGCCAGGTGGGGCGGTCATTGACGGCCACGCTCTGGAGCTGCCCGTCTCCGTCGTAGTCATAGGTGTACTTCGTGGTGTTGGCATAGGGCCCCAGTTTCAGCTCCCGCTTAATCACTCTGCCCATGCTGTCATACTGCACCGTCATCCAGTACATGAGGGACCTGAACATCTCGTACTGTACCTCCTTGATCCGCCCGTGGGTGTCAAAGTGTTTGCTGAGGGTCATCACGGCAGTGGTAATGATCTGGTTGATGTCATAATAGATAACCCCGAACTTGCCAAAGTGCTCCACCTTGCCAGATATCTCATCATAGCGGTAGAGGTCAACAGGAAGGGGAGTTTCACTGATGACGGGCTTAATGCTTGCGATGCGGAAGCTGTTGTCGTGATAGGTGTAGTCAAACCTGGCATTGACCATGCCTTCCTCAGAAAACCTGTAGATCTGCTTGTCCACAAGCGGGCCGATCTTCCGGTACCGGATGGTGCAGGAGAAGCCCCCACTCTGGAGGTTGACCATCTTCAACACACCAGTGGTCTCGTCGTACCCGAAAGTGACGGCAGTACTGTCATAGACAATCTCCGATAACTTGGAGAGCTTCCCGTACTTGTAAAACACCTGGCGCCCGGTGCCCAAAAAGGATGTCTTCAGGATGCGGCCATCGTCACTGTAGTCAAAGATGACCGAAGCGTTGCTTTCAGGCGGGTTGTAGATATTGCGGATGTAGCCGATGGAGGTGTGCGTGGCCATGCTGTGCCGGGCAACGCTGGGCATGGTGACAGCGTGGAGACGGTCGGAGGGGTCATACTCAAATACGTACTGACGCTGGCTCTGCAGCAGGAGGACCACGGACTGGAGGGAGGAAAGGGGAAGGGAGCCCGTGAGTCGGCTTTTCAAGGACCAATTCCCTCAGACTGACAGAATTCATTCCGTTTCCCCAAAAGCCCATCCTAAAGGCAGGAAGGATGGGGAGGTTTAGAGCAGAGGTTTTGAGTGGGTAGACTTCACGGGGCGTGCCAGCTCTGATGGATCAGGGTGCCTGCCTGGAGCAGGTTTTCTCAGACTATAACGTGCAGGCGAAGTACCCAGGGATCTTGTTAAAAGGCAGGTTCTGATACATCAGTTCTGGGAGGGGGCGGGGCCTGAAACTCCGCTTTTGTAACAAGCTCCCAGGTGATGCTGACCTTGCTTGGACCACACTTTTGAGTAGTGAGGGCTTGGAGGGCTGAGGTGGGGGGCACTGGGAGAGTTTTCCTACAGACTCAATAATGAGGAATCCTGAAATTGCTTAGACATGACTGCCAGTGACCCGTCAGAAGATAGATGCGACACACATACTATGTTTCTGCCACCCCTAATTAAATCTAGAGAGAAAAAGCACACGCTCCATTTAGAAGATACTGAAAAGATGATAAAGCCCAGAATGATTGATTCTTTGGTGGGGGTGGGGGGGCTGGGAATGGCCTCCAACTCAAGGCAACTGGGAGATTCCAGCCTCCTCTGGTCAGCCATTCCAGGATTTTATGATGCAATGAGAACAATGTTCAGGAGTGACCAAAGGGACAGCAGCCCCTCTCTTGCAGAGATAACAGCTCTATTTACAGTGGACACCAATTGGGGGTGATGGGCGAGGGGCTGGAAATGGACCTGCGTCAAGGGTGAGTCCAGGTGAGAGGCCTGAGCTGAGCAAGCCCCTGTCTCATGACATAGGTGGAAGTGCTAAGCAAGCCGACCTCCAAAAAGCTTGACTCATGCCCTGTTGGGCCCTGTTTTTACTGCTGATCTGACCTGGCCTTTTCCTACACAGAGACCTGAACCTGGTGCTTCCAGACACAGAATTACATGGAGAGGATCGTTGGCTGGTTCAGCAACAGGCCAAGTGGGAGGGTGTTTGTGCTCGGGGTGCTTGAGTTTTAGGCACAATTCCCTCTTCTGATGGCTTAATTTCAGGCCAAGGCCGAAACGAATCAGTGCATTTCTAGTTTAGAAGTAATGCTTCGCCATACTGCCAGTGATTCTGTCAGCTTCAACAGTACTTATTATTATTATTTTGGGGATAAAATAAGACAGTCTGTCCTTTTTGCCATTTCTGAGTGTCTAGGGTTTTTTTTTTCTTTTAGTGGTAATATTGCTGAGCTATGAATATTGTTTCATTCAGATCTCCTTTCTCCCAGTGATGAGGGTAACGGGAGAGGAACCCTTGTGGAGTCCAAGCAAAGATGTTCAGGTGTCTTACACAAAGCAGGGCAGGTCAGCCTGAAAAGGGCAGTGTTAGTAGGAGAAAGCCCGGTGGGCCAAGGGCGGCACTTTCACCCACCTTGTCGAGGTAGGAGTAGCTCCACACTTTCCCGTCGGCGAACATGCGCGACACGATGCGGCCTTGCTTGTCGATGTCCGTCCTCTCGCTCATGGCCCCGCGCTGCAGGCCAGCCAGGCGCCCGTTGAAGAAGTAGGAGACGTTGACGGCGGCCAACCCGCTGCTGGGGAGCCAGAGGAAGGGGCGGCCCACCTGGTCGTAAATGATCCTCAGGGTGAACTTCCGGTGGTCATCATAGATCTTCTCTGTCCGGATATTCCGGTCGTAGTCAATGGACAAGAGATTCCTCCCGTGGACCTGGGGGAACACAAGCAAAGGGCCCGGTTGGAAAGGTATCACCTGGGCACATGAGCTCCGCCTTCTATGGTGGACGAGGTGGGCGTGGCCTGGGCACAGTGGGCTCCGGAGGAAGAAATCGCCCTGAAGTTATTTGGAGCAGTGCTCCCTAGACTCTTTTACACCCTGGCACACATAACAAATGGTAATGTTGGAGGGTGTTAGAACGCAGACATGAGGTTATGCAAAGGTCAGCGATGACTGCTCTGGGCGTGGCTGCCCTGAGCTACTGCAGAGGCTGTGAACTGCACAATTACACGGGGTGCTGCCCCGCTGTGGGAAGTGTGAATGGCGAAAACTGTGCAGTGCACGGGGCGAGAGGATTTGTATATTTGCACACTTATTACCCTTGTTGGTCGTGTTATCTGCTGAGTAGCTAACAATCCATAACTGCCAGTGCCAGGATTTCTTCTGAAGCCTTAAGTAAAGGTACCCAGAAGGGTAGGGAGAAGGTCTTCGAAACCCATATTTTACGAAGACCTGGGACACAGACTTGTTCTCGGGTGAACTCCTTTACTTCTAGGTGAGAAAAGTCTTGCCACTGTCAAGGACGCACACCTCAGTGGGCAGACCCCAGCCGGGCAGGGGGAGTCCAGCAAAGGGAAGGACTGTTGTACATAGATTTGAAAGGAGTGGCGGAATGCATCTAGGCTTGAGTTAATGCTTATTGAGAGGTTGATCTGATCTGGCAGAGAAGAAAGCCTGTCTCAGACAGCAGAGCTGGGGGACTAGCCTCCGGCTAGTTGGGGGAAAGGAGATGACTCTTGAGGCTTCACTCGCCCTGAGTGGGTGGCTGGGAGTGAATAAACGGAAGCCGACTCAGCTCAGGCTCTTTCAACATAATTGATTATGAATCCAGACATCTGTGGGGTAACTGCTGAAGGCAACGGAAGACAGAAATAGGCAGGGGGAAGCGGTTCAGAGATGTCCAGTCCCTCCTCACCTTATCCTAATGGCTCAATAGCACTTAACAATGATGCTGATGGGTAATAATAACTTTAACAAGTGCCGAGTGCTAGTGTATACAGGCATTGTGTTGGGCAACTTGCACCTATTGTCTGAGTTCATCCTCACAAAGGCCACTTGGCAAATGAGGACACTGAGCCAGAAACAGAGGTTACATACTTGTTCAAGGTCACGCAGCAGGAAGTGGTAGGATTTGTGGGGGTGACTTTCCTCGCAAGTCCCCCCAGCCACCATGGATGAGAGTAATCATGGTTGAGACATGTGATCTGCTTGGGGAGGAGAGGTGGCCATTTTCCCAGAGGAAAAAGGCCATGAGCAGAGGCCAATTTCTCAAGGGAATAAGGCGTTGAGCTCCCTCCTCCAGGGGCTTTTATTGGGTTGTAATACACAGGAATACAGGGCAGCAAGGATCAAACAGTAGATAACATTTCAAAGAAATCTGAGGGCTTAGTATGAGTCAGAGTCTGTTAGGAACAGAGTTTTAGGGTTTCCTGCTTGAACCCTTAACATATATATGAAAGCACTCTTAGCAGAGCAGATTTCACAAGTTTATCAGGAAGTCTTTGTGATGCCAGATTTTCCCCCAGGACACACTCTAACAAGGCAAGGATCTGCACCTCTCCCCAACAGGTATTCAGCCTTAAGGGGATTAGAGCCAGGAAGCACTTCTCCCAGAGAACATGGGGACTTGGGCTTTGTCAAAGCCAGGGGGCAGGCAAGAGTCCACTGCTGCCTTATTTGTTGCAGCCCCCTGAGTCCTTCCGTGAAGGCCTCCCAAGTGGTCAAGTCTGGGTTTGGTTGCCCCCCCCCCCCCCACTGTGAGGGGTCTTATCCATCATTGACTTCCGACCAAGCTTTGGGGGCAGGGAGAGGAAACTGAGGCAGCATTTGCTACCAGAGACAAGCTTGATCTCCTGCGGCTCATATTCCAAAGGTCGTCCCTCACCCTTGGCCACAAGGGGTAGAGGTACAATTTCTAGAACCAGGTCTACAACAAGGATTGGTCTAGGACTTAGCTCTCAGGACTTTGGCCAGTTAACACTTACACATTGAACCAGATTTGCTGCTTCTTGTATTGCAAATGCACTGAGTGCCCTGAAATGTGTCAAAGGGGGCCCTTTGGGCTCCATGTTGCAGCTTTAGGTGGAGAAAAGGACCACGTCTAACACTGCAGACACCTGTATTCTGTGAGGCAGCACTGTGTCCAGGTAAAGAGCCACATTTCACAGCTTCCTTTAAAGACGGGGTGGCTAATGTGATGTAAGTGATCACTGTTAGCTGTCTTCTGGGAACCTTGGAAGAAGCGGACTTAGCTAAGAAGTAGGTACCCTGCCCTGACCAGTGTGGTTCAGTTGGGTGGCTCAGTTAGTTGGGTGTCATCCTGCAAAGCGAAAGGTCGCCAGTTTGATTCCTGGTCAGGACATGTGGATGGGTTTTGGGTTCCATCTCTCGACAGGGTATGTATAAGAGGCAACCAATTGATGTTTCTCTCCCTCTTTTCTCCCCTCCCTTCCTCTCTCTCTCTAAAAAAATAAATCTTATAAAAAGAGAAGTACCCCTTTGTTTTTTCTGCTTTCCTCCTCTTCATAGGTGGAATGTGGATGTGATTGCTGGACCTGCAGCATTCACCTTGTGAATATGGGGTGACTTTGAGGATGGAAACCTCAAGGATGATGGCTCACCTGGAAAAAAAGAGTCTAGACTTCTGCTGACCCAGGTGTCTTCATGGTCATCCATACTAGCCAAGAATTGCTTACCTTTAGGACTCCTTTTAGGTCCTAAAAAGTAGTAGCCCTGTGTTTGGTCTCAGCTCTCATTATTCCTGTACCTCTGTTACCTAGAAGTTGAAGCTAACCTAAACTGATACAAGCCCCCATGCTCTGACAGGTACTGGGGTAGGTACTTCACACACCCGATCCCAGCTGAATTCTCCCAGTATAGGTAGAAATTATTTTTTATGGCAAAAGCTCAGAGGGGCTGCATAGCTAGACAAGTGCAGGGGCTGGATTTGAACCTGGGACTACATAATTCTTCAAACTGTTGCTGTTTCCATGGAGTCATCCCAGAGAGAAGGGGACACAACATTTGAGCTAGAACATTTAGAAAAGAGAATGCACCGAAGCATGGAGAGACATGTAAGGGGGGCTAGTTTTCGGGATTACAAGGAAACTGAGTCAAGTGGGAAGGTCTGTGTCATCAGACTTGTCACACTTGGGAAGAAGAGTCAAGAAGGCAAAAAGTCGGGGGGTAGCGGCACACAGGCTGGGGTCACTTCATCTGGAGACAGAAGTTTGGCCATATCAGGTTGCTACATTTGGGACCACTGCAGATGACTCTTAAACCTGTGTGTCTAAGAATTTCCACTCAATTTCTCTCGCCAGTGGTTTTTAAAAAAAATTATTTTATTATTATTTTTAAAATATATTTTATTGATTATGCCATTACCCTTGTCCTATTTCCCCCCCTTCATTCCTCTCTACCCACACACTCCCTACCATCTCCCCCTTTAGTTTATGTCCACGTGTCTCAAGTTCTTTAGATTCTGTATTTCCCATAGTATTCCTGCCTTCCCCCTGTCTATTTTCTACCTACTGTCTATGCTACTTATTCTCTGTACCTTCTCCCCCCTTCTCCTCCTCCCACTCCCCTGTTGCTAAATCTCCATGTGTTCTTCATTTCTGTGGTTCCACTCCTCATCTAGCTGTCCTCTTGGTTTGCTTTTTTTTAAGGTGTTGTTGTTAATAACTGTGAGTTTACTGTCCTTTCACTGTTCATATTTCTTTATCTTCTTTTTCTTAGATAAGTCACTTTAACATTTCATATAATAAGGGCTTGGTGATGATGAACTCCTTGAACTTGACTTTATCTGAGAAGCACTTTACCTGTCCTTCCATTCTAAATGAAAGCTTTGCTGGACAGAGCAATCTTGGCTGTAGGTCTTTGGATTTCATGACTTGGAATACTTCTTTCCAGTCCCTTCTTGCCTGTAAGGTCTCTTTTGAGAAATCAGCTGACAGTCTGATGGGCACTCCTTTGTAGGTGACTGTTCCCTTCTCTCTTGCTGCTTCTAGGATTTTCCCCTTCATTTTAGTTTTGGCTAATGTAATTCTGATGTGCCCTGGTGTGTTCCTTCTTGGGGCAAAACTTCTTTGGGATTCTCTGAGCTTCCTGGATTTCCTGGAAGTCTATTTCCTTTACCAGACTGAGGAAGTTCTTCTTTATTATTTGTCCAAATAACTTTTCCACTTGTCCCTCTTCCTCTTCCCCTTCTGGTACCCCTATAATTCGGATGTTGGAATGTTTAAAGATGTCCTAAAGGTTCCTAAGCCTGTCCTCATTTTTTTGAATTCTTGTTTCTTCATTTCTGTTTGGTCATTTTTTTTCTTTCTTCTGGTCCACTCCCTTGATTTGAGTCCCAGTTTCCTTTCCATCACTATTGGTTTCCTGTGCATTTCCCTTCATTTTACTTAGTTTAGTGTTCATTTGTTCCTCTAATTTGTGACTAAAATCAACCAGTTCTGTGAGCATCCTGGTCTCCAGTATTTTGAACTGTGCATCTGATAGGTTGGCTAGTTCTTGGTTTTAGAGTTACTGGCTCTGGGGCTTTGAGTTCTTCTTGAGCCATAATGTTTTGGTCCATTCATGCCTGTTACATATGAGGAGCGGAGCTTTAGGAGTTTACCAGGGCGGGGCAACTCAGTGGCTGGGTTGTGATGATGTATGTGGGGGCGGGGGGTCAAAGAGGGGCAGTGGTCGTCCCCTCTGCTGCTTCTTGCTGCTGGGGCCTGGGAGGTCTGTCTCACTGCTCGCTCCTTTGCCTGGTTTATTGGCCTGTGAATGTGTGGCCACGGTTAGCCTGCCGCCTTGCACCCCTCACTGAGTCTGCCTGTTGCAACCCCATGCCTGGGATCCACCGACTGCTGCCCACGCGCCTGGGTCGGTCTGGCTGAGTTTTCTTGTGAAATCCCGCTTTGCCAATTGCTGATTCCACCCCTCTTACTGGTCTGACTGAACGGTTCCTTGTTGTTGGACTTCCGTATAGTTCAATTTTCTGTTTTTTGGTTGCATTTTTGTTCCTAAAACTTTGTTGTCTTTAAACTTGGTCGTGCACGTAGGTACAGTGTTTCCACCTATGCCTCCATCTTGGCCGGAAGTGCCTCACCAGTGTTTTATTCAGAGAATGAATAATGGGATAAGAAGGAGGGAGGGTTTTTATTGTTCCCTGCACCAAGTGCTGGTGGCTCCCCACCATCTCCTGTCTCCTTCCATCCTCATCCCCTTTCCTTATTTTTTCCCCTTTTGCTCTGATGGCATCACACAGCCCCCAGCACACTTATTATTCACTGGGCACCAACTCTATGCCTGCAACAGAGTGCCACACGAATACCACTGACAAGGCCCGGCAGCCCGAGAACAGGTGCTGGGCTTAGCCTGTTCTGCGCAGGATCCTTGTTTTATCTTATTTAATCCTCAGGGTAACACTCCTAGACAAGCACTGTTATTATCCCCGCAACACGTGTAGGGCACAGATAGGCTTAAGTGCCCAGCTCAAGCTTATACAGGTAATAAGTGGGGGAGCCAGGGTCCCAGTCAAGAGTTCATGGTCCTCGCTGGTCTCAGTCCTGTCTCTATGACATGAGCTCTCTACTGGGCATGTGTTTCTAAACCCTGGGGGCTGCTATCCCAGATCACTGCCACTGGACTGACTCTGCAGTGTCCGGTCAGTCCCCAGGGAGTAGAGGTGGGGTGATTCCGACGTCCGCTCTTAGTTAAAATACACTCAGTGTGACATAAGGCCCTATCTTCTGTTACCTGGGAGATAACAACAGGCAAATCACATAGGTAGCCATAATATAATTGTGTGTGTGTGTGAGTATACACTATGACATGTAATCAGGAGACCAGCTGGTAATCACCTACACAAGCATGGCTGGCACTGTAACCACATTAGCATACGAGGGTGCTAAACTTATAGAACTGAACAGTGGACGAGCACTGACGAGGGGTCCCCAGCCTCCGATGCCCATGTGTGGGTGTGTTGCTACTACAAAGGGCTGATGCTGCCTCTGACCCCTTGTCTGTGTGCACTGACCATAAGAAATAATAGGGGCTGACCCCTGGCCACTGGCAACCCCAAGTGGGATTTTTATTCCCAAACTCACCACGTCCCTGGGAATTGGATTTTGTTATAGCGCTGGTTAAACTATTTAATTTTCTTGTTTGATTAAGACTTAATGGGCAAGCATTAATGTCTAAGGTGTACTGCATAATGATTTCACTCCCATACATCATGGAATGATTACTGCAGAAAGTGGTTAATGCCCATCCTCTCATACAGAAAAGAAAATATTTTTCTCCTTCTGATGAGAAGTCTTAGTATCCATTCTCTGAGCACCTTTTGGATGGGTCACACGGCAGCATCACTGTGGTCATTAAGTTGTACGCTGTGTTCCTAGAATGTGGTTATTTCAGGACTGGAAGGTTGTACCTTTGGGCCACCTTCCTCCAATCCCCCTTTCCCTCCCTCCTGGGTCTGCAACCTCCAATAACCGGGTCTCTTTTTCCATGAGTTAGCCTTTTTTCCCCCCAGACATTCCACATATAAGTGAAATTATATAGCATTTGTCTTCCTCTGACTTATTTTACTCAGCATAATGCCCTCCAAGTCCATCCATGTGGTTGCAAACGGCAGAATTTCCTCATTTTATATGGCTGAATAATATTCCACTGTGTGTGTGTGAGCACATGTGTGTATGTATCTATCTTACATCTTCTTTGTCCATTCATCCCCTGAGGGACACATAGGTTGTTTCCATGTCTTGGGTATTGTAAATAATTCTGCTCTGAATATGGGAGTGCAGGTATCTCTTTGATGTGGTGTTTTCATTTCTTTTGACTGTATTCTCAGAAATGGAAATGCTGGATTATATGGTGGTCGTTCTGCTTTTAATTTTTTGAGGACCCTCCATACTGTTGTCCACAGGGGTGGCACCAATTTACGTTCCCGCCAACAGCGCACAGAGTCCCCCTGTCTCCACATCCTTGGCAGCGAGTGTCTCTTATCTTTTTAACCATGACCATTCCAACAGCCAGTACCACAGGGAGTGGTATCTCGTTGTGGTTTTGGTTTGCATTTCCTGGATGACTGGGGATGTTGAGCACCTGTCCGCTGTTCGTGTATCTTCTTTGGAAAATGTCTATTCAGGTCCTTTGCCCCTTTTTAAATTGGAGTTTTTGTGGCTGCCCTCTGGCCTGTCAGGGTGGGGAGCCACACTCGGAGTGGGTGGGGCTGACTCAGCTCCCTTGCCTGGGTAAAGTAGGAGGGCTCACCTTAGGCACCTCTCAAATTTTCCAAATAGGCTGTCTGGTCTGGAGGGCCAGGGAGCTATACTCAGTGGAGGGAGGGTGGGGCGGTGAATGACACCTCCCCACACCCCCATCATCTGGGCGAAGCAGGGGAACCCTTCACACTCTGTACTGGCTTTGCTCAGGCGTGATCAGCTCCACCGGGCCACTTGTGGGCATGCGCGCGACTGGGCTCTGCAGCCCCTGCTGTTCACGCCAGCCCTTCCAGTCCCATGAGGCCGGGACAACACTCAGCGGCAACTGGGGCAGTGACTCAGCTGTCCTACCTAGGTGAGGGCAGCCCAGCACCCGGCTGACTTCCATGGTGAGGCTGTGCCACCAACTTGGTTCTGCAGATGGGCAACGCTGCTAGTGGGGACTCCCGACTTGGGCTCATGCGGTGGGAACAGCGACCGCCATCACCTGAGTGCTGGTTGTTGGAAGCCGCTCTTTCCTTCTGGGCACAACCCGATTCCCCTGCAGTCTCTGTGTGGTTCGCTCTCACAAAGCGATCCCCAGTGCTGGGGCAGCTGGATGTCCCCTCTGAGCTCTCTGTTCCCACCGAGGAACCACAGGCTCAGGGGGTGACCTGTCTGCATGGCGCTGTGCCTGCCCGGAGAGGTGGGGCCTGTGGTCAGCCCGGAGCAGCCCTTCTAACGCGGGCTGTGTTGGTCTTTGCAGGGAGATGCTTCCGCCTCAGCCGTGTCCCGGGCTGCTCTCAGTGGTGTCCTGTCTGTGAACAGGTGTGGACGGATCCTCTTAGAAGGCGGAGCGAAGTCAGGACCCACCTGTGTCGTCATCTCTGTGATGTTGCTCCAAGTGAGCCTTCCAAATGAGCAATTTCTGTGCCCCATCCTTCTAGTAATTAAATATGATAAATTCACTGGAAACTGAGCCAAGCAGTTCAGGCCCGGTTGTGATTGGACTAAAATCAAGTATCTTTAATTTTGAGGGTGCCATTTGTGGAGAGGAGGTCCCTCAGCTGTGGGGTGTGGGATGCTGGGGGGTTCGATGGCATGCTCAACCCTTCTTGGGCACCTGCCCCCCGCCACCACCTCCCCATTTAGAGTGTGAAGAAGCTTTAATTTAGCCATAGTGTTCTCTTATTCCAAATTAAATTACCTATCTGACAATATTTAAATTAACCTCCAGGCTTCCTGGAGAACATAAAAGTTATTTTGAATTATTTTCACTGCCAGGATCAGCACAATCCCCTTCCCAGCTGGCTCGGCTGGTATTCAGCAATCGAGAAACCAATTTTTAAATTAATACAATTTTGTGTTCGTAAGGAAACCATTATTTTTAATTATCGAGCATTTTCCTCATCCTGGCTTCCCCAGTTAATAAAACCCAGCTATTTAGCATGGATTTTACTTCTATGGACGGCAGACTTTGGGAAGCCATTTCCCCCATGGAATCGCTCCCCAGAATATATATATTTTTCTTTTTAATATACTTTATTGATTATGTCATTACAGCTGTCCCATTCCCCCCTTCACTCCCCTCCACACCCTTCCCTCACCATTCTCCCCCTTAGTTTATATCCATGTGTTGCAAGTTCTTTAGATTCTATATTTCCCATACTATTCTTGCACTCCCCCGTCTATTTTCTACCTACCATCTATGCTACTTATTCTCTGTACCTTCTCCCCCCTTCTCCTCCTCCCACTCCCCTGTTGCTAACCCTCCATGTGATCTCCATTTCTATGGTTCTGCTCCCGATCTAGCTGTCCTCTTAGTTTGCTTTTGTTTTAGGTGTGGTTGCTAATAACTGTGAGTTTGCTGTCCTTTCAATGTTCATGTTTTTCATCTTCTTTTTCTTAGATAAGTCCCTTTAACATTTCATATAATAAGGGCTTGGTGATGACGAACTCTTTGAATTTGACCTTATCTGAGAAGCACTTTATCTGCCCTTCCATTCTAAATGAAAGCTTTGCTGGATAGAGCAGTCTTGGATGTAGGTCTTTGGATTTCATGACTTGGAATTCTTTCCAGCCGCTTCTTGCTTGTAAGGTTTCTTTTGAGAAATCAGCTGACAGTCTGATGGGCATTCCTTTGTAGATGACTGTCTCCTTATCTCTTGCTGCTTCTAGAATTCTCTCCTTCATTTTAATCTTGGCTAATATAATTATGATGTGCCTTGGTGTGTTCCTTCTTGGGTCCAACTTCTTTGGGACTCTCTGAGCTTCCTGGAAGTCTATTTCCGTTGCCAGAATGGAGAAGTTCTTTATTATTTGTTCAAATAAATTTTCCACTCGTGGGTGTTCCTCTTCCCCTTCCGGTACCCCTATAATTCAGATGTTGGAATGTTTAAAGATGTCCTGGAGGTTCCTAAGCCTCTCCTCACATTTTGAATTCTTGTTTCTTCATCCTTTTCTGCTTGGTCATTTTTTCTTCCTTCTGGTCTACTCCCTTGATTTGAGTCCCAGTTTCCTTTCCATCGCTATTGGTTTCCTGTGCATTTCCCTTCATTTCACTTAGTTTAGCCTTCATTTGTTCCTCTAATTTGTGACTAAAATCAACCAATTCTGTGAGCATCCTGACCACCAGTATTTTGCACTGTGCATCTGATAGGTTGGCTATCTCTTTGTTGCTTAGAAGTATTGGCTCTGGGGCTCTGAGTTCTTCTTGAGCCATAATGTTTTGGTCTGTTCGTGCCTGTTATGTATGAGGGGTGGAGCATTAGGTGTTCACCAGGGTGGGGCGACCCAGGTCACTGGGTTGTGAAGCTGTATGTGGAGGCAGGGTCAGAGAGGGGCAATGGTGTTTGTTCCTCTCTTGGATTTAGGTCCCCTCTGCTGCTTCCCGCAACCAAACCGGGTCCCCTTGGTGCCGGTTCCTGGGTGTGTGGGCCTGTGCACCCTTCAGGACCCTGTGGGTCTTTCCAACAAACTCTCTGTGGGCCTGGGAGCTTCTCCTGGCATCTCGACCCTGGAAGCTTTTCCAGTTGGTGCTTTCAGGCTCTAATTCCTGTCGCTGTGGCCCTAGCCTGAGCGGTTTGTCTCACTTCTTGCTCCTTCGCCTGGTTTATCTGAGTGTGAATATGTGACCATGGTCAGCCAGCCGCCTTGCGCCCCCACTAGGTCTGCCTATTGCCACCCCACGCCTGGGATCTGCCAACTGCCCTCTGTGCGCCTGGGTTGGTCTGGCTGCTTTTTCCTGCATGACCCTGCTCCGTCACTGACTCCGCCAACTCTTGCTGGTCTGGATGAGTGGTTCGCTGTTGTTGGACTTCCATACAGTTCAATTTTCTGTGTTTTGGTTGTGTTTCTGTTACTAATACTTTGTTGTCTTTAAACTTGGCTGTGCAAGGAGGCACAGTGTTTCCACCTACGCCTCCATCTTGGCTGGGAGTCTAGAATATTTTGATCTCACCAAGCACCTGCCTGTCACAAGGGGGCTCCTAAAACACCCTGAGAAAAAGACCTGTCGTTGTGAACATGGTCTTGCCGGGGCTCATAACCAGAGACTCTGAGTTCAGGGGCAGCAACAGTGAGGAGACTAACCCTGCACAGGGTCCCCTCCAGGAGGGGGCAGTGTTGCTCAGTGGAAGGCTTCCAGTTAGACTCCGGGAAGAACCGCTGGGAGCATGGGAAATTCAGAAAAGGTCAGTGAGGAAGGGCAAGGGATTCTCCAGGTCTGGTGGTGGTTAAGAGCAGAATTGCTGCCTCGAAGAGTTTAGTTATTCACCTACTGAGAGGAAAAGCCTGGCTTAGGAGGCAGATCTCCGTTCCCTTTCCAGGTCAGTCCTCTGGCACCGAGAAAGCAGCTCTTCCCAGCTCCCTCTTCCCACGACTCCGTGCTACCCTGGGGTCAGGGCCTGTGCCGACAGAACAACCTGCTAAGCTTAAGTAATGTGTCATCAGAAGGGCAAGTCTCTGCAAACACATCAAATAATATATTCCCCAAGCAAACCCTGGTTGGATGACTTGCTGCTTTGGACGGTGGTGAGGTGGAGAGGTGAAAAGGCCCAAATTTGGGGTGCAGCTTTGACAGTGACTAGCTTTGTCATTGCAAAGCAGCGCCTTTGCTCTTCATGTCTCCCGTCTCCTTACCTGGAATGGCCTGTGAGCTTCTGATGGCGAGGAACTTTATCTCAATTTTCTTAATGTCCCTCTTATTTTGGACAGTGCTTGGGGCTTACCCAACACTTTATAGGAAGGGGCTTGAATTAGGCTGAGTTTAAGAGTCCTGGCCACTCTGGTGATCTAAGGTTCTAACTCGGCAAACCGAGAACAGGAAATATGAGCGGGACACCTTGTCTTTCAGATACCTGAGTGTCTTCATTCCCAGCACAAGTAGAATCAATCTGGGAGACTCCCCTCCTTACCCCCTGTCAAGACCTGGAATTAATCGATATCTGAGGGAGTGGATTTTCATGATGTCACCTTAAAATCCCACCCATCCATTCATTAAATATTTACTGAGCGAGTACTATGTGCTTGTCACTGTGATCAGCACTTAAGATAGAGCAAGACAGACCTGGCCCCACCCTCATGGCGCTTCCAGGTCCAGAAGGATAAAGACATGGGAACCAGCAATGAAGAACATTAATGTGGTGATGAGAATAGACATAGGTAAGAAATAATGGGACCAGAGGAGGGACATTTAGCCTGATCAGGGCTGGCAAGGACAGTTTCTCCAAAGCAGTGTTGCCTCAGTGGGGGCTGGAAGCATGAGTAATACTTCCTAGGTGAGGCTGGGAGAAGAGTCAGACATTCCAGGTGGGGAGGTGAGCAAGTGACAGCTTCAGTAGTAAGCAAGGGTCCTGGACAGGCAGAGCCCTGTGGGAATGTTCTAGTGGGGGTGGGTGGGCCATTGGCAGGGGTATGGCCAAGAAGAGTGGCATCTGCCACGGAGGCTCAGCCCGGATGACCAGAACGAGCTTGTACTTGTCACTCTTCAACGTGAACTTCCAGAAGCCAAGTATGTCACGTGTCTCCTAGCGTCTAAGAAGGAAGGTATTGCTGGCAGTCCAGGCTGCAGGTGGATGCTCCTTCGCATTCACTGGTGGGTAAACCTGGGGAGGACTTCTGTATTCCTGAGGTCCTGACCAGGACCAGTAAGGCCCCATCTGCTTGACCTTGCCCCCCCCACAGCTGGTTTGCTGCATCGCCTCTCCTTCCGCTCAGGTTACAAGCAACAGTCTCATATGTCTCATATGTCTCAGGGCTGTTGCACGTGCTGGCACCCTAACACAGGAGGCTTTCCCCCCATCCCACACCCGGGAAATTCCTACTCTTCATTCAGGTCTCAGCTCAAATGTCGTTTTCTTAGAGTGGCCTCAACGTCAATCAGTTATTTCCTGTTATCCTCACCCTATCCGTTTTTTCCTGATAGCACCCATCGTAATTTGTTTGGTGAAGCTCTGTGAGGGTCTTTGCCCTTTTCCATCACACCCTCCAAAACAGCAAGTCATGGGAAAGTGACACTTGCTTGGGGGATGCGTTAAGTTTGCCCTTCTAATTATGGGTTATGGAAGCTACTATTAAATGTATTACAAGTTGTTCTTTCTGCATCAGCACTGCTCACGATTTAGAGTCTTGTCTGCTGCAAGGTCCAGTGCCAGGTGCAGAGCCAGGAACAAAATAGGTATTCGAAAAATCAAACACGAGTTGGCGCAGAACGGACGCCCCAGGGTAGGAAGGAGCTGATGAAATCCGGGCTTCCATGAGGATGGTGTACGTCGACAGACCTCCCTGAGTGGGCTCCGTGCAGAAGTGAGTTCACGTGTGTGCCTTCCCGTGCACGTCTGCCTCATACCTCACTCTTCTGTCACTGTCATTTGCCACAAGAGTGGAAGTAACACCAGCCAACGTGTAATTGCAGTGTCATATTAATTACATGGAAACCAAAACAAAATTACTGACTCCCACTTCTTCTCGGAATTCTAGCAACACTAATACCAATATCACATGGAAGATTACCTTGGAAGCAATTTCCCTTTTGTTCTGCCACCCACGCATGTGGCTGTTTTTTGCATTTGCAATCTTTATGTAAATCATTCGCAGGAGGAGCTACCCTGGAGGGTGGTTACATGCTTTCCTCGTCAGGGAGAATCATGCACCAAGTCAAAGAGCAGAAGTTTTAAATCTTAATAGAAGGAGTCAGTTTCAGTTCTGTCATCCAAAAGTCTAGGAAAAAAGCTTGCTGGGGCGAAGGGAGGCATTATTGCATTTACGGATCCTCAGGGCAAGCATTCTGCCTTATGATTGGCTTTGGAAGATGCAGAATGTATCTGCCCTGTGTACGTGCCCACGTGGGTGCGCACCACACGATTTAACCTATGCTCTTTCCCTTCCTTCTTCAGTCACAGTGTCTCCTTTCTCTAAGGCTTCCCCTGCCTAGGTAGTCCTACTGATGCCCATCGTAAGATCCATGTGACCCAGGCCTGGCCAATCATAGATCCCCATTTTGATGACCAGTAATTGGCCCAGGGATGGGAACTCCATCTGTGGAGTTCCTTCAGGGGCTTTATTTATTTGTTTTTACATAGATGCTGGGGGAGATCCATTTTCTCTGGGTTTACTAAGCTGAGACAATGTCAGCCTGGAGTCAGCTGGGACCACGTCTGCCTGAGCCCCCACCCCCCCATGGGAAGAGGTGACCCTTTTTAATGTAGGAGAAAATTAGGCCAACTGTCCAGAGAAGTACTGCCGTGAGGAAGGGAGCAGGAAAGAGGAGAGAGACAGACAGGGGCAGATAGACACACACACATACAAGCCCGATGAAACCGTCTGGGCTTGTGGGGTCAGGGAGCTGCCCCTCTCTTGTGGGGGCCATGCCCTCTTCTATGAAGCTAGTTTGGGTGTACTTCCTGTTGTTTGCAGTGGCGATATCCCTGACAGGCAGAGGGGCACCAGGTTTGTGCACGTATGCCTGCTGTTGGTGGGGGGGGGGGGCGCGGTGGAATTCACTCACTGCCACCTTCCAAGGAGGAGCCCGAGGAGGCGTGGCCACAACGTGGAAGAGCTCGAGGGGGTGTGGTCAACATGCCTGCCTTTGGCACCTGTTGTCCCAGTGCCTGCCACGGAGCACTTGTCACTAGGGATGGGCTGGGAGATGACCCCCATGCTCGCAGAGCTTACAGATGCCCCATTACACCTGTTTCTTGTGTTTCTGAAAGGCCATAGAGAACACAAACAGGCATGGTGTGTGGGGATGGGGGACAGAGGACACTTTCAACGGAGGTCCCTTGAGACGTCCTTGGCGGAGGGTACAGAAAGTCTTCCCTAGGCTGAATCTTTTCTTTTTTATTTTTTAATTGTTCAAGTACAGTTTTCTGCCTTTTACTCCCATCCCAGCCTACCCCCCCAGGCCTCCCCACCTCCCTCCTGTTCCCCGCCCCCCTTGTTTTTGTCCCTGTGTCTGTCATACTTGTTCCTGCAAACCCTCCCCCTTTCCCCCGGAAATTCCCTCCCCTCTGGTCACTGTCAGCCTGTTCCCTATTTCAGTGTCTTTAGTTATATTTTGCATGTTTGTTTGTTTTGTTGATTAGGTTCCAGTTAAAGGTGAGATCATATGGTGTTTGTCTTTCACCTCCCCCAGGCTGGACCTTGCCACAGCATCATGGAGCTTTGGGTGGGAGGCTGTGATGGCGGCCTGTCCGTCTGCCAGCTATGTTCCACCAGCGCGCAAAGAAGTGCTCCTGTCATATTTCTTAGCCAAGAGAGGTCCCTGCTGATAGGAGGGAGACTTGGGTGGGTCAGAATGTCACCCGGCCTTGCTCCATCCTGAAAGCTTCTCTGGGGTCTTCTGTCTTCTCTGAACTCCAGGGATGCTCGGCGCCTCGGCCCTCACACCACTCCACGGGCTAGACTCCCAGCAGCCCTGGCAAAGATTAGGCCGTTGCTTCACAGCATGACGCCCCCAGGCACTGCCCTGCTGTGGAATCCCTGCACGTTCCCTGCTGTCCCTGGGTGGTGGTGGGGGGGGGGGTGACACCTACCTGGTGTGTCTACACGGCTGCACTATTGAACTTCTTCCCCCTCCCCAGAGGCAGAACCGGGGCTGTCAGAATCTCACACCTCTGTCTGGAGGTCCAGTTCCCAGCCTCTCTCCTTCACACAGCCTGGCAGGCCAGTTCCAAAGTCTGGATGGCCGCTCAGTTTCTTAGTCTCTGTGATCGTGATGGAGAGGGACCCCCAAAAGGGGAGCACGACACCACAAGCCTGCTGGTTGCCAAATCCTGTTAACAGCATGTGCTTATGCTGTCTGCTCTCTTTCCCTCTTCATTCTCGAGTTACTGTCCGTGACTTAGTTCCTCGTTTGGATTTTTGCAGCAGCTCCTGCGCTGTCCCGCTCCTCCTCCTATCTTTTCCCCTTCCACTCTGGCTTCCCCCATACCTGAGGGGGCCCCAGAGGTCTGGCTCGTCTTTTCACCGCAAGTGCCGAGGTGGCAGTGCAGTGATGCAGGGTAAGTTGGTGTCATCGCCTTTGTCATGCTGGGTCCAGACCTGGTGTCCCGCCAGTTCAGGAGTTTGTAAGTCCGTCCCGCATCCCTCTGTCAGGACCCCTCCCCTGACGTCTGACCCCCCCCCCCACCGGCCCCCTGCTGTGTCTCTGTGCTTTTTCCAGGATGTGGAGGGTGGTGCTCAGCTCACATACCACATGCTGCTGCAGCCTGAGTTTCAAGGAGTTTAGGTCCTGCAGGGTGTTGCAGAGGCCTGCCTGCTGGGGTGAGCGTGGCCTGGCAACTGCCTGTGTGTGCTCAGAGTGGGACTTCTACCTAGGTACAGTTGCATCACTGACCTTTATGGCTTCTGAAATATTTTCAGTTGAATCCCTTGAGTTTTCTAGGTAACAGCTTCCTTAAGTAATGATAGTCTTGCTTTTTAATATCTTATTTATTAAAAAATCATTGTTTTGCACATGTCTGTTCTGTTTCGCCAGCACTGCCTATTGAAGAGCCTGTCTCTACTGCACCATATATTCTTGCCTCCTTTGTCTTATATTAATTGGCCATCTGAGCAAGGATTTACTTCTGGGCTCCGAGAGGCCATTCTAATACTATACGTCCCAACACACCACTCTGCTAATTAAACCCAGGACCAGCTCCCCACTGCCCTCAGGGTGCATGCCAGCCCAGGAAAATATTCCCACGTGTGGCCCCAGCTCTTGCTCTCTTCTTTATTCTGCACCCAGCAGAGCACATTCCCTCGTCCCCGGCCACGCTGCGTTACAGTTTCCTGAAATGCCACCCCCTTTTCTGACCTCTTTGCTGTGTCACCGCAACCCTCTGTCCTCAGGTCACGCCTTCCTGAGCTCTTCGCCTGGATAACTCCCACGGCTCTTTGGGAGCGACTCCAGCTCTCCTGGAAGCTCTTCCTGGCCTCTCGTCCGGCCCCTCAGACATGACTGTGGTGGTTGAGCTCCTGCTCATTCAGCCCCCTTCAATCATGCGAGCCCCCCTCCCCTGCCGCAGCAACCGTGAAGGTCAAGTGCCTAAAAGGGCCGAGAGATTACAGCGACCTATCACTCAGGGGCGCTGCCTGGCTCATCTGGGCTGCGACGCGTTGAGCCTCAACTTCTGGGGCTTGTTACCTGGCCACAGCCTGTCCTCTCCTGAAGGACCCACTCGGTGCCCCTGTCCCTGTGATAGTAGCCTCTATCGTAGCTCACGTCACTCACTCTACATGGTCTTCGCCACTAGACTGTCAGCTTCTCGGTGGCAAGGATTTCTTTTTCTTTCTCTTTTCTAGAGTCTACTCACTCCGCCGTCCTTGATACCCAGTTGGCTCTTAGTGAATGCCCTAACTTGGAAATTTGAAACATGGGTTTCCTTTCCAGCCCCAACACAGAAGAGACTTGAACCTAGAATAAAACAAATCTAGATACACCCAGGAAAACAAGGAATTATGCTTATAAAACGTGATGCGCTTCTAAGAGTCCACTGTGTAAACATTGTTCGAGTGAAGGTGTGATTCCAGGGCCCCATGTGACAGAGCATCGGAGTGGAGTGAAAAAAAGGTCAGGACCCTAAGGGACGGCGAGAAGCGCCTGCGTTCTCACGGGCCAGCAGATCCCTTTGGTTGACTGACGGCTGCAAACTTCCCTGCCTAGGGCTCACGAAGCATCCGAGGAACGGGACACTCTTAACCCACATCCCACTCCACCTTTCCTTCCCACCGCTCCCCTGCGATTCCCAGGAGTTGCCTTTATTTCATTCACTAAGCAATTTATGAATTGCATTACGATAAATGAGATGCAAATAAATTCCAGGCTTTCTCCCTCATTTTCAAATTACATTTTCAGTCCACTCGACCTGTTATAATCTCATAGTGATTTTCATTTAAGAGAGTTAAATGGATATGTGATTATTGTTACAGGAACTAACACTAGACAATTAGGTGTTGAGGTGTTGATAGATAAAGCTGTGTTCTGATTTGCATAAACACGGCGCCAGCAAATCTAACCCTGGCAGAAATGCAGTTGTAAGACCTGCGTGCCTAACTTCTGCTAATTACCACATGTCCCATTATTAAGATTTTTTTCATATTCAGAGTTGGGATTACAGCCACTTTATTTGAGGGCCACATTTCCTTTTTACTTCGGAAACTTCGTCAACATGCATAACTGATTTATCAGAGAGAAGGCGTAAGTACGGCGTATAATCAACTTCTACAATGCAGAGTATCAAAAATCACGCACACAGCCTTGAAATCCAGCTATTAAGGGTTTAGCTACTAATCTCATTTCATTTTCGTCTTTAGGAAGATACGGCGTGCAGCTTGCCACTGCGCAGACGCCAGCTGTGGAAGACGAACATAGGAGGCAGCTGATAACCTAACGTGGAGCAGCAAACTCCAACTACACAAAGGCAGGCTCTTAGCATGGAATGTTGTGGCTCTGCAGGGCGTTCACCAGGGCCGGCTGGATTTCAGTCCAATAACCCGGCAAAAGTTATGACCCACGTTCTCTCGATGGTAAGTAAGCCTTCTACTCTCAGGGGTTCTGAAGCATTTGTTAAAATCTGCCATGTTCACGGTCTTCCTAGTGCTCATCTTAATCTGCAATTATTTCAGTTATTAGTCCACTCATTATCTGCCCCTCTCCGGCCACCCGTGCAGGTAGGCCTTGGGAGGGTTGGTGTGCCATGCATGGTCAGTGCGTAGCACAGTGCCTGGCCCACGGTAAGGGTTCAGTAAGTGTGTGTCGGATTCGATGCAGTCTGAGATCCTAGAATTGCCCCTGGCGGGGGTAGGAAACAGTCCCGAGTGTCAGATAAATGACCAGAGCAGGACCCAGATTATATGGCTGCCAGTGGATCTGAACAGGAAGCTGCGTGGCCTGGTGGTCAGAGAACCACACAGAAAGACTGGACTTGGTCCTGGCTTTGCCGTGTTCCACCCGCAGGCTGGGTGATCGCTCCACCTCTCTCTCCTTCCTTAACCCATCCAATGAGCCTGCATCTGGATAGTCTACCAAATTGTCCACCCCTGGAATGTCAGGGGCACATTATTAGTAGTTTCCCCAGCAGTATTTAGTGAATCACCCAGCACGCAGGAGGCACTGGCACCAGCTCAATCAGCTGAACTGGTCAAAGAGTGGAAGTGGAGGGAGCAGATGGCAAAGTGTGCAAAGGAGACCGAAACTATCTCTCGCTGTGGCACGTGGTCGACCCCCACCTTTTTCAGTCCTAGAAAATGGAGACTGTTTTGCCCAAGCTATCAGTTCCAAAGGGATAGATGGCTCCTACCTTCTGAGGGAAAGACCTGTCTTTTCCAAAAGGGAGGACTGGAGGCTCGGAAACTGGGAAAGTCCCCCAGCTCCCGCGGAAAAAGTGTACCCCCTACTGCTTTGGGATGACACGTCGGGTAGGCGGAGCCACTTACCCGGAGCTTCCTGCCAAAGATGGTGACTTTGCCTTTAATCTGCTCCTTTCTCAGGCGCCACTCAATGGAGTTCAGGCCGTTCTCCATGGGCAGGGAGATGTTACAGCGCCCAATGGTGGGGGTGATGGTGCCCGCCAGGACATGCGGCTCGCTGTGGAAACTGACACCCATCCCGTTGGCGTACATCACCCTCAGGGTGCCATTGTTACAGAGCTGGTAGCTGTTCCGCACTTGATCTGGAGAAATGTAAGTGGGGGTGGGGACAGGGAAAGAAATTATCCACTCGGTCATCGAAGAGCAGAACCCCCTTTTTCAAATAGGTCTCCATGGTCGTTGCAGCTGTCTGTCAGTCTAAGGGTGCTTCCAGTTAGCACACACACAATGTTCAGGTGAATAGGGGAGATGCCACCAATCCGTGGGGAGAAAAACATTATTCGTATGTGGTGCACCCGAAGGAACGCACTGTGATGTTTTTCTTTTACTCACTGAGGACTATTAACAGTACATTTAAAGGTGTCTGTTGCCTACACAATTTGCATCAGTCAAATCCCTGATCTTTAACATATACTTGAGCTTAAATGGACAAAAATAAACAAAAAACTACTTAAGTGTGTGTGTGTGTGTGTACATAATAATTTTTTTCCCTTTTGCCTACCATCTAACCTGAGCTTGATGGTTTAGCCACAGGTCAGATCTACTGCAAATCAAATTTAGGATTAAAATCAAGAGACACAGCAGCCGCCCCGCCCCTCATGACTCGGCTGCTGACTGCACCAGGATGCCGCCGCTGCTCTCGACAGCTCTAAAGGGACGCAACCCGCCTGCGGTAGACAGCCTGTGGGAGCCGGTGCTGCACGCTTCCCTGCCTAAACAGGATCTATACTTGCCCACTGACTTCTGACCTTCTCCTTTATCAGAAGGCTTCAGGAAGGCAATGTGACTCAGAGACCCCTTTTACAGATATGTTGCTTCCTGGCCATGTGGCGGAAGGCATCCAGCTGGGCTGGCCTTGGGGACGCTGGCTTGTGGGGTGGAGAGAAGTGTGGCCCTGTCACACTTGCGACTAGAGCCATCATGTGGAAGATGGAATCTACATCGTTAATCATTCGGCAGAGCAGAAATAGAGTCATTGAAACAGACTCTGCTGTGGGGTAATAGTCCAGAAATGTCACCATTTATCTACTGAGAGGACACTTTTATCCTCTGACAATAGGCTAACCCACTGACATTATATCTTAATTAAAAGGAAAATTAATCTGCACAATTCTTTTTCTTGCCAGCCCCTGTGCTTGCCCTGGACTGCATGTCATTCCGACAGTGACAGTAACTATGGGGTGGTCAGAGACCACTGTGCTCCCAGTCTTGGCAGGAGAATGCGAAAGAGCTCTGCCTGCAGGACAGCCAAGTCCACAAACAAATGTGTGGAAGAGAGGATCAGAATGGGACCCCGCCCCCCCCCCCCCAAAAAAAAGANCCCCCCCCCCCCCCCCCCGCAAAAAAAAAAAAGTAGGCCCCAGAGAATAATGGGCCTTTGTGAAGGCAGCCATGTTCACTGGGGCGGCGGGGAGGGGTGGGGAGCTAGCAGGTGGGGCGACCATGTGGGGATGACACGGATACTTTCAGCTAGGCCTGTAGCCATTCCTGAATGTCTAGACGGTTTGGTCTAGATGATATTCTCCTGAATCTGGTTCAGTCATTTTCTACAAGGCCAAGTGCCTGTAGAGTTTGTTTGCTGTAACTCTTTCACTAAAACAGCAAGCTGAGGGGGTGGCTGTAGGTCTCTGGAAGTCTGACGAGGCTTGGTGACTCACACCTCCAGAGGTGAGTGCAAGGTCGGGGTACTGTGGGTGGGGGTGCTCACCCTGTACCACTGTGTAGGAGGCTTCCACCGAGGACAGGTTGGTAATGACAGTGACGTCATCATCACGGTTGGAGTTCTCAATGTCGATGGTGATGGATTTCTCCATTTCCCGGTGCAGGCTGGTCACCACCCCCGTGGGGCGTGTCACATTTGTCAGGCGGCCCTCGTGGTCATAGCTAGAGGACAGACACACGGGTTGACACACAGTTACTGGGACAGAAGTCTTTCCCAACACTTGGAACCATGCAATGGACAGGTTCACGGGGCCAGAGGAAGCGACTGGAACGTGGAGCGACCAGGTGGTACATGAGTCGGAGGCCCCTTGCCATAATCCTCAAAACCCCAACCTGCTCTGAGACATGATGGTGACACTTTCTATTGTCCACTGATATCCCTGACGCAATGCAGTAGAAACACCTTACCCTGGCAGGGGGCACCTTATCGTGCTTTCCCAGGGTACTAGGAACACCTTCCGAGCATCTTTTACTCTTTATCCATGTGTCCTACAAAGCCACCAAATGATCCTTCCTGAAAATGATCAGTTTCCTTATGTCACGTCTCCTCTGGACTAACCATACCCTTTCCCCGTTGGTTTCTCAACCAAATCAAAACCTAGCATTTGAGACCATCCATGTCCTTGGCCTTCGACACTCATACAGCCTCGTCCCACTTGTCACCTCATAGTCCTCTGGACGCTCACCCTGGGCCAAACGTCACCCCCATGCCTTGGCACAAGCGGAGCAAGCCTGGCTGCCTGTAACCTTTTCTCCGCTACTACAGCTCCTAACCAACCACGGCTCAGCGCCCCAAGCAGCCTTTTCAGAGTGTTTTCCCAGGGACTGACTCGACCTCAGGTGTCCCCAGCACACAGGTCTAGGGACACCAACGACAAGCGCTGCTACCAGAAAGGTGCCGGAAGTGCAGGCCCCTCCCCCCCCCCCCCCCCCGCCCCACTTTATGTATGTGTCACCTTGGAAACGAATGAAAAGACAATTCAACATCCACAAATCAATCAATGGGATAGATCACATGAACAAAGGGAGGCTACAAATCCTGATCATCTCAATAGACTCAGAGAAGCATCGGACAAAATTCAACATCCATTTACGATAAAAGCTCAACAAAGTGGATACAGAGAAAACGTGACTCAACGCAATAGTGGCCGTCTATTACAGGCCACAGTGAGCATCATTCTCAACAGTAGAAAGCTAAAAGCTTTTCTTCTAAGATCAGGGAACAAGACAAAGATGCCACCTGAGTCAACATAATAGTGGAAGGCCCAGGGAGAGAACTTAGGTACGAAAAGAAAGAAAGGCATCCGACTTAGAAAGGAAGAAGTATCACTATTTGCATATGACGTGAGATAGAGAGAAAACCCTAAAGACTTCACTAAAACACTGTTAAAACTAAGAGACAAATTCAGTAAAGTTGTAGGCAACAAAATCAATATATTAAAATCTGTTGTATTTCTATACAGCAATAACTAGCAGAGAGAAAAAATGTAAAAATATCACATTTTCAATGACATCAAAAAGAATAAAATACCTAGACATGACTTTAATTAAGGGGGCGAGTGACTTGTCATTGAAAAGTATAAGATGCTGATGAGAGAAACTGAAGATACAAATACATGGAAAGCTATTCTGTGTTGTGCTCACAGAGTAAAAGAACTAAAATTTAAAAAATGTCCATACTACCCAAAGCCACGGACTCAATTACCACTCCATTGACTCATACTACTTAATGCAGTCCCTATCAAAATTCCAGTTTTTAAAATCCTCACCCAAGGACATGTTCATCGATTTCGGAGAGAGGGGAACGGAGGGAGAGAGATGGGAACGGAAGCACTGAAGCGAGAGAAAAACATTGATCGTTGTCTCTCCTATACACCCCGACCAGGGACTGACCCCTCAACCTAGGCATGTGCCCTTCCCCAGAAGCAAACCTGCCACCTTTCAGTTTACAGGATGATGCTCCAGCCCACTGAGCCACACTGGCCAGGGCAAAATTCCAGTTTTCTTTTTATCAAACAATCAACAAGTGGGACTACATCAAACAAAAAAACTTCCATACAGCAAAAAAAAAAAAAAAAAAAAAAAAAAAATCCAAAAAAATAAAAAGATATCCACGGAATGGGAGAAAATATTTGCAAATCATAAATCTGATAAGGTGTTAATATTCAAAACACATAGAGAACTCATACAACTCAGTAGCAAAACACCAAACTGATTTAAAAAATGAATAGGCATTTTTCACAGAAATGAAACAAACAATTGTAAAACTTGTACGAAACCACAGGAGACCCAGAATAGCCAAAGCAATCTTGAGAAAGAAGAACTAAGGTGGAGGCATCATGCTTCCTGATGCCTATAGAGGCATCAGGGGCCAATGTCACTTTCAAACTATATTACAAAATTACAGTAATCAAACAGTATGGTATTGGCATAAAAGCAGACACATAGATCGGTGGAACAAAATGGCTCAGAAATAAAACCATGCATACACGGTCAGTTCATTAATGACACAACAGCTAAGGCTATCCAATGTGGATAAATACAATCTTGTAAAAAATGTTCATTGGACAGCCCCATGCAAGAAAAAAAAAGGAAAAAGAAACTTGTCCACTATTATACAATACTCACAAAAATTAAATGATGAAAAACTTAGTAAGATCTGAAGCCATAAAAGCTTTTGTTTCTTGATAGAAATCAATACTGAGTCTAGATCCTGAAAGCTAGAAAGCTAGAAAAAGATAAGTGGTATGCNGAGGCATCATGCTTCCTGATTTCAAACTATATTACAAAATTACAGTAATCAAACAGTATGGTATTGGCATAAAAGCAGACACATAGATCGGTGGAACAAAATGGCTCAGAAATAAAAACCATGCATACACGGTCAGTTCATTAATGACACAACAGCTAAGGCTATCCAATGTGGATAAAGACAATCTTGTAAAAAATGTTCATTGGACAGCCCTGTGCAAGAAAAAAAAGGAAAAAGAAACTTGTCCACTATTATACAATACTCACAAAAATTAAATGATGAAAAACTTAGTAAGATCTGAAGCCATAAAAGCTTTTGTTTCTTGATAGAAATCAATACTGAGTCTAGATCCTGAAAGCTAGAAAGCTAGAAAAAGATAAGTGGTATGCTCCTTGGCGTTGGTGTTTTTGGTAGTTTTTTTTGGATTTGACACCAAAAGTTAAGGCAACAAAAGAAAAAAAAATTCAACAAGTGGGACTACATCAAACTAAGAAACTGCATGGCAAAGTAAACTATCAACACAACGAAAAGACACTGAATGAAACAAAATATTTGCATATCATAGATCTGTTAAGGTGTTTATACCCCAAATATGTATAATATATAGGACTTATACAACTCAATAGCAAAAACCCGAACAATCTGACTAAAAAATGGGCAGGGTATCTGAATAATCATTTTTCCAAAGACAACACACAGATAGCCAACAGATACACGAAAAGGGGCTCCGTATCACTAATTGGAGACATGCAAATCAAAACAGTGACCCATCACCCCCACATCTGTCAGAATGGCAGTTCTCCAAAGAAAAAGTGTGGAGAGGACATGGAGAAAGGGGGACCCCTGCGCACTGCTGTTGGAAATGTAAATTGGTGCAGCCGCCGTGGGAGAAGTATGGAGATGCCTTATTCACAAATTAAAAAGAACTATGTATGAGTCTGCAACTCTACCTTTGGGTGTTTATTTGCTGGGCGGGGGCAACAAAACTCTGACTTGAGAAGGCACATGTACCGCTAGTTCACCACAGCATGGTTCCCAGTAGCCAAGTCATGGAACCTAAGCGTCCGCTGACGTATGAATGGATGTAGAAAACGTGGTGTATACAATGCGATGAAATAGTCCTCCGCCATAAAAAGAAGAAAGTGTTCTGAGAACACGGGTGGATTTTGAGGGTACTATGTGAAGGGACGTAAGTCAGACAGAGAAAGACATAACCCCGCAAACAAGCTCATAGATACAGAGGACAGATGGGTGTGGGGTGGGGGGTGGGTGTCATGGCTGAAGGGAGTCAAAAAGGGAAAACTTTTCTGTGACTTATTTATTCTGTAGCTTCCAGTTACAGAATAAATAAGTCACGGGAGGTAAAGCACGGCGTGGTGACTATCGTTAATAATACTGTCCTGCATATTCGAAAGCTGCTAGGAGGGTAGATTTTGGAAGCTGTCATCACCAGAAAAAAGTGTTTTACAACTGTAGGGTGATCGAGGTTAACTAGACTTATTATACTTATTGTTTCCTTTTTTTTAAAACTATTTTTAAACTTTATTTATTTATTTATCTTTAGAAGGGAAGGGAAGGAGAGAGGAAGAGAAACATCAATGTATGGTTGCTTCTCGTGCATCCCCTGCTGGGAACTGGCCCCTGCCGGGAACTGGCCTGCAACCCAGGAATGTGCCCTGACTGGGAATCGAACCGAGATTGTCTGGTTCACAGGCCTGTGCTCAATCCACTGAGCTACACCAGCCAGGGCTATAGCTATTGTTTCTTGATATATATCAATACTGAGTCATGCTATTGTACACGTACAATTAATATAATCTCATGTCAAATTTTCCTCAATAAAAATTAAAACAGTTCTAAGTGTTCAGTACAGGCTGCCCAGTGAAGTTCCCAGTGACAGACTCTGTCCCCAGCTCTTGCACAGGAGGGACTGTGCCAGGGCTTATTCTGTGGGACCCGGGTCAGGCTTGACTTCCAATCTCCTGAGTTACCTGGACATTTGCGATGGGCAGGCTGCCTTGCTCCTTCTAACAGAAGGAGCAGGAATCGAGATTCTGCTTTCATGGCATAGAGGATTGGGGTTGCCCCAGAATCTCAGGGGCAACAGGATGGGAAACACATTCTCTTTAACTTTCAAAGGAGAGTCAGTGGCCCGCAGCCGTGCTGACGTTCCTCCCACGCAGAGAGGATCTGTGCAGTCAGGTCTTTATGCAAACGCGCCTATGCATAATTGCAAGTCGTGTGAGTTCTTGCCACGAGGCCTCAGGGCCACCCCACAGAACCAGGCCAGCCTTGGACTGACTTATTCAGTGAGTATTCACTGCATGCCTACTGTGTGCTTGGTGCTTGCTGTTCAAGGCACTGGGGACATTGCTAAGGACAAAATGGGTGAAAATCCCTCTCCTCATGAATGTATGTACTGGATAAAGGGCAAAAATAAACTAGAGTACTAGAGTATGTTAAAAGTTTTAAAATAAAGGAGGGAGGGGGCAGGGAAAGGAAGGAAGGTGTGTGGTGGGGAGGAGGAGAGAGAGGGGGAGAGAGGGGGAGAGGGTGGGGGGGGGGGAGAGAGAGAGAGAGAGAGAGATTGGTTGTAATTTTAAGTTCAGATACTGGCTGTTCTTCCCCCAGTCGGAGAGTTTCCTAGGCATGACGGCATTCCCCACACCTGCTCCCATCTCTGAGTCAGGCCTCAATCAGACGGGCCTTCTGGGAGTGACATGGCTTCTCCCCCAGCCTGGTGAGCCCACAGGTACATGATCTCTGAAACGTGTCAGGCCTTTAGAAGATGAAGACCTAGTAGGCGTTTGGGTCCCTGTACAGCTTTAACCTAAGTGGGTGTGAGAGCTACAGATGGCATTCGGAAGGTGCCTTCGGGGACAGAGGAACTGGACCATAAAGTTGGATCAAGTTTCTGTGCCCTGAAGAGTTGTTAGATGCTACCAGAGTCCGGGAACCACAGGTTTGCCCGGAGAAAGAAGCTAGAGCCCAGGAAAGCAGTTCTGCAATACAGTAAACTTCCAGCAGGTGGCAACAGCTTCCTGCACGTTCTCCCAAACCCATGGTCAATACAATCAGAAAGTTAACCCTCCAGGATTTAGGAGTGATCAACAATATCTGCTCTTCCCTCTTTGACAACCCCTCTCTAGTTTACTCAATTCCTGGCAAGCAGCAACACCTCGACAGAAAGCAAGCAAGGACTCCAAATAGGCAGAAGATAACTAGACCCTTCACCACCAAGCAGAGCCAGACCCTTGAAAATCCCATCCCAGTCTCCATCAGCAATTGGCAGAAGGAGGCCTTAGCAATTTCCTCCAGCCAGAGTCCCACTAGTTAATACCCGCAGCAGCCGATGACAGTTCGACCAAGCTCCACCTGCAGCAACGAGGGAAAACAGCTTTCTGGCAAAACAAGCGGTGGGACTATTAAGTATGAGATAATTGTTAGGGGAAATATGACCAGCTCTCGCATCTTTTAATACACCTAGCGCTTTATCCGTATTGATCTGCTCCTGCTGAAGAGGAAACTTGGAGTTTATCTACCTGTCTGTGCAATCAAGCGTGTGGCTGGACCTATTGGCAAATTACAGGGCCCCCCCAGGACCTTGCCTTTTAGGTTCTAATTTCCTTTCGTACGGTGAACGGGAATAATCAGCTAGGTTAATCAACACTTGATCTCTCGGGGTGGGGGGGGGCGGGGCGCGCTATGCATGGCCCACATCTGACATTGGAGCAGCAAGCAGCCAATCGGAATTCCCAACTCTTCGGGGAGAATGTTCCATATCCGAGACGCAATAGTGCACATGGCCGAGGAGGAAGGGATGAGCGGACAGGGATGCCTCGGGGCCATAAGGAGACATTCAAGTTCGAAGGACAACGTGCACAAGCATTTCTAAAAGCCACACGATGGCCATTTCTGATGCGGGCAAGGGCAGGGCAAGCATTCTCGGGAAACACATTCTAAACTGACTTACTCGTAGAACGTCGTCCACCCGGTTTCGTCGCTCTTGGTGGCCAGGAGGCCCGTGTTCCCGTCGTAGGTCATGAGGCCCAGCTCCAGGTTCTGTGTGGACACGACTTTGAGACCCCCGCTGGTGCCCACCGTGAGGGTGACGATCTGGTTGTCGGGCATGAGCAGGTGGCGGGCCACGCCATTGCCGTCCCGACGGACCTTCAGGGAATTCCCACTGTTGTCAATCAGCTCTGTGACGTCGTTGTCCGCGCTGTACGTGAAATTGTAGAGGTACTCCCCTGTGACCAGGCTCACAGTGTACTGGTGGATGCCCTCGGCGTTGAAGACGTACAGCTCCTGCTCCCCGGGGGACGCCGCCTCGTACTGGTTGAAAGCGTTAAGGACGGGCTTGTTCTTGCTCACCGCCCTGATCCGAATGTTCCCAAGGTCTGCGATGTAGATGGTGCCGTCAGGAGCTACGGCCAGGGAGGACGGGGCATTCAAGATGGCATCCGTCGCGTAGGCGTCATCCCCTGAGTAGCAGTTGCAGTTGACGTCGTTTTTGCAGTCGCAGTCCGAGGCGGCGCCGGCCAAAAGGCAGATCTCCCCGTTGGTGGTTACCTGGCGTAGGCGGTTGATCTTCTTCTCGTCCGTCTCGGTGATGTAGAGGATGCCCGTGTGAGAAATGGCGATGGCACTGGCTGACTCCAGAGCGGAGTGGATGGCCAGCTTGCTGAGTGAGTAGTCGATGCCCGGGACCTGGCAGTGCATGGGGCGCCCGGCGATGATGCTGACCTGGTGGTTCTCGGTGATGCGCAGGATGACGTTGTTCTCCAGCACGTACAGGGAGTTGTCCATGGGGTTGACGGCCAGGTCTGTTGGCCACTCCAGGCGAACCTGGGGGTGACACAGCATTTAAGAACAGCCTCTAACATGCCCAATGTTTAATCGTGCAGGACACTCATATTGGTTTCACGCCGTGGTGGGGAAAAGGACATTTTCACTAACACCCTGTATAGAGACATGCTGGTTATAAACCACTTGTGCTGACTATGCATGATGGAGAAGAGACTATGTAACGTCCATCTCCTCCTGGCACATCAGCTGTGGCTACAGGAGGTCACCAGCTCTCCCACGATGCTCTTCTTAGCCCCAGGGGAGTGGACTTGGGTCCGAGCCGCCATGTATAACAGTACAGGCAGTTCACTGCGTAAGGGGCTAATGTGTCATATTCTGCTCACCAAGGCATGGGCCTGCGGCAGCTCCGTTTATTTTAAGAAGACCCCTTTACCTAATCCACAAAAAGAAGCCATACACCTTGGAATGTGGCCCCGACTCAAGGGCGGGGCCTGCCCAGGCTGGCCAGCGAATGGCAACCCGAGTGTCTGCTTGAAAAAATGAACTGGACAGAACATACTCCTTCTCTGCAGAATTTGAAATGAAAACCTCAGTTGAGAGCTGTCAGTTACGTTGCAGAATTTAAGCTGAACTTAATGGGGTTGACTGAGGGTTGAAAGGGCCCTGACAGGAAGGGTAGACGTATATTCTGGGTTGCTTAGAATCTGTATAGTAGAGTCCAGTCTCTTATGCTGTACATTTGAGTGAACCTGTTTGTGTGCTCCGCCACTGTAGGAGCCCAGACTAACGGGATCTCATTTGGGGGAATGTTGCAGAGGGCTCTGCTCCAGTTATTACTGCACAAAATAAAGGTTTATATAGTGCAGATGCAATCATTTCAGATTAACAGGGAAGTTCCGATCGACACATAACAGTGTATGGTACCTTCTCAAACCTGCAGTAATGATGGAGAAGGGAGGTAATTACACAGTGGCTCCTACCCTGTAATCGGCCGTGGCTGGAGAATGCCACCTGCCCCACTTTTCTGAGCAGAATTCTCTCTCTCTCTCTCTCACTCCTATCTGACATTTCCCAGTCCATGCTGCTGTCTAGTTCATCTCAAGCCTTCTGCACACCTACCTGTGATCTCCATCTCTAGCTCCCCCTTCCTACTCCACTCAAACAGGTTGCTGATGAGACTATCAGGGCAAGAACCAGGTGTGGCTTAGTGACGAGAAATGAGAGTGAGAGAGAGAGAGAGAGACAGGTAGGGCCCTCTCTACCTGGGCCACGTCCATGCTGGAGTCGCAGCTCAGTGGCCGGACGGCGGTGAGGTCATTGGAGCCCAGCAGGGTGGAGATGATTCCGTTCTGGTCGACCTTCCGGATCATGGTGGCGTCGACAAAGTACATGAGGCCATTCTTGTCTACAGCGATACCTGAGCAAGACAAACAGTGGAAGTGTGTCTTTTGACAAGAGGCAGGGCTTGTGGGGTTGCCTCACTGGTCATCATCTTCTCAGACCTCACTGAGTGGCTTATCACCCTCAGAGCAGCGGTTCTCAGCCTCCCAAGGTGACCCCCTTTCTCGTGAGCACCGTGCTGAGAGCTGCATTATCCCTGGGTGCTCGCTGTAAAACCACCCAACTGAAGCATAAACCTTGGGCTGCAAACGAATGAACAGGGAATTGGCTTTGCATCTGCTTTTTTTTTAAACAAAAAGATTTTATTTATTTATTTTTAGAGAGATGGGAAGGGAGGGAGAAAGAGGGGAAGAGAAATATCGATGTGTGAGAGATACACTGATTGGTTGCCTCTCCCATGCCCCCAGCTGGGCACCTGGCCTGCAACCCAGGCATGGGCCCTGACCAGGAATTGAACCGGTGACCTTTGGGTTCACAGACTGGTGCTCAGTCCACTGAGCCACACCAGTCAGGGCTGCATATGCTCTTTTTAGGGAAGAAGTTATTTCCCAAGTTCACTGCTTGTGAAATTATGGGTGGTAACTACTCGTCTACCCACCACAACCGTTTGCAACAATGAGGTTGAGAAAATAACGATTCTTGCAGGAGCCCACTTCAGAACACGTCCTCCAGGAAGCATTCCCAATTAAGTCTGGACACCACTTAGCATGTCAGTGCCCTGGGGGAACGCTGGTCCTAGCACTTCCCCCGTAAGGTGCAGACAGAAGCTCCTACCTCTTTTCCATCTTCATTCCAATGCCCACGCCCAAGACTCCTTACTGGCTGCTTCCATGGGAACTAAAAATTCTCAGAATTGGACCTTCAGATGATTGGTCCTTTGCCTTGACTCTCTCCCGGCCTTTTACAAACAGAGATCCATTGGTTCCAAGAGCCCCTCCCATCCACCGCAGGCCCTTGGAAATGATACCCGTTTTTATTGGGCATTGGCTTCATGTCAGGCACTGCGCTTTAGACTTGGTGTGCACTGTCGTCTCACATGAACCCCCAGGAGTGGCTGGAGGCTGCCCACCGGCTCCGGCTCCGCCCCCCCAGCTGGCCCTGTGGCTCCTGGAGCCGGCAGTTCCTTCTGACCCTGTGACTGGCAGCGGCCAGCAATCTCCCACTATCTGGGTATGGCACAGGTGGGTGGGTGAAGAAAGCTGAATTCAAACAAACAAATGCATTTTTGAAGGCAACGCCCACACGCCAAAGCAATCTCTCAGCGTCGAATCATTCTAGGGAAAGCTGTGTTTGTGTGTGCCTGGGCTCAGCGGGGCTCCAGTGAGCAGGAGCAAGCCCAGCTCCTGGCCGGCTCTCCCTGGAGCGGGGCTTTCTCCCCGGGCAGGCCTTACCTCGAGGGCTCATAAGGGTGGCATCCACGGCCTTCCCTCCGTCCCCACAGCGGGCTTCATCGAAGGGTAGGCACTGCTCCCCAGTCCCTGCCATGACTTCCGAGTTTCCCGCCAGGTCCTTGGCTCCGCCCAGAGACTTGACTCGGTAGATTCGCCGACTGTTGGTGTCCGACACGTAGAGGGAGCCAGACACCGGGTCGACCGCCAAGTAGTACTTGTGTGCTGGGTTGTTGCTTTAGTAGGGGAAGCACAGAGAGACATGGGAAGGGGGCTGAGCAGCAGGCCCACGGCATCAGAGCAATGACGAAAATCCTAGCAAGACGCTCACACCATCTCTTATGCCTTTCCACTTTAGTGAACTGGAAAGAACCTACCAGAATAACTCAGTGTTCTCACCTATCATGGTTTTGTAGCTGCTTCTAATTGGACTTAAACTCTGCACTATCAGAGAAGTTACTGCCAAAGTACCATTGCCTCACATAGCTGGTGTGAAAGAGCCCACTCTGGCTCTGCCTCTGTGTGTTTGTTTTGTGTGCCAGCCTCCTTTGTCCCCCTTGTGGGTTCCATGGGCACCAGGGCGCAGAGGGGCATGGCCACGGGACAATGTTCTCTCTTTAATCCATGTCCTCAGTGCTTCCAGGCCACGAGATGGTTAACCTGGAGGCCCCAGGACATTTCTCGACTTTGTCACGGGGGCTCCCCAGGCCCACCCCCAGTCCTCAGCCTCAGCTCCTGCCCACTGCTCCTCAGTGCAGATACGAGTGAAGTGGCCATTTCATGGGAAGAAATGCTATGTCTTGCTGATACCAGGTCCAGAGTGAATTACTGAAATGGGAGATAAAGTTTTTATATCTTGGGTAATAGCAAGGTCACAGGTGTGGACCAAGATGTGCCAGGGCCCTATGCCACAGCAGCAGATAAACACCTCAGGGTGTAGAATGGACTAGGAAGACATCTTGAAGCCTCAGAGACCTGGAGCTCTTTCCCGGCGGTGAGTCTAGGTGGCCTGTGGGTTGCTGACTAGGACAGAGGAAGATGAGCACAGAAAACTCTCAACTCCACTCTGACCCAGCTGGAGCCACCAGGTTCATCTTTTGGCTCTCTCGGGCCCTCGATGCCTCGTGATGAAGAAATCTGTCAGATCGGACCGTTTACTCATGCCCCTCTTGGGTCAAACCCCACAGTTTCTTCCCTTTGCATTGTGTGTCGCTGGTTGGAGGTTGAGACCACAGTGGGAGCTTGTGCCTTTCCCATACTGGTCATTAAAATCACTGCCTCCGGGGTGCAAGCAATGAGTGCTTCTCGGCCCCAGTGAGGGGGGTAGGTTTTGGTGCCTTACGCCTAAAATGAACACAGGCTTTTTTCCCCCCAGTTATTTTTCAGTTGTAGTTTGGAATTGAGGGAAGAGAGGAGCTAGGAGGAGGTGAAGGGTAGGTGAGGGCGATGAGGGTGTTGGATGCATTTGTCCCGTAGACATTAGCTGGTAAATTACTAATTAAAACACCACCATTTAGGCTCTTCCCGATTTAAGGAAGAAAAGAACTAGGAAACTATTTTTAGGAACAATTTGTGAATCGAGACCATCTTTAATTCCAGCTTCTCCTCAGGTTGCTATTAAGACACATAACTGAACTAGAAGTCAAGGTCTTTCTGAAATTTCAGCCTCAATAACTAGTTTGAAAGAGGCTATCCGGATTCCTCTCCTTTCCTTTCTTTCTGCTTCTTATTTTGGCTACGAAGCCTATAGCGAATACCCATATACACAAAATGAACTAGGCCAGGAAGGGAAAAAGGCATGCCATTTTTAATTAGACGCTGTACTTTGTTACGGAATGAACAGTAGCTGGCCTGATCAGCAGAAGAATCAGGGCATTGCACATCTGTGCCTACCTATGAGCAAGGTAATTACTTCTGGACTTTCTAGGGAGCCTGATCCAAGAGGGCTTTTCAGAATCTCTGGCGGAGAGCAGACAGTCGAGGGTGTGGGGTGAGTTCTTGCTGGAGACCCATTCTTCCCCATGGCCTCTTTCTCATTCCAACCAAGGTTCTCGCACAGAAGCTAAGAGAGCTGGATAGCCATGCCTCGACTGCTGTGGCTATGGCAAAGAGCAAATGGGGTGGGTTAGAAGGGGGTGTCCCTCCAGTGCATTGCTGCTGCTTTTTTATTTGACCCCGTTGGGGTGCCTACAACCAGCCAATTTGGGGGTGCCTGAGAAGAAGGGGGCCAAGGACCCCTCCGACGCATGACCTTCCCACTGTCTTGGATGAGGTTGTGCAGCTTGGTTCCACGCTTTGTCCAATTTTGACCTAACGTGCTGAAGCCCCTCCCACGTTTCATTTCAAGGCACGAGGAGAGAGGCATTCCCTCGAGGATTAAAATATATTGCTTGTTTTTTTCTCTTCTTCCGAGTAAAAGTAAGGCCATTTTTTCCCTCCAGAAAGCTCATGTTATATCCATTTCAGTGTACCCAGGGGCAACCTGGAGTTGTCCTAACTTTGTAAAGGACAGCTCCCCAGAGCCAGAGGCACATATGTGTGTGTCGTATACTGTATGTGTGAATGGTACCAGTGTGCTTTTAAATAACCTTGGAGCAATTGAATGACAAAGGCTATTTAGACAAAAGTATTTGGTTTATACCCTTCACACTAGAGAGTGATTGAACTCCCTGAAAATCCCCAATGCATTCGACTGTTGGATTCATTCTGACCAGCAGACTGGCAACTAACTTTTTTTTTAACTGACCATATATATCCAGGGGGAAAATTATTAATGAGTTGAAAATGAGTTTTTGACCCGTTTCCAGTTCATTAAAGCTTTTGTGAACCCAGTCCAGAATTTACAAAAGCCAGAAGTTTGCCTCAACTGTTAGCCCAATTACGGACCGCATTGAGCAGTCTGGATGAAAGTTCGCTGAGGGTTCATTATCTTGCTTTTGCATCTCCCGGAGATTCTAATTACTGTCAGCTTATTTGGTTGCTTTTTTGACTGCATTTCATAATTGCTAAAGCTTATCATATCCACAACACACAATCAGCACATAAAAAGTTACTCTATTTGCTACATAAAAATACACAACATCATACAAGAAGCACGAAACAAAAAAGCAAACACAAGGAAGCAAACGAACCATATCAAATTATACGGGAAAGAGTTTCGTCTTACCTATGTTTAAACTCTTTATTTCTTTATAGCAAGAAAACAGAAGGGAAAAGAACAAACAGTTAGCTGAAGAACTGATGATAAAGCACACATCGCATTTTCGTTTGTTGGATGAAGGGGCCCCCTCTTCCCTCATCTATCTGACAGCGCCTGGCTCAATTTCCTGGCAAGCACCCCTGGTATGGGATGCCTCCGGGCCAGTGGAAAATACAGACAAGAATGCTTGAATTGTTGGACTAGCAATGCAGCTAGCACACAGGTGGCAACAGGTGCAACAGGTCCCCTGGTGAATGAAGGCATGAAAGGGAGGTTACCTGTTGAATGCCAGCACTTACTGGTGGTGATGGATGCTGGGAGCATGGAGTAGAAAGATTCTGAAGCCAAATTCCAGTGCAGCCGTAAAGGGCGCTGTGACTCCTCTGTAACATCTGCACTGGGTTTGAGGGGGGGATCCTGGTGCCACCTGTGCCACCTACTTGCCATTGGTGCACTACGGGGCAGAGTCAGTACCATCCAGGAGAGGGCCCCTGCCCGCACCCAGTTGTGGTTTTGGCAAACACTCTGTTAAGCACGGAGAAGAATCTCAACCATTTCCTATGCCTACTCCACACCTCCTTCCCCCTCCCCACCCACGTGTGTGTGCGGGGCCCCAGGCATGCATTCTTTTTAAATAAAATGCATAGGTAGTGACATCTTATTGTCATTGGAGCCAAAGACAGCTCCTTTTGGAAAAGACTAGTAAAAGTTTTGCTCTTTTTTTCCCCTCAAGAACAAAAAATACATGGCCGTTTGGACAGGTGAGTGCCTGCAAGGTAACCACATTAGGGAGAAAAGAAGAGATAAGCTAGGTCCCGAAGCAGGGACGATGCTCCCCATTCCGGAGGCTTCTGGGCCAAAGTGGAGTGAGCCCTGACCCCTCTTCTGCTTCTGGCTGGGGGGAGGAAACTTTAGGGAAAGAACAAACAGGGATAAAGCCCTGATTCCTGCTTAGGTGCAGCTCAGGCCCCTGCTGGGGGCCATCATTAGTGCTGGGTTTGCACAGGGATTACATTTTTATATTTTATTCCAATGTGTTATTTTTTGCAAAAAAAAAGAAGTTAATTAAATGATGTTGATAACTCCTGAGCTCTGAGTGACACGGTGCAATTTAAGATTCATTCTGCAAAGCCTGGTGTGTCAGGGTGGCAGCTGGGGACCTGCGTGTCTACTTTATATTGCTCAATGAAAGTGCAGTGTTATCTGCTGCCAGTGGTAGTCAGATTTGGCTCTTAATTATTGCAATATCTATCTCACTTCTTCTGAAAGTCAAGATTTTGTAAAAAGACTGCATGGAATTTGGGTCTGCAGACCTGACCTACTTCTTGCCTAAGAACATCTGCGTTAAGTTGATTAATATAATATCTGCACTGGGAGAAGAGGAAGGGCAGGGGTGGGCCACCAAGGTCCTGAGAGAGCAGAGTCGGAGTGATCACAGGGACATGAGCTTTGGAAAGAGGCTGAGGTCACTGCTATTGCGGCCCCGGGCCATTAGTAGGGCAGGTGCTTAGCAGGCAACACACCAGATTAACAGCATCATTGAGTCAGTCTTTGTAGATAAGCCCAGGTGCCCTACTTACCAGGGACAGGCCTCAGTCGTCTGTCCCGTGGCCTCACCAACCCAACCCTGTAGGAATACTCATGAGGACAAAGTGGTGTCTCAGATTCAAGAACTGAGATGGATTAGCTCTTCACACTGTGGAGTCTCAATGACTCCTCTGCAAAGCCCCCAGGGTCCCTCCCAGCACAATCAGCTGGCCTTGCAGAGTGCTCCTCACACCGTCTTGTGATTTACGTGTGTGTGCTTATCTTTGTTGTGCATGCCAGTGAGTCAACGTGGACGTGACTTGACTTCCACAGGGCTGATTTTAGTAGAGAGCCCTGGAGAGAGCAAGACTGGGCAAAGGGGTCCTTGAGGCATGGAGGGCAGGAAGGGGGCTGGGCGGACCTCGCTCTGGACTGGCTCCAGTCCCTCGTGTTCTACTTGGAATCACAGACCTGCACCCAGCTGTCATGGTTTTCTATTCCAACTCCTTCTGTGCTACAGAAAAGGGTGGAGTTGGAATGGCCACATTTGTGTGTGTGTGTGTGTGTGTGTGTGTGTTTGTGTGTGTATTTGTTTTAGTTTCAACTGAACAAAAGTGAGTTGGGATACACTTAGTTCCATTTTGGAGGGATGGGCTTCTGTGACTCCTCCGTACTCCTTCTTGTTATGCTATTGCTCGGTGTTCCGGGTAGGAATGACTTTCAGGAAGTCATTGCCATTGGTGCACTACGGGGCAGAGTCAGTACCATCCAGGAGAGGGCCCCGCACCCAGGGCCCCTGCCCGCATCCAGGAGAGGGCCCCTGCCCGCACCCCCAGTCAGCACAATACGGCCCTGCCCTATTGTGCTGCATTGCTACAGGAAGTGCGATGCCTCGTGTAGGAGTCCTATGTCACTGTTACCAGGACATCAGTGACAGACTGGTTAATGAGTGTTGGCTCAAAACACAGGTAGATTATTCACTGCACAAGAAAACCCCGAAATGCCCAGAAATACTATGAAAGAAGCTTGATGAAGTTTTCCCAACATTTACAATTCTAACAATATTCACAGCATCTCCAATGATCAATTGTGGAGATAAAAGATCATTTTCTGATTCATCAATAATCTGAAGCAAATTTTGACCAGCTATCCTTGAGAGAAAGGCCGAATTTCTACTTTTTATAGTTAATGACATTACAAAATCATTGTCATAGTAAGAGATGGTCGAAGAGGATGTAACCAAAAAGTGTAGGAAAACAAGTATCATGAAAGAGTAATAGTAGTTAGCCAATGAAAAAAATATAGGCCATTTGTCTGGATTTTGTGACATCAGTAATTGTCAGCTTTTCAAAATTTGCAGTTGTTTGGGTTTCTTTTCTCATCCTAAGTAATTTCAGCTTCATTCTGAAATTGCAAATGATTCAGGCCCCTTTAAACCTACATCTGTCTTTGGTAAGAGAGCTTTGAAAACAGTGCCAAGGACTGTCCAGAATTTTGCGGGGCTATTGTTATTCTGGGGGCTGGGTTATATTTGGTTTCCCGACTCTATGTCTACACCCTGGCTATTTAGGGAAAGTGGTTGCTCTCTAGCTAGAACCACAGTCCTCCTTAACATTCTCTGTTGGCGTCCAGCAGGGCCTGTCCTGGCTGAAACTCTCAGGCAAAGCTTATGTTGGCCTGGTCCAATTTCCGCTGCCCTTGCCCTCCCTTCCGAGGCTCCCACTTTCTTAGGTCTCATCCTCTCCAGCACTAGCACATGCGGGCTGGACAGCTCTCTGCTTTGAAGAGCTTCTCCAAGGCAGTGATGGAATGGACCCTCCCCAACAGCACCATCGGAATCTCAGCGCGGGGAAGTGTTTCAGTTGGAAACAAACATATTAAATATTATAACTCTATATTTGGAAAAGAAACAGCATTTCAAACGTTATGTCAAGTGTGAGATTTTTATCTTTACTAAAGGGGCCACATTGCGAAAAGGCAGAGAGGCACTGTCCCATCCCTTACCAGATACTGCCTTGGATTGGGGTCTAGTTCCTAAGAGAGGCTCAAACTGGGGAGGAAGGAAAGATTTTTCTAGGCTAGAAATTCACCCTCAGTTTATCCTGCTCCACGGGGCTTATGTTTTCCAAGGACCCGTTAGGGATGGTGACAGTCATAAGGAAGGAAATGGGCTATAAGAAGTGATGTCAGGCTTGCCGGGAGAAAGGAAGGTTGAAAAGATCCTAAATGCTGGTGGCACTGGATCATACAGGTGACAACCCTTTTCCTAAGGAGAAGGCTTTTTCTAGCACTAGAAGTTTTTCAAGTGTGCAGAACTCTGTGCCTGCACGCTTTGGGTGGGCCGAGGGAGAGAGGGAGAAGAACAGGGGGAGGATGGTGGGCGCCTCCAAATGAAATTCGGCTCGGAGGCTCAGCTCTGGGGTGGGTAAGTGAGACGCGGATGGGCACCCACTCCCGAAATGGAAGCATTCAGCTGCCAACTCGCAATGGAGAAGAGACATAAGCAAGACAGGCCTCTGCTTCCCTCCTCCCTCCTCCCTCCTCCCTCCCCCTTCCCCCTCCCCCCTCCCGAGGCTGGTTACTGTTTTGAAGAGCAGGGATTGACAGCCCTTTGTTTTCAGGTGCGTAGTGGGAGGAAAAGAAGAATCAAACCAGTGTTCTTGTAAAAGCTTAGCTTCTAATAGTCTCTGGATACCTGGCTGATGAAAGCAAGAACAAGTCCAAAGGCGGTAACAAAGGAGACGAGAACCCGCCCCCACCCCCAGCTGTGGAGGGAAATTGGTGGTTCCACGCCCTCCAGTTGGGTCAAGGCCACCACGTGGGTGTGGCAAGGCTCTCTCAGATTTGCTGCAACTATTGGCATCATGGCCTCTACACCTGTAGAGACGTGGAACCACGCGTCAACTCCAACATGAGGGAGGACACCAGTCCACGTCTCCTTCAGCACAAGCAATGGGTCTTGAGCTGCTGCTGTGGATTGGACCCTGTGTAGAGACTTACACAGAAGCCAGTAAAAAACAAGGCAGAATGACCGCCAGCTTCTGCGGAAAAGCAGAGTGAAGCGACCCAGACGACTGCTGCTTTTGCTAAGGAGATCGGGCTTCTGAGAAGAAGGGGCCGTCAGGCTGAGCCTTTGAGATGGTCTTGAAGAGGCAGGTTAGATAGAGAAGTTATTCTAAGTAGACTGAGCAGCATGAGTCAAGGTTCAGAGGTGCGAATGTAGCTGGCAAGTGCTCACCTTGCCCCGAGCAGGAGGAGCTGTGACAAAGGTGATGTAGAGGGTCCTGGTGCTGGATAAAAGGTGTGACCCCCGTGGCAAAGCGCAATGCTGCCTTCACCCCGTCCCTGCCTCCTCCCATGCCCCGCCATTGTCTGCAGAATGCCTGAGAAGAAGATGGCTCTTCTGGGCCAGAAAAAGAAATGAACATTTTGGGAAGGGGACTGCCTGCAGGGGAGGCTCCGGGAAAGGGGTTTGTCTGCTGGTTCGGCAGCGTGAGGGTCATCCAGCCTCTTCCATTTTGCCTCCTTCTCCCTCTTGCTCATGTTTTGGTTAATATACGCTCTTCCCTCACATGACCTCCCTTTTATCTTTCTGGACAGTTCTTGTTGGTTCTTCTAGAATGAAGCACAGCCCCTGAAGTTGCAACCTTCTTGGGGTGGGGCTGCGGTTTTCTCCTTCCTTTTTACCTCCCCCAGGGCCTGGCACAGCCTCGGCTCCCAAGGATACTCAGCAGCACTTGCTGAGGGTCAGATCACTGAGGTCTCCCCGAGAAGGGGCCTCACCGAAGTCCTGCACCCGGTGGCTGAGGCTTCTCCAGAAGGGGCCACCACTCACTCAGTCGCTCAGGTCAAAATCCTAGGCGACATCACCTTGATTCTTCTCTTTCTGTCCCCCACTCCTTCGCCTAATCAATCAATAATTCCTATCAGTCTATCTCAGAAATAAACTTTCCCATGTCCATTTCTGCCACCCTAGTCCACACCGCCATCCCCCAACTCCTGGACACCTGCTACAGCCTCCAGTCTTGCCCCCCCCCGACAGTCCGTTCTGCACACAGTAGCCAGAATCATTTTTAAAAAGTGCAAATCAGATCATGTCAACTCCACCCCACTTTGTACCTCAACCCCCAATAGTTGTCCTTTGCCACGAGAACACGATTCACACTTGCTGGTGTGATCAGTAAGACCGTACCTCCCTCTTGCCCTCCTCTGAGACCTGCTCTCTTGAGCTCACCGCCCTCTGCCATATTGGACTCCTATCAACCCCTTAAATAAACCAGGTCAGTGGCCGACATCAGGGCTCTTGCACAACTTCTCTCTGCCTGGAGTAGTTTTCCCCAGATCTTCACATGGGCAGCCCCAACATTCAGGTCCCATCTCAAACGTCACCCAGTACGAGAGGTTTTTTTCTGAACACTTTACCCTATGTTGCCTCCTCACCCTGCCTCCGGCCCCACAAAATTCACATCTCTTACTGTTAGATCTTCCTTAAAGCATAAAATACTACTTGAAACTATGTTTTACTTGTCCACATGATTTGAAGCCTTATGAGACCACAAACAGGACAACTCGGACTTTGTTCTCACTGCCCTCTCCCCAAGTCAGACAGTCCCTGGCACAGTACTCGTATTTGTTGACTAAATTTTCTCCCTTATTTATCAACTTCATCTTCTTCTCTCTCCTTATGGATTCCTCTGTAGGCTTGATGGCCTCGAATCAACTTTTTTGGGAAGAGAGTTCCCTAAAAATCTTGTCCAGCACAGAAGACATGGAACTTCAGACTTAGTAGCAAGCGATGACTCTCCCAACGGCGGGCAGACCTTACCCAGAGTGACCTATTCTCAGTGATTCTACGTCATGTCCTAGTGCAAGCGCGGAGAGCCAGAGAATTTACAGGGAGCTAGCACAGAGAGGTCTTTAACCAAATGTGTGATTTAGCAAGTAAACATTAGTGGGTTTCAGACTTTGACATGCTTCAGAATCTACCACAGAGCCTGTCCAAGACAAAAGGCACCTGGCCCTTCTGCGGAGGTCCTGAACCAGTGCCCCTGGGGACGGGTTCCAGGAACCCGTATGTTTAAAGATGTGCCACTTGAGAAGCCGCAGATACAGACCGATAGCTTCAGGTAGAAGTTTTTTCACTGTTTGCCTGTATCAGATTCATGTCTGGAGGCTTTACAACACACAGCTACCCAGGGCCCTCCCCGAGCACCATGACCGAAATTGCTCACTCTTATTTGTGGGTCGGCTGTGCACAACTGTATGAAATACGTGTGCGGTGTCTCACAGATACACACAGCATCTCCCCAAATCCTAGTTCGATTCTGGTCCCAGGTGTCAAACCTCAGCCCACCACAGGGAATCTCTATTCTCTGGAGAGGCCTGGACACGACCACCATCTCCCCACCGAAGCCATGCAGCGGTGGGAGCCATATCCCCACGGAGGGTGTTCCTTGTGGCTGCTTACCGTAACTCCAAGATGCTGGTCACGTTTCGAGAGGGATAGATGCGCCGGATGTAGTTGAAGTCACCAACATAGAGGCTCCCGTCAATTCCAACAGCCAGCGCCACGGGGGCCAGCAGCTTGTTGCCCTCGGCGAGGCCGTTGCAGCTGGGGCAGGAGATGCTGCGGCGGCGGCCATTGCCCATGATGCTGGTGATGATGGCGGGCTGCTGGGTCAGGAACTGGTTCTCCCCGGTGCCCTTGTGCAGGATGCCTGCAGGGCAGCAAACGCGGGTGGTTACCGCCGCGCTCTAGGGGGACACTTCTTCTCTTTAAAATATTTTTTTTATTATTCATTGATTTTTAGAGAGGGAGAGAAGCATTGATGTGTTGTTACACCCCTTACTGCATTCATTGGTTGGTTCTGGTAGGTGTCCTGACTTGGGATTGAACCCATAACCTTGGTGTATCAGGACAATGTTCTCACCAACTGAGCTACCCCGCCAGGGTGGGAGACACTTGGGGTGAAGGGAAGCAACATGGAGAAGAGAGACCACAGGCAACTTTGATGTTGGCGAGCTCCCTAATTTCCCCTAATTCTGAGAGGGCTGCAACGGGGTGGGCAAACCCCAAGGCTGGGTACTGGGTAGGATAACATTCGTAGAGGAAACTGAAGAAGGATCATGAGGTATGCCAAGGCAGACAGTCTGGGAGAACCAGCTCAACATCTTCGCCATTTAAAAACATAAGGTGAGCCCTGGCTGGTGTAGCTCAGTGGATTGAGCACAGGCCTGTGAACCACAAGATCGCAGTTCGATTCCCAGTCAGGGCACATGCCTGGGTTGCAGGCCAGTTCCCGGCAGGGGACTCACGAGAGGCAACCATACATTGATATTTCTCTCCTTCTCTTCCCCTCTAAAGATAAATAAATAAAATCTTTTAAAAAAACATTAAAAAAAGATAAGGTGGGAAAGCCTATGAGTATTGGGACATAGGAAAAATGGCTGCAAGAAGGGGAGGGGCTGTAGATTAAAGGTCAAGGCTGGAGAGAAGTTCCCAGAGGAGAGACCAGGCTGTCTCTGAGAGGGGAAATGAGCTCACGTACCACTTTTAACATTGAGGATGTGATGTTTGTCCAGAGACCAGCCCCCCAGGTTGGACGGGTCCAGCTCGAAGCCCTGCAGGAGGGCTGTCCTCTTCTCCCACAGGATGAGACTGAGGCAGGTCTCGTATTCAAACCCAACAGACACTGAAAGGTAAGAGGGGGTGGGGCAGGGAGAGACCAGACAGGTGACCCGGTTACTCCAGAATCTCCTCGGGACCAGGAAACACGCATTCTCTGCAATACCGATTCCAGTCCCAAGTCTCCCTCAAGGAGGCGGGCTCACTGTTTTCCTCCTTGCCATCCCACACGGTATTAAATTAGGATTTCAAGCTGAACTCAACCTTGAAACTTTACACAGTAGCACTCTGTGGGGATGGAGAGACCTTTCCAAAGAACCGCTGCCTTTCAAAGACAACCCCAGTGACGTATTCTCTCAGCCTGCTCTTCAAGGTATGGCGTTTATTACAGTTTGTGTTACCTATTTTTGCTCACCAGAAGAAAGACCTATGGAAGCTTAGTGGCTCGTTTATAAGGAGGCTCTGGAGGCGACAGCTCATGGAAGTTAGGGGCAGTTGGAACGCTCGCTCCGGATTCCGGAGTGTGCTGGGTGGTGTAGGTGCAGGACACAGCCTGCAATTCCATGGCAAGCCAGCAGGGCACGGGATCCAGAAACTAAACCCCTGGCTTTTGCCCCAGAGTCAAGTGGGAGAGAAAAGCAGGAGATGAAGGACTTAGTCCCAAACGCGCTCCAGCGCTGTCTGCTTGTGGCTTCATCGTCCCACGGGTAAAGCAGAGTGAGTGAAGCCTTACACTCGACACACGAGAGAAGGGCAGATGAGACAGGACGCCGAGAGGCCACACATTCCTAATTGGAATGCTGCTTTAGAAATATGAGGCATTGTTATTATTGCTGTTCCCACTACATTAAATTCTTAACTACGTGTGTCACATTCGGGGATTCTCCTGCAGCTTAGTTTAAATCCTGAGATATGGAAGTGTCGCTACAAATGGAAGATACATTTTATCTTCTTTTTAGAAAAACCACGTATCTCCTAGCTTGTCCTCTGAAAATGCCAAGAAGCAATAGCTGACCCCGTAGCAAAGAGCACCGCTAGTGCCTGGCTTGTGGCCTTGAAATATTACTTCTCATTATAAGGAATCAGGGCTCCTTGAAGAAATGGCCAGAGTGAGAAATGAATGAGACTGGGCCAGGCCACTTTATGATACCAGATATAGAAAGGAAGAAATAAAAGTCTACCGGATGCACATTGAAAGACTCTGGGGGTCAGCTGGAAGAGGCTGCCACTGACCAAAGATGGCACAATTTGGCCTTCGGTAAAGAAAGATAAGAACTTCAATGGGTTGAAACATATGAGAGGCGTTTCATTCTAGGAGTTCATAACGATATTTTAAAAAGCATGAATTTGCCAGCCTTAAAAGCTGTTAAAAAGTAACACCCCAACTTATTATACTGAAGACTAGTAAATAAAGGGAAAGAAGCATATATCCTTTCTTTCTTATTTGAACTGACCGCATGGAACCACGTAGTTAAAGAGGAAGTATCCCTATATAAAAGTCCTGCCTAATAAATAAAGAAGCAATGATAGAATGAAAATAGTTTGCGATTCCCAATGACCTAATGGATCCAGGCAATCAGCATGGGGGAAAGCGGGTCACATATATGGTGACAGAAGATGATTTGACTTTGGGTGGGGGACATAGAACACAATATACAGATCATGTATCATAGAGAGCTACACTTGACACCTATGCAATCTTGTTAATCAAGGTCACTTGAGTCAATTTAATAGTAACTAAGAAAGAAATCACAAGTGTTGGAGATGTGGAGAAGACAGAACCTTTGTACTGCTACGGGGAATGTAAATTGGTATAGCCGTTATGAAAAACGGTATGGTGATTTCCTTAAAAAATTAAAAATAGAACTACCATATGACCCAGCAACAGCACTTCTGGGTATCTGCCAAAAGAAAACAAAGATGCTAACTGAAAAAGATATATGCACCCCCATATTTTTTGCAGCTTTATAAGAGTGAAGATACAGAAACAACCTAAGTACACATTGATGGATGAATGAGTGAATAAAGAAGATACAGTACATACAATAGATTAGTATGCAGCCATTAAAGCACACAATATGGTCATTTGCAACCACATGGATGGACCTGCAGGGCATTATATGAATTCAAATGTCAGGCAGAGAAAAATAAATACTGTATATCTCACTTACATGTGGAATCTTAAAAACAACAACAACAACACCCCAAGCTAGTAGACACAGAGAGCAGATTGGTGGCCGCCAGAGGTGGGGGATGAGGGTGGACACAATGGGGGAAGGGAGTCAAAAGGTATAAACTCCCAGGCACAAAACAAGTCAGTCCTGTGGTCACCATGCATGGTGACCACCCTGTATCGCCTACTGGAAAGTAGCTGCGAGAGTAAATCTTAAAAGTTCTCATCACCCAAGAAAGGTTTTGTAATGGCAGTGTGTGGTGATGGGTAGTTTGTCTACACTTACTGTGGTGACCATTTCACGATATATACAAATACCAAGTTATTACACTGTGTGCTGAGACCCAGAGAAATGGTGCATGTCAATTTCACGTTGATTTAAAAGGGTTTGAGGAGGTTTAAAAAAAAATCAAAATCAAAACCAAAACCAAACCTGAACCTGAGACAGAAAACCTCAAGGTCTAGCTATCAATTTACAGGAGGTACCACGTGGAGGAGTATGGGGGACAGCCACCGTGTTCGATTGGAAACCAACCAGACACTGTGAAATCCCATAGGCCAACGGCACAGTTTCTTCAACAAAGAACTCTCTTTTTTAGGAAACATAAAAAAGAGAGCTAGAGATGGAAGGGAAAACCGTAAGTTAAAAAAATGTTAAGAGGACTCGACTCATTGCAAAAGGTGGCTCTTATTGGGCTTGTGATTCAAACAAAGTAGTAACATTTTATGATATTCACAAGACAATTGAATTATTGAGCAATTTGATGACATTAAGAAAGTATTGCTTTTTTCTGAGAACATCGGTATCGCTGCTATGCATACAGTGTTTTTTTGGAGATACATACCGCAACGGTGTGGATGAGACGGTGCACTGTCTGGGGCTTGCTTCAGAAAAATATGGGAGGCGGAGAAGTGAAGAGGGTATGGAATACCAGGCACGATTCATCATGAGGTGATAATGGTAGAACTTGGAGCAATGGGGTGCATTATAATGTTCAGTCTACTTTTTGAAGCTGGCTATCATTTTGATAATGGCTAAAGCTTGATATAATCTTTTTCTGACTAGCCATTCTTTGTATTCAATGTACTAGTTTCTCTAACAACACAGTCCTGTCTTTAGTACCGTATCAACCCCACTTGCTGCGGAAGCAGGCCTCGAGGGCCACACCCTGAGGGTGTCTAACGAGCTGGGTCCCTGACTGGAGGTGCGTCACTTGCCCTCTCCCTCCTGTCCCATCTGCACAGTGGGGATTACGAGAGTGCTTGCTTGACAGGGTTAGTGGGAGGCTGCCCAAGACATGGGGTTACCCACAGTGCTCTGCGCAAAGGGCGCTTCTGAGAAGCACTGGCTGCCACCTACGGTGAACATTTCTGAGTGTGCTGCCTTCTTATTTCAGTAATTTACTATACACAGTTCTCAAACATCACAAGCCTATGGGTAAAAAACAAAACAAAACAAACAATAACACAGGAATCTGGATTTTAATGAACTCAGACAAGTTTCTACAAGTCAGAAACTACACTGGGTAGGTTGATGATAATCTCCAGCGCACAAGGCTCCAAAGACTGATAACTGTGGATCACTTAGGGCAGTCTTTCCGATGTGGGGGAGGGGGGTCATGTAATTCCCTAAACGGCAAAGCCTGAACTACAGTGCGAGGTTTTCTGCTACCCCAGCTCCTGTTCCTGACTCTCAGGTGCTACTTCCAAGTCCTCACCCTGGAAGGTGATCACCTCTCCCCTATCTCAAATATTCTCCTCGTCCACCGCATTCCAGCCTCACTGGCCTTCTCTTTGTCCTCCAAGCACACACCTCACTCTCCTCTCTTTTTCTGCCAGGAAAAGAATGTTCTTTTCCTGATCTTCACATGGCTCCTTCTTGTCATTCAAGTCTGCTTACATGTCACCCCCTCTGAGGAGCCTTCTACACATACCTTGGGAAGAAAAGGCATTCCTGGGATATATTGCTCCTCCCGAGTATACATACATCACTTAATTTTATTATTGTGTTGGCACTTATCGCTTGATATGCTTGATATTTCCTTGTTCAGTCTGTGTTTATCATCTCAAACCCCCACCAGGACAGAAGGTCCATGGAAGAGGATTCTTGTCTGTCTTATTGATTGACCAAAAGACATGTTTGTAACTATTGGGTCGGCCAAAAAGTTTGCTTAGTTTTTTTCCGTAAAACAAAAGACACATTTTTCATTTTCACCAATGATTTTATGGATTTGGATATGACTTTCTGGTTTTGAGTATGTTGCCTTTCTTCCACTATTGGCTTCTAGTGGGTAGAGGCCAGGGGTGCTGCTGAACATCTTCTAATGCATAAGATAGCCCCACAGTAAAGAGTTATTTGGCCAAAATGTCAACAGTATCAAGAAACTTCGTAAACTACTTTCGACGCATTTGATTGGTCATAGTACCTACTCTGTACAAATTTTTCTGCATTTCAGTTGAGTTTTTGCCTTTCTTGAAATAATAAAGCACAATACCCTGAAAGTATGTAGATCTTCTTCCATCCTCAGTATTAAAATAGCTGCACAAAAATTCACCTATTTTGATAAGTTTACTTTTTAAATGCAAGCTGATTTGGCAGCTGTCACAATACAATCTAATGCAATTGTTTTGAATGAAGTTAAAGACAACTAAGCACTGTTAGAGCCATTGTATGGTGAAAAACGAAATGAACTTTTTGGCCAACTCAATACTAGAACAGTACTTGGCATATAATAGGCACTCCATAAATATTGGTCGAATTACTGCATGATTAAATGCAAGAATCACAGGGGTGTGAAACCAAAACATACCAACAGCATCAGAGAGTCCGTACACCCTTTGCCCATATGCGTCCGTCTTGTCCCAGATGAAGGTGTAGGCCAAGTTGGAAGAGGCCTGGAAGGACTTCTGGAAGAGGTGGCCCTCCACAGCTACCATCAGGTGAACCTTGATGAGGTTCAGGGGTACCGTGGACTGGGTCATGGTGATCTTCAACAGTGACTTGTACCCTGCGGTCCTGGAGCTCAGATAGCGAAGCTTCACGTTGGAACCAGGGAGCTCAATTTCTTCGTGGAGAACCTGGAAATACAATGTCATGAATACCCTGTCTGTGGCCACCCTCGCTGAAGCACCGTGCCCGGTGTGGGGTATAAGACCACTTCCCAAAGCTGATTCAAAACAAAAACAAAAGCAAATCACAAAACAAAAACTTTATCCTATACCAGGGAGTGAAGGGGCTAAGCTTATGATTTTTGGATTAATAATTATTCCTGGTCACCGTTGCGGTTCTTTTTAAAAACCACATGGTTGGCAAAAGATGTAAATAAGAACAGCAGGCTTTATTGCTAGCTGCACGCAAGGAGGCCACGAGAGGCTGTAATTATATGAACCTGCAACTTCCAGTGACAATTGGTATAAAGCAACAGGGAAGCAATAATGCAATCTGCCCTCTGCTGCAGCGCCGACGTAAATCATTAAAGGCCTCTTCTCACGGATCTGTGACTAACAAGAATAAAAAGCAATTTGCAGGTAGCTTGCACATACGTACGTTGCTTTATTTTATTAAAAGCTTGGGTGTCGGACGAAGTCTCGAATGACTATCTGGAAACATCTCAACTGTCCAGGGGAGATTCGGTTTTCTCTGCAGTGCCTACAAATTCTATCATCCCACGTTCTGTTTCTCCCTCTGATACTGGTTTCCGGACTGCCCAGGGAGAGGTGTGGTGGGAGGCGGTAGGCCAGCCAGGTTCGGTCAAGGCAGTATTGAGAGTCCTACCCCAGTTCCTGTCATTCCTACCTGGGTCTCGGGCACGATGGGGTTCTGCCCAGGGGCGGCGCTGAAGAAGGTGGACAGTGGGGAGGAGATGATGATTGGGTCTGGCCGGACAAAGCCACTGAGGTCACAGCTGGGGATGGAGTTCTCCTCCGTCTTCATCACCAGGGTGTCCATGGCGTAAAAGCTGTTCCAGGGCAGCCACACGGTGCGCTCCTGGCTCATGAATGGGGCTCGCTCAAAGTGCAGGGTCAAGGAGGAGCCCCCATTGGCGATCAGGTCAAACCTGGAGAGGAGATTAGTGGGCTCCCTGAGAGGGTGAACTCACCTCAGACAAGGCAGGTACTCTGACCTCCACACCTGAGGGTGGGGGCAGGGGGTAGACCTCGCAGGAGAAGAGGCTGGGCTTTGGAGGCACACGGGCTAGGTGGCACCCAAACTCCTCCACTTCCCCTTTGTGTGTCTGTGGGCAAGTTATGGACCTTCTCTGAGCCCGAGTCTCTTCATCTATGAAATGGGGATAATGATAGCGACCTCATAGAGCAGCTGAGGAAATGAAACATTATGGTAGCAGAGCAGGGGTCAGCAAACTAGGCGCACGGGCTCAATCTGGCCCAGCACCTGTTTGGAATAACCAGTTTCACTGGCATGCAGCCACGCCTACTTCTTGACCTACCTTTTCGAGATGTTTTTGTGCCCCAGGGTAGAGCTGAAGAGTTGTAACAGAAATTGCATGTCAGGCAAAGCCTATGTATCTCCTATGTAGCCCTTTGCAGAAAGTGTTTTCCTGCACCTGGTGTAAAGCACTTAGTATCGTGCTAGGCTAATAAGCAGTGGGTTATAATGACACTTATATAACATATACAATGAAATGCCAGGGTGCAGAGAGGGGCTCATTACAGCTTCCTGCTCATCCACCTGTGTGCTGATTCTATTTTTTGTTTGTTTGTTTCACAACACCTTAATTTTTTGAGATACAGTTGACATATAACATTACGTTGGTTGTAGCTGTAGAACAGGAGTTGACATTCATACATTTTGTGAAATAGTCACCATGCCAAGCCAGGTTCTCGTCTGCACACCTAGTTACACAAGTGTTTTTCTTGTGATGAAAACTTGGAAGATCTCTTAGCAATGCTTTTTTTTTTTTTAGCAACTATTCTCTTAGCAACTTTTGAATATACAATACAGTATTATTAACTATTAGAGTCACCATTCTATACATTTCATGCCCCGGGGTATTTTTATTTTATACCGGAAGGTTTCCACTTTTTGGCCCCCTGTTTTGCCCTGTTTCTGATATGTTTGCCAGTTATTCTTGAACTACGTTTCTGTTTGTTCCTGAAGAGCTGGGCACAGGTGTGTCACAAGGAGAGTGAAATAAAGGTAGCTCTTCCCCACCGTACAGAAGAGAGGAGGTACATGGAGAGAAGTCTCAGTTTGGCGCGTCTCTCCCCTACAAGGGTCTTGGCACTTTGGGGGCAATGGTGCGATGCTGTTCATCTCAGAATTCCGTGCCGCTGACCATGTGCCTGAGTCACCGTAAAATTGCAGTGAAAACACATGGACTCACGGGCTTCACCCGAATTTGCTAACGCCTTTGGTGTTTTTTAATAGCCACGAAATGAACGAATGCAGTACACGTGAATACTGAGATTAAACAACAGAGCATGCATAGCACCAACTTTATTTATTACGTTAATTTGTGTGTATACAAGGTAGTGGGCAAAAGCAGGTTAGTAATAAATAATACAACAATGAATAACCAAATACTAATATAGGCATAAACTGTGTTTTGCGTACGCACAGCTGTAAACCTACCTTTGCCCACCCGTGTGTTTATTTTGGGGCATGCGCACTGCTGGGGTTGGTTTATAGAGGCCACAGAGAGGCGCAGATGTTTCGAAGGGAAGCCATTCCTGGTTGGTACGCTAGACTCCAGTCACCAGAGTCAGTGGCACACACCCACTACTGTGCACAGACTGTGAATGAAGCTCCTTGGGGCATTCCCAAACACACCCCGGTCCTTCCGGGTTTTGCAACCTGAATAAGCCACAGAGCCACTGATCCAGGAGCTCAGACGGGCAGTCTGGGAAGTGGATTTGGGCCCTAATGAGTCGGGAAGCAGCTGAGGGAGATGGAGCAGCGTGAGGTGGGGACAGACAGCAGGCCGAGGACTCAGAAATGCCCTCTTGTGTTGCCACGGGACTTTGCAAGGCAAAGGCACTGGATCCCAAGAAGGACCAAGGGCCCGAGGAACCCTGCAGAGCACACGATCCTTGCACTTTCAAATAATTCGATGTGGTTGCAGAAACGTGTGAGTGAGAGACTAGGAACTCAGTGACAGTTGAGCACGTGGTGCAAATCATCAGCTGTCTTCTTTGGGTCTCACAGGTGGCAATTGGAGGACAGGGCCACCACGGGCTGCTGGTTTCTGAAACCACCTGCAGGGCTACCACACGACATTAAAGAACAGGATCAGGCTCTCACCGGAGTGAGGCAAGAATCCCAGTTCTCATCTACATGACACGTCTGCGACTTTCCAGACTCCAGTTTCATAGAAAAAGCGTTGTATTCAATTGATAGCTACAGTCTTTTCTTCCATTTGGAATAGAATGTAACTGTGTGTGTGTACTCATTTTTTTAAAATCTCAGGGTGGGTATGTTTCCCCCTTCCCGTAGATTTCTTTTATTCTTATCTTTCTCTTCAAATTGCAACTCCATGCCCAGTGGATTAAGAAAACAACAGGGCTTTCATCTTGGTGGGGGCTGCATGGGGTGCGTGTTTCTAATCAGAAGATAATAGGGAAAGGTTGTCTCCTTCACACAGCAGGGTGGTGGCTAAATGCATTTAATTAGATTTCTCTGATTACATCCCACCTCCTCAAAACGGGAGCGAGAACAACGCAGCTCCTGAAGCCCCAGATGAAAGCAGAAGGGGTTCACCACAGGACACTCTGTCACGTGGATCCTTGTCACCCTGCACTGCCTTTGATTTAAAACGGGAGTGAGTTTCTAAGAGGAGCTGATTTCCCTTCTTCTTCCTAGGAGCTACCCCCCTACCTCCCACTACACACACCACACACACACACACACACACACACACACACAGCATTCACCTGAGTGGGAGAAGGAGGAGGTTGACCATTGGCAGCCCTGAATAGCTTGACTATTCTATTTAGACACCACACCAAAAAGCAAAAAAAAAAAAGCCCCCAAACAAACCAAAAACTCTGGGGGGGATCCTCAGTGGATGTCTGGCATGGTGGGCACTCCAGGCCACCATGGGCAGCCCTGTGGTCCCAAGCCAACAGCACGCCTGCCTCTTTTCCTGCACTCCAAGTAGGTGGAGCCCCACAAGCTACTTACGTGCCATCTTGGCGGGTGATGGTGTAGCCGTATTTTGGGTACTTTACAAAAGACACGTTCACACCGACCAGGGGAGTCCCATCTGTAGTTACCACTTGGCCTCGGATGAGAGAAACCAAGCTGAGGGGAAAAGAAACACGTCTTTGAGCCACACGCAGGACAACAAGGAGACAGGGGTCGAGTTCCCTCCCCTTCCCCATTGCCACTGCCTCCCCCGCCCCCACCCCATGCACCCAGGCCTCCTCTGGTCCCTAAGACAGGGAGGAGACTTTCAACACTAACTTTGGGCTCACACGATCACACCTCGCAGACAAGAGTGGACAAGAGGATGTCTCCATGCTTGCTTCTCCTGACAAGCTGAACGGGGGACACGTTGGGGTGAAGTCCAGGGGCAGCATCTCCACCCGCTCAGCTGGGCGGTGGAGTCCCCTGCACAGAGGGTCTCTCCCCTCGTGTGACCTTGGCTCAGCCCAATCTCAGGGCTGCCCTCCTCACTCGCGCTTTACCTTAGCTGGCACAGAGGGTATTTATTACAGGTGGGCGAGGGTTTCCTCACCTGGCTACTCCTCCCCTTTCTTGTCTTTGGAGGAAGGCAGTGCCCATCTCCTGCACACTGGGCCGTCGGAGTGGGTGGAGGAGAGCACACAGAGGTTTATTCTGAGGTGTGTGTGTGGGGGGGGCATTTACAATGCTTTTCCCTGCCCTTTAAGTGCAAAATGTCTCACAATGCATAACCGCCTGAGGAAAAGAGGCTATTGGAGATACTTTTTTTTTTTCTTTCTGGTACAACTCTCTTGGATTCTGGATTACATGTAGCTACAGATGTCTCTCGTATCAAGTCTCTGCTCTCCGGATGGCAGGGGAGGGGGCTGAAACGCCACTTGACTTTCTTCCACTGTTGGAGGAAGCGCCCCTCTCTCCAGAAGACAGTAAGTGGAGCTTTCCCAAGAATGCCCGTGTCCGGCCAGCTACTTCTGGGAAATCCCACGAAGCCATAGAGATGCCACAATATCCTATCCAGAATCCACGGAGGGAGAATGCACGCACCTCCTCTCGCCGGAGGCCCCTTGGCTGCAGCGAGAAATGGGCCGATGAGAAGCTTCACTTCTGCACCGAGCCCCCGGCCTACTGGGTGGGGCTGCAGCTGTATCATTGGCCTTCCAGCCACTGGTCAGTCGGGCCAAGGCAGAGGTTTTCCAGGTTCCTGGACACCCTCCCAGTGTCTGGACAAGCTACTCGAGCTGCCCCGTTCTTTGCCAGAACCTTGTCCAAACCTGCTCAACTTTTGGAGTGCACTTAATTCTGCAATCCCAGGTGACCCCCAAATTGGAAGGATGCTTTCTCCGAGCACCTCTCTTTTTTATCAGCAATGCCCCCAAAGGTTCGACTCCAACTCTTGGATGATCTCAGGGGCACTGAGCCTGCTTCACTGACAGCTCTAATTGTCTGCTCCTGGCTGCCTCACAGATGAATCCCATTTTTAGCCGGTTCCAACCACAGAGCTAGAGTCTTTTGAACGTGGAAAACTAATTTATGCAAATAATTCCTTTGTTCAATTGCTTTTCCTTAGCTCAGCTCGGATGGAGGTTTCTCTCAGGTCTCCTCAGACGCAATTTGAAAATCAGCGATGTGTGTTGATGACCACAAGGTACAAAGTGCTAGTGATGAGAAAACAGAATTAGGAGTCATCCCTTCCTTTTTTAAAAAAAATATATAACTGTTAGTTTTTTTAAGTCCTTCTTGGAGCATGAGACTTTGCAGAGAGAGGTAGGAATAAAAGTGGCTGGGTCGCCCATGATTTCTACCCCCTATTTTTCTAATTCTTCATTACTCCTGGTTTCCTATCATTTCTAGGCAGTCGATTTGCAGAAAGGACTCTGCGAAGACATGCTATCAATATGTTCCCATTTATGATTACTGATGTGTAACAATTATCGCATTATCTAGATAGTGAGATCCGCTCTACAAATTACAGTGGTGGAATCACGGCATTTTGGTTATTTCTGTCCTCCATTATCTAGGGGAATGCCTTCTTCTAGATCTTGGAGTAATTTTTCTTTTTTAATCTAGTTTTGTTCTTCATTATCTGTCTGACGATAATGTGGTGACGTTCGCACACTCGGTGAACTTCAACCTGTGTCTCGAAGTAAGGCTTCCTGTTTGTGAATTATGCATCCGTGCTGACGTGTTGCAGTGTGGGCTCATCTGGGTGGGGGGCTTTCTTGAAAGTGGGTTTCTTTTGTCCAGATGCTGGGGCTGGCCCACCAAGTACTTTGGAGTCCCTGCCTGCTCTCCTGCACCTTGGCCCCAGGTGTCTTCTGGAAGGGGTGTCTATATCGGTGAGGAAGATGAGATAAAATTGTATGGGACAGGGGAAGAAAGAGTATGAACAGGAGATGGTCAGGAAGTGACTAGATTAGGGTAGAAAAAATGGTGTGTTGTCAGGAAGCTGATTGACGCTGAGCATGGGGCTTTGCAAGGTGCATTTGCAACATAAGCAAACGGCACAGAAATGCTTACGGCCTCCTGCGAGGACCAGCTGGGCCCACAGGAAAACGAGGAGCACCCCGTCCTGCTCTCATGGGAAGGGGACCAGAGACCTTGGCAGCCTGCCAGGACGAGAGTGTGCCCACCTGCTGTTGAAGGGGTTGTCCCCAGGGATGATGTGGGTGCTGTCTTTGCCTGCCAAGAGCTTGATGCGGTCGTAGAAGGACTTCACAGCGGGCGAGTCTGTCTGGCCCTGCTGGATGATGTCCAGGGGGTCCCGGGACCCCCGGCAGAGCAGGCTGTTCTGACAGGCCGACTGCAGGCAGCAGTCTGGGTCCAGACAATCCACGAGGCCATCTGTGGGGGGGGAGGTGCAGAGGCAGAGCCAGGGTCAGTGGACGTGACGGCCCAAAGCTGCTCAGAGAAGCCAACACCTCTGTCCCAAGTACCCACGCAACCCTTCCCGGAGGCCGGACTCGGCAGGTCCCACGCACTCCTAAAGGAAGCCGTGAGTTCACCTGGTTGCTTCTGGGGCTACCTTACCACGTACCGGCAGGATGATCTCGCTTAGATCCCCACCCCTCCATCCCGTTCCTGGGCCCATCCCTATCTGCTCATCTACCATTTAACACATGTTGGGGGGTCATCCATGTTCTGGGAATAAAACAGGGCACAAATAACAAAGAATGATGGTGTCTTGCCCTTGAGGAGCTGGCAATACAATGGGGGAAACAGACACGCCTCAGCCTTTAAGACTCAAGCTGCGTGTGGCCTCCTCTTCCAGGAAGCCTTCTAGATGATGTCCCTGGTTCGGTTAGGTATTCGTGTTCTGGGTTTCCCTGGATTAGAGATTCTCAGGAATGGTTCTGCACCACATTCCCGAGAGAGTCAAGGGCCTGTCCCAGGACGCCCCAGCGACACCTCCTGGAGCAGGTCCCGTGGAGCCTGCCTTCTAAACAGGATTCTCAGGTGACTGGGATACACAATACATTTTAGAAACAGTTGTCGATGCCAACTTCCTTGTACTACAATTAATTACCTCTGTATACTTGTCTTCCTGCCTGGAAAATGAACTCTTTGGAGAGAAGAACAATGTCTTATTATCTTATTCCTCCATTCGCGCCTTACTCAGTGCCAACTGCAGAACTGGGCACTGAAGCCACGTCTGTTGAATGGATACACGACTGTTTCCCTTTCCTCGCTCGTCTGGGGATGCTGTGAATGGGGGGATGTTGAGAGCAGGGGATGCTCCTTGGAATTCCCTATCAGAATGGATTAGTTGGCCAACCCTTACTCACTCTCCCGGGAACTGACTGGACCCCGTGGGGGAGCTTGGACAAGAACTTGCTTGCATTTCCTGGACCTGAGAATCAGGCATTTTGGGGCCAGGATGAGCATCACAGAAACATGCACTCAGACCCCGGGCTGTGACTAGACAAACATCTGCACTGGAACACTGAGTCAGAGGCCAGGCAGTGCGCGTTAAATTTACTATGGTGTAATTTTTTTTTTTTGCACTATCCTTCTTGTTTGGTTCTGTACGCAAAATTGAAATACGTAAATTTCACCAAGTTCCACTGCCATTTGGCAATTAATGTACAATTATTTTAATGCGTTGCTTTCTCTTTAGCAAACAAATACATCAGGAGGTTGTGTGTTTTGCCTGGCTTTAGATGACTGAAACTAGCCTGTCACTTTCCATGTGGGCCAATGCCGCTCATGTGCCTCGTAACACAAATAAGATTTACGAAATTTCCTAGAAATGCAGACCCAGGGGGTGGTGAGCACGCACACAGCCTTTAAATTCAGGGACTAACCCTGGAAATTTCACACCAACGAAACAGACGGCAGAATTTGATCCTCAGCAGCAGCAGGAGGATGCTGGGCTGCTATTTCAGGTCCACGGGTCAGTGGATCCCAGAGCCCTTGGCAGAATAAGAAAAAGAAAAGAAAGCAAGGTCTTCTGCCTTTAACATAACCCTCCACAGACCACCTTCACTAGACAGAAGGAATCGACCGCAGAATGCCTGCTTGGGATTTAAAAATACCCCGCTGAGACAGGTTGGCGGCACTGCATTCGGCAGCTGAAGAAACATGTCAGGTGAGAAGAAACACACTGGTATTAGCAGTCCAGATTCCTTTAAGGTCACTGGCCTCTTCCCATTAGGAGTTGCGCCCATTTCTGGTGGCCTTTCCCTCCTGGAGTGGGGAACGTGCCCTCTGCCCACCCCCGCCCATTTACTCACCCGCTCCATACAACCAGCTGGCAGACCTCGGTGGGCTCAGAGGATAAGACAGTTTTCCTATTAAGCACTAAACGTTCTCCTCCCCCTGCCCCCTCTAGTCTGCCACTCGTTCTGGACTTGTGAGTACTTCCAAGTGTGACCCACAAATCCACCCCCTGTTTTGTTGATTTGTATTCTGGGCTTTTTATTCAAGGGCCTGTCTGGCAGGAGATGTCTTACCAAACATATCAGCAATAGCAAATAGCAAATGCTAAAAAAAACGAGAGAGAGAGAGAGAGAGAGAAAGAGAAAACATACAGATGATTTCCTCCTATGTATTTACATCTACCTGTGCCAGAGTTGGCATGTTTGGGGTTCCATCCGTTATTCAGCGTGAGCATACGTGATGCTATAATGCCCTCATCATGTGGCGTGATTATGGGCTGCTGCCGCCCAGCCCTTTTGAGACGATGCCGTGAACTTTAAATTGGCACTCCAATCTCCCAGTGGCCTGTCAGTCACGGGAATCGCATCTTTATGCCGGCAAGCCCCTTGCACGGCGTCTGACATGGCAATCTCCAGTAAATTACCCTGTCACTGACAATCGCGCAGTTATCTCGCAAACAATCAAGTGGGCAATCAAACGGGTCTGAATTGCCAGTTCAGGACCCGCGAGGCTGCCAATGTCTCCATTCAGCGGGGGTGAGAAAGTGGCACAGCCCTGCCGGGACACTGGACGGTTCCTCTATTTGTATACCGACTTGGGTGTTTGTCTGGTTGGCTTCCCCCACGGTACGGGAGGTGGCAGGGGCGTGCAGAGCCCTCGGAAAGGGCCTGGCTCTGACTCAGCAGTTATGGGGAAGTGACCCAGGCCTTCCTGGCCGGCCCCCAGTGGGTCTGTGTAACAGGTCCTCATTCACTTTGCCTTGCATGGCGAATTTCACGGGGAATTATCTAGGTGATCAAGCATGTGTCTGAGTGTGTGCTAAATCAGAGCTCTGGCTGAGAGCCATGCGCAGAACTGTGTGCTAATTGTAATGGCCGTTTCGGAGAAATAGGGGCGTGGAGGAAGTTTCTGGGAACAGTGGAGAAGGCATTCTTTTTATTGCTTTTGACCAAGCAAATCAGAATCTTCTGTAAGAGTCCTGGCACATGAAGCAAAAATCAGGTACGTGTTAAATTGAATCCTTTGAATTAGAATTCCCAAGGTAAAAATCACCACCCCCCTAAAAAAACCTACACAGCATCTGAGGTAAGAGCCTGGCTTGCAGAATCAGAAGCATTAGGGGTTGAAGCTCGTCTGTCTTTTGTCCCTGGCTGTGTGAGCTTAGGAAGATAATCAACCTTGCTGAACCTCGATTTCTTTGCCTTTAAAACTGAGTTGCCACAGTGCACGTATCATAGGGTTATGTGGTGGGGGAATGAATGAATTGGCATACACAAATATAATATCAGTACGACAGACAGCATAAGTTCGATGAACTGTAGGTATTACTGTAGCCAGAAACTCCCTGAAAATTTCCACTTTCCAATTTTTAAAAACTGGTCATGAAAATAAATAAAATTAATATCCCCTCATTAGAGCCATTGACTGGTACGAGTCCAGTAGGTTGAATCTTGGCCAAAATGCTATGTTTCCAGGTAGTGATATGTTAATAATAATTGACGGTAATAAGCGGTGCTATACCTTGAAAAGGGTTTATACTTTTGATTGAAGACCTCATGGCAACCTTACCCAGCAGAATACTGCAGACAGTGGACCAGGGTGTCTGGGTTTGAACCTCAGATCAGTTGACCTTGGACAAGAAACTACTCTGGGCCTCATGTATTCAGTTGGCCCAAAGGTCCGTTATGTTTTTTCTGTAAGCCGGCTCCAGTAGCACTTAGCTGTCTTTAACTTCATTTGAGACAATTTTGTTAGACTGTATTGTGACAGCTGTCATATCAGCATGCATTTAAAAAAATACTTATCAAAATGGCAAATTTTTGTGTAGCCATTTTAACATTGAACAAAATACACAATACTTTTTGGCATATTATGCTTTACTATTTCAAGAAAGGTAAAAACACACCAAAATTTTTGTGTAGTGTATGGAGAAGGTGCTGTGACTGACTGAACGTGTTGAAAGTGGTTTGTGAAGTTTTTTGGTACTATTGACATTTTGGCCAAATAATTCCTTGCCGTGGGGCTGTCTTATGCATTGGAAGGTATTTAGCAGCACCCCTGGCCTCTACCCACTAGAAGCCAATAGTGGGAGATAGCCGACATACTCAAAATATCCACATCAATCAAGTTATTGGTGAAAATGAAAAATGCATCTTTTAGGGGAAAAGCCATACAGACCTTTTGGCCAGCCCAATACAATATGAAGAAGATGATAATGATGTTATCAAGCCCTGTTGGGAGGATTAATGTCGCTAGTACATAGACAGGAGAAGGAACCTATCACGTGAGTCCTCAGTAAGGTGGGTATTATCCCCCTTATCACAATATTAACTGACCCACAGAGTAAAAAACTGGGTCTCGAGGCTGAGTAGGTTATCCTAGTGGCTAAGAAGCAGCTTTGGTTGAAAAGTAGGAAAAGGCAACCAATGAGATCATCACCCTTTGTCTTCTTTATCAGAAGGAGGTATTTGTTTCCCAAAAAGACTCGGAAGAGGAGACAGTGGACACCCATTAATCATTTGTGGTGGGTGGGCATGAACCTTAATCACTTGGAAGGCCTGTTTACTCCCGTAGCTGGGAGGGAATCTGGCTTGTTCAAACGGGTGTCTGGAAAGGAATCAACAGGAGAAACGAGACGGAATTCATTTCCTGCGATGCAGGCTGCTGAGGACCACGCTCTCTTGCCCTGGGAGCTTCAGGGGTTGATACCATTGGCACAGGGTGGCGCTGACCTTCTGGGACAGCTACAGGCTTATGTCAGCTGTTTGTTTCCACCCCCTTGCCTAGTTTGCTCTGCTGGCTTGTTAAAGGAGCTCCTAAATTGTCAAGAGATTTAACCTCAAAACTTAAACTGGACACTTAAGAGCAAGGATCCACTCAGAGGAGACCAGGAGGCCACCGGTAAAGGGAGAGGCTGTAGAGAAACGATGGCGAATATCTGGCTATTTCCAAGTTGGCAGAAACCCACACATCGTTTCTGCCTGGGAAGGCTGCCTGAGTCCTTACATCTTCCTCGTAGGGAGGGGAGGGCACTAGGAATGAGAGGATGTTTGTGTCATTTATTTCCCTCTTTGATCTCTGTGAACTGTGCAGCTTACAGAGAATCTTGATGGAAGGATTTGGCTCAATTTTTCCTGCCTTTTGTTCTCTGTATCTTGGTATGCAAGTGACTCCCTCTTCAACCTGTGCGAACTCCCTGGCTTTCTTGGGTATTAAAGGCTTCAAAGAAACATCTAAATTTACTTTTCTCAGTTTCACTTTGTGACAAGGTGGTACAAATTGATGCCAACAATTCACTTCAGGTGCCATAGATAGCTCTGCTAGGGTCTGCACACAGCACCAGACTGGGAACTGGCCAGCAGCTCAGGTCTGGGAACGAGTCCTGCTATTTCCAGACCATGGTTTGATGAGAGGCACTGCCAACCATCAAATCTTCCCTCCATACTCACTGGGCAAGGAGGCTGCGGAGTGAATTGGTTAAAGGGTGGCCTTTATAGAGTATATACTACTCCATTTATAGGATGTTCAAAACCAGGCAAAGTTAATCAATAATGGTAGAAAGTTATAAATTATACCTACCTTTGTGGGGAGGTATTAGATGGGAAACAATATAGGGAATGTTGTGGATGGTAGGAATGTTCTAAATCTTCATCTTACTCACCTGACTGTACAGGTGAATCTTTACGACATCCAAAAGAAACAAAACAAAACAAAACAAAACACCTGGAATTATCTTCTGGAGGGCAGGCCCCTTGTAGTGCAGGCGTCCCGCTATAGGTGTGTGTTCTGGGAACCCATTTGTACTAGTGCACCAGATGGAGCTGTTGTGAGAGGCGGTGTTTGGTTTCAGTGAATTTTTCTGAAGACTCTTTCAACATGTTTGCCCATTTCATGATGGGTGATGTATGAGCGCACCTGCCCACACCTCGCTGAGTGCTCCACAGTTTTTGACCAAAAACAGCATGAACCCTGTGCCCCACCCTCCCTGTCTAACCACTCTCCCCCCAAGCAACTTTTTGTTTCCCCAGATGAAAAAATGTCCTCAAAGGGAAACGTTTTTTTTTTTGCTACTATGAAAGAGGTGAAACAAAAAATGGCAGGACCACCAAAAGGCATCAAAATCGATGAGTTCAAAAATTGTTTTGAGCAGTAAAAAAGTCTCAATAGATGTATTACATCAAATGGAGAGTACTTTGAAGATGACTGAAGTTTAAACATGTAAGGATATTTACACAATTTTTTATAAATAAATTTCCAGTTTTGTAGGTCCTTCCTCATATATAAAAAATTGTCAAGGTATATATCGAAAATTATGCACTCCTTACATTTTGCCAAAAGGCTGACTTTAGGCAAGAAAGCAACCTCTCTGTGCCGTGTCTTCCTCAGTTCCCAAGTGGTCATGGTGATGATGGTGGTGATGATGGTGATAGTGTTGATGATGGTGGTGGTGATGATTGTAAGTGATGGTGATGGTGGTTGTAAGTGATGGTGATGGTGGTGATGATGGTGCTGGTGATGGTGGTGATGATGGTGATAATGGTGCTGGTGATGATGATGGTGGTGGTGGTGGTGGTAATGGTGGTGGTGATGGTGGTGGTGGTGATGATGATGGTGATAGTGTTGATGATGGTAGTGATGATAATTGTAAGTGATAGTGATGATGGTGATAATGGTGTTGGTGATGGTGGTGGTGGGAATGGTGGGAATGGTGGTGGTGATGATTGTAAGTGATGGTGATGATGGTGATAATGGTGCTGGTGATGATGATGATGATAGTGGTGGTGGTGGTGATGATGGTGATAATGGTGTTGGTGATGGTGGTGGTGGTAGTGATGATGGTGATGGTGATGATGATGGTAATCCCTCACAGGAGCTCTGGGAGGATTAACTAAAATAACCCATGTAATGTGTCTCTGGTTTCTTTGTCTTCCTTCTTTTTGAGTCTTTTTGGCCTCACACGGGTTTGTTTAGCACGTGGAGTGAAGTACTTGGCAAGGTCTCATTTCTCCAAGAAAGATTCAGGGAATCCCTGTGATCCACCCAGTAAGTCCTAGGGCCATGTTTGAGGTCAGTTCATGAGGGGGCCAGGAGGCTTGGGGCCACTAATGAAATGGCAGAGAGAAGGGAGGAGGCAATAAGCTGGGGCGAGAAGGAAGAACCCGGGTGCTGTTTCCTATTTGTGAGGAAAATGAAGAAGGGACAGTGGGGACTGGAAGGCACTTTTCACACTTCCAGCTGGCGAAGGCCAGAGGCTCCTGGATTTTAGCCAGAGACATAAGCGGGCTTTTGGGTGAAAGGAAATATGGCAACTGTAGGATTCATTTTGCTTTGGCAGTTATTTCTTTTATGGTGAGCTCTTGAAAGACCATGCCTGAGGTGTGTGGGGCTGCTGACGAATATTATCATGCCAGGCCCCTCTCTTTAGAAACAATTTGAGTTGCCTAAATCAGTATATCAGTATCATTCTGGCAGCCTGATCTCACATGATCTTGCAAAAGAAATACTTCTCCAGCCGGCAGGAGCAATCTACTTGCCAGTCTGCCCTCTGGATTCAAGGTTGGGCACTGGGCCCTTAGCTATCCATAGATGGAAATCCCTAAATATCTTGGGGCATCTGGTCAACCCCGCACGTATAGGGGTGGGCGTGAGAAATGGTAGAGGGTCAGAGAACACCCTGAAAGGGGACCTGGGCTCACATGGGTCCTAGTCTGGGCTGGGGTGCTCTTCTCAGGGGGCACTGCTGGCCCTGGTCAGTCCCTGACATTGGAGAAGCACTAAGGAAATCTCAAGGAGGGCACAGCAAAGCTCAGGCGCACTTACTCAGGGTATCACTGGGCTCTTGGCCCAGTTAGACAAATAACAAAGGAATATGAGTCAGAATTGTCTGGTTTTAAAATCTGTTCTATCATTCATTAGCTATGCAACCTTGGCAAGTGACTGACCTCCTGTGACTCCTGGAGTGTTCCCAGCTACAGGATGGACTTAATTGGACCTACTTCACCAATGATCACGGGGATGCTAAAGATGGTGCATGTGAAATGAGATGATGAAGGCATTGCACTCATACAGAGGAAGAGCTCAATAAATGGAGGCGATTCTTGATGATATATCCTGCTCGCCACCAGGGAAGGGCACTGTTCCATTTGCATTTTGCCCAATGCCTGCTGACGAGCTGGAAGTGAGGGATAATTGAAAGTATTCTGGCTTGATGTAACTAAGAAGTGAAAGGAATGGGCAAGGCTGACTTGATTTAACTTGGCAATATGAGATTAGTTCTTCATTGCCTCTGCTAGGTCTCCTGCATTGCCAACTTTTTAAAGCAATAGATTGGCTGACAGGGTGCTCGTTTGGAAGGTTTCACCTGCCATTAATACCCTGGCTGCCCGATGGACCGTTGTTCTCAGGCATCCCCCCATACCCCTCGCTGCCCACAGGGCAACCGCCATTTTTAAATATTGCAAGAAGTAAAATTGTATTTGTATTCCTTCTGGAAGGCCCGTTGGAAGTTTTCCTTTTGCTTCTTGCCAACTCTATTTGTCAGCTTCTGAATTCCAAGGCCAGAGATCTTTGCCCAAAAGCACCTTCTGGCTTTTCTGATGACTTAGCAATGGAAGATCAATCACATCCCACCAGAGATCTGGCAGAGTGGAGGCCCCACTGAAAGCTGCTTTTGCTGCATTTTCCTACTTTTCAGGATAGTTGTGGGGAAGAAAGCAAAGGCTGCGTGGGCAAACCCTGCCACTGTTACCAAAGGCAGGGACACAACCCAGGTAAAGCCTCCCTTTGATATAATGCTAGGAGCTACTGGGGCATCTGGTCGACCTGCTCTGCATGCATAGGGCTGGGGGGAGGAATGGAGGGAATTTTATGACAATGAGCTGGCAGAGTATGTCCAATTTTCTTTCTGAATGTTTTTTCACCCAAAACAAATGAAGAACAAAACAAAAACAAACACCATCAACAAAAACTTTTTAAAACAATGCTTTTCAAATTCTAACCAGCACCTGAATCACCAGGGACCTTGTTAAAATATGGATTCTAATTCTGTGGTGCCAGGGTGGGGCCCGAGAGCCTGAGTTTCCTACAAGCTCCCAGATGATGACGACGCTGCTGTTCTAAGTGCCGCATTTCCCCAAGTCAGGCATTAACCCGCTCTTGGTCAAAATGTGCTTCCTGACCTCATGCCCTGGAATCAGCTCAGGGTGTTCAAGTGCTGATTCCTGCCGTCACCCAGACCTACTGGGTTCCCCAGAGTAGGAACTGGGAATCTGAATTTTCAGGAAGACTCTCAGATGATTCTTGTGCTCAGTGAAGCTCGAGACTCCCCTGCTCTGGATTCTTTAAAACACCCCTCAAGTATCTGCAGTAGTATATCTGACCCTGGGGGACTGAAGCAGCTTTTCCAAAGTACGTCTCTTGGGGGGATCGTACTAGGGGCTCCCTGAAACACAGAAGCAGAGGCAAGACAGGGGGGCCTGTGGTCCAACACAATTTGGGAGACGCTGGTGAAGCGAAGTTAAACTGGTTTCTCTATAGCAGGACTTCTCAGAGCCTTCCATGTGTGCACACATATTATGACTCTGACGTTGCAATGGGGGGCATGCAGCCTTTCCTAACCATGGACTACGGATGGCTGAGCATCTCCCTCTGATAGTCTAATGCAATATAGGTTGGAAAGCTCTTCACGAGGACACAGAGGTCTAGGTATGGGGGCCCTGTTTTTGAAAGGACCAGCCAAACCGTTATCTACTCCATAGTCACAAGCAGCAGCTCTATGCTTGTGTGAGTGCCCTTTCTATACAGTGCAGGCTTTTGGGTGATCAGCCCCGACAGAAACCACATCATCGCCGTCAGCACCCCAGCTCAGAGACCTTATCCTTGGGCTCGCAGTGCCGCCCCAAGCCAACACATTTCAGCAGAGGGACCCTGTACTAGGTGACGGCATGCTGGGAGTCAGTATGACGCTGGAGCACTGATGCCAACCATGTCTAATGAGAGCTAAGGGTTGTCACTTCTACAGTGCTTACTCAGCACCAGGCGCCGTGCTAATGCTTTGCATGCCTCTGCTCATTAAATCCCCACCAGAGTTCCAGATGCCATTAGCACCTTTGTTTACAGATGAGAAATGAGACACTGAGAAAGAGATTGGATAAGTCGCCGAAGACCACACAGCTTCTACATGGTGGGGCTGGGTCTTGCACTCCAAAGCCAAGTCCTACACGCCGCCGCCATGTCTGTCACTGTTAAGCACTTCGAATGTCCAGCACACAGGAGCCATTGCACTTAAAACCATGACATGCTTAGTGCCCGAGCCAAGCTCTTTTATCCAAGGCAGCACTATGTCAAACAGGAGAGGAACAATTTAAACATGTGTTGAAGCGCGATGTTAGCAGGCCCTCTGCCCCAGTCCCAAGTGCACCCAGGTTACACGTCTGATTTAGGTGGATCACCATGGGGCTGCCCCTGTGTGCTTCTGCAGCCGGTGACTGTACCCTAACCCAGCCATCACCTGGTAGTGCCCACGAGAACCCTTTGAGGTGGGTTCCATGGCTTCCATTTTGCAGATGAAGAAACTGAGGCTTGGGGAGGTAGAGGGCCTTCCCTGCAACCACACAGCTAGTAAATGATGGAGTGCTTCATCCCTAGGCTGTCTGCCTCGAACTCTTGGCTACCGCCCTCAATTCACCATGGGAGGCTGTGAGTCACCGGAACCACAGGAAGGTGCCCAGTCAATGTTGGGCGACACTGAGGGACAAATGCCGAGGTCCCAGAAAACAGCTTCATTTTCAGGTGGCTGTTCTGTCTGTCTGTGTCTCTCCTCTCTCCCCCCAGCCCCATGTTTCCTGAGCCCAGACAGAGCCCCAAGGAATAATGATCTCACTTGCTCCGACTTGCCCACCTTGGGCATTCCTGACAGGCCTCTTTGGCACAGTCTTACCCTGATTAGCCTAGGGCCATGTTTTCTCTACCTGGGGGATTTCTGTCTCGGCTGCTGCTGTCTCCCTCTTTTCTGTTACAAAAAACCAGTGACAACAGAGAGCAGGGGCCTCTGAACTCAGCCACTGACTCCTCCAAAGGCCCGCCCTCTGCCCGCAGTGTCTGGCCTCTGGCAGCCCTGGTCTCTGCCCTCCCACCCCATCAACCTCCGTTTCAAAGAGCCCGCTGACAGGCCAGACAGATGCAAGCGTGGCCAGTCAAGTCCAGCCTGGCAGGCGCTGGTGGCCTGGTGGGGTGCCAGACAGTGACCTGCTGGGCCCCTCAGAAAGGAAAGGGACTGTCACTACCTTGAGCAACAGCCAGAACCGTTACGTTCTGCCTGAGGAGAGACCCCGTCTCTCGGGGGCAGAGGTGGGGGGCTGGCCCCGGAGCTGAGAAAATGAGCAGGGGGCGTGCTGCCTCTCCCCCCCGCTGCACAAGGAAACACCAGACTGCCTACTGGGGGCGGGACCAGACCCAGCTTTCACACTACCCTCCTGCCCGTGCAGCGGGCACTGTGCTCGGCACTGCCTGGAGATCTGCTCATTTACTCTTCATAGGTAGGAAGCAGGTGCTACTATTGTACTGCCAGTAAGGACCCCAGGATCTGCAGGTCTGCAACACGCCAGCAGTGTGGTCTTGGGCTGGTTATTTTACCTCTCTGAGACTCTGTTTCCTCATCAGCAAAACGGAAATAATCACACCAGCTTCATGGGGCTGTTATTAAAGATTAAATAAACCTTACGCCAAAGCGTCTAGCATGTGGTACCTGCCTTTTTACTCTGGCTTCACAGATGGCGACACCAAGTCCAAGAGAGGTTCAGGTCTGTGACAAGGTTGGGCGGCTGCTAGTGAGTGGCGGAGACCAGCCTTGGACTTGCACATCTTCCCCATTGCTCCATGCCTCGCCAAGCAAGCCACCGTTTGGGAGGTCTGGGCTCACTCAGCAGTGACCCTCGGCGGCCCTGCCTGGCCTCCTGTCTTGGAGGAGGATCATGAAGTGTGCATGTGTACAACCATAAGCCCACAGGAAGTGGACAGACAGGGCGAGCAAGGCAGACAATGGAGATGAAGGGCAGCACAAGCGGGTGCTCACGTCTTACTGAAAAGAAATCACGTATCTGCCACGTGGACTTCCTTTGCATTAATAAAATAATGTTAATGGTATACAGTGACTTGGGTGTCATTGTCTGTATGCATGGACTTCTGAAAAAATTTTAAATGAAATTTATTCATCCTAAAGTAACCTACTGAATAAAAGACAACCGCTTCCTTTTCCAGATACTTCTCATTAAAGCGTTCATTCAGTCAATTCATCTAATAATGAGCTGACCAAGACAGAGAGGGGCCCTGTGGCTATGGACCTAGACTGTAGAGGGGAAACAGACAATAAAAGACTGAGAGAGTGATTGTGCTTTGAAAGAAGGTCTACCATGGCAGGGGGGTGGAGATTTGCCGCATTAGATGGGGGATCCAGGGACAGTGCCTCTGAAGTGGTGTTTGGGTAGAAACCTAAATGAAATGAGGGAGCACGTCATGGAAACATCTGGAGGAAGAGCTTTCTGGGCAGAGGGAGCAGCTGGTGCAAACACTCAGAGGGAGAGTGTATTGTGTGAGTTACAGGAACGATAAGATGGTGGAGGCTGGGAGAGGAAGACAGGGAGGAAATGAGATCAGAGCGGAAGTGGATACCCTCTTATGTAGAGCAAAGGAGGCCATTTCGCCACCTGGACGCCATTCTGGGGGAGGCAAGACACTCTGGGAAGGTTGGAACAGGGTGCGCTATGACCTTTCTTTCTTTTTTTATTTAAGATTTTATTTATTTATCTTCAGAGGGGAAGGGAAGGAGAGAGGGAGAGAAATGTCAGTGTATGGTTGCCTCTGGTGTGTTCCCTGCCGGGAATTAGCCTGCAACCCAGGCACATGCCCTGACTGGGAATCGAACTGCGATCCTTTGGTTCGCAGGCCCACGCTCAATCCACTGAGCTACACTGACCTAACTTTCAAAAGGAATGTTCGGATGGCTCTGTGTTGAACAGAAGCTGGGGGCTAACTGTCCAGCCCAGCAAAGTTGGTGGAGATGGAAAGACATTACAAAACCATGGCCTTAACAGTTAATTTGGCGCGGGCTGAGGGAGGCCAGACAAGGCTGCACCATGGATCTTTGTGACAACATGCTCAGACCAGGGCCCCACGTGCAGACCCTACAAATGACCGTTCAAGTCACGGTGGGAAAGGGGTGGCATGGGTGTGGCACATCAGAGGGCCCAACTTTGGGTGTGGGTCCCAGGTGGGCCGGAATATGCTCCCTGGACCTGCTCCCCTGTACTGGGTGCTCTGAGTGAGCGTCACAGAGATAAAAGAGGGGAAGTTTGCTCCTGTGGTTGCAGGGTCCCTTTCTGTCATCCCTCTTCTCCATGGACCCCATTTTCCTTCCTGGTTCTCTGGACGTCCCTTTGGACTCTGGCAAACCTGACAAGTGACTACTTTCAGAAAGCCGGTCTGGGAGGAGAATGAGCAGGACGTTTATCCGGAATGATGAGGACGGAGCTTCCCACCCACGCCGTCCCTGCAGACTTGGGGCAAGCTCCTCGCTGGCTTCTCTGTTTCTTTGTGGCTTAAACTGAATCCTCTACTGTTAAAGGTCAGCAACAAATTCAAAGATTTTTGTAACCCTTATGAAGGCCACACAGAATGTGCCAGTGAGCCACCTGGCTGGGGGCCAGTGGGTTGTGATCTGAGGGAAAACTGCACTCAGCCCTGGCCAGTGTGGCCCAGAGGGTTGGACTCATCCCACAGGCCTGGGTTGTGGGCCGGGTGTCCAGCTGGAGGCGTGCAAGAGGCAACTGATAGATGTTTCTCTCACGTATCAATGTTTCTCTCCCTCTCTTCCTCTCACTCTAAAAGTAAATAATTAAAATCTTTAAAAAATAAAGTAAAACTCTGTCCAATAGGTGGAAACGATATGCCATTGTTGGTTTATTTAAACACAACAACAACACAAAACCGCACTCAAGCCAGAGCCGGTGGATGAGGGATTGTGGGGGTCGATTAGAGCAGGGATTGGGGATGGATTTCTCATTTTGGAATGTTATGATGAGATGATGTTAATTGGATATGATGAGCTTCTGATTGGGGACAGTGTGTGTTTTTAGAGTCTCAGAGTCACATTGTAGAGGGAGATACGAATACTTAGAACTGTTGTTTAAATTGAGTGGCATTAAGGCACTTGCTCCGAATGTTCTAGTCAAATGCCACAACAGGCCTCTGAGGCTGTTGCTGCTGGCCCAGTTTACAGACGAGGGAACAGGGGTTGGGTGCATCGGGTTCTTTGTTCAAGGAAGCAAAGTGAGGAAGAAGCAGAGCCAGGATTCATACAAGTCAACCTGAGCCCAAAGCCCGAGGAACCCGTCAGTAAGGGCGCAGCTGACCTAAGAAAGGACGGGAGAAGCAGTGAGTGTCACCACGGACAGGAGCCCAGGGCTGCTGCAAACTACCTCCCGGCCCCCAGCATGCTCTTCACGATGCCCTTTGTTCCTGCAGCTCTTGAAACAGGAGGGTGGGTCTCGGGAGGCTAGAGTCCTGAGCCACCTTCCACAGACATGTCTCTGCAGCAGGGACTTCAGTGAGCCCAGGGAAGTTCCCAGGGTCCACATGCCGGTCGAGCTGCCGCTGCCTCAGGACACAGGGCTTGCGGCCCGTCTGTCCCCATCAGGCAGCCCAGAGCTGTCACACTCGGAGATATCACTTGAGTTCCCCTTGAAACGGCACATATGGTGCCAAGTCAGTGGTTCTCAGTGTCAGCATCGTCCGGGCACTTGCTAGGAATGCACATTCTTGGGCCTTAGACCAGACCCACCGAGGCAGAACCTCAGGGAGCAGGGTCCTACACACTGTGCATTACGCCTTCCAGGTGATACTGGTGCCCACTGACCTGTGAGAACCATATGTGTTGCATCATCTAAGCCTCACGGCATCCTATTCTGAGCCCCACTTTATGGAGGACAAAACTGAGGCGGGCCACCATGGATGAGCAGAGCTGCTGTGGAGGACGGTGGGGACAGGTGAAGGAGAAGGCAGTGGGGAGAGGTGACAGAAAAGGTGGTGGAGAGAGGGATAGGTGGAAACACTGTGCCTCCTTGCACAACTAAAATTAAGGACAACAAAGATTTAGAAACAAAACACAACCAGAACAGATAGAAAACTGAACTGTATGAAGTCCGACAACCACAATCAACCGGACAGGTAAGAGGGGCAGAGTCAGCAGCTGGCAGAGAGGGCTTGGAGCAGGAAAAAGCGGTGGCTGCCAGACTTGGGAGCTCAGGTGGAGCGGGCCTGACTGAGGTCACACATTCATGTGCAGATGAACCAGGCGAAAAGGGGCAGCGAGCCAGGCTGTGCAACCTAGGGCTCCAGCGCTGGGAAATAAAGCCTAAAAGCACCAATTGAAAAGGTGCTGGGAGAGACTCCCAGCCTCACAGGAGAATTCGTTGGAGAGACCCACAGGGTTCTAGAATGTACACAAGCCTACCCACGTGAGAACCAGCATCAGAAGGATCCAATTTGCTTGTGGGAAGTGGCAGAGGGGACTGAAATCCGATAGAGAGCGAAGCAAGTTCCATTGCTCTCCCTCTGACCCTGCCCCCACATACAGTGTTGCAACCCAGTGACTGGGTTGTCCTGCCCTGGTGAACACCTAAGGCTCTGCCCCTCATATGTAACAGGTGCAATCTGACCAAAACATTATGGCTCAAACAGAAGAACAATTCAAAGCCCCAGAGCCAATACTTTTAAGTGACCAAGAGATAGCCAACCTATCAGATGCACAGTTCAAAACACTGGTGATCAGGATGGCTCACAGAATTGGTTGACTTTGGTTACAAATTAGATGAAAAAAATGAAGGCTACACTAAGTAAAATGAAGGGAAATGTACAGGGAACCAATAGTGATGGAAAGAAAACTGGGACTAAAACCTTCAAACCAATGGAGAGGACCAGAAGGAAGAAAGAAACGACCATACAGAAAAGAATGAAGAAAAAAATAAAAAAAATTAAAAAAATAAAAGAATGAAGAAACAAGAATTCAAAAAAATGAGGAGAGGCTTAGGAACCTCCAGGCCATCTTCAAACGTTCCAACATCTGAATTATAGGGGTACCAGAAGGAGAAGAGGAAGAGGAACAAGTGGAATACTTATTTGCACAAATAATAAAGAACTTCCCCAATCTGGCAAAGGAAATAGACTTCCAGGAAGTCCAGGAAGCTCAGAGAGTCCCAAAGAAGTTGGACCCAAGAAGAAACACACCAAGGCACATCATAATTACATTAGCCAAGATTAAAATGAAGGAGAGAATCCTAGAAGCAGCAACAGATAAGGGGACAGTCACCTACAAAGGAGTTCCCATCCGACTGTCAGCAGATTTCTCCAAAGAGACCTTACAGGCAAGAAGGGGCTGGAAAGAAGTATTCCAAGTCATGAAATCCAAAGACCTACAGCCAAGATTGCTCTATCCAGCAAAGCTTTCATTTAGAATGGAAGGGCAGATCAAGCGCTTCTCAGATAAGGTCAAGGTAAAGGAGTTCATAATAACCAAGCTCTTATTATATGAAATGTTAAAGGAACTTATCTAAGGAAAAGAGAAAAATATGAACAGTGAAAGGACAGCAAACTCACAGTTATTAACAACCACACCTAAAACAAAAGCAAACTAAGAAGACAGCTAAAACAGGAGTGGAGCCACAGAAATGGAGATCACTTGGAGGGTTAGCAACAGGGTAGTGGGAGGAGGAGAAGGGGGGAGAAGGTACAGAGAATAAGTAGGATAGACGGTGGGGAGAAAATAGACAGCGGGGAGGGCAAGAGGAGTGTGAGAAATGCAGAAGCTAAAGAACATATGACACATGGATATGAACTAAAGGGGGGAATGTAGGTGGGAGGGGGTGTGCAGGGTGGAGGGGAATGAAGGGTGGGAAAGGGGACAACTGTAATGCCATAATCAATAAAATACATCATTAAAAAAAAAGAAGGCAGTGGGGACAGGTGAGCAAGAAGGCAGAGGATGCATCTCCGGCCAAAGGGAAACATTTGATTTTGACTTTAACTACATGGGAAACCCTTTGAGGGCATGGCATGATCTGACTTACACTTTCAACCTCTCCCTTTGGCTGCTGTGGGGAGAAAGGGAGGGTGCGGGCGGAGCACAGCAGAGAGACCCATCAGCTTCCTGGTCCCGTTAGTTATCCCATTATGTACTAAGCTCAGTACAGAGCTCGGGGCATGTACTCCCTTAAAAATCTTATTGATTATAGTGTTTATATGCAAAGAAAAATGGATTCTATTTTTTAAAACCACAAGAGACTAAAAGGAAACTGAACTTCTACCCTTAGCTTCCTAAACAAAAGGTTCCTTAGTCAAATATGCCCAGAAAGTCAAAGATCTTTTAACTGAAGAATCCAGAAAACTTTCCACACCCTATCACCATGTGGTCCACTAGGATTTCAGCTGGGGCTCATTCTGCTTCCCTCTCAAAGAAGAGAGACCAGCACATGGCCAGCTGGTAGTGGCCTAAAGGCCAAGTTCTTTTCCAAAGCATTAGATAAATTGCTTTCCTTTCTGGGAGCTAATCGGGGACTTTGTGACTCCAGCTACATTTGCCACAAGGTCTTTGGACTGCAAGGGGGATCCTCAATCCAACCCAATTAATAGAGCAATGCTGCTCTTTTAAGCTGTCCTCCACCCAACCAATTCATCAACCTGATTTGCACACATTAGTCATGGCATTTACAATGGGTCCACCAAGCTCTATCTCTCATTGGAAGAAGAAACGAGATTATTTGGAGCTGAGAACCATAACTCTTCTGGAGTCCCTGAAGTCCCGAGCTTGGCTTTGCTCAAGGCACAGACAAGGTGAGTTATTAATTAACCATTGAGCTAAGTGGCGGAAGAGCATCCCTGAATCATGTTGAACCAATTTGGACGGTGATGGGATGGGGTGGGGGAGAAGGGAGGAGGCAGTGGGGGCAAGGGGAGGGTTCCATCTGTTCCAAGTGCTCTGGACAGACCCCAGTATTATTTCTCCTCATTTAGGCCTGGCTGGAGTGCCCGGAGGCCAGGCCAGCATCCACATCTCTGAACCCAAGACAGCTTCTTTTGGAGCAAAACAAGGAAGCAAGCCTCGCAGAGGGAGGTGGGCTGGGAAATGCTGTTCTGGAGAGCAGTTTGAGCGGAGTCCTTAATTCAGGGAGAGAAGTGTAGAAGCTGCTGGTGGACAGAAGGGTCCTCACCAGGGATTATGGCTCACACAGATCTCTGCTTTTGAGGGCCCTCTCGGGAGACAGGCTGAAGACCCTGGGCTCGACATCATGATGGGCTTTCTCTCATGTCCTGCGGCCGACACCTCCACTCCCTGACACTCGCTTTTTTATACTCCTACCGAACGAAGGGGTTTCACTCCCATCATGCCTCACACACGGGATTCTAGCAATAATAATAACAGCATGTTTATACATCTTGTCTCTTCAGAGGGATGTGAGCTCTTTGTGGACCCATGCCCTATTTATCTTAGTATTTCTAAAGGCCTATTTCCAATGTCTAACATTTAGTAAACTCTCAATGAATGTTTGCTAAACCATGAACGAAGAGCTAGTTCATGAATAGATGAATGGATGGATGGATGGATGGATGGGTGGATGGATGAATGGATGAATGGATGAATGGATGAATGGATGGATGAATGGATGGATGGATGGATGAATGGATGGAGGGATGGATGGATGGATGAATGGATGGATGGATGGAGGGATGGGTGGATGGATGAGTGGATGGATGAATGGATGAACGGATGGATGAATGGATGAATGGATGGATGAATGGATGATGCATAGAGGAATGGATGGATGGATTCCCACCTAAGGACAGAGAGTTGAAGGCTTTTTAAATATGGAAATACATCAGGCCCCTCTCCAACTAGGAATACAGAGCACTTTTAAAATATACTAAAGTTAATTACTCAGGAAGTAAACATGAAAATAGTTCATAGTTTTTTTCAATTACTCACTTCCACTTGAAATAAAGTCCCTCTCTTCTCACTTCACTCCGATGTTCTGGGAACTTGATGGGCAGATATTTTGGGCTAGGCCTATGATATAGGCCCATTCAGGGGAAACCACTGTGGGTTTTTTTTTTTTTTTGCTTGTTTGTTTTTCTAATCCTCACCTGAGGAAGTGCTTATTGATTTTTAAGAAATATTTTATTTATGTAGTTTTAGAGAGGGGATGGGAGGGAGAAAGAAAGGAAGCGAAACATCGATCCATTGCCTCTCACGTGCACCCCAACCAGGAACCTGGCCTGCAACCCAGGCATGTGCCCTGACTGGGAATCAAACCCACAACTTTTCAGTTTATGAGACAAGGCTCCAACCAAGTGCGCTGCACTGGTCAGGGCAGAAACCATTGTTTAAACAAGTTTTTCTCAAAACATGGCCTGCAGACCACTTGCATTAGAATTCTCTGAAGTGCTTGGTCAACACACAGACTCCCCCATAGCTGATTAGTAAGTTAGACCCCGAGAGGAGGAGGTCTGGAAATCTAAATATGAAACAAAATCCACAGGGTGGTTTTGCAACACTGAAGTTTGATGAGCACTAATGAGAAAGAACCTCAGGCCCTGGCTGGTGTAGCTCAGTGGATTGAGCGCGGGCCTGCGAACCAGACGATAGCGGTTCGATTCCCAGTTAGGGCACATGCTTAGGTTGCAGGCCAGTTTCCGGCAGGGGCCAGTTCCCTGCAGGAGATGCACAAGAAGCAACCATACATTGATGTTTCTTTCCTCTCTCCTTCCCTTCCCCTCTAAAAAAGATAAATAAATAAATTATTTAAAAAAACACTAAAAAAAAAAGGAAAGAACCTCAGCAGTTATACACTGTGGGGAAGCTACTGGTTGGGCTCCATCTACATGGAGTCAACATTTGTTCTAGAAAATAACATTAATACTAATATTGTTAAAGCTAGCAGCTGCCAATGCATGAGGGTGTCCTATGAGCCGGGGACCTGGTGCACTGTATCATGTGTATTTTCTCCCAAAGATGTCACACCCACCCAGCAGAGGCAGCATCCTCCAGCCTATTTTACAGACAAGAAAACTTAGACAGTGAGGAGCAAAGTGCCCTGAGGAAGTGGGAAACAAAGACCGACTCCCCATTGCAGGCTCTTGACCACATGACATTACCATGCCAGCAATTCAGAAGCCAAGGAAGTGATGGGAAAAGGGGGGAATGGTCTAATTTCAGTGCTGGGTGGGAGGGGAACAAAGGCCACCCCTAGTGTGCAAAGAAGGGACGTGATGCACTGGTGACTTGTGGACAAGCTTGGCTTAGGAAGGGCATGCTCTGATGCCCCTCGACCTCCAGGCCTCCTTCCACAGACTGGGAAGGGCATCTGAGAGGATTCCATGGGAGCATCATACTCCCGGGCTGGCTTGAAACTATAGCAACTGGGCTTTGTACAGATAGAGGGCCGGGGCTCCTGACTCCAAGTGCAGCGTGATAAAGGGGCGCAGGGAAGGAGTAAGGACTGTCTTTCCAGTCCAGACGGTCTAACAACACCTCCTCACCTCACGGCTCCCACTTTTAGAAGAAATCTATACTCTTTCTCCCGCCCGTGGCCGTGATGAAGTAAATCTCACACCTCTGTCTTGGTGGTGATAATTAAATATTATCCGCCTGTCGCTCGATGCACATGTTGTGTGTATTCTCAGACTTTAATGAGCTGGTATTTGTCTTCTGTAAGCAAAAATATTTCTTTGAGTCTCCTCGTTTTCAAATTGGGGTGAACAGGTCACGTGAAGATCTCTCACTGTTAAAAAAGACAGTCTGCTTGCTGGCATGTCTGTCTGAACCGTCTCTCCTCCTTTTTTTAGGGGGCCATGGCAGGTAAAGCATGGCCCTTCCAAAGCAGCCACAGCTTTCTGAGGTTAAGTGAGCGGGCATGCGGCTGGGGGTGTTGAGAGACTCGGGAAGTGATGGGAGAAAGGAGGTAAGGAAGCGCCGTAAGTGGTCTCTGTGGGGTCCTCCAAGGCAGCTTTTCCCAGTGGGGTTTCTCATCGGAGCACCACAGACTACAGAAAATATCCGAGTGAAAATTTTCTGAAGCTGTCCAAGGAAGGTACATAGCTAGCGCCATTCTAGAGGCATAGGGGAGAAGTTAATTCATTCCGCGTGGTAGATGTCTCAGGACAGTGGTTCTCAGAAAGAACTTGAATGGGCATTGACTGGAAGTTTACTGGACATTCAAATTCATCTTACCCCAGATCTACGGACTAAGAAGCTTTGGGGGAAGGGGTTTAGCCATCCGTGTTTAATCCAGCCCTCTATCGGTTTGGCTGTCAGCTCAAGTTTCAGAACTAGTAAGGCTCAATTCTCCCACGGAGCCACCCAGGTTGAAAAAGGTCATCCAGGGCCTGGACACCTACATTTGTATTTGCACCTATGTCTATCCCTTTCAACTGAGATCTCTCTCTCTCTCTCTCTCTTTTAAACATAGAGTGTTTCTAGATTGAACAATGATTTGTCTCTCCCAACTCACTTGGGAAGAGAGCTCTATTATTTCCCGTATTCACAAGGCTTCTAAGGCCTGCCTGGGTGCTTCTTGACCCGCTGCGCGCCGCCCCTCTGCTGCTGGGTTTACAAACCCGCAGGGCCCTTCCTGAGAAGCCCCAAAGCAGGACAGAGCGCCCACCCCTACCCCAAACACACAGAAAACAGGCGATACAATCAGTGTGCTGCAGGATTGGATCTGGAGTAGATGAGGAGTAACTTTAATATTTATCGATAAACAGCAAAGTGCTTAGCACACCTCCTAGGAAAGTAATTAGCCATAGAAATGGATACTCTACACAGAGGAATCTCCTCCAAAATAAGAACCCAGTTAATTGTGAATCGCTTGGTGCCAGGTGAGAGAATCCGTGTCTGCATCTCACCTGACATGAGCAACTCAGAATTAACTGGGAGTTTCTTTTTATAAACACACGGTGCAGGGCTTTTCTTTTTTTTTTTTCCTGGTGGTTAATTACTTTCTTGGGAGGTTCACTTTAATAGCTCCCATAACAAGGCCATTATTGTCTTTAGCATAATCACTGCCTCATTTGCTTTTAAGCCCTGCCTTTCTGACGCTCTGCCTGCCCCACCAGGAGGGGCTCTGACCTGTGCCCGCTGGGTGGTCTGGGAGCACCCGCTGCGCCTCCTCCTGCTGGGCTGCTGCTTTGGGAATTGGTTTTCTTTCTCTAAGTGGGAGCCTGGGTCAGGGTCAGGGCTGCACTAGGCTTCTCGGGGAGGCTGGGTCTGCCTCCCCAAGTGTAGCATCCCGGCCCGGGCTAGTTGTTAAGCTGCTGACTCCCCACGATGGGGAAGGGAGCCTGAAAGGGTTTCTTTCTGGGCGTTTCTTTCTGAGGAAGGAGCTGCTGTGTTAGCAACTGCTATGCTCAGGGAAATCACCAGGGACCAGCGCGAGCACAGCGAACCTTCCCAGGAAGAGGAATGTGATTTTGACGCTCCCCCCTTGAAAAGGGATGAATTTAAGTGCCTTCTGTGTTGGCTCTGGTGCAGGAAGGGAAATGAATGAATGGGAGCTCTGAGCTACATCAGATCCCTAAATCTTTTCTGATTGGTGCATTCCTATCCATGTGTGTACATTTGTTTGTTTACAAGTTACACATATGTACGACGGCAATAACAGACTATGGAAATGGCATGATGTCTATTGGGAAGATGAGGAAATGGATAGAGCGTCTCACACTTTCAGCCATCACTCGGGTGGGCTGTGCCTCACTCTGGATGCCACTGGAGCTGAGCCCCCAGCACCCCAAGGGCAGGGGCTGACACCCCCGGTGCACAGTGATCAGCCCAGGGCAGGATTAAATCACATAATCGACGCGTGGGTCCTGTGACACCCTGAAACAATTCGGGTGGGGGTGGATCCCACCCTTGTACTAACATTTCGGGGAACGTGGCATGGAATTCGTAGGGAATCAGGCGGCCCAAATGCTACCACAATCCCATTTACTGCCAGAATTTTAGCACTCCATCAGGGAATAACAGGAAAATGCAGCCCAGGGGTGAGATCAAACAGGGGTTGGCAAACCTTCCCTGGGAGCGGTCTGAGAGAAAAATGTCTCAGACTCGGTCAGCCGTGTGGTCTCAGTCCAGCTACTGAACGCTGCCTTCCAGGGCGAAAGCAGCCACATAGCATTCACGTGTCATGAAATTCTATTCTTCCTTAGGTGCCCCCATGCCAACCATTAGACACGGAAAAGCCCCCTTTAGCTCACAGGCCCGAACGAAAGCAGGCCGTGGGCGGGATCTGGCCTGCGGGCTGTGGTTTGCCAACCGCTGGTTAGAACATCGGCTCTGGACTCAGAACTGGGTTTGTTCCCGATGTTACTGAGTCCCCGTGGTGACTGAGTTATCTTCAAAAAGATACTTAACCGCTCTCTAGCCCTCAGTTGCCTCAACTGTAAAGTAACACCCCCAAGTACTGTCTAAAGAACATCCCAGCACAGCGGGAGGCGCGTATTGTTCCTCCCAGGCGTTCAGGGCCTGGCAGGAACGCCCACCCAAAGGCAGAGCCAGGGCCCAGCCACCCTTCTGTGTGCCAGGTACTTGAGACTCCAAATCCCCGTGCCTCCAGCTCATCCCTGTCTCCAGGAGCCCCCGTTGGCCCAAGGACGCTGCGTTTGCCTCAAAGGAAATGTTACGACAACCTTTGACAACAGGATAGGGGAGATCTTCCAGGAAAAAAATGACTCATGACGACCGCCTATATACAATGCTCTGTTCTTGAGGGGCTGGGAATTAGAAGACGCTTGCTCACCTCCCTCATTATCCTTGTTGTCAGCGCAGGAGGTTTCCATGGCAACGTTGCATCCGGGCCCTCTCCAGCCGGTCTGGCAGACACACTGCCAGCTGTTCTGACCCAATGTGCATCTCCCATTGCCGTTGCACAGATCAGGGCAGCCATCTGGTTGGAGAAATGGAGAGGATGAGAAAGAGGGACACGAGGCCACGCTGGGGCAGCGGGGAGCCATGCACGGGGGAGCGAGGTCACAGGCAGCCGCTGGGCCGGCCTCAGAGTGGGGCCTGTGCCTGCCTTGGAGAGTCGGGGGAACAGGCAATGCATGCACTTGCAAGACAGAGTGGGGTCCCAGATGCAGGGCCTCCCCAGTGGCACTGACCTGCGTGTTCGGGGTCTGAGGCAACCTTCCCAGTGTGGGGGAACATTCCAGAAAACTAAACTAGCTCTGAGCTTACAACAGGACTAGTGAGGCTGTTATTCCTAGCCTCTGGCTCAGGACTGATGCTACCTCAAAAAATATGTATCTATTTCATTTTTTTTTCCTTGAGAAGTAAGTGTCTTCTGCAGAACAGAGGACACTCCCTATCAATCCAGGAAGGCACCAAAGTACCCTCCATCTTTCAGAATTTTAAAGATAAATGTATACGTGATTAACACGGGTTTCTTATGGCCAAGAAGTGGATGCTTCTACTGGATTATTTTCATATTTTGGTAATATTTAGTTTTAAGGGGCACTTTAAAGTGTTGGATCCAAAGGCTGTGGAGGTGGAGGGGCTGAGCACCAGGAGGCAGAAAGAGCTGGAGAAATGTAGGTGTGCCTGGGAAGGCCATGGGTTCAAGTCATTCTTACTTGGTGGTTTTCTTTTCTTTTTGGGGGAGGGGAATGCGTGGGATCAGCAGCCCTTCCCCAGCCATTTACAACGCTCTTCATCTCATGGCACACATAAACCAATTACCAAAGTTCTGTGGCATACCAAAAATAGGTTTTTTTGCTGATCTGACAAAAATAGGTATAGTTTTGATTTATTCGCACTGGACAGCAATTGTGGTGTTGGCCGGTGTCATTTTTTTGAGTTTGACAATCAAAGGGAAAAAGAGGTCCGTGCCCCTGGCTAAATACCAGGTATTGCGTGTTTTAAAATTCTCCTGACACACTGGTGGAAAATCGCTGGCCTACCTAATTCCCTAATTGCCCTGGCACCCAAAACAAGTGTCCCACCACTCTCCCAACCTGAGCCTCCTCGGACAGAGCCTGAGGGTGGAAAGAAGGAGAAGGGTGCAGGGCACTAGTTCCAAAGGGAAGTGCCCCTCACAGAGCCTCCGCAGCCCTTTGTACGAGGTTGTGGGACACACAGAATTGGTAGGATGTGGCTACACTTGCAAAACCTACTTGCTGGCAAGAATTCCTAGATATGTTAAAATTTTTTTTCTCTTTTAGCAACTTTATTGAGGCATCATTTACATACCATAAAATGCACCTGCTTTAAGTGTACAACACAATGACTTGCGGTAAATTCACAGAGTCGTGCAATGTAGGTGTGTTTCTTATTTTGTTTGTATGCCCCAAATGACCACTCATTTCATGGTCCCTAGAAAACAACTGTCCCGAGTAGCTGTCCCTGCCTTTCTAATGCCATCTCTATCTCTTTGAAAACCACAAAGCCCAGGGTGCAATGGGCCACGGCGGAGGGGGGCGGAGCTCTGTAATGATGGGGGTAGTTGATTTGAAGCCTTTCTGGCTCAAATCTTTGGAATCTGGAGCATTGCAGAGGTTTTCCCCTGGCATTTTGTTCTCTCTCCTCCCGAGCAGCCTACACGAAAATGGCAATAAACTGAAAGTGTGCATGGGGCAGCGGTGGGAATTTAAAGGACTCCTTCTAAGCTGAAATTAAGTTGAAATTTACTTCTTCAAGAGGTTTCAGTCCTCAATGCCTCTTCCTTCCCATCCTTCCCCAGAGATCTGTGTGGGGAAGTCTCTGAGAGAGAAGCAAGGTCGCGGGGAATCTTGTCTTTCGCGGCGCCCCCTGCACGAAACCCAGGATGCAGACGACACCCCTGTGTTTGTACAACCCTCCCAAAGCCCAGAATCACACTGCTATTTCTTTCCATACCACAGAGGTGGCAGTGGCCCTGCCTGGAAAACCGGTGACATACTTCTGTTCATACTGTGACCATGCTGGGAGGGGAATCCACCCCCAGTTTCAGAGAAATGGCAGACAACGCTCATGCAGGAGCAAAATGGGACTCTGTAGGAAAAGCCCAAGGGACATATGTCCCAGGCTCTCAAGGAAAAGAGAATATTCCCAACCTCCAGCCACCTCTAGCTTCGCAATTTCTACTGTCGAGTTCTGGGGATGGGTGACAGAGAAGACACTAAATGACAGACCTACCTACATTTGCTCGGCGTGCCATCTACTACACACGCTTTGTTATTTAGCCGCTTTGAGGTCTCATGCCCAAAGTCTCGAGGGAAGCCTTATTGTGTAGGAAAGTCACGTCCACTACGCAAAATTTCAATCTGCGAAGAACACTAGCGTGCCGGTCAGAGCTATGCACTCAAAATATGTAGGCTCCTAGATTGAATGAGGCTTTTTCCCCCCTTTCTCTCTCTCTCTCTCTCTCTTGATTTTTTACCTTCCGGACCAACTGAAGTGAGATAAACAGACCACAGTAGCGGGTTTTCTCCACATCATATAAGGAAGATGAAAACATGAACAGTAGGAAGCTGGCAAATCTCTGAGAAGTTTCAGGGCAGCTGGGAATTAATGGACAGGACTTTGCTTTTAGCTTGAAGAGGAAGAAAGCAGCCTTGGTAAGGTGCCTGGCGTTGCTAGGCAACCCCAAGCTACCCCCAGCACAAGTTCATTCTGCCGGTGGCCTTCTGAGGAGGAGGTGATGCGTTGTGTTTTAAAGTGCAAAGCCAGCTTCTGCTTCAGGAAAAACAAAACGAAGGGAGTAATTAGTCTGGAGGGCAAACGGGTATCAGATGGCGGCTTTTCTCCGGAGAGGATTCTGTAATTGGAGTTGGATTGAGTTTATGGGGTCATAGTTGGGACTCATATTCATTCTACCATGACCCTAGACCAGTCATACTCAACTGAGAAATGCCCCCACCCCCACATCGCTCCCTCCAGGGGGCACGTGGCAAGGTCTGGGGGCATTTTCGACTGTCACCATTTGGGGAGGACGCGGATGCTCAGCATCCTGCGATGCACAGGGAACCTTTCCTAACAAAGAGTGGTGCAGTCCCAGAGGTCACCAGTGCTGAGGCGGGGAGGCCTGGCCCAGACCTAAAGCTCTGGGAGGCCCGAGGCTTCCTTGTTCGCTATTGGATCCAGGGCCTGGCGGCATGTCAAACACTTAGTAGGTGCTTGATGAATGGAAAGCTAACGGTAGTGCTTGATTGTTTCAGCCTGGTCCTTAATCTACAGACTCTCCCGAGAGTCCTGAGACCACGGCGTGGCCTCCTTCTCAGAGTCAAAAGGAGAAATTTCCAGAAAGAACTTTCAAGTGCATAGGCAGTACCTTGAACTTGTTCTGCTATGCTTCCAATGACTTTGGCAGAGTGGTAATGGAGCCACTGCCAACCCTTTCTACACACAAAATTCCAGCCACTGAGAAAGAAAATCCATCGGCCCAGTCACCAGGTAGGAGGGCTGTTCGCATTAACAAAGGTTTCTGCTGCAGAAATGTGGAATCAAAAACTAACAAATAAATCCAAACGCACCCTTGTATTCAGATGATCCCTGAATGTTCAGCTCCAGACCTGGACTCCAACTTGCATCTCAACATCTCCATCTGTTCACTCCTAAGCATCTCAGACTCAACAGAACTGAACCTCTTTGCCTTCCTTCTCCCCACACTCGGATCCCTTGACCAGTGAATGGCTCCCCCAGGGGTGCTCCTCCAGGGGTGCCCCTGCACAGGACTGAAACCTCAGAGTCATTCTCAATTACCATCCCCCCACCTACCAGCTCTCCCAACCCGTGCACCCAGCAGCAACCAAGTCCCAAATCACTTTCCTCTTAGCGATAAGAAGTCCTAGCTGTCCTCCCTGCTAAATGTCTCTGGAACCTGCCAGTCACCCCCACCCCTGGTGCTACCAAGTTAACCGGAGCCATCCTCATCACTGCCCTGGACTCTTGCCAAACCTCCTACCCAGTCTGGTCTCCCTGCCTCCAGCCTGGCACCATGACCCATTTCTCTCTATTCTTGACACTGCGGAGGTCATTCTGCAGCTTTCTGCTGACCCCAGGGTGACATCTGAAGTCCCCCACCTGCCTTACAGACCTGACACAGTTCTAACCATGTCAGCCTCTCTCAGTGTCAGTTTAGGCTTCGGCCGAATGGGGGCCACTGGGCTTTTCCTTTCTCCTTGCTCGTCCGCCTACCTTCAATCCATCCTCAGACTGCCACTCAGAAGTCACCTCTGGGAAGCCTTTCCAAAGCTCTCAAATCCGGGTTAGTCACACCTGTCATGGCACCTTTATCCTGTCCTCTGTCATCCTATCTATAGCACTGTGTCACAATGGTCGGACACCTTGATACCCCGTATTTTGCTGTGTATAATGTGCACCCACATTTTGCACACATTATACACGGGATTATTATACCCATGGTATATAATCATTATACCCAGGTATAATGTGCATCCTTATTTTTCCCTAAAAAATTTGGGCAAAAATGTGTGCATTGCACATGGCAAAATACGGCGCTTGCTAGCCCACGTCATGGCCCTTCCTTAAGACATTTTATGTTCATATCATTATTAATGATAATTGGGACGGTGCCCCCAGAACTGTGCAGTGTATTACTGAGCAGCTGCCCTGGGCACTCCTGTTGTGACGTCACTCTGTCGGGGCAGGGACCATGTCTGTCTCGTTGACTCTTGGATCACCAGTACTCAATAACTAGTTGGGGGAATGGATGAATGAATGAATGAATGACTTCTGACTGAAATCGGCATCTTCAGTGACTTTGGCAGAGTGGGAATGGAATAGTTTTCAAGACTTTCCTCCCTATAAAATTTCAAACATTATCGCCCCCCACCCCCACTCACTCTGTCGACACACACAGTTCCTAGGTAGGCAGGCTTTTGCCCTAACAAAAATGAGGCATGAGGAAAATAATGTCTACAGCACAGTAAAAAGGGGAGCATAAATGCACTTGAAGAGAGCTGTAATTACCATAAAAGGCTTTTCTAAAAAAGCACCAAGAAATGTTCCGCCATGTGCAGCAATTTAGAGGCAGAAGTAGCTAATGCTGTATGAGGGGTAGGGAAAGAGGAGCAACATTTGCACGGTCAACATCAAGTGCACCTTAGGCAAGCGGAGAGGCCACAGCCTACCAGATGGAAAAGCAAGTGTAAACACTAAGCAGGCAGTGTGAAAACGAAGATCAAGGACGAGGAAAGCTAGAGAAGCAAGCTGCTCCTGCTTGGTTCCACAAACCCTGGGGACAGCCACCGTGTCCTGGATTCAACCCCATGGAGGGTCTTTTCTGGATTGAGGGAAAACCTTAACCTTGAATGGAATCGGAGACTTCTGGGATTAAAACCTAGGTCTGTTCCTTGCTTTCCACGTGATCCTGAGCTGGTCGACTCACCCCTTAACTCCTGTTCCTAAAATTATACATCTTGCCAATTCATCGTATTTATTGTCCTTCGCAAGAGAATAGCATGAAGGCTGGGGTTTTTGCTCCTTTTGTTCTTTGAGACATCCTCAGTGTCTAGAAAAATAGTTGCCACCTAGCAGACAATAGATGCATATGGAATAAATCACTGAACAGGGATGACGATATACTTCATCAGATGCCAAGAGGGTTCGATGAAATGACACAGGCCAAGATTTTAGCGCGGAGCTTGCTTGGAACATTGTGAATGCTCAACAGACAGGAGCCCTTGTTTGTGATGGTGGCTATTACGAACGCTGTCATTTGTGTCAGGCTTTTCCTTCCATGCATAGTTGAAATGCAGGCCATTTCTCTTTGCCATACCTCCAGCTCAGGAAAAGAACAAGAGTCTATCCTATTTCAAGTTTTTACAAAATTGCAGGTTTCTTGGGTGTCCTCAGTGGGTCACACCCTGGGAACTCCCCACGCCCACTCCCAAGGTAGGATAAGTAGTGGCCTTTTCTCTTGGGCGGAATGGTACGTTTGCAGGTTAACTTAACTAGGGAACTGCCTCTCCCCCAGCTGTTTTCTGAGAGCTGGGCGTTACTGGAATTGAGGAGCAGCTGCACATTATAAATATGCAACAGAATCGGCCACTGCATTCGGAGCTCTTGAGCGTTGAAAACAGCTGAGGTGTTGGGGACCAGGGATCATCAGGGGCTCAGGGCCATTTATACTAAGCAGCAGTGGCCAACGCTCAGAAAATTAATCTGGTGCTTTGAGGCACTCTGGGGGAAAACGCCCACTAATTTTAGAAGACTCGCTGCCAAGGAGGCATTCTGGCCCCCGGCAACGGCAGGTGTGCCTCTTGCTGACCGGCGTAGGGCCTGTGTGCCCAGGCACACATTTGCACGGACCCTCAGCCATGAACCTGGGCTTGAACAGCTGTCCCCGCTTGGGTAGAAAAGACACCCAAAATCCAGAGGCAAATGGGTCTGTTTGTTCCCACAGCATCTGATGTCTCTAAGGGTCTGCACAGAAGCAGGTACGTGGGATGCTGGGGCAGGTGGGCTGGAAGGCCAGTGAGACCTCCGACGGTCTACTGCTTGGTCTTCTGCTCCGCAAGCAGAAACCCTGCCCCACAGCCCCAGCAGCAGCGGAAACGGCAGAGCCTCTGCAGGTGGTGTGAATTTGGACCCAGCTGTCTGCTCTCTCTGTACATGTCCTGCACGCACCTGGATTCTCACTGATCAGCATCATTTCTGTCTGCCTGGGAGAAGGAAAGCAGCTGGCTTAGCCCTGGCCTCAGAAAAAATGAACTTAAAAAGAGTAATGCAGGCAATCTTTCCACACTTGAGGAAAAGGGGAAAGAAGGACGTGCCTTATATTTTATTCTTTGGATGCATCAAGCTCTTATTAATACTTTTTTTTTTTTTAAGTAGAAGATTGTGGGGAAGGAAGTTGAGAGTTTTAGGCAGTAGTAACAGGGACTAGCTTGTCTGGGGTGGGGGGATAGCCCCTGTCATTTTCTCTGAGAACGTGGGCTGAACAATGATCACCTGTAGCACTGGGGTCCGCCCCAAGACTGGGCTTTCTGCCCGGGGAGCCTGCTTCCCCCTAACCCCCCAGAACAACCCCTCTCTATTCCACAAAGTGGGCTAGTGAGGGGAGAACATCACCGCTGGGCTAAAGCACACACACTCTGCAGCCTGAGCTGATCCCTGTTGAGAACACACCAGGGGTTCCTCCTACTTCTTCATTATTTATTTAGTTGTTTTTTTAAAAAAGATTTTTATTTATTTTAAGAGAAAAGAGAAGGGAGGGAGAAAGAGAGGGGGATAAACATCTAATGTGAGAGAGAAATATTGATTGGTTGCCTCTTGCATGAGCCCTGACTGGGAGTCGAACTGGCCACCTTTTGCTTTGCAGGACAGTGCCAACCCACTGAGCCATGCTGATCAGGGCTTCCCACTATGTCTTTAGATCAGAGCAGTGCTTCTCAAAGTGGGAACTTGTCACAAATGCACATTCCTGGGCTCCATCACTGAGGCACTGAATCAGCACCCCCAGGAGTGGGGCCTAGAGATCTGCATTTTAACAAGCCATGGCCAGGGAGGATTTTGGATGTGGGCTCCCTGTGAGAACCACGACTTCAGGATTAAGTCCTACATTTTAAAACAGCCTCAAAAGGCTCTGCATTTTCCGGTCCAGTTCTCCCCTTTTCACCTCATGTCACTTTCAGGCTCTACTCTCTGACCTTCGGCCTCCCCGCCCTGCTGCGTTCCAGAACATGGCCGGGACTTGTTTTCTCTTTGCTCTTACAGAGCCCTCTTCCTAAACTCTGCTGCCGGTACTGTTTTTGGCTGAACCTAGGCATCACGGGCTCAGCCAGCATTTGCTCAGGGAAGGCTCCTTCGCCCGCCAGCTGGCCTTCCTGCCCCGAGACATGATTCCACGGTATCTCCGACGCCTGCTGCAGCACCCCCAACATTCTAGCTCAACTTTGTTTAAAACAACGGGTCTCAGTGTGGCTGCACATTAGACTCGCCCGGAAGCCTTGAACAATCCCGGTGCCAGGCTGCAACTCATTAAATTGAAATCCCTGAAGATGAGACCCAAGCAGCCATATGTATTTGTTGGGCTCCCCAGAGGACCCCTATGGGACACTGAGGTTGAGAACCAGCCGTTTAGTGTCCACCGCCCCAGCACCGCTCAGCACCCCGTGGGCAACCACTCTGACTCCGCCGTCTCTGGCTGCTGTCCCAGTGTCCACCCTGGGCCTGGTGGTAGAGACGTTTATTGAACGAACATATAAATAAACCGTGTGGTGTTTCTGCTGCTTCACTGTGCCCTTGATTTGGCAGCCAGGGGAAAGAAAAAGTTTCCCATTGGCCATACCCCACGTCTCTGGCTGGGTGACATGTCTGTCCCCAAGCAAAGGAACGGCTGGTTGTGGCACAGGGTCCAAAACCCAGCTGATGACAGCACCGTGGACGAGAGCTGGAGCACGTGTCTGCCTTTCCACTTGTAAGAAACCGACACCTTCTGACTGGCAGAGACGGAACAGAGGGCCCAGCAAGATAGGAGAGCAGCGCGCTGGGAGTATGAGAGGGGGACAAGTGTTACACAAAGGCACGGGGGATGGTAACAAGGAAGCCCAGTGGTTTACCCTGGTTTCCGGGGGATAATCGAGTTGTACCTGGTGCTGCTATTCCCACAGCTGTCCAGTAAACAATGAATGTGGAACCTACTGGTATGGAAATAGGGACAAAGGCACGGCTTTGCTTTCTTATTTGTTATTTTTAACCATCCAATTTCTACATGCATTGAGCATCCTTATAGCCATGGGGGGGGTCATGGGAATATAAATAACACCTAGGAGGCCTGTGGGCAGGGACTCGGTACTTACCGCAGGGCCCCCGGCTCTCTCTTACCTAGCGTGAAATCAGGCCCACGATAAATGGCCATGTTTTTTGTTGGTGCTCTTTGAAGCACAACTTTAGGAAATGTAAGGAAATTGCTAACATGTTTGTTTCTTGTAGCTGTTTCAAAAAAAGGGCAAAGACTCTGCTCCCGGCCCGTAATTACAGATTTTAGGAAGCTTTTACTATAATGACAACAAGAAGAGCAGAGCCTTCTATAGGCGTCTCTCTGCGCCTGCCGCCCGGTGACGGGCCTTTCCTGCATTAGCTCATTTAATCGCTGCCGCCTCTGTAACGAGGTTACTCATATTGTTCTCATTTCACAGGCGGGGGAAGGGAGGCGCAGAAACATGAAGTGACTTGGCCAAAGTGGCAGAGTTGGTTAGTGGCCGAGATAGGATTTGACACCAGGGGATGGGCTCCACAGTCTCTGCTCTCTGCCAGGGTGACCCACTGTCCTCGTCGTCCGCCTCGCACCGGAAGTTCTGAGTCCCCGGAGACCCGAGTCCCAGGCAATCTGGGATAATGTCATCACTGAGGCCATGAGTGAGGACTGGGCCTTTTTCATTGGCGGCCACGGCGGGGGATGGTGGGGATCAAGGCCGACACACCCAGGGAAAAGGAGAGGGTGCACACCTTCCCACTGGGGGCTGCGTTCAGTATGTGGGCCCCTCCAACCGATTCAGCTGCTTACACAGGCCACAGCGCCAGGTCAGCCCTGTAACCACACGGCAGGATTGGGGAAGCCACCTGGGTATGCATCTTGGCGCTGCCCTTGGTTATTTTGTTTATGATTGCTTATGCCTTCGTTTCTTCTGCTGTAAAACCAAGGCAATAAAAGTGCCTGGTTGTTGGGGTTTCAAAGCGAGAACACATATTACATGCTGAGCATGAGTGTACATATGTGTAAATAATGTACATATTACACATGCTGTGTAGAATACGTGTAAATGACCATAGTGAATATTCCAGAATGGACAGCTATTGTTAAAAGTCACCTGAAATGGTAGCAGGAGGCCTGTGTGGCTTGCAGGAGCCTCAGATTTACACGTGAATTGGCCATAAGGGGCAACTGTATGCTATTATTTAAAACAGGATCAGTATGGCTCACTTAGTAAAGGAAGGTGCCCTCCAAAGACCAAAATGAGAAGGAGAACGATGAGGTAATTTCCTCGGAGTTACATGAGTGAGATCAGCACAGAATGGAGGTGACACATTCCCTAGAGAATTTCCCTTAAAATATGGGAGGTACGTGAGGTGAGACTGTGAGGGATTCCGGGGTTTAGAAACCCCAGCCAGGCTCAGAGAAGCATGTTAACAGAGAGCAGCCATCTGCCTAGAGAGTGGAAAGGGGGCCCACAGAGCAAGAGCAGGTCAAGGTCAATTCTGAAGTGAGTGGGTTCTGTTGCTAGAGGAAAAGAAATACCACCTGCCTTCGATGAGTGGGTGCCTGGGGCTTGATACTTCACATCCTTGTTATTTCATTACTGAGCCCTTTCAAGGACCATAGGAAGCAGGAATTATCTGAAGCTCAGAGAGGTTGCCCAGGGGCATAATCACTGAGAATGGCAGTCTGAGGGTTTGAACCGAGGGAGGCCAACTCTGAGCCCACGCACTCTGCTCCCCTCCAGCCAGGTAGGATTCCATTGGGAGAGGCGGCCTCAGAACGTCCTCCTCCTTGCTTTGATTCCTTGCTCTTCAGGCAGTCTGCTGATTTTAAACCTCGTTTCCCTTCAGGGAGAGACTACCCAGAGAAGGGGATGTGGGTTTGCCTTCACTGGGGATTAATGAATGGGTGAATTTGGGTTCATGGGGGGGGGAACTAGAACTTGACCCACACTGTTACCACAACCAGGATGGTGTTTCTGAAGCCGAGAACCAGACAGCGCCCCGTGTTGACTCTGCCAGGGGAAGCCACCTCCACATGTCCTCCTGAGTGGTTTGGTGGTCCCCAGTCAAGAGTGGTCCCCTTGTCTTTGATGATCCTATTGTGTCAGAATCAAGGGTGAAAGGACCGCTAAGGGAGAACTACTCATCCCACAGCAGAAACTTACTGAGTTATTATATGCCGCATTCTGGGGGAGGACCATGAGTTCATTCTTTCATTTCTTCAGGAAATGTTTGCTGAGTATCAGCCAAATGCTAGGTGCTTTCTAGATGCAGGGCATGTAGTGGTAACCAGAAAAGACAGTCTTCTTCTCAAAGATCTTACCTTCTATTGGGGGAGAACCCCAATAGAAAAAAATTAATACAGTATGTCAGATGGCGATACTGCTGCAGGGAAAAGAAACAGGGAGGGGGTTGCAATGGTGGTGGGGTGCTGCTGTACATGGGGTGCTGAGGGAAGTCGTCGCTGACAAGGTGGCTTTTGAGCGAAAACCCAGAGGAGGGAAGGAAGAGAGCCACACCAATATGCAGGGGACAGTGGTCCAAGCAGAGGGCACTGTAGGTACCAAGGCCCCGGGCAAAGCACTCCTGGGGTGGCGGAGGGAGAGCAAGGTGGCTGGTGTGGCTGGAGCCACGGGCGTAGGGAGAACATGAGCACAGGGTGATGGGGCAGGGCCAGACCATGTGGGGTCTCATGGTCCACTGGAAGGATACAGGCTTTATTGCGAATGAAATGAGACCACCAGGGGGCGTTTAGCAGAGGAGGGGCCTGCTCTGACGTGGATTTTTAAGGGTACCTTTGTGCTGGGAGAACAGATGGGGAGATTGGACAGGAGGGAGACCCAGGGACAGTCTTGGTGAGCTGTGGTGCTGGTTTGGGCACTGTCCCACGCACTGCTCCCGACTCTGCGTGGCCCAGCTAATTCTCTACGTGGGTAGGGTTCCCTATGTGTCCCTCCAAAAGAAAGACTTTAGGGACACAAAAGCAGAGGATTTAACACTCTGTCCCTAAAAGAGCAGTCTGGGGGACGCAAACAAATGAGGTGAAGGAGGCTGGGGTTTGTGGGGATTCCACCCTCCTCTCTGAGTGGCCTTACTATTGAGAACAGCATTTGGAAGTGAGGGCAAATGGTCGCGTGGGTGGGGAGAGCAGGGGGCAACCGGACAGCCAGGCTCTGTCTGGTAAGAGGCAACAGCTCTGGCAAGCAGACTTCCTGACCTCCTTAATGCAACGACTTCAGACCGCCCAGCTGCATTCATTCCACCAGCTTTCCCTAGTTCTTGGCAACAGGGCCTCTGGAACCACTCTGTACTCCCTTCCAGGTTATTACACCTTGATTTTAATCCCTTTGGTCAGCTTGACCCATCTGAATTGTGGCACTCAAACTTAAAAAGCAATCTCCATCCATCCATCCATCCATCCACCCTGCCAGCCAGCCAGCCATCCACCCACCCATCTTTCCTGTATCTATCTATCTATCTATCTACCTTTACTAATCTATCAAGCATTCCTTACCAACCAATCTCTCCAAATTCTCTGAAGGTTTTTTTTAAAGATTTTATTTATTTATCTTTAGAGGGGAAAGGAAAGAGAGAGGGTGAGAAATATCAATGTATGGTTGCCTTTCGTGGGCCCCCTGCTGGGAACTGGCCTGCAACCCAAGCATGTGCCCTGACTGGGAATTGAACCTCGATCGTCTGGTTCGCAGGCCCATGCTCAATCCACTGAGGTACACCAGCCCGGGCTCTCTGAAGGTTTTTTAAAAAAAGATTTTACTTATTAATTTTTAGAGAGAGGAGAAGAGAAGGAGAAGAAGATAAACATTGATTGGTTGCCTGTCAAACACCCCCACACGAGGACTGGGCCCACGATGCAGGCATGTGCCCTGACTAGGAATCGAACTGGTGACCTTTCAGCTTGCAGGACAGCACCCAATCCACTGAGCCACACCAGCCATGGCAAGTCTCTGAAGATTTGTTCTCAAAACATTGTGTGTTCAATAACCTCATCCAGTAACTATTTTTTAAATCTAGTTTTATGTTACTTTCTGCCTGGTACAGAAACAACGCAAAGAGTTCGATCTGTCCTCTGCTTCTTCACCTTCTTTTCTTTCCTCTGGCTGGTACGACATCTCCCACCCCAGCCCTCCCACAGGAATCCAGCGCCTTCTATTGTTCACCCCTTCCTGACCTTGTGACCCAGGTCACCCTGAGTCATCAAGAACTTACCCTGCCCTTGGAAACTCTATTTGCAGGTAGAGTTCTAGTCCTTTCCTTAAGAGGTTTTTAGCTGATCAAGGACTTGGGGGAGGCCGCTGGTCATTACAGGGTCTTTATCTACAAATTTAGCAATAGTCTCAGCCAGCAGATGCGGTTCTATGTGGCACAATAGAGGAGCTAGGAGACTTGCTCTCTGAGAGCGTAGAGAATGGGAGTCAGAATCCCAGCACTCTGGCCTAGCTGTGCAAGGTGCTCCTCTTCGCTTTTGCACAATGAGTGTGCCCTTAGCAAGGCAAGAGCTTCCTCTTCGAAATCCGCTCATTTACAGAGAAACAAAAACCACTTCTTTCAAATACGTTTTCAACATGCACAACGGCAGCACGTTTCTGCTAAGTCACGTTTTAACCGAATGGATAATTAAATGCTGACGGGGGGGGGGCTGCTTCTCAGTTGCTAACTGCAGGGTTCCCACATGCACCCCTAAACCGCAGCAGAGCAATCCCTGGGAGGCAGGAAGCATGACTGATTTTTCCAACAACGCTACAAAAATTGATAACCGTTGTTGAGGGAATGCTCACCTCTCCAACCGTTTCTGAGTTCCACCTCCCTCCGCTACTCCTCCCAAACAAGCCTCCGTCTTCACGGGGGCCCCTGTTGCGGATTCCAGGCCACCAGGATCCAGTCCGAGTTCAATGCCAGTTCTGCTGAATGTGCCTTTTAGAGGGGCCCCACAACGCATCTTGATTTAGAGATGACCGGGTTTTATGTGGCTCTGGAAAATGTTTAGTTTTTCCAGGGCTCCAGCAAGTCCTGTGCACGGCCGTGCATGCCTGCTTGATTAATGGCGCAGGCAGGGATGTGGAGCTTTCTGAGGTCACTCCCCCTGTGTACCGAATCACACAGCATGGCTCCAAACATCGCCCTTGGACAAGGATCCTGGCTCTTCCACAAACGCAATGGCATTGCCTGCTGCACTTGACACTGCCCAAGACTTGCCGCTTCTCACTGACTGCGCTTCTAAAGAAAGTCAGCTCCCCCCAAACAGACTTTCAAGATAAAATGGGGATCGTTTTGTTTTCTTGGCTATGTCTCCGTGAAGTATGATAGGTACTAGGATAAGAAAGCAGGCAGGTAAACCAGAAGGCTGTTCTGCTAGACTCGGACAGGTCTCCCAAGTTCAGGGTAGCCAGGCCACGGCATGAAGCAAATTAAGCATTCATACAAAATCTGCTACGACGTGCAGTGCTGAGGTTGAAAATTTAAATGCGCCAAAGCCAAGAGATTCGAAATGGTTCCCACAGCAACTATAACTCAGTTCTCTGGTGAATACGAAATTAACTGTATTGCAAAACATGCTGTTCAATTTACGCCTTAATATAGTCACGGCAGAGTTACAGTGGCTGTGAGAATGCTCACTCTGAATTGTGTTGAATAATTAATTTAATGAAAAGTTGGTGGGAATGTGAACTCTTGAGAGAAAGTCAGCTGGGATTTAGGAAAGCTGGCCAGTGAGGAGCACTGAGTCATTTCCGGAATCTGAGATTACTTCGTGTGTTTCGGGGCCTGGGGGAGGGGCACAGGTAAAGCAGAGGACCCCAAAGGGTCCTGACAGGGGATTGTCCTCCCTCTCTGAGAAAACCACTTCTGCAGGTGGTGACTTTACTACCAGGTGAGGCTGCCGTCCTGGTGCCCAGATGCCTTGATTTTGTGGCCGGCCTCCCAGGTAACCCTGTTGCTGCAGCAACCTGGCGTCAAAGCAGGCAAACCGAATAGCGAAATGGTGCCCCCTGGTCCCTGGTGAGTCCACTTGGATTTAGAACGCAGCCCCTCCTGTCATTGAGAGTAATGACTGACACCAACTGCTTAACCTCTCTAAGCCAGGCTTCTCACCGTTGGTGACAGCAGTTTTTGCCTCATAAGACTGATAGGAGGGTTGGAGGAGAGAAGCCACATGAAGAATGTAGCATGGGGATTGGCAAAGTTCATGGTCAACACTCAGGAATGGTTGGCTGTTTCTATCTGGAAAGGGAACTCAGTCAATGGGTAAAAGCAAAACACATAAAAAAAATCAATGATGGGCCCGGCCTTTCTCGTGATTTCAGTGCCAACTGATGTGGTTTAAGCCTGAGCCAGCAGGCCGGGGGTGACAAAGACAGAAATAGGAGTTGGCAAGCATTTCCTAAACAATCATGTATCTTTAGTAGAGACACTTGAGGCCACTTCTATTGACATGGTAGAAATGTACCAACCCATCACCTCGTCTACCGGATGAATGTTTCTCAGCTTATTTTGGGTCATTATCTTCTTCCCCATGGACCCTTTAGACCTTTTTCCTCCTAACTCTTCTTCCAATCATGAAATTTTAATCTCACAGATACACTTTCCATCTGTTTATTTAGTGCATATACATGTGTTTTCTACATTAAGTATAAGATTTTTTTTGCCTTCCCAAAGAACCATTTTCACCTCCCTGGGGGTTGTGCTGTCCCCATTTCGAATGTGTGCCTTGCGCCGACACATCCCTTGTGCAAACCCTCATCCTCCAAAACTCAGGACAAACCCTTCAGGTACTTGATTATTCCTGTTTCCTTCTTCGAATCCAGCTCCCAACTTCTAAAACAGGCCCCCTGTGGCTGAGAAACAGCGTTGTTGGTGCCAGCGCCTGGAGGCTTCTCACTCCCCATGCTCCTAGCTACCTCTGTTCTGTCTCTTAAAGAACCCGAGAGGGTCATGCCTAGGGAACCGCAAGCCGGCCAGCACTCAGTGAGCACCTGCTGTACCCCAGGCCCCAAGGCAAGGGATCATTTAGGTTTTCTGGAGAGTATGTTTTGCTACGGGGTGCCGAAGGAATGGACCCTTCTAGAGACCTTCTTCCTTGGGAGGCCCTGGAAGGGTGTCAAGAGAAAGGGGTAAAGTCACAGGCTGGGAGGAAAACTCAAAGAAAACCCCCCCGAGACTTGCATTTGTAGCCTCTAAAGCCATTCCCAGCTGGGCTTTAACCGCTGTCTTTATGTATCGGTCTCTTGCTGTTTTCTGGGCCTCCACCTCCTTCCCCTCAAAGTCTTGGCTTGCAGCTTTCTGTTTCGCTGTGATTGGTATCAGTAACATTTTAATGTCTTCTGAAAGGCATGATTTTGTAACACTGCAATCACTTGCTTTCACTGCTCAGGAAATATTTTAAAGTTGCATGACTTAGCGGAACCCAGTCTCACTGGGGAGGAGAGCAGGAATTTAAATGTCAAGGCAAAGCCGGCTCCAGGTGCCGAGATCAGTGAGATGCAACCTCCAAGTGGCCTGCTGCGCCAGCCGTGTGTTGTCATTGCTCAGCTTGGCATTGCACTTCAGCTTCTTCTGAAAGCTGAGCGGGCGGAGGGTGGAAACTGCAGTGCCCGAACTCCCTGCTGACTGGTGGAGCTCCCTGGGTTTCCCTATTTGCCTATTGGTGCCAAATTTGCCCAAAGGTCAGTTCAGCTGGGTGGGCTTAAATCTGCTCACAGACCTATGGTGTGGGGTCACCGGGGGTGGAATTCCGTTCATGGCATGCAGGACACCTGAGGCCTCACTGGACTCGGCTGCACTAAGGATACCTGGGCTTCTCTGGGTTTTCTGAATTTCTAGAATGTCATCTTGAGGCTGTTATACCAAAGGTGTCCTCAATGTGGCAACCATTTAACACCATAGGATGTACGTTGTGTATGTGGATAAAAAAAATACAAATGTGACTTGCCGGTATGGTACCTTGAGAGGCGTGTTGAAGGAAGCTGAAGGGAAGACGCCTCGGCTGACCTTTGAAAGCTTCCATTCCGAACAGCTGAGTGGAAAGCAAAGTCATTTTCTCCCAAGGCAGCCAAGAAGAGATGGCTTTTGAAATCTCCATACTTTAAAAAATATTCAGTATCGATTTTGTCCTACTGGGATCAGATAAAACACTATGATTGAAGCTGGCCGCTCAATCCACTGCACTTCTGACCAGATGGAGAGATTTTCGATGCTTTTCTGTGGGATCTTTCAAGTTCTCATCCCTAGAAAAGGCAGTTGTCCTGTGACTCTAGAGTCGCCTGATTTGTGGACTCTGATGGGAAGCTGGTGGGCAGGGCCAAGGTCAGCAAGTCCAGTTACCTCCCCAACACACGCCTTCGGAACGGCCAGGTCCGCATCTGCCCGTGACGGGTGTTGGTGGCATGCGTGCATGCAGAGACAGGGCGGGGCTGCGGTGTGCTGTCATGCTGGGCACCGTCCCCAAGGATCAGAGCCTGATCTGAGATGGTTCGGGAGGAAGAACAAGGCAATCGAGACAATGCAAGACGCACATGCTCTGCTCCCCCTGGGAAACAGAGCAACAGGTTTACCCTGCTGTGCTGGAGTCTTCTCTCTGGGTCAAGTCTGAAAGCCCAGGATTCTCCCCCTCCCCCCCGCCTCCGAGGAGGGTAGGACCTCTGAGACAGCGAAATGCCCCCAAAGTGAGTGGAAGGGCTGGGCAGGCGGATTTTGTAGCAAAGCCCTTGCACCCAGTCAGAGAGGGAAAAATGATGACAGAGCAAAACCCCAATCCCTGCTGAGAAAGTGTGACTTTCTCGGCTGTTCTGACCAAGGCCGCTCAGAGAATAGCCTGCTCCTGGCCCTGCTTCCCAGCCTTTCCTGTTAACCACTGTGGCCAAAGAGTGGCATGCATGCCAGCTCTGTAACAGAAGCTGAAGTTCTACCAGTCTAAGGAAGAGGAAGGGGCACCGGGGCCCCTAGCACCATGAATTATTAGATCCAAAAGACACCTATTTGGGCCCTGGCTGGTGTAGCTCCGTGGATTGAGTGCAGGCCTGCAAACCAAAGCATCGCCGGTTTGCTTCCCAGACAAGGCACATGCCTGAGTTGCAGGCCATATCCCCAGTATGGGGTGTGCTAGAGGCAACCACACATTGATGTTCCACTCCTTCCACTCCCTCTCTTTCTCTTTCCCTTTCCCATCTCTCTAAGATAAATAAATAAAGTCTTAATCCCCTCCCACCCATTTGGAATTCCTAGAGGTCAAACATTTGCAGAAGTGGCATTTTGGAGCCCGGCATTAGACCGACGACCCATGCAGAGACGTGCTGGGATGGCTGTGGGTGCAGCATGCTGGGCCTGCCGAGAAGTCAGACACGCATGCACACACATGCACACACAGATGGGCACACACTCACACGCACGACACGAATCAGTCACTGGCTCAGTTGGCCGGTATCTATCGTTGAGGTGTGGGGCTTCACTGTCAACTGGAGCAGATGGAAGGAAAAGAAACCAAAAGGGGCAGCGGAGGGGGCAGCGGTGGGAAACCCTGCTTGTGCTTCTTGGAGGCCAACTGCCAGTGACGTCGTAGGCCCTGGACTTGGACCAGCGAGTCAACCCGGCGGCCTTGGGGACCACACTTCCTGTCGCTGCTCACGGTGTGCTTAGACAGCTACCTGCTTGCTTCATGGGCTACTGTGAGGTGCGCTTCGGCAGCACAAAGTCTTTTGAGCTCCTTGGAGAAAATTCACTGTGCAAGTGCAAAGCATCACCATCGTGCCACGGTAGTGAGACTCCCACCGGCTTAAACCAGTCGCCAGGAGAGTTGGGCCATCAAAGGGAAGAAGCCAGCGCCGCCCCAGTCTCGGTCCAGGCACGTGACGCCCCCCGACGCAGCACTGGCCCTGCGGCGGAGGGGGTGGCAGGGGCCACGCTTGGGCGCTGCACACGGCTCCCCGCCCCGTTTGCCTGTCCTGTGCAGCATTCTCGCCAAGTTCTGATTGCCTGCCAACATTGGAAGGCTGGGAGACGATGCATAACAATCCCAGTTTCTGGCTTCTATTGAGAAACGGAAAATTTGGCGAAACCAGGCCGCACAGCTACACTCGGCTGGGAGGTGGTTTGTGTCTGCCCTCCGCAGGCAGGGCTTCCAGGTTACGACCCTCCCCAGCGTCTTACACACCCCGTTCAGAGCACTTGCATTGCTTGGGCCTGGTCAGCACAGCAACCTTTGGGTCTACGACTCTTTCTGTCCTCCCACCCCTTCTCTTAGTAAAGACACTGAACCGATGTCACCCTCATTATGCAAATACTGTATAGGCCCACTCACTCCATTAACAGTAGAAAGGCCTGCCCACTTCCTCCTGCCACGGAACGAGGGGAAAATGCGGTGTCTGCCACTCCCTCCCCTCGCCAGTAATTCCACCTTTAAACCTCAAGGTTTTCTCACTTAGAGATGCCCAAGCGGCAATCCAACTAAATTAAATTATAAGCATCTAAAGCCGGGTTTTCATAATAAATAAGAATATGGCTATCGCTAAGAGACGACGAGACTTAATTAATGGGTGTTATTTAACAGGAACAAGTAGCGCCATATATGGAGGATTAAAAGATAAATAAGGAGGGGAAGGAAAATAAAAATTTAATGAGTTGCCATCTTCATGTGATGGAACTAAATTTCCTGCGTTGTTGAAAAATAGGAACAGTTATGAGGGAGTCATTTGCGTACAGCCACCCGGTTTGATACCTGACTGCTTTCTTTCATTTAATTACACTGTGTTACAAATGAACTTCAACTACCATTTGGAGTCTAAGGCGTCCTTCCTTCCACCGATTGCCTCGGGAAGCTGCGGGCGAGGAAGAATGTTGAGAAATCTACCCAAACTTACTGGCAGACACACCAGGGAGGGGGTCTCAGGGTAGAAAACAGCAAAGTCTCCCGAGGGATAAGCACCGGAAGACTCGAGTTCCTCAGAGGGTGACCTGGCTGTCTGCAAAGCACTCGTCTCTGAGCCTTGCCATCCAGGGGGCTCGCCCAGAGCAAGCACGTGCTGCACCCAGCACCCATAGGTGCTCCCCCGATGCCTCATGAATGCACGAACATGCCGCCATTGCTCAGCTGGAAGCAGACAGAGAAGGTGTGGGCCCTGACACACACACACACACATGAGGACGAGCACGAGGCTGCCTCACTTTCGTTCCTTACATCCTCACGTTGCCACAGGCAGGCAGCTCCTCACTGGGTCACTGTCTACCTCTCTCCCTGATCTTCTTTCACTCCCTATCTTCTCCTTTATTTAGGTCACCTAATCCAAGTGTCCCAACAAGCTCCTCCGGAACGGGGGAAGGAAACAGGAGTGGCCCAGACACTGGGGTTAACGCGTGAGGTTTAGCACCCGCTCTCTCTTTCTGGGGTTTGGGGCCCCCTTCCCTCTATGGTTGCATGCCACCTCTAATGCCTCCTTAAGGATTCTGAGAAGATACATCGGGGAAACTATGGTAACCGCATGAAGGTGTGGGGTGTTAATGATTTTTTAAAAAGGTTTTATATACTTTTAGAGAGAGGGGAGAGGAAGAAAGGGGTAGAAACGTCAGTGTGGGAGAGATTCATGATCATTGCCTCTCATACACCCCCAACTAGGGACCTGGCCTGCAACCCAGGCAAGTGCCCTGACTGAGACTGGAACCAGAGACCCTCCTGATTGCGGTTCAGCAATCAATCCACTTAGCTACACTGGCCAGGGTGTGTTAACAACTTTTTTTTTCCCCTTTAAAGATTTTATTTTTTTCTAGAGAGAGAAGGAGGGGAGAAAGAGAGGGAGAGAAACATTAATGTGTGGTTGCCTCTCACGTGCCCCTCACCAGGGACCCAGCCAGCAACCGAGGCATGTGCCCTGGACCGGGAATCGAACTGCCAACCCCCCAGTTTGCAGGCCTGCACTCTATCCACTGAGCTATACCAGCAAGGGCTGTTAACAATTGTTAAGTGAACATTTATGGGAGTATCAATGCTGTGTTAAGAGAAGACCTCGCAAGGACTGCACATAGGTATTACTGTTCCCAGTTTACAGATGGAAAAAAACAGATACTGAGGTTATATAACTTGCCGAAGCTCACCCAACTAGCAATGGACGGAGGCTGGCTTTGAACCTGAGCTTGCAGATTCCAGAGCTCATGCATTGCATTCCTTTGCTGCAGCTTCTCCCACACCAGCCGCACCCTCCCACCACACAAACACGACACTAGTAAAGTACAGACAATGACTGTTAATAGTTAGCAGAGAGGAAGATGTTACATTCTACAAACACTGCGTGGGAGATTTGGAGAGCGTGGAGTGGGTGTTGATGTGTATTTTGTTTCAAGCTGTTTAATTCTGGGTAGACGATTTTCTGTACTAGGCAACTCCATGATATAATAACATTTCCTGTATCAGACCCCCGGAGAGTAAGTGAGTGGATACAGATCTTTCGTGGCCCCATTAAGTGGAAATAAGAAGTTAAGTCAGTTCACATTCAAAGTATGGTGAGAAATTGATAGCAACATGCTTAAGGGACCCAACTTTACTTGCCAGCATCCCCTGGATTAATAGGCCAGGGCTAGTTTCTCCTCCTGCCTCCAATATTTCCAATTGCTCTCCCTATTCATGGGAATTGCAATGATCAATGACATTTGGGCTTCCTGGGCTTACAAGCACCTAAGGAAAAGAAACAATCTCACTGCCTGCTGCCAGGGTGCTCTGCAGAGCATAGTCCACCGGGGCTTTGTGTTTCCTGTCTTTAGAGAGTGTGTTTGGGATGTGGTCATGTGACCTGTGATTGCCAGCTTGCTAACTTGTTGAAATAAAATCAGATACAAACGTTTTCTCTAGCTTGGGAGGTGATTATTTTATAATTGCTACGGCGTTATTTCTAAGGCAATTAGCCAGGGCTGTCTGGCCATTCCTCTCGAAGTTAAATCATAATCTAAAAAATAAATCGGAAATGCAGTTCACACTTATCAGAGCCCACGACTCTGCTTACAGCTTTAGACAGATGACCCTTCTAACCAACTTCATTGCTAATTTGGGGCCATTGCTTCAGGGCCAAGTTCTAACCAACTTCATTGCTAATTTGACCAGGTGCTGCTGCAACTACACTTGAAATGTGTGGCCCAGGAGTCTCGTCAGTTTTAATTTTTTATGAACAGCCGTGATGTGGGGCTTTCTGTCTCTGGAACGCTGGTTAACCTTCCCTTCCCTGGTGTCTGGCAGCCTGTGCTCTTTGTGATGCGTGGTCTAGTCTGCGTAGTGCAGGGTGACGAGAGGAATCGGCCCCAAAGGGCCAAGCCATGAAATGCCGGAGACCCGGCGTTTGGAAGACATGGGAGCAGTTTTCTCTCCATTTCTCCCACGACACAGTTGTTATAACAGTGGGAGACCACAGGGGCTCTTCCTTGCAGTTGAGCTGGTGGAAAACGGAAGGAACCCTTAGTGTCAGTGAGGAGGGAGAAGGAGGTTTTTACATAAAGAGCTGGTTGTGGAGAGGATAGGGGCCCTACCTGAGTCTGAATTGGGGTTCAGAGCCTGCAGGTGTAGGGAGGATTGTGGGCATCCTCCACCAGCCCTGAGTGTGTGGAGTTTGTCTGAGGGTGGGTGAAGGGGCAGAGATGCAAAGGACCCCGTGGGGTCTGTCCTGTGGCCCAGGCCTGGGGCAGACCCTGGATGAATTTGAGAGCAGCTATAGACCAAAAATGAAAGGCAGTTTTCTCAAAGAAGTGTGGGGATGGCTTCCACAGTGTTCCCATGTCGGGGAATGTGGCATTTTCTCCTCCTTGAGGGGTGCCAAGGGTGTTGGCTGCCACTTGCTGGGTATGGACGCTGGAGAGGGGAGGCATGTAGGGTTCCCCTGAAGTGAATTTTGTAGGTAGCAGGCTTCAGTGAGGAGGCCAAGTTGAAGAATCTGAATACGCTAAAATGAGCATGTAAGACACGGATGGAAACTTCTAGAAATATTTGGGTTGCGAGTAGGGAGGGTAGGGTAATAATATGGGTGCAGCGATTTATAGTTTCAATTTGAACATTTCACCTAAAGTGTCATACGGCGCGCTTGAGCATGATATTGTTACGTTACAGAATTACATGCTTATGATTTTGTAATAAAAGATTTTATAATGCAAAGGGGCGTTATTTGTGCTGGGCCCTGTATATCTCTGCTGAATCAACCGCCTCGCTTGACCCAAGAGGAGGCAAGCACACCATCAGTGATGGGGGAGGGAAAGAGAGTACCACCAGCACGAACCACGAGTGAGGATGCCTGCGGAGGACTCCGTGGTGAAAGCTACCAGGAAAGACTGCGCAGGCTCCTTCAGGGTCTTCATAATAATCATAAAACCTACTGGCTGGTAGCTTTTAATTACTTTGCAGATGTTGCTTCTACCGTTGAGGACCGAAAAGGGCTCCCCCTTCGTAATTACGAAGAAAATATGTTTTTAAAAAACAAACACTGTACTTAAAACTAGGGATATTTTTTTTTAATTAGAAGAAAGATTAACTACATGCATTTTCCCTTGTCGTTGAATCCATTCTAATTATCCTGAGAACATGGATGAAACACTTCACTTCCTCTTTGCTGCTGTGGGGTGTGGTTTCTTTCCTACCCATGGAGGGAAAGACTTAGAGATGATCGACGACACAGTGAACATCTGTGGGTCTGATTACGATGATGCCCAGAAATGCGTGGCCAAAGGGTGCGGAGGAAAGCAATAACCCCCGACTTTGACTGGCGGGTTTTCCAAATGACAACACCCTGTTTTCCAAAAGCCATCAAGGCAACCCTTTTAAAAAGAGCCTGTGAAATAGGGTGCTATAATAGACGTGGCTTGGTCTGAGATTGAACCCCATTAGGCAGGCAACTTGGGAGGAAACGCAAAATCTGTTCCCTACCATGAACATCTGGGATTCTCTGTGTGGCTCCCGATAACCCAGGAGATGAGCCAAGGAATTGCAAAGACTCCCCAGATGTTACCCACGGGTCTTGCTCCAAGGAGTCGAGCAGTTGCAGCTTGGGAGGAGTGAGGATAACTGTGAAGTTTAGTGGGCTGAATAGGGACCATCGATGGGAGTTCGGGTCTCCGAAGGGCACGTGTGCAGCTAAGCAGAGCCTCCTGGGTTACTCCTCACGCATAGCACCGCCACAAATGTAATTCTGGCACCCAGAGCCCTGAGGAATGAGATGGAGTGAGAACAGGAGAGAGCAGGGCCAGTCGCTCTAAAAGGCCCTGACCTGGCAGTGCACTCAGACGTGAGAAATGCCAGCTTCCTTCTTAAAGGAAGCTCTTCCTTCCTCTTTACTTTTTTTTAAACTGTATTTATCCTAAATCAACTCCAGAATTAAAAATGAGTCTTCGGGGAGACCCCTCAGCCCTCCCAGAGTATGTCCAAGAGGACTATTTTGAGAAATTTTGGTTGAAAGTAGCAAACCCGGATTACATGATAAGCCCCTATTAACGTAAGGATATTCAGTTATTTGATTCCACGTACAGTCGGGATACTCGGTAAAACAAGCAGGCTTAATTCCAGGTAAGAGGCAGTTTATGCTTCTGTGTAAGAACCTGTGTAGGAGATGAAGGATGGGCAGGTGCTACGTTTGACATGTCACTGACTGCTTGACGGATTGGAGGCAGATGTGTGAGGGGGGTTGAAGGCACTAGAACCGTCATAATGAGAAGTTTATCTTGCTAATCCTCCCCTGCCCTGTAATTTGTTGTGTTGGTGCTAGACAGTGACGGTGACGATGGGGGACGGTGATGATGACGACGAGCTGGCATTTACTTGGATCTTATTGTGTGGTAGTCTCTGTGCCAAGGACTTTACATATAACCCAACGAGGTAGGCGGTTTTTGTATTCCCATTTTACAGACAAAGAAACTGAGGCACCCAGACATTAGGAAACTGCCTAGGATTTGATCTCAGGTAGACTGACACAGAGGCCTCTGTCTTAAGCACGTCATTGTCGTGCTAGCATTGTCTTGAGCCCTAGAGAAGTGGGCACAGGCAGATGAACTCCTTCATTCACACTAGCTCCTTCTGTTAATGAACACAAACACAAGTGGGTCAAGTGGAGCCTGATTATTAAGACTAGGTAAAAATGGCTTTCAAGGCACAAGATGATTCCCTAGGGAAACTAGATATAAATTGGAGCCGAGATGAGCAGACCGACTAACAACAAAGCACTACTGACTATACTCAACGAGTCCACAACACGCCACCCACTGAGCCAGCACCCTGCCGAGTCTACCCCTCCAACCGAAAGTGCACGTGACGGACCCTGGCAGGAAACCCTCCCCACCCCTTACAAAAAAAATGTTGGACTGGGCTAGAATAGCCCTGTCACGATTTTGCGACAAAATTTTGGTCGTGGAACAGGTTGTTCAAGAACATCTTATCCACGTGTGTTCCAAATTTAGTCAGTGACATATCACACCCATAATATTTGCAATCTGCACCTTTAATTACTTAATATTTTTCTTTGCATTTACTCAGGCCTAACATCGCTACCTACCTGAGCCACATCCCTCAGCAATAATACCAGTATAATCATGAGTGTGAGGAACTAGGTGCAGCTTTTCTCAATACCTATTTTCAAAAGCCCCTCATTAGTAATCAATAATATATACTCCTACATTCATGAAATCATCTCATGTTTGTGGACCATGCTCTGGAAAGCAATTACGTGGTCCGTCCCCCTCATTTGCCCCAGAGGCCGGGGAGGTCGGGTCACTTCTCCAAGAGCAGCCAGAATGGGGTGGCAGAGTCCAGCCTGGGACACAGGTGTCCCCATCCTCCATCAACCTATCCTTCATGACACCACTATGGCCAGATAGCAAGCGATGAGCAAAGGCGCATACAGAGTTTCTAAGGGAGCTCAGATCTCGAGGGTCTGCCGGGCTTTGCTTTCCTTGACATGTCGAGTATTGAGTGCGTGTTGTGGGACCTAGAATCACACACTTGGAAGTGACAGCACACAGTAGGACAGCACACCCTGCTTTTTCAACAGCTCTTACTCTTACAGGTTTTCCTTTCTTCTGAGTCTGGAATCCTCCTCAGGCTAACTCTGTCCCATGGATTTTATGATTCTAGTTCTTTGTCTTGGCAAAGTCAGTCACGCCTCCTACCAAGCTTTCTACTCTTTGCGTCTGTCACTGTGGGCTACATGCTAGTTGCCACATGAACGGGACCCTCGGAAACATTCAGGGGGTAATACAATGAATGCACCAAGTTGTCATCCCACAGGACTCAGACACCGAGACTTCCTTTCTTATGTTCTTTTATGGTAGCTCACTACATGGGTAAATATTACAAAATCACACAGGAAGCATCAAAAATGTTTCTGTTCAGACTCCAGAATGGCTGTGCCCTCAAGTTGGGGCAAGCTTTCTGTCTGTCTAGTCTATGTTCCAGTTGATGCTAAGTGTCCCTCTTCACCATCTAGGCCATGAAAGTAAACACTTTCAGCGATGAGAATCTCATTACTCGTGAGGCATTTTTCCCCCTTTCATGGTATTTTACTGTTTTGCAGTGAGGTGAAAATGTGTTCCTGAAACTTCTACCTCCTGGTCCTTGTTCTGGGTTTGGGTTGGGCACCTGTGCAAACCACCTGGCCCAGACTCAAAAAGAACACCTGGGCACAGGATGATGACTGACCTTCAATGAGAAGGCTCATATTTTGGCCAACTTGTAGGGCATCTTTTGTGCTTGGCTAAGAGTGTGCCCATCATTTTTAATACGAAAGACCCTCACTTTAGGTTTTCACTTCAAAAAAGATGAAGCTCCTAGGACAGGCTCCCAGCAAGAGCCCCCAGAGGAATGGATTTAATTAACCAATCAGAGAGTTAGCTGTGTCCGTGGACCTGGTGGTAAGGACGGCTCCACGGTGGCTAATTTCATCTCAACTTGATCTCACTGCAGAGTCATGAAAGCTCAAATGTTCAAGGATAATCGTTGCGGAGGAGAGTTCCGTAACACGGGAAGAAGCGGGAACGAGAGGCAGAAGCAGCTGCATTCAGTCTGAAGTCAGTTAATTCTGACAGGTGCTTCCTTCCCAACCTGTTCCCTGTGGTTCCGAAGCTCTCTCCCTCTCGGACTGTGGCCTGTCTACTTTTGATGACAATCACTTCAGCAGCACGTCAGGTTGTTGCACAGCTGGTTTTTCCTCGGGTAAAGATTCCTTTTCCTTATTAATATCACAGGGACCTATTTCTTTTCCCCAATCAATTAAAGAGGAAAAATAGAAGAGCCCCCATGTGACACAGGAAAGCTTTTCTGACTTGTGGCACATGGGCAGGTCACCCAGCCCCACATGGTCCTGGGAACAGAGTCCTCATGATTCTCAGAAGCAACTGGAGGTCACGGCCACATAGACACAATCAGTTGGAATAACCATGACAGACATTGCTCACTACCCAGATATCCAACAGTTCACCCAGGGTCGGTGCCTGGGGTTGGTGGATTCATTCTATGGGTGTGTTAGGTTGCACTATTCAGAATGGATGTCTGGACAGTCCACATTCAGGAGACAACAGCAACAACCCTCAATTAGCAGTTAGCTTCTTTCCTTGTATTCCCTGGCAACATGAACGTTGGCTTCTCCTTGTAAGCGCCCAACTATTCTGCTCACGCAACACACTAACATCTACTCTATTTCCTTTGAAGAGGTGCTTTTCTGAGTTTACTTCAATCGATAGTGGTCGTCCAACCGTCTGTGGTTCCTTTAGGCCCTGGTGTTACAGACTTGGATGGCCTTATGAAGTTATTAATAAGGGCTGGTGGTGGTGGTAGCAGGTTATAGGGAAAAAAAACCCAACTGACAATCACGTGGAAAGAATAAAAGTATTCTAACCACACAATGTGCCTTCTGATTTATTCATGAGAAAATGCGGCCCATCCAAATAATGCTAATGCAATATATTACGAAGCTGTCCAAGAATTGTGCTTGATCTGGATTCAAAGCCTATTTCTGATCTATGCAATTCTACAAATTTTAGCCATACCTGGTACTTAACTTGTTAGAAAGAGGTACCACAAGAATCACGGTTTGGGAGAATCCAGGCTGCCACTGAGTTAACTCTAATGGTTAACATCGAAACAGTATAGCTTATATTTAAATTTTTAGCCCTATATACTAAATTTCCCAATATAAAATACATAATTTGGCTGAAAAAATTCCAGAAGTGCATCCTGGTGACTGTCCCCAACTGTTTTGCAAGTCTGTGTTTTATCCAAGCCCTCCCACCGCCCCCTCCCCCAACCCGTCTATCACCTTGTTTCCTTCAGCAAAATAAATGGGGTCCACAAGTGCTCATGTGAATTATTCAGTTGACTATTTGCAATGTCCCTACTCAAACTGCCTCCCATGACCTTCTGGGAACAGGCCACAGACAACCCATGTACCCCAACACTAGCCGCCCAGCGCTCGGCCTTCCCCCACGTCTCCCAAAACGCTGTTTGCAGACTAGGTGCCATTTCATTCTTATTTATTTTCTATTTTCAAAATATCGCATTGGAGGCTCTGCTTGGAAAGGATCAAAGAGCCTCTCTTTCCTGTCTGACTGTCAGCATCCCCGAGGAGGACTGACTCTGGGCTTGTAAATTGTGGCATTTACTTCAAATGAATTGACAGAAGAGTCTGCTCAAAATAAAAGATGAAAACTCCACAAAACAGCTCTGGAGCCAGAGGTGGAGAAGCAAGCGATCATGCATGTATGGACATCTCTAGATTCTGAATAGCAAATCTCACCAACCGAGGTATGTCTGGCCTTTTTTTTTTTTTTTTAAGCAAACCCCAGGAAACATGACAGTAAGAAGACAGCCTCCATCCTGCCAATGAAACCAGAGAGCTCTAACTTCTCCCAGGTAAAGGCATTGGCAATAACGATCTTTATAAGTTACACAGCACACACTCATAGAGTCACGAGAGGTTACTGTCCCGAACGAGAGACTTGCCCAGATCACTGCTCTCCTCATTGTGGGAGCTTGACTTGGCATCCAAATGCACATTTTCTGTCTTTCAAGAATTCATATTTCGGCGCATAGAGATGCGAAACTTGAACCAAACACTTTAAGTAGCAGAAACACCCTTCTCCAATTTGTCTCATCAAGAGGGCTAGCTACAGGGAAACACGTTATGTGTTCTCCTGCTGGCTGTATTCTCACCCTTTTCTACTGAGACTCAAGTGGCCATCTTCCCATCTCACTCCCAGTGGCCCCAGAAACACTTCAGCTCAACTGCAGTCTCCTCTCCAGTCCACGTGGTGACATGCGAACCTTCTCCCTTCCTCTTGGCCCCCGATGTCCTGCAAGCCTCAGCTGGCTCCTACTCCTAATGCAAATGCTGACCCACTCTCTCCTTTCTCCCCATTGAGAACTGTGCAACTCTCTAATTCAGGGCTGGCCTTTTCTTTTTTCCTGTGGAGGACCGGACAACAAATGGCTCTGCGGACCGGGGGGGGGGGGGTCTCCTGGTTATTCAACGCCAAGGCACAAAGCAGAAGCTGACAGTACATCGACAGATAGTTGTGGCTCTCTGCTCAGAATGATTATTTATGGACACTGAAACTGGAATTTCATACAACTGTCAAATGCAAGGAGATATTTCAAAAAAAATGTTAACCCTTAATAAATGTAAAAACTATTCTTAGCCCATAAGCCGCAGAACAACAGGCAGCAGGCCAGATGTGGCCCTGCAGGCCGAGGTTTTCCAGACTCTGCTCTGATCTATCTGGGCTGCCCTCCTGTGAGCTATTCCCAGATGTGGGATGGGCAGGAGGGAGGAGAGAGCCAGCAGGCATCGCTGGAGGGCACAAAGCCCTGGGCAGATGTGGGAGGGGGAGAGCCAAGGGGAGCTGAAGCTGGATGGTGTGGATGGAGGGAAAGGAAGATTTTCTACTTAAAGCCTATTGGCAGGCGAGAGCTCTTTTGTGGGGTGAGATTGGGGGGTAATGGAGGCGTGGGGAAGGGGAGAGGACTTAAATCACAGTGGGCAGCAGAAACACATCACGAGAAACGTCCCTGCCAGTGGCAGCTATTAGTGACATTTGACACTGTCTTGGTGGTGGGCTGTGTGTGCCGCTCCCCCACCCCGGAAAGTCTTCTGAATTCTCCCCAGACTCTGCAGGGAACTGAAGATGAAAGTAGCTACGGGGGAGCAGGATCTGGAGCATCATTGAGAGATTGCAAAAACAATTCACTGCCAACCGACTGTCCCGGCAGGGTCCCAGTGCTGCGGCTGCGGCCCGGATTGGCTCGCCCGCTGCCCCTTGGATGTCCAATTAAGGGGAACCGGGGGAAGCCTAATGCAGAGTGCGCTTCATCTCTGCGTAAGCACCCAAATGAACAGCATGGGAAACTGAGTCTGATCCCCGGAGTCAGTCCTGGGTAAGCTCCTCACACTGGTCTCTCATTCCAGGTGGGTGGTCTGGGACTAGAGTTTTGGGGGCTAGGACAGAGGGGAGGGCCCCCAACTAGATGGCTCGCCAGGGGCAAGTCAGTAGTTTGCAGACATTTCTGAGCATGTCACGCAAGCAAGTGCATTAGCCAGCTTGGCAGGAAGTGACTCCTGTCCCTGACTTGATTAAACAGCACATCTGAAAACTGGAGGTAAAGTGGAGGTCATCTCAACTGCCTGAGACATGAGGCTTCCATCACCTCAGTGAAAGGGAAAATGGGGTACATTCTGCTTGGTGTCATCCCATCCCAAACCACAATAAGGACAAAATACAAACAAACAAACAAAACGAAACCCTTAAGAAACTTGAGAACTATTACTTCTCAACAAAGAAAGGGCCCTTTAAAGAACATTCTTAGTCAAGAAGCTTATAGAGAGGAGGCTGAGTGAGAATGAAATGGGGCCAGAGGGGGAGCCGTCCAATGACCCTGGTGGTGATGAGGGGGGTCAGGAGCCCCAGGGGGAAGCCCTGTCTTGGGGATGGCAGGAGGATGCTCAGAACTATCACAGTGGTGCCTGGCTTCCCGGGAAACCTGGGAGTCCTGGTCCTGCCTGCATGTGGCCTTGTCTAAAACAAGTGAGTGTAACTGCTGCCAGCCAGCAGGGACCCAGTGATCTAGCCAGCTGGGAGTAGACTTTTAGGGTCTTGAGTCCTCCAGAGCCCGACAATTTCCCATGCATGTGCATTTCTTCCTCCCTGAGATCCGTAATTTGGAGGGATTTTCTTATGTGGTTCCATTCCTCCCCATCTGGAATTCTGGAAAGAAGGGAAAGCCTTTTCCATCAGGGGACCTTGCTTTTCCCTTCACTGTCCCCTTGGAGATTTGGAGGGGCAGCAAGAATGTTGGAGAGCACGTGTGTCCCTGAAGGAACAGCCGGTTGCAATGCACGACCATCACTATCGATCTACGATTTATGAAAATAAAGCAATATGTGCCTGTTTCGGTGCCTGCCGTTTGCCTACCAATGGTGCAGTGTTCACCATTCCAGCCCTCTCGACATTCACATTTGCCATCTTTACAGGTCCCGTGCTCAACGCAGCGGGGGTGGCACACGCGCTGGTCACACGCTGCGCCTGTCCAGCCCTCTTCACAGCGGCAGGCTCCCCCGATGCAGACGCCGTGAGTGCCACAGTCTACTGAGCACACTTCTGGAAGAGAAACAACGATTACAGCTCAACACCACCGCTGGCGAAACCCTCCACCGGAGGCCAGACCTCACATGTGGCCGGGTCCCTGGCGCAGGCCCCAGGGCCCAGCGCTATGTCACCTTTGGGAGGCCTCTCTCTCTGCACTGGTTGGGGACTGTCTCATTGCTACGTCTTTTCTGGAGCGGGGCTTCCCTGGACCAGCAGCATCACTGTCAGCTGGGAACTTGCCAGGAATGCCAATGCGTGTGCCTGGGTTGGACCCCCGGAGCTGGAAACTCTGGGAGTGGGCCTCAGAAATTTGTTTTAATGGGTTGTCCAGGTGGCTTTGACGCGTGCTGGAGTGTGAGACGCGCTGTTTCAGGGCTGCAGGCCACCGTGGCAACAGCTCAGACAGGGGTCGTCCAGTTTGGCAAAGGTACCTGGGAGGTACCCCCGTGAAGAGACACGTGTGAGTCCTGACTCCCCAGCCAGCTGGGGTGTTTCCCTCCTTGAGAGCCTGAACTGGCCAGAGGCCTCCAGGGGACCCCACAGCTCCATCCCCCCAAAGATGACTGACCCGCACCATGGTGGCCGTGATGGCCTTGGAACAATGCTGCATTTCCACAGCCTCTTTCTCAAAGGAGCTCAAAGTCTTTTGTGGTTAGGGAAGAGACAGACAGACAGACGTGTGCTCTCTGGCGTTCCAGACCTCTCACGCGAGGACAAGCATGGTCAGGCATTCATTCTTGCGACAGACCACCGAGGGAGGCATGGCCGTCAGGCCCGGGGTGAGGGGAACCAGAGCAGGAGGGAGGGCCAGTGACTCAATCAAAGTCACACTGTCCTCACCACAGTGGGGCCTCCCCTCTAGGGCTCCCTCCCCCCATTCTCTGCAGAGTTCGGCCTGGACGACCAGCCTCAGGGCTGAAGCTGGAGTCAGTGGCTTCCAAAGTAGCCCATACTAACCAAGTCTCCTTTCTTTTTGCACCGAAATACTCCTTCCTTCCCCACTGTAGGCAGAGCCTCACCTACATTCCCTGCCGGAGGGCCGTGGCGATCGGACAGCGGCCTCACTGCCAGAGGGAGGGACGGAGGGTGGTGCCTTGCTTGGAGAGGCACCTGGCGGTGAGCGGAGCCCCCCTCGGGAAGGCTGGCCTTGAACTACCGAACCATTCCCTGGTGAGGTCACTTGGGAGGTAAGCACATGCTCATAATTTTAGGAAAATAAAATGTGCAGCACAACACTATTATCTGCCTGTCACTGGAGGACCGCGGGGCTTTGCAACAGGTTCACGCACACCCCGAGAAAGCCTCTTTTCTGTTTTACAGGGTGTTCCATCGAGTTGTTCTGTTTTGTTTTCTGGTGCCTTTAGGAAGCACACATGGGAAAATCTGTAATGCAAATGGCAGCGTCCCTCCCAGGCCCCTCGTCCATTTGCAGCGATGGCCCCGATGAGGCACGAGAACCTACCCAGGGGTCTGTTATTTCTCAAGGATCACAGACTTCCTGATGGAGGAGAAGAGAGTTAGGAGCCCAAAGCCCCATGGACCAAAGGCCCAGCTGAGTGTGAGGAGTAGACGCCCAAGTGTTTGAGCTCAGGGAGGACACGGGACATGAGCACTGGGGAAAGTGAGGAGACAACCCCTCGGCTTACCCACGGAGCAGTCGGGACCCATCCAGTTGGGATCGCAGCTGCAGAGGCCGGTGTCGGGGAGGTACGTGCCGTGCCCGCTGCACTGGTCCGGGCACTGGACCCTCGCCAGCTCACAGTTTAGACCCCCCCAGCCAGGGCTGCAAAGGCATTCTCCGTTTACACAGACCCCGTGGCTGGAGCAGGTGGGATCCAAGCAATCGACTGAAAAACACAAAGAGGAAAACGGGTTCGTGAGTGGGGGCTGGGCTATGAGACACCGGAGAAGAGCTGAATGGACCAGTCGTTCACCAAATCCTATCCTCTCATGAGCAAATGCAGCAGCCAAGTAAGGCAGACCAAATCCCTTTAAAGAATTCAAGCCTTGTTACTTGTCAAAACACCAAATCTCAAACTCGAAAAGACCGTAAGAGAAAAAAAGGCCATTTCTCAAGCAGAAAGAGGAGACTTCAGATAGAGAGGTGTTCCATTTGAGCTTCAGAATCCTGCATTTATAACCATCAGTGCCTTAACTGAACCGCATCTGAGCATCTAAGAATGGGCCATGGACACGGGTGCTCTGTGTGTGTGTGGTACTGCCCAGCCTAAGTACCCCCACTATTGGAGAGAAAAGCAGAGATGCTCATTCTAACGTCACTCATACTTGACTTTGGTAGGTAACAAAGGGCTGAAAAGAAAAGGAAGAAAATTCATCAGTGATTGACTTCCCTAATTGTTTCACTTAGGCTAAGCCTGAAATGAGGTTCCATTGTCTGCGCACACGCCTACTGAGGGAGTTAGTACAATAAACGTGTAGAACAGGAGAGGGGAGGTTGGGTGTGGAAATCGTCCCGTGGGGTAATCTTCCGACAGAGAAGCATGAGGGCACTGGAGGCGTGAATCTCTGTGGCCGGGCACCGACCTTCCACCAGACAGGCAGTCGGACTAGTTCAAGGTCACACTCTGGGCGCTGTTGCTCTTGCCAGTTCCGTGGTCTGACTGTTCTCCCGTCTCAGGGATCAGAGTGGACGTATAGTCAGTAGGCAACTCGAAGATGATTATTCTGAAATCAGCTCAAAGAGGACAGGACTTCTTGCATGGGAATGTGACTCCACACTTTCGATGTCCATCCAGCCAAGGGTGGATGGACACGGCTCTGTAGAAGACCAACTTCCTTAGATTCCTAGGAGTCTGGAGAAGAGAACTCTGCATGCCATGGAGTTTGGGTGGTGGATGGCAGGTGGTCCTGCAGGGGGCCCAAGGTTACCTTGTGGATCAGAAAAATAGGGAGGTCTCTCCACCTTACTGTACTACGACGTGCATCGCCTTTGTTTGAACAGCTTGGAAAGCAGGCCTGCTGGCCTAGATTAAATCATTTGCTCTTGCCATCACCTGAGGGCACAGCCAGCTTGAGACCGCTTCCAATTTTTCTCTTGAAGTGTTTTGGACCACACAGAGAGTGTAACGCACCCGCTCCTGTGTGTGCGCGTGCCATCTTGTGGCTCAAATTCTCAGAGCAGATTTTCATTTCTCTCCTTGTCCAAGGCCAAGTTAAAACCTGAGAGATTTTTGGCCTGTAAATAGTTCATCAGGACATCGAGGTGGTATTGCCTTGGGTCTCGGCTTTCTGTGGGAGAGTGTCTTTTTTCTTTCTTATGGTGTACACTATAACGGTATATTTTCCAAGTGATGCATTGGTTGTAAATATGACATTACTGAGGTTATCCAAGTTACAAAATGATTTCATTCTGGGGGGACATCAGACTCAAGGAATTTGGATTTGTTAGAAATCACAATATTCCTTGAAGTTTTCAAAGAGCACCCTCCCTTAAGGCAAAAACATGAATTTTCAGTATTAAGAGGTGTTTCTCAGGATTCCATTTGGATATTTTCAGGACGATATTATGAAAGTAAGTTCAAAACTATATGAGCTGTGGGAAAATAGGAGCTACCATTTAAAAAAAATCAGGTATATATTCTCAGAAACGGGAATTTGATTTAGTATTAAAGTTGTAAGGATCATGTTTGCTCTGGTTATAGTCACTTTAATGTTGAATTCGTTGTCTTGGGGATTTTAACTCCTGGTGATATGAAGCCTTTGTGGTACCTTGGAATGTGCTCCAATCAGGATGGTAGAGCACGTCTGTATGTAAATGAAGGACAGAGCCAACCATTAGGAGTCATTTGCAAAGAGGCTGTGTAATGTCTTTAGTGTCTCACGCCTACCACGTGCTCTAAAGGAATATAGTAGATGTGCAATACACGATTGCTATCGGAATGAATGACAGATGCTGCTATAAGCATTTGTCATTATTGGGACAAATTTCCAGTGTGAAGGACTGACGAGAAAAATGGTATTAATGACTTCTTGCTTTGGGGAAGAGTGTGTACATTTTGTATATGTGCTGCCGAAGCAAGCACGAGTGCTGTACATTTTGGGATCTGCAAAACATGAACTAATTCGTTCAGAATCAATCTTTTCCACATTCTTCTAATCAAAGAAAATCCCTGACTTCTGGTTTTTATTATGTCCTCTTTTCTAACACAGCAGAATTGAAACATACGCAAAAATACCTCATGTGCTATGTGCCTCCGAAATTACCCTTCATTTATAATTGCCTGTTTAAAAGGTTTGGTGAGGTGTCAATGGCTAGGAGCTGTCAAAAAACTCAAAAACTATGTTATAATCTTTTTCTTAAAAGGAGGAAATCAAAAGTAATATACGAAAAAAATAAACTGGCATTTTTCTTCCAGATACACGAGTTCACTCTTCTTTATCCTGAATTACAGTGCGAAGGGTGGTGGAAAATCCTCTGCGATTTGTTAGCCCAGGACCAGAATGTCACCGAAAGAACCATTTATTTGATCTAGAAACAGGCGCTGCCCCTTTTCGTGGTCCGTGATACAGTCAATACGCCCTTTGTGCGGTACAATTACAGCAGCTGATGGAATAACTCATTTCAGACTTGGAGGGGAGCAGTTTCACTATGATTTTTAAGTTTGGTTCCAAATGCCTAAGATGGTCTTGTGGAACCATCCTTAGAGTCTTTAGCAGGCAGGAGGGACGATGGCCTTGGACGAGGCTTTATAAATAGAAACAGGGTTATACTTAAAAGGGGGACAGTGGTCTTTACCGGTAAGTACCACGTGCCTACACCAGCCCCCAGCCCCCCGGCAGCTGAGGTACCAGAACTCATTTAGTCTTGGCTCATGAAAGGTTTGACAAAAAAGGGCTGTGAATGCAATTTCCATCCCTAAGGATGAAAAAGGAGGTCAAGGAGTTTTACAAACAACAGGTACTATAAACCCCCAAAGAACCATGAATTACATTTGTGAAGTTAAATGTCACTGAAAAATGACTCAGCCGTGGAGTCACATGGAAGCACGGCTGACTTAAACTAATGTGTCAATTCCTCTCTTGTCACCGTCCCATCCCCGGGACATCATGGAATGGAGCCGCACCAATGCGCCCTTTCTTTTTCTCGAGCACATTCGTTAATAGCAAAACAATGTTTATGCAGCAGAAATGGAGGACGGCAACTATTGATTTCATTGCCATGGCCATTTTCAGGTAAACTGTTTGAACGTTATGACTATGATGAATATCAGAAATAAAAAGGCTAAATGGGAGAAAAAGTGCTGATCCAGCCATTCTGAGTCCGTTTCCTATTTTGAAAACAGCCTATGAATCACTCGGTTCACTCTTTATGGGGGGGCAGAAATCAATACAGGCGGGATTTCATCCTTTCATAACGATCTGCATGGCTTCCTTGTTTTGTTGGTTGGTTAATTCGTTCTGAACATTTAAGTAGGACTTGTTGGGAGAGTCGGGAAGTAGAGAAATCACTTGAAATTCTACTCATACAGATAACGCACAATTTTGACAGGAGGGAAAAATATCCCAAGACGGGCATGGCTGTGGTTCCAGCGCGTTCCTCTCCCAAACGATGTAGGCAAAAGGTCGCTTTCACCTTCCCTGCCATGTTATTGGCCTCTCCCCTGTTTTCAGTGAGTGCAGCTTTGCCTCCTGTGATCCATTTGTCTTTAAGAACTTGAACCTTTCAAGCAGGATTATTAAGTCCGTACTTCCCCCAACCCAACTCCCAACTTGGTTTTAGGATGCAGACAGAAGGCTGCTACCTTTTATAAGAGAGGAAAAAATAACTATAGAGTTGAGCAAATGGAGATCAGGGGGTCAGACTTCTGGGCCCCGTGAAGGGCATCATCACTGACGTATCAGAAAATCTTGGAAGAATGATGTCATGGAGACTGACTCTTTGTAGCGATCTAAAAATGATGAAACGGGAGGTTTCACACAAAGGGGGGCATTTGCGGACATCTCTTAGGATAAGTCAGCATCATTCCTTTGTGGCGAGGGGCGTTATTTTGTACGGAATCCCGGAGATCTATAGGTTAATGGACGACAATGGATTCACTTGCATCTGAGAACTTCGTAGCCCCTGAGGTCCTTCCTTATTGCCTCGGCAGTCAGAAGCCGAGTGAGGACATAGGCATAGGGTGTCCAACAGGATCTTTTCTGTGGGGACATCCTGAGTGGTCACCTCAAGCTGTTTCACGAGGAGCAGGCAGTGGGCTTTCCTTTGGGTGAGCTGACACTTCTTTTTCCACTGGGAATGTGGGAGGGGAAAAAGGCTCTTTGAGATACGCAGGGGCGTTTCACTGGGAGATGGACTTAGTGGACGTGTGCTCAGCTGGAAGACAACCCCTGAACTGATCCTAAGGTGGAGGAGCAGGTGAGGGGCCGAGAGGGCCTAGGTTCTTTCCTTCCTAGCAACCGCGGTCGCTTCTTTCTATGTGGGAAGGCACAGAGGGACAACTGGAGACCATCTTGTGGAAGGGCGCACCCAGGGCAGGAAGGCTGAAGCCAGCATGGCTGTGCTCCCTGGCCTTCCAGGTACCCAGGTGCTCCCTGCATCTGGGGACCAAATAAGTCTTCTGAAAGAACTAGCCGGAGTAACCAGGATTAGTTAGAGCTGGCTTCTGAACACTCACCAAGAGGTGTTCTTTTTCCTGACCTCAGTCTGCGCCTGGTCTCTGGTCGGGTTTTGGCAGACTAGAGTCAGTGTATGACGCCCTGACTTTCACCCACATGTGCTGCGGGCCCCTTCGGTGCGGGCTCCCGGGAGCTCTGTGGGGTTGGCAACTCCCCGCCCCCCCGCAGCACCCCCACCCACCCACCCACCCACTCTCCTGACCACTGTGATCACAGCCAGCCAGGATGATGTCCCCCACAGGGGGTCTCTAAGTGACCTGGACACCTATGGTCTCTCAAGCCTGCCTGCTTTCCAGTGGTATTCATTTTTGCAGAAATATTTATACAGACATAAGTCAGTCTTGGGTTACGAGGGATAGATTGTAAAAGAACAACAGCAACCAAACAAAAGCAAAAACAAAAATCCCAGCTTTGAGGAAGACTGGGAGGGGGAGTTAAGGATTCTTGTTCCTTCTTTTCTGGAGAGCATTAGTAAGTCCCAGTTCAGAGGACCTGAAATAAAGCAGAGGAAAAGAGGAAGGAAGACAGGGGAAGGGGAAGGAGAAAGAAGGAAAAGCAGCAGCAAGGGCAGGAGGCTGAACAGAGGGAAAGATGGGACAGACAAAGGTGAAGATGCAAATTAGAGAGAAAAAAGAAGAAAGAGGAGCTAATTACTATAAAGAAAAACAAAACATTCCTTCCATAACTATCCCACAAGCCTCCTGTTTTCTACAAGAAGTCCATCAAACTATGCTGTACACCTGAAACTAATACAAAATAATACTGAATGTAAACTGTAATTGAATAATAAAATGTGAAGTTCTTAAAAAAAAAAGTCCATCAAGCCAAGGGATTTGAAGTTTCCTGTGCAAAATGTTGCAGTTCCCTTGGCAGAGTCTGGGATGGGGCTCAGAAGCCAAGTTCTGACCCTGCACTCAGGCCCCGCCCCCAGCCCTTAGTGGCCGCCCCGCCCCCGCCGGGCTTACCTTCTTCACAGTGCTCGCCTTTGTAGCCTGCAGAGCAGACGCAGTTCCCGTCGATGCAGGAGCCGTGGCCCCCGCAGGAAGGATCGATGCACTGATTCATGGGCACGTCGCACTCGGCTCCTTTCCAGCCGCTGTAGCACTGGCATGTCCCTTTGGAGTATTGTCCGTTCCCGCTGCACAGGACAGGGCAGGCGGCTGCAAAACCAGAGACAGGGCTCTGGGTCAGGGGGACCAGCGCCTGGAGGGCCGGGTCAGTCTCAGATGGCGTTTCGGCCGAGTTTATAATGCTCCTGGCCAGGACTCAGGCCCCTGGGGGTGCAGAGCCAGCTGCAGATAATCAATAACCATCGTCACCACCACGACAACTATGCTGTTGACATGAGCAGTCACCACTCGTTACATGCTTATTACGTGCCAGGCTGGGCACAGTACGTGGTAAGCGTTATGTGCCATTTGTTACCTAATCATCACACCATTCTGTCAGGTGGAGGCCAGAGTCACGGTCCTGGTTGACAGGTGCAGCTCAGACTGGTGAGTCAGCTGGCCGGGGTCACAAGTCGGGGGCTGGGCTGGAAGCCAGGCTGGCCTGACTTTAAGCTGTGCCCTTAATTAAGCTGTGTGGACTCGTGTGCCTCTGCCGTTGTTGGTTTGAGGGATCAGTACCCACTTGGCTGATCATGTTACCCTCAGGGTAGTTGACTCCTATTCCTGACACGTGTATGGTCACTAAAAAGGAAGGGAGATGGGCTGCAGTTGTGACACCATCTCTCTACACCTCAGTTTCCTTACCTAGACCATGAAGAAATAACGTCATCTAGCTCAAAGTGTCACCTATGTAATCAAGTATGAGGACTAAATGGGCCTGGCCTATTAGAACAACAGACTGGAGACATGGCGTCTTGAGCTGTTCATATCTCAGCTGGGAGCCTCTTGCGTATGGCAACAGGAAGGAGGCTGAAAACCTGTAGGGATGATCTGCTCTGAGATTACCAGCAGTTTTCCCCGGTTTGGCCACAATGGTGCCAAATCCGCCCTTTTAGAGATTATCAAGAGTGGGATTTTACTGGTTGCTTTCACTTCTCATCTCCAGATCAGTTTTATTTTTTAATTTATTGATGTGTGTGTGTGTGAGAGTGAGAGTGAGAGAGAGAGAGAGATTAATTTTTTTGTTGTTCACTTATTCATGCATTCATTGGTTGAGTTTTATATGTACCCTGACTGGGGATTGAACCCACAACGTTGGTACACTGGGATGATACTCTAACCAATGGAGCCACCCTGCCAGGGCCCGGATCAGTTTCTAAAGCACTAACATTTTCAACTTGGCTTCTAATGTGAGCCCCAAATGAGGACTCAGCTCCAGACTCTGAAACTGGCACTCAGAGACCTTCAGAAAGGGCGATGGTTTACCCGGGGTTTGGAATGAATAGGCTTCGGGAATTCTACACATGTACAACCTGAACAGTCTCCTCATCCCACAAAGTGTTTATACACCTAATCAGATCTCTCCCTAGTCAACAGCACCCCCCTCCACCTTATCAACCCGCACTCATTGTCACGTTTTCTACTGCAGGTTTATAGTAATTCACTTTCCTTCCACAAGTGCCTAATTCCCCCACGATACCGTAAACGACTCGAGGACAGGACCAGGTTTATCGTGTGGATTTCCTTCTGGTGCTGCATTCACTGATGTTGGTTCGGTTAAGGAAATCTTGTTCCTATGTTCTGATAATCAGGGATTCCCAAGTGGCACGCTTATGGGCAAGCCCCGAATGGTCATCCATGAAAGATGTGGGCAGGCCAAAGTCTGGCGTGCACCCCTTTGCTTTTTCTGGCCAAGTGTGTGCTTTACCTGATGGTAAACTGACCAAAGGCAAAAACATCTTAGCAGTTGTCAGGTGAGTGAGGGGCTATGCCTCCCCCAAAGGCTTTATCAAAGAACAGCCTTGGGGGTACACATAGAGCTCCCAGTAGAATTCTTATCCTTATGAATCTACCAGAGGAGAACCACTTCAAGGTGAGAACCTCAAAGCCACGTGCTGAATTTAGATGAACTCAGTCTAAATGCAAGGAGTGTGCTTTCCACTTCAAGGGCTCTGAAGCACACATCTGGAGAGTGGCTGCCCATGCTGATTGCCTCAGAGAAAAGATAGCTCTGAATCCAGGGTGCCCAAGGTTCCAATTAGGGACCAAGCAAACATGAACAAGAGTGAGAAATTAGGGGCTTCATCGACGCTTGGAGAGGGCTTTGAAGACCAGGGAAATCTGTTCTGTGTCAGTTTCTCAGGAGACTCACGTGAAGCTCTAGGTCACGATGTCCCATGTGTCCACATGAACTTTGAGTCCCCCTTCCTGCACCTCTGCAGGGACCATCAGTTAACCATGGCACCTGTGTCCCTGACTGATAGAGAGGCTCAGAACCTTTGATATCATGCCCTGGCTGAGACTTGCTAACAGGTGGACTTGGCCTTCAAGAGAAAACTCACTGGCCATTTCCGGTCTAGGTAACACTGAAGACTCTCCCGGTGGGAAGGCTGGAATAAGCATCCTTTCCTACCCACTTCCACCCTCACATCCACAAATGGGAAGGCGGTGAGAAGTGTGGCCATGCATACCTACTGAGATGAAATTCTGAGGGCTGTTTCCCACCCGAGGGCAATACACTGGACCGGCTGTCACGGGTGGCAGAGAGGGCTACATGAAACCACCACCCCTGGGCTCTCATTGCATCTTTCCTGCCCCTCCAGTAGGTGGAAGAGGATAGCAAGTAAGGAACAAATGATTACTGTCTTTATCAACGGATAAAATGCAGTTAGGATTTTCTTTATTCATATCGCAATAGTTTCTCTTCTGCACACACTCCAAGAGGTGGGAAAAATAGGACTGTCAAGAATATAAGAATGGATTTTATTTAAAATCAGGTGCCTGGGAAATCACATTTTAAATGTGACCTATTTAAATACCTCAGGGAAACACAAAAGGGAGAACAGTCAGGTCAGACAGTTCTGCACACTATAAATGCAGCCTTCCTTCAATATGTTTGCTGCGTGCTCACTGGGAGTGTGGTAAAAATGCAAAAACACTGTAACGTTCTCTGGAAAGTGGGGCACTCGATGGCTCTGCTGATGTTACATTAAAAAGCAGAAGGCCAGTTAAAGAGGAGTGAAGATCTCTAGTAATTCATTTGCCTTCAGGGCAGATTGGAAATGCCTGATGTGCGCCCTCCAGTGGTTGCTCAACTGACCTGCATGGATTCATTCTCAGACATAACTCAACCCAGAGTGTTACAGAATGCAAGGCTCAGCCTAGACCTCATTGAAGAGGCTGGGCATGAATCAGGGATCTCCTGTACTAATAACTCTTTCTACATTTTTACAATTATTAAGTCTACATGATTTTTAAAAATTAGGTTATAGGACAAACAATTCTGACTTCATAACTTAGCCAATCATAATAGGAACTAGAAGTGGAAACAGCAGGGTTTTGGGAGCCAGAAAGAACTGGGCACCAAACCTGGCCCATCTTTACTAGCTGTGGGATTCGGGCAAGATTGCTTCACTAGTCTGAGACCCAGTTTCCCCTTCAAAGAATTATCTCTTAGAGTGGATGGCGAATTGAGTGAGACCACAAGTTCAAGGGCGCAAGATAGTAACTGACACCTGGTTGGCCATGAGCAGATGCTTTCTCATGAGTTCCAAACTCAAGGCCCAAACTGACTTCAATGGTTAATGACATTAAAAATATAGTTCTCAAATGTGTATGTGCACACACATGTATACACACACACATGTTCACGCACACACACACCACCACCACCACCGAAGAGCATCAGGTGATGCTAATGGAGAGACCTCATTGTTTTCTCCACCCCCCTGCCACCCCCTGCCATATTCTCTGGCTGTGGGCAGTAGGTGCTTCTGGAGTCACATGTAGAGAGTTTTACAACACCCCCCACCCCCCGCTGGCCCCCGCCCACCACTCTCTTCTTCCTAAGGCTTCCAGGACCAGAACACTGTGCATTTGAGCTTCTACCTAAAATTAATTAAAATGTTTGCACAAAGTGACTATTCCTGTTTTACTAAATCTAGTAAATGGAAGCTCTAGGACTCCTGCAGAAGAGAAATAAATTACTGTTGTCACTAACGACTGACAAGTTAACAGGCTAATGACAAAAAAAAAACACACACAAGAAGAGACAATTTAGATTCGACTAAATGGTGTAATGCTCATCGTAATGATCAAGCCAGAGATTTTTTTCTCTCACCAAAGTTCTCGGCAAGGGATGAGATGAATGGTTGGTGTTATTTACTTGGTGGGAAGTGACAGGACTAGCTGCGCATGCCTGATGCTTTAAGCAAGACAAGCCGTATCTACCTGGCGCTTGCAGTGGGGAGGCCCCCTAAAGGGAAGGCAGAGATGGTTGAAAGAGCTTCACTGTACAGGCACGGCGCGGGGGGGGGGGTCTTCACTTTGTCAAGTTATCTGTGGGCTGGGATACATGGGCAGAGAGGATTTCAAATAATGTATTTGTTAAAGATGACTTGAAATCTGATGGAAAACCCCTTTGGAGAACAGACTGGAGAATATTTGAACCCAGTACTCCAGGTAAAATGTCAAAATAGCACAAGCATTCTGTTGCTTTGCATCCCATTCGGTGAATAAATATTAATGAATAACCTAGTAGGTGTTAGTATTGGGTTGGCCAAGAAGTTTGTTACAGTTTTTTCCATAAAATAAAAGACAAGCTTTTCATTTTCACCAATAACTTGATTAATCTGGATATTTTGAGGATGTCGGCTGTCTCCCGCTATTGGCTTCTAGTGGGTAGGGGCCAGGGGTGCTGCTAAACATCTTCCAATGCATCAGACAGCCTCACGGCAAAGAGTTATTTGGCCAAAATGTCAGCAGTACCAAGAAACTTTGCAAACCACTTTCAACACATTTGATCAGTCACAACACCTTCTCCATACACTGCACAAATCTTTTTCTGCATTTCAGTTGTGTTTTTACCTTCCTTGAAACAATAAACACTGAAAATGTTATATATCTTCTTCCGTCTCCAATATTAAAGTGGCTGCACAAAAATTTGCCGATTTTGATTTTTTAACAATGCATGCCGATATGATAGTTGTCACCCTATGATCTAACAAAACTGTTCTGAATGATGTTAAAGACCACTAGGCGCTACTAGAGCCATTGTATGAAACGACGATAGAGACTCTTTGGCCAACCCAGTAGCCGGGTTAGGTGGTAGGAAAGATGATGGAGAAATGAAGATGCCTTGATTCTCCTGGAGCAGTGGAGGATGAAATGTGTGGGCCATGGAGGTGACGTGAATTCAATTCAGCGTCCTTGAGACCAAAACCGGTGTCCCACTGTCTTTCCAGACTGGCCTTGGCCTGGTGCTGAGCAAAACAGTGTTAGTGAAGTGACTTTCACTTCTTGGTAGGTCCCTGCAGTTGGCAACGCATTCGGTAAACAATAAAGATTGACATCTTCTGGACACTGTACTAAAAAAAAAAACCCAAACCCTACAAAACTATTAGAAAAAGTATTAAAGACTAATTTTATTTTCTTGGGAAGGGGCATATGCAAGGCACATAAATTTTAGAAGCCAAGAAGGAAAAGAAGATCAGATCCGATTGCATGAAACTGAGATCTTCTATATGATGAGGAACACTCTCCACAAAATTAAGGGGTGAACCACACTGGGAAGACATGTTTTTGTGCGCAGTGTACAGAATCAAGCTTGATATGGGAAATGCACAGAGTATGCACTAATCACTAAAGGAGACAAATGAATGAAACCTAGGCAGAGGCCCTACAAATACAAATATAAAAAGCCAATAAAAGCATGAAGAGATACTCAGTTTCATCAGGAATTAAATATAGATAAAATAATAATGAAAGAGAATCCATGGCTTATCAGATGGGTGGGGGGAAGAGCTGAAAGACGGAGGAGCCCAATGCGGCTGAGGCTGAAGGAAACGGGCTCTGTCAAATGCGGCTGGTGGGGGCACGAACTGTCACTATCTGGATACCTGGCTCACTGTGCCTGAGTGAGAGCCTGTTGACCTCAGTGACTCAGTTTTCCCTCCCTGTGAAATGGGAAGAGCAACAGAGGACTTCTTGTGTAGGTAGAGTGGAGAAGTTAGAAAGCATAACCAAGAAATGACGGTAGAAACACAAATGTAGGTAGCCCTGGCTGCAGTGGATGGCTCAGTGGATTAAGTGCTGGCCTATGGACTGAAAGGTCACCGGTTCCATTCTTCCCAGTCAGGGCACAGGCCTGGTTTGTGGGCCAGGGGGCCGGGTCCCCAACTGAGGGCAGGCGAGAGGCAACTGATTGATGCATCTCTCACACACTGCTGTTTCTCTCCCTCTCATTCTCCCTCCCTTCCCCTCTCTCTAAACATAGATAAATAAAACCTTAGGAAAAACAATACCAATGTAAAAATCACCAGCCATTCTGATCATGATGGTCCCCTGCCACAAGAACAGCTCCCCCACTTCCTACCTAGGACACTCAGACACTCCAGCGGGACCCCTGGCGAAGAGAGGTGACCAGAGGGCACTTCTGACAGACGGGGCAGCGTCTCTGGCTCAGAGGGCGAAAGTTCAGGTGTGGCAGCTTCCTCACCCCCATTCTGTCACACGTCACTTTAATAAGCAAGAACGTGATTCAGGGAAGAATTTCCAGAAGGACGAAAAACTCATCAGGTGTGTCAGATCCCTGACATTCAGGAGCCGTGTGGGGAAAGAAGCACATGCTGACTTAGGCACGAAAGTATAGATGCTTTAATTAATCCGGGGTGAATTTAATTGCTTTAGTTAAGTGGAAATCGGGTTAAAAATGATGCAGAGCATGCTGGGGTGTGTTAAAAACATGACATATGAGGTGGATGAATCGATAAATTAAAAGTGCACAGATGTTTTAATTAAACCCAGGGAAGTTAACGAAGATCGCAAGAGACTTTTAAGCCTATGATTAATTCAAGTCATTTAAAATACCTGTAGAGATATGGGGATGTCTCCATTTTGAGAGTTATAAGAGTTCTCAATCGATAAGTGCTTAAGCTGTTTTTAAAAAAGTCTTCAGGTTTTTTTTTGTGTGTGTGTGTGACTGAACTGCATTAATTGCATAATGAATATTTAAATTCTTCAGACTATACAGTAAGCGTTTTTGCAGCTCAAGTCCAGACTGAAGTAGCTTCTCATTCTTAGTGCGATTCAAGCCTCAAGATGAGTTTGCAAATCGCTGGTGTCCATGAGCACAGAAGCTTCTTGAAGACAGGGAGAGTCCGTCTATTCACTGCTGTGAGGCACAATCTCCCTTTGGTTTTTACCAGCTGTGTGACTATACGTACTTTATGCTCTGCCTTGATTTCTTAACCTTTCAAATGGGATGAGAATCCTGGGGTACAAACCCCATGGTGTTTTTATGACGATGAAGAGAGATGAGGTCTGTATGGTACTACCCACAAAGCCTGGCCCACAGTAAGAAGTCTGTATGTAGATAAGAGTCTATAGCTAAGATTTTTTAAAAATCAGCATTGTTATTGGAGAAAATTGTTCCAACTCATTACATCACAAAGAGACAAGAGAGGGCAGAGCACCCTCTTTCACGCCCCCCACTCCAGCTGACCTCCTCTCTAAACACCAGTTTACTTCCAGGTGCGGAGCCATCTCCACGGCGCCCAGCTCTAGTGCCTTCCATGTACGGCGGCGAGCGTGCCCCATGGGGCAAGGCACCCGGCTTTCTGAGGCTGCTCTGCAGCTTGTCGGGGAGTTTAAGAAGGAGAGTAGAGTTTCTATTTGCAGAAGCAATTTCACTTGGGGGAAGGCTGTCTGATTTACGCCCTGAGAAGGGATTTCTGTTTGGTGATGGAAGGAACAGGAGAAACACTGTGAGCAGCCAGGTGCTAGGGGTCGCAGGCCTGGACTCCCATGAGGGCAGCAAATAAAGGCACTGTGACACTGCCCCCACCCTGCTCCACAAAACAGGGTGTGGGAGAATGGAAGGCAAAAGTGATGCTGCTCCTCCCATGCCTGTTGTCTGTAGCCCCCCTCAGCAGAGATCAAGGGCAAGTCCTCTGGGATCGTGTTAGACTCTGGATTTGCCTCCAGAAGGTCTGGTGTGGGGCTTGAGGGTTTGGATATTTAACAAGCTCCCGGGGCTGATGCTAGGAGCCCGTAACTTCTGAATAAGAAACTGGGGGGAACTCAGCAAGCTGTGTGATTCTGATAACTGTTCTAAAGCTGTAACCGGTCAAGGGCCTTAACTCCTCCAAGCCTTGGTTTCCTTAGCTGTGAAATGGGGACAGTCCTGATGGATGCGTGTGTTGTAAAGGTGACCTGGGATCATTCAGGAAAAACCCTCGCACAGTGCTCGGTATGTACTTTGTCCTCAGTGGGGGCAGGTGACTTTGCCAAGTGTGACTGCTCAGTCACTTTCTGCAAAGCGTGTACCAGGTGCAGCTGCCTCAAGCCTCTCGTCCTGAGCCCTGCTGCCAAGAGCTTCCTACAGGTGTCCTCATGTCTAGGGTGGGAGGAAAGAGAGGTGGACATAGCCTCACACTGCAGCGGCCTGTGGAACAGCTTCTGTGGGCAGCCACAGTGCCCGGCCATCTGCATGGGTGGGGCTGGTGGGGAAGGCTGGGTGGCGGAGGGACACAGGGTGGAAGGATGGAGGGTCTGGAGGAAAAATTAGAGGGCATGCCTGGGTGTCCCAGGGAAGGACAGTGGACCTGAGTGTCTTTCACTGACAGAGGTGAGGCCAGCTGGAAGGGGGCGTGGCTTCTGTGCCAAGGAAGCTCTGGGGTGGTGGGAGGACCCCGCCCCCCTGGGGGCAGCGGGAGTAGGGGCTTGCCACTTCTCTCCAAGTGCACAGGTCCCCTAAGGGGACTGACTGATGGGGTGGGAAAGCAGTTCTGGGTGGCGTTAGATGCTGAGCTGCCTGTGGGGGCTTTCAGAGCGGTCCCTGCACCCACTCAGGAGTCATCCTGCCAAGTCTCTGTCCCACGTGGCCATTAGGGCCACAGACCTCAGAGTCAGCCAGACACGGCCTCGCAATCTAGCCCTGCAACGTGACCTTGGGCAAGTAGCTTACCTGCTCTGAGTTTCCCTTTCTCCTGTAAAATAGGAATAATTAGATTTTGTTGGGAAGATTAATACTTGCTAACATGTACAGAACTTTTGTCAGATGCCAGGCACAGTTCTTCACGTGTATTTATGTTTTAGTCCTCACAGCAATGCCACAGGTAATAGTAGTGCCATCACCCTGCTTCATGGACGAAGAAACGGAGGCTCAGGGAGGTCGGGCCATTTTCTGAAGTACACAGTTAGCCCCAGGAGCACGAAGTCCACCACTACAGCTTTCACTCTCCGTGGCTCAGTTCTGCTGAGATAATGCAGGTGAACTGAAGGACACACGGTGTTTCTTTCTGCAGGGGTGTCCAACCCACAGCCCGCGGGCTGCATGCAGCCGAGGGTGGCTACGAATGCAGCCCAACACACAACCATAAATTCACTGAAAACCTTTTTTTTGGCTCATCAGTTTTTGTTAGTGTTTGTGTATTTAATGTGTGGCCCAACACAACTCTTCCTCTTCTAGGGTGGCCCAGAGAGGGCAAAAGGTTGAACACCTCTGCAGTTCTTTTTAAAATTTCATTTCTCTTTCCCCCTCCCTCTCTCATTTCCTCCCTTCATTTAAATCTGTGCCTCAAAATTGGCTGATTCATCACTGACTCATCTGACAAATGAGAACCTCATGCTCTAACATTCCCCTTTTTGCTTTTGCATAGTTTACGGTGATGTTTTCATTTCTATGAAACTTCTCCCCTAAATCCAAGTCTGTGGACACTCAGAGAGCAGGCACTATATCCTGGGCACTGACGGGATGCAGGCATGTACAAAGAGGATGCTAGAAGTGGGTGAGCCAGCAGGAGAACCAGATAGAACCGCCCAGCTGGAAGAAGGCAAGGCCAAGACACGGCCAAGCCCTGTGTGACTGCAGGGTCCTACCTGGGGGTGCTCAGGGGGGTGTGGCCTGTGAGCTTGGCTTTCAGAGATGAGCAGTTATTTGGTAGGAAAGCTTGGGATTGATGAGAACATTCCAGCCAAGAAGCCAGTGTGAGTAAAGAGGAGGAAGCAGAGCCACTGTGGTGCACGGCAGACATATATCTGGAACCTATGGTGTGTGGGCCTTAGTGGGAGATGATGGTACAAAAATTGCTTGGGTCAAGGAAGACCTTGAACCTCATTCTGAGAAATGTGTTCTTTATTCTCCAAATGTGGCCCCTGACCACCTGCAACAGAGTCCCCCGAGGGGCTTATTGAAAAGGCCCCCACCTGGCTCTGGCTGGTGTGGCCCAGTGGATTGAGCACCATCCTGTGAACCAAAGGGCCGCTGGTTTGATTCTCAGTCAGGGCACATGCCTAGGTGGTGGGCCGGGTCACTAGGTGGTGGCACGCAAGAAGCAAGTACACGTTGATGTCTCTCTCCTTTTCTTCCTCCCTTCTCTGCTCTCTAAAAATAAATAAATAAAATCTTAAAAAAAAAAAAACCAACACATGCCTGAGCCACATACTAGTCCTATAGATTCAGAATTGGCTGGCACTCGAGGAGAGCCTGGGAATATGCTATTTGTAACAATTTCCCTGGATGGATGTTTTTACACTCACGTTTGACAACCACTGTGAAACGCAACCGGGAGCCCTTGAATGTGTTGGAAGAGAAGAGAGATGCATCTCTGAGAGCTCTGAGAGAATGGTGGATGGGAGAGCTGGAGGACAGTGGCCAAGGGCATGGGGTGTGAAGGTAGCAAGTGTCTGAGGTCCGTGGGATAGGAGGTGGGAGATGGCGTGAGGGGAGAAGTGTTGGAATGTCCCTGGTAGCTGAGGGGAGAGTGGTTCAGAGCAGCGGGCTCTGAAGTCAGATGGACTTTGTTTCAAACGATGACTCTGCCACCTTGTACTGAGAAAACCCTAGTTTCCTCTCCTGAAAAAGCTGTCCTGGGCTCAAACCTAAATCTGAGTGTGCAACCGCTACCCAAACTGCCTGCAAAACATATCTTCCTTATGCCTCACATCTTCCGAGGTTCAACTCATGGGTGGTCTGGCACTAAGAGTCCTGGCTAGAATGCCTGGTTCGAATCTCAGCTGGACTATTTACTAGCTGAGGGATCTGGAGCAAGTTACTTAACTTCTCTGTGCTTCATTTTCTCTCACCTACTAAAAGGGATAATAGTCATCATAAAATAGAGCAATGGATGTTTAGACGAGGTAAGTATGCAATTGCTTAGTATAGTGTTTGGCATGCAGTAAGAACTCAACAGATGTCCACAGTGATGACAATGATTATACTTTGACTTCAGAGTTGGGCCCCTAAGAAAGACTGGGTAGTGGGTACATTGGCCAGTTTAAAAGAGGAAAATGGCAAGGTGCCCAGCTCTGCAGAAGCTGGGTAGGAGCAGAAACCAGCCCCTAGACAGGAAGAGAGAAGACTTCACATTGCTGTGGTTGTAACATTTCTGGACCCTCCTCCATGGCTCTTCAGCCGTAGGAGTTGTCATTTCTAATGGCTATTAAATGCACAGTCCCGAACATGTGTGGCTCTGGCACGTTAAGTTTCTGCTGCTTGGTTGGGGCCTCAGGTTCAGAACCAGATAAGCCACCTGAGGAGCCAGTGCTGAAACAGAGTCATCGGAAGCCCCGGATCTCTCGGGAAATGCCGGGCTGCTTTACACACAACCCAAAGAGGCAGCAGGAGTCAATGCGAGACCTTCAAGTACAAGTAAATAAGAGAAAAAGAAATCATAATTAAAAGGCATCTAGCCCACAACAAATAGCCTTAACGTAATGAGAAAGCCATGCAAGAGGAATAGTAATAATCGGAAACTGCAGTTGAAACAATAACTTGAACGATCAGCACAACGATAGCCGGACAGGGAGGCACCTGATGGCAAGTGGTACAGATTACCAGGAAAGAACGGCCATGCTCCCTGCAGCTCTGACTCTGAGCTGACTGCTGAAGGCACGGCGCAACTGACACAAGTCTACGCTGAAAGACCCCAGTCAGGGTAGTTCCTTTACTAGACACTTTCTCCTTAGAATCTTCTGCACATTCCCTGATGCTTACTGGATATTTTCATGGATCCATACTTTCCTGCTCCACAAACTTCCTTATCTTCTCTTTTATAATGTCTACAGCATTCAAGGTCCACACCGCCGCATTCTGGGCTCAACTTGCATTTCCCACATGCTTATCATGGGCATCCCTCCAGGCTGGAGGCTCTCGGAGGCAGGGCGATGGGGCGTCTGCTAACGAGGGAATCTCTGGCACTCAGTGCAGCACTGTGGCTTACGGCAGGCACGTATGAAGCATTTGTCGGATGCACGAGTAACTTCTGTCTCCTCCCCTGACTTGGAACAATGTGCTAGAACCCTTATGCATTCTTTTGGTGTGAGGGTCAGGTCCATTTTGACTTCTGAGCCCCTCAGGAGTCCTGGCTCGGTGGGCACTGTGGAAGAAAGCCTTTGCAAACACATGCTGTCTGGACCTCTGTTCACTGCAAGGATGCGTGCAGATGCCTGATACGGACTGGCAGGTTTAGAAGGAGAATGAGCTGCTGTCCGCACTGCTCCGAGAAGGGCACGGGAGGTGCAGCCTGAGGCCAAGGCAGTGAAGCCGTATTTCTGTCACTAGGACACATACTGTGTGGCTCAGATGTGATGGGAATCTCACTTGCTAACGTGGCAAATTCTCCCCCTGGCAGGAGGGCCTGAGTCTGCCGCTGCCTGTAGCAGAAACTGGCAGTGCTCAGGGAATCCTGGGGACAGCTGTCAGCGAAACAACAAAGGTGAAGGCGAATGTGTGATGAGGGGAGACCTCGGGCTCGGTCCTCCTAAGGGCTTTTATCAAGATGGAAGGAAATGATTATGGGCTCCAGCCGGGAGATGGCACGCCCCACCCCGGGCCGTGGGAGACCTGGGACCAGCTGTCCGCCCCGCACGTGGTAGCATGATTACTTCACCCTGTCTGCTCCAGATCACTTCTGTTAACACTTAGGAGATTTGGGGGGTCAAAAGGTGTTTGAGAGTGGTGATTTGTGAAAGTCACTGCTAATGGGGCAGGATAGGTCCTGCCCAATGGGCCACATGACCTCAGTCCAGTCATGAGAAACCAGCAGATAAACCCACACATACTATGGGACCGAGGGCCATCCTACGAAATACCCGACAGTACTCTTAACGATGGTCAAGGTCATGGAGGACACAAAAGAGAAGGACAAGACTGAGGAACCCTCACAGATTGGAGGGAACTCGGGAGACAAGACAACTAAATTCAGGGTAGGGTCTGGATCGGAATAAATGAGCAAAATAAAAAAAAAGGCTGTAAATTAGTCAGTGGCATTGCATCCATATTCATGTTGCATTAGAGGTGAACACTATATGGGAACTCTAGGGACGATTTTTGCAATTTGTCAGCAAGTCTAAAATGGCTTCAATATTAAAAAAAAAAGGCTTCCATATGTAAATGTTGGGAAGGTTGGTTAAATGAGATGTACTGTGTTGATATGAAGATAGGTAAGAGTATGTAGTACGTACTCTGTACAATGCCTGGCACATAGTTTGTACTTAATAACTATTCATTGTTATTTAGAAATAATCTCAAGTGCAGGTTTCACCTACCACAAGTACGTCTGGCACCGATCCTTAGGTTTACCCACCTGAGGCTGGTGCAGTTAAACCTGGGGGTCCATTTTCACTGGGTTCTCCCCGTACTGTCCAGGTGTAGTTAGGGGGTTTTGTTACTTTTCAAGAGCCAGTATGAAGAGGTGAGAAGTTCAAGGCCTGTGTCTCTGCAGGAACCAGGTTCACTTTGGGGATCCTTGATGGACCCCCATCAAGGGATGGGGTGCGAATAAGTGTGTGCGAACCTGACTCGGCTCAACATCTCTGGATGGTGAAAACGTTACTCTCTTGATAGAGTTATAGACGGTACTAACATTTCCTAGTTATTGCATTATTCCAGGTTTCCTTTTCTAATTTTTGACTTTGACATTGTTCTTTTTAAGAGAAATTTATCTACGTCCACGCGATGAGCTGACTTAAAGAAATATGTTAGGTAAGTAATAATACCGATGGCCTGTGAATTTGGCAAAAATGACCAAGGCGGGACAGAAAGAGCACAGTTTGAGGAAGAAGGGCTTGCAGCGAGAAGCAAGCATCGATGAAGTAGCTGAAACTGGGTCTGTTTCGGAAATAGAAAGGCAGAAACAGCCTGGGGCCAAAGAGGTGGAAGGTTCCTCTGAACACCATTACGCCGACTTGGCCAAGAATAAAGGGAGAAACGAGGAGGAAGCAATTTTATTCCTTAAATGCTTCGATTTTGTCACCCGTATGCATCAACAGCTAAATTAAAATGTACAAGTTCAAAGGCCGACTTCAGGAACAGCTCCTGGGTATGCAGGAGTAACTACTCTCAACAGCCACTCAATATTTGTCTCCCGAGGATCAATTATACACCATGGCTAATGCACACTTGGAGTGTGCGCCCAGCCACCGTACAGGTGGTGAATGCAAAACACACCGAGAGTCCTTTTAAGCAGCTAAATGCACACCCCATTACAGATCCATAATGCGGAGTGGGCGCTCGTCGGCAAATGGATTTAGAGCGAAGAGTTCTTAAATGGCCAGGGTACTTAGGGCTGAAAGGCCAGTAACTGGATGTGCAGCCGGAACCCACACGGTTTTTAGGATTAATAATGCATCGCTGTGTCAGTGGTAATATACATTTACAGCTCACAGCTCGTGCAGCTGAGTGTTCAGCCCATTTGCAGGCACCCATAAAAGGACTTGTTCTGCCCTTCCTCCCATCGATGTCTTCACTCCCAGGAAAATTAGATTAGGCAAGAACAGTCATGCAAATGATGTTGAGGTTTTCTCTTCTTTAAAGCCTTCGCCAGGAAAAGCGCTCGGCACGGCAGAGCATCTCGCCAGCCACCTTCCCCCATCGGGGTCCCTCGGACACGTTGACTCGGTGATGTGTCCCTGTGCCATCGGGCAGTGTGTGCTAAGCTGAGAATCAGCCAAGAGCGTTGCCTGGGCGCTTCATGCTCTCTCTTCTGGTGGTAACCGACAAACTGACCAAACCTTTCCCATGGCCGTGTTATTCAGGGATGGGCCTTAGGCACATGCAACCCAATTCAGAACTTCCAGTGCAGAAAAGTCCCGCTCACTTATCAGTCTGCCTTCAGGAGGATGGGAACTGCAAGTCCTTGAAATGTAGTGAGTGAATAAAATACAACTCTCCACAGCGACTGCGGTGAGCATGGGAGACAGGGGTGGGGCCATTTGGTGCTACCAGAGCAGCTGTGTTAATAGTGGGCTCCCTCTCGGAGACCCAAGGAAAGGTGGTCTTTATATCACGAGCACGCGAAGTAATGAAAAGCTTATACAAATATGTAAATAACTATACTCTGCATAAAAAAATGATACTAAAGAAATCCTCTGAGGTCTCACAATGTGTTCTGCGGAGGGCTTCGGGTACATCACACCACACTCACAACAAACTTGGGTAAGAACCCCCCACCTTTCCAGAGGAGGACGTCAAGACTCAGAAACATCCCACCACTTGCTCAAGGTCACAGGGCATACTCAGTGGCAGAGCTGGTACTGGAACCCAGGGACGCCTGAGTGAGCAAGGCCTCAGATTCTCCCCACCACTGGTTTTCAGACTGGGACATGACCTATGGGTGGGTGGGGAGTCAGCCAAGTTAGGGTTAAGCAGTATTTTTTTAAAAGTGAAATAGGGTAGGATAGAAAAGGAACACAGAGTAAAAGTAAGCATTGCTTGGTGAAAATTTCTTTCCGTTTTTTAGGTGTGTTTATCTAGCACATGCATGCATGTGTGCACCGTGTGCAAAAAGTGTGAGAAGCTCTGCTCTCTACCACACTTGCGTCTGATTGCGCCACTTGAAGGTCACATTCAAGGTCTCTTGCAAGCTAGGTATGCAGCCCCTGAGTCCCCTGTTCTTATGAGAGTCATTTTCTATCTTATATTACCTTTTCCCCAAGAATCCCAGGGCCCCAGCCGTTCTGTGCAAAGCAGTGCAGATAAATTAATAACACAATTTAAAACTGATTCCACCAAGACAAATAGCGATTCCTGGATTAAGAGCAGAGCTGGCCAGAATGAATGAAATTTACTAACCCTGAGATGCTTAATCTTCCATTACATAGAAGTTAATGATTACAAGAATGAAGTGATGGTAATTCGCTTCTGCTTTTACAGGAAATCCAACCATCTCATTTTTAGCAAATCTTTCTTCTCAGCACACCTTGGTGCCAAGGATAACTGCTCAGCTCCTCTAGGTATAGTGGCCAATTGTCATATATCAAAGCCTACTCTTTGCCAAAGGCTCAGGCCCTCCAGCACTCACGGGCTTACAAACGTCCCTGTGATACAAGATGTCCCCATGAGATTTGTTGGGCAGGCCACTTGGGTGTGCCCTCTCTCACCCCCCTCCAAGAAGCAGCCTACTTTCGGCTTTCCAACCACAGCAGGGAAGCAGAGGCAAATACCTTTAGCGCAGTCTGCTCCTAGGAATCCTGGGAAACAGTGGCACAGCCCGGACACACACTCGCCGTTCCCATGGCAGTTACGTGGACAGTCCTGCACTGAATCTGAAAAAGAGGGTAATTCAGCAGTTACCTTTTCCTCTGCCTGCTGGTGAAGCAACTTAATAATCAGCCCTCTACCGTTTTAAAGGGCCATGGCAGTAACCTCAAGAGACTGGTTGGGAGGAGCGTCAGTGAGGAGAGAAGGAGACTGGGGGGCCGTGAGGACCAGGGCCACTTGCCTGGGAATAACCACTGCTGTCCACCTGATTAACCCAGGCAGGTATGTGGGGCTAGTTTTGCTGCAGCTTCTGCTTTTTCCAAAGAGACTATTTAGCTGGATATAAAACCTGAAATTTCCTGTGTTTGACTGTTGACCAGTTTTAAGCACTGTGAGCCTGTCTTGCCAATGACATCCTGCCAGTCTGAGAGTTGGCCGGACAGTGGGACCTCAGCTTGTGGCTCGGGTATAGAGGGTGAGTCTCTGAATGTAAAGGTGGTTCCTGATCTCGGGTTTATAGAGTAAAAAAATTCCCTGCTCTGAGGGATTATAACAAGAGGAAAACCCACATACGTGAGATTGATCAACCGAAGCACAATTTGGGGGTTCATTAAGCAGTAGGTCTTAGGTTATCCCACAGTCCTTTTATGCCTCGCTTTTGTGGGTCTTATTTTTCAATGAAAATCAGTTAGTTCACATTTGTTCTAACCTGCAAGGCTGTTCAAGTTCATGATTTATATTTCTATCTGTACCCTCAAGTAATATCCTCAAAGGGGTCATTGGGGAACGTTTTCATGTTGATTTGGATCTGTACAGAAACATACATATTATTTTAAAACCATCATTATCCTCATTTGACCTCAAATTACAATAAACACACTTAGACTTTTAGGTTCCAAATTACTAAGATGATGACAGAAAACATACAGGTGCAAATGCCCCAAATGTGACATGACGCAGCCTTTGGGGAGTTGGTGACCTGGACCTGGCGATGTCGCATGAAAGATTCTGAAGTCTAATTGCTCCTAATGTGGTCACCTAGCATGTCATGGAGGTTTTACCTTAAAGCTGAATTTTTCATTTATTCCCCCTCGGGACTGAAACCCAAACACTCAGCAGGGCTTTTTACAGTGTTTCATTTCTCAGCTCTTGTAGGACACAGGGATAATTTGGATTTTGCTCAGAGACCAACAGGAATAAATGAAAAGTTTGAAATGGAGGAATGGCGTTGTATAACTTGCATTTTAAGAAGACACCCATCAGCGAAGTCAAGATTGGCCCTCAAGGAGTATCTGGGTCTGGGGAGGAGTTGGGGGAAATGGACATCCCGGAGGCCGAAGGTCCCTTTTCTGAACCAAACGACTTTCCAGATAAAGCAGAGAAGGCCCAGGGAGCTCTTTGCCTTGGCAGTCCTGGCCGAAGGACAGAGGTCTTTGCCCGGGCTCTCGCTGGGCTGCAGGCCTGCCTTGCCCTTCACTGGAAGCATTTATCTTCTGGTCTGAGTTGCAGAAACATTTAGCTCCCGAGCGTCTTCCTCCCTCACCTTCCCAGAATCTGGGTCTTGTTCCTGTCCTCACCGTTTCTTTAATTGCTATAATAGCCATGTTTCGTGCCTGTCGTCTCTCATCAGGCTCCCTGAGGCAGACACCAGATTGGAATAGCTCATTCAGGTATTCTCCTTACTTGGTACACAGTGGGTCTTTGCTTGGTACATAGTGGGTCCTTGGTACGCGGCTGTCAAAATGGGCATGTGTGTGTGTGTGTGGGCATGTATACATAGGCTGGTAGAAGAGTCCAAATAAGCAAAATCTGTAATAAAAAGAATTTTTCATTTAATTTTCCCAGTCTTCTATTTCAAACATTTCTACAGTTTTTGAGGGAGAAAATAATTACGTGCTACATGGGCTCACATATAAAAGGAACCCATGCTCTTCAGCTCACTTTTTCCAGCACCCAGATATTACTGTCGCGGTATCATCAGCCCTCCTTCTTGTTGACTCGGTGTAAGTTTTCTGAGGAAGCGGCTGCAGGCGACAGGAGGAAGCCCAGGAAGTGAGATTTTTGCACACGTGGAGGTCAGCCTCCACTAAATCCGCACCACGCTTCCAGGGCACCTCTTGTGGGTCCCCTGAGATGAGACTCATTTCTGAACGCAGGCTGCTTCTCTCCTAAACGCATCCCAGGACTTCCCGAAGTCAAAGGCATATTTAGTGTGATCGCCGGTTGACACCCGTCTAACATTCTTCCTTCTGTTTCCCATCTCAGGGGCTTTTGGAGCTCGCTGTTCTCACTGGAGAATGCTCTCCTAATAGACACGTGTGGGAGAACCTCTGCACCGAATATAACACTGTTCTTTTCCCTGTATTTCAGGCCAATCACTATCATTGCTCTATCAAGATGTCTGCCCTACTATTAGGCCAATTCCCTTTGACTTTCTCTCTGAGCTGCAGTCCAGACGAGAGAACTCCTTTGGCGAGAATTGCTGCTCCAGCTCTGACAGGCAGACAAACGTGGGCAATGGCTTGGGGAGAAGGGCATTGCAACATCTAGGTTCTATGCGGATGAAGGAGTTGGGGCAGAAGCTTTAGGAGACATTTCCTGGCCTCCAGGAAACTCGCTGTGCAGGGGGAAAGGGGTGTGTATGGCTAGAATCCAAAGCAATCCAGTGGTTAAGAGCCCAGGCTCTGGACGGTTTGAATCCTGACCCTATCAGTTACCAACTGCGTGAGACCTCCAGCGAGCTGTTTAGTCTCTCTCAGTCTAGGCTTTGTCAATGGGAAAACAGAATATTGGCAGGACCTGTTGTATGGCTGCTCTACGGGCCGACACAGGTGGTTGGCACACAGGGCCCCATCCAGGGCTGGTATACAGTCAGTGCTCTATAAATGTGTAGTTGCCATGGTTTTTGTTATTAGCCGGGTCGCCCAGTCCTTGCAGACTCCGAACAGGCCAGCTGCGGTGCGCCATCATGCTGTTACATATGAGTCCAAATGCAAGGTGACCAAAAGGATACCATTTCTCATCATGTTCTTAAGCAAAAGACTTTTGTTTTTTGTTTTTTTTTTTAAATCTCAACATCTCCAACTAGTTCGACATGCTGCCAGGGTCTCCCTTTTTGAGCTGGGTTTCCTCTTTTCATGTTTTCCCCCATGGGTACTGAACCCGGAGCTCTGGGGACTGTGAATGACTCTTCCAGTGACTTGGGTTCTACAAAGATCATGGTGTTACTTTAGGGCAGGGGTTTTTCTGTGAGTGACAAATGATAAATACTGGGGCTTCGTGGGCCAGACTGGCTCTGTTGCAACTACCCAACGTTTTCGCTCTCACACACAGTATATACACAGATGTGCTCCAATAAAACTTTATTTATAAAAACAGGCAGGGGGCCAGACTCGGCCTGTGGGCTCTGGTGTGCCAACAACCTCTGCTTTGGAGCATTTGGCTGCTCTGATAGGACCAAGCTGTCCTCAGCACGGGGAATAAGAATGAATTTCAATTCTATCTGATCTGTGTCATTCTGAGGCTGTGGCCACTGATGAAGAAGCCACCTGAATTTCAGATTGGCTATTCCAGATCTTTCAAGAATTGGGGATGCCCTCGGAGAAATCATGAGGCCAATAGAGAAGTTCTTCAAATGCAGTCAAGAGAAAGACAGCTGACTAAGATGAGCCCCTAAACAATCACCAGCTGTCATTTAGGGACAGCCAGCTCCATCCCAGGCATGTTCCCTACGTGATGTCCCATCATTTGCCCTTCAGGGACGTGCTCACTAGCTTTGCACAAATGAAGCTGAGGCCCAGGAGGAAAGTGACTTCTCTAAGGAGGATGTGGAAAAGGCACATTATCCAGTGACCCTTGAGAGCCACAGCCAACCGCAGATGGGACAACACGAAGGCCAGTGGGCAAAGCCCCGAAGCCCATGCCATTTTCACCATCACACCCCAGGGCCTTGAGGGACTCGGTTGTCTGAACCTCAGCTTACCCCTCTGTGAAAGGGGTCTGCAACCTGCTCTGATGCGGTAAGATTCCACCTGGGACCAGCTGTTACCATGAGTGAGAAGATTAAAACCTAATGACACAGCAAGTTTCATGAAAACATCTACAGCTTATTCGATTATTAAAATTCTCAGGGTTTGCTTTAGGAAACCTCATGAAATTTCCTCAAACCAATGGCCCTTTTAGAGGCTTGTATACACATATAAGAAGAAAATTTGGGTAAAACCTTAGCCTTTTCCTTGATAGCTGATAAAAAGTGGGACTAAAACACACCAAACATGACAACTGCTTAGTTAAAGCATTTCGATATTTACCTACTTGGGAACAAGTTACGATTCTTCCCTTATATTTATATCTTTTTCCTGATTTATTTTTAAGCTTTTAAAAGGCTTTTTGTTTTGAGCTTTCCTTGACTTTTCAGAGAAATTGAGCTGATGGGAATAGTCAATACTCATGATCTCTACTACACGTTTTGAGATTTGTATGTTTTATCTTATTTAATCCTCATAGTAGCCTGTGAGGGAGTGTTCTGAGCTTTGCCCTGAGGACACTGAAGCTTCCAAAAGTCCAGTGATCTGCCCAGATTGTGTGGCCAGGACCTGAGCCGGGCGGTCTGACCCAAGGTCTTTACCGCACCTAAGTCCTTGGGGCTCACGGTGAATGTCATGGCTTAAGTGGCCTTCACATTTCATCAGGGCTCATTTTGGGGGAGTGACCCAACATGAGGCCTGAATGGAGGGTTCCGCTTTGGTCTTCCACAAAGTAGAAACCACCTGGGGAGAAGAGGAGCCTTCTAGAGAGATGCCCAGAATGCTTCCCTTCTTGCCCTGGTGACCTATCTCCGCAGAGACCCCCTACGTACCTAAGACGACAGTGTTGAAGGAAACCATCTCTTTGTCTTTGCCGTCGTTGTAGAAGGCCAGGTGCCACAGGCCCGCGTCCAGGTATTGCACAAACACGGCCTCGTTCTGGACCAGGGTCTGTATGCTCCGGCGTTCCCTGGGCGACTCGACCACGCTCCACTTCTCCTTCCCGTCCAGGCGCTCCATGAAGTCATACTAGGCAAGGAAGACAGAGACGTGTGTGAAACTTGGTGCGGGCCTGGTCCCGTGACCTGCCCCCTCCCCCTCCCCCCCAGGTTTGTTCCTGGAAAAATGTTTTTCAGTACATCGTACTATGAGGTCATCCAGTAAATCGCGGGTCACAGATGTTATACTAATAATAATACCAGTTGCCACGTACTGTGCTTAGAATTATTGCTAACGGTTTCATGACTCGAGGCCACAATTTCTTTTCTACAGTTATGAAATCCAAAAAGCTTTAAAACCCAAGGTTTTGATTTCCTCTTCATTGTCACCTTCTACCTTCACCCCCTCCCCATCCTCCACCTCTTTCTCCATCTGCAAAACTCTGAAAATAATAGTACCAATTCTATAGAAGAGGATAATTCTTAGAGCAATGCCTGGCACAGGACAAATAGGACATACATGTTGGATTGTATCATCATTATCATCTCATTCAATTCTTGCAAACACCCTCTGAGATGGATGCTATTTGTATTTTCTTTTATAGACAAGAAAACTGAGGTTCAGGGAAGTCATGCAACTTATTAAGCGTCACACAGCAACCAAATGGCCAAGCAAAAATTTGAACCTAGATCTGCTCAGGTGCCATGTTCAGAAACACCAGCAATTAAACATTGAACTCTGTTTCAGTGGAAACCGGGATCAGCACTGCAAGCCACCAGTAAGAGATGGAGTGTTCAGCAAGGGCCATGGGGGTGGGGTGGGGGGCGGATGGGCAGGGCACATGTGACTCAAGAGAGTTCTGTTGCAGAGAACAGTGACATCCTGTGGTGGGCACGTGGGAGCCATGGAAGATCCTTGAGCTGTGACTGCTACGATAAAAGGAATGTTTGGAGGCCTTTGTCAGCATATGCGATGTCCTAGAGGGAGAATGAAATAAAGCCTCATTTAGAAATAAAGAGAATTTAGAAAATGAAACATTTCTAAGGATGACAGGACCGTGCTTGACCATGGCCTGGACAGAGAGGGTGAAGAAAAAGTCAAAGTGAACACCAATGTTTTTTGCTCTTGACAAGAAAATTGGTAAGATCCGGGTAGAAATGGACTAATCTTGTGAACTCTTTCAAAATCACTGCAACAGAAAAGGCACTTGCATCGTGACTTTCAGCAGACACTCAAAGTGAGGATCTCCAGCGGACAGAAACCAGCCCTGGGGGACGAGCTCTGTCTCACCACTTCCCCCTCCACAAAGAGGCTTTCATAGGTTATAGGCGTCAGCTCTCACCCCTGTCACAAACGTCACAGAACGGAACTCCAGCAACCTGCTCGTGTGACTTCCCCATCATCAGAACGGCCAGTGTTTCCCATCGGAAATGTGGTAATTGAAAATAAAAGAGTCTATAATCTTAAGCACAAAGGCTTTGCCATTAGGCAAACCTGGGTTTGAATTCTGACTCTGCCATCTGCTACCGTTTGAAGCTGGGCGGATCTATGACTTGTACCTTCTTCCTGGATTGCTCACGAGGGAACCTAACACCTTTCTGGGCTGTTACAAGGATGACATGAGATAATGCTTAAGGCAGTGCCCGAAAGATAATAACCATTTAATTAAGTACCTTGTGGTGATGAGTCACTTACTTGCAAATCATAGCAATGGTAAAAGAGAAGCTCATGATTCTAGTTTTTACATTAGGGGGTGGAGACTGGAGACAGTCACTGCTTAGGAAGTGGAAATTTCCCCCATTTCTCTGGAAATGAGTGTTTGTATTTTGCTTCTCTCCAGCCCATACCCCATGGGTCACAGCCGTCTTTATGGGACAAAATAAATGATCTGAAGGGATATGACAAAACGATGCTGCTTTCCGAGGCCTTTGTAACCAAAACATTTGTTCCTTAGCAACCTTGTAAATGTCCGATGACCAAAACCCATGTCTACAAATTGCTGTCAGTCAGAGAAATGAGTGCAACTTCCTCGGTGCAGAGGCGAGAAGAATATACTTCATTTGAGGTCCCGGCTATCACCCCCATGAGGAAAAGTCAGGGAAGGTGATTACTCGTGTGGGTCATCGCTCACCATTAATTTGGGCATCAGTCATCTCTGGCTGGACGGGCCGACTGGCCAAGGGGCGCAGCGATGGCTTAGGGCTCACGGCAGTGCTCCAGGCCCAACCAATCCAATTACTGTGGGAGAGGCATTTGTCAGGGGGCACGGAGGACATTTATTTTGGCTGACACCTTAGAGCCCTGCCACAGAGACATGGGGGATGCACTGCACTGAAGGCAGAATCTGTGAGCGGGGGGCTCTCCCACGGAGCCCTGGGACGTGTGGGCTGCAGGGTCTGATGCGTCTCTAGCTTGTGTCCTTGTGTGGTGCTTAGTTTTTTGCGAAGCACTTATTAGTGTTCCTCTGAAACATTGTTCCTCTGAAACAATGTCCTTTGTTTTCATGTCCATTGTCAGTCTACTCAGAAGGGAGCGCACTCTGAGAGGACGGGGGTCTCGTTCGCATGGTATGATGGTGAAGAGCAGGGGCTTCTTGGCAGCCGGCTTGGAGCCTGAGCTCTGCCAGTCACTTCCGTGACACTTGCACAGGTCACTTCAATTCTATGGTCCTCAATGTCCTCACTCTTAACATGGGGACCATCACAGCGTCTACATCCAACCGCTGCTGTCCGCATTAAGGGGGTCAAATCAAGAAAAGTGCTCCAACTGTAAGGACTTTGTAGATGGTAAATAAACAAGCCTTGAAAGTGCTGCCCTCATGCTTCCATTTCACTGCGGCATCTAATTGATCTCAAGCAGGGTCTGGTCCACACATGCTTGTTAAATATCAGCCGAATACAATACCGACTTCGTAAATGAATTCCATTGAAAGGAAACGACGTGAGAATGTATTCAGTGTTTGGTCTCTCCTAATAATGACTTGTTTTCTATTTTTCTCACAGATCCTGGGCTTTCTTGAGCAGGAGAGAAAAGGGCAGAGTTACAGCCAGCAAGCTGGGATCACATACCACCCTGTGCAGAACAAGCCTACGGGGGTCAGCATGGCCCGAGGTCTCTGTTCACTCATAAAAGCCATTGAGATGTGAGAAGTGACTTGATGAGGCCATTAGGATGTTCCGTTTCCAATTCTCAGTGGGGTGACAGACAACACAGGCTTTCTTTCTTTGGACTCTCTTGCCTTTTTCTCTTCTCTTCCTTCCCTTCCTCCTTTGACACTGTTCCCTTGTGACCACTGTAGTAGAGATCGTTGGTCATCACCCATACCAGGTCTTGCTCCTTTCCAGCCTCTGTGCCCAGAAGGGAGCATGGGATGGTGCTCATCTTAATGTAACATAAGCCAGGGGATGTACTTCATTTCTAGACCATCCCATTAAGCGTCCTGAGCAATCTCCCATGGGGTACTCCTGAAGCCCGAGATGTGGGAGCCACAAGAGAGCAATGGCCTGCACCCTGGAATTAATACTTTGAGGAGAGCCTGCAACTGCAACACAAGCAAGCAATGCACACCTATTAAATGAAGCCACCGAAATGTTGAAGCTTATCTTGTTCAGCATAGTCTTCCCAGATATCGACCTCATACTGTTCTCCCTTCCCAGATATCGACCTCATACTGTTCTTCACTCCCCAAGGTCACAGTGAGTTCCAGCATCTTTTCCATGTCTTACAAGGTTGTAGAAGGAATTCTCCCAGGAAAGAAGGGCAGCATCTTCTGTTGGTCAAGTTCCGACCTATCACGTGTAGGGTGTCTATTTTGCCAAGGTTGCCCAGGACTGTCCTAGTTTACACCTCTTGTTTCTCCTTTCACTCTCAAAGTGCTCTAGTTCAGAACATATAGTTACTCTACGCATAGGTTAACATGTACCAAGCAGCACCACAGAGCATCCTTCACGCTGCTGTAACTTGGGGAAGGGTGGGAAGCGGGGGCTCAGAGAGAAGCTGGTTTGCATGGAAACCATCTGGTCCAGGAGGGCCTCAGCTCATGAGGACTTCTAGATGGCAGCCTGGCTAGCATGCATGGCAATCTGGCTGACACTCAAAGGAGGCAATTTTCCAAAAGCTCAGGCCTTGGCCAGAGTTTCTTCTCTATGCCCCAGCACTAGGGATTGACAACTCAGGCTTAGTACCAGGGACATCTGTCTCCTCTATTCCAGAAGCCCATCATGCTCAATCTTGGATACGGGGATGCTCGAGGGACCATGCCGTGCTTGGTTGACTAAGAACGTTGCTCCATAGCACATTGTAATAGATGTGCAGACACCCTGGAAGAGATTAGAAGGCATGTGATCAACCCCCAGCAGGGGTGTGTTTGTGTGTGTGCACGGGCTGGCTGCAGCAGGAAGTCTGTCTCCCAAGGCAGCTTGTCTCTCTTGACTTGGCAACAGAGCTACCCAGAGGGTGAGAGCACAATAACCCAAAATAAACACCCCCTTCCCACAAAGTTTTCTCTTTTTCCTTGGCCTTTGGAAAGGGACCCATGTTGGCATACAATGTGAGGGCTCTGCCTCTGAGTCGTCAGTCATGCCCAAAAGTGGCATGCAAATGCAACTTTTATGAACCCTCAGGAGGCAAGGAAATAAACCACAGCAAATATCTGACTGATCCAATTATAAATCTGCCCCACTTCTTGGCAGAGACTGAGGAGGGATGGTAATTAAGATAACTGAGTGGGTTTCCAGAGGAGCTGGAAGAGGGAGCAGAAGAGGCTGGACTGTTGAGCAGGGCCTGTCACCTTCCCAGAAGGAAAAGTGCCCGCAGGCAGTGAGTGTGCAGCAGAGAGATGCTTCTGGAAGCTACCTGGGTACACACCTGCCAAAGAGGGCAAGGTTAAAGACAAACTCATTGCCCTTCAGGAAGACGTTATTCCTGCATCCAGGACCCCGGGAGAGGGGGAAAAATAACTTTGCTGCTATTTGGAGCACCTGCCAGTTGAGGGTTGATATGCACAGGAAAAGCAGTAAATGCTGACATTTCCTAGGGATATCGGATGTGGGCTCTACCTGGGAGGGCAGCACATGCGCAGCTGTCATAGGTTTGCAGGAATGCGTGTGAGCCAGGGTTGCTTGAAGCCATATTGCCACAGGGCCTCTGTACTATCTGGTGACAATGGGCAGTGCGGGTGTCACTTATGGGGGGCGCAGGCGCTGTGCATGTCTTTCTACCTTCAGCCAGGCCTAGGGCAAAGGGAACCCAGCTGAATCCTCATTTCACAATTTGTTGCTTCTCCTTCAAAGAGGCTTGAGTGTTAGGGAAAGTGTGGAAGGATGACAGGGGCAGGGACGTGCTGGGCTGGGGGGTGGCTTCCCTTAGCAGGGCCCTGCCTGTCTTTTTCTGGATTCCAAGCTCAGTTCTACTTCTGGAGTCACTTCACTAGATGCCATTTGGTCCGGCTGCAGGCACTGCTGGGGCTACTGGTCCACCAGCTGTGGGGATGAGCCTCCAAGCTTCCAGACAGGAAAGAGGGGCTGTGTTTGTAGATTGTGACACCTCACTGTGCCAGGCCCCTCAGACAAGGGTTTAACAGACGGAAGACAGAGAGGACCCGAACACAGTTCCTTGAAATAAGGGCTGAAGGAGAAGCCATCTACAAGGTGGAATTCCTGATTATTTCACCACATGTCCTCTTGCAGCAGTGGAAAAAGCAATCACCCAAAATAAGAAAACTGTATCTTTTTTGCCTGGGCACTTGCTATGTGCCAGGCATAATGACAAATAATGACATTTGTTATCTCACTTCCTCCTCCCAGGAGCCCTATTCTGATCACTATTTCTCTGGAGAGGACAATGGCGGCGAGATACATTAGGTAGCGTAGCCCGTGCCATTGAGCATGGTAGGCGGCCAAGTGAGGACTCGAACTTGGATTTGCATGAGTCTTCACAACTTTGGGAGGTTTCCTTAAATTCTCCAAGAAGCTGGCTGTAGCTGCTAGCACGTCTGGCAGCTAGCCTGGTTTGTGCATGTCCTTAGATGCCTCTTAGCAGAGAAAGGGGAGGAAGGCAGAGCTCGGAAGTGCTGGTGTCAGGCTTGAGCAGAAGCAAGTGGGGCACTAGAGGACAGGCAGACATCCCGATGAAGTGACAAAAAGGTGCCAGGAAAGGTCTGGGTGGCTTTTCTGGATGTTGGCCATGTCTGGTCTGTAAGCTCCTTCCGTCACCCTCCAAACCCCTCCTTGAGTTCCAGCCACACTGGTCTCCCTTCACTTCCTGGAGCATGCAAAGCCCATCCCAGCCTCGGGGCCTTTGCACGAGTGATTCCCCTGCCTGGTCTGCTCTTCCTCCTGCTCTTCTTACAGTTGCCTGATCTGCCTGAACCTCAGAATGGACCCCCGGGACCACGCATTCTCAAACACCTCTACCACTTCTTCTCTTTCCATCCTCAGCAAAAACTCATCACTCTCTGAAAAAGAAAAAATGCTATGTATCTCCTAATTTATGGTCCACGTCCCTCCTCTTGGATACAAACTTCTCACAAGTGGGAGACTGGCCTGTCTTACTCAACACGGTATCCACACTGCCCACAGCAGCCCCTGGCACGCAGTGGGCACTCAGTCAAGATTGTAATGGAATGAACAAAAACATTCAGGCCCAAAGGAAGTAAGTCCTGGAGAGAAGTCTTTGCCAACACAGTGGAGGTTGAGTGACACCACTACTGAGAGGACAGAACCTCTGTAGGAAAAGTGTCCAGAAGATTTTAGCAAGCACCATGCAGTTCCCTTTGTCTTTATTGGATAACTGCTCAGACGACATGGTATGGGAACAGCCAATGACAGCAGAGCACTGTGGCAAGTGATCCAACTCCATGTCCTATCTTCTTTAATGCTCGGGATAGCCCTGCGGCATACGAATCATTCCCCTCACTTTACATATGAGGCAAGAAGAGGGTCTATACCTCACTCAAGTGTTGGTAAGTGGTGGAGCTGGGATTCAAACCCCAGCAGCCAGAATCAGAGAGCAAACCCTGAGTCCACCACGTCACAGGCTACCCAATATGCTGAATCCACAGGCAGCCCCGTGCATGGTTGACCAGCCTTGCTCTTCTGCAGGGAGATCAGGGTTGTATCCTCCTGCCCGTGAAAAGTAGAAAACATCCTATGGGGCATGGGTGAGGGGACCTTTGATGGCAAAATGGGGCTCCTGATCTAGTTTGCGGGGGTTCTAGCAGGAGGAGGACTCTAAACAGAATCAACCTGTTTCAGTTTTGGGGCCCCATTTCTTTGGCCCAGGGGGTCGTTTTGCTCTTGTGAGGCTGTGGTGATGAGACAAAGCCTGGGTGGGGTACCTGTGGTTCAGGGGGTGCCCTGCCCGTGTCTAAGGAGATGGACTGATTTCACTCATCTCACTGGGGAAAACGCCTTTTAACAAAACTCTTATGTAGATTGCAAAGCAAACAACTTGGGTGCGGGGGGAGACTCACCTGAAGGAGACACAGGAAGAATTTATTTTGTTGCTGTAAACAGGAGAGAGACAAAGAAAAGCAAAGAGGGAAGGGCATAGGACAGCAGGATGTTGGGGGACACCCAGGTCACAATGTGGCCTCTTCCTATGAATGCCCCCCCACACTCCCAAGTACAAGAAAAAAGAAAAGAAAAGAAAACACTAAAGGGAAATGGTGAAGATGACCAAGGGGACCCGGTTTCTCAGGGAAGCCAGCCAAGAGAGTGGGCGCCATTCCTGATGTCACAGGACAGGAAAGGGATGCTCGAGAGACACACAGGGAATAGGCCATAGGAACATAGAAATCACGGGCCGGGTCACAGGCACTAGCCTGGCCTTGGAGGCAGGGACCCCAGCTACCATCTGGTTTTACCTGGAAGGCTTATCAGTTTCTGGGCGGGGGCTCACAGAACAGAAAGGTATCTGAAGCGCAGCTTGTGAGCCTGTGCCTTGCCCATTACTGAGCAATGAATGTAAAACTATTGGGTCATTCAACACATACTGAGCACCTACTATGTGCCTGGCCCTGCTCCGAGCATTGGGGACACAGCAGTAAAGCAAATGGACAAGACACCTGACCTCCAGGGGTTGACATTGCCGTGTGGAAGTACAATGTCAGGGAGCAATGTGGGCCATGAATAAAATGGGAAGCTAACCAGAGACAACCCAAATGGCCATTTTTAAGGGACTGGACAAAGACACATAGTCTATGCGGATGAGTGGGAATCTCAGTAGCAACAGAAATGCACCCCTGACACACACAGGACTCCATCAGGAATCTCACTGGCACTGTGCGGGGCAAAGAAGGTCAGACACGGAAGAGCACAGGGCTCCCTGTTTATGAAACTCTAGGGAGGACCCTCTCCTCTGGTGGCAGAGAGCAGATCAGGGTAGCCTGGGGTAGTGGTGAGGCTGGCGTGGGGTACAGCAGAGCTATTGGGGCAGCAATATTCTATATCACGACTGGGGTGCTTGGTCCAAAGGATAGTTTCCAAATTTGAGGAATCAGACTATACGCTTAAAGTGTGTGCATTGGGTGTTTTGCCAATTACATCTAAACTAAGTTCAAGACAAGTGGAGTAAGGAGATCGGCGTAAAGGAGTACCCAGTTCTAGATTTCCTGGTCAGGAAAGGGCTTGCTGCGGGCATGGTGTTTGGGTAGAGGCCCGACAAAGTAAGAGAGAAACCGTGTAAATACCTGGTGAAGGAATGTTCTGGAAAGAGGGAAACAGCCCATACAAAAGCTCTAAGACAGAATGAGCTTGGCATGACTGGGGGACAACATGCTGGCTAGTGCAGGAGGTGTTGAAGGAGAAAGGGAGGGGACAGCTGGGGGACCAGCCTGTGGAGCAACCCAGCAGCCTCCGTGACTGCAGGTCCATCAGACATGTGCTGGGCACCAATTACGGACAAGAATGGCCGAGAGCGCTGCAGACGCAGCTGGGAACCCAACTGTCTTTGCTCTCACAGAGATGACCTCCTAGAACAACCTCAGATTTCCCTTGAGCAGGGTGGGAGGCCGGTGGAGGGCTGCAGAGACCTGAATGCTCCTCAAAGGGCTGTGAAAGGTGAGAGCAGAGCCTGTTCCGCAAGGAAGAGAGCCACCGCCTGCTACATTCACCTTGCCTGGTCCCTGGGCAGGTCCTTGGGCTTGGCACAGGCTTTGTTGGTGGGCGGATTAAAAAGAAACACATTATAGATTCTGCCAAGTCTCCCCCACTCCATGCCACCCCAATATAGCAAGGTTAAAGCTGTGATTTGCAAATTTCAAAGGGGCATGATTTGAATGTCTCTGGTATGGGAGGGGAGTGATGCAGGGGGAATGGAAAAGGAATACAGAAGGATAAATGGGCACCCCTAGTGCATTAGGATTAGCAGGCACTGCCATCGTGGCTGGGGGGGTGCGCATCCTGGTACCCTTCCTTCTCACAGAGGGTCAGAGCGGGGTTCCCAGGAGAAAGCGGGATAAATGTTAAGTAGTGAGGCCAGGCCAGGGCCAGGCAGGGACGATGCGCTGGCTGGGAGGTGACATCTCCTAAAATTCTTGAAGTGGCCTCAGCGCCAGGGCCCACTAGCCAAGCAAGGGCAGGGCCAGATCTGCCTTGTCCACTGCTACAGTCCCTTGACAAGCAGCACATAGTAGGTCTTCAGACCCTTGACAAAAAGCACATAGCAGTGTTATGAACTGCTCTCAGAGTGATGTATCTATCTGAAGACAGGGTCTCCTTGGCAGGGGTGGGGAGAATGTTAAACCCGCCCATGCAACATTTTTGAGAACAGAGGGAAACAGCTGAAAACCCCAAGTCCTGATTTTTTAAGACCCTCCCTCAGTCCACAAAAGCATGTGTTCCCAGTCGCAAGGGTAACTCATGGCTTTGTAGGGCTGGAGCACTTTCTCCTTTTCCTTAACACGTGCTCCTAGCTGGGGCTTTGCACACGCCAAAAATCTGCTACAATTAGATGCAGGGTCACAGCCGCTGAAGCTCAGGGGGGGCTGCCCTCCTTGGTCACTCCTGGCCTTGTAAGCACCATTTCTGAATGTCGAAGTGATGTCCTTGGTGCTGAGTGATGGCTAGAGGGAAGCCTGTTTTCCAACAGAGGACAGTCATTATGTGAAGCTTCGGCGCAGCCCATACGGTGAAGGGGATTGCCACTGCCCTCTGCTTGGGAAGATCTGTGCCTCTCTGACCTTTCTATGTATCTGGGTAACGCCCCTTCCAAAAGTCAGCTTGGGTCACACCTGCCTCAGGATGCTGTCCTCCAGTCCCATACCTGTTAGACCTGGTGACCTACCTTTGTGCTCTTAAACCTCCTGCACTTGACTCTTTGATAACAGGACTGCTGACATCAATGAGTTACTTGTGCCCTGGGGAGCAGTCTCTGCAAGTGACACCTGGCTCTGGCTCCAAGAACTGTGCAACGGCACAGCGCAGGCAGGATGCATGCCGCCCATTCCTCTTCAGTCCCATGGAGAGCTGTGCTTGGGCTGAATACAGCTGGATACACTGTGCATCGTGCCCCAGGAGAGGCACCCCCGTCCCCTGCCACCTCACATCCTTATAAATGGATTGAGAGGAGACAGGAATCACTTGACTGAATTGGAAGTGCCTGATCTTTGCAATCTGGATTAAAGTCTTCAGGAAGAGCAGCTAAAATTCAGTCTTCCTATCAGCCCTGCCTTCAGCCAGAGGCCTTGCCATTCTCCCTGCAGGGACTGCGGGTTGCTAGGTTACCTGTGAGTGAGCTGTAAGGGCTGTGAGCCAGTCAGATTGATTGACTGATCTCCATAGGGAGCTTTCTATTTGCTGGGCATTATCTCATTTATTCTCACAACAACCTCACGAGCTATAGCCCTCATTTTACGGATGGCAAAACTGAATGTAGAGAGACTCATCACTGATGTCTGCAACTACATGGCAGGGATGAGATTCAAACTCAGACCAGGCTTCTTCCAGAGTTAGTTCTCATCTGCTTCCCAGTACTGCATCTCACGGCCCTACAATGATGCTACCATCATTACTTAACTCCTCAGGTCCCCATATCCTCAAAGGCAGAGCCAATGCCTTTGATCTCCGCATCCCCAGATGTTCAGTGAATATTGGTTGAGTGCACAAATGGACTGATTTTATATTTCGTCTACCCACAAGGCCATGCCTTCATCATGCTGTCTTTTGATCCAACCCAGGAGAAGAGTAGAAGGTACTGCTCTGAAGACCAAGTGAGCTACAGGGTAGGGGTCAAGTTCAACGACACTGAGAAACATCTCAAGGCAATTCCCAGATGAACCGAAGCTCTAACAGGAGACCAGAAGAATGGAGGTTTTTTACCTCTCAGTGCCTTGCTGATGGAATTTCTTTTTTACTGCATATCCCTCTCTAATCATCTTTAGCTGATAGCTTATCAAGAAGTTCACATTTGGCTTCTCTCCCTCCCAAGGTCAATAGGAGGGTCTTGCTGTGGGCTGGCTGTGAACATAAATCAAATATATTACAGAGGAGAGGGAACAAACTGGGACCGTGCCCAGTCAATGAATGATTTCCCAAGTACCACGGAGGAATAGACCCCGGGTGCTGGTTGGCTTCTCTCAAAGCCTGGCGTGAACATGTCACCAGATAGCAGTGTGACACTGGGCAACTTATTTCCACCCCTGAGTCTCCTCTCTTGCCCCAAAACAAGGCTCATGAAAGTACCACCTCCGAGGGTCATGGTGAGTCTGGCCCCGCTCAGGGTAAGCCCTCATTCAATCCTTGTCAGCTACCCTTACGGTTATTATTATTGTTACAAAAGCTTGTAAAGGACGCGTTGTAAGTCCCGTGAGTGGTTCCACTCTTCAGACTCCATCACAAGGAAATTATTCAAAAAGACATGAATGTATACCCGCAAGGATGTTTACTATAGATTGATGTTAGTTGGTTAAAAATGTTTAATCTATAAAGTAAAGTCTTTCTGAGGCATTTAAACTGGACTCATGGAAGAATACTTGAATTTAGATAGATGCTTGCACCTCTTACTGAGCAAAGAATCAAGGTAAGAACAGCTCACATGGTATGATCCTATAGTTGTAACAATGATTACAATATGTGAGTAGAATGTTTTCTATTTTCCTATCATCATCATACATTGATTCTATAATGAGAAAAACACAAATAAAAGTTACTTTTAAAAAACAGTGGAAATTTGTTTTGTTTGTTTGGGGGCTGGTGGAGCTTGTGTTTATGGATGCTTGGAAAAATCAGCTAATAACTGCTTATATCGTTTCTACAAGCCAGCATGCTTCTGAGTGCCTGTAAAGACCACCTCATCTACATCTCATGACGTGCTGCTGAGTATACAATAGTATTATTCCCCCTTCTACAGCTGAGGTGACTTGGGCACAGACAGAGTGACTTGTTCACGGTCACACCGTTTGGAGGTACTGGAGCTTGAAATTCAAGCCCCGACAGTGTGGGCTGGCCCACACTCTCCTGCCCGAGCTCATTTGTGTCTGGAACAGCTGCATAGGCATTCCAGAGAATGTCTATTTAAACTCTATCTTAATTGGTATATTTATATATTTTAAAGGTATATTTAAATCTCCACAATGACTTGGTATATACAAGATACAGTTATCTGACAGTATTTGGGATTAATAAAAAGCCACTTAAGCCTTGACTGGGGTGGCTCCTTGAATTCAGTGCGGGCCTGAGAACCAAAGGGTTGCTGGTTCGATTCCCAGTCAGGGCACATGCCTGGGTTGCGGGCCAGGTCCCCAGTGGGGGGCACGCAAAAGACAACCACACATATTGATGTTTCTCTCCCTCTCTTTCTCCCTCCCTTTCCCCTCTCTCTAAAAATAAATAAATTCTTAAAAAATAAGATTACTCTTGTGAAACCGTCCTTGGCACACTGCAGCCCTCAAGGCATGACTGTTATCATCGTGACTAGTGCTAACTGGGGCGGGGTCTCTGAGTGGAGAACATTTATTACTAGAGATCAGGTGATTAACTTCTGGCTTATAACAACTTTGGGTTCCTACAACACATACTCCCTAGGAGGGGCTTCAGTGAACATTTAAAAAGCCATTCACTTTTAAGTGAAGATCTTGGAATAAATGTCTTCTTAACATCTCTGAATGTAGACTTGAACTTCCTTCACTCTGTTGTTTATTAGGAAGCATAGAGGTCTGTGCTGGGGTTACTCTGAATGCACACCGGGGTCTATCTGCTCAGATGAAGTTGGATAAGCAGCTGCCCTGGTGCATCCGGCTCAACGGGGTACCCGGCAGTCGGTGTGACGGCAGGGCTGTGCGCTCGGGCCGGGACGCTAAGCCAGGACTGCAGATTTCAAAGGAACACGTAACATGTCCCACGATCACTTTTTTAAAATAAAGACAGTTTCAAAGTTGAAGTTTGGGGTGATCCTTTTCTACTTGTGTGTCTAAGGCAGGGGATGTGAGTAGGTGTTAGATAGCTCACGTGATCAAACCCTACGCTATTCCTATCCCCCTCTTTCAAGCCTGTGGATTAATTTAATTGAAGAGTAGCCAGAACGTGTGAGAAAAACGATGAAAGCGAATACTGTTCCTATTTGCGACTAGTTGTATACATTCATTGTGATTTTCCTCAAAAATGTGCAAACAACGCAAAGCACATAAATGAAATGAATATAAAGACCACGTCGTCATCTATAGTCTCTCAGCGCTTGCTTTACTCAAAACAGACTCCAGCTGGTCACAGATTTCCTTTCCTTTCCTTAAAGAGACAGCAATTGCTAAAATGAAGAAAAGCAGAAAGAGTATGGTTGCGCATACCCACATTTCAACCACTCAAATGAATAAACCTTAATGTTTTGTCAGATGTGTTTCCAGTCTTCGTGAGAGCAATGCCGTGGGGCATGGGAAGAAGCTGGTCTTCCTGTGAGTGTTCTGTTATGATTAAAACAAGTGCGCTTTAACCTAATTCTTCGTCCTGTTCTCCTCACCTATTCCTAGAAGTGACCCAGGAGTTTCGGCTCTCTCCGTGGCTCTCCATGTATAATATACACACATAACAGATATATACAGAGATTAGCACTGTAACCATAAATACAAATTTGGATTATAAACTATACTTATGCTAATACAACTGTCACTCTATCCACTTATATATGGGGTTCTGCGTAGGGTCTCGTTGGAAGATAAAGGTCTTTGGAAATTTTGCACACTGCTGCACTACAGCACCTCGGAGACCGTACGTCGTGATTTGGTGCTGCCCCCTCTAACTAGTCCTGTTTCCTCAGTTTCTGTCTTTCTCTTCAAGTTTCACATATGCAAGCATCCCCCTCTGGAAACCCATGCCCAGTGTCCTTCACGCAGCCCGTCAGGACCAGTTCGCTTGTAATACCCAAGCCTTTCCTGAGATTTCTCCTTAGCTCTGCCTGGTGGCTGCCGCCCAGGGGGCTACCCATCCACAGGAGTGGCAGTTCTGGCTCCTGTTAGGATGCTACCAGGCAATCACAAGCGTCTCTTAAAAAAGACCTTTCCAAAAGCACTTTTAATCTGACACAGGAAAAAACCAACCAACCAACTAAGACTCTCTTGGTTTCACCAAATCTCTCTCTATACCTGAAGCTCTTTTGGAAAGTAAGGGTCTGGAAAGCCTGCCTGTAAAAACACACCTCCCTTCAAAGCGAAGTTAAATTGCTATTCGATGTGCTGCCCTGGAACTTCCTCCCCTGGGTGCTCCCAGACCACAGCTCCATGGGAGGGAGGGTGTGGTCCAGCGACAGCCCCTCTGACTGGTTAATGGGATCCTGGGGGCTGCAGACACGGTGCAGTGGAGACAGAACCAGGACACTCAGAACCCTCGGGTGACCTGGTGTCCCAGGGACTTGGTTAGTGCCACCTCTAACTGAAGCTGTGTACAGTTCACTTGCTTGGGCAAGACAAGAAGAAGGAAAAAGAGAGCTCATTTGCGAAGAAGGCTCTGAACTAGAAAGGGATAAACTGAACTGGCAAAGGCTAACACCACTCTTCGCCATCTATAAATTTACTTTAAAAAAAAAGTCGTTTAGGGGAATTCTGCTGATGAAGACAAACAAGAATGTTTGCTTAGCTCATTTTGTCTTGGTCCACACATGCCTGATCTGGTCAATTTGCATTTATTGGGAATGATCTTGGGGCAATTTGTGGTCTCTTAAAATAGTTCCCTTCTATCTTTCTCTGTGTGGCTAGTTTTGCTTCCCATCCTACAGATGCATCTGTGAGTGCAAACATCCTGGCGTCTTCACCGGGTACCAGGGATGACAGCTTGGGTTTCTGCCAGTGCTGTGCAATCCCCAGTATCTCCCTCTAATCAAACCCCAGGAGCTGTGAGCTCATCCCACGCTTCCAAGTTGCCTTTGGAAGTCACTGGGCTCCATCACTCTGACAGATGAAACAGGCATTTTTAATATTTGCTAAACAGGATGACAGAGAAGCTGAAGGCTCGGCAGGGCTCCCAAGTGGTAACAGCATCTTCTTGTCTCGGGTTAATCATGCACCTAATTTGCCAATTATTGACTTGTTCTCACAAAGGATTTCCCTTGGCCTGACCTATCGGTGGCAATCAGTGACAAACTGTCACTGGGACCTGCTCACTGTCTTCACCACCCAAGATCCTTCCTGACTTGCAGCCACCGCCTCTGAGGTTTCCTCTGGTGTCTTGCCCTGCAGCCGGGTCAGTTGGTTATTCCTTTTTAAGAGTCTGACCTGTTTCCTCGCTAGACCTGGGGTTGAGCAAAGCTGACACTGTTTGTAGGATTTCAAATATCTGGCAAGATGCATGAGGTCTCCTTACATACACGGCTCCCATGAGAGTTCAAGCTGGTAGGTTATCACGGGCTGAGATCAACTCTATTTTGTTGGTCCAGGTCTTAAACAATGCAATGCAAGATAGCAACATGCTGCAGCTGAGGGACCATATAGCATCTACTGTTCAAAATGACAAAGATTAAACAATGATAATAATATCCTGTTTATGTGAGGGAGCAAGCAATTGAAATGGGAACTTGCATGTTGCAGGTGGTAGGGACTTTCAGAGGACAATTCGGCAATTTGTCCAAGATCCTTAAGGGTCACTTTTGGGAGAAGAATTAAGGGTGTACACAAAGACTGGCCATGAGAAAAGGCACCCCAACATTTTATTGTAAGCGATCAGGGCTTTTCATTGATGTATCTGGCGGTCCTCCTACCAGGGACATCATAGGATTGTACCTGTGTCCCACTGAAGTTAGGATGTGACTTGCTTTGGTCCATCTGAGAGGAGTTTAATGGCACATGCCATGCCCAGGCAGCATTCTTAGGGACTGGTGCACAATTCACTACCTTCTCCTCCCTTTGCTGCAGAGAATGGCTCATGTTCCTGGTAGCGGAGTGAGGCTGACACTGTGTAATGAAGCCCAGTGCTCCACAAGATGAGTGTGTGAAGCAATGTAGTAATCAGTTCTTAACCACAGTACTTCTGACACTTTGGGGTGGAGACTTCTTTGTCCTGTGTGTGTTTAGCGAAGCCCCCGAGCTCTACCCACCCAACTTCCCCAGCAACCTCTTCCCCAGGCAACATCAAACCTATTCTCATACAAACCACTCCAGGGTGAGGTGGAATGGACCCTTGGTTGAGAACTGACTTTCTGAACAGGCAAGAAACGGCCACTGTGGTATTAAACCATTCAAATTCTGAGTGTTTTTCCTCTTGCAACAGATACGTTTTATTATGTCAAATTAGCAAAGGGGAACTACTTCAAATAATGGGTACTTTTACTTTTTTTGTTTCTGTGTGTTTAAATTTTTTTGGTCATTGAAAACAGCCTGTTCTTTAATAAAAATAAAAGAACTAGAAAATTAATTGTATTTTAAATAGCTATGTGTACCTAATTGCCTATTTCTCTATAGTATTTGCTAGGGTCATGCACAGTTTCTTGGTACACGGATGTCATGCATAATGGTATCTTTATACGGTGCCTTGGTTTACAAAATGTTTTCAATCCTACCTTTACTGTTGTGGTGTAATTACAATGGTGTGAGGCAGGTAATACAGGTAGACAAGAAGTCTGAGGCTAAAAGAGGATAAGGGACATGTTCTAAGGTCACCTGGATAATATGTAGCTGGGCCTTCATCCTCATCTTTCATCCCTTTACTCTAGGACTTCCTCCCCTATGCACATTGCCTTCCTATCACCATTTTTCGCCACTTTCAAAGAAGTCAACCAGGACAGACTCTGATTCTTGGGAAATTTAAGCACAGAAGAAAAGATTCTCTGTGTTCTTAATATCCTGGGACATGGATACTAAACCTTGTAGGCTCTTGGTCAGAGCGTGATACTCAATAAAATTTAAGTATAGCCATTACATGCGACACAGCGAACAGAATTTCATATTCTCTCCCCTCCCCACCTCTTTCTCTTTCTCGCTTTCCAGCTCAAATGAGTCACCTTGGCGAGACTGCCAATCCCCACAGAACTTATGTTCCTTGATAGGATATGCCAATGGAAGTGAGAAATTCTATAATGAGTTAGTCACCTATCCCTGCAAAGAGCTAAGCACCGGCTCCTCAAGGAAATGTAGCCCATCAAACAGACGCGAATGCATGTAACGACGGTAAATGGATGTGAGAATGTGTTGGGAGTCATCCTCCCCTTTTCCTCTTTTAAGAAGAGCCCCTGAATTCTACCTGTCTTGTTCATTTCTAAGCATCTGCACTGTGTCTCGCTTACCTGACCCTCCAGCACACACTCGTCTTCCAAACTGGCAGCTGGACCGAAACCCTTCAAGTACATCAAGCCATGCCTATTCATTTCTCCTCCCTTGGCACGTAAAGGGATGGTCCCTGGAGTGGAGCTATTTTGAGAAGACGATCACTAGGACAATCACTGGCTTGGCAGGAGATGGACAGTGTGGTGTAGCCCCAAAAGCAGAGAAGACACAGCCATTGAGGGCTTGTGTCTTGGATGTCAGGACGGCAGGGAACCCGGGTTGAGTGTGTTCGCCTGATGTCCACTATCACACAGTCACAGAGGGTGACCTACTTGATTTGCTGTGACCACAGGCTTTTCCACAGCACTAGCTGCTCGGAGCATGCAGGGGCCGGGGAATAAAAGTTCTTTGAAATAAGTTTGGGAAGAAGCACTCCCCGCAGGCCCCTGCCCCCAGGAAGCTCCCTGTATCCAACTGGCTGAGAGGAAAGTTAGGCTCAGCTGTACCCAGAGGCATGTTCATACTTGCTTGAATAATGCCAAAAAGGCAGATTCCACCCCTGCGAGTCCTTAACTACACTACCAAAGACTGGATGGCACCCGAAGGTCAAGGGGACCACCTCACAATTTGCATGAACTTCTCAGGACAGCACACCACCATCTGGCCAGACGTGACAGAAAGGGGACCCCGCTCGGTTAAAAGGACTTTCTGCTGCTGAGAATCTCTGAAAAGCAGTTGTGCTTTGGGTATCAGCAGTTCTACGTGGTCAGGGCTCTGTTAGCTCATCTCTGGCTACTCGGCACCCAGACCAATGAACCTTTTTCTGGATGCATGGATGGCGGTCATACTGACTACTGCTGTCCATATTGGTCCCTATAGCAAGGCTGTGTACAGTAATAAAAACCTCAGAAAAGGAATAGTCCCTTTACGTCCCTTAGATCAAGAGAAAGAAATAGTAGCCTTCTCGCTTGAGTTTTGCTAATAGATTTGAAAGCTTTAAACTCTTGGCATTGAGTTTTCCAGATGACCACACTTCCAACACATTTATTTAAAAGTCAGCTTACACTGGATATAATGGGAAGTGAAGGACATTTTCCTCTACTGGAGTATTTTCCTAACATACTCCTTCATGTACTTGCTGGATTTGAAAGCAAATGAAGGCAAACCCGATTTGGGTTTCCTCTGAATATACAATTCTTATTGGGAAAGAAACCCAAGCTAGTTGGGTGTGAATTTATCCCAAGTGTTACATTTAAGTCCTGACAGGGACAAATTAAAGGAAGGATAAGAGAGAAAAAATCTATCATGTAATCTAATCTCTTCATTCCCGACACAAAGTATAATCTTACTTTCACAGTGCCCAAGAATTCCCAAGGAACTTAGTTTGGGGGAGAACAGGGAAGTCACAGAGAGACAGCTGCTGAATTTTGTCTACTGGGACATCACTCTTTTCTCGGACAGTGGGATGTCTCCTGGTGGTATTTTAACAAATTAATCCAATAAACCCGAACGCCTGAACATAAAGGACCCAAGGATTCGCCTCTAGGTTCAGCAGAGCTGACTTCATCAGGTGGGGATGTTACTTTTTCGGAGATGTAATTCATATAACGCCAACTTCATCATTTTACAATCCAGCCATTTTCGGTATATTTGCCACGTTGTGTGACCATCACAATCTAATTTCAGAGCATTTGCACCACTCCCCAAGGAGACCCCATACCTATTAGCAGTCAGTCCCAATTCCATCCTCTCCGGTCCCTGGCAATCACCAATGTCCTTTCTGTCTCTGTGCATCTACTTCTTCTGGACGATAGAGATGGAATTATATAATATGCGACCTTGTGAATGTGGCTCCTTTCACTTTGTGTAATGCTTTCTAGATTCATCCATGTTGTAGCATGTAGCAATAATACTTCATTCCTTTTTGTGTGTCAATAATAGTTCGCTGTATAGATAGTTTGCGTTTTGTTTATCCATTTATCAGTCCATGGACATTTGGGGTGTTTCCACTTTTTGGTGATAATGAATAATGCTGCTCTAACATTTGTGTGTATGTTGTTAGGCTAAATGAGTTCTCTGTGTGTGTACCCCCAGAAGTGGCATTGCTGGGTCATATGGCAATTCAATGCTTAACTTTTTGAAAGGTTGTCAAACTCTGTTCTACAGCAGCTGTACAATTTTCAATTCTCAACAGCAACATACCAATTTACTGAGGCACCAATGTTCCAACTTCTTCACAATCCTGACAACACTTGTTACTGTCTGTCCCTTAATTATAGCCATCATAGTTGGTGTGAAGTGTCTTAATTTTTTTTAAAGCCATGATTATATTAAGCATAGTCATACCTGGGCGTGAGATGGTGGAAGTCCCCTTCTTATGTAAACACCGAAGAGAGCATCCTTCCCAAGGGAGATGTTGAACTTTAGGAACTGGGGCTGACTGATGTGAATCTGTGATCTCCAAAACACGCCTGGTGGGACTTCCTGGGTCACGCGCCGACCGACCTCCGCTTCCCCGCTGTCTATGCTGCTGTTCTTCAGTGACCAGGACACTGTGAAACGGGGATCGACATCAAGTCAGTGACATCTGTATATCTGAGTTGGCTTTATATCTCTGTTTAATTGTATGCCAGGATTGAAAAAAAATATTAAGATTAAACGCATAGCAAGTCCCTCTTTAAGTCACAACTTCAAACATTTAGGTATTAAATACCCGAGCATCTAAAATATTGGCGTAACACTTTCCCAAACTCCTGTGCTGATTAAACAGAGTAAGAAAGGGAGTCTGCTCAGTAGATGCAAAGATTCCAACAATAAAAATTGTCAGCGGAGAAGCGGACAGCGATATTAATTTGGCCACATCGAATTCTCACAGCCTTTCTTTCCAGTCACAAACAAGTCCCTTATTCTCTGACATTTCATACATTTTAGAAAAGGAGCAACAGTAATCAGACATCGGTCCAAAGGAAATAAAACGACTCAGCAGAAAATGTGGGCTTGATCTCAGGCAGATCTAACACTGGGAGCAGCCCCTTCCTTGGGCGAGAGGGAGGACTCCGAGAGCCACGCAGAAACCACGACGCTCTGCCGGTGAGAGCGAAGCGTGTCTGCTGCGTCATTCGAAGTTGCTTATAGGGAAAATATCAGTTTCCCGTACTCGGTACCCTTTGTAACTTTAACAGCAGGAGTTCCGGTGCTTATTTCAACTTGGTAATAAACCAGCCAGTGTCTCCTGCACTTCTGAGGACCCTTGTTTTATCATGGTTGTTTGTGATTCCTTCAAATGGATTCCAAACTTGAAGAAAAAAGGATCAATCTCCTACTTTCTTGAGAACTTCTAAAGGAATGGAAGCCAGATTCAAGGAGACAAGACATTTTTGTTTTGAGGGTCTTTTCACTTTTCAATGGTCAGTGGGATGGCCTCATTGACCTGAAAACTTTTTCAGCCCGGTAGGCAAAGGACGGGAAATAAACTCCCCTCTGCATTCTCTATTGGATGGACTCTTCTGAAAATATTTACCTATACATGGCCACTACAGGTTGCAAAAGGTTTGAATGGTCTGGAGAGGCTGTAAGATTCCTGAGGACCAGTAGGGCAGGTGAGTGAAGCTGTCTTACTTGGGGACCTGGCTCTGCTCCTACCTAACTGCTCCACCAAGAGAAGGCTGGTGAATGGCCTGGGGCTAGTTTCTCCATCTGTAAAATGAAGAGGTAAGGGTTTTTAGCTCTGTGGAGGTTTTCCATATCTAAATTATAAGAGAAAACCACAGGGTAATTTGAGAGTCTGAAGTTATTTTTTTTTCCTCTTTTCTTTAGCAGGAGAGGTGATGATTCATTTACAGGTAGCTCAATAGTGGATGCAATGAAAAGCCAGCAGGGGCTTAACATAAAGGAGGGGGAACGCCGGTTGGGATATTAAGAAGAAACTCCTGACCTTCAGAAAAATAAAACTAGAGAGTGGGCTCCTATGGCACGTTTGGAGGCTTCCATCATATAACATTGTTAGGAAGAAAAGAACCTTGGCCCATGTGGCTCAGGTGGTTGGAGCACTATCACGTAGATGGAAAGGTCACAGGTTTGATTCCCGGTTGGGGCACATACCTGGGTTGCAGGCCTAAAACCTGGTCCAGGCACGAATGAGAAGACAACTGTTCAATGTTTTTCTCTCTCTCTTCCTCCCCCCCTCCCTCTCTCCCTGAGAGCAATGTCCTTGGGTGGTGGCGGTGGTGGTGGTGGTGAAGGAGGAGGAAGAGGAAAAAGAAAAGAACAACAACAACAAGAAGAAACCACCGGAAGTCCTGAGTGGTTCAGATGTGTAGGTGGGGACTAGATGGCTGTTCCTCACTCATTTTCATGTTGGCTGATGGACATGGACGCCTTCCCTACAGGGGGAAGAGCAGTGCACACCGGGGAAGAGCAGTGCACACCAGGGAACAGCAGACACTGTGCGTTGACACTGTCTTGCCTCCAGTCTCAGCTTCACTCCTTGCTGCATGTACCAATTCTCTGTGCCTGGGTTTTCTCATCTGAAGAGTTGGGGCACCATTATTATTTATTTCATAGGAGTTAGTGAGTTAATCCACAGAAAGCCTTTAGAATAATTTTTGGCACAAAATAAATACTAAATAAAAATTAGCTATCATCATTATTATTCTCTGTGAGGCTCTAAGCCTAAATCGTGTTCTTTATTTTGTTAAAATAATGACAATTCCAGGGGGAAATGCTTATTATCCCCAGTTGATCAGAAGCTCTGATTATTTTAATTTGGCAACTAATTTGTAGTTAAAAAATGCTGCTTTAGACAGTCCCCTCCTCCCCCTAAATTAAGGCCTTCTGGGGGAAGGGGTGTAATGAAAAGACCCAGAAAGGAAAATACGTGGTAGAAAGGACCCCTGCAGAAGAACAGTTTGGGGGCCTTGGAGAATGACCAAAAGCAAGCCCAGTAATTGCAGTGTGGCAGTGAGTTAGAGAAATGGGCAACGGGGGCACGCACAGTGACAGAGGGAGACTCGACCTGGTGTGGTGAGCCTACGACACTATACGGAGGATGTGCCACAGAACTCTATGTCTGAAACCCACTGTGATTCTTTAACCAATGTCACCCCAAGACATTCAACAAAAATTAAAAAACTAAAAAATCATTTGAAGAAATTGGTGACCTTTACGTTGAACAGGATGGTCTTTCCTCCACATCTGTCGGGCTTTCAGGGTGGCTGGGTTAATGACAGGATCTGAAGAAGAGGCAGGAAATCCGCCCCCACGAGCAGCTAATCTGCTGCTGGAACCTAAATGGATTTTGATAATGTCAAGTCAAATGAGGGTGCGGAGGTGCGCGGGCAGCCCGCCTCCACACGGCGCTGGCTCCGGGGAAGTCAGACGAGGAGCTGCAGGGGTAGGGTTCTTACATAGGCGGGACCCCCTTCTTTCGCTAGACCCCAGCTTCAGGACCCTGACTTCAGCAAATGAGCTGCTACCCTCAGTGACTGCAGGCTGTCTTCCCAGCTGTCACATGTCCCCCTAGGGTTTCAGATGCTTCCCTTCTTTAGGTCCCACACACAAAAGGAGGCAGGGAAGCCATGTGATGATGGAGTACAGGTTTTGCAGCCAGACAGAAGTGGGTTCAAATCTCGACTCTGGCTCTTCTACGCTGGATGACCTCCAGAAGTTGGCTTAACTTCTCTGGGCCTCCATTTTTTTTTTTGGTTTTATAAAACGGGCCCGGTGAGAGCTGCTCTCTCATGGGGTGGGAGTAACAAATGGAAGTGCAAGCAGGACTTAGTACAGTCCCCAGCACACAGAAAAGGAAAATGGATGCTAGTTACACGGAATTAAATAAAGGCATGAAAAACTATATGGGAAAGCATTTGGCTTTCTTTCCAGAGTAAATGGTTTTCTGAAAGAAAAACACTGTGTATGTGTGACATATATGTATGCATACCTTTACATGCATTTATATGCATGCGTATTTGTGTTTATCTTATCTGTGTACCGAGAGGGAGAGGAGAGCATGATTCTTCTGGAGTCGACTTAGTGAAGGAACAAGCTTAAAACTGGGAATTGGCATCTGTTCCCATTACTGATTGTTGGTGGGACCTTCTAGCAGTGATTACTTTATCGATGAGCTTACTTTACGGACAAACCTGCTGTACTGAGTAACACGGAAATTAAGGGCCATGTCACCTTCCACACTGAAGCTCTCTTTTCCTTTACACCCCCACCCCCATCAGACTTCCCACAGCATTTACACTTAATTCCACAGCAGTGTCTGTTTTTAGGCATGAGAACTGACTTCACTCACCTTCCTAAGTCTCTTCATTAGACACAGTGCCGCCTGAGGTCAGGCAGTGCCGTGACTTCATCTCCGGTCTCTGTGGTTTGCACCTGGCAACCCCTGGGCGCTCTACCAACACTTGTTGAAGTGACTCAAATTTCCCTGCCCATCTGATGGGTATTTTCACCCCACCCCTGTGACAACTGGGTGACAGGAAAGCCTTAAGGAAGACTTACTTTGCAGAGTTGCATGTGAACTGAATTTTTTAAAAGTACCTTTTGAAAGTTCTATGAGGATATTTCTCATTTAAAGGAAACTTCCATTAAGTGGATCCTTTTGAAACTCACGAGTAAACTCTTAGTTTATCTTTTGTGTAAAATCCTACAAACAAATGAGCAAACCAGGAGAACGGGAGGACAGTGAAAAGGCATTTAGATTAAGGACCGAAAGTCAGGGCTCCCAACCCTGGTGCTTAACGACTGTCAGCCTTTTGTGGAAGGAACAGGGGTATAAATAAAGTATGGGGTCGAGCTCCTTCCCATTAAATAGCTGGCCAGTTTAGGAAGGTCTAGCTTTCAAAGACTCAGTGTCTTTAGCTACAGAAAGGACGCTTTGAGTGGTCTGGACTCAAAGATATCTTAAGTGGCATTTCACTGTAGTCTATGGGTGCCTACAGGTCGAGCCAGGTGGGTCCCCTCTGGGCATATGCTACAAAGGATGGGCGTGTGTGTGTGTGATGCTGGCAGAAGGGAAGGTGACTTCACTTGTAAAAAACTCGATTCAATTAACAAGTTATAATTACTGTTAAAAGCTACCCTGACTGGTGTGGCTCAGTTGGTTGGGCAACACCTGGAAAAGCAAAAGGTCACCAGTGAGATTCTTGGTCAGGGCACATGCCTGGGGTGCAGGCCTGGTCCTGGCGGGGGGTGCATACAAGATGCAATTGATTGGTATTTCTCTCTCTCATCAATGTTTCTCTCGCTCCCTTTCTCCCTCCCTTACCCTCTCTCCAAAAATAAATAAAATCTTAAAAAACAAAGCTAGTGACTGCTTTCAAACCGAAGTCTCCAGATGGGCAACTGTATTATGCTTTTGCCAAGAGGGGTTTTTACTTTTTATACACACACACACACACACACACACATGCTTTTATACATGAAATTTCCATTTTGAAATAATTTCAGATTTACAGAAAAATGTCAAAAAATGGTACAAAGAATTCCTGCATAGCCTTCACCCAGATTCCATATAAATTCACATATGATACATGTGTGTTTTTCTGAGACATTGAGAGTAAGCTATAGACAAGATGCCCCTTTGCCTCTAAATACTTGTATGTTTTTCCCTAAAAGCAAGGACATTCTCTTTTCAGAATCACTGTATAGTGATCCAAACCAGAACATTAACCTTGATACAATGCTACAGCTAACTTACAGACCTTCCTCAAATTTCCCAACTGTTCCACTAATATTCTGTATAGCAAAAGAGGCTTTTTCTATATACTTTTGCAAAATCTTTAAAATACATGTATAACTTCTGTAATTTTACAGATACTTTTGTAAAGACCGACACAAGAGACGTTAGAAAAGATGGTTCTGCCCCACACTGCTGCAGCCAGTGTAGGGAACCGTCTTGGAGGCCCTGTCCCTGGAGCTCAAGTCCCTGGGCTGGTGTCCAGGAGTGAAGGCCCGTGCTGCTTGCTAAGGTCAAGGGCAGCAGCACAGGCCAGGCCCCCCATCCCACAAACCGACCTGACCCTGACCCATCTCACCTGTTCTAGGACCATAAACATTGCCTAGTCCCTAATCAGCTGCCATTGAGAGACAGGTGACAGGAAGCAAAGTAACTGAGGTTTCCACCTTTACCGCCAGGGAGGGGATCCTCAGACTGAGAATTTCTGAGGCCTCGAAAGGCAATGTGACCAAGCCCTGGGCAGCCCTGGGTTGGAATCTCAGTTATAACAACTGTGAGCTATGTGCCTTCAGGAGAGTCACTCTCTGAGTTTACCTATTCACCTGTATAATAAGGCTTCTTCTGCAGATTAACTGGGGGAAATATGCAGAACATGACTTATAGGTGCTTCTCCATCTTTCTGTAGTACTACCTAAAAACAGCCATATGATCCCAGATTTGGAGGATCAATTTGTGATGGGCTAATTTAAAATATAGGCTTTCCAGTGCAGGAATAATGCACTGTAGAGGGCTGAGGGCTGGGTGGGGCAGGGTGGCAGTGCTGAATGAAACAGGTCATCATTTTTTCAAAGCAGCTAAAATCCACATACCAGCGGTCAGTATGTCTGCAGACAGGGAGAGACCTGTCACATGAGTGAAGGTGCCATGCCCAGAGGAAACAAAGTCACAAGTTCACTTGTTCCACATTGCAAATCCTATTCTAGCTGCTTTTGGCAGGTTCCACCCCTATGCAGCCTGGGTTTGTGAAACATAGCCAGATTGACTCAGCAAGGATTAATGAATGTCCAAAGCAATGTTGGGAGGGTCATTCACTCGTACCTTGATGCAGCAAATTGAGCACCTACGATAGTGCTAGGTAATCTTTGCTCAACATCAAAATTGGGGTGTACGTCATATTCCCATCATCCCTTAGCCAGGCACCTGCAGCCCAGGGTTCTGTGTGGCTTTGGGCTGGGCTTGAACTGGCAACCTCAGAAGGACCTAAGCATCCTGGTGCAAGTCTGTGCATGCCTGCCCACCACCCTCGGCAATGGTGCAGTCCAGTCCACATCTCTCAGAGCTACCGCTTCCATGTCAAACTTTTCTATCTGTCTATGAGCTCAAAGTGAAAAGTGGAGATAATCATTTTGCCCTCAGAAGCAGATGCTTCACACACGGCCGTTCTGGCGGGTTCATCTCCAGCTTGAAGATGAGAATTCTGGGTTTTTAGAAGCAACACTCTAATGATCAATTTCACAGGAAGGCCCACCTCTATAGCTCCGCGGAAGATTGCCTGTGTAAATGGGGAGCTATTGCCTATTTCAGAAACATGTCCCTACAATTCCAACCAGTTAAGTAAGACTGATGTCGAGCACACCGACAGCCTTCCGAAGCCACATTAGGAGCTAATCATTTCAGAAAATGTTGCCATAATTCATTTATGGAAACAGGGAGACGATTCCCCAAACAAGAGATAAAGGGAATGAAGTCATAGTCATACTGGGGAAATAAAAGCTCACATTCGTACTTCCTAAACTTAACTGAACTCTGGAGGCACCTTGGCGTAAATCTGCCTTGCAGATTACTCTGCCTCACATATTTTTATCTATTGCAAATAAAGTGGAATTCAGAAGATTGCTTCAGTCATTACACCTCATTTCCGTTTATGGAGGAATCAGGACAACCATCTGAGGGTTCTGTTTAACCAAGAGATGGGCGAAAAGGTTCTCCTAAGGACATTCGATTCACTGCCTTAGATTATAGCTCTTCTGAGTCCTCAGCAGCCCATCGGCCTTCACCCTGCCGTGGGCTGGCTACCCTTCAGGAACACATTTCTACCCTGCGCGTTGCTGTGCCTGGGATGGAAGTCATGGTATCACAGGGCAATAATACTTCCTATAAAACCCTCCCGTGCTTGGGACGACAGGCACTGAATGATGTTATGAAACAGCGTAGCCTTTGTTTAGACCTTTTGAAAACCCAATTTGTCACCTTAGATACAAATGGTCAGCTCTTTGCCACTAAGCATTATTATCAAACATTTTTACACCTGACTATTCAGGTGGCCTTGCTTCTGCATTAATCTGTAGCTCAGTGTATTAGTACTGTTTATAGCAGCTACAATTCATTCTGGGGTTACTATTTGCCCTGTTGTCTCCTGACGCCTTTGTGAATTTCTCGCCCCACCCCCTGCCATTTTTCAGCTGAGAGGACCACGAAAGTAAAGCGACTTGCTTAAGGTTACACGGCTCTAAAGTGGGGGAGCTGAGACTGGAAGCCATGTGTGGTCAGTACTGAATCTCACCCGGCTAACACTTATGCTGACTACGTTCCAGATGCCGGGCTCGGTAGAGGAGATTCAAAGCAGCGTGCAACCTAGTGGGCAGAGGAGACCTGTCTCTGGGTGTGCAAGGCAACTCCGAAAAGGGAGCTTCAAGGTGCGCAAGGGCAAATGCAGTGGGGAGGGAACTGGCTTTATTAATACCCGTGTCAAGCCATGATGATGCCGGGGACATAAAAAACTCTGTAGCTTAGAACGGGGTTGCGGATGACAATCAGAAGCTGCAGCCCCGCAATGGTATGCCCTTAGGTGGTACCCATCCCTAACAATGGCAGAACATGGCTTCCAAAGCGAGGGAGGCTGTCGTGTCGGCACATAGGCTATGGGTCTATTTTCCACTAGACATGCACCATTGTAAGGACTGGCTCCCACGTAATGACCCCTTGCCCTTCTGGAGACTTCGCTGACTTTCTAAAAGCCACACGCAGGGAAGCGATCGTTTTGAAACCCTGGGCTCTGTTCACCGAGAGGCTGACAAGAGCCAGAGGAAGAATTACCAACCTTCCTGCTAATCTGGCTCCTTGTACCGTGCATCAAGCCAACTAGTAAAAATCATTATGAAGTTTTTGCTGAAAGGGCAAGTGTAGAAAAACATGCTTCTAAACAGACTAACAGTCTTTGCCATTTTTCTTCCAACTTGCATACCATCTGTAAATTCCGATTTTTTTTTCCCCCAAAGGGTAGGAAAGAAGTGTGCTCCAGGCACAAATAAATGTTTATAGCTGAGTTATAAACTGAGAATGGTGTGGCTTCAACCAGGCTGGCAGCAACGGAGGTCAAGCCGCACTGACCCACGAGACACCGTGGTGGACCGGCCAGCACACTGGCCGTTCCGACCGCAAAGTCCGGCTTCCCACCGACCTCACCAAGTGACTATTTGGGAAGAAGGTTTCGTTCACATTTGTTCTAATGCTGAGGATTAAAAAAAAAAGGATGAAGTGGTGTGATTGCCTATCTTGACCTTCTGAAGGCAGCTTTTTGCCTTTGGAAATTACAGAGCCTCGTAAGAAGCGGCAGCCGGTAGAGGCCTGTTCCATGCGCCAGCTGAAACACGTCACAGTGACGTCAGAGACAACTAATATTCATGAATCTCTTACTAACTGCTGCATCCCACACACTGTGTTTTACAAGACCTGTCTCATGTCTGCTGGACAGCACGCTTATGAGGGGTGCCGGCTTACAGATGAGGAATCGGAGGTCCAGGGAGGGTGCCTGACCCACTCAGGTTCATGCGGCTGCTCAGTGATGAAGCTGGTGTTTGCATCCAGCCGGACCAGGTCAGAGTCCTGTATTATAGAGAACCTGCTAATGCACAGTGAGTGAGATTATCTTATATCCAACTCACAGTCAGGAATTGAAATAAAACTGATATAGTCATAGTTTGGTCTCTTCTCACTAGCTTCCTATCATCTGTGAACTCCCTGGAGCGACCGAGGAAAGCAGGAACGGGTTTGTGAATGACACAGAGCAGTCAGCAAACGTTTTCTGTAAAAGGCCAGATAGTAAAAGCCTTTTAGGCTTTGGGGGCCTGCCACTAGTCTCTGTTGCAGTTACTTAACTGCACTGCTGTGGTCCAGAAGCGGCCACAGACACTGAATGCCCGTGGCTGTGCCCCAATAAAACTTTATTTGCAAAAACAGGCAGCTGGCCGGATTTGGTCCACCAGCTGTAGTTTGCTGACCTCTGATATGAAGGACACCTTAAATGTAAAACGAATGATAGGTTTTGAGAATGATCCATGGAATTCGACTTGGGAGCTTATTCTTTAAGATCAGTGGAACAAATCGGCTCCACAGATGTGCCCTTTAAAAGCTCTTGCACACTTTGCCTCTGGGCCTAGCCAATCAAACCGGATTCCCTTATGTTATCTGACCTGGTCAGAACACGGTATTGAATCTTTGTTCTCCAGGCTTATCTAATCCCAGATCTATGAAAAAGTGCTCCATGCTCTGGTAACGAAGATGTATGAGTTCATTCCTTTTAACATAGAAACGCACAGAGATGGTGAGTGAGTCTGGCAGTCTGTGGGCTCCCGTTCCTGATCTGAAACCCAACCACCCACCACGTTAAGGTTTCATCGAAAGAGCAAACGGTGGGAAAAAAATAAACCGTGCACAAAAACAAATGGAACAGGGAAGAGAAAGGACAGGGAACATCCCCTTCTCACGGATCAAGCGCTTTGTTCCCACGAACACATCAGAATGTGTAGGCCGCCGTGTCTATTAGATTTCTTTCCAAATCTGAGAAATGTAAACACTCCTAAAGACCGGGTAATGAAATAGCTATCGATGTTACTCACATGTCCGTGTTTTGCTTACATTTTAATTTGCTTCTGCTGGATACTTCCCCGGTAATTGCTTAATGAGATTAACCTTGTGGCCACGTGTGGCGTATCTTGATTAAAACATTATCAGAGTGAAGGATTATTGTACACCACCCCGAAATGGAGGGGGTGTTATTTAATTAACTTATTGCCAATATTTCTTGATTGTCTCTTTGAAACACTGGAAGAGTAGTCAATTGGAATTGATCTAGGTCATCCAAATGTACAAAAACTGGGGAGTGGGAGGGGGGGAGGTCACCGAGTAGAGAAATTCAAACCTAAGGTCACTTTCTGTACAAGAGGTAGCCAGGTGTGAGAAAATTAAAACCTTCCCAGTAGTTTCTTTTAAAAGCAAACTTCACAGCACGTGAAAGAAGGGATCCAGTGTCTTCAGTCACCAGAAGAGCACTGTTGCGGTGTCCAGAAATGAGACGTTCAGAGTTTTGCTTTGTCTGTAAGTGATTTTAAATTCTCACCCCTTTTCATAAGAGTCCTATTGACAAAATTTATTAGACGATGATTCAGCCACCTTTTTTTGTGTGTCTGTCTCATGACTCATTTGGAAAACAGCTGAACTGGTGGTGTTACGGGACGTACGCAACATTTTCGAAAGCGTATGGCACCCGAGAGAAAACGTTCTAGTCTTTCCAGAGACACCGCGGAAAGCAGTTCTTCATCAGCAACTTAGAGGCAGCCTCCTCTCCATTAGGACCTACTCTCGGCGGGAGTCTTCCCCATGCTCTGTGGGAGATGGTGTGGGATGCTCATGCATTGTTACGGATGGGAGGACTGGCTGGGCTTAATCTGTAGAAGTTCATGCCTATCAGTGGCCCCCTTTTGTGAAGGACAACGAGGTAAAAAGAGTTCGTCTATAATTTCAGGATGTATCCGCGCTTAACAGGCATTTCCGTGTCTGAGGATAGGATAGGTACAGCCCCTTTCAAATACGTATTATGCATTCTTCTCAAAGGACAGGGTGCTGCCCTGTAGATTCAAGGACATTTGTGGATGAAGTATAAGAGAGACCCCTGAAGCGGGGGTTCTCAAAGAGCATCACTGTGACATTTTGGATGGGACAGCTCTTCCCATCCTACAGGCCTACACAGGACTGTAGGGCCTGTTCTGTCTTGTAGGATGTTTAATATCATCTTGGGCTCTACTCACTAGATGCCACTTGGGACTATCAAAATTAATGTCTTCAGACCTTGCCAAATGTCCCCTGGAAGGAAAAGATGACCTGGCTGAAAACCTCAGTCACAAAAGAAACCAAGTCCTGGAGGGGAAGAGATTGAAATCCGAGGCCAACACGTTTAGCTCAGGGCCTTGTGGTCGGTTACGGCAGGACGTGATCGGTTAAGACAGAGTCGCCTTTTCATTTTTAGGAGCAGTTTCAGTGACCTGATCATAGAAAGCGCATCATTTCACCCTCAGATGAAAGTTTTTCATGCCTGCTTAAAGGTAATTTAGTGTGATGATTAGGATAGATGAGTTGAACAGTTAGGAAAGATGGGATGAAAAGAGAAAAAGTGGCACTCGAAGCATTAGGACAGCCTTGGGGAGAAAATTCCAGCAACATGAGCATCTCAGGATGACCAATGTACACCTGTCGGGGAAGGCAAATTCTAGCATCTTCTCTGTGGAAGATGACTGACCTAAGGAAGTTCCAACAAGCTTGCCCAAAGATGCACAGGGCACAGACTGAAGTCCCGCTTTGCACCCGGTTGCTTATGTGATTTGGGGTAAGTTTCCCAAACATCCTGGGCCTCAGTTTCTCTGAGATAATTCTCTTCCCTCTAGACTGGTTGACCTGACACTATGCTAACCTGGCCTGCAATAGGTGCACCACAAATGTTAGTGTCCTTCCCACCTTTGGCAGGTCCTGGAGGGGCGTTATAAGAAGCGTGGGAGCGAAACACTGCATGCCTGGAGAAGCCCGCCCGTCTGTGACTTCCTTCCGAATTCGGCAAGCCTAACTGTGCCGCTGGCTGCTATTGTCTCTCTTTTCTTTCTAAAGGTGGAAGCTCTTTAATAAATTGCATGTATAAGTGATCTGTATTAGAATATTATAAATGTCCCGTTAGTCCATTTCTCCCCATGATGCACAGCAGACACCTTCTATTTTAGTTGCTAATGAAGGGCTAGACAACTCAAAAAAAAATGGTGCAAGAATAATAATTTTGCTCTGTCCCGTACCTTCCATCCCTACCTCCCCGTGGTTTTGTTTGCTCTCCTCCTTCTTAGCACCTTGTTAGCACCTTTTTTTCCCCTGCAAGCATACAGCTGCCTGATTGCTTCCATAAATACTCCCATTGTCCCCTTCACTGTACTTAGAAGAGCAGCTTTGTTCCTCGGTTGTCAAAACTCCTTTCTATTCTCTTCTGAATCCCAACGGCTCTGAGCCTGAGTCCTTATCTTTCAGGCTCCGCCTGGCTGGGTTTCCCCCCTGGGGAGGCCGCCTCTCCCCACCGAAGAGGCCTCTCTCTGCTCTGGACTTCCTCCACCAGGATGGACTTTCTCCAGCTGCTGCTGCGGCTTCTGCCCAGGCCTTGGGATGCTTTCAAGCAGCTCCGGAGCCCGCCAGGCGCTGCAGATAGCATAGGTATGCAACGTCGTTGTGAGCAGGCACCGCGCCAGCTCCGGGCCGCAGCCAAACAGAGCTAACAGACAGGAACAGCAAACAGCTTCTAACGGGGGGACTTCGGAAAGGCGCCGCCGCCCCCACCCCTTCTTTCTTTTTCTTTTTGTGTACCTTCCAAGATTTGGATTAGAAAACCTGAACCAGCTGGCGAGAGCGCTGTATTTCCCGGGGACCTGGAGGGGGCCAGCGGCAGCTGTAACCTCACCTTTGCCTCCAGATGGCATCGTTGCCACATCATCGTTTCCTGGTAACCCGGTCCTGATGCCATTGTTGAAGGTGTGTCCATCTGCCGGCTGGAGTTGCCAGTTGAGCCCGAGCAGATGCATGGCTGCAGGAGAGACAAAGTCACAAAAATGTGAATAGATAATTCAGCAATGCAAATGTCAGGGGGAGGGCCAGGTGTCTTTTCCAAGCCGTTGCCTTTTAAGGAAGCTGCTGTTCAAAAGTGGCCGGCCCCAGGCTGCAGGGAATAACAGCTAAATACAGTAAACGGGCAGCTCTGGGTGGTTAGGTCTCCTCTCCTGCTGCTGTTCACAGCCTGGAGGGGTGGGGGTGAGGGTCCCTGTGGTGGGCAGAGGAGGGAGGGGGCAACAGCCCAGACCTTCCAAGTGGCGCCACCACGGAGGGCAAAGTGCTCCTTTGGAACCACCATACAGGGTACTGCCCCCCCCCCTTCCAGGCTTTCCTGCCCTGGGGTGAGGTTGTTCTTGGACTAGCAGTCTGGGGCACTGACGAGGAGTCCCCCAAACTACTCAGAATGTCAGTCAGTTTTAAGATGAAGCTTCTGACATGGCACAGGCCTGCTGGTCTACACAGACCTGAACAGAAACACCATGAAGCACCTCCCCCCTCCGCCTACCCCCGCGCCAAACACAACCCCCCCATTTCAAACTTTAAAAATACCTTTCCTGCCCTGGCTGGTGTAGCTCAGTGGATTGAGCACGGGCCTGCGAACCAGAAAGATCGCGGTTCGATTCCCAGTCAGGGCACATGCCTGGGTTGCAGGCTGGTTCCCTGCAGGCCAACTCCCAGCAGGGGATGCACGAAAGGCAACCATACATTGATGTTTCTCTCCCTCTCCTTCCCCTCCAAAGATAAATAAATAAATAAAATCTTTAAAAAAAATACCTTTCCTTTCTACCCCTATTCATGGGGTAGGTGAATACTTTATAGCCCATCAAGAAAAAAGCTTGGGTGTGGGGGTGGAATGGGGTCCTTTTCTGAAAATATCACCATTCTTCCCTTCTCTTTACTCCCCCGCCCCCCAGGAAAAAAAAATCCGCTTGACTGCAATGCAGGGGGAGACAGTTCCGAGGCAAGAGGCACAGCCTCTTCTCTTTGCCCAGGAGACAAGCACATCTGCGCCCTGCTGCTCTGTTGCTCCGTGCACCCCAAAGCCCAAACTCGAACCTCCGTCTGGTCCCCCTCGTCCCTCTGTCTGCCCCAACTCCCCACTGCCCAGTTGGATTAGCAGACTCAACACGCCCCAGTCTCTGCCGCTTCTCCATGCCCTGTTGGACCACATGCAGCAGAAGGCGACACCCAAACAACCTGCGTTGGAAACAATTTGCTTCCTTTGCAAATTGAGGAGGAGTTCATTTCCCTCCCTATTTCCCCTTCCAACAATAATCGCGCCAAGCATGCCTGGCATTTCCGCCGGACACAGGCTGACGCGGTTGCTATGTGTGCATCGCCGCGGCAGGAGAGCAAGGGCCATTGACAGGGATGGTGCGGGGATGGGAGAAACAATTAACCACAGGAAACACAATTAACAATGCTGAGGAAGCTGTTCACACAGCAATTAATTCTGCATGCTTGCCGCTGCTGCTTCGGGTCGGCTGCATTCCATTCAGGTTAAAAACCTACCCTACGACAATGCGGCTCAGACTGACGGCTGTATATGAAGGTGGCCAGGCGTCCCCGCGTGGTGTGGATTCTGGCTTTTTCCCCTCAACGCTGCCAGCTCAGAACACTGGGTTGTTTTTAGACACAACTCGGAAGGGCAAGGCCCACCGATGCCACCCTTTGAGATGATACACACTAATGTGAATGGGTGGCATTCCCTGTACACTTTCTGTCAAGGTGCCGCCCGATTTTCCTCTGCAGTTTCTCCACTGTATGTAGGTCACTTCCTTGAAGAGACACTACCAGCAACTGCCTCGAATAATGACGTATTTTCTCTGTACAGAGGTCAGGAAATGAGGACGGATGACCGTGGTTTCAAGGTAACGACAGCTTCTGATGTGTGCTTACCAGGGGAAGGGAACCAAAGAATTAGCTATTTTACAAGGATTTTTTAAAAAAAGTGTTATGATGGGGTTATCTGGGCTTGCACTGAGATGAGGTTCTTTGGGGGCGGGGGCGTTTCTGTGTTTTAAGATGGACTCGTACAGGTACTGCAAGTGCGGCTGCAGCTGAGGCCTAACAAAGCTTTGCATTTCGTATCAGTAAAAGGAAGCAATGGGTCCATCAAGAAGAGAAGACTCGACCTCCCCCGGGGCCCCATCGGTATGAAAACCCTGCTCAGAACCGCTCCCTCTCACAGGTCTCAGTCTTTCGTCCCAGGCAGAACACACTGCCCCCTCCGCTCAGGGAGCACGGCCAGCAAATGACGCCCGAACCCTCCTGCACGTGTAAGCTTGGCGTTCATGAGACGGTGTTCTCTCTGCTCTCAAAGGTGCCTGCTCGCCCTAGCTTTTCGTTTCGGGCCCCACAGAATCTATTTTACTTTTTTAAAAAAGCATTGTGAAAACAAGATAACCAGAGACGGGGCGAGGGAGAGGGGCTAGGGTCAGAGCAAGAGACCAGCTTCTCAGAGAACTCCCAGAGGTAGACAGGAAAGAGGAGAAGGTGAGACGGAGCTGGGAGAAGGGGAAACCCAAGTCTGCCCACCAGCTCCATCCTCCCAGGGAAGCAACGCAGCAAAGATGAAACTCAAGTTTGGGCATATTTTCTGTTGCTCAGCCGAATGTTAAATAAATAAGTGAGAAATTATAGCCGGGAAATAACCACCTCCTCTTGTTTTTTTTTGTTTTTTTTGCGGGGAAGGGGCAGAGTCTGAAATAGGCTTTTGTTTACATTTTTTCCTCCCTTGATCAGAGATTCCTTCTCTTTTTCTTGACAAGAAAATGAGAGTCTTTTTCCGGCCTGTGGGAATGGGTGGAAGGGTCCTCAGGAGAGAGACCCGGGGTGGGGGTGGGGGTGGGGGCTGTGAAGTCAACCCGTTTCCAGACTAATGAGACCTCTGTTCCTCATTTTGCTTTTGCTCTGTCCTCTGGCTGAGGCTGAGAAACCTGTCAGCCACAGCCAAACTCCCCTTTTGCCTTTTGTAAAGGTTTCCCTTGGCTGGGAGGATCGCGGCTGCTGGGGGACAGAGGCAGGTTCAGCCTCTCTCTGTGCCCCAGCAGGTCCCACAGAGGACCTCCAACATAGAAGGTGCCCCCTCTATGTTTGTCAGAATAGGTGATGCCACGTGGGGGAAGATGGGGTGGGGGTGGGACTGTAGGACATTATACTCTTGGACGAGCCTGCAAAGAGATGCTGTTTTGATGACTGTGTATCAAGACATGTGGCCGGTCCTTGAAGCCCTTCCATGGCCGGCTCTGGGGGCCTTTCTCTAGACATTAGCCTACCTGAGACTCCTGGCTTGCCTTCGAGGTGGGGACTGTCATAATCCCAGGCTCATGGGTGAGGAAACAGGGGCTACAAAGCGTGATCACAGGGGGAGTCTGGAATCAAAGCAGGATGACTCCGTGGGAGGTAGCCGACTCCTTCATATGTCCCGGTGATGGGATTACACATTCTGGGTCGCAACAGGACCCCAACAAACCTAGTCTCCTTTTTGCAACTTGTGACAATCTCAGCGGGGTTGAGGAGTGACTGTTTTCTATGTTGCGTACCCCCCTCCTGAAGGGGGCATTATTTTCTCATCTTGTTGAATTCAGATGTGGGCCTGTGACCAGGCAGCATGCGTTTCACACGCTTCTTTTCCCCTCCCAGACCGTCAGTCAGCCCCATCAGCCTGGGTCTTGAGTGAAGAAGAGACCATGGCTTGGAGCCATGGCTGACCAGTGATGCAACAGCAGAATGAGCGAAGAAATACACTGGTACTGCTGCAAGCCATGGAGAGTTTGGGGTTGTTTGTTACAGCAGCATTCCTGAGACTATCTGGACTGATATATTCGCTCGTAGGGAAAGTGAGAAATTCCGTTTTTCTGCACCAGGTCACCATGCATTCCTCAAAGCTATTTACTTACAGGGTGTGAGTCCTTTCCAAAACCCAGCCGGGGAGAGTTAGGACACGTGGAGGGCCACGGCGTTTGGCTCTATGAACAACAACAAATAGCTCTTTAAACATTATGTCCTGGTATCTCTGACTGTGGTCCACTCTCAGAATCAGATTGAGAAAGCAGAGGAGCCTCCGAGGAGTCAGAGCTACTGCTTCTTTGTCTCGGGATCGTGGGCGAACACTGGCCTCATCGATGCATAACTTATGTAATAAGACATCCTGGCTGCAGCGGATGGGCCCCACTCCTACACACACGCGCCAGCAGCTTGTCCCAAAAGGTGCTGTTCAGACCATCTTAGGGTCAGAAGTGAAATGAGTTTGGGAGGCCCTTTCCCTGATGCTTCTCACCCCCGCTGGCAGCCAAAATGCACAATTTATCATGATTTGACAGGCTCCGCTCCAGAGGGACCCTTGGACAGAACGGTGGGGCTCCACGGGTCAGCGAGGATGGAACAGGGAAAGGCTCCAAGTGGAGGCTCGTGGAATCCAGGTGGCAGCTGGGAAATCAGCCTCGGCAAACAGAGGAGGCAGCCAAACTCTGCCAAGTTTCCCTCTGGCTACGTGGAGAAAACGCCGTGGAGCGCTGCGCGCGCACCGAGGCAGGATGGACAGACCTGCACACGGAGCCCAGGTACTGCAGCAAGAGCAAGAAACAGGCCCCCCTGGAGTTAGGCCAATAGTTTCCAATTGCAGTTGCCTGGGGTTTTTTTGGGCATCAGATGGGCTCTGAAAGAAATACTCAGACAAAGCACAAGCAGAAGAATGGGAAGGGGTTTGGGGTACAGGTAACAAAATTCCCCAGCTGCCACAAGGATAGGAGATTACAGTCCTCGAATAGTGGCAGCTTGGAATAGGAGCTGCCTGAAACAGCAGTTTAGGGTGCAGGTGAGCCCTGCTGGGTGCCACTTAGAAGCTCCCACCTTCGTTGGCTGGCAGAGGATCGACCTGACAAGGGAGTGGATCGATACACCAGCCATGTTTCCCAGGGAGCTGCTCAGCCCCGTTTATCGAAGATGGCGAAGTGGGGGTCACAGAAGCTCTGGGTTGGCTGACAAGGCGCCGGGGAGCAGGCTTGTTGACGCACAACATGAGGAAGACCCGGGGCTTTCCCTTTGCAAATGGGAGCCTTTGGGTGATCGGAGCATAGGGGGTGGCAGTGGGGGAGCCACCCCTGCTGGGTGTAGTGGCTCAGCGTGGTCAGGCTCATGGGGCCTTAGAGATGGGGCAAGTCCCCTGCAGAGACCAGGTCGGATGATGGGAAAGGTCAGGGCTGGGGCTCCTTGCTCCCTCATTAGTCAATGTAGTCAACAATGTTAGACTTCCCTGCGAAGCGCAGCCAATTCTGAAAGCGCCACTATGCAGAGACAAGGACCCCAGTAAAACCATCGGGGCCCCAATGTACAAGTGCTCACTCTCCACCTGGGAAGGCCACCTGCGAAGCCACTTTTGCAAGCAGGAGTGAAAATAAACACACGCCGGTGAAGCTACCCAACGACGTGGGGAAAATGAACCTTTATGTTGGCAATGCGCCAGGTATTGAGCTAATTAGGTTAATTTATTTGTGTGTTTTTTAATCATTCAACAAGTATTCATTGAGCCCCTACTGTGTGTTATCTGTGTCCTTGGCACCCAGAATAAAGCGGTTAACGGGTTCCTTGTTCTCATGGAATGCACCCTGGAGCGGGAGACCTACAAACTAACCAGGTGAGTGACAGGTGGAGGGAGTACAGGGTCAGGGCGTTCCAGGGTGTGGGGGATGGAAGGAGAAGTTCTTCTGTCTAAATGAGGACTGGCCAAGGATGCCGTCTGTGACCGTGGCCTAAAGGGAGTGAGAAAGCGATTCACACTGGGGAGGAGCACCTGAGGTTGGCACAGACTGAGCGGCTTCTCCTGGAGTCAGATGGGACAGCCCCGAGGGTTCTCAGGAGGACGAAAGCTCATTTATTCCCATCCCCTCCCTGTGAGGTGGAAACATCACCAACATGGAGGAAATCGAGGCTCAGGGAGCTTAAGTGACTTGCCCACGATCACTGAGCCTGGAGGTGGGGAATGGGGGCTTCAGACCTAGACTGGTGATGATGGCAGAGGCGGAGCTGCCAACCCCCCCACTCTCCTGCGGCGACTCACTGGGGGTCCTCCCAGTCAACCAAGCCTGAGTAACATTGCCCCGGGCAGTGGGGCAACAAAATCCTTAGCAACTGCTGTTGAGGCTTGCTCAGAAACGCACACCGGCTCTGTGAGCAGTGCCCGGGCCCCTTTAGATACGCCCAGCCTGCAGTTCCCCTGGAAGAACGGTCGGGGAACTGCAGACTGGGCTCCGCCCACGGGAAATGAAGCTGTCTTCAGTGTGCAGCCAGGCTGACTGACAGTATTTGGGGGTTCTCCCTCCTCAGAGCCCGGTGAGGGGACACTGCCACACGTTAATGGGACCCGTCTGAGGGATGCTGTCAGTGCCAGGGTGACCTGATTAAAGGAAGACACAACAACACCATGAAGGATGACATTCTTGGAAATGTCTTAAGTCTCAAAGGTGTTTAAAGCATTGAAATCTTAAAGGAGTTAAAAAAAAAATCCCTCCCTAACTGCCTCGGTGAAGTGATTTTTTGTTTCCCCTCCCGCTGTATTATCACACACTAGATGGAGTGGATTTTCCGAGCACCGCAGGGAAGTTACACCCCCAAGTCCCTCGGCTAGCAGTGGGACATGTGTGCCTATTGTCCCAGAATGCTCTGCAAACTGACTTGCTTGCACCCGGCGTCCAGCTTGCATCTCCCAAAACAGTTGCAAAGCGTATGGTGCAGGAAGGACACGGGAGAGGAAGGAGGAGTCACAGATGATGCCAGAATCCTGGCAGGACCACTGGAGAAGGGGGGGAGGGGCTCTGGAGAAATGCACCCGCACTCACACCTCCACCTGCACTCCCGTACCCTCCAGCCATGGGGCTAAAACGGCCATTGGGGGATTTGGTCTGTGCCACCCACATCTAGTCCCTTGCAAACACAGTGGGGGGGCTTTCTGTCTCCTCCCGCATGTGCGCCCTGGGAGTGAAACAGCATTTGCACGAGGCAGCGCCGGGTCCAGGGAGCAGCATGTTCTCGAGACAAGAAGAATCCACACGGAGGGACCTGCGCATTAATCTACTGTCACGAACGGCTCAGGATGGTACAGCAAGTAGGAAGTGGTACGAAATTAATCAATTTCTGTGTGTGGAGGGAAAAAATGGGGCTCCTTGCAGCTTCAGGATGTATCACCCCTGGTATCATCCCTACCCCCGACGTCCCTGCGGACTCACTGCAGGTGGCCACAGCCGACATTGGAAGCACAGTGCCCAGTGAGCTCAGGCGACTTCTAACGAGGCCCCCTTGCTCTCAGCATCACCGGGCAGATCGATACGTGAGACAGATGCGTGCTCCCAGCCACTTTCTGCCTCTGTGCCAAGTCTCCTGGACTGGAGCCGGGAGTACTGGCCATGCTGGTCCCATGTCCCCTGGTCCACTGAGCCAGCCCATCCCAGGGCACATAAACACAAGCCTGGAGCCATTCTCCACACAGGCTATCAGTCACCACCAAAACTAGCCCTCTCCTGTTCTGCTTTTCCCAGGAAAGAAATAAAATAAAAGCCTTTCTTTCTCCAAGAAAGGACCCATGTGATCAAAACACCTTTAGAGAATGATAATATCGGGAGGCTTTATTCAGCAAATAAATCATGGTCGGGTATTTTAAGAGCTTTTGTGATAGCAAAACACATCCCCGCAATCCATACACAGACAGCTAGACGCACCTTTCTCCACCTCCTCCCCCGAAGCTTGTCATTCAGCCTGGACGGCCGGAATGATGTTTTTCTCTAAGAACTGCAACCCACAGCCCATTAAAGAGGGGGCCCGATCCACAAGACCCCCAACTACAAAGGAAGGGCGATGCAGGCAGCCTGCGGCAGGGGGCCCCTGCAAACCCAGGAAGCAGACATTGTGAATGTTTCTGAGGATACGATGTCGTATTGATCGGTAGAGGTGCCATGTGCGTGGGAACAAAGAGGGAGAACTCTCCTGCGGAAAATAGCCTTCTGCGGGAGTGGTGAGCGGGGGCAGGGAGGTGGCAATTAGGGCACCCGGCCACACTCTGTTCCCAGGGCACTGTCTTCCTCCCCTAGGCTGCAGCCAACACGGGGAGGAGGATCTGGACTCACTTCCCTTCTTGAGTCCCTGGCAGCCCCCAGCAAACTGTCTCCAGCCAGCCTTCGCCTTGAACCCTGGAGCTGCAGCCAAGTGGTTTGAGACCAGCAGCCCAGGCAGGGAGGCCTTAGGAATAGGGCAGAGAAGGAGGTAGGTTCGTTCCCACCAGGGTTTGAATCCCCCTACCACTACGTGGGTGCCCCTGTGCAGGCTTATTTACCTCTCTAAGTGTCACTCTCCTTAGCTCGATAAAAGCTAACGTGCAAAGTACTGACTCAGGGTGGTGCATGTGCCCAGTGCTTTACAAGCATTGCCTTAGTTACCCTTTGCATGGAACCCAGAGGCAGCTACTGTTACCATTCCCATGTCACAGATGAGAGAATGGAGGTGGAGAGGGGTCGGGAAACTTGCCCGCACTGCCAGGGCTGGTAGCTGGAGCAGCTGGTTGCAGGCCCCGGCAAACACTCTCCGCCATGTGTCCTTGCTGTGTGACTATGTCCCCACGGTTGCTCGAACCAACCTGCAGAGAGGGGTCTGTGCAAAGGAGGCAAGGATCTGGGAGCATCGGACACATAGGGGGCAGTGCAGAAACGAGTCTCACTTCCTGCTGGGTCTCGGGTCATTGTGTCATTTCAACAATGCACCCTTAGCGTGCGCCAGGCACTCATGTTACCATATGTGTGTGTTACTTTTGCATTTTACAGGCGAAGAAACTGTGGCTCAGAGAGCTAAAGGAACAGGCAGCTGGGAAGCAGGAGAGGTGGGATTTGAGCCTGAGCCGTGTGGCACCTGACACCTGAGTACTGCACCTTCCCAGTTCCTGGCAGGACAACCGTCAGCTCAGGTCCCACACCGAGGCAGACTGGGGCTGCATTCTTGCCTCATTTGCATAAACCCTGTGTCAGAGAAACCTTCCTGGCTTCTTTCCTGCCTCACCGCGAAATGGCAAAACCACAGGCAAGATGGGTTCCAAGGTCACATAGTCCAGACCTTTGCTGGACAGACGATGACCTTGAGCCCTACTTCGGTGAAACGACTTGCCCAAGGTCTTGACAACTGAAGACCGGGTGGCCCGGGATGGGATCTTGGTCTCTTGACTCTGTGGTTTTCTCTCTGCTGTCCTGTTCCACCTCCTTAAAGACAGAGAATTCCGAAGCCTGTGGTCAACACCACGTCTTATTGAAGAGAAAATGAGGGACTGCAGAGAAGGCTGCTTCTCTCACCCACTCAAGATTTTTATTCCTACTAGTTGCGAGGGAGGGCATGAGCAGAAATAACCTGTTAATAAATTAGTCGACCAAAGAGGCATTATGATCCTTTCTGATCCCAAATTCATTAGATTGGGTTTTTATGACAAATTACTTCGACCGCAGACTCATTCACAACTAGGATCGAAAATCACCATTTCTCTATTTCTACCTAGACCAACAAGGCCACGGTCGATACGGACGTGTTCTCTCCTGCATGTGAACTCGGTCATGTTTTAGGAGGGAGAAACGCATTGAAGAAATAAGGACATTGGGCAAATCCTGTACCTAATTCTCACTTCAGTTTGGTCATTTGTTCAGCGGAGCCAAATGAGGCACAGAGGGAGGGGAGGCTGCCCGTGTTCTTTTCAATTTTTAATTTTTTGACATGGTCTGCTCAAGATTTTTTTTAAACTCTCAAGTCAAAAATCTTGTATTAGCAAAGTGAGCTGGATCTTTCACTTAAACAGTTTTTAGTTAAGTGGATTGCACAGGCCTAACCCGAAGCACTTTAAAAACTTGATTCCAATGGAAAGAAACAGCGTGTTAAAAAAAATTAGTTCTATCTCTCAGGGCCTTATCGGGTAGCGGGAAATGAAATTCCCAGAAATACAGTAGTCCTGGTTCTCTGATATGCTAATATCGACATGGTCAGCTTTCATTGGGAGAAAGAGAATCTGGAGCAAAACCAAAGGCTATTTTCTTTTTGAAATGCAGGCCACCTGTAGCCATAAAAAAGGAACCACATTTTCATCTGCAATTAAATAAATGACACAATTAGACTTACTTTGAGTTTGTGACAATTTACTTAATAGAGCTAATTTCAGGGGTTTTATGTGATACTCAAGTCCCACTTCTTTCCTGCTAAAAGTACACATTTTTCTCAACAGGTAGCAACACTGTAACTGCCTGTAACTGCTGTGGCATTCTGGCTTGTAAGAAGCACTCAATGACAGCAGAAAGACATATGACATGGTTCATAATTAACCTCCCTCCTCCCTTTTCCTCATGCTCCCGAGCCCCCCATAATTCTGTGGAAGATAGCAGTCCAGTGCACCCCAATCCATCTGCAGCTGGGGGTCAGTGTCTCCTCTGATTCCTGGGAGAGACGTTCCCTCTCACCTGCGTGTTCGGAGCTCCAGAAAGATGAAGCCGCTTGTAAAGGTCTCCAACTTGTTTTTATTATTTCAGTCTTTGAGGCTTAAATTTCTAAATATATTCCCTCCTGGTCTTCTCTGATTCCATTTAATCTTTAATGTAATAGAAGGCACTCCTGAGGTAGGTATTATATTGTCCCCATTTTACAAATGAAGAAAATGGAGCTTAGTGCACTTGTATGACCTGCCAACGTCAAGGGTGGCCAGACTTACTCTTCTTAGTCTGCTAAATCTGCGTGACTCCCGTAGTGAGGACTACATCTCAGAGCCAGGTCCATCCTTCCACAGTCCCAGGAACAGCCCCCCTGAGGAAGCAGTATCCTCAGATCCTCCTCATTCCCCCTGCCCCTCCCCCCAATCTATCCCAGGAAGCAGCCTGGGGTCTCTCCTCCCAATCCCCTACCTTTAAACCCACAATGCCATCTGCTTCGGGTCCAAGAGAAACTACAACACGAGCCTCAGATGGGACTTAACATTTCCTAGTAACCACGTTAAATCGGTAAAAGTGAATTTAACAGCACGTTTTGAACCCAGGGTGTTCAAAATATTGTCAGTTCATATGCAGTCAACATACAAATCATTGCTGAGATAATTCCCCTTTTTATTTTCTTCTGCACAAAGTCTTCCAAATCTGGTTCATGTCTGACGCTTGCAGTTAGTTTCTCTCAACTCAGATGCTAAATTTCCATTGGCTGAAGGGAGATGTGGTCCTGCCAGAACAATACACGTGTGGTAAACAGAAGATATTTGTATTGCTTTGGCTTTAAAATGGACATATTACAGTGAAATAAAGTAGAAAATGAAGTTCTTTGGTCGCACTGGCCATGTCTCCAGGGCTCAGTGGCTGCGTGTGGCAACTGGACGAAGCTGTTTCTAGACCACACGGCTTCACGGGGTTCCCGCAGGCTGACGTTCTCCGCTGCGCGCGGGGGGTATTTTACACCCATACCTCTTACAGCATGTACAGCTTTCCCTGAGAATTATTCACTGGTCACCCTGGCTCCCCCTCTCCCAAACTTTTGGCCATGAGCACATTGAGGAGTGAGACTGAGTCTTCATCCGCCCTTCTTGAGTTTGTGCCAGTTACCAAGTATCAGGGTTAGGACATGGTGGGTCCAAGGGTTAGTTACTGAATGAAAGAATGGCTTGGCAACCGGTGTTTTAAAAAATGCAATTCACTGAGGCCTTCAGGGTTCCAGGCTAAGGATAACACAGTGGTCACAAGTTATACACAATATCTATCGAGCTGTGACTTCGTGCCAGGCTCGCAGTTACCACCTGCTTTCAAGGCATTTCTCATTTACTCACCCTCACCCCAATCACCTTAGAGGCCGGAATTGTTATTCCCACTTTATAGATGAGAAAACTGACGCTTAGAGTGATTAAGTAACCTGCCCACTTTCACACCGCTACTCAGTGCTAGAGCCAGGAACATGAAGATGTATCTCCCACCAGTCGTCATCCACAATCATCACTAAACCTGACGGTTCACCGGTGCTATTTTCTCACCACATTTGAAGATCAGTCCCCCCTTCGAAAAACTTTACTCTGTTTCACCTCATCCCAAAATAATGGCTGTGAGATGAAAAGCTTGACGGATTCATGACAAGGTTTGGTGATGTGTTCATATAAACACGTCATGATGGAAATAATGCCGGCCCCCACCCCACACAAAGCCATAGTGTGTGCACCACCAGTGGAGAGTTCGCGTCCTTGGGGGAACCCTGTCCCCCGCTAGATCACACCCGACAAACACTTGTCTTCCTTGTCCCCAAGGACCCACCGCGATACCCGCGCCTACCCAGTCCTCTGTGGTGGCCCAAGAGAGAAAAACACTGGCAGCAATGGGGGAACGGGCTGAGCAGATGGCTCCCCCTGCCTGTCTTATCTTATTATTTTTAACTGTACAAAGCAAGGCACAAGCAAACCAGGAGACCTAGCCTCCCACACCCTCTGCCTCGAGGGTTTTCTTCACTTCTTCAAGGCCAGAGGACAAAGACGACTTCAGAGGATCTGCCTCTGCGCGGGTCGGTCCATCCTGCTGGGAGCTTTCCCATGTTAGGCCAGGGCGATGTCCGGAGAGGCTGGCGGCTGCGAGAGTCCAGGAGGCCTTCTGCTCCCTGCTTGTTCCCTCTCAGGCCCGAAGGGAGTGGGGTCGCCACAGCCCAGACCACCACAGCTGTGTCCCTGGACATCCCAGCCTTTCCCTAGTTCTTAGATTCACCAGCAACCAGTGAGCACCCACTATCCCCAGAGGCTGCAAACTCTCAGTGCCGTTTTCAATGAGCACAGCGAACACCCATGTAGGTGCTTACTGTGTGGTAAATGCTGTCCTAAGACTTTTACACGTTCAGGCAAAAACTGTCATTTTTTTTTTGTAGAACGGATATGGTAGAATACCAGTGATTTTATAGGATCCAACTTAAATATACTAATGACTTCAGACAATACCTCTAGGACAGATGCTTTCATCACATCCAGTTTCTGCTGAAGAAACTGGGGGACAGAGAGATCAGGTAACGTGACGAGGCCATGGTGTTAGGAGTGGCAGAGCTGGGCTTTGAACTTGGGGACTCTGGATCAGGGTCTTAACTGCACCCCTTTGTGACTCGTGCAGTAAAAGTGCCATCTTCTGTCTGAAGGCTAGACTACATTTCAGGTGCACTGTGGGTAAATGGTACACTTCCGTGGAAATAATGTCACGTGGCAGTCAGAGCAGCTTTGGCTCGGGCAGAGCGAGCTTCAAACCCAGGGTGTGGGCCTGGCTCTTAGCATCTGTGAGGCTCTGGGGAAGTTTTGCCTTTTGTTTTTCAGCCTCTCAGACCCTCAGTTTCCTCATCTGTAAAATGGGGGTATTGAAACTCCCTAGTTTACAATGGGGTGGTCACATTCAATAAAATAAAGTGTGGAAATCACAGCTTGGGACAGAGCTAAGGGCCCCACAGACAACAGTGATTGTGTAGACTGGCCGGAAAGAACATTGTCTGGAGAAAAACCGGTTTCAGACTCCAAGCAGCTAGGTTACCAGTAGATAGCCCGCTCCTAAAGTGGGGAGGGCCTGCCATCTTGAAAGAGAACCATAGAATCCTTGCACAGAAATACTTAAGGTGCATCTCTCCCAGAGCCATTCTACAGAGGAGGCTGCAGAGACCTGGAAGGGTATCACACCTTGGCGGAGAGGCCACGCACCACCGCTGAGAAGCATGCCCCCCGATCTCCTTTGCTCCTGCCTCCTGGCACTGACTTCTGAAGCCACCCTCTTGGTGTGAGTTGTTACAGAGGAGCCCCGGCCCTGCTGACCCAACTCACACATCTCAGGCACATGTGGTATTGGTGGCCACACGAAGCTGTGGTTGGGAGGTGCAGCTGGGAGGGAGAGGAAGGTGAGTGTGTGTGTGTGTGTGTGGTGGGGGGGACAGGGGGTAATCTACATGATTTCCACCAACCTCCTCCAAAGAGGCTTAAGTAAAAACAGCGAGTGTCCTATGCAAATGCAGTTTTAAAGCAAGCTGGCCCCCACCTCCCTCTTTCCACTCAGATTGCCACTTCTAATCACCTCTGTTCATATTCTGGAGAAGGTCATGGTGTCAAAAGCACATTAAACAGCAATACTTTCTGTTGTGAACCTGGTATCTGCAGATGCAGGGCTCTCACAGGGTTAGCTTTGACACTGCCACAGGGCAGAGGTCGTGTGGGGCTGGAAGGCTCAGGGAACAGGCACTCGGCCCCCCCGCATCCCCCCCACCCCAGACCAGTGGTGTCAGGCTGTGGCTCCCAGACCAGCAGCATCAGCACCCTGAGGGCTTGTTGGAAATGCAAATTACTGGGCCTCATTCCAGATCTGCCAATCAGAAACTCAGGCAGGGGTGGGGCCTGGGTAGCTGTGGACTAACAAGCCCTGCAGCCGATTCTGAGGAATGCTGAGGTTTGAGAACTGCTGGTGTTGAACACAGCCGGGGCTGACAGCAATTCATGGAAGAGGACCTAAAGGAAGGAACGGGCTCCAGCCGTCCATTACCAAGAAGGCGGAGGAGGTGAGAGATTCCCCATCGCCTGCCCCCCTGGCACACTTGGTCTCTGTCTGCACGTGGAGAACAACCGAGCAGTGGGGAAGATGCAATATGGAAAAGGGATGTTTCCGCCAGGGCAGGAAGCTGGAGAGAATGCCAGACCCCAGACTCGGGCCACAGTGAAATGGGGAAGCAGGTGACAGCCCCTTCTGCCAGTCCAGATGACCAGTTACCAGAGAGGCTCACTGCCACCTCTGAACTTAGTAGGGCTACATACATGAATGCTTCCACATGCACGAATGACACCACAATGGGTGTTCCCTGGACTCCCAGCCAAAATGCCAGCCGCTGCAATAGAGTTTTTAAACACCTACCAGGAATCATGTATGAATTCACCCACAGGCCTCTGCACAACGTCATATTTTCTACCTTCAACAGATGTGCAGGGATAGAGCAGATCCATGAACAAAGCCAAATGGATAAGCTCCAAGGGCGAACATTTCAGGCATCGTGTCAGTGAGTGGGCCGGTGCGGGGAGAGATTTTGAGAGGGAAGATATTTTAGACAGCGGCTCCCAGATGGCCCAAAGGGAAGACTCCCAGCTCCACTCTCTGGGCCGCGCTGAGCGGAGGCAGGTGGGCCTCGGGATGAAGGCATCCCCAGCCTAACTATCAGGCACAGAGCTGCCCAGGGCCAGACGACGCACTGGTAGTTGTGTGGGCGCATCTGATTGTAAGCAGCTGTCTGTAAGCACTTCCAGGGCAAAGTCCTTTTTTTCCTACCATCTCTGAAGCTGGACTCGGGAGTTTGGGCTGAGCCAATGAGCATCTGTGTATCAGCTTAGGACCCTTAGGGCTCAGCACCACCTAGCTCAAGCAAAAAGGGGGACCATTTGGAAGGCCGTCAGGTGGCTCATGGGGGTAACAGCTGGCCCATCTGCCCTGTCTTTATTCTCTGTCAGTGGGCTCTCTCCATGAGGGGTGGACCACGGCCACAAAGAATGCCACACTCATGTTCCCATGCCCTGGGGCCACTGAGAAATGAAAGCTTCATTTTTCCAGCTTCATTTTCACACAGGCTTGCCTAGGATGTCTGCTTGTCTCAGCTGGGTTCCCTGGCCTCCCTTGGGTCAACCACTGTGGCCAGGAAAAGAAACAACTGCGACTGATCCCATCGGGAATCAGGCTCTGACCTACACGACATGACCAAGAGGGTGTTGAATGCAGACCTGGCCACTGAGTAAGATGTTCAGATTAAGAACTAAAAAATCAGGATGTCAGTTCCATTTGAATTTCCCATGCAACACTTCGGACCTACTTCCACTGAAAGCATTATTCATTCTTTATCTGAAACTCACATTCGGCTGGGAGTCCTAGCCCTGAACCCGGCACTGCTGTTGCCGAGGGAACGGGTGTGGGTCCCTCAGCCCCCCCCCCCCCNCCCCCCCCCCCCCCCCCCCCCCCCGCCCGTTGTGTCTACTGCACCCTGCTGAGCACCGTGACAGGGCACAGAGAGAGTCCTCCGTGGAGGGGAGCACAGTCCACGCCCAGCACTAGGATGGCCCTCTGCCCAGAGGAGGATCCGTATCAGGCATCCGCGTGTTCCCAGAGTGTCAAAACTGCCTGCCTGTCTGGCGTGCCAAGCGTACGTGAGTGACTCTCTTTATCAACCACTTGGGTCCTGAGAAATTTATCAGAAAATCCAGCTCGGATGAAACGATCCCACTCTCGGCCAGCTCCCTGGAGACGTCGGATATTGAGAGAGCCCACGTGAGGCTCACCGGCTGGTCCCAGCCCATCTCTCAGGCCAGACACCAATTCCCTCCTCCCCAAAGGCTCCTTTCTGTGCTCGGCTGAGAGTCTGGGACCCAAGCGCTCTCCCAGCTCCATTTGCCAACAGTGTTGATTCCTGTAAATATTGACTAAACTGGCTATGCAGTCAAGGCACAGGCACTTTCCTCTTACATCTGAAAGGAAGTTTATTTCACAAAGTAATAGGTGAGGTCTTCTTACCACCCCATAAACCTGCATGGTACCTGGGAGCTGAACTTCTTAGGCAGCAAGAGGAAACAGTTGTTACTGACACACGCCACACAGAGGAACACAATAAAACCAGAAACAAAAGCGCACCAACCAACAAAGCTTACACAGAGATTTACTCTCTGTTAGAATATTTAACAGCAAGACAGAACCACCCAAAGCTGAAGTTCAATTCTATTTCCTACAGCAGGGAAACTGACCTGTTGGTATGCAGTTTTCTGTTCCCGACACCTTCGTATTCTGGTGATGGGGACTGTCTATTTCAGCATCGAGAATCCAAGAATGAAACCCTGAGCTATGGGGTGAAGAACAGAGCTCGGATTTGGGATACACAAAGCCAGTCCAGCGTCAAGGTCAGTTTTAGGCTGGATTTTGAACTGAACAACTTTTCCTTTGCGTTCTCCAGTCTGGTCACAGAGACTACGGTGCCTGAAAAACTCTGGGTGAACATCTGATCCCTTTATTGAGACAAAATCCAGTGTAGGGGCCTCTGGGTGGCATGTCTGGACGTAAGGGGAGGACTGTATTTCTTCTGGGAAAGCCCTGTGCACTGAGGACAGACTCCTTAATGAAGTGGCAACGGTCTCAGAGCTGACCTTCAACGTCCTTCCCCCAAAGCCCTGTGCTTCGCACTGCAGTCAGGAGCCAACTCTCAACGAGTGAGGGGAACTTAGGGCTCTCCAGTTCTTTCTGGGAAATGTGATTTAGGGTCATCTCGCGTGTGTGTGTGTGTGTGTACGCGCAGGCAGCTAATTTCCTGGCAGGTACACCTGTGACCACTTTGTCCAGGGGAGGGATTATTTTAATAAGTGGCTTAGCTAATTAGTTTATTTTTGCTGAGAGGGTCCCATTCCACACTCCTAACTCCGTATCCCGATTTTGTATAGAAATTGGAAAGCTGACTGACTGTGGAATGGTGGTTGAGTTATCTGTTCACACTGGTCCTACCTGGGGAGGCTGCTGTGTATTCAGGAAGGGCAATGACTAAGCATGTCTGATTCACTATTGTATACCCTTGACCTAACACAGGAAAAAAAATCTTTATTTACCTCCTTCTTCTTTTGTGGAGCACTGTGCTAAGGGCTATTTGAAAACCATCTCATTTGATCTTCAGAAAACCCCTACAAGACTGGTACTATTACTGTGTCCTTTTATGGGGAGGAAACTGAGGCACAGGAAAGTTAGCAATTTACCTGTGCTCAGGTAGCAAGCAAGTATGTATTAAAAACTGGGGTTGGATCCTGGGCAATCTGGATTTTGGAGTCTGTTCTCTTACCTTGGACTAGAAAATACTTGTTTAATCAATTAATAAGGAGGTGACTGGTAAGAGTAGGATTCAAGTGCTTTGTGACAAAACCAGGGTTTCCAACCTTAGTTTTCAGGCTCGGCATTCACATACAAGCCCCCAAAGTCCTGCATGTCAGCATTTCCCTGTGCGATTCAAGTCCTGCCCTTCCACGCCCTCCACTGATCATTCTGACTTCGCCCTCCAGGGTGTACATTTCTCAGTTCTGCCGCGCGAACTTCCCGTCATGGGGCTGCTCACTGCCGATCCCATGTCAGTGGACGTCGCTTCTGCTTGTTCTAGGTCTTTCGAGAGGGGCCCTCGACACTCAAAGGGACTGTGGGTCAAACCTCCTCACATAAAGACACGCTTCTTGTGACCGTAGCTGCCAGAGACTCCGAGGAAGCCCGCCTGAGATCACACCTTGAGAAGAACAAAGAAACATAAACGCTCCAAACTACAATTCTCCCAGGACAACTGAATGGACCACTCCGAATTACAAGTTGCGTTTTTCTCAGTCTACAGACCCACTCCCCGTGGCAGGTGGTCCCTGACCGCAGCCCTAGGAAGGAAGTGTCCCAGCTGAGCTGGGAGCTGTCCCAAACAGGGAGAGCACAGCCCCACCAACCTCAACACTCAGTGGCTGATGAAGCCTTCATTCCTGGTCCTTGAGGGGACTATTTTAGCTAAACCACTTCTGGGTGGTCTCTTCATGCTTCCAACTTTTCACCTGTGGTTTATACAAACAAATCTCAAATGGCAGGATTTCTGCCAACGCACTGGACACGTGCTTCCCTAGTTCCACACCAGAAAGGTGGTCTGTGTGACCCACAAATTTGTACCCGCTCTTTGGAACTCATGCCTAGTCGGTAGTTAGGAGACCATGCATGCAAACTCGACCGTTGTCTACTCTGCTCCCTAAACACACCACAGAGATCTGATACTTGAGGCTTCTTTTGGCTACTTGAATTCCAATTTTCAGTTCCTGTAGGAGATATCCAGGGTTTTCAAGATCACATCATCTGTGTTTTTATTTTAGTTTATATGTCTATATAATAAATATATATATTTAAGACTGAGTCATCTGTTAATGTCTATTATTAACGGGGAACTGTCCCCCAATACTAAAACTGATAGGGGAAGGTGGGAAGGATTCTACTTTCCAACCAAACCCATTTCTAAGAACATCTGCTGAAGAGAAGTGTCATAAAACTTTTCCACTTTGATCATGGCAAAAACTTTTAATAGGCCTTCTTTTAAACAAATAATGCCATTAGCATGGATGCTATGCAAATGATATGCAGGCCTGCATTTGTCTGGCTTCCTTGAATTGTTTCAGAAACCTGATCACATCAAATATTTTTCATTTTATGCAAAACAGAACCTCCCAATACAATTTTTTTTTGAAGAGTGTGTAGTTGTTCATTTGCATGTGAGTCCCAAGTGGTACATTTGCACTNATAGGTCTTCTTTTAAACAAATAATGCCATTAGCATGGATGGTATGCAAATGATATGCAGGTCTGCATTTGTCTGGCTTCCTTGAATTGTTTCAGAAACCTGATCACATCAAATATTTTTCATTTTATGCAAAACAGAACCTCCCAATACAATTTTTTTTTGAAGAGTGTGTAGTTGTTCATTTGCATGTGAGTCCCAAGTGGTACATTTGCACTTTGTATGTAGGATTAACAAACTTCCATGTGTGTACTGCATTTTGAAACTTCCCCTTAAAGAAGTTACTTTCGTCTGCCAAGGGCCTGAAGTACCCGAGATTGGATGACCTTAGAGGGACACCTGGATGCAGGGGCTTGGGACACAGAAGGCACTGAGGAAACCTGATTTCCCACAAAAGATACAATTTCTGTAGTTAGCTATTTCATACAGTGCATTTCACAAACCGCTCTTAGGTCATCTTGAAGGGTTCAGGGACAACGACACACTGTCGGCGGCTGAGAAATCATTCAGGGCCTGGGGCCCACCAGTGCACGCCTAAACCCCTTTCCCGGGCTGCTGTCCCTCAGTCTGGTGAGGAGGTGCGTGGCGCCCCCTCTGCGCTGTCCAGGGGCAGTGGGCTGGCCAGAGAGAGCCGTGCACGATCACACTCACGGTAGCCTGAACTCTTTTTTTTTCCCCCTTAATTGTCCTGAGATCCTAGAAAGGAAACAAGCGTCTGTGCTGACAGAGGAGCTCAGCGTGAACTCTCATTTTTCACATGGAGCTAATTAAAAACTGAAATTAGTTAAATATGGAAATGACACTTGCAAGCACTTTAGTAGAATTCTGGCAAAATCCCTCTGGAGGGCTGTGACATTACCTGCTGCTTCGAAACTCCCCAACTGAATTTCACAGTTAAAAGGCTGAGCAAAGGGAAAGTTATTATTGAGATTTCGGATTCAGAGTGTGTCTGTAAGACTCCAAATTAAATTTCACGGCTGGCCCTTGAGTGGCTGGCGATATGGAACGCAGGCCAATAGAGTGGGCCGTTACCATTGTCCCTGCTGGCGGAGGCCCCCAATTACCCGTCTCTGGGCACGAGCTGTGGGTGGCTTGGGCGGGGCAGCCGGGAGGGGAACCCTTCTCCAGAATCTGACTCAAGGCGGTTCACACACACCAGTTCCAACAAAGAGCCCGGACCCACGCCTGGGGTGTGTTGAGGGCAAACACAGCTCCTTAGGGGTAACCAGACACACGTCCCATGTGGGGATTCTTTCTATAGTGCTTTCTTTCTCTTTCTCCATCTACAAATATAGGTCTTTACATGCATAGATGTATATGAACATTAATGTGCACATGTGTGTGTATATATAGACATTTCCCTCTGTATGTGTATTTCGGGTTTTTGGTATTTCACAGTTTTTTAAAAAGATTTTTATTTATTTACCTTTAGAGGGGAAGGGAAGGAGAGAGTGGTTGCCTGTTGTGCATCCCCTGCTGGGGACTGGCCTGCAACCCAGGCATGTGCCCTGACTGGGAATCGAACCGTGATCCTCCGGTTTGCAGACCTGCGCTTGATCCACTGAGCTACACCAGCCAGGATGCATTTTACAGTTTTTAGTCATTGTTGTGATAATCGATCATGAAGTTGGGGGTCAAACAGCTTGGGTCTTACAGGGAAGTGAGGATGGTTCTCTCTTGAAGTTCCTAATCGAATAAAGCCTTCGCAAGTGGACAACAATGAAGAGGGACCTTCCAGCATAGCTAGAAACGGACCACACTATTCAGGGGGCCACGGTCCCCCTTTGTGGGCAAAGAAGAGGCGCTTGCTCAAGGGCAAATTATGGGGTTTCTCTACCTCTGTGCACAATTTAATTAAACCTGCCTACGTGTCTGATGGCTTTGGATCTGCGGCAGAGTATTTGGGAAGTCCATCCGCTCTCCGAACAACTGGAGGGTTGTGATTTTATTGTTTTTCCGACTCCCCCTCCATTTGCCCTTGAGGTGTTCCCTCCCGCTGGACCCAGGCCATGACTGAGGCAGGCGCTCAGTCCCCGCCCAGGCAGGCCAGCTAGAGATGCCAGTGGTGCCAAGGCCGGCCGGCTCCGGGAGCCGCTGGCAGGCAGCGTGGCTGGGCTGGGCTGCCAGACAGGGCTTTCTGGCAGCTCCGCCGCTTGTCTTCCCGTCACACGCGGCCCCGCCAGTCCGGGGCCTGGAACCCACGGTGAGTTACCCAGCTGGGTGGGGGGATGCCGCAGCTGTACCATCAGGCTGGCCTGCTTTCATTGAATTTTGAATATCCAATTTCAGAGCAATTCAGATGAATTTGCCCAAGGCCGCGGAGCAGCGTGGCTGCCGACACTCTCTGCAGTAGGGTTTCGAAGTTCATATTTCTAAACAAAGGCAAGATTACAGAAGCTTTCCTTGTCAAGACTACTGCCTCTGAGGAACCCTCTCTACCAACTCTATTAGGTCGCATGCTGACAGCAACAAAAGCTGTTGGGCTAATCCCTGTCTCTCACTCACCAGGCCGTGGTGGGCAAACCAACTTCTCCCACCCATTAAAGGCAGAGAGGGGAGCAGACTGGGGGTTGTTTAACAGGACGCCGAAGGGCCCAGGCCATGGAGGTTGGTGCGTGCAACGTTGCATACAGACAAGAAGCACCGGAGGGTGGCACTGAGCAGACAGTGTAGGAGGGGGTGGCCCCGAGCCCCTGACCTTGGCGGGAGAAAACAACCATTCAGAAGACCAGGAGCAATTCCAAATTTGTGCTGGAACAACTGTGCGCCACACATCTCATTGAAATGGAAAATAGACACAAAGCACCATGATGCAGGCTTTGGCGGGACTTGAACTGGTGATGGGAGGCCTGCACTTGCAGGCAGCCTTTCTACCAGCTCCAGAAATCTGTCTTCTCCCACCCCTGCCACTTAATTCTCCTCCTGCCCCACCCATGCCTGAGGGGAATTGATTTCAATTGCACAAAGCAAAACTTCACCCCAGTGGTAGGTGGCTGAGGAGCGGTGGAGACCAAAGGGCCCCCAGAGAAAAAGCCAAACCCAGCTGCTCACGGCCCAGGGTCAGTCACCACGGAGCCTGCTCTGACTGCTGTTCTGCTGGACTGTGGATGCTCCTAGGGCTGGGGACACCGTCATGTGGAAGACTGTTTTTAAGAAGCCTCGGGACAAAACCAATCCAGTAACTATTGATGTTCACAATCTGTCAACTCCTTCCCTCAGGTGTTTAGAAACAACCAAACAAACAACTCAGGCAAGAGCGCAAATTGGGCATGGTGGCTCTCAGAGTGACACCGGAACGAGAGCTTCCTGCAAAGCCACTCTGCCCCCAGCCCCCAGGAAGGCCCTGGTCAGTAGGAGCTACTTAACGGGCATTTGTGGAATAAATGAGTAAATGTTGTCTTTGTGTTACCCAGGTTGCAATTCAGAGTTGAGAGAGTCAGAAATGACTCCCTATCTGGCCGTTTAACTGTTACGCGGTATTGGATGAACCATCTCCAAATCTCAGTTTCCCCATCTATAAAAGGCATTTGGTCCCCGCTGTACAGGGTTGTTTGGAAGGTTGCTACCACTTATTTGCAAAGGGTAAAAATCTCCACCCTTTCTCTTCCATTCACCAGTTGGACAAGTCCCCACCCTTTGTACCCGATCCCTTAGGTGTCTTTGCATTATTCTACGGAGTTTGCCTTCAGGAAAACAAAAAAAGTATTTCAAAGATATAGGAGAGCCTTTGTTCTTTGAAAAATTGTATAATTCCTCAGAAGTGACTGCTTTGCTTGCTTGGTGCAGGCATCGCTGGCGCGTCCCTAGTGAAGCTCAAGTAGCCACCATAAACGAGGGAGCCGGGATGTGCATGGACCTGTTCTCCGGACTCGGACACAGAGTGAAGACATGGAAACCGAAACGTAAAACCAACAGCACAGCCCAAAGCGAAAATACCAAAGGCAGAGGTAAAGGAAGGCTGCTGATGTGGAGAACCCAACCGCTGGAGGAGCCTGGGGGAGCTGGGTGGATGCTTCTGGAAACCAGAGGTAAGAGGAGCTACTCACAGGTCACTCCCTTTTCGTGTGCTGCCCCGTGGGTTTTAAATCATTTGCTCCTCTGAGCAAACGAGGCCGCCGGTTAGTTACCCAGTAGATGTTTTTAATTACAGGCTGGAGAAACCACTCAGTAGCCCCGAAACCAGTGCCCTCATGTACGGAAAGTGCTTTTCAATATTTATACATCTAAAGAGGGTTTGCCCTTCCAGACACGGAGAATCATTAGGAAGCCTTCCTAGGAGGATTTAACTTTGGTCAAGGTCACGCACAAATCTGCACTTCAAATTTCCACCCAGGATCACCAGTAGGTGCCACTTTTGTGCCACAAACCATCCGCAGCCCTCTCTCGGCTTCATTTCTAGGTTATCAATTTTTAAACAGAGAAAAGGAACAAAAATGTGCTGGTGAGACAATTCTGAGCCCATAAATGTTGAAGAAACTTTCCGCCCTTTCCCCCCTCGTTCCTTGGCACAATCTATTTAATAGAGGGCTTTTTTCCTTTTTTTTTTTTTTGATTTCACTTTTTTCTTCCAGCACAGCAGATGAATGGGCAAACCCAGGAAACGACACTCAAAGAAATGTCTTGTAACAGTTCTAGCTCTAACTTTGGTTTGGCACGTCACCTATCTGACGGTACCGGGGACAGGAAATGTTCCATCAAAGCTGTGAGCATGGAAGGAACAGCCTGGACGGTGTCCAAAGACACGCAGTAGCTTAGCAACTTTCGAGGTTCGGAAGAGCCAACATTTCAGTTTGGGAAGCAGGCTGGTTGGAAGTTCCAGCCTGCCCAACCTCTGATCCCTGAGTGACATGCCCCCAAGGTGGAACTGGCAGCCATTTTCAGGACCTGCTACCCAGGTGGCCCAAAATCAAGTGGCTATCCGAGGGCAGGCAACACTCGGCCCAAGAAAACAAGACAAAGTGATGACGTCCCTCCCCACCCCCTCCAACACATATAGAACGGAGATAACCAGGGAGGGTCCAACAGAACGTGACTGAGAAATGCCTTGTAGAAGCGTATTAGTCTCTTGCTCCCCCCCATAACGAGCACAAAATCGCCCTGGCTGGTGTAGCTCAGTGGACTGAGCGCAGGCCTGCGAACCAAAAGATCACAGTTCGATTCCCAGTCAGGGCACATGCCTGGGCTGCAGGCCAGTTCCCAGAAGGGGATACATGAGAGGCAACCATACATTGATATTTCTCTCCCTCTCTCCTCCTTCCCCTCTAAAGATAAATAAATAAAATCTTCTAAAAAAAAGCACAAAATGAACCACCCCAGGAAGAAGGGAAAAGCAGGAACCAGGCACTGTCTATTCCAGGACTGTCTTTCTCTGAGAATTGGGGTTTGTGCCTGTGCCTCGTGCAGAGCAGGCTTTTGGGGAATCCTTCCTTCTCCTGTATCTCTGGAGAAGGGGACTCCAAACACCCATTAAAGATGTTTTGGGGACCGTCTTATAGCCCTTAGCCTTGTCTTCTGTAGTTAAGTGGTGAGTGTGTATTTTGCGGGGTGAGGCCTCTCTGAACTTGACCGGTAAGCCTACCTATATCCTTAACATTATCCCCCAAATCTGATGCTGACTGGGAACCCTAACAATCTAATCCCTGACCCCCCAGAAACATGGCCCTGAAGCCCAGCATGGATCATAACCCTCAGAGGACCCGTACACTGTGGTCACAGGAGGAGAAGTCCAGGCCCCTCTGAAGCCCCGCCCAGGTTATCTGCACTGTGTCTGTCCCTCACTCTTAGGCAATTACGTCACCAGGTGGGTAAATCATGTCATTTCAAGTGAAGTGAAGAAGTGGGTGTTTTTTAAGCCATCTCCTCTTGCCCCTATTGTCCTTCAAACACCATTCAGTGTCAAAATTGGGACGTTTATTAAATCCGACTCTACTGTCTTCTAACTTTCTCATTGCATGGGCAAAAATCACTTAGGAAATACGTCATTTGTCCCAGACCTCCAGCATCATCTAGCCCAGCTGGCACGCACTGAGGTAATGGATGCCACCAAGTTACGGAAACAGGAGGAACATTTCTCTCAGCTCTCCCATTCTCAGAGGCCGGCCCCAGGTTCACTCTGTCCAGGGTAGAACGACCCTCTCATGAACCTGATGGAGCCCTGCCTGGCATCTCCCTCTTCTCCACTTTTCCACTCACTGCTCACTTCCTCCAGAGCACAGTACGGCTTCTTAGCCTTGTGCTGTTCGTGACTGCTTGTGCATCTGTTTCCCTCCGTGTGGGGTGGGGATTTGTGGGAGGGCAGAGACCTTGGACACCCACCTCTGTATCACCGAGTCTCAGCACTTAGACAGAAGGAAAGATTCAGTAAATGTTTGCTGTATAAATAGATGAACCACAAAGTCAGTCCTTGGAAGGTTGGTACCCTAGAATCAACTCACACTTGAGAATAAGCCTTAAAATCAAAATACGAATGTGGGGATTCTCTCACCTAAAAAGTCCTCAGCTGCCAGACTGGTTCTATTTTCAGAGCTCTATTACTTTCTCCCCTCTCTTCTGTCCTGCCCTATTCCTTTCTGGGATTTCTGGTACAGGGGACTGAATAGAATTGCCCTTCTCCTCCTTCAGGGGGTCAGCAGGTCCTATTTTCTGCTAGTTCAGCAACCAGGGACCCAAACTGTCATCAATAAAAGACCCAAGAACAGGGCAATCTGATCCTGTCTCCCTCGGGGCTCAATTTCTTTGGGGATCCTTATTTCCTAATGAGAGAGAAAAAAAAAAAAACTAACCAAAAACTTCACAAGACCACGTTGAAGCAAATGCTTAGAACATATTTTTGAAACATTTGGAAGTAATTTCTATTCACAAATTATCTTCATTCACAAAAGTGAAAGGCAAATTATGTGAGCTGGGTAAATTGAGAGAGAGAAGAAATTAGATTTAACACAGAGCAGAGAGGAATAGAAAGAAAGAAAAAGAGAAAGACTAGTAATTCTACATTCTATAGTAAGTAGAATTTTTCAAACGATGAATATGTATTACTCCTACAAATGCCACAACCAACTCCAAGATGCTGGTAGGTAGTTAATTTCTCCACATGGCAGAAAAGAAAGTTTAAGCTGAACAAAGACATGTCTTCCAACATCCAATGGTTGGGGAGGTAGGGCTTGCAAGTAAAAGTGTGGAAGAAGATGGATAGAGGACAAAATGAGAAGATGGAGTAGGAGCAAAGTAAGTATGTCAAGGACAAAGGGACAGGAGGGGCCTGAAGATTCATTCAACATCAACCACGAACAGCAAAAATCTCCTGAAGAACTCTGAAGCCATCCTCTGCTTTGTGCTCCTGACACACGAAGCCCTTTTCTTGAATAGCCACCATGGAAATAAACAATCAGAAGAATTATCCAGCCAGTGGAGCAAGCCCCTAGATTCTTCAAAGGGTGAACCCATCGATGGCTCAGAAGCTCCACCTCTGGGCCAGATGCAAGTAGGCAGACTTCTAAACGTCTTGATGGGGTTTCCTGCCTTCCTGGGGTACGTCTTTCTCTTCTCAATAAAAATCAAATCGCCACATATGTCACTCAAAGGAGATTTGCTGGTCACATGCTATGAGAGGCCCACCAGCTACCGCTGTAATGGAAAAAGTTCAGAATGCAAACAGTGCCGAATAAAATGAGCAGAGAACCTTTGTGGAACTCCGATCGCTTCTCAATGGCCCAGCACAAACGAAACTGCCCAAGGCAAATGAGTCGGCCAGTCTAAGAATAACAGCCGTTTTCCTATTATATGCCAAGGCACTTCATAACTATTCTTGTATTTAGTCTTCATGATAATTCTGCAAGAATGGACATTATTATCCTCATGTTAGAAGGATAATTGAAGCTCAGGGAGGTTTAAATGATATCCAAATTCAAACTCAGGTCTAAGAAGATCTCAGTCGACATTCTTCCCACCTTAGTCCCCTGCTTCTAAAATTGACGATGAATCGTCTCTACTTCCCTTTCCTTTAGTGAAAGGACAAGAGAACCCTCTAGCTGGGTCAGGCCAAAGGGAGGAAGAAATCCCGAGGTGCAGAAGAAGAAAGTGTGAGTGCTGGATGCAGTGGAACTAGAATAAGAAGGGTGTCGGCTAGGAGAAGCCCCGTGCAAAGTTAGGGATTGTCCTGGGCCGACTCCGCCTGGTGACACTCTGAGGTCCACTCTCTCCCCTCCTAACAATCATCGACCACTTTCTACCAACCACTGGGTTAAAAGCTGGGCACATAACGCGTACTTCAATCTTTGCAGCAATTCTTGGAGGTGGGTGCATTTATTATCACCAACTTACAGATGCCAAACCATCTCACTGAAGTAACTTACACAACAGCTGGTAAGTGTCAAGAGTGGGGATTCCAGCCCCGATGCCATAGGGTTTGCCGTTAGCCACCAAGCAACCTGCTTTCTCCAACACCCATTGAGAAGATGCTCAGGGACCATGACTTCATTGCTCTACGAGGTCAAGGTCAAGTGTGATAAACATGGTTTCTGAGGGTCAGCTCCACAGATTCTAGGTCAACATGAGCATTGGAATTCTGCAGGGCTGACTTGCAAGATGCTCCTGCCCTTCACTAAGTGTGTTGCCTTACGCAAGTTTCTGCATCTGTGAAATGGGATTAAAAGGAAGAACGTGCACGTTCCTTGAAATGTTGCAGGAACTCACTATGGAGCTGCTGTATTTGGGAAGAAGAAGATATACTTAATTAGTCAGAAAAAATAACAGAATACTAGAAAGAGCTCAAAGGCCCCAGGGAGTACTTCCGGGAGGCACAGAGCATTACGACTAAGGGCATGGAGGCTTTGCTTAGGCAGTTGCTGGTTCTGTGATCTGGGATAAGTTCCTTAATGTCTCTCATCCTCAGTTTCTTCATCTGTGAAATGGAGACAAAAACAGTACGACCCCATAGGATGGCTATGAGGATGAAACATGGGGCAAAGTCCTGTGACCTGCATGGAGTAAATGCTGCATAGACTGACTGTTACGGGGGGGACTGAGGCCCTAGGAAGGTAAATGCTTGTCCACAGGGGCCCTCAAGTTGACAGTAGAGACGGGGGTGGCACCCAGGCCTCCTGACGTCCGGTCCACAGTTTCCCCTCAGCTGCGCAGCCTTGGACAATGTACACAGGGCTTCCAAGACTTGGTGTCCCCACCTGTTCCGTGGGGACCATTCTTGTTTCTACTAACAAGGATGTGAAGGGGATTCAATCGATGGCCTCAACCCAAGTCATCGTTAGTGCTCACTAATTGTGAGCTGCTATAATCATTCCTTTCCTTCTGGTTCGAAAGAGAATAGGTTTTATTCTCGGGAATAAGGAAGAGAAAAGTGGGAGGGAACTTTTCCTCCAGGCAGTTTGGCTGGTGGCTGACTCAGAGAATAAGGCAGGTGGGCGCTGGGCACAGAAGAGAAGCAACGGGGAAGAGGACAAACCCCGAATGGAACAAGCCACCCAGGACAAGTGACGTGAAGTCCTGTCATCCTCCAGATGAAACAGACGTCTCCCGGAGACGCCACACCCGGAGTGAGTGCCTGAGTTCTCTGTGTGGAATTCGTTCCCTTTGTGATTCTAGAAGCTTCTGTCAGCCCAAACCAGAAGCGCTGTATTCCCATTCTTTACGGCAGTGCTGGATGTTACTGCGGCCAGAGCAGTGTTGGGAGAGTGACTACCTGGGCACCGGTGCCAGACATGCTGTTTGCTCGGTGTGCCCTGGACCAGTCTTTGCCCAACCTGAGCCCGTCTCTGCGGTTGGAAACGGTGGATCCTGCGCCTGCCGTTTCCCCACAGAGACACGCGGCATCACCGAAGCATAAAGCACCGCTTGCTTTCGCTGTCATTTCCGCCTCGTGGGGCCCCCCATCAGGAGGAAATGAGAAACCTGTGCAATTGCCTTTAAAAATGCCAAATTTCCCTCTCAGTCTCCGGTCCTTTATTGAAGAGGGAGTGGCCTTCTCTTCCACGGGGGTCCTGCTGCAGGAGGAGGACCCTAGCAAGGCGCCAGACTCGTGGAAGTGCTTCAGAGGCTGTTTTGTGGGCGGAGGGGTTCCTTACGGGGTTGCTTCGTCAAGGTGACGTGGACTCGGCAGGGGAGGCTGTACTGGTTGTGCAGGCTCCTGCCAGGGTCCTGCCTCTCTACGGGTCAGAAGACAGCGCGGCCGTGGGCTGCTTGGCCATCGACAGCACCATTTCATCGTGCTCCCCAAAAGCCTCTCCTCCCCCTGGGGTCACCAGAGCAGAACCACTGTCACCCACAGGCTGGGCAGGAGTGGTGGGCAGGACCAGAGATACCCTCGCCACCCTGCTCCCTGCCACACCTGCCTTTGCCTCAGGGGTGGCATCTCTGGGTTTCTACACAAACTATTTGCCTTCAATTGGGGGATCTTCCCATTTCATTGTCCCGTGATTTCATCTTTTAAGCGAACTCCAACAAATGATGAAATACTTTACCCAGATGGCTCGGCATCTGAGTAAGTGGAAACCATCACGCCTGATGCCGAATGAAGTGTTTTATATGTGTTCCTAAGGCAGCAAAGAAAGATCCTGACAAAAAAGAAATTGTTTCAGGCTTTGAGAAAGTCTTTGGCATTTATGAGCAGGGAACTCACAGTACCAGAGATGAAGACAGCTGGGGTGAAGACGGCCAAGGTGTTAATGAAACGCAGGGACCCAGAGGTCAGACTGCACAGAGTTGAGACCTGGCCTTATTATTGACTAATTACGTGATCTGGGGAAAGTCATCTAATTATTGTGTCTCAGTTTCCCCTTCTATGAAAGAGACATTAGAGCACCAAATTCTTTGTGGTGTTGGTATGAATTAAATTTTAAAAAATCCATACGAACTGTTCAGCCTATAATAAATGCTAAAAAATATTAGCTATCATCATTACTACTGAGATGCCAGGAAGGATCAGAGAAAAATCCCACATTAGGCTAAGCTATGCTGCCTTCTCCCCGATGGGGTTGACGTCCTAGAATCCAGTGTCCATGACGTGACCTTATCTGGAAGTAGCTTTCTCTGCAGATGATCGAGTTAAGTTGAGCTCGGCAGGCTGACCCCTCATCCAATATGACAGGTGCCGTCATAACAAGGGCACATCTGGCCACAGAGACAGGCAGGCACACAGGCAGAAGGCCGTATCGAGACTGCGGCTGTGACGCCACAGGCCAAGGAAGCACCGGCAGCTAAGAGAGGCCCCAAACAGACCCTTTCCAGAGGCCTGCAGAGGGAGCCTGGCTCAGTCAACTCTCCTTTGGCTTCAAGCCTCCGGAACTCCCGAGACAAGGGACGTCCGAATAAGCCACTCATTCTGTGGTGCTTTGTTATGACAGCCCAAGCAAACTGACACACCCTCTTTTGGAGGACCACACTTGACCAGAAAAGTGATTTCTCAGAAAAGGCTGTTGTGTGTACCTCCAGAAAAAGCAGAAACTTAGCTTTGGAGTGCAGAAGTCACTCTGAGAAGACACTGTTGGTTTTTGGATTTATCAGACAATTCCCACCTTCTCCTCCCTTGTTGCCTCCCGTCGAAGGGCCTTGAAGAGCTTTCCTAGCCTCCTGTGAAGCAAGGGGCAGCCACGGGGCACAATTCTAATAAGAGGTAAGTAAAATTGTGTGTGTGTGTGTGTGTGTGTGTGTGTGTGTGTGTGTATACGTGCGCATGGGGGTGTAGGCTTTTCCTAATAGAAGAGACAAAGAACCTTGAATCCTTCCCTTCTCTTCCTTCCCCCTTGATGGTGGAAAGGACGGCTGGAGCTGCATCAGCCATCTTGTGACAATGAGGCAGCAAAACCATGTCATGGCGGAGGGCCACCTAAAGTGCTGGGAATGGCAAAGTGGAGAGAAAGCGCGAACTCAGGTCCTGGACGGGATCCCCGAGCAGCACGAACAATGTCAATTCCTGCCAACCGTGGATACCTAGCCAGCTGTGTGAGGACACTAGAGTCTCGTGTTTTTAAAATCACTGTTAGGAGTTCCACAGTGGCTGTTTTGGACGGCTTAAGTTGCGTGCGTTTCTAATTGAAACGTTGTCTGACCCGACCATCCAGATGAGGATTTTGGGCTCCCTTCCTCACTTGCAACTTCCAAGCATATTTCATTTCCTCTCCCAGTTCTTTCTGCCTGTCCCCAGTCTTCCCACACACCCTGAGGTGGTGACCTGGCCAAGGAAGGTATCTTTTTCTAGCTCTCAGGACAAGGCCAAGGTGTTTGCATGGTCAGAGGTCATCTAGTTTCTTCTTTTCTTGGAAGTGCTGTCTTTAGGGTGGTTACAAGGACTTCTGGGAACACACGATGTCAGTCACCAAGCACTTATTTATAAATCGACATACTGGCAAGCACGCATATCAGTGACCAGTGGCCTTTGGAGTTAAATAGACCCGCATTTTGAACTTCAAACCCCAACCGCTGACTGCTGTGTGAGCCTGGGCAAGTTACTTAATCTCTCTGAGTCTTGTTCCGCAATTGTAAGTAGGAAAGTGGAGCCACTGATGCGATCAGATATGGAAGGTGACGTTTCTGCACGTAAAAGGTCCTTAATAAATGGCTGCCTTTCCTGTCTCTGTTATGGAGGAAAAACAGTGGTGATACGTTGGGAATGACGCACATTCAGGGGTACCTGCCATCGTACCTCTTCAGGTGATTCTTCCTTCCACAGCATAAAGTTGACGAGTCCAGGGAAATAACTTTCCAGAGCTGAGCACCATGGTGGGCTTTTGTGAAGGGGATTGAGGGCTTTGAGTGTGAAAACTAGCACTAAGAGGAATAAGCAACCGAGAACCCACCCACACAAGATAACACATAGGTCTGCACACTTAATTCTGGGGGCGAAAGTGAAAAAAATACACCCAAAGACACGACTGTAAATCAGTTAGGCATTTTGGGTTGGAACAGTCTTTGCTTTGGCGGGGGGGGGGGGGGGGGGGGGGGGGGGGNGGGGGCGGTGCTGTCCTGTGCATTGTAGGATATTAAGCCCCATCTCTGGTCTCTACCCACCAGATGCCAGTAGAATCCCCCAGGTGTACAAAAACTTCTGTTGGGTGTCACAGCGGGGTCAGTGGCAAGCAGTCCCCACCCTGCTACAACCCTATATAATGCCCAAAATAAAAGGAGAATAATATTACCCAATTTGGGGCTCTGACCACCCCCGGCATGAGCAGAGGTGGAGGTGCCTGGACTGCATCCAGACGACAGAACAAGAAAGAAGTGATAATATTTGGATGGTTCCATCAATCTATGCCAAGGACCCTTCAAATCAAGTCAGCTTAATGGGTAAAATATTTGATATTCTGCAAAAAAAGACCCAGCGGGTTCCCATCCATCCTTTTCACACAAATCACTGTTACAGCCAAACGCATCGATGGAAGAGCAGTTATAAAAAGGGAGCAGAGCCCGAGAAGAGGCTGAGCTGTTCTCCCCATATTCGGATACGGGAGGGCGCTCCTGGCCAAACCCTACGCTCACCTCACCCAGGGGCTGAAACACCTGCGAATCAGCGCAGCTGCGGACTCCGAGCCTTGCGCTTCACTCGCTTTCTCTACTGCTCCCAAGAACGTCGAGGGTGTTCTTTCCCACGCACACCCTCCTCATCCTGCATTACCATCGTTTGCTTCCAAACATGCAGCCTTGGAGTCGTTACTCGTGTATGTTTCTCTCGGGATCTTCTTGGGAGCCCTTGGTCTTGAGATCACAAAACAGTGCTCTAAAAGGCTCCGCGGTATATACCACAAAGCACTGGAGAGGCTAAAACTTGAGGAAGAGGCTGCTCGGCATGAAAATATTCATACACATTAACTCATTATGCACTTGAGAAACGACAAGTTGGTTTGCAGTAACAGTGTAAGACGTTCTCCTACAATTTTACCCATGGTTAAGAGCCTGTTCACTCTGTTCCAAACTCCACTCTAAACTTCTCCTGGATGTCGAACCACTCTCAGCCAATCTTGGAGTCCCAAGAGCAGATTCCTTTAAATTGTAAAGAGCTTTGGAGAGTTGTCATTGGCGACGGAAAGGCTATTAGACAATAATGTCGTATTGTCCTGCCAATCCCTGGAACTCCTCTCTTGGAGCATCACGACGAGGTTGCAGGAGGACTCTACAGACTCCGGGTGGGGGGGGGGGGTGTGTTTTATGGTATCGTAGCACTGCTTCTATTGTGGGGTGAAGGGAGAAGGCGAGGGTGTGACATCGGTCTTAACCTAACAGAGCTTGGAAAGGGTCACTGATTTTGGATCCCTAAAGACAAGCCCCCATGGCATAGGGTCAAAAACTGCACACAGCTGGGATATCCGGCTTCCTGGCCAAGCTCCCCTCCAGCAGAAAAGACAGGAAAAGAACTGAGAAGAAGGATAAAGATTAAAAAAAGAGAGAGTGAGAGAGAATGCAGAGACATAATTATCTACTAAATTTAGGATCATCTGCACAGACAATTCATGTAATGCAAAGTAAAGTGCCTTGGGGGCCTAAATTATCTTGGTTAGTTTGGAGGCTAATTCTAAAATTCCCCAGGTAAGCATGCGGTTTTAGGCTTTACTTCGGGCACCTAGCATTAGAGAGGGTATGTCATGCAATTCAGTTGAATGTTGAAACCTAGGAAATACATGGAGAACTCAGCGTGGTGCAGGGCAAGGGCATGGGGGTGAGGGAGAGGGAGGAGGGCAAAGGCCCTCTGTGATATCTGGCCCTCTCTGCCCAGGTCCACAAACCCATAACCAACTTCATCCCTCTTGCCATTCAGCCTGGGTACTCAGAGAGGCGGGCAACTGCACTGGAGTTTAAACCTGCTCATCCAGTGAATATGCAGCAGATTTGTCATAATTTCCAACCTGCCTCTAACCAGCTGATCAAAAGGCAGGTTTCTTCTTTGAAGATTTCCATTTGGAAGCTTCACTGCCCCAAATCAAAAAGGGTGACAGTCCCCACTCCCCAGCCCACAGCCTGCGTTTGTAAGGCAGGCAGCTTCAGAGCCTGGAGCGCCTTTCCCGATTTATAAACGGGTATGCGGAGTTTCAGCGTGTATCCCAGTCCCTCTTTTTGGTTAACAACATTTGCACTACAAATAAGCACTGTGGGATGGAGGAGTTTTGTGAGCCTTTTAGAGTTTAGTTTTAACCCAATTCTGCTCTTCTTTTTCCCCACAGACTTTTATACCAAATCCAAAGTGAATGCCTCAGAAGGGGTCTTGGTGGGTTTTATTGGATCAAAGGGCTCGCTCATAATAAAGAAACCGCACACGGAGATTTACTGACTGTACTAAAAGAGAATGGCTTCTCGCCAGCCCTGGTAGAATTACAAACCGATAGAAGTGTTTCAGCCAACCACGCTTTCAGAAAAGCGTGTGCTGGTGTAAAGATGAAGGGCTAATTCTTAATTTTTCAGTTTCCCCATTTTGGACAACATTCCTCTAGCCTTCCAGGTTAGAAACCTGAAGGGCATATTAGATATTTCTGTCTTCTTCATCTCCACAGTCAGCATAAGACGGATTGGGTCACCCATCTGTCTTTTCATCTTCAGCTCTCACAGATTCACTCTCCTTAGCAAATAAAGGGGTGTCAAACTCACTTTCACCAGGGAGGGCCACATCAACCTCGCAGTTGCCTTCAAAGGGTCGAATGTAATTTTAGGACTGTATCAATGTAACTACTCCTTAACTAGGGGCAAGGGGCTCGGTGCTGCCGCTGGGTAGAAACAAGGTGCCAAGCCAGATAAAACAAGGTGGAGGGCGGGATTTGGCCCTCGGGCCTTGCGTTTGCTACCTGTGGAGAGCATCTACTAGGTCACGGACGTGACAGCAGGCCTGGATTCTGTCATCTTACACTCCAGCTTATAAACATAAAGCCCCTCCCTCCCGCCAAATTAATCAAGCTAACCTTCCCTCCACATTATTAGGCCACCTGTCTCCTGTCCCTCTCCCCCTCACCTGGGATTTCCCCCCACCCTTGAGCAGGTGCTCTTCGCCTCCCCACCGGCTAAGTCCCCCATTTCCTCCTCCACACAGTCTATCAGTTCTGGCCTCTCAGCTTCCCTGCTGTGCATTTCTCTGCCTGGAATGCATCTCAGACTACTCCCAGTTCAGTTTCTGTCCATCCTCCCCGGACCGGGGCAGCCTGGCACTTCCTCCGCCCAGGTCATGTTCAACTCCTCCAGCTCTTGGGAGTTTCTACTTGCTCTGAACTTCAACAGCCCAGCTCCTGCATTGCAACTTAGCATGTGTGGGCGTGTGTTCTTGAAGGAAGGCACAAGGAGTGACAATAATAAGGACTAGCAATTCCTACTTTAAAGTTTGCGATTGAAAGGTGATGAGGAGGGGCCATCATGATTGTGACTGTCACCCTTCATTGCTTCAGTTGAGAAGAATGAGACTCAGGGCACTGAATTGTCTCTCTCCAAACAGCTGACACCTGGGTCTCGCTTTCTAAGCCAAACCCAGGGCTTTCCTGGCCGTACCCCTCCCTTGCCCAGATGACCCTTAAAACAAGGGATCATTCCAACTACAGGTCATGTTTCCTAATCCAGGTGAACAATAATCCTAGAGGTATCAAGTTTCAATGGTCATGGTTTGGGTCAAGAAGGCAGAGAAGCAGGAAGCTGTGTGTTGACAATGGATGGAAAAGAAAACTTATTTTAAAATCGATCATCAACTTTCCTCACCGTGGGTGCCTTGCTTGCTATACCTGAGTCCCCAAATCTTTCTCAGATCCTGATGGAAACTCATCTCTGAAGACCTCACAATGTCCTTGGCAACTGACAGGCACAGTGGGCTCAAACAGCTTCTCCATGACACATCGAGATCGAGATCGAGCAAGCGAGCAAGTACAAGAGAGACAGAGAGAGTGAAGCGGCGGGGGTGGGGTGGGGTGGGGTGGGGTGGGGGTGGGGGCAGGCTTGGATTGAGAGTGTGCTGTCTTTGGAATTCCCGTATTGGGACAATCTCAAATGCATAGTTGAGTTTGCTGGAAATAAAAGGACAAAACTTAGTATGATGGATATCTACGTGGACGTGTTGATGAGCGTCTGTGGGGAAAAATAAAACGGCACCCAGCGCACCCCCCCCCCCCACAAGCACGCCATTTCTTTATCCCTGGCTCCTCGGATTTCAGCAGGCACCCAGGTGGAACCCAAGCCAAATTGCAGCTCATTAGCACCGAAGAAGAGAAGTTTAAGGGCAGGTGTGTAGTAAACAATGCTAATCCTGACTTAAGCAGGAGAAGGAGACCTTCCTCCCTTCCCTGAACCAGAGCGCTGTTGCAGGCTACGTGGCCCATTTCACCGTTGCCGGCTAATTCGACCGCAGGAGCGACGCAGCTGTGGCCCCGGGAACAGGCTCCACCATCAGGCTGCACATAATCCCCTCCTGTAATGAAAAACCTATTTCTATTTCTGAGGCCTCACTACTCTTCATACTGAAGAGCCTTGTGCCTGTCACACATTTATTGAAGCTTATTACTCATCTAGGCAGCTGGGCCCAGTTAGTATTTGGAATTATATTTTAAATCGCAATTTTTCTATTATTTATTTTAGGATTCCAAGGCGATGGTGAGAGCATGTCAGTGTTACTCTTGATGCGTCTGCAAAGGCCGAAAAAGCCCCAAATCGAAATTCTTCGCTATGCAGAGAACCTTCATGCTCATGCGGAAAACCTTTAGTTGCGACAGACACCACGTAACCTACAGGCGCTGAAGGCTCCGACTCCTCCCATGACCCTGGTTTAAGTCTTCCCACAAAGCATTACAGAAACGTTTCCTGGGCCTCTGGCTTCGCTCTCCCCTCTCACACATTCTATTTCCTCTGGCTCTCGAAGATACATGGGTAGCCTCTTAGGATGCCGGGAACAGGGCTCTGAACAGATGGGCTACAACTGTGGCCTCATCGTCCAGTGGGAAAATGAGAACTAGCTTAAGCAAAGTCAGAGGATTATCTGAACTGACCATAGAGCGTGAGCTTCTGTTTATTCTCTAGGCCAGTGGTAAGCAAGCGGGTCTTTCTTGTATGGACACCAGTGGAGGCTATAATTCTCCTTAGTTCTTCATCTGGTCTCTTTCTCCCTTTATATTCCCAGAAAAAAATATATACCATATATAGTACAGCTACTCAGAGGAATGCCTTCCTGTATTTTTTCTCTGTTATGCACGCTTGCTTTTTCTTGCGGTTCTTTCCCCGCCCCTCCATAGAGAAGTATTCTTTGCCCTTAGGGTCTGCCTGCTGCTTGGCCTATGTCGTGAATGCAAATCAGCCAAATTAGGTAGCATTTGCACAATGTGAAGACTCCTTCCTGTTTTTCTGCAGTTCTCACCCAGCCAGGATTCACACTGGGAGCCTTTCTCTACATTTCCACCAAGACCGATTCCAGACCAGCCCCTCCAAGAACACCCCTGCTGTACATCCGTCCTGCCGAGTGAGTTTTGAACAGTGAGGAGACAAGCCCAGTGCCAATTCAGTCCACCCCTTTAGCCAGGTTTGGGGTTTCGTGAGTTTGTTTTGTGAAACTGCGGGAGCCTTAGGCTTAAGAGAGATTCTGGGCAGGGGTGAGGCAGCAGTAGTGGGTGAGGAAGAGAGAATTACAAGGGGCGTGGGCAAAATTACCAAGGGTACTCAGCAATTACGAGAGGAGTTCAGGCTTGGCTTTGTGTGATCTCTATACTTTTCTCTCTTTTTTTTTCTGCTTCGTCATGTTTGGACAGCCTTCTCGCCGGGTGGGGTACACAGCTAGGTTAATTAATCCCTTAGTCATACAGACATGACAGACAATTCTTTTCCCTCCTTCAAGACAAATTCAGTCGCAGATATTTCAGTGGGGTCCACTCTCAAATGTGCCTCTGACATTAAAACAAGCCATCAGCATTTCACTGCAATAGAGAGAGAACAGCTAGGTCAGCTGACCTTTCTGGAAGGCTTAATTCCTGTCAGTTTTGGAGAGAAGCATGAAATACCATGCAATCGGCATTCACACACTTATGAAAGAAATAGAGATATTTCCTCCCAGACAGGGCCAAGTGTGGGCCGTAGGCAGCACTTTCACCCCTGTGGCCTTCACCAAAAACACGTAGGTGGGGGCGGGGAAAGATGCAGATGGGCGGGCTGGCAATTTTTTTAAAGCCTAAAGTGATTTGCAATGTATACACTTTCCTTAAAAAAAAAATTTAAACTTGACAGAGCCAGATAAACCTGGACTTGCTCCCAGGATGCTTCAAGGTAGGATGTCCAGAGGAGAGCAGGGGAAAAAAACCACCTCATCTGTGTGAATGCAAACACACACAGTTTCCTGAACGCCAGACCAAATTCACCAGTCAAAACATGCCATTAAAATGTGTGCATATGAAGAAATGTTCCTGCCCGGACCATTCGGGACAGGGCCTGTGGGGCTAGGGCTGTGCGGGGGCACCATTTGTACACGTGCGGAACTGGGGGGGGGACCGCCATTCTCTTGTCTGCACAGCCCCCCTCCTCCGCCTCACCACCCACCAGGACGTGGGTAAGAAGACTTCCTATCCATCTGAGAATATCCACGTTCTGTCTCAGACCCAGACTTGCCCGATTAGGATTTAGGAAACTTTTGTAAATCATGAGCGTTCCTGAATCCATTGAATTTGATTGGGAGCTAAAGTTGTAGGGTAATCTCAAATACCCCACTTTTCTTTTACACCATGAAGCTAGTAGGCAAAATAAGACAAGGAAGGATCTGCTGGAAGAGAATTCTCCTTCCTCATGTCAAGTTTTGACCAAGATTGAAAAGACTTCCAAGAATGCCCTCGCTTGATTAAAAAGACAAACATACTTGCTCCCTGGCTTCCGGGGTCATTCCCGAGCCAGCACATCCGAAAACAAAAATGGATCTCTGACCCCTGACTTTCAGCGCTCTCCTGGGAACCACCATGCCCATCCATTCTTTCCATCTCTTACATCATTTTCAGTAGCAAAGATCATAGCAAAATGACACGCATTTCAGTTAGGTACCACAGAAGATAAACCAACCTTAGTGAGGAATGATTTCGTAGGAGGTATTTCTAGAGGCACCCCCCGCTTCATACACTGTATTTGAAATATAGATTGATGTGCAACATTAGATGCATTACTCTCATCTATTAGGCAAGAGCCTGCCGTGTCTATAAATTCAATTTCCGTTATCATGGTGGCTTTCTGGTTTATTTGGATAAATGTTGAGCTGTCCACTGTTATTTATCTAAGTAGCTCACCAGGGAACCAAAGGTTTAATGATGTAGGATGAGGTGGTGAAACAGCACCTCCAAGCAATTCTCAAGGATTGCTTTTCATCTCATTACTCCGGCTGGACTTATTGGTTCAGGAAATTGTGCGGAAGATTTCACGTGCTTTGGTATGCTGGGGGTCATTTTTTTTAACCATACCCAGGGCTTCTCATTGTTGTGTGGCTTATCCTGCTTCGTACATGGCATTTCATAGTTTGTGTTGCTAGTTAACGTTTCTAATTACCCCATTCACAGCCTCTTATGCCCTTTCCTTATCGTCTTAATTTTTTTCCACCCTGAGTATTTATTCTCCTTCCTTTGACTCTTCACTCTTCATTACCATGGCCCCAAGAAGTAGAGGCTGATGGCAGGCCTCCTTCCTTTTTTATTTGTAGAAGGTTTTTAGTTTTTAAAGGAAATTCAGGAGCAGGTGATGCTGTCATTTCACAACACACAGATTGTGGGAAAATAGGCCCTCATCTCCTCAAATTCTTATTGCATAATGGTCAGACCACTCCGCATTTCTAGGGGGAAGAAAAAAAAAACACAGATGGCTGACCTTTGATTCATACCAATGAGCTAATAAAAAGCTTTTAAACAGCCCTGGCTGGTGTAGCTCAGTGGATTGAGCGCGGGTCTGCGAACCACACGATCGCAGTTCGATTCCCAGTCAGGGCACATGCCTGGGTTGCAGGCCAGTTCCCAGTTCCTGGCAGGGGATGCACGAGAGGCAACCATACATTGATATTTCTCTCTCTCTCCTTCCCTTCCCCTCTAAGATAAATAAATAAAATCTTTATAAAAAAAAAAAAGCTTTTAAACAGAAGAGGTTCTGCTCCCTGCCATCAGATCCATTATGGGGGAAACGAAACTCAGAGGCCCTCAGTCACTGTTGTATGGGCCTGATTAGCATCCTGGCCTGGGTCGTTTGCGCAAAACACACCGTAACTTATGCAGGTCCTTTCAGTTTTCCTATTAGCTGCACTATTTTATGGGGTTGCTTGTTAGACTCTAGGTCTAGGAAGACATTTTGAGTGAAAATGCCCTAGATTTTGCGACTAGTCAGCGGATTCCAGCCTACAAGGTGACCTGCTAATCACTTGCCTCAAGAAAATTCCTTGCCCAATGGAAAAACATAAACTTAATCTAATAAATATTAAATTAATATAAAATAATTAACACGTAAAATTAACACACAAAGTCACAAGGATGTTTTTTCTTTTCACGGGGAAGAAAGTCTTTAACCCACAATTCTCTCAAGATTCAGGAAGTCTACAAATCTTATTAAAGAAAGTTTAAACACATGTACTCTGACTTGGCTAAGGCCCCAGAAGCCTAGGTTTGTAAAATCTGGGGCATAAGGCGGCCTCCAAGCCAGTTTCAACAAGCCATCTAATTCCAAGGCACCACGGAACGTCGTGAAAGATGCCGTCTTGTCGCTGGTGGCCTGACAAACAGAAAGCACGTGACACACTGCCATTTCCCTTTCCCAGGGGAGCGGAAGCAAGGCTAATCTAACCTTCATTAATGCGCCTCTAAAACCCTCACCGGCGCGATGCAGGTAGGCACCCGGGCAGAAGGGCATCAGGACGGCAGAGGGAAACCCAAGCGGACGTGCCTTCCTCTTCCGAACATCGGCGTCCCTAGGGAAGCGCCCCATGAGCTCGGCAACAAATCCTCCGAAAAACGACCCAACCCCACTGGATAGCCCCTCCCCCACCCCGTCCCCCAGGAAAGGGAAGGGCCTGCCTTAGAAACTGAGAAGAGCACCACGTCAGGATGGAAGAAAGGCAAAGACCAGAGGCAGAGCTCATCCTCCCTTCTCTCCGTAGCTTTGGTTTTTAGGGAATAAAAGCATTTGAAAGATGATACGTATGTGCACCTTATCCATTTTTTTTCGTCCTTCGAGGATGGAAGACAGTATTTTCTTCGGCAAAGCTCTCTTCTTATGAACATACAGCTTTGTAGTGCTATATCCTCTGAAGCCCTCCAGTATTTAAGCATTTATTTAAGGCTAGAAGTTGACAGTATAAAAAAATAAAATAAGTGGAATATGCAAGGCATTGTCTCTTTTTTTTACGGTAATATTAAGTATGTTAATACAGTTGATGGATCATTTGCTGTCCGAATGCTGAGCATCTTATTATGAGATGTCAGTTTAATAAGCGATTTATTTGATAGGAATAGGGCTCAGGCAAAAGTTCTGGGTGTCTATTCTTCACCGAAAATATAAATTTTCTATAAAGGAATTTGCAATAAAGGACACAGGATGTCTGGTAACAGCTGACCTTAAGAGGAATGTGAATGTTATAAAAGTTCGTTTGGGGGTCAGGTTTCTGTTGTGTGAGGCTAAGCAGGGCACTGAAGAGCACAAAGGCTTCTGTGTGGCTTGTGTACACAGACCTAATTCACCATATAATAGTTCCTTTCTCTACTTGGTGCCTTAGAGCGATTGCTTTCATTTCTTAGCACATCCTCATTTACAGAGAAGCAGCCAACAGACTTCCAGATTTATGCCATTATTTGCTTCTTCACCTTGAACTTCAACTAAATCCTGCCACACTTTTGTAATGTGAGTGCCGAACGGTGGCCGTGCGCCAGGCATCAACGCTCTGGGTTTCACTCAGTGACCCCTCTCCATTTCAGGGAGTCACAGGATCCTGCTAGAGGGCTTCACAGCGGTGCTTACACAGCGCCCCTAACTGCTCCTTTGCCTCAATGCTTTCTGACTTGGAAACGCAATTTGGGAACAGAGGCAATCAGAACATCAGGGAACCAGAAACTTCCCTTTATGTGGAGGGGACAAGTGACACTAGGGACGAGAGACTCTGGTTATTTCATAATGCCTTCCGGAAATGGTCCAATTCAGCCCTACCCCTAACCAGCATTCATTAATTCAACAAGTATTTCTTGATTGCTTACAAGGTGCCAGGCACTGTTGTGGGGATTTAATGACCCAAGCACCTGGTTTATATTTCTCACTGGACCTGGCCAAGGTGGTGGTCAAAACAATAGTAACAATGATGCCATTTAGTTGGGCTTCTCTTGTGTGTGAAAAAGAATATAAACAGCCCTGGCTGGTGTAGCTCAGTGGATTGAGCGCGGGCCTGTGAACCACACGATCGCGGTTCGATTCCCAGTCAGGGCACATGCCTGGGTTGCAGGCCAGTTCCCAGTAGGGGACTCACGAGAGGCAACCATACATTGATATTTCTCTCCTTCCCTCCCCCTCTAAAGATAAATAAAATATTTTTAAAAAGAATATAAACAAAGCCACTTTAAACTGGAGCCGGGGCTGCCCCCCCAGAGACACTGCATGGTCCATCTTATGCCTCAAAACTTTGAATGTTGGAACAGGACAAGATAACCTCGGGACTGGGCCCACGGCCACACGGTGCCCCAAAGAGCTCCTTGTAAGAATAGCAAAAAGCAGATCTTAGGACCATTGGACCTCTGACTTCTAGGCGGAAAATTAAAACCATTGTTTAGAATTAGTGTCACCATGTTAGCTCATCTGCACCAATAAAAAGTCTTCTTCTACTGATGTCATTGTTCCCCTTCCCTGGCCTGTGTCTCCTACTCAGAACTCTATTTGGGTTTCTACCTGAATCAGTGCGTTCTGAGTAGCCTTTTTTAAATCTCAGATACATGTTCGCTGCCCTTCACTTTGGCCTTCTATTTGTAGGTTTTCGTGCGCTAGGTACTTCCGCATGAAGCTCACTGATGCTGAGACTCGAACTTTTTCCTTGTGTCTGAAATCAGAACACACCCCTTACTTGGTGCTCTCTTACAGTCGGCCAGGCAGCTCCCTGGTCTGTGGGGTGACTGAGCGCCCCTCTATTCACATGGCTGTCCACCAACCCAGATGGTCGGTGCCTACTTCTTTCCTAAAACATAAAATAACAACGATAAAAACTAAGAAGTTGTATTTGAATTAATAACCTATTCTCCCCCATTGAGAATATACACAAGAACGATACCTCCCATATATAATGACAGTGGACTGGAAGAAAAGTTGTATGGGTGTATCCTTTCAATGACTACTTGAAACCTCTTTATCAGGTAGGAATTAGCCCCATTTTTTTTTTTTTGGATGGGAAATTTAGGTACATGGAGATTACGTAGCAAGCCCGCAGTCACGTGGCTTTTAAGTATATGTACCAGAATTTGAACCCAGGTCTCTGGGACCCCAAAGGCATAAACGTGCTTTCCGTGCATTACATCGAGCTGCTCCTTTCCCAGTTACGAGGTGAGGCAAGAACTTCCGCAGTTTCGTTACAGGTGAAACATAGTGCGAAGTAATACAAATAAAGGGACACATGAAAGACTTGGGAAATGGGGACCCGTGGGTCTGGTGAGCAGCGAAGCAATCTGGCTAGATAAACAGAGTGGGTGGAGAGAGAAAGAGTGGGTGTCACAGCGCCCCACAGAGCTGCTGGACCAAGAGGCTGCTGGAGAGGCAACTGTTACAGAGAAAGGTCAGGCAGAGGTCACGGGACCAATGGGTAGAGAGGTGGTGGGTATGCCCCACCCACTTACCCAATGCGCACTGTGTGCAGACAGAGTCCCGGGTGGGTGGATGATACTGGTCCCCCGTTTCCTTCTTGTGGTTGTTGAGGGGTTTGGGGTTGTAGCAGCTACTCACTCCTTCCTCCCTGGTTTTGTACTAAGATGTTGTATAAAATCAGGACAGAAAGTTGCTCCCTCCTTCTCATCCGTCGAGTCTGCGCATGAAGCTGGGACAGCCCCGTCTGGCCAACCGCCTTCATTTCTCAGGTGTCTTAGCAGGAAAACCAAAGCCATTTCCCCCTCAGGGGAGGGACTCGCCTTTTCTGAATGTCACACACGAGATGCCAACATCGCTGCGTGACTACCAGGTGATGGAGAGCCACCTAATGACTTAATTTACTTTCTGGAAACCCACAAGCACTTTGAAATCAGGTGGACATGTATGAAATGGCAGTCCCACCGCCTAGGACACACCAGTGTGCGGGCCCGGATGGGCCTTTATTATCTGGTTAAGAGCACATTAGCATATCTGTTAGAAAAGAGGCCGCTACTGACATCCGAACAAATAACTGGACTGGTCCCCTGGCCTACCTGTGGGCAGTTCTCACTCTCTTTGTGCGGCTAACTACGAGGTTTGTGCATCTGGGGCCAGGGAGTCGGGTGGAAACGTTACTTGCTGGATTGTTCAGATTTAATCATGAGAATTTTGCCCTTTAGATAACAGGAGGTAAATATATGATTTGGAACCCGTAAAGGAAGGAGAGATTTCGAATCTCTCGGGATAGCCAAGGAGAAGTGAGTTTGAACGGAGGAGCTGATTTTTTTGTTCCCTAGGCTGGGTCCTCACAAAGCCCGCCGGGTGAACATGCTGCTCTCAACGTTTTCTGTCATTTTCTTTGTTTTCCCCAAACTTGCTCGGTTCTGTGAGATGGGAATACACACGGAACAGCGGCTGAGAATGCAGAATTCATCAGCAGGAGTCTCAACATATCAATTTTCAAGTGTAGCAACTTTAAACACATTGTGAGCTTTTAGTTTCCATAGAAAATAATCTCTCATTGTTTGCAAAAAAAAAAAAAACCCTGAAAGCACCCCAAATTACCACACTTTTAACATCCTGACACGTTGATGGCCCACGTTCTTCCCAGATCAAAACGAGAGTGTCAGAAGACGCCGCTGAGCCGCCGACTGAACACACGGCGTTTCATATTTGGCAGGAATTATCACGGTGAAAAAAGACAAGGTGACTTTCTAATATATATATATGTATTTTAGTTTGGCAGAGATCTGAAGAGCTGAAAACTCATTTAGGATGACACAAAAGCTCTTCTCTCTCTGCCCCCTCCCTACTTCCCCACCACGCGAGGAGTTTTTGACAGGAGCGCTGTGCATGTATATTAGGCATTGTTTGTAGCTCACGGTTGACAGGCTGAATGAAGCCTGTGTCTTATTGAACCTCGGTGTCGACTCTCGTCTTAGACTTTCTAGGATGATCTGGATTTAAACAGTGACGTTGTCCACCGTACACATCTTTCTTCCTTGCTGTGGGCTAGCTGTGCAAAAACCTGGGTGCTTTTTAAGAAAGCGAGATCTAATTACCGTTAACCTAGGACAGGAAAACGACCGGTGTCGCTCAATGACCCAGCACGGTCACAACCTGTTGGAAACCCTCAACGAGAAGGCAGCAGGCCCTGGGTGACCTTAAACAGGTGAGGGTTTTGCCCAGGAGGCTGGAGACACTAAAGGTTGAAATAAATGAGTACGTTGCAAAATGGTCAAATTCCCCTCCAACCGAGTTGGAGCACTGTTTGAGCATTCTGTTAGGATGGAAACTCTCACCCTACAAAGCGTTTTTAACTACAGGGAAAAGCAGCTTGCTTTTTCTAGTTTGGGGCAGGGTCAGGTGGAGGGCGGAAGGGCAGAGGTAATTGCTGATTGTGAAACGGGGCTGCGATGTCAGAGAACATCAGTCACCTGTCCCACCTAGAGCGGACGTACGGTCGGACTCTTAGCCAGATTGAAAACAGGTTTTTTGTTTGTTTGTTTGTTTGTTTTTAATGATGGTAAAGACATTCTGAAAAGGTAATCTTTGGGAAAGAGCAGTGACATAATAAGTCAGGGGCCGGCAAACAGTGGCCTGTGGGGCACACCCTGTCTATCACCTGTTTCTTGATTTGAATGTTGTTCGCAGCACCTGGGCTGATAAGGGATCGTTTGACACTTGAAATGGTTGACACAAAACATCGAAAGAATAGTATTGGATGACACACAAAAAGTACGTAAAGTTCAGATTTCAGCGTGCGTAACTAAAGTCTCTTGGAACACAACTGTGCCCACATGTTTACAAATTTGTTTGCTTATGCCTTGCAGCGATTAATTGTGAGAGAGACTGCATGGCCTGCAAAACCGGAAATGTCTGCTGTTGGGTTCTTTACAGGAAACGCCTGCTGCCCCCGGTCACAAGGTGTTTGGGGAGGCAGATCAGGAGACTGCGGAGGTGCTGTGGCCTCTGTCCACGGTGGAGACGATGATGCAGGGAGAGAAACCTACTACCCTCTCTTGCTAACGAGGATGCAATGAGAGAAAGTGACTTGAAGCTACAGAAAAGGACCACGCATGTGTCACACGGCATTTGGAGACCGGCTAACTGTAAACTTCAGGAGAGAGTAGAAGGGGCAAAGATGTTAGACTGAGAATCCGGAAGCCGAGGGCCTAGTCTTAGCCCTGCAACTAACTAGCCTTGTGGCTTCAGACGCGCTGGGCCTTGGCATCACCTCCTGTCAAATGCCTGTCATGTGCCAGTTTTATTTTTTGCTGGGGTGTGTGCTGGGGCCTGGGGGAAGGGTTCAAATTTCATAATTACATCAACGTGCTTCTAATGGAAAAGCTACAGATGGCAAAGTCTCTGAGCATTCTTGTTACGCACACTGTAAGGACAAAAACACAGCACAGTTGGCAGAGCCCCGGCAAGAAGCTCAATGTTGCTTCCACGAGTCAGAAACTTGGGGATGGAGGGCGGGGCTTCTGGTATTGCGGACAATGCAAGTCCTCCAGCTGCCCGAGGGTGGAAGACAGCTTCATAGGAGGATGCTGGCTTGCCCAACTGATGTTCTCTGGGGACCATTTGGGCCAGGAGCTGAGTGATGTCCCACATGCTCCCAGGTGTTTCATGCAGCTCCCTGGCGTGATTTGCTCCAGGTGTTTTGTACACTGGGTAATCTCAGCATGGAATAATTGAAGGGAAGAGCATACCCTAAGAGAGATCAGGGACTGGGGGACCTTCCCTGGGTTGGTAAAGGCCCCACCTCTTCCCATTGACACGAGGGTTGGCGTTATCCTGTGTTGGCTCCCAGCCCCACGCTGGCTCTATGGATGAACTCACCACGGGGCCAAACCTTTCCAGATTCCTCATTTTTGGAAAGTCTTCCCTTGATGGGTTTGAACATACAAGAAAGATCATTGGATCTACTGGTCACTGTCCCTGGCCGGCCTGAACCCAGTGTCTGCCCATAAACACCCTCTGGCCAATGCTTTAATGTTGGGACCTGTCATGTTCTAGTGGAACATGGAGTCACCCACGAACCCGCGTGGACTCAGGTCTCAACACGCTGGTCTGCCTAATAGGAAGGCTTCGGTTTTTAGGCCACCTCTCTGTCCTCCCCCAGTGGCTTGTTTCTAGGTAGGCACGGCCCCTGGCTGGTCCTGACAACACTTTTCTCTGTGTTTGCAATGCACTGTGTAGGCCCCTGAAGCTCTGTAATTACTAATACACCGCTTTTCATCTTCAAAGTGATTTATACACATTAATTACTCCTCACCATGCTTCAGAGTTTCTGCACGTAAATAACCATCATGTTCCCATGTTTTATTTAGGAAATTGAGAGCCAGAAAGAAAGCAACTTTGTCAAGGCTAAGGACAATGGGACCTCTGGGGTCAAGATCAGAACTCAAGACCTTGACCTCCCCGTACCTCACTTGCAGACCCATTGTCACCTTTGGAGAGTAGCCATGAGTCACCCTATGGCTTCACACTCAGCACCAGGACTGCTGGGTAAACTGGCTCCTTACATCACTCATCTTGAGTTATCAACTATTCTTCAATGCTCTACTATGGCTGAATAATCTTACCTAAAAGCACACATAATAGGAAATGATGGAGTTTAACCTAATAAGCCATCCTAAGATGCTCATGTCTAGCTTCCAGCAGCCTTCAGACTGAGGACAAACATGTTTGCTAATCCATCGCTTTCAAGTTACACACTCAATGAAAACATTAAACTCTCACTCTATGGTTTCCCACTTATATGATCGCTCTACAGAAAGCTATTCTATTTTAACTATCAAGCGCAATACAACACAATCACTCCGAGAGTGGCCATCCACTTCTCTCCCAAGAATGGAAGAGGATGCATGCCCAGGACGGTATTGGCAGAGGTTGGCGGTGCCCACCAGCCCAGGAGGGAGCTCACAGACCCTTCTGGAAGTTTCTGACACAAAGCCGAATCATGCAAAGACCCTGAAGGTAATTCAGTTTGCTGTCGCTGAGGTCCCCTGAGCAGCTCTTTGGGGAAGCCCACAAAACTACCTTTAACAACATGAAAACTTCTGCACAAGTCACTGAGGGTACATTAGGCGCCCTTTGCCCTTACATCTTGCCACAATCAACCCATTGCTCCATCCTTCGAGAAACAGGTGAGAAGAAGAAGTGACTGTAAATCAGGGGTACACAGGGGCCAGACCTCAGTCCCCACAGAGAGCTGGGGTATAGAGCACAAAGGTTTTTGCAAAGCCCCAGGTAAGTGTCAAGCCTCTTCCCAGGATGCCCACTTTCTTTCTCACTTTTGGAGGGCATTCCTGAGACAGGCCACTGGTGGGGAATGTAAAATTTACTCAATTTAGTTTTCCATATTCGGATGAGCACTGGGATATTGTAGGAGAGAGTGAAAACCTCGTATCAGTTTTTGGCTAGCAATGGTCAGGGCCCAAGAGCCCTGGGGGTAGATGGCCACCATCTCTTGCCATGAGGCAAGCTGGGGTGGAGTGGTCTGGGACCCCCTGGACCAGCCCCCCTGTCCCGCGGGGCCCCACTCCTGAGGGGGAAAGGGCAGAGGCTGAAGGATCAGGGTTGCTCTTTTCTCCGTATTCAGAGGGGTTTCCGCATCAATGTTGAGAGCTGCCTGGAGTTGGCCTCTTTTTGCTGGTGTGTTCTAGGTTTGCTTCGCAACACGGCACAGACAAATTGGGGAGGCCTATCGCCACTGCCCTGAAAGCAAGCCAGAAGCAGCAAGCGTTTCCAATAAACTTTAACAAACGTCGCTGTGGCCTCTGCCTGGGCCAGGAGATCTGCCACGGGCAGGCTCAGCTGACAGAGCGGCAGCGGGGGCTCTCAGTTGGGGCCGGGAGCTGCGCACGGGCTTTGTGTCCAGCCCGGGATGCTCCGAGACACGTGGCACCCTGCCCCTAAGCTCTTGGCGTGTGCTGCTTTCCATAGTGACACGGCCCGCACCCCGAGGATGCCAACCCACATCCTTGGCATGGGAAGAAAGCTACCCCAGCAACGTTGCCAAGCTGCTAGCCTAAGTCATACCCTGAGTTCTCAGGAGCACAGCTGGCGCGGGAGGGGGACCTGACTCAGATTCAGCAGCATGTGGTGCGAGTCAAGTTAAGGCTAAAGGGACAGAGGCAAAGGAAGGGATGCGGACGAGTCCACGGTGTCTGGGTGACTTGATTCTGCACAAGGGGAGGCCTGGCTGGATGCTCAGGCCTCCCAGTTCCGTTTCTGTTCCACAGCTCGGTAACTAAGCTAGGTGCTCTAGCTTTCCTACACATCAGGATGTCCCCAGGCATGCTGATCACGGTTCTTCTATTTGGTTTTTGGCAAATGAACCAACACTCATGAAGTTCAGTGCACAGATCTGGGTTAAAATCCACTGACGAAGACAACTAGAAGGCTACTTTGGGGGCGAGGGATGGGTTGGCAGGGACGACCATTCTCAGCATGTCTCCAAGAAAGAATACAGCAAGGATACTTAATCTCACCACTGAGGAATGTCCTTTAGGATCACAAAGGTGAAACTCATCAGACTGAAATGGATTTCAGGCGGGGAAGAAAACTGCCCCCTTCGTCCATCCCTCGTTCTCATGCCTTTCAGGTGCGAACAAGCCAACTGTGCAGACAGCAGAGGGCCTCTCCCAGACCCCGTCTCCCCGGCCAGGGGAGATTAACCCTGGGTTATTCCCGGTCCAGTCAATCCACCAGCCAATCCACCAGCCAACCCATCCCCGGCCAGGGGATGACCCAGCCAGGGTGGCAGGCTGGCTGCCCGGACTCACCTATGAAATACGCCAGCAGGATGGCCAGGAGGAGGGCAGCGGCGATGGCGGACAGGGCGGCGCATTTCCAGCTGCAGTATTTAGACGGCTTCTTCAGCTTGAAGGCCTTCCTGGAGAAGGTATTCCGGGGCAGCAGGCGGGGCGGTGGTGTGTAAACAGTTCCTGAGGTCAAAGGGTATCCTGGAGAAGAGCTGCTGAACAGGGGTGTGCTTCCCGAGGAGGTCTTAAAGAGGAAGTGCCTGCGGGAGAAGGGAGAGCGTCAGGACCCCCGTGGGTGGCCAAGGAGAGACAGCCAGCCGCCTTTCCTCGCCCTGTGTCTCCTATATTCTGGGGCCATCCTGGCTAGCGACCTTGCTCCACCTGTCATGGATGAAGGGGCAAAATGTTACGCTCGATGGCGACCTGCATTAGTTCCACAAATGCACATCATCACAGACCCTCCCCTGGGCCTCTGGATTTTATCTTCCGCAACAGTCCTGCAAAGCATGCAAAGCACATATGAAAACTGAGTTACTGTTTGTTACTCGGAGATGGTGGTGACTCTGATGATGGGTCTGAAGCTATAGTTTAAAGGCACTTGAGATACAGCGTCACGATTACTTACTGATCAGTAGTATAATATCCCCATTTAAGATAGGCAAGATCAGACTTGGAGAAGTTACACAACTGTGCAGGGATTGAAGTCTCGAACACTGTCTTATGCTAAAGTGTGTGCTCTTGAGTGTCACCCTAATCCGTCTCTCTGGAGTCTTCCTTTCTGGTCTGTTTCCCCCTCCTTCCTGCTTCCTGTCCCGAGACCGCCTCTCTGGGTCATGGGGTATTGGTTCTGTTTTGGAAATGTCTTTGCCCTTGGTGGCTAGAGCTACGGTGTGACAGCAGAGCAATGGGGCCTGCGGTGGACACCTACCATTAATACAGGCCTTCCTCAGGCTCAGGAGACCGTTTCTCCAAGGACCCTTCAAGGAGGCTCAATTCTCTGATCGCACCTATTCCTTCCCTTCTATGTGCCATGTAGGATTGCCACACCTTTTCCAAATGATGGCTTGTCTTCCAGAAAATACATACTGCTAGACTTCAAAGCATGGATTAAGTAGAACGTAGTTTTAGCAGCTGAAAGCCAGGGGCTGTGTCTTATTCAGCAACTTGCTCATCTTTGCGTGCCCAACTCAACGTTCAGCGTGCAGGGGAGACTTGAGTGAGTGAGTGACTGAATGAATGAATGATGGGGATCCCTGTTTTGTGATTTTTTTTTTTTTTTACTCAGCTTCAATTCTAAGATTCCAAAATGTTTTACAGGTATTTCCTTTCTCTCCGAGTCTTCAGTAGGTGCAACTGTATTTACGGACCACATACTAAGTGTCAGTTACAAGGCGAACTGGTTTATTTGCCCCTGAACCTCACATCACCTCTATGAGGTAGGTACTATTGTTCCCACCATTTTACAGATGAGAAAATGGAAGCTCCGAGGTAGCAGTCCGGGTCATTAAGGTTCAGACTCCCACCTGCCTGACTCTTTGGGCTCTGACTGGACCTACACCCCACACTGCCTCTGCACACTGGGGTGGGGGGCCTCTCCAGCAGGACTCTGGGGCAACACCCCCATTGTTACAAATGTTTGTATCTTGGCTGCTTCTAGGCAAAACCTTACAAGTATTTTAATCCTTGACAAAGATCAAACAAGCCTGATATGACTAACAATCATGCCAGAAAATGAGTATCTGATTAGTGAATTATTTAACATAGCTAACATTAAAATAAACAACGGCTATTTAAACTTTATTTGCACTATGTTTGATGATTTGAATAAAGCCAAGAGGCTTGATTCCATAAATAAGGCTTTGTATTTCCTTGTGCAACAGCTCTCTTTGAACGCTCCAGGTTAAAAATTGTCTTTAGGGAGAGGGGGCAGTAGGTATGGTGTTTAAAGGCAGAACTCTGGAGCAAAACACACCTGGCTTGGAGTCCTAGCAGGGCCATCCCTGGACAGGGAAGCCCATGGAAGTTTCCTGTGAGCCTCCACGGCCTCATCTCTACAATGGAGATAAGAATAGCACAGGTGCCTTACATCCCAGCATAGGCTGTGGCGAGGATTCCCCGACATCATGTAGGAAAAGCATTTAAGGAGGGTGCGCCTCAGGGTAAGCACGAGGTGCGTGATGAGTCACGTTTATTGTCAACTCCTCAGAGCAACAGAAGGAGCCTGAGACAGGAGTTTTAATTTAAAGCTTGACAAATGTCAAACACACATCCGAAGAGTTCTCTGAGTCACTAATAGTCCACTGCCGTATAATTAAGTGAGAATGTATGTATGCCTGAAAGCCAGCTGATGGGGTACATCTGGGGTTTGATTTAGAGCTACTTCAAATTTACTTCTTGGACAATTCTCCCAGAGTGGGTAGTGAAAATAAGAAATCAAACTAAATCGCAGGAACATAAAGGCATTGCGAATTGTCATTAATGAGCGTTTAAAAATATCTGCACCCTTGTTGTCACCCCCCCAGAGATCTCAGCCAGCCCATGGCCCCAGCCACTGCCCACGTGACTGAAGTCTCCAAATCTCCCTTTGAGGTCCAACCTCCTCCCTGAGGGCCAGCTGCATTCCTGTGGGGCACTGGGACATCTCTGATGGCATTCTGTGTCTGTACTGAGCAAGTTACAGTGACGCCCCGACACTCTCTTCCCCTCCTCATACACACTCCCTCCGAACCAGCTGTCAGATAAACTGTAGTTATTCTCACTTCCCCCTTTCCCTCCTCTTCTCTCCCTACAATGAGTTAAAGAATTTCCCCCCAAACCTCCCCAACTACCCTCCCCGTCAGCCCTCCTGCCACTGTTCCTTCCTGAGATGTAAGTGCCATCACCCCCTGACAAAGGAATTCCTGCTGACCCTCCGATGCCTTTAAGAGGAAACCTGAATCTCAGTAGGGGACCGGACTTCTCACCACCACCACTACCCAACTCTATTACCCTCCTCACTCACCCTGTGTCCCTAGCCCCCACGGACTCTGCAGTTCAGCTACATCAAAAGGTGCATCTGTCCTTAAACCAGCTGCCTGGTGCTGCCCACCTTTGGGAATCACACGACAGGTGATTCTCTCTGCAACAGCCCTTCCTGTTCTCCCCGTCCCCCCACCCCCCCACCCCAGCTCACTCCTACTCACCTTCCAACCACCTGCCCGGAAAACCTATTCCAACACCCCCCCACCCCACCCCTGTGCACTCAAGAATCTCCTTATACACTTAGTATAATGTATATACACATAGTATAACGTATATACATGTAGTATAGTGTATATACACACACGTTTGTGTGTGGTTATATATATATATATATATGTATAAAATCTTAATAATTAAAGTATCTGCCCCAAATCAAACTCTGACATCCTTGACCCTCGATACTGGTAGCTTTTATCTCTCAGTATCTCCAGAGCTTAAACTTCAGCGCCTGAACATCAGCCATATTTGTGGACAGAATTGGTAAATTAGAGACAGGAACATTTTAGCAACACGGGAGAAATCACAAGATGGTTAGGAAATTTAAATGGGCATTAATGTCATTTTAAATGCAGTCATCTATAAGAACAGGAGGCTATTATTTCTTTTATATGGGACTGCGTCATGAGATCCTAATAGTGTCTATTGTCCCAATATAGTCTATTTTCCACACTTCCTCCTAAAAAGGAAGTCAGAGTAGCATATGCCATCACCCCTCCCCCTCCTCAAACAAAGAAGTACATGAATCCTTCCAAGAACTCTTAGAATACACTCAGAAACCCTTCCGGTGGCCCACGAGGCCTTGCTTGACCTGCTCTCTGCCCACTTCTGCAACTGCACCTTCTACCCCCTTTCCCTCCATCAGTCACATTGTCCTCTTCCTGTTCTTCATAGCACGTCCCACACATCCTCAGGGCCTTTGCACCTGCTCTTCCCCCTGCCGGGAAATACCCGCCTGACTTATTTCTCCACCTCATTTCGCCACTGCTCCAGGGACACTTTTCCAGAGAGACCTTCCCTGGCCCCCCTTGCTCCTTTCTCTGTCACTCTCCGTCTCATTATAGCTGCTTTATTTTCTTCCTTACATATGTATTTGTGCATTATTTATCGTCGACATCTGTCACTTGGAACTGAATTTCTATGAAGTTAAGAATAATCAGGCAGTTTTTCTGATGTGTTTAATGCTGTATCTGAACATCTAGAACAGAGCCTGGTACCTAGTGGACATTCAACAAATCTTTGTTAAATGTATGGCCTCCAGCCTTTCCCAGGCCGAAGTCGTAGAGGACAAGATGGTGAACATTTTTTATTTTAAAACTGGGATTCCTTCTGCCATGCTGACTCTTGCCTTCCAAACAGGTGGGCGTGTGTGTGTGCATGCTTGCACAGGCAAGTGTCTATGTTTATGCAGGAGAGGCCAGACCCCTCCGCAGAAACACAGCCTGTATCATCCCATTTCATCACTGCGTTGGCCCTCTCAGGGCTCTGTCTCAGGCAGCTCACTGCAGGCACAGCGTCTCTGGTAGTCACAGCTAAATGGAACTCTTTAGTTATCGCATCTCTTCGTTCTAGTTTCTGGTGCTTACAATTATTAAATGAAAGTACCAAAGGTTGGTACCACAAGCTAGTCACGCTCTCGTGTTACAAATCTTGAGAAGATCCAGCAAACAAATTATAAAAAAAAAAGAGAAAGGTTCTAAAGAAAGATCTTCAGATTGTGTCCCCTAAGTGCCTGTGTTAGGATTACTCGAGTGCTCGCTTAGACAAGTACAAATTCCACCCTGGCTGGTGTGGCTCAGTTGTTTGGGCGTCGGCCCACACATTGAATGTTTGTGGGTTGGGTCCCGGGGCACATGCAGGAGGCAACCTATCAGATGTTTCTGTCCCTCTCTTTCTCCTTTCCTCCCCGCCCCCTCTCTCTCTACAATCAGTTAAAAGAAAATAAAAGAAAAAAATTTTAGGCCCTGGCTGGTGTAGCTCAGTGGATTGAGCGCGGGCCTGCGAACCAGACGATCGCAGTTCGATTCCCAGTCAGGGCACATGCTTGGATTGCAGGCCAGTTTCCGGCAGGGGCCAGTTCCCTGCAGGGGATGCACCAGAAGCAACCATACATTGATGTTTCCCTCCTCTCTCCTTCCCTTCCCCTCTAAAGATAAATAAATAAAATATTAAAAAAACTTTTTAAAAAGAAAAGTACAAATTCCTGTTTCCATCTGGACTGAGGCATGGGGGCTAGGAGTGTGGCCATTAAGAAGCTCCCCAGGGGACTGAGCACACGTGGAAGTTTAAGGAACTCTATTCTGTTTTTGTGCCTTTCGAATGTGTGTAACATAGCGAAAGCACACTAGGTGGTTAGTGGATATATTTTTGAATCCTGATGTTTTCAGGGCTGAAGTGTGATAAAGTGGATAACTTACTTCCAAATGGTTCAGCAACAAGATCTTTCTTTAGGTCCCTCTGTGTATAGCCAGGCAAGGCAAATGTGGCCAAATGACAGCAATTGTTGAGACGAGGTGCTCATTCTTGGGTTGGACTATTCTCCCAAGTTCTCTGAATGTTTGAAAATTTCATAATTACAAGTTGAAAAAAATGGTAAGTTCTGATTCCCCCAAGGATTGCCCTCACATGCTCCAGGAAAAATGATGAATATAATGAAGCGAGACCTCCCAGGTCTGGTCCGGCCAGACGGTCACTGAGAGGACCAAGAGGGGACAGAGAGGCCTTGGGTTTTACCCTGAACTGGCTATGGAGTCAGCGTTTCCCCTTGGGGGACTACTCAGGACAGTCTGATGAAGCGTTCGTAATGCCCGGGCTGAACCTCTCCCCGGGGGTGGGCCATGGAAGTAGCTGTGCTCGGGACTCCGGGCATCAGCAGAAATGTGTAGCTTCCAAATGCACTTGACATTTTTCAAGCACAACTCAATTGCTCTCAGAATTGGCCACTTGTGTCTCGGAAAGGCAAGGCAAATGAGGGTCCCCCAAAGTGTTGTCGCCAACACTCGAAGGGATCGAGAAGACCAGCCTGCGATGGCTTATAAAAGATAGCAGGGCAGTTTGCACCCTTCTTTCCTAGCCACGGGGGTTGTTGGGCTCCAACACTGGCCCGTAGCATCCTTCCCGGTGCAGGTCAGAGACTGAGACTGGCTGGTGGATTGACTGGTCAGTCTAAGGAAGGACGGCCCCTCAAGGTGCTCGGCTCTGTTTTCTAGATCCCTGTGAATTCTGAAGAGTACAGTGATGGCCACTTCACCTTAAACTGCCAGCCTTTGGGGTAGATGTCACCCCTTGTCTCGTTCAAAAACCAACCATTTAATAGAGACCGAGGGAGAGAATACGTAGCAGCCATTCTCAGAGGCTTTTATGACGAGACAGCAGAGACGTGCAGTTGGGGCAGAATCTTGGCAAACCAGCCTCTGCTTTCAAATTGGCTTAGAAAATGAAGGGTGTACATGTTCTCTGATTAAACAACCACGGGAGATTTGATAAAGAAGCCCATCAAAGAGAAACTCATGCGTAGCATCCGTGTAAGCAGGGCCCCATCAGCGCAAAGGGCTGTGGATTTTTATTTCGCTCTGAGCATACAGGGGAGCCTGCCTAACCCTGAGTGGAAGCTTCCCGCGTGGTGGTTGGTTACACGACTTGACGGCCCCACCAAAGGTTTCTCTGCTTCTTTCAAGAATCAATCACAAGGAAACTCACTCATTAACCTGAAAACCTACCAAAGAAAGAAACAAACACCTCCAATCCCTTCACACCAACTATTCTTTTCCCTCTGCAACCGGTAGGATCCTGAGAGGGGAAATCCTAGCAAGCCCTTGAAAGAGAAATGCGCTACACAAATAATCATACTGCCGAAGCTCCAAAGGTCAAGTTTGGCATTTCCCTTCTCCCCCCCCCCCACCCCTTTCTCCATCTGCACCTTGCTGTCTCATCCCAGTTCCCAACTCAGCTAACCAGGACAACTGATGACCGGCAGTATATACAAAATCCGCTTTTGCTCATGAAGTCAGCCGCAGCCAACACGGTCCTTTAACCCAAACAGAAGTTCCCAAGAGTCCCGACGCAGTGCCATGTACAAAGAGCTGTTCTGGTTATTGAGGAAGCCTGGTTATCATTCTCTCGGGAAAAGCGACCTCCTCAGTAAGTAAACTCACCGGAAATAAACTCAGAGCAGAGGATGAAAATGTTGACACTGAATGCCCATTAACCCCTAAAAGAGTTTTGATAATATCTTACGTGCCATCGCCGAAATTTGATTTTAAAAAAAAGCAGAGAAGGGATAGAGGCCAAAATCTGCCAGGTGTGGGGGTGGGGTGACTGGGGAGGGAGACCAGGTGTGTACACATCAAAGCGAGGTTTCATCCCATTTCACCTGCGCTGGCCTGGCCCTTTGAAGCGGCAGGTTTATCGTTTCTAAAGGAGTGAGTTTCGTACAGAGGCAGCCTGTAAAAGGTACGGTGGCGTGTAAAGGTGCTGTAATTAGGTCCTCAGGAGTTATAAGAAAATACTTAGCTGGAAAGAGGTTAAATAACCAGCACCCTTTCTGGCACCTTTATTGTACTCGCCAACATGAGAAGGGAGGGTGCAGACAGAGGGGACACTGCAGGGGTGGGTTTCTGAGCGAGGGACGGGCAGAGAGAGAGAGATGTGGGATGAGGAGAGGAAGAGGAAGAGGAAGAGGAAGGGGGGGAGCGTGCAGGAGACAGAGAAAAGCTCCAGGAGGATAACGACGGTGGCCTGGGGCACTGTGCTGCCGGCAACTGCTTGACCAGCAAACCGAGTAATCAGTTAAGGGTTCTGCCTGTTCTCTCCTGTTTGCAAATGTGAAATGCATACATTATTTTTTAAAAAATCAAGTAGGTAAATTAAAAAACCCCAAAGCAAAAAGGTGTCTTCTACACTTTTGAGACATAGACGGGGAAACATTTGATATTAGAGCCAGACTTTTCCCCCCACACACGGTCCCGCACCAATAACACTCCTTGTTTATTACACAATCTTCTGTTACAAGATCATAAGCGTGCCATTCTGTAACACAACAATGTCACACTCAAGCACGCCCTATGACACTGTAGGTGAAATGTTCAAATTAAAACTATACATTAGTGCACCCATATTATTACCCTACCAGCCACCCTTCAAGCAGGCCTTACTTCAGCCGGACCCTATATAAACATTCCTTTATTGTTGTTCTTCTTCTTAATTTCATTATGTGCGAAACCAATGACATTGGACCAGAGAGGCGGTATGAAGCCTACAGTGTCTGGACCTGGACAACCAGGGTTTGGCTCTTGGCTCCTATATTCATCACTGTGTGGCCTCAGGTAAGTGGCTTACCCTCTCTGGGTCCTGGCGGCTCTGTTTGTAAGGCGAGAGAATGCTAGCGTCTACTCCGAGGGTTCATTGAGAGGACCGGCGAATTTATTTACAGGAAATGCTCCACATTCAGCGTGACAGCCAGCAAACGGTCAATAAACGCAGTTATTAATCAGCTGAAGGCAGGAGCCCTGTGCATTTCACTCTGTACTGGGTCTCCTTGACCTAGCACGCTGCCCAGCTCATTTAAACTCTTCGTGAAGTGAATGAGTTGTTCTAATTAGCACAGCGACTAGAGCCTTGCAGGCACCCCCACCCCTCAAAAGTAATTTTATTAGGAAGGGAAGGGATTGAGCATATTACTAATGTGCTGGTTCTCTTCTCCCAGCTGGGAATTTACGCTTGGGTTGAGATGTGAACTGTTGCTTTTAAAATAAAACTCTTACAAAAATGTTTTTCGAAAAATTGCTGCTTCCCAACTTTGAAAAAGCCAATAACCCAATTAGTATAATTAAAAGCCCATTTCATATCATGAGTCCCCGAGCTTACCCAAACTAATTTTGATTCAGGGAAAAATAGGCTTTCAAGGTTTCTGATCCCTGAACCCTTTGGGTCACAGGGGAGACCACCACATTTGCATATGCCGTGAACAACAGGAAAATCCTCTCTTTTGCCCTCTTCAAAATTTGCAGTCACACCAAAAATACTCACAGCTGGAATAATTAGCGACTCAGTTTATTGCCTTCCGTTTTTCTAAATAGAAGCTTCAACTCTTGATATTTAAATAGTGTCACGCTGTGATATAACATAGCATTTTTCATGGTAAAACTGCCCCCCCTCTCCCCGCTCAAGAAATGAGATAGTGCTCAGTGTGACCGGCGAGGCCTCTGGGGGTCACTAAAGGAACCTGGGGTTGTGAGCAAATCCATTTCGGAGTCTTTGGGATGAAATGAGGCATCTTTCCACACCCCCTCCCCTAACACCCTCCCTGCCCCCACCTCCTGCTGTTGTAAACTTGTTGACTTTTTTCAAGTTAATTGGTGACAGCCTTGATGCAGTGCAGGGGAGGAGGGAACCCCACAAAGACTTCTGACGTTGACTTCAAACTTGACTTTGACTTTATGCACACCATAACGTGGGGAGTCTAGAGACCGCCATCTCGAATGGACTCGCCCTGGTGTGCACTGGCTGCCAGCGATAGATGAGGAGGGAATGCACACCATCAGAATGCACACCACAATCAATGAGGAGTATGATTCTCCCAGCGTGTTCACTGCCTGCACCACCCAGAGAGGCAAAGAGCTTTCAGGCTGCAAAGAACCTTAGGGTCCGTCTCTCTATCGTACTCTGCTTCATGCCATCACACTCGTCCTGCGTGCTTGCCTTGTCTCTCCAAATGACAAGCTTCTCACAGGCACGCCCTTTATCTTTCACTCCCTAGGATTTTAGTCTGGTCTGAGTAGGTGCCCACAAATGTCTGCTGAAGGAACACACAGAGGATGGCGTGGTGGGAAATGGACAGGCTTTGGGGCGAGGCACATCTGGATTCAAATCTCAGCTCCCCTGGGAGCCGTGTGAGGCTGCGAGAGACAATCCCCCTGAGCCACAGAGGCCGCCTCTGAAAACTGGGTCATCAACAATGTCTGCATTACCGAGGTGCTGGAAGGAGGGGCTGAAAGGGACAATGAGTACCATCTGTGAGCACAGATGCTGGCACGCAGGACGTGTTTAATACATGTGTGTAGCATGTTCCCTCATGTCCTTGGGAAGAACACAACACATTCAAAATAGGAAGTTATGAGTCAGGTAATATTTACTGACCACATGGACATAATGGTGAATAAGCCTGGATCTTCATCTGGAATTTATAGTTGGAGAAATGGACCAAAAAACCCCCAAAACTGCAGTCCAGGCAAACCAAGTGCATGAATAACAATAAACTGTGAGAAGTGCCCTCTAAGAAAACAGGAACTGAGACAAAAAATGTGAGACTACATTAGTGTTGTCATGCCTCTCTGAGGAGATGATGCAAAAAAATGGGAAGAGGTCTGAGGATTAGAAGCAGCTAATTGTGAGTCCTGATAAGAACATCGTAGGTGGAGAAAACAGCATGTGCAAAGGCCCTGAGGTGGGAAAGGTTTGATTTTTGAGGCTGTGAAAGAACAGTGTTGCTGGAACGTGGTGATGCAGGGGTCGGGGGAAGGGTAGGCAAGATGGAAGACTACATTAGTTGTACTTTTGAGGACCTGAAGCCGGGAGTGTAGTCCATATACAAGGGTTTTAAACTCTATCTTCTCTTGGAACAGGGGAAGCAGACTTAGAAGCATCCAGTCTCAAAAAGGATTCTGGTAGAATAGACTTGGGAAGTTTAGTCCAGTGCTCTGAAAAGACTTGGCTGTCTTCGTTGCCTACTGCCTTGAGGGTTTTGGTTTTTGTCCAGAATATTCTAGCCACCCCTCAATATGGTGCCTCTTAGTCTATTCACGTTTCAGTATTGTTAGACATCCCAAGTTCAACCTGAGCAAAAACAACTCTTGATTTTCACCCCCAAACACTCTTCTCCTTTGGGCCTCACCTGTGCTGGTTAAAGAAGTCACTGCTGCCACTGGTACAGGTGACACTCCCTCCCAGGCAGCAGACTCTAGGGACAAGAGATCTGCATGCAGGACGTGTGTCAGAAAGTGCTCTTGGAAGCACCACCTGTGCTTCCTGTGTTGGTAGCAACTGAGACAGACACTGAGCCCTTCGTCAACCTCGTGGGCAGCTCAGGAGCAGGAAGGGCTCTGCGGAGTTGCTCTGATTTGGGCAGAGGGGGTGGGGCTTTCATAACATCACCTGGACCAGCCACTGGATATGGGCTGTCCCCAGCGGTGACACCTTAGGAGAGGTGGCTCTCTTCAGCTGAAGTTCAGTCTCGGAGAAGAACCTGGCTAAGATCTGTTGGCTGCCCACATTCCCGAAGGTTGCAACTGGGGCAAAATGCAGTCTTCTCTCCCGGGCGGTGGCGCCTGGGTGGGTGCCAAGCCACTGACCTCACTGGGCTTCACCATGGCTCCCGTCTTTCTCTTCCGCCCACCTGACCCGTCATCAGAGGATTTCCTCTCGACCTCTGGCACCTATCTGCCCTCATTGTGTCCCTTCTACCTCTCTGTCCCCTTGCACCTGGCCTACGGCAGACAGCAGTCTCCAAACGGGCTTCCACTTCAGCCCTTTGCATCCCCTTTCTGCACAGGAGCCTGTCATTGTTTCTAGACACAAATCAAATCATATTGCTCTTCCACTTAAAACCTTCCAGTTTCTCTGAACTTGGCAGTGATCCATCTCCTTGGTGTGGCATAGCTCACCTCTTCCCAGTCCCTGTGGGGCTTCTCTCTGTCCCTCAATGAGACCAAGCTCCTTCTCGTCTCAGGGCGTTCACATTGTGTTTCCCTTCATCTGGAAAGTTCTGAACTCAGATCTTTGCATGGCTCTTCCTGCTCAGGTCTTTTCGGTTTCCCCTCCAAGCTCCGGTTCTCGGAAGGGCGTCCTTGTTCAGTTCTTCTGACTCCATCTTTTGTGACCTGACCTTGTCCCATGACTGGGTGTTGGGGTGTTGGGGCGGTAGTGGGGTGATGGTGGTGGGATACAGACCCTGCCTTCACGTTCGCCACTAGGCCCTAGAGCAGCTGGCTCATTCCTTTCCCTGCTTTTTTTGTTTGCTTCCCTCAGGGGCACGTGCTTTCCTCTAGGGCCTGGATTTAGTCTTCCACTTCCTGCTGTACCTCCTGCCCCTGAAAGCGTGTCTGCTTGGTGTTCTATCAACTTCTAGGAGATGAATAAAACATGAACCAATATAGCTTTTGAAAAGTTCATTTTACACAGCCTTTAGGAACCGATGAATTGAGCGTCTTCTGTTAGCTCTCAGATGCAACACTTTGATTTACGTACCTTGTAGTGTTCGCTTTGAGCGATGCCCGGTCACACGGTTTGTAAAAGTTTGGTAAATAAAGACTATGTTCTCTTGATGCCTACACATACTTATTTCAAATCCTCCGAGGAGCCCATGTCTTTCTATTCTGAAGCTTTTAGCATGTTTCCCGAGAGCCTGCTCATTTTCTGGATCTCGGAAAGTGGAATTCTCATCAACTTTTCTGTCATTCTTTTTCAGTTGAGTTTATTGGGGTGACACTGGTTCCCCAACCTGTACAGGTTTCAAGTGCCCAGGTCAACAAAACAGCGTCTGCACCCCGCATTGTGCACCCACCACCCAGAGTCAGGTCTCCTTGCTTTACCCTTCAACCCCCAGCTTTGCCCTCTTCTCCTCCCTCCACCTCCTTTCCCTTTGGCCATCACCATACTGTTGTCTGTGTCTTTTTTTTTCTTTTTCTTTTTTTTAAAGATTTTTATTTATTTATCTTTAGAGGGGAAGGGAAGGAGGGAGGGAGAGAAATATCAATGTATGGTTGCCTCTCGTGTGTCCCCTGCCGAGAACTGCATCCCCGCTGGGAACTGGCCTGCAACCCAGGCATGTGCCCTGACTGGGAATCGAACCGCGATCGTGTGGTTTGCAGGCCCGTGCTCAATCCACTGAGCTACACCAGCCAGGGCTCTGTGTCTTTTATATACATATTTGCTTAATCCCCTTACTTTTCCACCCAGTCCCCCAAACTCCTTCCACTCTGACAGCTGTCAGCCTATTATTTTAGGTATCTAAGAATCCACTTTTATTTTGTCATCATTTTATTTAGTTCATTAGATTCCACATGTAAGTGAGATCATATGGTATTTGTGTTTCTCTGACTGGCTTATTTCACTTAGCATAATGCTCTCCAGGCCTATGGCAAAGGGTAAGATTTCCTTTTTTTTTTTTATGGCCAAGTTGTATTCCACTATGTTAATGTACCACAACTTTTCGATCTACTTATCTACTGATGGGCACCTGGGTTGCTTCCAGATCTTGGTGGTTGTAAATAACGCTGCAATGAACATAAGGCTGCCTACACTCTTTTAAATTAGTGTTTCAGGTTTCTTCAGATATATCCCAGAAGTGGGATCGGTCATTCTTGAGATAGGTTAGCTATAATCACATTGATTATCTCCACTGAGAACACAGAATGACTTAGGAAAATAGTGAATAATGCAATTTTGATTCATTTCGAAGGTGCTGCGTATTTTGCGGTTCTCCCATTCCCTCTCCCCTCAGCAGCCGTGTGGATGAGTATATTCGGACATTAGCTGACACTAATTTGGGGCCACTTCCTGGTGTGTAACCAGGAGCTCAGAGCTAATCTTTCTGTAAGTCTGCTAGAGTTTTGGGTACAAGAACTTGCTCTGTATCAGTGACTCCTCTGCCCACCCACAGTGCGGTTTATCTTCCTGAGCCTCGAAGCTCTGCGAACAACGTGAAGACTTCATGGTGCATTTTCTCTTTCAAATCACTTTCAAAAGAATAATGATGAGAATGGCTTTCAGCTCTGAGAGATCTTGTCACCCTCCCCCAGCCAGGGAAGAATCCTTTTCTCTTTCTCCCTGCACCTCTAACAAAGGAGTCCCGCCCAACATGCCTTTCTGTATTTCCTTATCCTTGGTGCTTCTGCAACTACAGCAAAGTTTGGGGGGTTGCATTTCCAGTGACCCAAATGGGGATCACGTTGACTGTCTGCCAGATGTTAACCTATTGCATACTTGGATGCATTTCCCTGTATTAATCAAATGCTATGTACTGGTATTTTTTTTCCTCCGGTGCCTTTAAAGTTAATCATTTCAAAGCAAGTTTTGCAAACAGACATTTGCCTACTCCCCTGCCCCCCCGCCCCCTGCATTTTTCCTGGAGAGGACTGGATGGAGTCAGATGTCCACTCTCCAGCCCAACTACCTTGCCTCTCCCTGGAGGAGACCTTTCATACCTAGGGGGACACACTGATTGCATAAATGTTTTCTTTTAATGAACAAGTTTAAAAATACATTCAGGTGCCATTCACATACCATAAAATGACTGAGCTCCAAGTGTAGTTGTGTGACATCTCCTGTCCTTACAATGTTGTACAAGCAATACTTCTATTTTGTCCCCAAACATTTTTATCACTCTCAAAGAAAACCCTGCATCCAGGAGGCAGGAAGTCTCATATTCCCATCTCTACCCCCTCCAACCCCCGCCTGGTAACTACAAATCTAATTCCTGTCTGTATGGAGTTCTCTGTTCTGAGTATTTCATATAACATTTATGGAAACATACAATATGTGACATTTTGCATTTGGCTTCTTTCACTTAGCATCATGTTTTCAAGCTTTTCCCTCTTGTGGCTTTATTAGCATCTCCTCCTTTTTATGGCCAAGTACTGTTCCATTGTATACATGCATACATTATGCATATCCATTCGTCCACTGATGGGCATTTGGGTTGTGTTTACCCTCCAGCCATGGTGACAGCACCACTCTGGACATCCGTGTCCAAGTATTTGTTTGAGCATCTATTTTTTATTATTTTGGGGATATACCAAGGAAAAGAATTTCTTGGTTACATGGTAATTCTGTGTTACACTTTTTGAGGAACCTTTAGTTCCCCTCTATATGGATAAAATGATCATCGACATTGAACCTGACCTCGGCAAGGTCCAATTCTGGGTGGCGCCAAACATTTTGTGTCTCCTTGCATCCTGCCCATGGCAGGAGCTTGCTTTTGAAAACTGTGACTGAATTATGAGAACAAGGACCATCACCAAGGAGCCAGGGAGCAGCAGCCGCAGGAAGAGTAGCGACGCTTCCTACGTCACAGGATGTTTTCCCACGCCCAAATCAACAGGCACGCACTTCAGGGGAGGGGCTTCAGCAAGGGCCTCCCAGGCTTTATATTCTAGGAAAGCTATCCACCGTGGCATCTTTAGAAAAAGGTTTATTGTTAGTGCGTATTCTGAGCACTAACTCACCCGGCCCAGCTATTGCAGACGCTGATAAATGAGTCTGGCTGTGGATGAATGTCAACATTTTAGGCCGAGAGAGAAATTACGTTTTTATCTTAGAAAGCAGAATCGCAACGTCCTATCTTAGCAAGGGTTTGTAGAAATTCTGAGCTTCCTGCTTCTGTCATGAGATCAGAGGGGACCTGAAATATAAGATCTTGAAGAATATTCTTTGGATCACCGAGTGTATCTGCACATTACTAACTGGTTTCCGGCCAAGACGGTGTTCCGCAATGTTTGGGGAAAACTGGAGGAAGTGAAATCAAGGCGATTCCTGCGCATCTTTATAACCCTTTAATATCTTAAATATCCTGAATATCATTCTGCTAACTTGTTTGACCCACCTAGCTTCCCGGTTGTACACCTGGTGTTGTTTCATGGGTGCACCTTTGGGAAGTTCTAAGTTAGTTCCCACTATTTCTGAATGAGTACACTGAGATCCAGAGAGAGATAAAAAACCAACAAATAAAAAGTCCAGTAATAAGTATTTCCTAGATTTATGGAGGTTTTCAGAGCCTGGTCACTGGGTGGAGGGTGGGAGGAAGGGAGGAAAAAAAGGAAAGAAATAAAAAGAAAGAAGAAAGAAGGCATATCTGTGTTATAAAAATAAAAAAGGGACAGATTAAATATTTTATGGGATTCCTTTAAGACCTACAAGAGGAAAACAAAACTAGTTTATTTGAATTAATGCATAGCTAAGAACAATTTTTAAGTCATCGAATCAATCCTAGACGTAGGAACTGGCAGAGAAGGAATAGAGGGGGAAAAGGAAAATAAAGGGGAAAAGAGAAAATGGCTATTCTTTTTTCCAATTAGATTTCCTTCTTTCAAATCAACAGTGTGTAGAGATTTCTAGCGTTAAAGTCTGGGGCTCTGTTCTTTCCTTCTTAAACCTCAAATAAAAGATGGTTATCTTGAATTCAATTTATTTTCCCTTTGGCATTTACATCAGACCCTTCGAGGCATCACCAAATACAAGAGAACCTCTCACTGTATTTCCCCACATTTCTGTATATGCATAATATCCATAGGCACAATATTTTCTTATTTAGCACTCTTCATGAAATGATATAAGAGCTCTTCAGGGATATTAATTAAGCTTTATAGCAACCCCAGTGACATGTCTGCCTGCTTACATATATCTGTTGGACACTCAGAAATTAATGCTTGGTAGAAGTGTGCCATTTAAATGTGTTTGTAGGCCAGCCACATACCCACGGACGGTGCACAGAACAGATTTATACATTTCAGTCACCAGAAAACGCCATTAAAACAGGCAACCATCATTTAGCATCGCCCCGTAAATACTGCCGTGGCCCTCCACAGACTCACAAGCAGATGCTGGGGTCGTTTCCTCATCACAGAACAAGTCCCAGGGAAGCGGACTCCACGTGCGGCTTCCTTGAAAGGCGCTGGGTTTCTTAAATGCTGGGCTTCCTAGGGCCCAGGGCAAGGCTTTTAAAAAATGCAGGTGTCAAGGAAAACTGTCATGCATCCTTGCCTTAAGTACCTGGAAAGCTTGTCACTGCCATCTTGGAAGTCCCAACGAAGATGCAGTTGGACACACCGAGGCGTGTCGGATTGAAAGCTGTCCAACAGGGAGATGGCATGTGAGGCTGAGAGGCAGGGGCCCGCCCCCAGGCATTTTCTTGGCCAGTGGCAGGATTAAACTGAACCGGAAGCAGAGGGTGGTCGGGGGAAGCTGCCTGTGCAGGCCTCCGGGCCTGGCTCTACGGCTTTGCTTGATAAGAGACTAAGTAGTTCCGTGAAAATCAAAGCAAGGGCTGTATTTCTGCGAGGGCAGTGGGGAGGAGGGAGAGAAGAGTGGGCAGAAAGGGCAGGGGCAGGGGCCAGGCATCTGGGCAGGGCAGTGGTTGATGGGTAAACTGTTAACTGGAGGTGGGGTTCAGGGCCTGGCTGCCTCACCTGGTACTTGGGCAGCCTTGGGCAAAGGACCTGATGTTGTTGAATCTGTTTCCTCGTATGAGAAGAGGTGAAAACGATTGAGAATATTTCATGGGGATATTGCGTGGATTCAGGGAAGGATTCCGCACCTCTTGACACTGGGTAAACCCCTCAGTGAGTGCTGGCTTTTACTGTTATGGAGACAGCTGTCACTGAGTCCCCTAGACTGCCTACTTTAAGTATCTGTCTCTTTCCTTTGGCTTCCCTGCCTCCTCCGCCTCTCCGCCACTTCCCCCTGACTTTCCCTTTCTTTAATATGGGATCCTTTGGTGAAATGCACTGGACTTTTAGTCCTTGCCTTTCTGCTATGTCAACCAGGGTCTTTCCTCCTCCTGCCTGACCCTAACACAGCTTTGCATAGATTTCTTCCCAGACTCCCCATCCCACGCAGAGCAAACCACAGGGTGGTGGACTGGTCTTGGATGGTAGCCCAACACAAGCCGCCAGGCCCCTCCAGCACTGTCTTCTGAGTGCTCAGCTCAGCTGACTTAGCCCCCTTGTACACCATTGCTTTTCTGGGATTTTCTCATTCTCTCGCATCTTGTCTGAAATGGGGTGACTTCCACTTTTTCACCAAAAGGGACTCAGACACTGTTTCTACAGCCAGACTTCCCCGATCAGGTCAGTGTGGGTACACTGCCCCGTGTTCCCATTCATGTAGAACACTGAGCTTGCCTGTGTCTTCCGTCATTCTATTTAATATCAGGTACCGGTCCGGCCATCTCTCTCCCACTAGACTGGAAGTCCCAGAAGACAAGGGCCCTCTCTTTTTCAACCTTTACTCTCAGCCCTTAATAGGACCTCCATAAATATTGACTGAATTAAGCTAAAGTCCTATGAGCACAGCTGGTAATGGGATTGATTACCCACCGGAGGTGGGAAATACAAAAATCCTTATTGAGCATGAAGTCGGAGTTTCAGATAGACTGGGTAAGTGTGGCCTGAGGGCCTCCTATCGACAGAGCCCTCACACACTCATCTCACAAAAGAGGCTGCCGTCTTCCTTGCCGGATTTTCTAGCCCCCCATCAGCACGTTGCCCTGCAATAGTTAAACAGTTGTACCGCTGTACTCGGCGTTTCTCGGGGCCTCAGAAACTTGACTAAGGCATCTTAGACATTCTTATAGTGTCCCTGTTGGGTAGATGGCGGGAAGGCAGACGGGGAGAAGAGGCATATTTAAACATCGCCGCATTATCAATGAGAAAACGGAAGGCAGCAAAGGTGAGGTGTCTTGAGTCACGCAGGCCCCGCTGCGGCTTGGTTTGGAAAAAAAGGGAAAGAGGCCCACAGCGGGAGCCAAGTCAGGTGACCAAGTCGGGTCTCCACCTCTTCCTCACCCTGTGCCTGGCATGGCAGAAGGGAAGGTGAGTTTAATCCTTGAAGAAAAAAATTCTTTTTGGTCTATTAAAGTCCAACACCATAAACTTCCGGACTCTTAAAAAAAAAAAAAAACCCATTAAAGAAATTCAGGCCATTAAAGAAGGAGGGCTAAAGCGAGACTGTAACATTTGAATGGAGATGGACGTAATGGGGCGCAATCCATCAAAATTCAAAACACCCATTATATGTACCCTTTAATCTAGCAATTTCACTTCCAGGAATTAAACTTTTAAATATAATCACGAAAGTATGCAAAGAAAGATATATACGTAAGATTCTTCATTACGGTTTTGTTTTGTAATAGCAAAAACCTGAAAGCAGTCTTAATGTCCTTTGAGAAGAGCCTGGCTACAGAAACTATCGCGTTATGGAATATTACACGGACTTTAAAAAACGAATGATGTAGGTCTACATGAAATTACCTGAAATGATTTCCACAGTATCTCATGAAATTAGAAAAAGAAAGTTTGCCAATTGCTATGTATAATGCCATTCCATTTATATTAAACTTAAAAAATATGCTCAGGAATTCATAAACATTTGTGGAAACGTAAAATAATAAGTCTTTAAGTGAGATTTCCCTGAACATAGGAATGGAGGGGCAGGGACTATTTGCACTTTTTATCTTGTTAATTATTCAATATTTTTACCAAAACCATGTATACCTTTGTAATAAAATAACTGGAAAGGTCCAATCTGTTGCCGTATGTGTTACAGTTCTTTGTCTTAAACTCTTGACCACTCCTTTGCAGAAGAAAAGGGAGATGAGGGTTCTGTGCTGGGTAAATGGGTACCAAAGTCCCCTGGCCAGGCAGGAAACACCAGGTGCAGGGAAGAAGCTGGAGCCAGAAGCCTGCCTGCTTCCCTCCTCCGGGCATTCGGAGAGTGCGCCTAATGAGTCACATGGCCCTTACCCTCCTCCACCTAAATCATGTTGACCTTGATTCTGTCTCATGGTCTGCCTGTTGATGAAGTGGTCAGCATCAAGGACCAGCATCCTACGAGATAGTGTGTACTATCACTGTATCCTCATCACGAGAGATTTTTCTCTCCTTCTCCTCACCTTTCTCACCCTCCCTCTATGAAGGCATCCTTCTTCAGGCTCTAGCTCTGTAGAGAATTCTACACTTCTCGCTTTTCTCCAAAGTGAACGAACAGCATTGTGCATTCGAAGATGCGCGTCACAGGCAGGACATGAGGAAGTCCCACTGGCATGCCGCCGTTATGCCGACTGGAGTTCCAGACGAGGCCAATAGTGGCGAAACTCAGAAAACAAGGTGTACCTGGACACACGCTGAAGCTGTCCTTCTGACCTGGGGCTCACACGCATGCCCGTGCTTCACACAGCGTTAGAGCGAAATTTCAGGTAGGCTTAAGTGCATGTGTGATTCCTTTCCCTCTGCTAGACTGAGCTACCCTACTTCTAGATATCCAATTAATTCACAGGAAGGTAAACACAATAGGCATAATTACTGACATGAGGGTATTAATTTGTCTAATGAAGTGTAGATGTATTCTGATGTTATCTGTATTACCATCCAATATGGAGGTGACTGGCCCCTGCAAGATGTTCTACCTAAGATTTTCACCACGCAGCAGATAAAGCACAATACTGAGAACAGCAGTATGCACCATGGAGATAAATGTTTCCCGTTCGTGGTTTTAGTAAAAAAAAAAGAAAAAAAAACATAAAATAAATAGCAAACCCCAAAATTCTACAAAGCACTTGAACTTCATGAAGGTAAAACTGCTTCTCCAGCCATTTCCAGGAGATGGGAAAAGCATCGCGTTTGTTTTGAGTTAACTTTCTCATCATGAGCCCTCGTAAAGAGCACTGGTTAGTAAGACAATAAATGAGCATGTTTTAATTAGAAAAAGTGGAATCCAAGCACTTTTGCAGGGAAGAAGATGATAGCTTAAAAGAGATGTCAGGAGACTAATAAAAGTTAAACTGCACGAAGTGGCCGCAGTGAACTCGAACGTAAAGGCGTGGGACGTTTGAGAAGCGAACCGGAGAGGGTGACGAATCAGAAGGGAACTGGAATTAGTCTGGGGACATTATTTTTTCCACTTTATATTGGAATCAGCTGTAAACTCCCTTCCGTGCCCAGGCAAGTGAGATAATCCAATGGCCTGAAATTCCTCCACCCTTTCCCCCTACACTGTGTGCACCCAGAGGAGAAAAATCACTATAATCAGGCACTAAGAGAAGGCAGTTGGGCTGGAACAAAAATGATCATTGAACTTGACCTTTTTTAAAAAAAATGGTCTCCCAATAGCATGGTGTTTGGTTATGGCCACACCCTTCTTTGCCCCTATCAGGCTCCGTGTGGGCGTGTGGTCCGTTCTAGCCAATCAGCGTGGCTTTTCCTCCAGGCCTGGGGGTGGGGTCTGTGGTGGGCATGTGACTCCAGTCGGGCTCCTTGTAGTTCAATCAAGTGAGTTCTTTGAAGTGCCAGGAGGAAGAAATCCTTTTTCTGTTAGGTTTCTAAGCTGTGAGAAGACAGCCTGTAGATCCCATAAGGATCTCACAGAAGGGGGCCTGCTTAAGGGTAAAGATAGAAACTAGAGAAAAGCAAGGCAGCAAGACAGACTCCTAAAGCCCGGGTTTACGTCCCGAAGTCTCATTCTGCCAGCATCTGGATTCTGCCCCAGACCCTTCATCTTTCCAAGTGTCATCTTGCTGACACGCCCAAAGGGGACGATGGTGTCCGCCCCGCAAATGGCTGCGGATGGATAACGCAATGCCAAGTGCCTAATACAACACTTGGCACAGAGCAGGCACTGAAGGGACGGTGACGTCTGAAAACAGAACCGAAGAGAGGGTTCAGTTATTTCCAGGAAGTGAAAAATTTTTACGTAGCTGTAAGGGCTCACGTGGATTCTGGGGTTTAGAAGGCTCCGGTACCTGGGGGCAGGACACTGCTAACTCACTCAGAGAGCAGGCACGTGACACCCACTAAGTCCACAGGTACGAAGCACTGCTATTGCCAGAGGGTGTGTTTTTCATTTATTCTCTCATTTTACAGAACTGGCCAGGGTGGGGTGGATTCCCCTGGGGTGCCACCCACTGCTTCCTGGGGTCTTATATCACCTTATGCTCTCTCCTGCCTTGCTCCCAAGGGCAGTAAGAGGATCGGATGGACAGGAGATTAAAAAGTCACTAAGATTAAGCTTTCTATTTCAAAGTCTTACCTAAGTACACCAATGCAAGAAGAACAATATTTCCTTTTCTCTCAGTGCAAGTTTTTAAATCTATTTGTTGGAACAATTTTATTAAAAAGATGCTTTTTATCATCCTTTGGTTGGCGTGTAACGTCTTTAGACTAATTGAAAAATGGACCGATGGTGCTTATACCCTATGGAAGCTGGGACGAACTGAAACACACTTTCCATCTAAGCTCACAAATAAGAAAGGAGTGTTCCTCATTCTCTTTTGAAATACGAGGCATGAACAGTTGAAATGCTGGTGATAACTTGGGGGCATTTGCCGATTCCTCAGACACTTTGTTTGAGCAAGAAATGATTCTGTAAGGATTTTAAAAATCACACAGTTTCGAGAGGAATCCTTGGTGGTTAGCATGATCATGACCTCTAAAAGTAGATATTTGCAAACAAGTCTCACGGAATAGCTGGAAATTCTTTGGTGGATCTGGGAGGGGAAAAAAAACACACCTCTGTGACAAAACCGTTTCTTGAACATTCGACTATTACGTGCAAGGCACAGCCCCAGTGGGGCGCACCTGCCCAGCGCCTTGTGACAGGCTGCACTTCTGGGGTCACAGGATGCCAGCTCACAGAGGCAGGCAAGGGTGAGACTAATAAATCAAAGGGAACTTCAGGAGAGTTCCAGAGCCTGCCTCTCCTGCCTGGGAGAACTACAGTGGCCTTATCTGGCTTCTGTGAAAAGGAAAGAATCATTGGGGAGCCAGAATTAGAAAAGGACTTGGGTTTCATCAAGTCTCTCCCTGTCTGAGCCTGATAAAATGTCCTCTGGGAAGGCTTCAGGAAGGCCCCAAGGGGATGGCAGCTGATATTAGCTGAATGGGTGACAGAGCTCGACAGAGATGGACATATTGGGCCTTTTTTTTTCCAACAGGGAATTTAACCCAAGCGACTTCGACACCGATCCTCAGGGCAGTCTTGCACTTACAAGGCATGACCACTAGGTGGCCTCAATCCACAATCCGGTCCCCATGGTCCAGGCTGTGGAGGGATGGCTTTTGTAAACAAATTCTTTCTACCCACAGGCTGAGCTGTGGTATCTTGCAAGAAAGAAGTTCAAGTCCCCAAAGCTTTAGTAAACTTAACGGGGCTTTAATTTTACAGCGGGAGCCAGATTTCGAAAGGACATCCTCTCCCTGGCTACCTCCGCTGTTAAAGATGCCTCCAGGTTTGCAAACCAGGCCAAGAGCACAGGCTGCATGCAGTGGTCTTGAATGAGATGCAACGCTTGTTTCTTTCTTAATGCGCCTTGTAATTTGCACATGTGTCACGACACTATTTTTTCTTATGAATGGATTTGAGTGTGTTTAACCCCACAAGCCATAAACTGCAGAGCCAAGGATTAGACTGGGTTCTCTTTATTTCCTTGCCAATTGTCAGAAAGTGATGTGGCGTATGGGGTGCCCCCCTCCCCCATCCAGCACAGCTGGCTTTTTTTTTCCCCGAACACCCCACCCTTGCATCTCCCCAACAACCAACTCCTTGTCTCCATCTGCCAAGGGGTAAAAAAATAAAAAATGAATAAAGACACAGCCTGGTTTCTCACTGGAGAGCTTGCTCAGTTATTGAGATTAATAAGCTGCCAGTTTCCAAGGAAGACTAAGAAAACTACAAAATTAAAGTGCACTGTAATGTGAAATGCTGCTAGTGGCCAGGCGGGATCACCGTGTCAAAAAGGCAAGGTAAAGCTATAAAATAAGGCTGAGCTTGAAAGGCTAACCTAAAGGTCTCATTAATTTCCATGTTGCCTCTGATGAGAATTTAGAGGGGGCATCATGTTTTGCAATATGGCAAAATCAAACTGCCTATTGATTTGGGAAGTGTGGAATGCCTTTGGCTCGCTCTGGATGAATTCTGGTTTTAGACCTCACTCAAAAACATAAAATAAAAAATAAAAAGGTAAGTGGGTTCCCTTGGTTGAAGATCCTCAAGATCAGCTTGTTAGTGGTTCTGGCGGGAAATTAATCCTTAGGTAGAGAAATGCACCTGAGGACAAGTTTGGAATAGTCTTCAGGGTCAGCCTGGTGAGATGTCTCAATAATCCTCCTTGTTTCTCCCTGAAAACCTTATGTACTAAAGGTCTTATGACTCGATTCCCACACATGCACCACCAATGCGGGGTCCAGGTTCTGCTAACCTTCTTCGTCTTGAAGGCAGAAAGTGTGGTTTCTGGAATCCTGACCCCACAGTCAGATTCCTAGGCTGCCACGCACCAAGCCCAGTGTGGTCTTTTAAAAAATTTTCCCCAGTGGCAGTTTGCATTCAACAGGATTGTGTGTTAGCTTCAGGCGCACACTCTATAAAGTACACGGTTGTAAGTTCTTTATCAGGGTACTTTTCACGACTTCCCACTGACGGGAGTATCGAGGGCACTGAACACACACCTCCACGGCCAACCACCGTCCACGTGGCTCCTTGGCTTCCTCCTACCCGTCTGGCAAGGCCCCGTGGGGGAAGCTAAAAATCCTGTCTGTCCTGGAGCTGAAAAGGTAGCAGTGCTTCTTATTTTGGGACTATCAATTAGCTCTCACGTTTTACAACCTGCAGAGCATGAAAGCTCTGCCAATCAGCTCACCCGTATCCACGGCCACGGAGCTGCGGGGCCTCACATTCACTGCGCTGGTAGCCACCGAATCCGCCCAGCCGGAGAGGAGGGTCCCTTCCATCTTGACTGGCTTGTGACTCTGTCAATAACTAAGGCTACATCCGGCCACAGGCTGGAATTCATCCCATAGGCAATTTCATGCCTTACGTCACAGTGTATCAGTGTCACCGTTTCCGTGGCCTGGGAAAATTAACTTGTGCGCCATCAGGAGAAGTGTAATTTTTTTTCCTAGTCCCAAAGGCACTCTGACGTGGTAGTTAAGAACTTGGCATTTGGCATCAGGGAGACCCAGGTTTGAATCCCACCTCTGGCACCTACTGGAGACGTGTAGGTAGGTAACCACCTTCCTGAGCCTCAGTTCATATTTTTGAAACTTCAGGATAGTAACATACACCCAAGAGAAGGGTGAGAGGGATTAAATGGGGCCGTGTAGGTAGAAACTAAGTGTCAAAGAAAAAGTACTTGATGAGAAAAGTTTTGATTCACAGACCCGTAGAATCACGTGGAACAGGTGCTAAGTGGAATTACATTTCTGGAGAAGTTTTGTTTTTTTAAAGAGAAAATTCAATGGCTGAGAGCTTCCGATGCAGTAAATAAGCTATTATTTATAAAGGCAGGATTTTCTGTGTGACAACGATGATTTTGGGCACAAAATACGCCTGGCCAATATCAGCAGTGCTTTGTTCTCTGACTGCTTCGTAGATTCCCCGTGTCTAAAAGTGAATGTTTGTTTCCTACTCTCTACTCAGCCTCCTAAGTCAAAAAAAAAAAAGGTCTTTGTACTCACATCTACCTAACCCACAGCTCCGTGTTCTAGCAACCACTGACTTCTCCTGATGCTACCTCCAAATCAGGCCTCCTCCTTGGGAGTGTTTCCCTTCTGGCCACACTGGTAGGAGAAAGCCAACAGCTACGGGCAGGCACTGCGGCCACGGGGGCCCCTCATGGAAGCCGCGACACACCTCAGCCATTCCCTTGGTCTCCTCATTGGACTTTTTAAGCCTTCCAACACCGCTCACCCCACGCTCCATCTGCTTACTGCCTGACAGCTACCGTAATTCAAAACAAAAAGAAACAATGCATTCTTTCATTCTCCTGTTTCAAAGTGCTTCAATGACATTCCACTCTTCCTGGGGTGGGGTCCAAAATCTTAAACCCAAGCCTTTCACCAGCCTGCCCGTGCCCACCTTTTTAGCGTGCTTTCCTGGTAGGTCACTTTTTCTTTGCCACCTAGAACATTCTTGAAGACTAATTAACACCTCACCCTAAGGGCTCCAAGTAACTGCCACTTTTTCGTGGGCTTGGTTTCTCGGGACCTCACTGAGCACATTTGTCACTGTAGGGGCACTTGCCCACTCACTTGTTCATGTCCTGTCTGGAGTTCATGTTCAGCCTTAAATCTCCGTCAAGGCCAGGGCTCCGTTTTTCTTTTTTTTTTATTGCTGACTCTTCCTTGCCTGGCACATGGAAGGTTCTCACCGCTGTTTCCTGACTGCCCTGGCCTAGCTGGTCGGAGTCTTGTTCCTCACACCAGAAGGCTGCGGGTTCGATCCCCTGCCGGGGCGCATGTGGGAGGCAACCAATTGATGTTTCTCTCTTGCATTGATGTTTCTTTCCCTCTTTCCTCCTCTTTCTAAAACCCGTAATCATGTCCTCACCAAATTAAAAAAAAAAAACACAACCAAATGGACAACTATTTTAAAAAGCAACTTGTAAACTTGTCTGTAGCTCGGGGATCTTGGTGGTGGCAANTTCTTTTTTTTTTAATGCTGACTCTTCCTTGCCTGGCACATGGAAGGTTCTCACCGCTGTTTCCTGACTGCCCTGGCCTAGCTGGTCGGAGTCTTGTTCCTCACACCAGAAGGTTGCGGGTTCGATCCCCTGCCGGGGCGCATGTGGGAGGCAACCAACTGATGTTTCTCTCTTGCATTGATGTTTCTTTCCCTCTTTCCTCCTCTTTCTAAAACCCGTAATCATGTCCTCACCAAATTAAAAAAAAAACACAACCAAATGGACAACTATTTTAAAAAGCAACTTGTAAACTTGTCTGTAGCTCGGGGATCTTGGTGGTGGCAATGAGGGCTTTTGGTACTTCAGGGCAGAGAAGCAAACTCTGGGGAGTTTTGTCCTGCTTAGAAATTCTCTTTACTGACCTGCTGCAGAGATAGATTCGGAGAGAGAAGCTTGCTTCAGCAAAATGAATAAAAGAAGAAAAGGACGGTTCTGTCACTGAGCCACTTTCTACTGTTTTAGACCAGAGATGCTTCCTTCAGAACCCCCCCCCAAGAAGCAGCCAGAAAAGCTCCTCACCCTGTCAATCTCGGGGGAGGAAGGGGTCAGGGAGGGGATATCGGCCGGGAACCCCATGGGGACTTTGTTCTAAGACCTTCTGTGAGCTGGCTGAGAGGAAGACGGGGGGCAGAGTGATTTCGTTACATCCCACGTGGCGAAAGGCAGAACAGACTTGCAATTAGTTCCTTTGCCCCATCTTTGGTTTTTCTTGGATTACATTACAGTTTGATACATGGATTGACTGCCTCTGGTAGCAGACACTTACACGCGTTTTTTTACATGATTAACAGGGATGCAGAGTTTTTCCTTACATGCTTCGTCTTGTGTAACATTCCTAATTTGTACACTCCTAGTTTTCTGGCCGTGCGCCCTCCATCAGCATCTCTCATCCTACTTGTCACAGGAAACAGAATGGAAAAAGCACAGTCCGCAGAAGATCTAACACGCTTCATTAAGACGGATGGGAACATTGAGAAACAACGCAGAGAGGCGGGGCCTGCTCCTCGCTGGCCTACAGAAGCACACCGCACTTGGCCCTGAGTCTGGTCCGGGGGTGGCAGGATGTCTGCCATCACACTGCAGTTACGAAATCCTCCCGTCACACCCAGACGTTGTGTGAAGGGGTGTGGAGGCGGGGAGGCTGTCTGTAAATTTCCACTGCGTTTTCAGTGCGGATGACCACATCGTGGTCAGCCTCCCAGGTGCCTTGCCTGGGATGCTTTTCTCTCCTGGATATGGTTACTCAGTCCTTGTTCGGATGGGAATCCCCGTATGGCACCGCACCCCTAGAAGGAGGGCTCCCAAACCTACCCCCTACTCATGGGGGTCAGCAAATAATACTCTGACCCTCACAGGGTTTCAGCCTTTGAATGAATGAACTTGTTCCGTTCTACAGTTTCCAAGGCTACATGAAAAGCCTGTGGGGAATGGGAACAAATAACATGCCACAGGCTTGAGTTTTTTGTCCTACTTATTCACGAGGCTAAACTCTTCCTCATCTTCCAAAACCCAGCTCAAACACCCCTCAGCTGTGCAACACTTCCTGATGGCCCTGGTGGAGCCGTTCACTCCTTGCTGTCCCGTTACCGTACACCCCACCCTGTCCTTTGTTTGTGCTTTCTCCTCCCGTAGCTTGTGTGACCTTGAAGGGCAGGGGACACGTTTCACTCATTATCTCCCCAGTATCTGGCATAGCCCTTGGTAGACACAAGAGACTCAGACATAGCTGCTAATAAGGGACAGAATGAATAACGCTTCAAAGAGAAACATGAAGGTCAACAGTGCTATTAATCACTGCCGAGGTTTTCACACACGAGACCAGCTGCGCATCCAAGTTATACGTACTTGGTTCCACGAATGGAGTTTCAAGTCCCTGCTAACTTCTGTATCCTGTGTTTGATTTCTGGTAATAGCTCCATCCTGAGGGCCTGGCGTTCTCTCTTCCTGGGACCTTGAATGTCCTGATCACTGAACGTCACTTGTTTTTCTTTTCTCATAGGCTTCAAGATTTTGGCGATCCCATCTACTCCCCAGGCTCTGTCTCTAGCTGGCCTCCTAGAGACAAAAGCACCCCTAAGAAGCCCTCCTTCTCAGAGAAAGGCCGCACACTCAAACAGTCGCAGAAAGACTCGACAGGCCAGACCACAAGGTCCAGGGGAGCTTCCTTTGGGAACACAGAAAGGTGACGTGCTTGGCTTTGCCGGTCCTCTCTATTAGATTCTTGTCAAGACAGCACTTTATTACAAATGGCTCAAAACAAATCACCTGGAAACCCAACTGATTTCATCAAAAGCTGGGCGATAAGGGGGATACTACGCGGCACATGCGTTCTTATTGCCCAGGGGGAGAAGCTCTGTGTGGGGCAACCACGCTGATGGAGCTTGCCCCGGACAGGGAACAGTTAGGGCAGAGCATGGAGCTCTGGGGTTATTCACCCACCAGACACTCCACCACCTTATATGGTGCGGAACCACCAGAGGTCCACCCAATGTGGCTCATCGTTGACCACGTCCCTGAAGCCCAAGACCTCTTACACGTCACTTTGCCCGGTAACACCCCAGTTCTGCATAGTTTAAAGGGTGCCTTCTGCCCTCCCTGGGGGGCTGTCAGATATGAACCGGACAGGCACACACCAAGTGCACAGTAAACCCTGGCTGTTCCCGGTCATGCTGTCCTCTCTACTTTCTTTTCCTACAATAGCTACTACATCTCTCCTTGCCTTTCTTCTCCCTCCCTCCCCTTCCCCATCTAGTCCACTCTACGCAGCCTTTATGTCCCAAACCTGTTTTTCCAAACAACAGTCCGCTAATGTAAAAACAGGCTGACTTGTGCCCAGTAAATTCTACGGCGGTTCCTGAACATAAAGCGGAAGAGACAGAAAGTCTTACTCAGCCTTAAAGACCACCAGCAACTATGGAAATGTTCCGAGTCAAGCCCGGAAGCCTTCCAGAAAAGCTCTTTATCTGTGGGTTACTGAATCTGTGCAGATGTTTACAGATACCGATTACACGTAATATATGCATATGGTTTCCATTGGCTTCACATATTGTAAGCCTTAGAGGTAAGGTTGTAGGCATGGTTAAAAATAGCCTATAATTGTCAGAAAATATATTAAAGTGACTACAGTGGCAACGATGTACAACATATAAACGTTCATGATCTTATTAAAACAAAGAACATTATAGATGAGAAACAATGTACTATTCAGCCATAAAAAAAGAAGAAAGTCTTGCCATTTGTGGCAATGTGGACAGATCTTGAGGGTGGTATGTTAAGAAAAATAAGTCGGATGAAGAGAAATACTGTCTGACCTCACTCGTATGTGACATCTTAACGCAAAACAAACTCATAGATCTGGAGAACAGACTGGTGGTCACCAAAGCGGGGGCGTGCAGGGAGGGAGAAGTGAGCCCAGGGGGGTCAAAGGTATTGAAAGTTGCTAAGAAAGTAGGACTTCAACGTTCTCATTGTAAGAATAAAAATTTTACAACTATGTTATGGTGACAGGTGTTAACTCGATTTAGCGTGGTGACAATTTCACAATAAATACAAGTATCAATCGTTACATGGGATACCTGAAACTAATGCTATATTGTCTGTCAATTGTATACGTCAGTTATGAAAAGGACCTTTCCTATGAAAGGTGATAATGCTGATCTATAAAAAAAAAAAGAGCCAAACAAGAAAATCCATGGCTTGCAATAGTGTTTTCAGCTCATTGCAGAAAATTCACTGGCCATTACCCCCCAAATTACAGATTACCGCTGGCCGTCTTTCCTTAAACCTAAGCACTTACAAGGAAAAGAATTAGTATTCTTGCACCTGGCCTTCAGCAATGTACGGTTTTATTCTCAGGGAGTTTATTTTTTTCTAAATGTACCTAACATATTTTTCCAGGTAGAGCAAGACTAATAAGACACATGCCCTCATTAAACCTAATGTTAAACCAAAAAAAAAAAGCAAAAAAAAAAAAAAAGCTTAAACACTGCGTGAGAACTTTCAGAAAGTTCCACAGGAATCAGAGACTTTCTCTGGTCAGTGTCCATGGTTTTTCCGGACGAGAAAACCTTAACAAACTGGAGCGAAGAAACCAAGATGCAGTCTGGGCACGGAGCCCCAAGGCTCTGGAAGCCCGCGCACGTACACTTGGCCAATTAATCACCACCCTGCCGCCGTGCTGCCACCGCGCGCGCGCGCCCTCTGTCGGCCGATTGCAGTGGGCTCGGTTTGGGAAGGCAGGAAGCGAAGGAGAAGAAAAGGACAGAAACAAGGGCAAAACCAAAGGAAGCCAGGCCTGAAGATCACTTTGCAACTCGTCCCTCCCCACGTCAGTGCCGCCCCTTTCCTTCTTGTTTGTTTCTATACATTACTGTTTGCCCCTCGGGCATCAAGCTGTTAGTGTGTGCGGGAGGGATTAAAGCGAGACGGCAAGTTGGATGAAATATAAATTAAAATGATACTTCCGTCAGTCTGGAATCAGGGATTGTTTCTCAAGGTCTCCCCAAACACTTAATTTCAAACGAGTCTTCATTTATTACTTCAAGAAAGGCCAAATGCATAATTTATCAGCCGCTTTCAGTCAATATACCCCTTATAAGCACATTTCCCATGAGCCTCTGAGTAAAAGCATGCTATGCTAATTCTATTAGTTGGGTACACAGAGCTGGCGAAGAGAGTAAACAAGCACTAAAAGGAGACACGTGTGCACAAAGAAATACCTACCAACCCATCACCCAGGGTGGAATTACCCAGGGAATGACAAGGAGTCAGACTTTGTCCCATTGTTGACGCCCAGATTTCTCTCCCCTCTGCAACTCTGAGCCACCCAGGAGCTCCACGTGGGTGACTCAGGCAGGGATACGGGCGTGGTCGGTGCTGGGCACTTACCGGGTCTCCAGGGGCACGTTGCTGTTTAGCACCCAGCTGTCCTGAAGCTGAACGGACTCCGGTGTGGTGGCCAGGTCATTGGGCGCGGGGGCCGGGGCGTGGATCTGACTCCGCCGATTGGTCAGCGAGTTTCTGTTGAGGGAGTTGGCGGACGAGTGGTGATGGGACAGCGTGTGGTTGTGAGGGGGTGGCAGAGGGGGCCTCAGAGTCGACTGGCTGTGGTTTGGAGGGCCTGAGGAACAAGAAGGAGAAACGACCATCAGTGACTGCAGATTACAGACTCTCCACAAGCCTGGGGAGGAGACAGTTGCTGAACGTGGCAAACTAGACAGACCTAAGACCACATAAAGCATCACAGTGTTAGCTATTAATACTAATGTACTTCCATTTGCCTTTACCCAGAGGCAACAGATGAAGAATGAGAAACCAGGTTAGCCAGAGCAGGCTGGTCAAGGCTGACCCGTGGGATTATTTGAGACCTATTCATTCTGCGGCAAAAGTAACACGACTTCCAAGGCCGATCATTCCTGTACCAAGTCCCTGTCTCATTTTCCGGTATACCATTACACTGCACGCATTCTATAAACCTATTCCCTTTTTCTAAAGAGGATAGGAGTAGAGTGCACTCAAAGCCACGGAGAAGCAACTTTAAGTACCAGAGGGGATCTGGCAGGAAAGGAGACAGGCCCGCTGTTGGACGGAGGTGGACGAGAGACAGCTGGGCAGCCCTCACTCAGGCCCAGGTCCACGTGCCCACATGGGGATTAGGGCCCAAGGCAACAGATCTAATTTTCTTAAGAATGCTCAAGATGTGGACTTTAAGCTAATATACCCCCTTTAAAAAAATGTTGACAATTAACTAAAAACTGCATGCATGTATTTCTGTGCATATACTATATACACACACATAGGTATAGATACCTTTTTTATGTTTAATGAGTCAACATTAACACACCTGTGAGCCCGCTCAAATCCACGGGTTGGTAGCGTCTGNTTTTCTAAAGAGGATAGGAGTAGGGTGCACTCAAAGCCACGGAGAAGCAACTTTAAGTACCTGAGGGGTTCAGGCAGGAAAGGAGACAGGCCCGCTGTTGGACGGAGGTGGACGAGAGACAGCTGGGCAGCCCTCACTCAGGCCCAGGCTCACGTGCCCACATGGGGATTAGGGCCCAAGGCAACAGATCTAATTTTCTTAAGAATGCTCAAGATGTGGACTTTTAGCTAATATACCCCCTTTAAAAAAATGTTGACAATTAACTAAAAACTGCATGCATGTATTTCTGTGCATATACTATATACACACACATAGGTATAGATACCTTTTTTATGTTTAATGAGTCAACATTAACACACCTGTGAGCCCGCTCAAATCCACGGGTTGGTAGCGTCTCTCCGCTGAGGGACGGACCCTGAGGACTCTGCCTCTGAGGGTGGAGGGTTTCAAGCCCTGACACGACACTGCATCCCGTTTTCCAGTCTCAAAATCCTCCATCCTCGCAGGAAGGACACAGAACTCCACCTCGGAACGAGTCCTTGTAAACAGGACCACGTAGGACAACCATGCTGGGGGTTTCCCAGGGACCCATTCTCCAGCCACACAATGAAATATTGGAAGTATAATGAAAAAGAAAGAAGTTCACGATGCAGTGGGAGCCTATAATTCGGTCTTCGCGGCTGCTGAAATGAACACGACTTCTGATTTGTGTCCTTCGAGAAAGTTTATTTTTTGAAGCCTCTGGTCAGGGTCGGCCGCTCACCAGGGCTCTGCTGAGCCTTGTCATTTTTGGCCCCTGCCAACTTTGAAAATCCTCAGCCCCTGCTGCTCTGACTTTAGGAAGTTGGCTCAAGTCATTTAAACTAGCAATTTGACACAAATTTCAACTCCTCGTATCCTTATGTGGCTGGGGCTACATCTCCAAAAGGTGTAATCGACATTCGTTGGCCCCGGTGATGCCTGCAGACACATTCCGAGGAAAAGACAATGTGTCAAGAAGCTATGGGGTTTGGAGAGCGTTGTGACCAATGACAGCAAGGAAGAGACATATGGAGGCAAGTGGCCCCTTGCAGTTTGCATCTCTGGGCTAAAATTACTTGGGGGATTTTTTTTTTTTGGTGTTCAGAAAGGACAACTAAAACTAAAACCCAAGGGGAAATGCCACTGTATGGTGGTGGGGATTTTAAATCGTGTCCTCCAAATGAACCTGAAATTTGTATTTTGCATTATGCACCAGTGACATTTTAAATATATCTTCAAGGGGTTTCCTAGCCAGAGCAGGCTATATTTCCTGGTATTGTTGTCTGTCTAGGAATGTATTATTTTACAGTTATTTAGCATTTATCTCGTGGTAGTGGAAAGAGGTGAGAAAAGGGGGTGAAGTGATGTAATAACCATCCCACAGAGACGCTGTCCAAGCCCCTCGCCCATCCAATTTCATGGATTCTCATGCTTCTCCTTCCCCCTCTCTCGACTCCTATCCAAGTGGCATCATTATGCTCCATTAGGTAGATAATGACGAGACTTGCCTCGGGAAGATGAGATGAATCAGGGTATGAGTGAGAACCCCCTGCTCCCTGGCCCCAAGCCCTGACTCTGTTTCCTCCTGCCCTTGGCACCTGCTCCCCGGCCCTCCAGACCACACACTCTCCCGAAGCACAAAGAGGCTGTGTGAAGGATCTCACTCACTAAGCCAGACGCCAGAACCCGCCTTCTTCCTGCCCATTCACCCCGTGCTCAGCGCCTCCGCCTACGCCGGCCTGTGTGGCCCTTCTTGGCCCGCCAGCGTGTATGGTTGCCTTTCTGCCAATGCTACACCCAGGGCCAGTGCTGAGAGGGAAGGAAGGGCCAGCGTGGGGGGTACGTGGTGTGTTCCAAGTAAGTTCATGGAGGGTGCGTTAGCCAGTTAACTGGAAGCGACGTCAAGCTCTCTCTCCATTTCTCCTCACAAGGAGGCCAAGAGCTTCACGGGGGAGTTGGAGGAAGAGGAACACGGGAAGAAGATGAAAGAATACATAATTCTCCACTCACCCTGCCCTCCTGTGAAGCAACACGCCATTTCACTGTGAGCAAATCAAATTACTGATGGCAGCAACAACAGTTATCCAGCATCCTTAGTGTTGGAAGATGTTCTCATTACTGCTGTTCATTTCCACTGTGACATTGATTATATTTGCTCATTTATCTATCTATCCAAGAGTCATATTTTGCAATTAAGTACAGGAGATGGAAGGAAAAGACATGAGAGTATAGAGTGCTAACTGCAACCACTGGGGGCTACGTAAAGTGATATGGGAACAGTTGCGGGGGTGCATCCAGCCAGTGCTTCGGAGATGAGATCCTGGGAACTGGGTTCAAGGATTGGGTTTGCTGCTTTCACAGTGTGTGAGCCAGGGGTCATGACCTCACTTCTTGAATTCTCAGTATTCTCATCTACCACATGGTGCCAACAGCAGTAACTACCCATAATATTGCTCTAAAAGTGAGAAGGGACGCTGGCCAGGTAGCTCAGTTGGTTGAGTGTTGTCCTGATACACCAAGGTTGCAGGTTCGATCCCCAGTCAGGGCACATATGAGAAGCAACCACTGAATGCATAAATAAGTAGAACAACCAATCAGAGTCTCTCTCTCTCTCTTTCTCTCAAATAAAAAAAGGTTAGAGGTGAAGGAGAATGGAAATTGGGAAACACTTTACCTGATGGCTGGCAAGTTCCCTCAAAACCACCCGCAAGGAACACTGGTTCGTTTGGGAGTGAGAGGATGGGTAAGATGTAACTGTGGCTCTCAGGGGGCCCCGACTTGAGAAGGGGAAGTAAAATTCATCTGTCTAGGGCAGAAGTCACACACTGGCTACCTGCAAGGTGAATGTTGTCATTCAAAGTCAAGAGTCTGTACAGCACTCGAGATTCCTGACCACTTATGAAAACAAAAACACGACAGAATACCGGACCGATATGCCCTTGCAGGAGCAACTGGACGCAGCTGAATGCCCTGGGGGGCTTCTTCTGGTTTGCCACCAACCCAGACAGATGTGTGTGGTCCTGCCACCTGCTGGGGGGCCTTTACGTGTCTGACTGCTGGTTCAACCTGGGGCGCCTCCGTACTCTGTGTGGGTAACGTATCCCTCACACGACCACACTGTGCTGCAACGGCTGGTCTCGAGCGCTTTCCGGGGTGATCAGTTTTCATTACAGCCAATCCCACGTGTGTGCTGGGTGGGATGGCTTTCCATCCCAGAAATGCAAACAATGGCGGCAACACACCTTTCCAAGAAATCGAACTACATGACAAAGCCCTTCACCAGGGCAACCGAGGTCTTCAGTCGACGGTGAAACCGAAACGAATAACTCGGGCCACTCTGTGTTTCACACAATTATTGGGTTTAATTAATGTGCATATTGTTAGTGGTTCTTTCATCACATAAATATGAAATCACATCGTCATGCAACGGAGCCATGAATAACTGTGTAACATAAATGCTTACACAGTATCAACTTCGTAAATACGCTATCAACAGTCAAGAGCCTACTGTCATTAACATCATGGTGCTAACTTATTTCATTGGACCTGACGGACCGTGAGCTGAGGTCCTGGAATTTAGTCTTAGGTACTGTGTGCCTTTTAGTGCTAGGAAGAAGGAGCTACACATTGGCTGTTTGTTAAAAGCTCGAGTGACCCAGGTGAGACACCTAGCAAAGGTAAGTGAATGTACGAAGTGCTTCCTTATATTGAAGGTTTAAGCATCTGAATACGCACTTAATTTGTCCTGTTTGCTCATTTGGTTTTGTCTGCTTGAATGATCCCTGCTTCTGTGTTTTCAGATTCATGGGGTGGGGGGGGAGAGTTTCCATAAATTCTGATCTTGACAGAGATGCCATTCACATTTGGTCTTTCCCAAATGGCAACTGGTTGACCAGTGAAGTCTGGACAAAGACAAAGCTGCTTGGTTGGGTAACAGTATGAATTCCACCAAAGCCAGAGGTGGGGACTGTGTGTCCACCAGACCCACATAAATATGAAATCACATCGTCATGCAACGGAGCCATGAATAACTGTGTAACATAAATGCTTACACAGTATCAACTTCGTAAATACGCTATCAACAGTCAAGAGCCTACTGTCATTAACATCATGGTGCTAACTTATTTCATTGGACCTGACAGACCATGAGCTGAGGTCCTGGAATTTAGTTGTAGGTACCGTGTGCCTTTTAGTGCTAGGAAGAAGGAGCTACACATTGGCTGTTTGTTAAAAGCTCGAGTGACCCAGGTGAGACACCTAACAAAGGTAAGTGAATGTACGAAGTGCTTCCTTATATTGAAGGTTTAAGCATCTGAATACGCACTTAATTTGTCCTGTTTGCTCATTTGGTTTTGTCTGCTTGAATGATCCCTGCTTCTGTGTTTTCAGATTCATGGGGTGGGGGGGGAGAGTTTCCATAAATTCTGATCTTGACAGAGATGCCATTCACATTTGGTCTTTCCCAAATGGCAACTGGTTGACCAGTGAAGTCTGGACAAAGACAAAGCTGCTTGGTTGGGTAACAGTATGAATTCCACCAAAGCCAGAGGTGGGGACTGTGTGTCCACCAGACCGGCGGTACCCAAACGGCCTGTAGAAACAACCGATACCCGTGCTGTAAATAACGAATAGAGAAAGAATTTCCTTTGGAGCTAAGGGGGCAAATGCTTCCTAACTGGCCGTTGCTGTGGCGTCTGCCTGAACAAACAGCCGAGGGGGGTGTGTGGGCCGTGTCTGCCCTTGCCTGTGTGGGGCGAGTTTGCACGGGGGTGGGAGAGCAGGGGTAAACTTCAATACCCTGGCCTTCCTCTGTAGTCCACTCCGATGTTTCCTGGAGATGAAAAATGACCACGAAAGGTATGAAAGAAAGAAAAGCAGAGGCCTGCCCGACTGCTAATAATTCACTCCTTCTCCAAGAAGGCATGCCAGTTGTTGGTCTTTAACATTTTCAACCCCTCAGACCCCAAGATGATGAGTTAACCACAGACTCCCCGCCTTCTATCAAACCTTGTCTCCGGGGCAAGTTACATCTTGACAGCAATCTGAAGACACTAGAAACAGGGGCTGCTGTTGCCAGAGACTCGGCAGCCTCTGGGTGATGAAAACTGGCACCAGGGTGCCCTGTTCAAATTTGATCTGGTACAGGAGCCAGAGGAAATCAGAGGCGAGAGTTCTCAAGAATAACAGCCTTTGGTTAGAACTGAGAAGAGTTTGTTGCCGACAGCCGGGCTGGTGGTTGGCTCTGAGCCCCGGCTTGGCCACATACCAGCGCGGTGTGACTCCTGGAAAGCTACATACGTATTTTTTTCCTGAGTCAGTGTCTTTGTCTGGAAAATGGGTTCAGTAATGGTACTCCTCTCATATGGCGGTTAGGAGAATCAAATGAGATGATCTATTAGAGGCCTTGTACACTTCTTGGCATGTAGTAAGCTATCAATAAATATCATCATTATATGTTACTGAGCTATAATTAATAATACCAATAATAGTAATTACAGCATCAACAACTATGGCTCTTGGGGCACCTTAGTTTTTCCATCTCTTTGGCAGCTTTTGAAGGGCAAGATCCAATCAACACATGGAGGCAAAATTGCGAACCTCAGACCCCATACCCACCTTCACACTGTCTCCAGAAGGGCACAGTGACTGAGTGACGATGCCCAGGCAGCCTCAGGAGTGCCTCTCCCAGAGCCTGCAGAGACGAGACTCGGGATTCAGAACTGTCTCATCTCCATGAACAAAGCCATCGATGTTAACCCCTGCAGAACCACCATATGGGCAACAGCTGCGATGAGCTGAGCGCTCCCTGTGTGTCTGGCCCTGTGCTGAGCGCTGGTCATCAATTATTTTGATGTTTTCCCAGGCACTCCCTTGGGGCAGGTTTAGTTATCACCATCCCCATTTTACAGATACAGCAGGCGAGGTTCCTGATGGCCAAGAAGGGACGAAAGGTCACATTCCGGGGTCTCTTCCCCACTCTGCCACAGGCAGAGCAATACGAGGCTGAAGGATGCACACACGGGCAAGGAGGGAGGACCTTGTCCGGGCTCACACACGCACACACAGGCAAATGCAGAGGCAAACCGGCTGCATCCATTTCTTTGCCCATTTGCTTAAATGGCAAAACTGAACCGTGGGAGAAATGGGAGGGAACTGCCTGCTTGCAAACTCTACACCCGAAATGCTGCTGGAGTCTAGAGAAGTAGTGCAGAACCACCACACGGCAGCGCAGTCCCCTCCTGTGCCTTCCCAGAAGGTCCTCCCTAAACTCCCCCTCCAAGCTGCAGCCCTGGCTCACAGAGGGACTGGCACTTTGCAAAAACCCAGGGGTGCGGGGGTGGGTCCAGATCCAGCCTCCCGCTCTGTGTGCGAAGAGATGGGAAGAGATTTCTTTATTTGTCTCTAAGTGCTGAGCACTTTGGACATTTAGCTTGCTCCCTCCTTCCCTGTCTTGACATTTCTGGAATGATTTGTCCCGGGAGGCAGGCATCCCCAGTCCCCGGGCCATGGCCCTGTGCCCATCTGTGGCTTGTTAGGAACTGGGTTGCACAGCAGTATGTGAGCAGCGGGTGGGTGAGGGAGAGAAGCTTCATCTGTGTTTACAGCTGCTCCCCATTGCTCACATTACTGCCCGAGCTCCTTGGGTCCCCAGTGCCAAAAAGGTTAGAGGCCACTGCCCTAAGCAATGGACTTTTATGTTGATTACTGACCAAAGCATGGTATTGCTGGCTTTATGGGGCAGTGGACTGCTCTGTGGTATTACGTGGATCTGGCTGCTATTGTCACAGCGGCGGCCCCTCTCTGTGTTTTAGAAGTGGGAGAAAAAGGGAGAAAGGATGAAGAAGGGGGCCATGTTACGCTTCCTTTCTCATCTCCAGGGCCAAGGCTACAGTTCTGGCCAGCGCCCCTCACCTCATTTGCGCAGTCCTGGGTCAGGGAGCTGCTCTTGATGGAAAGGCCCCATTCAGCCTGAACGGCGCCGGAGAAGGAAATGGCTGTGCTCCCTCATAAGCAATGATTTGTTGTTCTCTTGCTTACATGAAATATGTGACCTTAGAGGAAAAGCATTCCAAGTGCATTCACAAGGACACGCAGATCAGCACTGCAAGGTGGAGGCACATGGTTTATAGGCCAAAGGAGCAATCTTGTGCAGGCTTAGACACCACGCTTTGGTCAGCTCTCCCTGTGTTTGTAAAAAAACAAACAAACTAGGGTGTAGAGGCACATCTTAGACAGCTCTTCTGAGAACTACAGCTCTCACTTAATAAGCACCCACTGTGTGTTAAGCACTTGATGTATCTCACCTTATTTAAAACTTCATCAATCCAGAAGAACCTATGCACCCCAATGTTCATAGCAGCACGATTTACAATAGCCAAGTAATGGAAGCAACCTAAATGTCCACCAGGAAATCAGCAGATCAAAAAACTAGGGTACGTTTACGCAGTGGAATACTACGCAGCAGAAAGAAGGAGCTCCTGCCCTTCCTGACAGCATGGATGGAACTAGAGAGCATTATGCTAAGTGAAATAAGCCAGGAGGTGAAAGAGAAATACTGTATGCTCTCACCTATAAGTGGAACACAAGCAACAAAACAAGCAAGCAAGCAACATATAATCAGAGACACGGAAATAAAGAACAAACTGACAGGAACCAGAGGGGATGGGGGAGAGGGATAATGGGAGTGGGGAATGTGTAATAACCTTCGAAGTAAACACTGTTCTCCATTTTAAAGATGAGGAAATTGAGGCACAGGAAAGCTAAATAATATGTTTTCCTCCTTAAATTTTGCATTTAACTGTAGTATGTCTGTGCTTTTCCCGAGTGCACACGGGGCACTTCTCTTCTGTAAGCCTCGACATAGTTTTATACTATTTTTGGAATCTCCTGTTTTCCTGCCACATTGTGGGCTCCTCCATGCCAGGAGTCTGTCTCATTTTTATGACCCCAGTGCAAGGCTGTGGTGCCTGGCACCGAACTAGTGCCCCATGAATGAATGAATGAATGAATGAATGAATGAATGAACAAATGAGTGAACAACTCATGCTGCTGGGGGTTATGTTTGGAGAACCTCACCGGAGAAGGGCCAGGGCAGATTTCTGCCTCCATTCATCCAGTATTTGGGCTGTTGGCTGAAATTCGATGGGTCTTCCTCTAACTTAATTCCATGAACTCTTATTGTACTTCCACAGGCAGACCGTTGGACCCTGGGAAAGGGACTTTGATCCCTTCTGTTTTTATCTGTTTGTTTTTTTTCTGGTTTTGCCTGACCACTGATTCTATTTCTTCTTATAACAGCTTTGCTGAGATGGAATAAAGTTCAGCTTTTGAAAGCAGACATTTCAATGTTTTTTTTTTAGCATATTCACTAAGATGTGCCACTGTCTCTGCTACCTAATGTTAGAACGTTTCCTCACCCCTCAAAGAAACCCCTCACCGTGAATGGTCCCTCTCTAGTCCCTCCTTCCCTGAATCCCGGCAGATGTCAACGCACCTTTTATTCCTATGGATTTGCCTATTCTTGACATTATGCAGAAACGGCGACTCCCCCAACTTGTATAACCAAGATGTCTGTTGCAGAGCCTCAGTGGAGCCAAAGGTGGACCTCAGGTGGAACTCTGTATACCACACTTACAGGTGTCTTTCCCTGGCAGCCTGAAGCTGGGCCTTAGTAGGAGCTTCCGGCTGGGCCCCTGCTGCTATTGCTATTTTCCACACTGAGATTGTTAGGTGACTGATGGCCACTTGAGAGCCTGTTGTACACCGGAAGGTCCAAGGGGGCTTCAGGCCCAGCTGTCATCCAGGCAGGGAGCCGTGCCTTCTCTGCAACAACCCAGCCCCTCACACGGGGCGGGGGAAGGAGGAGGGACGCTTGAATGGGGTGTAGGACCCAGGACTGATAGTGCACCTGGGACCATCCTCCCCAAACAGGGCACGTTCTCACATCAGGGGGGTCGGAAAGGGGTTTTTCATCACAGGCACCATGCCATTTGACTGCCCTCCTGTGCACTTGCTCTCTGAAATCATCGGGAAAACATTACTTGAGATCAGTGTCAACTCCATTTAGCTACTTTCTCCAAATGACAAAATCAAAAAAATAAAAAATAAAAAGCCCTCTTGAAATACTTGAGAGGAGCCCTTCTAAAGAGAAGATTTTATTGCAGAGTTACATCTGAGCAGTGCCTATCTGTGCATTTCAATAAATCTACATTACCCTTGGTATTGGGGCATCCTCTGGGAGAAGGAAGCCTATCAGTAGAAAGTAATGATTTTGGGTTTTTCAATTGCCCTAAGGATCTCGACAATGCTATTAAGACCCATGCTCTCCCTATCAAGAAGTTTAGGAGTGAAATTATTAATACGCCCAGACATTATGTTGATTGTTACGCGGTGGCAGAAAATACTCTGTTATTTGAGCTGCATTATCACTTTCCCAAGCAGAGAATTGCATCAAAAATTTAAACTCCTCTCATTCCAGCTCATTGCATAGCTTTTCAAGGTCTTATTGTAAAATAGGCTGGGCAGAGTGTGGATATTTCCCTACCCGTGAAAAGTAATATGTTTTTCAAAGACCAGACTATATATATATTTTTTTTTTGAAAAATAAAACTCAAAGAGGGATTTTATTCCATCAAGATGTCATTCTTCAGCTCTTGAGTGTTTCCTTGGGGTGTATTTCACCCTTTTCCCTCCTTCCTTTGAGATGGCCACAATGCTTTTCCCTGAGCACAGGAAGATCGTCAACACAAAGATAAAATACGATTTTGATCTCAGATGGAGCCTCTGACGGACAGGGTGATGGGCTCCAGATCCGATGTCCACCCTTCATTGGTACCAAGCACCCCCGTTGAAGGGCAAGTGCAGAAGACAGGTTCCCGGAGCATTTTCACTTCAAAGCTCAGCAGAGTTACTCACTGTCTGGGCAACCTTTTCCCCAACTCTCTCATGGTCCATGCCGACTAGGGCCTGGGAACAAAAGTGTCTCTAATCTACAGAAACAGAAATGAGCTCAGTGTCAGACCCAAAACTGCATCTGGTCTCATGTCAGGTGACCGCCGATGTCAGGGGATGGAGGGGGCACGGCTGGCGATACTTTCAGGATAGCCTTCTGCCTTCAAAGTGCACTCATCCGCCCTCATGCATGCCTTCCTGCCTGCATGCAGCCAAGTAATTACCCAAGAAAACAAATACCTGAGAGCTTCCTGAAGAAGCGTCCCCTGCCCAGGGTTACGTGGTGCACGGACCGCTACAGCATGCCCCTTGGCTTTATTCCTAATTGTTTAGAGGTTTCTTTCAGAGTTGCCTTAGAGTGGCTTTGCGTCTCCCACATCAAGCAGCTCAGACATTGCTCCGGGCCCTTCATATCGTGCAGCGTGGACCCAGGGGTACCTGGTGCTAAGCAGGGAGAGATGAGAAAATCCCCCCTCCCCACTATCCACAGGGACTTCATAACCATTCCTACGTGGTAAAGAGAGTTGAAGGAGGGGGTATACTTAAAGCAACAGCGCTTAGAAAATGCATTGCCGATCGCGAGTACTTGGGAAATGCCATTTCTTTTTGCCTAAACAAGCTAATTCTTTCTTGTGGTGGTAGAGAGAGGAAGAAAAACACCCTGTGATTTAAAGATTATTAATTTAATGACTTGGAATACTTCCTGTTGCCAGATATGTGAAAGGTAATAAATAGCACCATTAAGAATAAGGGTCCCTTTGTTCTACTAATGAGTTATAGGCGCTCTAGGTCCTGCAGACAATCAAAATAATCAGCGATCTTTATTTTCACCTTTTGCAACTTAAATGCATGGAAATAAAACCGTTGATTGTGGGCAATTTAAAGGGCCGTACAGTAGGGTTTTTTTTTTTAATCTTTGATAAATTCTTATTCCCTATGAACATCAGCATGTGGAAGACCTGGGTTCTCCTGAATCCCTGTGTCCCTGTTTAATATCAGCCCCTGTTCTGTATGAAAAACCTACGGCAAGGTCGAGACACTGGAGTTTCTTTTGCTCACGCTTGTCTGTGAGCCACGCAGCTTGCTTTGCTGTTGCAGTTCACCACTCGGCAGCTCACAGAGGTCCTGAGTTATTCATCACTTTTGGATGGTTTAAGTCATGAATTAGCCATTTGTTTCACAGGGCTTCTTGGTTTCCTGAAATTTCCTCGTATTTATCATCTCAAATGGGATCACTCTTAATCCCATCAGAGAGAAAGTGAGTCATTCCTCTCGTGAAATAATCAGATTTCGCGGAGAAAATAATTTCTGTCTCTAACACTGTTTATCTGACACTTTAACAGTGTGATCTGGGAGGCTTCTCAATAAGACGATATTCGAGCAGAGATCTGGAGGAAATCCGGAGCCATTCCCATGTCTGGAGGAACAAGGTTCCAGGCAAAGGGGAAAGCAAGAATGAAAACGTTGAAAATCTGGGAGGAGCAGAAGGATTGGCCAGAATGCCAGCCTAGGTCGGTCTCTTTCATTGTTTCAAGCCTAGTTCTCGGCGGAAACATTGAAATGCATAGGAAAGGGTCAGATGCACACTTGCCTTTGCCGGATCTGGGATTGAGCCAAGCAGGCGTCTGTCCCAGGACCTCTGCCCTCGCCACACCTTTGGCCTGCAGATACGGATAGTTGCGTGGCTCTCTCTTTCAACACGCGCAGGTCTCAGCTCAAACGTCACCTTTTAAGACATCTCCACCCAGACAATTTCAGCAGGCTCATGTTCCTTGCTATGTTTTCTTTTCCTCTAAAATGCACACGATCACATTGTTACCAATTGTCTCTTTGCTCTGGAAAGCAAGCGCCTTGAAGGCAAGGACACTGTTTTATTCTCTGCCGGATCCTTGGCTCCCGAAACACTTGGCAAACACAATGAAGGGGGTACCAAATTAATTAATTAATTAATTAGCTACTGAGAAGTACGGCAAGTAGGAAGGAGTTGAACAAAAGTTCAAATCCTAACAGAAACGAACGTCTTTCACCGGGACTGTTGCGCGGTATTATTTGAGACAAATCTCAAAAGCGTGACCTTGACCAGCATTCAAGAAAAATAATTGTGGGCTTGCTTTGCCAAAACACAGCTCTATCTCACGCAAACCGGAGCAATTTTTTCTCTTCCTGTAGCAATGGAAAAATGACAACAAATGCTTCACAAGCAGAAATCCCCACAGAACTGACGATGGCAGAGGCCTCTGACACGCCCCACCTGGGAATACACACATTTTATTTCCCAACTCTGACTAACAGCATCTCTGGTGGCCCTCTGTGCCACTTGAAAATGTGTGCTTCCCATCACGAGTCTATTGTGTTGGAGAATCTGTGCTACAGGCCACTGACTTACCTGGGCAGGGTGAGCCCAGCCTGGTTCATCCATGTATCGTGGGTGATACAAAAAGCAACTCGATGTGACAAAGAAAAAGATAGTTCTGCAGAGGGTTTACAAATCAAAAGCAAGATATATGGAGTGCCTTCTCGTTGAGGAGGCTTTTTTGATTGGATCTGATGAAATTCAAGGGCTTCCTAACTCTCTGCTGACAAGTATGAGACATTTTATGGGGCTCTGTTCTAGGATTAACACTGGCATTTTGTATATTGAAGAACTCCATTTGGTCACATTAAATCTTCATAAATCTCTCTATGTTACATGTGGTATGCAGCTGGAAAGAGTTTTCGTTCACGGCTTTCTCTTTGTACCGAGCCTAGCAATGTCATAGGTAAAGTAGCCACTTGATAAAGCCTACTGGCTGGGAGGCGTGCAAAGAATTGGCACCTCTGTCCGTGCAATTCCTTTTGCCTGTTCTCCAGTTACATTTCTTATGCAAGGGGGGTGCCACGCAAACTCTGTTCTCTATGGGCAGAGATTTTCAAGCATTTGTTGGTTCATTCCTTCAAGCATATTTTCATTTGTTCACGTGTTCATTCATTTGACTATGGGGCGCCTTTGCTGGGTCTCATGGATTTTTGAGGTTTCAGAGTCTCTGGCCTCTAGGAAGGTAAAGAAAAAGTCATATCTCCTGTCAGCCTTTCCATTGAGCTCCACAGATTCCACTCTTTTTTCCCCTGTGGTTGTTAACTATCAAAACGCCTGATGCGCCCTGGCCAGATGGCATGTCAGGTGTTTGGAGCATTGCTCCATACACCAGAATGTCATGGGTTCGGTTCCAGGTCAGGGCAGATACTTGGGTTGCGGGTTGGATTGCCAGGTCGGGGACGTACGGGAGGGGAGCGATTGATGTTCTCCCTCTCACATCTGTATTTCTCTCTCTCTCCCCTTTCCCTTCTCTCTAAAATCAATAAACATATCCTCGATGAGGATTAAAAAATGCTTGACTTTTCCATGTACGTTTTCATGTGAGTTTCAGCTCACGTATACACATTTTGTAAGGGACACTATGACATCCTGCTCTGAAAAATTTTCATAGATGCATATGATTAAGCTAAATGTGAATGTTCCTCCCACTCCCTCCACCTCCGTCTTATCTGGCCAGGCCAACTCACTATTCCCTCCACGCAGGTCCCAACGTACAAGGACTTTGGCTAGCATACCATTGAAAGGATGCTCCATGGCACACAGAGAAATTCAGACAAACGTTAACTATTACCTGTGGAGAGAAATGGTAGCGTTTGGGTTCATTTGTGTTTTCGACGGAAGGTGTGTGTTATGCTTAATTCTGGACAATAGACCGTGGCAAGTTGGAGTCCTCAATGAAGCACGGGGAATGCATGTACCATACAACTTTCCTCGCGGGGTTCAGACTCAGAAGCCCTGCTCCGGGCTCTGAGGCAGTGGCGGGCCCTTGGGCCTGGGGTGTTCTTTGGACACATAAAGTAGAGGAGACAGTGGACTCATAAAGTCAAAATGGAAGTGGAAGATGCAAAGAGGCTTCACCACTTGGGTTCACTCTGATTGTCCCATCCACCTGCACATCTCCAAGTCCCCTGTCCCCCCAGACAATGGAAAGACCCCTGATTTCTGTTTTTCTAATTAAGGCATGCAGTCTGCACCGAAGGAGAGGCCACAGGCAGCGCTGAGAGAAGCAGGCGAACATGCTTTGGGCTTCTTTAAAAAGAGCTGACATACAGAAAGGGCTCTCTTGTGAGGGCGTAAAAAACACGAGCTGTGAAACTAACCAGAGCCGTGCGTGACCAAAGTGAGTGGCACGCTAGAACTTGCTTGTGGCAGACGTGAACTCTAGTCAAAGTACCAGGATAGTGTCGCTCGTGTAGCGGGGTGGAAATGCAAAACGGCAGGGCCACGCCGGAACGCAGTCTGCCAGTTCCCCAGGCTCAGATGGCGTTATCATCTGACACCCCATCTGACACCCCAGTCGCTGGTGCTCACCCAAGATGAAACAGACACTTACGTTCACCCAGAAACCACGCGTGAAAATTTACAGCAGTTCGATCCATGGTCACCAAACACCAGAGACGACCCAGACGTCCTACAGCGAGCGAACGGATAACTGGAGTGGGGTAACGCGCGATGGAATGGCATGCGGCCATGAAAAGGTCAACTATACATGCGTGCGACAACGTGAACACATTTCAAAGACACATGCTGCATGAAAAAGTCATTTTCAAAAGGTCACATACTATGCCCTGGCTGGTGTGGCTGAATCGGTTGAGTGCCAGCATGAGAACCAAGGGTCAACGGTTCGATTCCCAGTCAGGACACACGCCTGGGTTGTGTGTCCTCAATAGGGGGCGTGTGAAAGTCAATCACACGCAGATGTTTCTCTTTTTCCTTCCCTTCTCTCTAAAAATAAATAAATAAAATATTTTTTAAAAGATTGTATTGTATACCTATTGTATAATTCCAGCCATACAACATTCTCAAACATCACTGAGAACCTATCAGTGACTGCCAGGGAGTGGGATTAGGATGGGCTATGATCATGTAAGCAGAGCACAAGAGAGGTTTTTGAGGTCACAGAGCTTGCTGTTCTGTGCCACACCAGTGGAGGAGGCTACACAATCCATACGTGTGTTACGATTCATAGAGCTGTACCCAAAAGGCCATTTTACTGTACAATAATTAAACAATACATAAGAGAACGAAACCAAACACCTCGACGAATGTGAAGAACAGGCCAGAATTATTTGGTGTTGGTGGGGGAAGGGGCAGGAGCTATCTCAGGTAGAGAGATGAGGCCATTCTCGCCAAAACAAGGAGCAAGCCAACCCCCAAACTTGAAAATCTGTTCTCAACAGATACATTGTGACCTTAGAAATAAAAAAAAAAGCACACTGAAAAAAACACCAAAAATGGAATCAACATCTGTGTAAAAATTCCATCAGCACATTGCTAATAGTGTCTGTACATCAATTCATTTGCATATTGTTTACTAAAGCTCACGTATCTGTTGCAAGGTGCTTAAGAAGCCGCACCATGTGAAAGGGAGGAAGAATGGCTTCGCCAGACAATGCTGTCTGCCTCTCTCCCGACACTACTCGGCGCAATCCATAACCTTGTAGAAACATTAACAGCACTACATTATTCATCACAATAAGATTATTAGTTGATGGAAAACAAATTATAGAGCCTCACAACCTGCTGTACTTCCTGATGGCACACGAGGCAATTTTTCATGAATGGAAATTGCTACCCAGGAAGAGAAACTTCCGTTTGTCTTGTGAAATTTCCAACAGCAGAAGGGGTCGATTCTGGGAAGCAGGGGGGAAATGTGCAATATCATACAAGAAGAAACAAAGTTTAAAGAGGATTTAGAGAGAATGGCCAAAGGTGCTCGCAGCTCGGCAATGTTGGGTAGAAGTAGAGGGCACGAGCTGGAGAAACAGAGAAAACCGTCCTGTTTAGTGTCCTACAACAGCGTGGCTCTGCAGGAGATGCTGGGGAATTATGGGAAACACACTTTTAAGAGCCTGGGGAGAACCAGCCGTGCTGGGGACAGGCCTGGTGGTTTATGTGGCCGTCCCAAATGACTCGGCTTGTTCTGGTCCCTCTGCCGTGAATGTCACAGCGAGTACCAGACACCTTCTCGTCTTTTATTGTGTAGATTTGGTGAGTTTTATTCTATTTTACTATGTATTTATATTTACTGTGTTTTGCCTTGTCATCTTTTACGTCTCACACTGTCCCCAAATACCTGCCCGACCCTGGTCTTCCCCTGCAGGTGGCGCTGACTCTTCTCCCTTTCACAACCTGCAGGTTCCACGCACACACATCATCTTCCCACAGGCTGCTCCTTACTGTCCTTGCCCCCTTGCATGAGGGACTGAGCCCCAGGTCCGCGGTCTGTGACCTGAAGGTGGGCGGGGAGCAGTAATAGCTGCCTGTCAGCAAACGGATGAACGAAAAGGGGCATCAAGATTTCCAATGGCAGCGGCCTAACCCGGGGAGACAGGTGTGACATGATTAGCACAGCTGTCAGTGCAGCGCTGGCACCTTTGATCCTCATAGTCCTGTCCTTCAGAGCCCAGGAGGCTCCTAGCTGATGGGGCTGGGAACTGGCAGAGAGGAGAGGGAGGGACAGAATGATGACAGTGCCTGGGCTTGTGGCTCACAAGGGCTTGTGGCAGGAAGAGTCGAGGGCAAAGTGTGAGAAAGGCTAACAGGAGACCGTGGGCACCGGTGAATAACTCAGGATGTCCTATCATGCCCGCTGCTCTTCCCGGCTCCTGGGCTTCCCTCTCAGTGTGCAGAGCAGTACGCATCTGTTTCTTTTTCCCTTCCTGGGCGCACTTTCCCTGGTCTTTGTGCCTTGGGTGTTCTGACCTTCCCCGCCATCGCTCATGAGGACACAGCCCAAATGCCAGCTGTGGTTTGGATATTTCCCACCCCATTACTCTGCCGCTGGTCTCAGGGAAATCCCATAAACAACCGGCATTCTGCCTACCTGGACGATGCAAGGGCGGCGCTGCATGGGTGGTGCGTCTGCACAGATGGGTGGCTGAATGCAAGGTGAGCTAAGGCTCCAAGGTCAGCTGTCGCAATAGGTGACTATACAGCTAAGGACACAAATTCCGGGCCCGGGGAGGGGGGGGCTCTGCAGCATGGGCTGGAGCTGATGTGGGGACTGCGTGTGGGAGGGCGGGGCAGGCCAGCGAGGCAGGCGAGACCCGAGTCAGAAAGGCAGCCGCTGTCTCTTGTCTTTCCTGGCAGGGTTCACGCCGCCTGTCTGGTGAATACCCAAAGGCTCGAGACAGTTCTCATTGCTCCAGCCAAACTCCCTTGCCCCAGCATCTCCCTTGGAAGGCAGCCTTTCTCTGTGTTACATCAGTGGGTAGACTCGTTTCCCACGAGGAAGCAGCACTACCCTTGCTCTGAAAGTTCACAACCAATGTGGCCCATCTGCACCCTCCCCGGGTTACATTTTGGTAAGAAAATGGAGTGTTGCTGGAAGCCAAGGAGTTTGAAAGAAAATTTCAGGAGGGAAAATTTGGCTCTTTCCCCTCCTTTGAGGACAGGGTCTGGTTTTCCGAGTTGGGTGAAACTCAGTAGCTGCCTCACTTCCACACTGCCTGCCTCCCACTGTTTAAGAATAAACAATGGGATAGCACACTGGAAATTCAAAGCATTGGGGAGTTTATAGTGCAATCCGATGTAATAGTACGTGGGCAGATTTCCATCAGAAAACAGCCTTTTCCAGCTGAACCAAAGGAAGTAATCCAGGGGGAATACGGGTTCCGGGGGAATTAGTCCCAATTTGGCCTGGTTTCTGGGAGTAGTTTGATGATCCCAGGTCAAGCAGCATCCTTTATACGGTGCGATCTCAGACGTGTGCCCCGTATGTGCACTGTACGCAGTCTCTGTTCATGCCCTGTGTGTGCTAAATTCATTTTCATACTTTATCATAAACAATACTGGAAAGAATGGCGACACCAGCACCTAACTTATTTGAACATTCATTTGGTGCCGGTTTCCATATTAAAAACCGTATTTACTTAACACAGAATAATCTATAAGACTAAGATGTTTACTTCCTTAACCCAGCATAATAGGACTATCTCAGGAAGATAATCTTAGCCCTCCCAATGACCCCAAGGGAAGGCGCCCATTACACAGATTGGGAGACTGAGGTTTAGAGACCTTCGGTGACTTGCCTTGGTTCACACAGCTGGACGGGGAGAACCAGCCCAGGCCATCTGGGGCTACAGCCCTGTTCTTCACACCAGGTGCGTCCCAAAGTGTCTTCTATCCCACACTGTTCACACAGCGGGGGTGGGGGGGGCAGGGGGGTGTCCAAATGAGTGCCCCTTCCAGGGGAGCAAAAACTTACTGTCTGCAAGTTCTTGGATATTTTAATTTTCACCATGATGTGTGGATCTAATAATTTGAAATTGGAAGCTAAATTTGGCTGCATTTTTAAAGAGAGCATAATGAGCATAATTCAACCTTTAATTGATGACTGAAAACCTATTAAGAGCAAACATAATTGTATTCTGCCGTCATATAGCTTGCATCTCCTGTTCATTTACCGCCTCCCTCCCCGAGGTCAGGCTGTAAGGTGTCAATCCCGGGGCTGCTCTGGGCCTGCCGCTCCGCTCTGCACCATCACGCCCTCCCATCTTCTTTGCGGCTATCCGTCACTTAAGTTCTGAGTTTTAGAAAGTCACTCTCTTTATTAAAAAATGCATGTGACGGAAGGACAAATAAGACCCCAGATAAAGGGCCCATGAACTACAGAATGAGGTCTTTCTTAAAGCTGTTTTGAGAACTTAAGAAGGCATTGTAAACACTTATTTCTCAACTGGGAGTTATACTCCAGAAAGCCCAAGTTACCAAGGGCCTGTCAAGGACACGCACGGTGTTCCGAATTGTTGCTTAACCGTGTTCCATGCTGAATCTTGTTTTCCCAGCTGGAATATAAAACTGGAGGGTAGAGATCACTGTATATTCGGAAAATGTACACTCGCCAGTGCTTAGGCCAGACTTGCAAAGGAAGAACCTCGTCTCCGAGAATTCACAGTTTAGCTCTCTTCAATACAATGGGGAGGCCGCTATGGGTGATGGAAGAGGGGCCACCACCTTGGCCTTGACATTGGCAAACTATGGGTCACAAACCATACTCAGCCCCTGAGCTAAGAATGTTTTGCACATTTTTGAAGGAATATAAAAGCAAAAAAAAAAAAAGGTTGATAAAGACCAAATGCGGCTCATAAAGTGAAGTAAAAAATATTTACTATCTGGGCCTTTACAGGAAAAAAATTGCTAACCTCTGGCTGAGTAGATGATGGAAGGCTTCCTGGAGGAAGAGGTACATGGGCTGTCTCATTTTAAACTCATTAGGGTCTACTTTCATCTTACATGCATAGGCATATTTGTTTATGTGCTATTCATTTGAACGAATGAATGATGAAATAAACCATCATAATTGGTATGTTCAATTAGTTTTGATCACAGACTAGAGTTCTGGCTCATTCCTCTGGGGTGATACCTCAAGCAAACACAGACACACTCTCTCTAAATGAGACACATTCACATCAGCACCTTGGAGAAACAACTGAGGAAAAAAACAACAAAACAAAACATAAAGCCAAGAAACAATCAAATTTCCTTTCTCAAGTTCTACATTGTATCCAATCAATCTGTATACAACTGAGACATTCAAATATGAAATTAGAGGTAGAGAGAAGCTGCAAACTGTCCAAGAAATTACACCTCACAGAAGTTAACGCTCCCTTTCCGCCTCCCCGCCTGCAATCAGCAAACATTCGTCTCTACCTCCCTACCTGTATCTATCTGTTCATCTAAGCAGCTCAGCACGGACTGATGGTAAAATCAGCAAACATTTTGCATCTTGGGTGTTTTCTAGCTCACCTACTAGGTTGGCTTCATTGAAACAGAAATGTCACACTGCTATTTTAGAACACTCCTTGAGTCTGAACAGCAACAACAAAAAATCCCCCTGTAGCTGATGCCCTAGACAAAAAGTGAGGGGCTGTGGAATTCATCTCCGGAACAAAGCCGAGCAACCTCCAAGCAGATCTTAATCTGTGGAGGGGACAAGGCGGAGAGGCCCAAGGTCTTCCTCCCAACCGCCGTCGAGACGGGAATGAAAGAACCTGGCTCTTTCTGAAGCAATTAGCGGTATGTATTATTTCCCGACACTCACGAAACAGAGTCATTTTGAAAACCAGGGCTCTTGACACGTTTCACTATAAAATCAATTACTTTTAAAAGCAAGAAGCTCATTCTCCACCACAGGAACATACGATCCACCACCTGCCTATTCCAAGAGATGCTGGGTGTTTTGTTTTATTTTTTCAAATGGGATTTTTATGGGGTTGGGGTGCTTTTCCTTCTGGCATCCTGGGCACATTTCTGCAGGAAGTAATTTCCTGCTCATCCCTACACTTCGGCGACCATTACATGGCCCGAGTCACAAGCATTCTGCATCTAGCCCATCAGGAGACTTTCATCTCCTGGTAGGAATTAAGCTTTCCAAAGCTGATATGATCTTAATGATCAGAAATGCATTCTTGCTCACGTTCAGTCTCTGACATCATAATAAACAACAGTGGCTCCATTGCAGATGGGAAACAGCTGACTCAGGAGACTCAGTATCTATCTGTTTGCATGGAAGGGATGGGGCCTTACTTTACTTTCTTAGAGATGCTGCCTGGACAACATGTTCATTGTCAGCAAAGGCAAGCAATTTAAAAGTTTCTCTTGCTGGAGACGGTCTGGTTAGCAGGGGACCTGGGCTTGTTGCAAATGCCAACGTTTTTCAAGGGGCAAAAGGGGATATTTTATTCCCAGAGCAGGTGGTGTGAGGCACAGTCAGAATGGTGTTGTCTGACTGTGGAATCTTTGGGTTTTTGCAGAAAACAAAGGGAAATAAACGTCTCCCAGCTTTGGCCAAGTTGAAAGTGTTACGGAAAGATAAGGGACGATGTATATATCTCTCAGTGGGTGTTTTAAACTGACCATTTTCTACCAAAGCAAAAACCATAACTTTTTCTGGCCATTTTAAATGTCCCTTAATGCATCATTCCCAGTTTGGCTCCATTGACGATGGCTTAAGAAGAAATTACGCTTTCTCTCCAGGAGAATTCTTTTGCATTCTAAGAATGACCTACTCACTGTCAAAACACGAAGCATTTCTTTCCAAAAAAGAAGAAAGCTAAAACAATTCAAATTAAACCGTAAGTCAATTGTCAACAAACATCAAAAGTTAGGATTTTTTCGAGCAAGCCTAGAGTCCATGCCAAAAAACCCCAAATAGTTTCTTTAACAAACAAACCAACCTTTTCATTAGTTCTTCAGATAATGTCACTTATTCATTCCTCCAACAAATGGAAAATTAGGTGTCTAAACATTTATCAGCACCCCGGTAGAGATGAATTGTTAAGAAGTTTGTATTCGTGGGTCTCGGGTCATGTCCAGCTGGTCATTTCAGTTGCTTCTGAGAAAGCCCCTTTTATCTGAGGGAGACCTAGCCCAGGGACCCACTTGTGTCTCTGGGCTTCTCTGGAAGAAAGGAAAAATCGCTCTTTCCCCAGAGTGCAGTGAAGAGAAAGGAGCACGTCTCTCCTTCAGGCGATAACCATTACTATGGGTTCCGCTGGTCCAGGCATCGTAGCGCTGAGGGCTGTATTGTTGTTTTGAGAAGTGGTGCATGAAACCTACAGAAGCCAGAGAGGCAGAGCCCGCTGCTCCCTGGTTCTCCCACCGAAGGGACAACGCTCTCATCTTGCCGGAAAGCAGAAAGTTTCACAAATAGTCCCTCCACCAATTTTGCCAGTCTCTAGTCTAGCCTGTGGCCCATGGCTGGCCTTGCTTAGAATCCACTGTCCCACTGTCTTAATCTGAAATAAGATTGTGAAAGAGCATCTCTCAGACCCCTTTCGGGTCCAGACCCTGGCTTCTATGGGTAACAACCCATTCTATGGGCAACCTTCCCTGACAATGAACCGGAAGTCATGCTTAAGAAGTTTAATAGACACTCACTGAACACCTCTTTGTACCAGGGCCTGAGCCTCATGCTAAGAACACAGTGGTGTCTGCGATTCAGTCCCCACCCTTGAGGAGTCTGGCGCCCAGTCGGTGGGAAAGATACTTTAGCAGACCTGGAAAAGTGGTAGGAAAGGAGAATGTGCAGGGTGCGCGGAAAATGGGATCCCATGATAAAAACACATAAGCTTCTTCGTGGACTCAGAATTTCCCAGAGCCGACCAACTTTGTGGGCAGTGAAGGCAGACTCTTAGAAAAGCACAGGAGTTGCCCTCCCCTTCTTCACACATTCTTCCAACCCACACTTATTGTCTCCTTTGTGCCCTAGGAAGACACAGGCAGATGGCCCCACCTTCCGTTATCACTGAATAATTACACGAGCTGGTCTTCCCAGTATCAGATTTCGTAAAGCTCTAGCTATCTGTCTAATAGTGTCTCTCCCCCAGCTCTGCTGCACTTCCTGGGATAACACTTGGAATTCGCTTCCTGGACCTAGAGGAGATAAATGACTTCATAACAGGTTAATGTTTCGTGTTATCTGATTAATCTAATTATCACCCAGTGTCTTATCGAGGCTCAGGGTCCAGAGGGACCGAGAAATAGAGCCAGTGAGCTCGGATGCTGGAGTGAGAACAGAATGGAAGCCACAGGCATTTTATTCGGAGCAGGGCGGGGGGTTCTTAGAGAAAGTAAGAGAATGCTCAAAGAACAAATGAGAAAACACAAAGATAATTTGCCATACTTGTCTTAGATGCTTACTATGCCTCTTCCCATAGGAGGAGGAGGAGGAGGAGGAAGAACAGAGGGAGAAACAGGAAGAAGGGGAGAAAGAAGAAAAAAAAAGAGGAAGAAGAAGCGGGTAAAGAAAGAAGAAAAGGTAGGAGTAGGAGGAGGAGGTTGTTTAGCTGTGATTCATTGACTTTCCTTTCTTTGAAAGGGAGTAAACCACATCAACCCACCTCCTGGACATCGCTGGGCCTATTGGGAGAAGGTTGCCCATGTCCTTGCCCACAGGAGCAGCTGGCCTTCCTGGAGGACACTCTGATAATCCCTGGCACTTGTAACTGAGGACGTCAGCCCCACTGCAGCAGCGATTTGGCTAAGGCAGAATCCAGGAGGCCAGGTATGGGCAGGCGCCAGGAGACAAGCCGGCAGTGTGGAGACAAGGAAGGGGCCCTGCAGCGCAGGCCGGCCAAGCCACACAACAGCAACCTCATTCTGTCGAAGCCAGAGCAGCCTTCCCAGGGGATTTCAACAGAGAAATAAAACACCCTAAAACTAGGTTCTGATACTGCATGCATCGCTTGCTTTTCTCAAATGCAAACTATTTGCTTAAGGAGGCACTTGGCCCTCCCCATGTGCAGCACACACGAGGAAGCCCTCTGTATGGATTGGGGGAAAAAAAAAGAATTGATTCATGTACTTAAGGCCCCCAAGGGAGTGCCATAAACTCAGTTGGAGTCCCTGCATCTAGGAGACTACATTAGCACCACGGCATCCCCCGGGAGATGTGCAAAGTCACGTGGGGCTGACATTTCCCCCCGACTCAGCAGCATGGATATCCAGAGGCATATTTGCTTTGCAATGTCAGTGGGATAATGGGCGGTTCAAGAAATGTGTTTCCTGTATTGTGTGGCAACTGTGGGATTCTAAGGCATTGGGAAGAGGCAGGGAGAGACAGACTGTGGTCTTCGTACCGGTGAAGTCAGCCCCAGGGAGGAAAGTGGGTGTTTAACGTTGAGCACACAAAACAAAAACCCAAACACAGAGAAGTCCAAATAAATTTAAAACACTTAACCACATGCACACACATACACGCCCAGACACAGCGGCTTCCTAACAGGAAGACAACACGCAAAACCCAAGCTCTTAATACCAAACGTTCGTTGTTTTATTTTCACTGATACGTTTAAGCCTGAGATCATTGCAGATGTGTGTGCGGTTATAAGAATGATGCGGAGAGGGGCCAGGTCTCCTTCATCCAGGCTCCCCCAGTGGGAGCCAACATCCGGTAAAACAATCAGCACAGAATCACAGGTGAGAGGCAGACACTGATGTGGTCAAGATACAGAACGTCCACTGCAAAGAGCATCATTCATATTGTTCTCTTACGGCCAGCGCCACTTCCTCCCACCCTCCTTTGGAAAACCTGAAGTGAACTTCATATACACAAATGCTTCAGCCTACAGTGTGGAAAGTGCCGATAAATACCTCCACCCGTGTAACCAGCCGCTCTCTCTGCATATGGACTATTTCCCTCACCCCAGAAAGCTCCCCCCTGCCCTTTTCCAGACACTCCCCCACCCCTCTGGTCATAATTATGATTTCTAACACCAACCATTAGTTCTCCATGGTTTGAACTTATATAACTGGAGTGATGAGGATGCCCAGTTTTGTACCTGACTTCCTTTACTCTGTGGGATTTCTCGGAGAGCCTGGCACCTTGCGTTGTGTCTCAGTCATGTGTCCTTTGCATCGCTGAAGGGTACTGCATGGCGCGGTACCGTTGGCGTTTGCTCATCCATTCACTAGTGGGGGGACATATGTTTTGTTTCCGGTTTGTTGTTACTGAGAGATCGAAAGCTGCTAGTAACGTGCATGCACAAGTCTACCTTGGGACACATATCTTTATGTCGTTGGGGTTAACGCTTAGGATTGGGATCTCTGGCTGCAGTTGTAACTGTAGGAGAAAGTGCCAAACTGTTTCCCAAAGGGATTATGCCAATTCCTCCCCTCCAGTCGTACATGAGGCATTCTACATCATGCCAGTTTGGTGGTGTGAGTCTTTTAAATTTCACCCACTCCGGTGGCTGTAAAATGAGAACTAGATTTTCTTTCTTTCTTCCCGAAGAAAGACACGGCAGAAAGAGGGTCTGGACATACGTTTGTGATCCGGTGTGTGGGTTAGACGGCTAGTCTGAGCTCGGTGGAAGTCCCAGGTTTAGCATCTGGCCGGCAGCATCAGACCGGACATGCAACCGGAGGCTCTCAGGTGCTTCTGAGGTGGGCGGTCCCCCTCCTTCACACTGACAAACGGCGCTGGGAATCAGTTCCCTACGTTTCTGATGTAGGTCCTCAGTGCGGCCCCGTTTAGGATCTGATGAGCACGTGACCTGTGCTTCGGCTACCTTAAGTTGAAACAAGTGTTAATCTATGTCATGAACAAAATTTATTTTACCATCTTTGCAGTATTGTCAGGAGAGAGAACAGTTAGCTGGCAGGTGAGGCCAGCCAGTTGGACGGCCTCACCTCCTCTGTGTGCTCCTGCTGAGAAAAACAATGTCTGGCCCATCCACAGGCACCCTACTGACTCGCCTGCGCGGTTCCTGGCAAGTGCCCACACACAGAAACGGATCAGAGCAGGTCCCCAAGGCGCCGACAAGGGAGTCAATGAGAGAAGCTCACCTGTCATCTGTGTTCAGCAGGCTGAGCCTAAGAGCCAAGAACTGCACCTGATTCTGCCCTCCTGGAAAGAATATGTACCAAGACAAATAGGAGGCTGAAGTTTTGACGTGGAAACACGCTGCCATCAGACCCCTGAGCTAAAATGAAGTGTGCTTTCTTCTGAGGGGGGCATCCGGGAGATCGGAGAACAGAAATAAGGAGACCTAGGACTTGGACCATCTGTCAGCACACTCCATCGGCTGTGTGTGTAAACACGGGTATCTTTGCACAATAGGCATGATTATAGAGCTTCAAGACAGACTTTCCCAGTCACACCTCATGTCTCCCTACCTACACATATACCGTGAGAAGCTCTGGTAGAGTGATAATGACCAGTAACGAGAGGGCTGGGGGTTAGACGGCCTGGTATAGGAGGAAACACCAGGCTTCCCGCCTGAGCGTGAACTCCAAACCTCCCACTTATCAGCCATGGGGGGCAGCCGTGTGGAAAAATATTTACCACATCCAGGGCCCTGACTTCTTCATTTGTAAAACGGAAGTCATAATTTTATACGGCTTCCAGGAGAAATAAACAAGGTAATACCTGTGGGAGTTATTTATTTTGCACCCTGAAACATTACTAGGATTCAAAAGTAGACTGAATCTGATGGCAGACTCTGTGGGGACATAATTCTGGTTTGAATTCACCCACGTTATCTTTCTACCTCTGTGCCAGAGGTTCGGAGATTATATAGGTAATTTAAATTCTTTATGCATCAATTAATCCCATTTCTATTCAGATGCAAATGTGGCTGTTGGGGAAAATGTGGCTGGTGGGCCAGGTGGTGTCCTCGCAGCGGGGATTAAAGATGGAAAATATTCCACACCCTCTTCATACAGCTTTGGTTAGCGTGTCAGAGACACGGGCACTGGGAGGAATGAAGCTAAAATGTCTCCACCCCCCAAACAAGTCTGAATCTCCAGTTTTTTGGACCTGTGAATCATTCTCATGCCTCCTTGTTTATAATTCATCCCAGGGGCATGGCAGGAGTATGAATCCTGATCTCGAAGGAGGGATACCCAGGGAAGTGGAAGGCCAGCTGATCCGAGCGTGCAGGGCGTGAAGGGAGCATGGACTTGCGCTTGGGGGAGGCGAAGGTAGAGACTTCCTGACTGAACTGGCTTTGGGAAGACGGGGTGCGGTTCACCAGGGGGTGGAGAGAAAAGCAGGGTCCTTGGTGGTATGAAGAGTGTGGTTGGTGAGAAGCTGAGGGTGTCTGGGATGCTGTGTGTAGGCATGAAGACAGGTAGGAATCAAACAGGTAGACCAGGTAGAGTCTGAAGGCCTTCTGTGGGCTCGTCACTCTCTTAAGGGCAGAATAGATGTTCGATTTGCCCTTGAGTTTCAGCATCTGGCATAGAGTCAGGCAGAGAAAGAATATGGTTGGGCTGGGTTGTTTGGGGGACCATAGTGGTGATTTGCAACATACAGTGGATGGACTGGAGGAGAGGAGGCTGGAGTTGGGGAGGTGAGTTTGGGGAGTGTTTGTCTAGACCTGTTACGGATGTTGAGAGCTGAGCCAGGACAGCGGAGTGGACTTCAGTTAAGGGACACAGTTAAGGGATTCTAAGGAAGGGAAATGGGGAGTCGGTGGGACATGCGTCCTGAGGAAAAAGAAGAATCAAGAATGGTTGCAGGTCTCTAGCTGGAAGACCCAAAGGGGCCCATATTTTAATAAAATCTAAAAGACCATCTGCTGGTCTTCCTTTTCTCCTTCCCCATAAAGACAGTCTTTGTGCTGACTGATTTCCTTCTCAATATTCCATCCTCTCTCTCCAACATGGCCACCAGCCTACTAGCACTTCAGACCAACAGGACTTTTCTGAAGTGATGGCAAGGTCAGACGGACGCGGGTGTCCAGCCCAGCACTGGGACTCACGAGCATTGAGACGGGAGGACAGACCTCAGAGGCGCCTGGTCTTCATTTCCCCATTTGTAAAGCAGGGACACTCCGGCTCTGTGCACACGGTTGTCTTCCTAAAGACTGTGTGGGTCAAGTGTGCTACAGCCTTTGCACAATGTCTTGTTCATAATATGTTGGATTAAAGATAACCACCGTGTTTCCTATTTTGGTTTATCATTATTATGTTGTTCATGTCTCATGATTAGTAAGCACATTTCCGGGGCTGCATGAAAAGCTTGCCTCCTCTCAGGCTTCCTGTCCACGAGAGCAAGATTTGACCCGAGACCCGCCCTTCTTGAACCATAACGCACATACGACCCATCGGGGGATCCTGCCTATTCAGGGAGTGGCCTGTGAGGATGTGTTTGTCCCAAGCTCCCAGGGAACGCCAGAGTGTGGTGCACAGAAAACGCTTTCAGGAGCAAGGCTCTAGACCCTCTAGACAACTCTGGAGAGAAGGAAATGCAGGTTGTCGCCGATTTCGATCTTTTAGTGCATGTCCAGAGAACACTTTCAGAGCTAAGAGCGTCATTGTAATTACACCCTTCGTTTCCCCATCTATGCATTTCCCTCCTGCGAATGGGGCCGACTCAGATCCCTACTTTTCTGAGACTCTGAAATACATGAAACTGAAGTGCGCATTAAAAAAAATAAATATTCTGTACACAGCAGGCAAAATCCTTGCACACCCAAATACAATAAATACATTTCTCAATGTACGTTCCAGAATTTATCATACAGTTTCCCTCTCTGCTTATGGTGGCTTTATCATCAGGATCACACCAATCGGAATAAAAAGAAGATGCTGTCAGTAATTTTTAACGTTGTGGCAAAATCATATATTTTCCTAGATGGTTGATTTGATACAAGACCTAAGCCCCGGCCCATAAATCTCTGGATGCTTGAGATGTGTACTAATTTCATATTTAATCTACAGCCTATTGATACATCATCAGCACCTTAGAAATGATTAAGAAGGACCTGGAAGATAAGCAAAGATGATAGTGGATAATAACCTAACTTCAAATACATATAGACAGATAACCCTAGAATGGGCAAAATAAGTCAGGTGGTTTCCCCTTATACTGTTCTCGATGATTTTTATCTCACCCCTGACTTGCACGCTGGGCCTCTTTGGGGTGTTTCCGAGGCATCATGGACATGGTCATGTCAATGGCACTAAATGCAAAGAAAGCGGTTTCTTCCTTTGCCAGGAATTTTATTTACTTAAAGCCTGGTATCCAAGTTGCAAGATCTCCCTCAGTGGTCTACCTCCTCAGAGTTCAGAATTTGCCAAGGGCTGGGGTGAGAATCCACGTGCCCTCAATGCTGTTGCTTGGCTTTATTCATTACTGCCCCACCCCCAGCTCCTGGAATAATATTGACTCATTCCAAATATTTCTGAGTGATTGACTTTGGTGGTTAAATCCTTACGCATTTATTGGGAGCTGCCAACAGAGTCTCTTCCAAAACAGCATTTTTTTTTTTTTGCTTTTTTGTTTAGTTTAGGTGCAAACTTGCATTGCTAATATCCTACTCCCAGCCCTTTTCTGGTCAGATCGCCCCATGGCAGGGCAGTCCTTGGACCCTCTGAGATGCAGATGCCCTGATGTTGTTCCGCTCACTCCCACCGCATTGCAGAAGGAGAACGTGCACCTTCCTTTCAACTCAACAGCAAGTGGAGACGCGCATGCTCATAAAGGAGGGCGGTATTTCCTCTTTGCCTCACCTCGCGAGTGCCTGCATTTATTCCGTGTTCGATCACCAGGATCTTGGGGGAATTTTTGGAAACTCAGATAAACTCGATACAGAAATGGTTGTGATATCGACCCCCCCACCCCCGCCCCCAGAGCCTGTCTTAGACCCACGACCAAGGCAAGCTGATAGGCACTCCAGCATTCGCAGTTCACTTCTCCCAAGCTCATCACCATTTGCTACTCTGNCGCGCATGCTCATAAAGGAGGGCGGTATTTCCTCTTTGCCTCACCTCGCGAGTGCCTGCATTTATTCCGTGTTCGGTCACCATGATCTTGGGGGAATTTTTGGAAACTCAGATAAACTCGACACAGAAATGGTTGTGATGTCGACCCCCCCCTGCCCCCGCCCCCAGAGCCTGTCTTAGACCCACGACCAAGGCAAGCTGATAGGCACTCCAGCATTCGCAGTTCACTTCTCCCAAGCTCATCACCATTTGCTACTCTGTGCACTTTCTGCGGGGGGATTTCAGGTCAGGCGGAGAAATATGGCTTCTTTCTCAACAAAATGCATCTCCCTAAGTTTTAGACCAAGGCTGCTCTCAAGAAAGCCTTTTCCTTCCAGACCAAGGGATCACCTGTCGCCTTCCGCGCCGGGAGTCCAGGGAAACTCGAGCCCTCGTCCCTCACCTAGAATACAAGCCAGGGAATAATGTGTCCTTAAACTATAATTTGCTTGCATTCGGCAGCTTCCTATCCACCACCACAATAGTCCTCTAGGTAAATCAGATTGATTTATTCATAGGCACTGGCATTTCATTACTTTCATCAAAACCAGTCAGCTGCACTCATCGGTTTCTGCATTCTTATAAACTAACTGGAAAAGCAATTAACATTCGCCAGCACTTTCCAGGGTAGGGAGAGGGCGAGGGACCCCACCACACTCTTGGTAACACCGCCTCTGTGGGCGGATGGGGGCGCCCAAAATGACTGCTCCTCTGTGTCGAGGGAGATACGAGAAGTGACACAGATTAAAACAAATTGTTGATCCATACCAGGGAGAAGCTAGGGAAACAATAGAAGTAAAAGCATAAATGTCAATTTGGGATGATAAAGGATACAATCTAAATGGAATATGAGAGGCCCCCAGACAAAAGCAAGAGAGAGAGATTGCACATTAGTGAAGTATCAAAGTACGGGAGCATTATAACACGCGCACACACGGAGTCATATGCTCCCAGCATATGAAAATACAAGCAACACATTGCTGATTGCTCAGCAAACCCAATTATGAATTAACCTGCTAGTGCAGAAATTCTCCAAAATTATGCTCATTTCAAGCTGCTTGGAAGAACATTTTGTCCCCGTGGTAACTTTGCTTCTCATATTGGCTTTATTCTTCTGCTCCTTTTTCTTCTAAGTGCCTACAGGCTACATGCACTCAAAAAAATTTTTGCTCAGGTTGTCAGCCTAACAGTGGGTTCTGGCCAAATGCTCACTGGTCTCTTTGATGGAAAGATTAAGAGGGGAGGTCAACCTGCAAGGCCACGGTCTCGGCTTCCAAAACACTGCCACTCAGCTCCCATCTTTCTCCCTGGCAAGCGCGCTGGATAAGCCAAGATCTGAGGATCCATTCCTAATTACTCTAGTGTCATTTCGAGTCTTGCCTTTATGGTGACAGAAATCAAACTGTGGGCTCAGCTGTGGCCCCGTCTCCTGTAATTGCTGCAGCCTGCTCATGTGGCAGACGGAGCTTATGGGGGGGGCATTGTGCAGGTGAGAATGTGTCCCGTCATCCTCCCAGACTAGGGCAGCATCTCATTCCTGAGGGGCTGCACGTGTCGGGGTGGTCGTTAATTACCAGGATGGCCAGCATGGTGCGGGGGGGACTGAGGGATTGGTCACATCCTGGAAATGTTCTGAGTCTGCTGCACACACATCCCAGCGGAGACTGCTTTTATTCTTTCAACCTCACTATCACGCCTGAATAAAGAAGAGAAACAGAAACAAACCTTTCTCTATCTCACAGATGCAATACCAACAATGCATTATGGAAACCAACATTTTGAAACTATTATTGAAACTTCATTGAGCTCTGCCTTTCTGTGAAACACTGTGCTGACTGTTAGAGACCAGTGGGCAGGAGCTGTTATTGTGGTCTTCTACAGCCAATAATACTCATCACACTAATCACGGTAGTTACAACAGTAGAATAGTATTGGATTGGTTACCCACATTTCTTCGTTTCATGTAATAATGGGTCACAGCGACTCCCTTATACAGAATCCCCTCAACATGTTAAGAACATTGCTTATCTTTCCAGTCAACTCGTTGAAATACAAGGCGACAGACAAGGCACAGGGAGATGGACAAGAGTGAGCCGCTTTGCAGGGAAGCACCTCTGGGTCCCTGCCACCCTGCTGGCTGATGAGCTTGGGAGCACCCCGTGTGTCGGGTGCTGGTTGAAGGGCTTTACCTGGGTTTTTACCATTCACCCTCACCACAAATTCCCCACTTTATGGGTGAGGAGCCAATTCAGACGGGTGAGGTGAGTCTTTAAGGTCACCAGTAAGCAGGTAGCAGGGTTCCGCCCCCCCAAATCAACAAGTCAGAGGCAGAGGGCAGGCATCCCACTCTCTACGGACTTATCCAACACGGCGACGATGACGAGGAAAGTCCCCGCCTCGGGACACCCTGCCATTCCCAGTTCACCAATGGTGGCAACACTAGACATCTACTGGGTTCGCAGCACTCAACCCCATGAGCCCCGGAGACTCCAGAACCCCAGAGAGAAGTGTGTTCACCAAGCTGTCCCTGTCCCTGTGCTTGGCTTCTCCGGGAAAGAACGCCGTCCTGGGCTGCGGCTGGGATTGGCACGTCATCCTGCGTTCCTCAGGTGACTTGTCCCGTGGGCGCCTGTCTTGGTCTTTTTCAGTTTCCACATTACAATTTAGGATTGAAGGAAGGGGAAGAGGAGGGGAGGAGGAAAAGACATCTCCTTCTAGAGAACGCTTCCTTTCTAAGAATGGTCAGCTGTGTCTGATGTCGGCAGCATCACGGACGGGCCTTCCCGGGTTTGAGTGGCACTGGGACAATCATCTCCTCTTAGGAAAAGCATTTCTTCCCTGCAGCCCTTAACTGTTTCTCCGCACACCTCCACAAAGGAGCCCTGAGCGAGACACCCAACGCGGCTCCTTCTTGAAGTCACAACAAGAGGGGAGGCCCACCGTGCTGACATCCGAGCCAGGGGCTGGCTGCTCTGTGGACCAGGAAAGCTTGGCCATCTGCTTTGCTCGCCCTGAGGAGGGGCTGAGCTGGGAGTCAAGGCTAGCGGACCACCGAGAACAAGTGAGGCCTCCCACTGATTTTCTCTCTCTTTTTTCTTTCTTTGGTTTTTTTTTTTTTTTTTTTTTGAGGTTCCAGGCCTCCTTCTCTCTCAGGAAGAGACAGCTCTGCACACTGGCACCTCGGCCTTTCAAGGTGAACCCTCTACTCCTGGAGATGTGCTTCCGGCAGAGGCTGGGGGAGAAGGGGGAGAAGGGGTCCAGATCAAAGCCGCCTTTGAAGAGAGTATAATTTTTGGAATGTTGCTACGAGTGTAACACACACAGTTCAGCAGGAAATTGGCTCTGGAAACAGCTTTGTAGTCGCTCCCTGGGACTGCTGATTTCCCCGACCCTGTGGCAAAGGTGCGGAGCCCAGCGGTGGGGGAGACCAGACTGCTGACTCCCACCGATCTGATTTAAATTTTTCACCAGCCGGGTCCTCTGGATCCGACTCACTGAACAGAAGTGTAGTATAATAAAAGTCTGCCACCAACCCCGAGAGGAACGAGGGCCCTTTCGGTGGATTCTGAGCAGGCCTCCAGGACTGGACAGAAAAAAAGCAGGACCAATATTTTGCTTTCTGTGGCAGCAGATGGGAAGAGCCATGTAGGAACAGCGACAGTGACGTTATCACCTGTCAGACTCTCAGGCGGCACGCAGTGTTGGGTGGCGGTCATGAATGGTGCCGAGCCCGGCGCCTGGTGCCCAGCGAGGACTTCCTAGACGTTGTTACTGCTTTAAGCCTCATGACAAACCAGTAAACCAGGCGCTTTTGAATCCCCATTTGCCAGATAAAAAAGGAGGCCAAGGTCAGTCACATAAAATGACAGCACATGCAGACGCCCACCTATCATAACCGGAGCCCACCTATCTTACGTATATACAGAGTGACATGTAACCAGGACAAGAGGAGTTCACAGTCAAGTCCATTCTGGAACAATGAATGCCTGCCAAATTAAGGAAATGCCATCTTTTCATAAAACAAAGTCCCAAGGGAGTTTTGCTATGGAAAAAGGAATACAGAAGAGCCAGTCTTTCTTGTTAAGTGCCTGCTGGGTCGTCTCTCCCAGGGATGCCTGGAGAGCCAACGGGGTTCTGTCCTTTTGGTTTATGCCTTTAATTTCTGTTGCTGTTGCTGCCGTGAGGGGAGGGACTGGAGAGTGGGCATTAGCTGGATAATTGGTGAATCGATCCAGGGGAACGAAAGATTTTGCTGGGAAAAGTGCCACCTGGCCCCACGCTCCACGTGCCAGCGAGTGGCAGAGGCCAAGCCAGCGGGAGAGCTCTGGGGGTACGCGGGGTGGCGGGGGAAAGGAATTCGATGTGAAGCAAATGTCGCCAAACAGGAGGGAGAAGACACTTCTGAGAAAGGACTCAGACGCCTTAAGTGAAAGCTTGGTTGGGACGAGATTCGACCATGAATTGTCAGAGACATAATTTCCTGTCTCCTGTCTCTCTCTAGCTCCCTTCTCTACTGGTGTGGACCGAAATCCCTCTGGGCCACACTGTGTCTAGCTGTCCCTCTTGCGTAAGTTGGGGTCTGCTGCTTCGTGCACGAGAGGACATGGAGGGTAAACACATGTCTCTCTTTCCCTCTCACTCTGCTGTTATCCTCTCATCCTGATCAGCAAGGAGAGTGACTGGAAGGGAGGGGCTGGTGGGAGGGATAACGCCCCCCTAGACTTGTCCACGTCCTCATCTCCAGAACCCGTGACTATGTTAATTTACAAGGAGTTTTGGGTTGAATTGTGTTCTCCCTAAAAAAAAAAAAAATATGTTGAAGTCCGAACCACCAACATCTTGGATGTGACTGTATTGGATAATAGGGTCACTGCACATGTAATTAGTTAAGTTGAGGTCATACTGGAGCAGGCTGGGTTCCTAATCCAATGACAGCTGCCCTTGTAAGGAAACAGCCGTGTGAAGACACACACAGAGACATGTAGGGAGAACGCCATGTGACAATGAAGTCAGGAACAGGAGTCATGCAGCTGCAAACTAGGGAGCTCTGGAAACTGCCAACGACCCACCAGAAGCCAGAAAGGGTCAAGGAAAGAATACTCGGCAGGGTTCAGAAAGAGAGCATCATCTTACCCACCTCTTGCTTTTGAACTTCAAGGCTCCAAAGCCAATGACACAGACAATACATTTCTGTTGTTTTAAGCCACATAGTTTGTAGTACTTTGCTATGGCTGGTCAAAGGCCACGCTAATACAGATGGCAAGGGGGAGCGAAGGTTGCAGATGAAATTATGGTGCTAATCCGGTGACTCTAAAATGAGATTACTCTGGATTATCTAGATGGGCTTGATGTGATTATAAGGGTCCTTGTAAGTGGGAGACACAGGAGAGAGAGATCCAGAGAGAAGGCAAAGTGGAAAAAGACTCAGTCCCACGTTGCTGGTTTTGAAGACCGTGGGAGGGGCCAGGAGCCAAACAATGCAAGCAACCTCTCGAAGTTGGAAAAGGCAAAGAGACTCTCCCGTAGAACCTCCACAAAGAATGCAGCTCAGCTGACACCTTCATTTCAGCCTAAACCAATCAGTTTTGGACTTCTGACTTGCAGAATTATAACACGGTATCTGGGTTAAGCCACTCAATGGTGGCACTTTGTTACAGCAGCCACAGAAAAAGGAACACAGGGAGTAACACTGAGCCTGCAGAGATGACCCACAGAGAGTCAGACATCGCCCAGGCCAAGCACAACACAGGAGGAAAGGGAGTTAATTCAATCTTGGCTGAGCTCCCCGTCTCTCCCCTTCCCACCTTTCTGGCCCTTCGATTTAAGGCTCACTGATGGTTGGCTCTTCTATGTAGATATAACAATAAGAGTAACGATAATACCAATACCTTCTAACGGTTGCTGATTGCTTACCAGACGCAAGGCACCATTCTTAGCACGTAGCGTATATGATCCCTTTTCATTCTCACACCAACCTGAGGTATTAGGTTCTGCTCGTAATTCTTTTTTATTGATGAGGAAAGAGAGGCCATAGAAAGGATGACCCTGACCTAAGCTACATAGCTGGTCAGGGGTGGAGCCTTAACTGCAATGCACTGAAGTGGCAGCTGAGTGGGCATCAGACGTTCCTGGAGTGAACAGGCCTCCTGGAGATGGGATGGCCAGACCAAGATGGAGAAGAGGAGGTAACCCCTCTCTCCTTTGCCCGTAAATATGTATGAAGAGGGCACACACGTTGCAATTCGCTGTCTATGTCACATTCGGATTTCTATCATTGTCATCTTTCCACCACAGACTAGCAATAGACCAATGCTGAACATATTCAAAATCTTCCATTTGGTCTCAGTTCAGTGCTGGCAATAAGGGGGCTGAGAAGTGGGGACATGTTGCTTTCTTCCCCCATTTCACAATGGTGCCAATATCCTGTCGAGAAAAGGATAAGAGGGAGTTTGCATAAATAAACACACTTCCTAACACCACTTATACTTATTCTTCCCGCTCGCTATGAAAATTCAGTGGGTGAAAGTATGAGATCGCTGCTTCCACGGCTTTGTTGAAGTCTATCAAAGCCCCTGATCTTTGGCAGTGAGTCAACACACTCAGATCCCATGCAGAGAGGATGGATTCCGCCACGAGAACACAGCCAGGATGGCAGGTGGTGCGAGGAAAAGAGATAGGAGAAGGCAGAGTTCAAGTACTTGGCTGGCCAGCCAGCAGCCAGTGAGCTCATGGTTCTCAACACCATGGCCCAGCTGCTCCATCTTGCTGGGGTTGCTGAGGTTGCTGCATGGTTTTGCTGGAATCCAAGGATGCTCAGGAACAAACAACTCTGGGTCCTCTAAGAGCTGCTCCCCCTACCCCCATCCACCACTTCATTTTGCCTGAACAGTGTGTGCTTCCTGACCAGTTCTGTTCCACCCAGGAATGTCCTTCCTTGCCCTGCCTTTGCCCAAGGTGCACCAGCAGCTGGCACAAAGAATAACAACGAACAGAACATGTACACTGAGTAGATCAGCCCCGCTCTGCACTTGCTCTTGAGAGAAGAAACATGTATCTGGGATTCCTATTTTTAAAATCAAAGTGGTCCAAAATGATCTTATGCTCTGGACCTTCCCTTTACTTCACATCTTAATGCCTAACTTACCTCTAACTCTTTGCTTGGATACCTCTGAAATTGTTCTGCCTCGTTTTCCTTCTTCTTTTTTTTTTGGAGGGGGCTGCCCAAGAGAACAAAGAGATAGCAGACTGGTGTTCGCCCTTTGGGGGCTCACTGTCAGCAACAGGAATGCAAGATCACACTCACTTGCTCACTGCCTCTTTCCCTCCTTCTGTATCACTTAGTCAGTCAATGCATGTTTATTGAGTTCCTACTAGATGCCAGCATGTTACTAGTTGCTAGGGATGCAACAATGAACTAGACAGGCGTGACCACTGCCCTCACAGAACTTCATTCAGGAGAAACTCACAGTGAATCATTCCTGGGCTGTAAGCCATCATCCCTGGTTGTACACATTTCCACGATCTGACGGTGCCCCTGGTGGGCAGGGAAACTGCCCAGCACAAAGAAAACATTAATAAATATTCACCATGTGCACGGCTGCTGGAGTCAACTACCCCCTGCTCCCCGAGTCCCATCACACACACTCCTGTCACCGCTCCCAGGACTGAGGACAGCCACCCCAGCTGAAGCCTTGGTGCCTGACACAGAGCAGGCGCTCCACAGATACTTCTTGATTTCCTTCGAGTCCCTCACCTCGCAACCCTCGCTGTAGCACGCATCGCCCTTTCTGTGACCCAGTTTGTGCTCCAGCAGTGACCGAAACTACAGCCGGTTATGTTCACTGAGAAAACACGAGGCAATTGTCCCTTATCATAAAAGGAGATATTAAATCACTCTTAATTCTAGAGATTGTTGCAGTTGGGAAAAATTTCAAATCTTCTAATAAGAAGTTTATATTTCTGAGCTCTTAATAACAGGTTTTTGATGCATAAACATGCTTTTTTCCTGGGGCTTGTTTAACCAAAAAAATATGTATTCATAAATTGCATAGTCTTCAATTTAGCAGAGATCCAAAGAGATTCTGGGAGTAATGATAGGTTCTTGCTCTTATGAATTTCACTGTGCTGCCATGGATTTACTTATTTTAATGTAACTTAGGATAAATTATTCCTCCATAAATACAACTCTTTTGAGATTCAGAATATTTTGTTCTGTGGAAGGACACGATTTAGTATCAGTACTGGAGACAAAGGATGCAGTATTCAGTGCTATCTGCCCATAGAAGAATGATTTAAAAATAGTGAAACTGTACTACAAAGATTGCTTTTTCCTTTTTTTTGAAGGAAATGAATATAAATGGATCTATAAGTTTATGGATTTCAGTGATGGCTTTGTGTGTGTGTGCGTGCGTGCACACACACAAGAACCCTTTGGAACTTGAAGCCACAAGAAATGCAAAGATGTGAGAAGTTTTTCTCCCAAACAGAACCGACTCAGTGTGCCTTTACTCTTTTATTTGTAATAGGGGAAAAGCATATTCAATACACATTTTGAAGAGGCAATTATAATAGCTTTTGGCATCCTGGCTACCCCAGAGAATCACATCTGTGAGATTGCTATTTTATGTGATTATTGCCCTGAATGGCAAGTGCATTTCATCACGCATGCCAATCTGATTGATTAGTAGTGGCTGCTTAGAGAACTGTTGAGAAGTATTGGCAGGCCGCATCTGTTCCCAGCAGGAAAGAGGGCTGTGATCGATTCGTGATGTCTGCCTTGGGTGCGAGAATGAGATATGGTACCACCAAGATGGATATAATTCCAAAACTGCAAAAGAAAATTTATGTTGTATTGGTGTTTCAGACAGATAAACGAAGCTACACATTTAACTGAGCCAGAGTGTTCTAGAAGTCAAAATTGAGTCTTGTGGAAGTCCTAGAGTACATCAGTGGTCAGTACTTGAGTACTAATGAGCCCAATCTGTTCTTCAAAACGAAAACAAATGTATACAAGGTCTGTCTGGGAAAAGTCCCGGCATTGTTAATATAACAAGCATGGTTTGTATGACATCACTGTAATCTGGCAACCAAGGAGAGACGACTGGAATGCGCATGCACGAACAGTGATGCCTTCACTGTACTAGTCAGTGGGGGTGGTAGATGCTGTTGAGTGAGCCTGTGTACTGACTGTGTGGCCCCGCACTCAAAGTGACTGAGTGAGTAGAGCAACGAATCTGCATCAGATTTTGCATTAAAGCTTGAACATTCCTTGGTGCAAACTATTCAGATGAATCAGAAGGACACAGCTATGGGCAACTAGAGACTGGCAGCTTCATCACGACACTGTGCCTGCTCCTGCATCACGTCTCGTGCAGAGTGTTTCAGTGAAACATCAAACCACCCAGGTGACTCGGTCTCCCTATGGCCCAGATTTGGTGCCCTGTGACTTCTGACTTTTCCCCAAACTAAAATCATCTTTGAAAGAGAAGACATTTCAGACCATCAATAAGATTCAGGAAAATAGGATGTGATAGCTTATGGTGACTGGGAGAACTGTGTGAGGTCCCAAGGTGCCTTTAAAGGGGACTTGAGGTGTTATTGCCCTAGGTACAATGTTTCTTGTATCTTGTATCTTCTTCAATAAATGTCTCTATTTTTTATATTTCATGGCTGGATCCCTTCTGGATCGACCTCTTCTGTTGACATAAATTCGTACATTTTGTACAAATGCAGTCAATGCTAGGAAAAAAGCCTTACTCACAATTACAAAACCAGGTGCAAACCTCAGAAAGCCTAACTTTCCCTAACAACGTGAGTTCAACTTTCTGCCTTCTGTCCCACTCATGATATTTGTGTTATCCTAAACTTATTTATTTTTCTCTCAAAACGTTTGCTCAAAGTTCTGTTTCAAATTTGCATAATAAAGTCTACACATTTGGTGATAATGCAACACCCTAATCGTTATGTTCAAATCCCAACTATTTATATTTTTTAAAGAATATCTTTGCACATACATATTTGATGACTGATTGTTAAATGAAGGTTAATCCTTAAGGCTCCAAGAGAACTTTGACTGCAAAGAGTACAGGTAAGAATTAATGACCACGCAGTTTTCAATGGAGGGGGATAGCTGAGTATTGACAAAGTAGATCTCTTTAAGAGTAATTCTATGGTGACATTGCAACAATGCTTTTGATAATCCTTCATTCTCTAAAGCAGGGAGATTAAACACAAGTGATTACATTATGCAGCGGGACAAAGGGAATGTAGATACTATTTTGAATATAAGGCAAGAATCAGACATTCCAACAATTAACCCATTCCAAAGCCCAACTGTGAACTCTGACACAGAATCAACTGAAAAAGAGAAAATTCTGTGGGGCATCGCAGATTTTAAAAATTATGCTATGACTTTCTAGTTTGTTTTTTCTTCTTCCTTTAGAAAAGGGAACTCTCTCCCTGGGAAGAGAATAAAACTGCCTCAATTTTTGCTTTAAAGAAGAGAAAAGAAAACGAAAATATAAAACTCAGCAGAAATGTCACACTGAGGAATCATAATAAGCATTACACATTATTTAAGCCATGCATAACCACTGAAATGTATGACCCCTTTCCATAAATTGAAAGGCACTGCATTCAGCAGATTAGGGGCCTCAGATGCTGAACTAAGGGAAGCTTCTGAGATGGCCCGGCTCTGCAGACTCAGAGATGAACTCAGACCCGCGGTAGCTTTCTCTCTAAGCAAGCCATACGTTCTGCATGCAGACCTGCAAAGATCTTTCTTCTCTCTTCTCTCAGGGGGGTTTGTTGAGAAACTATATGCTGAGGACTGTGTTGGGGAGGGAAGGAGAGACAAAGAGAAGAAGAGGTAGAAAAGGAGGAGGAAGAGGAGGAGAGTGAATACCAACTTGCTCTCTAAGGATTGACAGCCTGCTGAGGTCCTACCAGTAGACTCTAGATGACACTCTGAAGCTCATCTGTGGCTACCAGAATGTGTGGCTCTAACAACACAAAGCCTAGCGCAGAGTGATTCAGAAAACCATGGACTGGATGAAAATATCAACCACGAAACGAGAGGAAATGCTCCCATTTAAAACTTACTTTAACTCAGTTAACTTACGTTAACGCCTTACTTTAATTTCAGCCCCAGGAGGAACCCCAGGGTTGAAGGTTCTCTTTTCACAAATGAGGAAACTGAGGCATATAGACAAATGACTGTTCTCTTGTGCTCTTTTCTGTAGGGTGTGGTGTCTGTATGTCCCCGAGAACTTCATGGTTTTCCAAGAAGTTCAATGTGATCAGGTGATTTTTTTACATTAGGGCCGTGTCATAGTTAAAAACTGGATATATGTCTGTTAATACAACATTGCGATGCTCCCCACCCCCACCCCAGGGTGGGGCTGTTAGGGAGAAGAAATGGGAAAAAACAACTCTTCCTGAATTCTTAGGTCTATATATATGCTATAATAATTTATAAAACTAAATATTTCTACTTCCAGGGTGTTTTATACAAAGTAAAGTTTACAGGATCACCTTGAGCAGAAAAAAAATTTTTCTTGGCCTACTTTTATTTATACCTCTTTTTATAACTGAGTCAGTTGGTGTCATTAGTGATGACATCTCAAGTGACAATGTTGAACTTCTGATGCAGTATTTTGCAAACTAGGCTCTGTGAGCTCCTAAAATAAAGATATAAGGATGTGGAGTTTAAAAGTCCAGATTTATGCTCTCTTACGTTGACAAACTGCCTTCATTTTTCATTTCATCTGCTGGGCCATTAAAGAGAGTGTGCCCAGTTAGCTGAATTCTATGTAGGCTCTCAAAATTGCTCCCAATCGCCCTTCTTCCCTTTTCTGGCGTTCTCGTCTCTCTTTCTTTCTTTCTTTTTTTAAAAATATATTTTATTGATTATGCCATTACAGTTGTCCCATTCCCCCCCTTCACTCCCCTCCCCCCACACACCCCTCCCCCCTTAGGTTCATGTCCATGTGTCACAAGTTCTTTAGATTCTATATTTCCCATACTATTCTTGCCCTCCCCCCTGTCTATTTTCTACCTACTGTCTATGCTACTTATTCTCTGTACCTTCTCCCCCCTTCTCCTCCTCCCACTCCCCTGTTGCTAACCCTCCATGTGATCTCCATTTCTATGGTTCTGCTCCTGATCTAGCTGTCCTCTTGGTTTGCGTTTGTTTTGGGTGTGGTTGTTAATAACTGTGAGTTTGCTGTCTCCTTCTTAATTAAAGAAATGCAACGTAGCCAAGCAGCAGAGAGTCCAAAAAGAGAAAGAAGAAGCCACAGGGGGCACCGTTCACATGGCCTCCACCCAACGCACAGCTTCCCCTACACAACGATGTGAATGATGCCCCCTGACGGTGTACGGCCCACGTGCTGAGTATACTCCTGGCTGCATCAGATGGTCCACGTGATCTTGCCTCTTAAGCCGCATTACTACAGACTGAGGTCAGAGTGGGTAGGAGGTACAGTTGACTGCTTCAGTGTGCTGACCTTGAGTAGTTCTGTCAACTGAGAAATCGAGGGGTCTGGCTGTGGCCACTGAGCTCTGGGTTGGTGGGTAGCGGTGCCTTTCTCAGAAAGCCAGGGGCTGCACTTGGGCAAACAGGTGCACAGGCTAATTGTCGGCTCCCTGGCGAAGTCTGTGGAGCCTACGCCCTCGGAGCTCTTTGAAATGGTCACTGATTTGATTGCGAAGCACCGCCCACCAGAGGCTCCTAATTGTTTTCCTAGAGCCCTGGCTTTCTGCAGGAATTACTTACAACACAGCTTAAGTGTTAAATCTGAACTGTGTAATGCGCAATTGAGGGTTTTTATTTTACTTTATTTATTTAAAAAAAATAATCTCACTCCCGGCTGCCTCCTTGTACAAAGCACTGACAGGTTCAGGGGGAAATCTGGAGGCTGGAGGCGCGCACTGTAAGTTATCTCCTGCAGGGTTGGCAGGTGCGAGCTCTGTCACGTAAATTTATTACCGTCTGCGCTAATAATGGAAATCACAGAAAAGCTGGATGAAAGTGCTCTACAGCCAACTAATGCGAAGCTCCCTTACTAGACAATAACAAGCTCCTAACAGTTTTTCTTTTTTTTTTTGAAAAAAAAAACACTAATTATGCTTAATGTTCCCTGTCGCATTAGCTTTCATGGTAATTATATTTCAAAACTTTTGCAATTAGGGTGCAGTTAATATTGTGGAATATTGCAATTATTTTTCATTGTGACACCTCTATTGAAAACTGGTGGCATAATGATCGCATTGTTCGACTAAATCAGAACTGTAGAAATATGGCAAATGAACCAATTACACATTATTATTTCTAATTACAGATAGTGTCATTTTCTCCACTTTTGTCCAAAAGAATTTCTCAAAAACACAGATATCCTGAGTTCTTCTATTTGTACAGACGTCCGCGTTTTCCCATCTACACTCTGGTATGTTCTTACGTTAGTACCTTGAGTGTTAAGTTTAAAAAGGGCTCCCAGGGATTTCCTGAATTTTCTTCCTCCTTCCCCACCTCCCTCCCCTGGAGTTGTTAAACCAGATGCCTGCTCTCACTGCAAAACCTCAGCCTCGGCCCGCCTACAGACGGCATGCCCCCGCTACAAGCTGGTGTGAATTTAGCTCCCTGTAATCATCACTCATGATGGCTCATTTTCATTCATTCAACAGGTCTAGCCTCTCATCTCAATGAAGATTCATGAGCAGTAACTTGCTGTGTCCCAAACACGTGTTAAGCCACACCTCCCCCCCCCCCCCCCCCCCCCCCCCCCCCCCCCCCCCCCCCCCCCCCCCCCNTCCCCCCCCCCCCGTCCCCCTCCCCGCCCCCTCGCCCCCTCGCATCCATCACAAAACCATGAGGTTGGGAAGTTGAATTTTTTTTATGTCTGTGTTTCTAACTGGCTGAAAACAATAGAGACTGACAGGGTTTCCAGCAAACTGACGTTGGATTTGGGAATTCGCTTTTTGTCTGTTATCACTAATATTCTTTTTTTTTTTAAAGCTTTTTTTAAAAAATATTTTATTTATTTATTTATCTTTGGAGGGGAAGGAGAGGGAGAGAAACATCAATGTATGGTTTCCTTTTGTGCATCCCCTGCTGGGAACTGGCCTGCAGGGAACCTGCCTGCAACCCAGGGATATGCCCTGACTGGGAATCGAACCGCGATCCTCTGGTTCGCAGGCCTGTGCTCAATCCACTGAGCTACACCAGGCAGGGCTCACTAATATTCTTATAGATGGGCACCCTACTCCAATGCGCATGAGCCGGGGGTCATTCTGAACTCCACGTCTAATTGCATATGGTATGAAATGTTGTCTGATTTCCTCCTGCAACTGTTTCCCGAGAAGTACAGGCCAGACATTGATAGCCAGCGTCACAGATAAAGAAATGAAAACTTCAAATGTTGCTTAAGCAAGCAAAGGTCTTATGACCTTTTATCCACTCTGTGACCCTCTAACTGTGAAAAGCCCTCCTGACCCTTACCCACCATGGCTACCATCAAGGTGACAACTGTCCAGGTTTGCCCAGAGCGGAGGGCCTTCTGGGATGGCACTGCTAACACCAGCACAGTCCCTTGAAAACTGGGACAGTTGTTCACTCTACTTACAAATAGAATTAACTTGTCTGAGAACTGGCAAGCACACAGGTAAGATTCTTTCTACACTGGGCTCCCTTTAAGTTCAGAGTTTTTGGTGTAGGAGACAGAAATACAAATGGGAAATGGGGAAAAGGAAATATCAATGGCCCCCAATGTAGATTTCAGCACCTTTATCTATTTTCCCAATTAGCCTGAGATCTCTGTGGGGGGCTGGGGCTGGGCCTCACCCTGCACCCCCTAGCCCACCCAATGAGGCTCCAGTGCCTCGCTCTGTATCCAGCCGTGGCAGGTGCTCACACCTTATTTCTCAAATACCATTATTAATGTTAATAGCCCATGTTTACAGAGGCCTTATTCAATTACTTTGCTAAGTAACTTAAATGAATTTTCTCAATTCATAAGAAAACACCAACGTACTAAGAAAAGTGTTGCTCTACTTGTGTCCCCTCTCTACTGATGAGGAAACTGAGACAGAGAGAGTGTAGGTGACGTGGTCCTGGTATGGTGCTGCCCAGGTAGGTGTTGGGGAGGCACGTGAGGATGCAGGGCTGGCAATTCCACGGCCCCTGCTCTGTGGGGACAGCAGGGAAGGAAGGACCACCGTGGCTTATCGCAACCCTCCTCCACCCTCCACTGCCTTGGTGGCGTTGAATTGCTGATATTCCTAAGACGAAGTGTCTACTTTAAAGGAGACAGAATGTGCTATCTTCCTGTCTGGGAGACATAGGTGGACATGTTTTTCTCTGCTTGTCCATCTCACGGGACAGCGGGAAAGCTCCCCAGCTACCAGGCGAAGTGTGGAATGTCCCTGTGCTCCAGTCTTGGTTACGTTCGCCTCTCAGATGAGATCCTGTGACACCCTCCTAGCCAGTCTTCTTGCCCCTCTCAAATCCTTTTCCACTCGGCCGCAGGCGTCTTTCAAGATTTCCTCGGAGCACACCACACGCGCCTTGAAACGTGCCCAACTCTCCATTGCAGTTAAAACAAATCCAAACCTCTTCCTGTCACCTGTCTCAGCCCGTCTCACACTTAAACGAGCAGGTGCCCCGAACACCTGACGATCTGGTCTACTGTGCTGGGCCGGGGCCTGGGTTCTGCACTTGCCATAAGCTCCCAGAAGCTGCCTGTCTGACCTCCGCCTCCGCTTCCATCTCAGGCGCCTCTCCGCTGGGCTCCATTCTAGCCATGTGCTCTTTCTTCCACGTCCTCAGTGGAACCAAGAACTTCCGTTTCTTGAAGGCTGTGCCTTGCTGTGCCCTGGAAAAAGCCCTCTCACCGCTCCAGCATCAGCCCCTCAAACCTTGTTAGGTGGTGATCTCAATTTTACTTGGCAGGTTTCAGCGAAAAGGTCACTTCTTCAAAGCCTTCCTTCCGCTTTCCATCTAAGTTGGCGTGTTAGTGTATTCTTTTCTGTCTCAGCAGCTGGTAGGTTTCTCTCAAAGCCCTCACACGGGTAATCATTCTACTTTTATTATCATAAGGGTTTAAATAATTCCACTTAGGACAGAGGGTTCAGGAAGTCAGGGGCCACACCTCCCTCCCTTGGGTAACGTGAGGCCCATAGTATTTACGAAGGGACTAGCTTCGGGTAGGTGTGCGACGATTATCTGTTGAATGAATGCGCCGTCCAGTCAAATGGCACGTTTACTTTACATCGAAACGTCCGTGGGAATCACTATGGTTTGAACCGCACTTCCCTCAGGCTGCCAAAGCGCTTTCTCCCAGGAGTACAGAACAATATGTAAAAATGCCAGATTTGTTTTCCTGTTCGGAACAAACACAGCGAACCTAAGCGCCTCGCTCCTTTCATATAAACTGGGAGAGGACAAAAGCAAACTGTCACACACGATCACTTTCCAGGCGGAGCTGAAACACTGCAGTATGAAAACAGGTTCCCCTTCATAAGATGCAGAGAGCTTTGAACATTTAAGTGACGCGGGGTCTCATTCGGAGTCAGCTGCCATAACACTTTATTTATACAACTCATTCCATTTCTCCAAGGAGTTTTACATCCATCTTATCAGTTTTCCTCTCGAGGAGGTAACTCTGTGGGAAGGATTAATCCTTTTATGCTGGGGCAGCCCCAGGAAGTGAAGTCTGTTATCTGTGTCCCAGAGGCAGAAGTAGGCGGCCTCAAGGAGGTGGATATGGCCTTGCCCTGATGTCCTGAGAAGGGCAAGGGGATTAGAAGGACCAGGCAACCAAGTGCACCAAAGACAGAAGCAGGGTTCTCCCTTCCAGCTGCGAAGATTGGAGACCCAGGCTGCGCCTGTGCCAGAGCGCTTCCTACCCTTGGCGGGTTCGTCATATTGTGTTTTGCCATGTAAAATGGGGTAGGTATAGAGTGGTGTCTCAGGTTGGTATCGAAGAATTGCATAAATATGTACTTACATATTATTATGTGTAAAATATATAATTATATGTAACAAATACAATATAATTTCCTTCCCATCCTTACTTGAAATATTTATTGAGCATCTACTCAATAGGGTAAGAGTTCTAGGTGTGAGCAATTCAATTTTAAACGATTAAGATAAAGTCCTTGCTGTTACGGGTTTTATATTCAAGTGTTTCTTATACATGGAGAGAGAGAGAGATGGACAGAGAGAGAGAGGGGTGGGGAGAGAGAAGAAAGCTATATATTAAAAGTTTAGCTCTGGGTGTGCAATTTTGAGTTGTTTTAACTGTCTTCTTAAATCTTGTCTGTATATTCTAAAGGTTCTCCTATGTTCATGGAACATAGAACACAGAACAGCTTCAATTCAGCTCAGTAAGAAAAACATTTCAAGGAGTGAAAAGGCACCAAACATTTCAAACAGACACCTCAGGACGTTCTGACCCTCCTAGCCCCTGAGGGCAGCCCATGAGTATGTCCTGGACTGCCAGTCTCCAACAGACAAGTCCCCTGGGCTTTCTCTGCTGTCCTCCCCTCCCTGGTAGCACTGTTCAAGATGCCACTGATTCCATGTCACCTCCCTGTCCCGCTGCTCCTGTGTTCGTGCGCCCTGAGCATCCCATCAAGCCAGGACATGCCACCTCACTCGGCCCCAGCCACAACCAGGGGGTTATTAACCAGCCCCGCTGTGAACAAGAAATTCAGCAGTTAGAACACAGGGCCGCCCCTCCCACCCTTTCACTTCAAACACTGATCTGTGTCAGCCTCAGCTATCTCGGCTCATTTTCAATTAATTCGCACAGCCACGTGGCACTCCCAAACGTGGGAGATGACTTTTGAAAACCTCGCATTTACAAACCACTACCCCAAATCCCAGATTTGACTTCGGATACTCAGAGAAGCCCTAATTAGGAGACAAACACAAATACAGACAGAGGTCCCCGTGGTAGGCCTCGGGACATGTCTTCTCGCGCCTGTTGGGGAGATCATTTAACCTCTCCGCCCCATGGCGTCCGCTTCCCCGACACACAGATAATAACTCCCTGCCTGTAGCAGTGTCGATGGTTTAGTGTGTATGAAGCGCTTTGATGATTTTGTAAAAATTGCACGGGAAGTAGCGATGCTCCCCCACTCTCACATCTGACGATTTCCTAGTGCACCAACGGGAGGTCTCTTACTATGTTCCCAGGGAAAGACACCCCCTTTTTTTTTTTAAAGGGTAAATGTTCTTTTTTTTTAAATTTTATTTATTTATTTTTTAGAGGGGAAGGAGAGAGGGAGAGAAACATCAGTGTATGGTTGCCTTTTGTGCCTCCCATGCTGGTAGTTAGCCTGCAAGGAACCGGCCTGCAACCCAGGCATGTGCCCTGACTGGGAATCGAACCGTGATTGTCTGGTTCGCAGGCCCGCACTCAATCCACTGAGCTACGCCAGCCAGGGCCAAGACACCCCCTTTTTTGCCCCCTTCCTTTTCTTAGTGGGTTGAGGGCACAGATGGAAAGATCTGGTAAGACGCGGTGTGAGGTCGAACCATTTCAGGTGAGGAATGCGCTTTCCTAGGCAGCGACCACACGTGCCCTGAGCTGTTGTGCCACTGGCACCCAGACAGGGCGGCCTAGGGCGGCGTCGAGGCCCTGCCTGAGGAGGCTTCTCCGTGACGGGGTTGCAACGAGACCTTTCAGATTGATGTAACATACTCCCTTGTATTTAATTTCCCTCGCTCAAGTGTCGACTTTTGGTCAGAGTCGACGACAGGGCTTTCCCATCCACCCTGACAGGGGCTTGCGCCTTGGCCTGGTGATATGCTCTCAGTACAGTCTTTCTGTGGGGGAAGGACTCTGTCTGGAGCAAACTGGGANGATGATGTTGTAAAAATTGCTGGGAAGTAGCAATGCTCCCCCGCTCTCACATCTGACGATTTCCTAGTGCACCAACGGGAGGTCTCTTACTATGTTCCCAGGGGAAGACACCCCCTTTTTTGCCCCCCTTCCTTTTCTTAGTGGGTTGAGGGCACAGATGGAAAGATCTGGTAAGACGGGGTGTGAGGTCGAACCATTTCAGGTGAGGAATGCGCTTTCCTCGGCAGCGACCACACGTGCCCTGAGCTGTTGTGCCACTGGCACCCAGACAGGGCGGCCTAGGGCGGCGTCGAGGCCCTGCCTGAGGAGGCTTCTCCGTGACGGGGTTGCAACGAGACCTTTCAAACTGATGTAACATACTCCCTTGTATTTAATTTCCCTCGCTCAAGTGTCAACTTTTGGTCAGAGTCGACGACAGGGCTTTCCCATCCACCCTGACAGGGGCTTGCGCCTTGGCCTGGTGATATGCTCTCAGTACAGTCTTTCTGTGGGGGAAGGACTCTGTCTGGAGCAAACTGGGAGCCATTTTCATCTACCTGGACAGGGACTTTTGGCCCCTGCTGGGTTGTCCACCAACAACGAGGTGCCGCCCTCTACGTGGGTCACACTGGTTTCCACAGAGTGGCCAGGTGTCTGGGGTCACACTGCCTGGACTTCTCACCCAGGCACCCCACGCTTTCTCTGTGTGATCTTTGCAAGGCACTCAACGCTGCCATGCCTCCGTTCTTCCAGCTGCCAGACATGGGTGCCTACTACTTCAAGGGCCGTTGTTGAGTTCACACTTGGCCGAGAGCCTGGCTCAGGGAATGGCTTATAAAATACTAGCTGTTATTATCTTTATGACTGCGTACCTGAACTCCTTCATCCTTGCCAGTCTTTACCATTTGATCCTGTTGGCAATAATGTTTCTTGCCCCCATCCACACACCCACCCCACTCTTTCTTTAGCTTGGTGATGCTACAGTAACATGACTTCTCCCAAACCTTGCTCCTTTTTCTTTCCCTTTTTCTTTCTTTCCCTCTTCCTTTCCTCCTTCCTTTCTCCCTTCCTTTCTCTCTTTTTTCTCTCCTTCCGCTCTTCCTCCCTCCTTCCCACCTCTTCTTCCTCATCTTCTTTCTGTTCTTTTTCCTCTTCTGTCTCTTCCTCCTCTTCCTCCTCTTTTCTTCTTCACATGCAGGAATTGCTGGAGCCAGTGGGTTCAGGCCTTTTTCCTATCAGCATACACTCTTTTGCTGCAATGACATTTTTTCCACCGGCTTCAAAAATCACCTCTGTGCAGATAACTGCAAAATCCCTCTTTCTCAGTGGCCCAGGGTCTCTATTTCCCATTGTTTCTTCCCCCCTTCATTCCTCTCTTCTTTCCCTTTCCAGTCTTTCCTTTCCTTCTGTGTCTCCTCCCTGAATTCTGGACCCAAACTTTCAGCTGACTGCTGGACATTGGCATCCGGCCAATCCACAATTTACAGTCAACTTTACTTTCTACCTTCCAAGAAAGATCTCCTCTTCTTCCAAACCCTGACCTTTGTTTTCCTAAAAAGAACCCCAGGACTTTCATTCTCAAGAACCCAGAACTACCTTTAGTTTTTTCTTTTCCTTTATTCCTCCACATTCACCTAATATGCAGGTGCAGTTGCTTCTTTCTTGACAAAATCTCTAGCATCTCCCATCCTCCAGTGTCACAGCCTAAGGGAAGGTTCTCCTGGCTTCGGAGAGCCTGGTCTATGAATTACAGTAACCAGCCAACTCTTTGCCCATCTCCAGTCTCCTCCCCCAGCTCGTCTTACACCTGCTTTCACATGAACCCTCCTCAAGAGTGCCTGGGAGCTTTCAAATATCCTGTTGCTCAGGCTGCTCCCTGGTCTTACGACACCAGCATGTGAGTTGGCACCAGGCATCCACATTGTTTCAAACTCCTGAGGTGAGTCCCATCATGTGTGGCCCAAGTTGCCAGCTACAGCTTCAAGAGGGAGGTGAGCCAGGCCCAGCTACCAGATCAGGGGTTCTCAAGTATTAGCATCTGCCAAGACCACTGGAGAGCCTGGTAAGCTGTGGATGGCTGGGCTGCATCCCTGGGGTTTCAGATTCTGTAGCTCTGGGGAAGTGGGGAAGGGGCGCTGAGGACCTGCATTTCCAGCAAGGGAGCTGATGGTGCGGCGGGTCTGGGGGGACCAAACAGACTTCGAGAGCCACAGCGCTGACTCATGCTCTTCATGAGAAGCATCTGAACGTGAGTTATTTGAGAGAGAAACCACACTTCAGTGAAGACTAAGGAGTCGAAGTGTTGCTACAGCAAAGGACTCTTGGAAGATGACCCAGACTAGGAGGCGGCGGGAGGAAGTCATGACTCTGTTCATAATTCAGTCTCTGCAACATCTGTGCCCATTGTGACAGGACCCAAACTAATATCCTGACCTCACTGCTGACCTTCCAACCGTCAGGTGACTGGCATATGCAACAAACAAACAAACAAACAAACCAAAAACCAAAAACCACTGTGGATTGCTCCTATGTGATTTTCCAATTCAAATTCCTAAAGAATTTCCCAGGCTCATGGGTTAGTTCACTTTCTAAGTCTTTTCCTCTCTCTTCTTATCATTCTACGTATATTTATCTACCTGCCCCCTATCAGTATTGACCTGTCTGTCTGTCTGTCTGTGTTCTAAAATAAGGATCCACGGAACAGCCCTAGGCAGCTCTCACGAATGCAGAAAAAACCACAGATGCCAACAAGGCTCTCCTGAAATGTCTCATTACTGGGAAGAGTGCGGTTTCTCCTTTTTCATTTCATTTAGGTTTTAAAGGTAATTTGGACCTGGCAGGAAGATAAATCTGCATTCAACACCCCCTGACGGGATCAGTGTAAACAGCATTCCTACCTGAATTCTTTAGAGTTTATCTTAAGAGAGGAAAATGATGAATATGAGCTAGAATGGGGCTTATACATTTTTAAGATGTGTTTTCCCCCTACTTCTCTAAGCATTGGTATCACAACCAGTTCTTTTTTTTTTTTTAAGATTTTATTTATCTTTACAGGGGAAGGAGAGAGGGAGAGAAACATCAATGTATGGTTGCCTTTTGTGCGTCCCCTGCTGGGAGTTGGCCTGCAGGGAACTGGACTACAACCCAGGCATGTGCCCTGACTGGGAATCGAACCTCGATCCTCTGGTTCGCAGGCCCGCGCTCAATCCACTGAGCTACACCAGCCAGGGCACAACCAGTTCTTTAGCTAATATCATTCTTGTGCTGAAAAAGTTTACCAAGCACTGTCTTCACTGTGAGCCCTTTTATAATTGTAAGAGAAGAAAGAGTCTCTGAATTCTGAACAGGAAAGAAAAAAAAAAAGAAGAACTACAAGCTGTACCAGTTCAGCTAATGGCACAAATGAGACTTAAGAGCCAAATGAAAGAGCAGAAATAGCGCGGGTCCTCATTGCTTGCTCAATTAGGGGAAAAAAAATCCTACAAAGCTAAACGAAACCAGCTCATCAGTCAGTCCTTCCTCATATTCTAAAAGTGTGGATTAATCAGGAAGCCAGGGAAGGATGGAGCGGGGCCTCTGCCTCCAATTCTTTGAAGCGTGGTAGAATGATGAGCTGAACATTAGAAGCCTTTCGGGCACCTCAGACCAACCGAGTTGAGCTCATTTTGGGTAGTTAGAAAGATTCGCACCGCAATTATTTAGAGGCCTGCACATGCACCCTTTAATCAGGCCGGGGACACGCACATGCTAGCTATTTGCTGGGTGTTTAGCAAGGAGGAAAAAGCAGGCATGATTCTAAAGGCAATTCCCCTCCCACAGCCTCTGGAGTGGACGCGTGTTGATACTCTTTGAGACAAACCAAAGAGCTGGCCATAGAAATACCCATAAAAAGGCCCTGGGAGGTTGATAATGGGGACCCGCTCTGCCTGGCAGCGCCGACTCCCCGATGAGAGTTCTCACCAGCGCAGCATCTGGGCTACTACTCCTTAGGAGCAGTCTCTTGTCCTCTGTGCTGCTCCAGAACCTTTGCTCTACGCCTCGATGCCTCTGCACAAGGGCCCATTGCCACCCCAGTGTTGGGTTTCAGACTCTGAGTGTTCTCTTGCTTTTCCCGGAGGACAGATTCAGAGTTGAGTCTTCTGTGTAAAGTCCCTCTTGTCTAGCACAGGCTCAACAACAATTTACTGAACGAGAATGAGGTCTGACCAAACGGGACATAGCACGTGTTTTGGTTGGGAGCTGCACGCTCCAACCACGAGCTCCCTTAATTCCCTGACTTCCCTCACAATCCAGATTCCACACTCACGCCCAGTCATCCCCCCTCCTTCCCTGATTTGAACACATCTGCGAACTCATCATTGCAGCAGCATTTCAAGCTTTGTCCAAAGCACCATGTTCCTTCTTATTGCCATGCCTTTGCACTTGCTGTTGGCATTTCCTGAATCCCTGCCTGATATTATTAATCACGATTTAAGATATTGGTGAGGCGCCATCTCTGTAGGGAGAGTCCAGGTAGGGGACCTCACTGTGCCATCCTGGCCTGGTGTCCCCATCGATCAGTGTCCGACCTGCTGTATCACGGTCATCTGCTCACTTCTGTTCTCCTTATTGTCTCTCCTCACTCTGTGCTGTCACTAGATTAGGGCCTCCCTAAGGCCATGTTCCTGGGCTCAGTCACCCCCGACTCTCTGTCTATTCTACAAGTCAGTAGAGACCCAATAAATATTTGTGGAATGGAGAGGAAGCAGTTGTATCATTTGAAAGCAGTAAAAATGAGCCCAGTCTTCAGCTTCTCAAGTTTCTAATAACATTAGTAGCAAAAATACTGAGTGTTGATAGCTGCGCTTTAAGGCAGCGCTCTCAAAATGCAGGCCCCAGAACAGCAGTATCAAACCTCACCTGGGAATGTGGTAAAAACACACATTTTCAGGCCTCATCCTGGATCTACTGAATCAAACATTCTGATGTAGGGCCCCCCGATCTGTGTCTTCCAAGCTCTCGAGGTGCTTCTAGGGCTCACTTCTGAGCACCTCTGCTCTGAGGCATTAAAAGCATTCTTTTGGGAAGTTGTACCCAGCAGTGGGAGAATCCAAGGCACTGGATTCAAGCATTGATGGCTCACATTCTAACAGGGGCATCCCACCTTCGGCCCATGGGCCACATGCAGCCCAGGATGGCTGTGAATGCCGCCCAACAGAAAATCATACATCTGCAAAAAACACGATGAGATTTTTTTTGTGTGTGATTATGTGTCACAGTGTATTTAAGGTGCGGCCCACGATGACTCTTCTTCCAGTGTGACACAGAGATGCCAAAAGGTTGGACACCCTAACTGCTCTGCTTGAATGGATGGGTATGTGAACTTGGTCAAGTTACCTAAATGCTATGAGGTGCATGTTCTGCACCAACAAAAGGCACAGGGACCAAAGCAAGTGACAAAGTTAAAATGCTTAGTACAGTGCCTGGGGCACAGTCAATATTCAGCAGGCGTTGGTTACCCCAAAGGTAAATCAATGAAGATTAGTCCCAGGAATACTTGGGCGGGGAGAGAGAGGAGGATGAAAAGGAACAATGCTTCCTAGTCAATAACTTTGACAAATAAGGCATCTGTTCTCTTGAAGAATATCTGTTCACAGAAGCTTATTAAAGGCTCTGATAAGTCTAACAACTTTTCTTTCCAAACTTTCTTTGATCCAGTCTTTTCCAACATTTCTCCCCTCCCCTCCCCTCCCCTCCCCTCCCCTCCCCTTCCCTCCCCTCCCCTCCCCTTCCCTCCCCTTCCCTCCCCTTCCCTTCCCTTCCCTCCGGGGTTTGTGTAGAGAAGTGGTAAAGATGAGGCAACCTCTCAGCTTCTGGTTATTCAGGAGGAAAAAAACCCAAATGAACATTTTTCATCTTAGAGTTGAGTTTTAAATTGTTTGCTTTTTAATTGGAGTTTGGGAAGAAGAATGATCTCAAGAATTTTCTTGAGGTAACATACCGAAATATTTGGAAAATGTGAATGATTATTTGGCAATGACTCAGTGGTTATTTATTGAGCACCTACTAAGTGTGAAATGACATCCTTAGGGCTGAGGATATGGAATGGAAAGAAGAGAACCCAAATTAGATTGGGGAGGCCTGCCTGAGGGAATGGTATTTGGCCATGTGAATGAATAGACCAGCCATGGGGAGATATGGGGACAGATCTGGGCAGATGCAATAGAAAGAGCAAGGTTGTCGATGGAGAGAGCCTGGTGTTTTCGGAGAACGCAAAAAAAAAAAAAAATCTATTGTTGCTGCAGAGTGAGGAGAGGAAACAGGAATGAAAAGAGATGCAGTTATGAGTGTTATATTCAGGCCAAACCACATAATTTTAGCCACAATAAATGCTCTGGATTTTATTCTACATGCAGTGAAATTTTATTTCACTGAGCACGATGCTTTGGCCTGATTTTTAGGCATAAGAATCCTGTATTCTATATCTTCATTATTGCATACAGAAACTTCAAAGACCAAGAAAACCAACTACTTTTCCTCCATCTATTCATCTATCCATTCCGTCACTCATTCATCCATCATCCATCTAGCCATCCATCCACCCACCCATGCACCCATCCAACAGTCATCTCTGACCAGGCACTGTGCTTAACAGGTAACAAAGGCAGAAAGATAAGCATGACAAAGCTTCCACTTTCCAGAAATTTATCACATAGTAAAGTACTTGCAGTGTGCAAGAGACCTGGTAGAAGTAGAAATGATACACTTGTTTCCTTGAGCTTCCTTGTCATATTTCTCAGGGAGCCGATGTGCATTCTGGAACTAAATCTTTGGGTGGAAAGAAACATCGTGGTACTTTGATTATTTACATAGAATGTATTATTTCACCCCATTCAGAAGCATGTTAAGTGTACTTGCTTGGATCCCGAATTTGCACACAGCACAGAAACTAGAGTAATAAGAATTCAAACCGGCCAAATCCAAATTCAGGAGGAAAACACCACAGCTCCTCATGTTGCTCAGGAGTTGGTACTTGAATGACTGTCCTACCGCATAGTTTTAAAAGCCCCTGGAAATTATTGTCTTCATCATTTCATTAAGCAATGTTTTTTCCCTCCTCTCACACTTTCTTGAAATGCCTCTTATAAAAAACTTTTTCTGTTTCCTGTGGCAAAGAAAAGGAAAAAAACCCTCAACCCACTAGCAACGAAGCATATGCTAAGGTAATTTAAGAGTTGTGATAAGCCAAAAGGAAGAGATAAATAGCCCCCAGAAACCCACAAAGTTAAAGAGCTTGTTCCTTTTTAGAGAAACCTAATTGGACACGGCAGGGGTCTTCATCAGTGTGCCTAGTTGTTTTATGAGTGGATTTTCTGCTATGATGTAGGAAATGCAAGGGTGTGTTCAACTTCTCTGCAATTGCTCTTCTCACATCTCCCATCTAACCTGGAACGGGTATGACCACTTTTGGAGGGAATGGGGCCATGGAAGAAACACAGGCACCAACCCCAAACCTGAGGTCTGTGAACAGTTTTTACAATCCGTCAACTCTTTGGCCTGCATGGCTACTGAGTGGAAGCTCCATTTGGAATTTCTCTTGTGTCTCACATCAGTGATAGTTCTGAGTAGCCTAACCCTGGTCGTTTACGGGAGGTGATGATGAACAGTTAAAAGGCAGCAAGAGATGTAACCAAGGGAAGAGGCAGCGCTGTGCCTCGGAAAGCCCGGAGGGAAATCTCTGACTTAATAATGCTCGGTTCAGTGGGGGAACCGGGGTGAGGACTCAGAGTTCTGGGGGGGAGCACGCTCGATGCCCACGCCACGTGACGTGGCGTTGCTGTCAATAAACGGATAATAACTTGCATGCACACTTCCGACTGTGCAAAGGAGAGGCATCCCCCCTCCTCCACGCACATTATCTTGAAGTATAATTATCCCTGTGTTATAAATGGGGAAACTAAAACACAGGGAAGTTAATTAAAGAACTTGCCCAAGGAAACAATAGTCCAAATGGAAAAGGGAATAAGGCAGACTTTGGAGCTCTTAGGAGAGGGTCCCCCCCCCCCCCACCAGAATTGTGAGGGAGGAAAATCAAGGGCACGGGTTCCTTTCCTCCCACTGCGGAAATATTTCTCAAGCTCTTATTCTAAGCTTGACCTCTGACACATAACGGGTTCTGAGAACGGAAACACCCTCTTCCCCAAGCAGCTGCACGGTGGATTTTGGATGGCATGGGCTGCCCCACATGAGCTCTTTGCATATGACATTCTGCTTTGGTTTTGCCCCTGACCTCAGGCTATGCTTCACCTCGGGAGGGAAAGCCACGACTGCACAGAGGCCCCTTCAATACTTGGTTGTGTTGCAATGTTGCAGTGGGAATGTTTCATAGGAGATCAACCTAAAGTGATCCAGGTAATTCAAGATGGGCAACCGTGGGCACGGATGGGAGTGGGGCACATCTCGTCTGTACATTTAGTAAGAAATGCATTTGGCTGATATAAAGGTATGTGCTATTTTCCCTCTATTTGGGAAAAGAGTTTTTCACATTTAATGTTCCTGAAATTAGTACTTTATGATGAATGCACATGTACAATGTAGCATTTCTTTTTTTCCTCCCATGCAATGTTGCAGTTATGTCCATAGCATGCTACCTCTCAATGTCATTTTACAGTCGATATATCAAATTCATCTATTTCCCTCACAAGGGACTTGAGACATCTTATGGCAAAACAGAATGCCATATACACAGAATTTGCTCAGCACAGGACATTTGACTTTGTAAAAGTTTGAATCTTTTCCAAAGCAGGCTAGAGTAACATCAAACTCAAAAAGCCTCTGGGTTATTTTGAGAAAGGAATCTCATACTGATCTTGTGCTGTTATGAGGACAAGTTGGGGCCAGCAGAGTCTCAGAGGTGCAGAACTCATCACGGCAGAACTCCGGGAGAAAGCCAAGGGAGGTGGTGTGGTGTGACGATGGCCCTTCCGACCCAGGCAATGCCCAGCACCTGTGACACGTTGGATGTGCAGTGGCTATTTAATCAGAATGTGCCTACGGCACTAGCCTTCTGAGTACTAATACCAGAACCAGACATGAAGCAATTCATGTTGTATACTCCCATATCAGAAATAACAACAACAAAATACTTGAGTTGAATTCTTCTCTTTGGAACGGGCCTTAGCAGACCACGATGTTATAAAGACATTTGGTCCAGGCTCCTGAAAACTCGCTTAACCTTTTCATGACCCATGCAAGCCTTCCTTCCTTTTAACTATGTGGGCTTGTTCACAAATGCACCAACAAACGCATGGAAATCCAGAGTAATTGTGCAAAGGAACTGAAGAATGTGTCCATTAGCACTTGTAATCTTACTTAGTAAAAAAATTTCAGTCATCACTGAGAGTCGGGGTTAGATAATAATTGAAATGTCATTGAAAAAACGATTGGAAGCTTAGGGGAAATCAAAGGAAATCAGTCAAGAAGGTAAAAGCATATTTTGGGGTAGTGTAATCCTAAGGGGTAAGAATTCCATTAATTCAGTGTGTTAAAATACAGCAATAGTTTGAAACACATAAATGTGTTTTCATGTAACATAAAATGAAAACAAAAAACACAATGATTTAATACATGGAACTGGTAGACAGAATACCACAACACATTGGGCACATGGGAGAAAATAATTAAAGGAGACCTTGCGGGCGGAAATGTTGAAACCATTAGAAACGAAATACTTCCCATTGATAATTCACTTGAGTTTTCTGACCCTCAAATGTCTGATTTTTTAAGTGAGGACAATAATACTCTTTATATCCTCCTCACCACAGGGTAGTAATGGGAGTTTTAAATAAATAATGCACATTATAGTGTTTTCCAAAGGCAAAGATGATATTCCAACAGGGAGATTATTATCAATAACCATGGCAGCTATCACCATCATCGTGGTCATCAATGATACCAATAAGCTAGATAACAGAGACAGGAAGAGTTCAATGACCTCCAGAGGCCAGGAAACGCTCAGAAAGAGGTAAAGATGGAAGAGAAATGCCCCGTGTAAGACAGGCAGCCTCTACTTGTCATCATGCAATATAGATGGGTAGTGCTAGGGTTCTTACTTCAAGAAAGACAGAATAATGAATATCTGTGTAAAAATCTCCTGACTTTCAAAAGGCTGCAACCTGCCCTGGCTGGTGTAGCTCAGTGGATTGAGTGTGGGCTGCAAACCAAAGGGTCACCAGTTCGATTCCCATTAGGGCACATGCCTGGGTTGTAGGCTAGGTCCCCAGTGGGGGTATGTGAGAGGCAATCACACACTGATGTTTCTCTAACCCTCTTTCTCCTTCCCTTCCCCTCTCTCTAAAAATAAATAAATAAAATCTTTTTTAAAAAAATCCTGTCACCTGAATAAAAACCTTTACCAAATACAAACTGGTTGGGAAGCTCATCTGTCCAACCCTGGGTCAGATTTTGCAACCTCTGAGATAAGATACTGACCATGAGCTTGTTCCTTGAAAATGTTACACAACCATAAGCAATAATATCACCACTTGACACGATGGCGATCACTGCCGCCACGGATTTAGGAGGGATAACTGTCTTAGTTTCCTGTCTTCAGATGGAAAAAGTTGCTTCTGTGCTTCTAAAAAGATGTGACAGACCCCAGACTTCCTTGGAAGTGGGACAAGGTATTGTGCCTAATTCTTGTTCTTTTCCTGGGATTTTGACATTTGAAAGTTGGAAGAGGCCTTTCTAAACATCTGGCCCAAATTCCCTCAATGCCACATAAGAGAAAATGGAGAGTCTGGGATGAGAACTGACGGCCCAGCTAGGACGGCAAGTTCCCAGTAGAATTAGGGCTCCATGTCTGATTCTCCAGCCCCCGCCGTCACCAGGCCTCTTCCTTTCTTTGCTTCACAGATTCTTTTTATCTCACGAACCCTGTCAGCCATGGGAGATCAATAAAGAGAGGCAGAAAAGGCCACGTCTGCCGGGAGTAATATGACTTTTTCCCTCCCTGTGAATTAATTTCACAACCCATCCTCAGCCTCTTGTATTCTAACTAGTTTTCTGTCTTCGAGAGAAGGTGCGCAGGTTAGCAAACCAAATCAGAAAGCCAGCATCCTAATATTTAAATAGGTGGTGTCTATTCCCTTCTCTTCCCATTTTCACAAGCAAATTGCTTGACCCGAGAGGGAAAAACTTCAGGAACATCCAGTAGAAATAGGGCGGGATTATAAGATGATAAAGATCACTGCTTCTTTATGATTTATCTCCTCTTTATGACAGCCATGAAATCGTTGATAGAAATGTATCAGAGAAAACAGTTCCTGCAGAAAGAATAACATGTAAGGTAATTTCTTACGCAGGAGAGTAGAAGAGGGGTACGTCATGGCGAGGTGCCCCAGGGAGATGGAAAAGGTCACTGAGATGAAACTAACCTTGGGGACTGGGAAAGAGGCCTTCATTACCACAGACGGGAAGAAAACACAGGAGCCAATCAGATGGAACAGATCGAATGCGATTCCAGCCAAGTGTGAATGCCATCACACGCACTAGAACTGTCTGGGGAGCTGGCATAAGGATTATGAGTCCGGTCCTCAGCCTCCAGTCCATGGCTGGATATCAGCACGATTCGAAAGCAGTAATTTGTAAGGTCGTAACTTACACACACAAGTGCATCTTTGGAAACCCTGAGTGGGGGTTAGGGGTGGAAATGGGGATAAAAATAAGCCAGGGGTCTTTCTGCACAGGGCCACTGACTGTTCTGGGGAGGTGTCACCAAGAGGCTACCCCATCAGCTTCATTTCTTTGAAAGCAAAGGGAGGCAAGCTCTGACTCAGAGTGGAAGAAGGGGAAAAAAAGAATGATTGATCATTGCCTTTATTTGCTAGCTTTCCATGGTTGAATGTTCACTGATAGAATTGGTTCACCTCCAAGATGCTGTCTTACAAACAATTATTGTTTTCCACTAAAATACAACTCTTGCAGAAAACATTAATTTAAGAGATAACTGCCTAAATGCTTTAGTATCAAGAATGTGTGTATCCCCCTGATCTTTAAATTTAGAAGCACCAGAAAGGAAAAAGGATAACAAGATGACAGAAACCGTAAAAGATTTGACAGAAAATGAGAAAAGAGAAGGCTGGGATTGGTCCAAGGGGTGTCAGGGCAAAGGCTGGTATAGCTGTCTCCTCTTATTGGTGACAGAAATGTTCCAAGACCCCCCAGTGGATGCCTGAAGCCTCAGATAGTATCAAACCCTGTATACACTACACATTGCTTACACATACCTATGAGAAAGTTTAATTTATAAATTAGGCACCGTAAGAGATTAACAATAAGTACTAATAAAATAGAACAAGTATGACAATAGACTGTAATAAAAGTTACATGGATGTGGTCTGTTTGAAAATATCTTTTTCTGTTCTCACCCTTTTGTGATGACACGAGGTGATAAAATGCCTGTGCAAGTAGGCGGGGGACGGGGGAGGTGAAAGGTGTAAGAATCGTGCCATAGCCTGAGGCTACACCTAAGGGGGTCTTGAATACAAGCGCGGAGATGTCTACTAAGTGGCTAATGGGCAAGGAGTGTCCTCAGCATGAATATGATGAACAAAGAAATGATTCACCTCCTGAGGCCGGAAGGCACAAAATTGCATCATGCTGCTCAGAACAGCCCACAAGTTAAAGCTTAGAAATTGTTTATTTCTGAAATTTTCCACTTAACATTTTTGGATGGTCGTGGACCGTGGGAAAATGAAATGAGCCTGTAGATAAAGGGGGCCTACTGTACGAGAATGTTAAAGTGTCACCCAGAAGAGGTTTTCTATCCTTTCTAAGTTCATTTAGATTCTAGAGTTTAAATATGAACTATATTAAGTTTCTTTGCTTCCAAAAATGCCATGTCATGGCTTTCAAATACACTGAATCGTTGCTTTGTAAAATGCTGTGCCATTGTCATGTAAAAGTGCCATGTCATGACTATGTATAATTGCCAAGTCATAGTTGCCTAAAAAATGCCAAGGCATTGGTCTGAACAATGCCCTGCCATGGCTTTGAAAAAACGCTGAGTCATGGTTTGACTGGCTAGAGCAACTGATTGGATGAGAGAAACATACCCTGGGAAAAACAAGAGAGGAATTTAAATGGAAGAGTATGTTTCAGATTTCGCAGTTCGATCTTCATTTCAGAACGGTTGTTTTTCAATTGCCTCCCGGATATCCTAGCGGAAACGCACGGAGGGGGCTGGGTAAAAGATTTGACCTGGAGAAAGAGACATCGGAGCCATCAACTCATATGTTGTATTTTTAGTTCTGAGTGTTGCTGATTGCTGGTGGGAAAGTGCATTAAAAAGTAAGGGGGAGGGGCTGGGTTTTAACTTATGGCTACCCTAGCATTTAAAGGATAAACAGATGGACACATCCACGGGAGGGCAGAAGGGGCCAGAAACCCAGGAATGAGATTAAGAAGAAAGGGGAACCCCAGATGCCAAAGGCAAGGGCATTTTGAGGAGACAGGAGCTGTGAAGAAGGCAAGCGTGAGATGTGATGAGAAATAGCTACTAAATTCAGCTTAATCTTGGACTTCTAGCCTCTAAAACTGAAAGGTAATAAGCGTCTGTTCTTTTAAGCCACCCAGTTTGTGGTCCCTTGTAAGGGGAGCCCTAGGAAATGAATAGGAATTCTTCCCTCAAGCTTAGTTCCCTCCATTATGACTGCACCACCAAAAACTTCTCGACAGAGGAAATTATATGAAGGGTACCACCAACTAGGAAGAGCGAACTCCTGAAAGGAAGGCAGAGAAACCTAATCCTTATATCCAAGGAAAACAATAGATTAGGTAAATATGCATCTTTTCTTATCACTCCTGTTGGTGCCTTTTCTGTCCTTTCTAACAGTGACCCATCTCACAGCTGCCCATCCTAGATGATCTTAGATTCGAAAACATTACAATGACCTGCCCAGGTCGGAATGCATCCACCCATTGGTCGTCCCGGTCCACCCCTGCCCTTTTAAAGGCTAGAATCAATAAGGATGTCTTGAACACATTCCAACCTGCGCTGAGTGCTAAATGATACAAAAAGACCAAAGAAATGACCCTTGTCTTTAAGTGGTGACAATTTAATATTGACACAAGTGACTTATAGGCATGAAATACCAAGGGAATATTACAAATCAGAACGTAATGAGGTGCTAAATTGAATAAAGAAGAAGATAAGACCTGTGCTGTTCTGGCTCTGCCTCTCTTTGAGCAGAGTTGCTGGCAAAGCTTTGGGGAAAAGATAGGTAGGACCTGTGCTTAGATGGATACCGGGTTAGCGATGAGGAAGAACGGTGGTTACGGTATCTTCTCAGTCTCATGCTCTCCTAAGCCTGGGATTTTTTGGCAAGGCTGGAGGAGGGTCGGTTGGGATAAAGAGCTAAAGCCCTAGCAACTCCACAGCGTATCTGTATCCACTGCTCCCAAATCAACAGGAGCAGATACAGAGCAATCTACAGATTCAATGAAAGTGCTCCTGACCATTCAAGTTCATCGCACCTGGTGCCATCCCGAACACATAATCCGCGATGCATACGTATTCGTTGAAGGAAACATGTCTGAGAATATTACACAGCTACCATTTTGGGGTTCTCACATTGCATCAGGGGTTCTCTAAGCCCGATGTCTTTTATTTTTGCCTTTTTGGTTTTCCTTAAAAGAAAAAAATGCATGTAGTTTACAGAATCAAATAGTTACACAATATTTGATTCAAAAACCAGCAATCCTTCTCTATCACCAGCGATCTCTTCCCTCCCAGAAACAAGCACATGTACCTTTGCTCAGCTGATTATTTTGGTTTTTTATTTTTAGGTCTATAAAGAATGTGCTTTGCTGCTATTTCTTGCATTTTCAATTGTAGGCATTATCTAGGAACTTCTCACTTATAGAAGATGCACACCTAGGCTTTTTTGTGTACTTGCCAGGTCCACATTTGCACCCGCTCCATTTCCCCATTCTCCTGGTAGAGTCCTCAGACCATTCCTCAAGATTTACATATTAACATGGAAATATAAAGTCCATTCAGAGCTGAACAGTGTCATACATAATGACATTTTAAAAAATTTCTTGACTATATCTACACATTTCTGGAGTTGCCTTTTACAGTTTTACTTAGATGACTGTCTACCTTATCACTCTGGAGACTGGCTTCCTTGGGTCAAGTTCCTGTTATACTGTCAATCACTACACAGCCTCAGGCAAGCAACTCTCCCTGCCTGCGCCCCCGCGTTGCCATCTGTGAAACAGGCATGGCATTAATCCCAACGCACAGTGCCGTGGTGTCAACGCCCTCCAGCCCGTGACAGCACCAACAGCGCACTGTGGTCAGACCAAGGTGGGCTTAGCTGCTCACTGCAAGGAGGGCGAAGGCACAGAGTGGGACGCCACGGGGGCTTCCGTGGAAGGCACTAGAAATGGCTGGGTTCGGGGGGCTTCGGGGAGGCCTCAAGGAGGTGGGCATGCTCCTCATTTGGTGCTATCAGAGAGTGGAGGGCATGCAATACTCAGATCGTCCCAATATATTTTCTCTCTAGGAAGGCCTGATAGAAGAGGCTAGAGCTGTAGTAAGTGAAGACTAGCTATCCATTTGAGCCTGGAGAGGGGGATGTTTTGTATTTTTGTGTTTGGGACTCGCTTCTTTATGCCCCACAACAGCATGGCCCCTCTGGGAATGCCAGGCAGGTTCCTAATGGCACCTACACCGAGATACCAGGGTCAGCGCGGTTCCCAGCCTCAAGGACTGCTTTTGAGGATTGAATGAGTTACTGTTTGTAAAAACCAGTAGAATAATGGCCTCCATGGAGTAAGCCCTAGAAAATGTTTGCTATGACACTGAAAACATAGGACACAAAAATAAAAATAGGTAAGTTGGACAACATCAAAATTCAAACTTTTCCACATTAAAGGGCACTTCACAGATTCAAAGGGCAACTGCCGGGCTGAGAGAAAATATTTGCAAATCTTATTTCTAATACGTGATTGACATAAACCATGTAGAAGAACTCCTACAACACCACAACAATAACCTAATTAAAAAGTGGTCGAAGGGCCCTGGCTGGTGTAGCTCAGTGGATTGAGCGCGGGACTGCAAACCAAAGGATCATGGTTCGATTCCCACTCAGGGCACATGCCTGGGTTGCAGGCCAGTTCCCAGCAGGGGACACATGAGAGGCAACCATACATTGATATTTCTCTCTCCCTTTTCCTTCCCTTCCCCTCTACAGACAAACAAATAAAATCTTAAAAGAAAAAAGAGGTCAAAGGACCTAAATGCACAATTCTCCAAAAAAGATGTACCAATGACCAATATATTCATGAAAAGATGCTCAACATCACTAACCATCTGGGAAACAGACATCAAAACCACAATGAGATACCCCTTCACATATGATAGGATGGCTATTATGTATTAAAAAAATCAAAAGAAAATATGTGTTAGGATGTAGACAATGGAACCCTTGTGTATGGCTGGTAGGGATGTAAAATGGTGCAGCTGCTGGGAAAAACAGTGTGGGAAGTCCTTCAAAAATTAAACATAAAGTTACAGTTGCCGGGGGCTGGGGAGAAGCCGGGTGAGAAGTTAGCCTTTCTGGCGTACGGAGTTTCTGTTGGAAGACGAACGTGCTCTGGAAGGTGGTGATGTTGGCACAACAATTTGGATACATTGTACTTAATGCACCAGGACTTACACACTTAAAAATACTAACAATGATGCATTTCCCTTGACCTATATTTTTCCACGCTGTTACCTTTAAAACGTAGACAATATCAAACCTGATTTCTGTTCTAACTCTCTGAGTCGCCTTTCAAGATCGTTAGAAGCATCACAAAGTCAGTTAATGTTCCTAACAACCAGAGGACTTACAGAAGCACGGTCTTGTTTTACAGATGAGAAAACTGAGAAGTGGATTAGGTAAACTGTTCAATACCACAGCGTTAGAGAGCGACTGAGCCATGATTCGAATTCAAGTAGAACGGGCTTCAGGGTCCACACTTTTGAGGTAATAATTATATTTCATTATTTATTCTGGGGAGGGATCTAAGAGGTTTCCCAGGGCTGAGTCTTTAACACCAGATGAAACTATCTGCTGGTACAAGAAATCTATCTTTTCATTTAACCGAAAATTGCAATGTCTCTACCAAGGCACTGGGGCCATATTTTCAAACGGCTATTGAATATGATGCAAAATCCAGTCGAATTAACTGTAGTCTTTAAAGGGATTCTGGGAGAGTTCACATTCTGGATAAAAATTGTTGGGGCAGGAAACTGTTCAGATGTCCCACACAGCTCCCGGGACATCTTGGCATCTTTCTGCATGTACCGAGACGGGCAGAGATGGAGAGCCAGAATGTACACAGTGCTATCGCCCTTGGGGATTTTGTCAACAGCAAGATTATTTGCTGAGCAGGAGCGGTTCTGTGCTGCTTATCCTCCCATGGTGCGCATCTCCGAAGGAATTACCTGTCTGTCTTGCCTGTGTGCTCACATGCTCTGTGGTACAGAGGACCAGCCCCATCCTCTATGGGCTGGGAATGGCTAGGCCTACAAACTACGTGTATGTGTGTTGGGGAGGGGGGTGAGGTAAGAAGGCACAAAGGATAAGAAGAAAAGGTCTGGCCCCTGAGAACTAGCAATTCCAAAGCTCAAGTGAGGACCTCGTTTAGGAGGCTGGGGTGATGCTCCCTGGGGGCCTGGGTCATCGTTGGAAGAGCTATGCTTCTTCTGCTTGCTGCTGGGACATTTTCAGCAGGTGTTGTAGGACCATACTTCGCAGCTCCTGCAGAGGAACTGCTGGGAGCTGCTTTGCAGGACACCACAGGTCTCAGTTTTGTCCATTAGCATGCAAGTTTGGGGGGCCCAGAAACACTGGGGCAGCCTGTATCAGCTGGATGCAAGGAACTTAGACTGTTAAAGCAAGAAGGGAAGCTTAGAGACCTTTTTGGCTGATGCCCAACCTTCACAGGTAGGGAGGCTGAGGCATGGGGTGTTTGAATGACTTGCCAAAGATCACGCTGTGAATCAGAGACGGAGTGCCGAAAACCCATTCCACAAACAAACTTTCCTGTCATATTCATGCTTCCAAACTTACCAGCCCATACAAATCATCTGAAGGGCAGAGGAAAACCACAGTTCCTCAGCCCCTCCCAAATTTGCTGACCCAGAGTCTTCAGGGCAAGAGTAGGCAGATACCGATGCTTTCTAAGGACTGGAGGTGAAGAGTATTTTGTGATACTATGTTAGTGTTTTTCGACCTTTGAAAAATGATATAATCCACGTACCTTAATACAGTGTTATCTTTAGTATATCTCAGTAAAAGGCATGCAAATACTTCAGAGGTTTCACATTTAACAGAGGGCTGAAGAGAAAAGCCTTGGGGATTAGGAAAAGTTGGATTTAAAACCCAGGCCCTTCACTTCCCAGGTGTGTGACTTTGGACTAGTCACTTAATGTCTTTGGGCTGCAGTTTTCTCGCCCATCAGGTGGCACGGTGGTCAGTCTTGCTGCACGGAGATGTGGTGGAAGTTAAATAAAAGGAAATGAAGTAGGGTATATAGAGTGCCCAGCATAATAGGCAGCATGGATGAAGGAGAGAGAGCTGAATTCTGCATGGCTCCGTCGCGGAAGCCAGAGTGGAGGGGGGCTGCCTCTGTCCCCTCTGCAGCCCTTAGTCAGCTCCCTGGACTCAGTTGCTCTGCCTGGTGGGCTGGGAACCACTTTGGAAGGCAGGCAGCCAGAGCCAAACCAGGTCATGGGTACCTGGAAGGGGTTATAAGTCTCTGCACACCTGACCAGGTATTCAAGCTGACTGGGGCAGAGCTGGGAACCAAGGGGTGCGTGCACAAAACACATTCACCTTGGGAAAGGCAATGCTGTTGGGACCTGGGTTCCTGGGCCCAGAGTCCAAGGTGAAAGGGGAGTCCCTCCCAGACAGGTGCAGCCTCCGTCAGCTGAGGCCCCACCCAGGGCTCCTCCCCGGTTCTCCACCTCGGCCCTTCCACTATCCATCACGAAGTATAGAAACAACGTTCTTGAAACCTTCCTGTTTACAGATGAACTACAAAGTTCTAAAAAAAAATCTACCTAAAAACAGACACAACAAGCCTGATATAGGTACATTAAATATGTTCTCTGAAATAAGTATATTCCCTCAAGTCATAATGTTACAAGCTCCCCACCACCATCAGTATCCATTTTTTCATCATACATGATAGAATCAGAAAATTAATAAAATTAAGACAGCTACAAAAGATACCAGTTAATTTGTTCACTTCCTAAATATTTATTGAGCATCTACTATGGACCTGACACCAGGAATCCTGCCAGGGAGGCCTCTGCCTGATGGAGTGGGGTTGAGAGCAGAAAGAAAAGTCTAGAAAGAGCAGACTGTGAAGTCAAGTGTCCTACAGGAGGAGAGCGGAATTAGCAGCCCCACGATGTACGATGACTTAAAAAACTGAGTTGGTATTATTGGCATAGTACAATCATTGATATTCATAATAATTGCTGTAAGCGATTTAGGAAATTTTAAATCAAATTCCAGGGGGCACGATCTGCTTAAGAAGGCAGGAAAACTTGTAACATGTTGGAAAACACATTCTTCCCCAAATCTCAAAGATGTAAGAGGGAGAAGTTTCATTAACAACACAGTTGCATGGACCCCGTTTTTAACTTTCACATGCAGCCCATGGGGGTGGGGGTCGGGGGAGTAGCACAGGGCCCGGTGAGCGAGGCAGTTCCGGGGCGACGCTTCAGCTTCCGGGAGAGGATGGCAATTCTAACTTCTGCAGGGCTGTCATGGCAAGTTTATAACGTAGAACGTCTGCCTTTCAGGTTCTAAGTGGCGACTACAGCCTCCAAGTTGGGTAATTCCCATAAAAATGTAGTGATGAGCAATGATACTTATGGCCTATTGTCTAAGGGGCAGGCAGGTTACATGTCCTCTATAGAGACTAAGGTCTACTACCTATGGATCAAGTTTTGTTCTTGGGCAGGGCAATGTTTGGATATTTGCAGGATTTTTTTTACAGTTGAAACACTTTCTAGGGCTTATGTGGAGGAAGGGTACAAGGCATCTGACAGGAATTTCTTTAGCCTACGCATGACAGCGTGTTACTGGGAATTCAGACATGTGGAATGCCCAGGTTGGCTCCTCTTAGAGAAATTTATTTCCGGCCTCCCTGTGAGGATTTATAGAATTTCCCTGAAGCAGTCTGTGTTTATCTCATGGATGTCATGCATCTTGTTCTCTCTCTGTTTCCCTTTTTACTTTGGTTTCTAGGAAGCTTAGAATCGAGAATTTTGTTGGCCTTAAGGAATGGACCAGGACTTTACATACATGAGCTTATAGATTTGCTTTCCACTCTAGATTTTCCCTTTACCCTTATTGTGTCATCTAATTACCATTTTCCAATTTAGAAAAATTTCATAAGCTTTCACAAATTCTGGAAGAGATATAAGAAAAGGGGACAGATGGATGGATGGATGGATGGATGGATGGATGGATGGATGAATGAGTGAATGGGTGAATGAACGAGTGAATGGGTGAATGAATGAGTGAATAAATGAATAAATGAAGGTCTTTTGCTGGATGAGGCCACATAAATAAGACCATCATTAAATGATCGAGACAACTGAATTCTTGGACCACTCCAGGCAACGTGCTGGTTTTGATGTACCACATTCATTCAGAATGAACCAAGACACTGCTCTTCCAAAAAAGGGCCAGGGCACCTTGAATGTGCTCAGTGTCCAACAGAGGCTGTCCAGCTGGGACAGCTTTCCAGCCACGCAGGACTGACTGAGAGCGTCCTCGCTGACAGGTATCCTGGTTACACTTCTCTATGTTCGACGTGATGCACGTGTGTTCCAAACCCTTTCATTTAGGCTTTTAAGAAAAGAAACACTCACCCTTTTGTGAATGGGAAGGTAAGCCAATGCTTTTCATTACAGTGTGGCTGCCCATGTATTTTCTGCCTCGTACACTGATAGCAAGGCGCAAGCCTTCCTCCTATTTGAAAAGTCGTCTTATCATTCGCCCGTCTGCGGGAGCCTCCATTAGGTTGCCACTCGGCTTCAGATTTTTTTTTTCCAGCTGAGTTATTTCACAGGGTTGAAATTATGCTGCTATCTCTAAGAAATATCACTGGAGCTCACCTGGCCTGGCAGAAGGCCCAACACAGGATGAGCTACTTGCCAGAGCTCAGCTACCTGGAAGAAAATGTTTACGGGGGCGGGAAACACTACTCTTCTCAGCATCTCTCCAGGGTCCCTGGGCATCCGCTTGATTGGCATAAAGTGAAGGTTAGAGCGATTTGGCTCCAAAGGTGCTGAAGTTTCAGGACCATCCACGAAAGCACGCGCTCCACTCATAGAAAATAATGACAGTAAAGCCATAAAGGTAAAGCTTTGTTGTTGCTTCGAGGAGCTTTCATGTTGTCAGAAACACTTTAGTTGTGTGGTTTATGTCTGGCTTGGCTCTTTAGAGCAAAGGCGTTTTGGGGAGGAAGTGTGTGTGTGCTGACCCCCCGCCACTGAGAGGCCTCACTGATGTCAGGTGGTAACAGCAATAGTAACAGGACAAGAGAAATGATTCTGGGCTGTCATGCACGGGCCGAAGGTGCTACAAGGAGGCTGATTTCACCTAAGGAAGAGGTAAAGTCCAAACGGATACCAGATCTTTGGACCCCAAGGTCACGGCCAAGAGACCACCTTAAAAAATTCTGTGTTATGAACCAATGACACATAATATAGACAATCACCCGGTTGGTCCTGCCATGATACCCACCATAAAATCCAGCCCCTTTCCCCCAGCTCAGTGCGGAACACCCAGACGCAGCTCTGCACTTTGCGTCGTCTGTGTCAAACTCTATTTCCAATCCTTTATGTCAGATTAAAATCCATGGAAACCATCCGGGTCTTGATAGAATCCTCAATTTGCTCTAGACCCCCAAATCCATTCCGTGAAGACATGCACGTGCGTGCACACGCGCACACTCTCACACATGCAGATGTGAGCACACTCGTATTTGAACGTGATCTCGGCCAGAGATCAGGATGTTGAGTGACTGATTGCCTGTTGGCCAGAGCTTTAACGTATTCTCTGATAAGTATCCACTGGAAACAAGGGTACTGCACCATTGGGTCCCCACCCTGTGGAAAGAAATCCTTGTTTGGGGTGAAAATGGACCCTCCAACTTTCGGTGGTATTTTCCCCCCGTTACTGAAGCTTCTCTCGCTCTCAGGCTTGAGTGAGCTGAACAAATGAGTGGGAGTGATGGAAAGTGGATGATAAGCTTGACTCAACCCACAGATCTGTTGTTGCGTCGACCCAGATGAGGTTTAGATTAGGCATGAAGGTGACACAAATATGCCACTGACAACTCCCACTGTGACGCAGCGTCCAGAAGAAAGAAAATCACTCACAGCATTATCACTAAGAAAACATTCTAGATAGCGCCGGGATAGGAACTGACCTCTCATGGAAATCATCTTGGTTTGCGGACCCATATATGCCTAAAAGGGTATAGTTTTTAAAAGCTCATTTTCTCCCTAATAATTGTCTGTTTTTAAAAAGCTATCAGCAGGTGCACCTCATTTCAAAAGCCTCTTGTCCTTCACAATGCAATATTCATCATGATCACATAGTATGAAATAAAAAGCAGCAAAACATAAGTGAGGATAGTTCAATTAAATGCAACATAATCTCTGCAGCAAAAAAAATGTTCTGTAGCTCAAATCAGTTTCTGATGAAAGAAAAAAGGGAATATATTTCCGCATATTTTTAATTACATAGAATTTCCTCAAACATGATTTTTCATAATATATTCCATTAAGTTAACATCATATTTGAAGAAAGAGCATTTTCCGATTTCATTTTAAGCCTGATTTTGAGCAATTACAGTGTCATTGTTCTGTGGTAGAAAGGTTGAATTCATTTACTGTGTGGTTATGCTAGTTATGATTGATGTCTCTTCTGCAAATGATAAACCAATCACCCCAATGATGTAATGTCATTTTAAGAGTGCCATAATCACATTTCTCTCAAACTAGAAGCTCTGATAAGTTCTAATAAAGATTTATGGTAGATTAAAGGCCTTCATAATATCAACAATGGATTGCTCATTTGATGAGAGATTTGATTAGGTAATTTTTGGGGAAAAATAATACGAGTTTGCTAAACATATCAGGCCTGGCTTTGGAGAAGGGCATGGGCCATCCTAAGTAGCAGTCCGTCATTCCATCTCCAGAATGAATGAATCATCTTAAGTGCATTGAGGAGGTCCTCTCTAATTGGAGAGGTTGAGGCCAGTGGCGGCACACCCTCACGGACGGAGCCAAAACGCAGTCTCATCAATGAACACTGTTGGCATGGAAAACTCTGTCCCACTTTTGACAGCATACGGTAATGAACACCACGAGTGGCTGATTCAGACGACAACTCCAAGGCCGTTGAGTCAGGAGCAACTAATGTCTGCAAATGTCTCCCCTTAACCATGGGGATTTCACCCTAGATACTGCCCACTCAGATGTTTATGTTCGGTGAACATAAGCATCACCATCAGCAGAATTCAAAGTGTGGCATCATTGATGCTGGGCCTGCAGCAATTACACCAAAGATTTAGAGGCTGGGAGCTGAGGAGGAGCCACAAAATCATCAAAAGTGGGACAGGACCCAAAGACCAGTCGCTCTGCTCTGCAGAGAAAAAAACCACAGGAAGAACCAGGGACTTAGAAGCTGTGTTTATAGTGGTACCACATGATCAGCTTACTAAATTCAAGTATAGTAGCACAGGAGAGGGTTATAGGAGAGGTCACCCCCCCGCCCCCGCCCCGCCAAACATGGCAGACTTGAAAAGATATTCAGTATCCACATCAAGAAAACATGTTTCAATAGCCAAATCCCCTGAACAAGCATGGGAGAAAATTCAGAAGCGAACCACGAGAAACAGGAGATCTCAGATGCACAGAAATTGGGCGTGTGAGGGTGCCCAAGGTCATTTGGCTGTAGCCGGAATCACGCAACACAGACATCTGATGTTCCGCTGCCTCTCTGCAGGTCCCCTGTGAGACCTGCCTGCCCCTGCGTGCATCGGCGGGCGGATTCCTTCCACCAAAGGGGGCCCAGACCCCGGTGAGATACGCAAAGCGCAAAAGCCTCCATGGGCACTTCAACAAATACATCCTGGAACCACGAGGTCGCAAAATGACAAATGTATTTCACCTTCATGCCTCCCATTCCACCTTCTCCCCAGCCCTTGTTTCCAAATTGCCACGTGGCTGGAGACACAACAACACTGTCACGCGCACGACCCCGCACATTCAGACAGGACGTTTCCTTACCACTGCTGGCGGCTTGCTGGGGCCCTGAGCATGCTCTGAGCAGGTATGAATTGGGGGAGAATTCCTCATCGGGGTTGGTGTCCATGATTTGATGGGAGGTGTTGCTGTCTAGCAATGGCATCTGGCAGCTAACTGGTGGAGGATTATGGGAGCTAGGCAGCTGAGCAGATGGGAGGAGGCTAGACGAAGATGTAGGTGGGATGGGACGACCTGGGAAAAAGGACAAGGGGTCAAAGGTCAGCAATGAGGGTCATGAGAGCATTCAGAGAAAGTTACATCGAAACCACCACACAATCAAAATACCTAAAAAAAAAAAAAGAAAAGAAAAAAGAAAGTACTCCAGATGTATTATTTTCCAAGTGGTTTAATGTTTCTCCAAGTGCCTAAATTCATACTCTAAGTCGTTGCACGTTTCAGGAAGCTGGTGTGAGTGGAAACACCCACCTACACAGCTGACACGGAATTGGTCTGGGAAACACCCAGTTCTTCGCTCTCCCCTGCTGCAGTCCGAACCTGAGACCACATCCTCTCCGCCGACCCGTGTCCTTGCTGGGCCACCTGCTCCCACGGCTGCCACACCTGTATCGACTCCCCATGGTCCCCATCCCGCCTCCACAGAAGCCAGAGCGTTTTAAAGATAGAAATCAGGTCCTGTTGCTCCCTGCTGGGCGCTCTCTGGTGGCTTGATGACAACCGGCATGACTGGCCTACCCTGGCGCTTGTGACCTCTAACTCACCTCTAACAGTTCCCTTAGCACTCTCCGCATGGGCCCTCGTTCTCTAGCCAAAGCAGCCGTCTTTCTGCTGCTTGAACACACCGCATCACTCCATGCTCACAGCCCCTCCTCACAGTCTTTCCACTTCCCATCCTGCTCTGTGGAACATTCTTCCCGACACGCCTCCTTCTGTTCACAATCGTGCTCCCTCTCTCCATTCGAGCCTTCCCTGCTTGTCTTCTTGAAAACTGCCCATCGACCTGCCCTCCCCCTATTAGCCTTTTAAACATTTTTGTAGCCCTTATTACTATCCGAGGGTGGACCCCTGTGTATTTTATTCACTCCTGCATCATTGGTGTCTTCCCGATGAATTGCAACTCTCCAATGAACAAATAAATAAGGCAGAGTAAAACCAAATCAATTAGATTGGGTTAGAAGCGGAGGAGAGGTGGAAAAGTGAACACATTTGCATCTCAAAGAAATGGCCAAGGACCCACTCTCTCCACTATGAGGTTGGGTTTGTTTTTTGCTTTTGGGTTTGGTTTTGACAGCATGAGGAATTCCTACAAAGAGAAACACAGCCACTCCAGGTCATGAGGAGGAGTGGCCAGCCCAGCAGGGGGTGGGCAGTGACTTGGCGCTGCCCTGGGGTCAAGAACTTGCACAGAGCAGACTGCAGCTACCTCTCATCACCTGACAAGGGGCTCCCAGCAGCCAGATGCTGAGTGAGGATAACCTGAGTGACCCTGACATCTTGGGGTCCTTGTGCTCGCCTGCTGGTTTGTTCTTTTGGGAAATGCTCAGAATAAGGAGCCCATGGGATACGCCCTAAAGCCGGGGGTGTGGAGGGAAGGGTAGGTGTTGAGAAAGCAGACTCAAGAATCAGGTCTGATTTTCGAATCAGATAACAAGTGCCTTCGGTCAGAAGAAATAGGTTCTCCTGCTCTTTAGATGGACCACGTATATGGGGACATTTTCAGGCACCTGACATGGACGTTCAGTTTCGTCGCTGCCTTTGCAGTGGTATACCTCCTGATCGATTCTGGAGGGCACTCAATGTTATTGATACATCAGTGTGTTTCAGGGAAATGCAGAAGCATCCCTCAGGTGCTCACTGAGGACACAAAAATAAGCAAGGCGCCATCCCTGCCCCTAGAGAGCTCACAGTCTAGTGGGGGAGGCAGATGGGTCACTGCGTCATTTCGGTACATAAGAAGGGGCAGGCTGTCAGGGCATGGCACTGTGGGGGTGAAAGAAGGGACAGTCGGTCCAGCCTGGCCAAGGAGGGGTAGGGGTGGAGAGCCCAACAAGGATTCTGGGGAAAGCTGAGGCCTGAGCATCTTCAGTGGAAGAGAAAAGAAACTTCCAGTGCTAGGAGAGCAGCGGCCAAGAATGCAGAGGCGCCACACTACTGGCCTACTACCCTTCTGGGGATGGAAGAGAGAGACAGGAGAGAAGATGCTCCTAAAGTTAAACGTTAGGGGCTCCTGCCCAGTGGCCTGACTAAGAAGAATCATCCCTGAAATAGATCAATGGATAAATGGAGTTTCATTTGAAAAACTCCTTTATTCATAGCTGTTTGGGAGCCGTGTAAGGCGCGCTGGTCTCGCCCGATGATCTGGCAAAGATAGACTGAACACATCAGAGTTTCATCAGAATCAGTATTCACATTTAATCAATATCTTCTCCCATAGGCTTCCGTGTACCAGCTATCATTATTACAACTTTCTGAACTCCTAATGTTTTTGCACAGACTACGTGCCACTCACAGGGCAAGCCACTTTCCCCAGGTTAGCTCATTTAGTTCTCGAAGCAATTCTATGAAGTTAGAGTGATTTTAACCCCCATTTTATTGAGGAGGAAACTGAGGCACAGAGACATAAGACTGCATAGCTATTAAGTGACAGGGGCCAGGAGTCAAACTCTGGTTTCTGTCTAACCCCTCGGCAGTGTGTTTGTCCTGGCAGCATGGTGACAGACAGGGAAGGTGACGTACGGGGAGGGGGTGACTGATGGGAAATCGTGCTGCAGGTTTCCATCTCCCAATCCTAAGGCACTTTGAGGATTTCATAGAAGAAACATTTCTTTGAATAAACCCTTTATAGCTGCTATCAGCTGGCGGAGTTCAAAGCCTCTCTCATAATTTTGTTACGGAGTTCAAAGTGGCTCCTTCCTAGCAATGTTATTGTCCCCCTCCACCAAGGCTCCCCGAAGGCACAAGTGTCCTGACCGGGCCGCAGTGAAGCTGGTGCTGACGTCCAATTAGCGGCCGGGCTCTAGCAGGAACAGATTTTAACTCGCGATCAGTAGGCGTGAGAGTTTGCATAGAGGCATATCTGAGACTGCGTGTGGAGGAGCAAGGGCGGCTGAAAGCCAATTTTTAAATTCCTTTGAGTGACTGAGGTGGAACTGAAGTTCAAGTGCAATTTTCCAGAAGCCTGATATGATAGTTGCTATGAAATCATTCTGTACGTGAACTTTTTGAAATTCCGTTCGGCATGAATTCATTGCAGAGACTACAGACAGAGCTACTTTTTAATTCATACAAATAGAGACAGTGGCGGCGCAGTCAGAACACAGCGATGGGGCTGGGGTGGCTGGGGTCTATTGAAACACACATCACAGGGCTGTCAGATTCCTCTCACTTTCAACTCATGCTTTGGTAGCTCCTTAAACTTGGCTTGCTGCTACCTCCCATTACTCGGGAAATGTCTCCGGCCCTAGATCCGTCCCCATAGTGTATGCTGTTCTCTATTTGCTATGTCATTTGCTAAGTTTGTTCACTTATGCTACGCTTTTTCTCCTGACTATTCTGACCGACGGAGACCATCTGCACAGACGCAAATAGGTTCCAAAGTACAGGGGAGGAAGTTGGAACTTCCACAGGCTCACTTTACACACCACGGTTTCTTACTGAAATATCTAGTGTGCAATGGACGTGCAGCCAAGGATTGCGCATTTTCCTGGTTCCTACTTTGTCCACTACAGACGCCCCCTGACTCCCTGGGTGCTGTGTTGGGAGTTCCATGTTTAACGGGTATAGAGTCCCTTGCAAATATATAGAAAACAGGGCTTAACGAATCTATTCAAAAAGCAAGACAAAGCACAAAAAGGCAGCAATATGTCATTCATTAAACTCATATGGTCTTGTGCGTATGTGTGGTTTCCAAGATCCCCATGTAAGTCGTTGTCTAATTATCTGTATGACTGGATTCCCCGGGACCTTAAAAATGGAGACTAATTCATTCCCCTTCCCAATGTATCTTTTTCCAAATGAATACAATTTTGTGATAGTTTCAACTCGTCAGTATTTTCTGATGTAGATACTAGTAGGCACACAAAGCAGCTTCTCGCTAACCGGTGGATCAGTGGTGGCTGTGTGGGGTGCTGGGTTGAGAAGGTTCCTGAGGATGCCCAGGGTTCGGCGGGAAACAGGGCCATCATCACTTAGGACAGACGGGGACCAGGAGTGGGTGAAAGGTGGCAGGTGCCCACAACTTCTCTGCCAGCCTCATGTGCCAACCACTGTGGACATACCTGATCACTGTATCCAACACCATCTGTGGCTGACGGCACAGGGATCTAACCCCCATTGCCTCAACTGCAGAGCTATTTTTCTCCTTAAACTGATTTGGATTTAGGTTTAGTTCTTCCACCCAGGATTGAAGGGCTACAATCCCTTCGCCATCCCCAGAGCCATAGATATGACCCATGAAATTGCCGCTCTGCCCAAGTGGTGTCAATATATCCCCTAATTTATGACAGAGGCCATGTTGCAAATCAAGTCACCAACCTCACCGAAAACGACCAGTTCCTTTTCATTCCTAAGATTAATGGCAGGCTGATATTAAAATGTTCTGTGGGGACGATGCTTGGGTGATCTACACAGTGGCACAGTGTCAGGACATCAGGCGACAGAGAGACATGATCGAGAGATAGTTTAAAGAAAAAAAACCAAAATCACTAAAAAACAACCACAAAAAGACAGTACCAGGAATAATGAAATCCAAAATGATAAGTCTGGTGACCTCCTTACCATTTACACATGTGATCTTGTTGAGAACTCAGCTAAGATTTTACATGCATTTTTCTCTGTTAACATTCACAACCTTTCTGTGGACCATGTATGATTACCATCTCCATTTACAGGTGAGGAAACTGAGGCGCAGGCGGACTTGGCACTGCTCGCAAGCCGAATGGGCCGGGATTTGCACCCAGGCTGCGTGACCTCCAAACCCAGGACTCGAGGGGTCCATTCTGCTCTTTCCTGCTTTAGATGAGAGCAGCTGCTAAAAAAATGAGTGAGATGTGAACCTCGGACTCGTCTGGCCACTTCTGGAACGCACCAGCGAGACCAGCCCTGGGGAGGTAATTAACCAGGGCCAGGAGCAAGCCTTCTCCCAGAAATCATCCCACTGAGTACTCCCATAGAATAACTACTATACAAAGAGAGAAGGCAATTCTTGAGTCAAAAACTAGAAATCCTTTGTGGCTTTGTAACTTCAGGGACTTAGTAAAAATATGGCTGTTGTATTAAAGCTGAGTATTGTGAGAAGGTATGTATTAACATAGGCAAAGCAGTTGGTTAGAGGATTTAAACAGTTTTCCTAAAGAATTATTCCAAAACTTGCTGTTTATTGAGGTGTCTGACTAAATTACCCATTTTCCACGATGCGCTTGGGGGTTTGTGAGGCCACTGCTTTTGAAAGAGTTGAAAAGGGAGGTGTGTGAATATGCGGGTAAATAGAAATAATTTCAATACCCAAGACTGTACCCTTCTTTTGTTTGCAATCAATAAAATTTTCTTAGGAATAAGGTCTACTTGCTTTCATACTCCACCAGAACATTCTTCAGGAAAGAGTGTCAGATTCTTCAAGTTCTGCCTAGTTTTGCACACAGAGCCTGTGGAGGGCTGTGGGATGGGGCGTGCTCCATCCACGTGTGTGACAGGCTTCCGTGTAGAGATGGGCGTGGCTGCCACGGCTGCTACCACGAAAGGCACAAGCACCCTGACAACAACTTTGCTGAACTCCCTGCTTCCACCTGAAAAGAACGTGGATGAAGCTGCTACGCGTCTATTCAGCCTATTTTACGTGTCAAATAACAGGCTCAGGAATTTTACTTGGGCCCTGCCCACCACCATCAGGACAGCCCTGTTTAGAGCCTCAGGCGCGTCCACAGCACACCCAAGGGGTGGAGCCGAAATCTGAAATCTGAACTCAGGCTTGCGTATTGCCCAAACTACTCTGGGCTATTTCTAAACTTGCACTTGCCTCACACACACCTTCACCCATGCATGGGCTTCATCACCCCATCTAACCCAACCCATTCCTAAATTCTGCTCTGCCCGATAAAACTCTGATCTCCGATGGAGGCGATCATCTGATTGTCTTTTGCGAAGGTTGATGTCGCCTTCCTGCCTGCAGTATTTCTCTGCCGTGCAATCCACCCCCAACTTCGTGGCCTGCCCCAGAGAATCTGTTATCCAGAGTGAGGAACACGGAGGATACGGACTTTGGAGCGGCTGACTGAGCTCTGCCACTTCCCGAGAGTCTGAGCAGCTTTCTTCCCCTCGCTGGGTGCCTCTGATGATGGTAACACTGACGTCAATGTTGCTGCGAAGATGAAATAACGTATGTAAGGTCCCCAGAACTGTGTCTGACACAGGGGGTACAAGAGACCCTGAGCGAGCCAACGGGACTTGCAGCTTATAGGCACCAGTTGGTTCATAAGCACCAACCTTTTAATACGTGAACCAATTTATTCTGCCCCCTCCCCTCGCTTTTTCTTTCTTCAAGGCAGCTTGCACTGGTTTTGGCCACTTAGAACCCAAAGCATCCCTGCCTAGAACTGGTCACCAAGCCCAAGGGAGAAATGACTTGGCCAGTGCCACATGGTTACTGAGTAGAAGAAAAGGGCACTAGATTCCAGGTCTTGTTTGGAGAGAGACTCGGACCACCTCCTGGCTGGTGCTGGGCCTTGCTGCACCACACTGACCTCGGGGATGGGTGACAGGGACTCGATTTCTGATCTACATATTAAATAAATAAATAAAGCCCCAGAGGCCCTTCTTTCAATTATAACTGCAGACTCCAAAATGACCTCAACAAACTGAGCATCTTCAGTGAAATCTAGACCTATGTTAGATATATTTAGAGTGTATACTGATGTCATAGGCAATATATGGATGTATTTATACTCCCTGTAGTGAGCTGCTTATATTTAGTGCTGATGTTAGGCTAGATCAGTCATTCTTAACAAGGGGCAATTTTGCTCCTGAGGGGCTATTGGCAGCGTCTGGAGACATCTTGGTTGCCACATTCGTGTGTGGGCGGTGGATACTACTGGCCCCTGGTGGGTAGAGACCAGAGATGCGGCTAAGCCTCCTACGATGCACCGAATAGTTTCCCACAACGACAAACAATTGCAGCCCCCATGTCAACTGTGCGGAGGCTGAGAAAGCCCAATCAGCACATACAATGGTTTTAGATCAGCATGCTTGCTGTTACATGGTCAATATTTAAATAGCTCTCTTTTTTTCCAGTTGATAAGAATTGGGCTGCTATGAGAGGGAAATTTGATTCACTCAGCTCTTCTCCCCCCCACCCAAGAAAACTTCAAGCAAAGGAGCTTAAATCGCCACCAGAGAACTCAGCGCAGGAGAAGCCGCTGAGATGGAGTCTGATTCGTCAATGAGGGAGGTTGCAGCACATCCTTCTCGGGAGCCTGGAAGGGCGTGTTTGCCAAAAGAGTTGGGCTGCCTTTACAGAGGCCAGACATTCAGGGGAGAAGGTGCCCCTCAATGAACAGGGATGGAGCCTCGCCTGCAGACTTCTGACCGAGCTCTCCCATGGCTTCTCCACAAGCCCATCAGCCTAACTGGGTTTGCCTGCTTCCCTACCAGCCCATTGAGAGTTTGTATTTTCATAGCTGAAGACCTAATTGCCCTCTTCACTCACACTCCACTGAGCTCACTGAAGCCCGGTTAAGCATTTTCTTGGAAACAAATTGTTTTCATAGGGCCCCGGTAAAACTATCCCGATTTCACACACAAGCTATTATTTATAACTTATTGGAAGGACGGCAGGCTGTTGGATTTACCCCAGTTAAAGGGCCTCTTGCGGGAGCTCAAGCACGGAGTGGCTCCAGTCTGGGATCCTGAGCGTGTGCGTGGCCTTCCGAGACCCCACAGCTCGTATGCTGATATATCACATCCTGCTGGCGGCAGTGCACTTTGGAAGGTACAGTGGACAGATCTGGCTATGGACGGAGGGTGGAGCTTATTTCCGAAATAATACGATGCCTGTAATTTGTCTGGTGCCCAACCTCTCGTATTCATAAGGAAAAATGCAGGAAACCTTTGCAGCGTCCTCTTTTGAGGACACACATTCGCTTCACCCGCAGTGACATAACAGCCTACCAAAAGGCAGTGGACCCTCAAACACCTTCCGAACAGAAATCCCTAGTTGCTTGTCAGTGTCCCTTAATTACATCTTCCAGCTCCTTGAAGATGAAACCGTGTTGTTATTTTGGTGATGTGGCAAGGGCCACGGGGGAACTGAACTTTTAATTAATCTAAGTTTATACAGCTGCTACCTGTGGCAAGTGACTCCCATGCTGGACAGTACAGGCTAGACTATGGTTCCAGCTTCCTCATACTGGTGTCACGCAGTCTCGTGTTTCTCCCCTCCCATAAAGAGCAACTATATTTCTGAACACACTGATTTGCTCACGTCATGCTTCTTCTCTCCCCTCTTCTGAGACTCGCTGCTGCCTACATAATACGGTTTGATTGCTTGCACAGCCACTAGCTTTTGCCAGACCAGCCCCTACTCCCTACACTCTATGCCGTCAAAGCGACTGCAGTGTTGCGCACCTGTCTCCTCCTCCCCTTATCCTCCCCTGCATGGAAAGCCGTCCTATCTCATTGGTAGCCTCAACCTCTTCCTAAAAAATTCTCAAAGACTCAGCTCAAGCATTGCCTTCTTGTAAGCCTTTTCTGATCGCCCATCCACAGGTACTCAGGTCAGGTGGCCGATGTGGGGGCAACTTTCCTCACAAGTCCCCCCGTGTGTCATGGATGAGAGTAAACATGACTGAGACATGATGTGATCTGCTTGGGGAGGAAAGGTGGCCAATCTCTCAAAGGGGAAGGGCCAAGAGCCCCTTCTTCAAGGGGCTTTTATTGGGTTCATTTGCACAAGAATACAGGTAAGGCTCAAGCAATAGATAGCATTCAAAGAAGTATGAGGGCTTATACTCAGTCAGGGTCAGATAGCTAAGGAGCCATAAAACTTTGAGGAACAAATTTCTTGCTTAGATCCTTATTATTTAAATGAGAGCATTCTAAACAAAGCAGGTTTCACAGGATTTTTACATATTCTTTCTTATGCCTGATTTACCCCAGATACCCACCCTTTTCAGCATTGGGCTGCACTGCCTTCCCCATCAAAGGTTTTTAGGCTTAAGTGGATTAGAGCCAGGCAGCGCTTCTCCCAGACAGAAATGGGGACTCGGGCTATGTCACAATAGCTGGGGGAACGAGGGTCCATCGCTCCCTCTTTGTCCTTGCACCCAAGTCCTTCCATGATGGCCTCCCAAGTGATCGTGTCTGGCCTAGGTTGCCCCTCTCTGAGGGGCCATACCTTCCATGGACATGGACCAAGCTTTGGGGGCAGGGAGATGAAGCAGGGGCAGCATCTGTTGCCAGAGACGAGCTTTGTCTCCTGCAGCTCGCATGCCAGAGGTCACTTGCTTAGCCATGGGGGGCAGTTACAATTCCTGAAACCAGGCAGGGTGGTTACCAACAATTGTACTTGTAAAATATTAGGATACTTCTTGGTCTAAATGTATGGCTCATTCATGAGACTGTGAGTGACTAGGTAGAGACTGTGGATTCTACACCTTTGTGTCTTAGCACCCAACCAAAGCCCGTACTCAATAAATAGCAGTGTGATTGGTGGACTATAACATCTACTCCATTAACATCTATCAGATAGATATCAGGCATAGACCTCACTGCTAGGGGCCGTGGTGGCTGGTCTTAGGTTTTCGGTACCTCTCAGTGTGTGAGCATCTTGCTGAGAAGAAGTGATTCTGATTTTAAGTGGGCTTGTTTTTCTTTTAACCCGGTGACTAGAATAGGAAGTCACTACTTCATCTGGTGCTCCAGGGAAGACACAGAAGTCTGTGACGTTCTGGGACGAGAAACTCAACTGTTAGATTTACTGAGAGTTGGTATTTCACTTTCCAAGGTGGTCTCTTGCTGCGGACTCTCCAGGGTGGTGATGTGACCACCTTTCTGGCCTCTGTGGCTGACCTTAGAACCTAAGCCCTGTGTAAGAGATGTACTTCCAATCTAAGTATGAAAGCTTCCAGCCCTCGGGAGCTGCCTGGGAGCTATGACCCAACACTAGCCAGGAACACTAGATGGAAATGCCAACTCGCGTGGGCGATTCGGTCCCTTTCGCAGTTGTCTCTCTGAGCTGCATAACGCGGGGAAGACGTGCTGGGCGGTTTCCTTGTTCTCCTCGAATCAGCATCACGCTCTCCAAAGAAGGTAGTGTGGGTAAAAACAGCTAGAGAAAGATTTCAAGAAATGTCCGGCCAGTTTCAAAGGGCTTCCTCGGAAAACATCTTTCATAATACATGGAATTCTAGCTTTCTTACTTTTGTCTTCACTTTTTTGGGTTTGTGATACATAGAAATAACAATATAGCCAATCATAAAGATTTGTTGATCCCTTAATGATATAGCAGGCATTATTTCCAATCTGTTTACATAGATTAAGTTACTTAATCTTACAGCAGCCCTTGGGGGTAGGTAACATTACCCCCTTTTCAAAGATGATAAGAGTGAACTCTGATGGAATAGCTTGGCTGGGGAAGGAACTTGAGCCCAGGCATTTTGGCTCCAGTGCTCATACCACACTGCACAGGGAATGACAATGGAATTTAATTAACCTTTGTACTGACAAAGAGCCCGTCACTGATGTGATGTGATCGGTGTTGGAACCAGACTGAAGTTCAAGTCTTGGCTCTGCCAGGAATTCACTGGGTGACTTTTGGCAAATCACCTACCTGTCTGTGCTCAACTGTTTGCTACACAAAATGTGTACAGACATACTTCACAGATTATTGTGAGTATTCAACGAAGCATTTATATCCACGTCCTGGGGTAAAAGTGGCAAGTCTTCTTATGGAGCATAAGAAGGGTAGGGGATAGTTGTGCCAGTGCCCTTATAGGATGCTTTGGAAATTAAATAATAACAAACTCAAGTGCACTGCAAGCGACACAGTGCTTTATGCATAGGAATTATTTTCATTCTCATTATCGGAAGCTTTCCTTTCCAAAGTCTTTTTCTGCGGACAATAAACCTTCCTCGCCCGTGAACCTGTGTTTTGTGCTGTGTTTCAGACCCCACAAAGGTGGGACCTAGGCTCTGGGTGGCAGACGCTGAGCTCCTTCACCGCCCGCCGCCTGCACTCACGGTACCTGCCCCTCAGCACCAAATGGTCCTTGATAAGGTGCTAACAATGTAGATATCCTGGGAGTCTAACCACTGACAACCAATCGAAAGGCTGGAAAGCCCCACTCCAAGGTGGACGTGTATTATTCTGCTGAGACTAGAATAAACAATGTAACTTAGATGGGACCTGGGCCTACTTTGTTAGGAAGCCATGGATGTCATATGCATTCGTTCATTCCTTCCCTGAACAGTCCATTGAAGGCCTTTGCTTTGCATCCAACAGGTGCCCACTTGCAGGGCGGTCAGAAAGAGTCCTGGGGGAAGGGACCAGGGCTCCTTCCTGGGGCTGCCTAGAGGCCAGCCTGTTGCGTGACTTGGAGCGAATGGCTTACCCTCACCAGGTCTCGGGTAATGCAAGCGATGGGATTGCACAAAAACAGAACAGCAACCACTGCTTTGAGGAAACGGGATGACACTGTCTCGGCCACCATGGAGCCCACGTTCCAGTGGGAGAGACTAATAACAATGAACTTCATACTGCTCTAGGCAGCATGCTTGGACACTCCGTGGTTTGTAACGTGTGTAATCCTCCCAACAATACGACCTGGATGGCACTGTAATCATTCCCATTTTACAGATGAGAGAACTGAGGCTCATAGGAATCAAGAGACTAGACTAAGGTTACACAGTAAGTAATGGACAAAGTGAGGATACTCATTTGGATTTTTATGATTTAGGATTGTATATCTCCATAGAGTTATTGCCACACTAGAGATATAAACAGAGAAGAGCAATTCCAATGAGAGTAAGCCAGGAAGACTGATTAGAAGGGGTACCAGCGTGAAGGAACAATCTGTGGAAAGCTCTCCTTCAGCTCCAGTATTCCACAACTTGGAAATATCATCCCGCTCACAACCCAAGTCTGGCGGTCAACAACTGGGTCAAGATCACGGGTGAGGTCATGTCCTAGCAGAAATTCATAGCCCGACTTATACCTGCCCCATCTCCTCCAATCCTGGCTTCCGTCTTTCATAAAGGTCAGCATGAATGAATCTCGCAGAGGCAGGGGCCCAGGGGACTGTCCTCTGAAGGTCCGTATAGGGCACCCTCTGGAACAACAGTGCATCAAAGCAGATGACTGGAGACATTGAAAAACAGCCTGAGAGGGGCAAGAAGAAGCACTGAGGGAGAAGGAGAGGAGAATGAACTCCACAGCGTGGCAATCACACTGACAAAAGACACCCGGCCACATGCCTACTGAGCACCAGGACGGAGTGTGGAGTGACGGATTGGTGTCTGAAATCACATGCTGCTATGTTGTGGTTGAAAAGATGTGGAAGGGGAGGGCTTTTGAAGAGTTTCCATGATACCCAGGCAGCCTAGTGGCCTCTGACTGATGAAGGTATCTTAGTTCCAGCTCATGAAAGTTGTCTTGTGTGTGTGCGTGAGCACATATGCACACATTCTTAAACCGACTAGAGTCAGCAAAATGAGTGTGCACCCCCAGGGGGCTGTTGGCCAAGTCTCTGTTTTCATAAATAACGCCGTTCTCGCCTGTTACAAGCCTGTTTGAAGACCTGCAGCGCATCCTGGCTACAATTCAAAGCCCGTCTAATGAAAACACCTCCACTGTCAGCAATGTTAATGTCACTTTAAAGAGTGTGAAGTGTTGCTAAATGTGTCAGAAAACAATTAGATAACATAAGAGGCACGCTTTCTCAGTGCACAGAGAAATATATTATGCAGGCAGGAGATAAACGCAAAGTTTTCTCGGATCCAGCATATTCGGCATTCTCCCCCCACCCCCTCTTTTTTAATCCAACAGAGAAATTGTTTGGCGAGAGTAAGCCCTGTTTCAAATACTTGGAGAAGGGAGAAAAGCCTGCTTTGCCTCTGACTGCTGTCGCTTGAGCCTCGTGCTATCAGGCTCAGCGAGATGCGAACAGTCTTCCACTCAAATTAAATGTGTGCCCTCCTAATTAGCATTATAAATATAGGTTTCTCTGAGCCCGAGTTGATGAAATTACAGTGTTGGGCTGGAAGGGAACCGGCAGCTCTCCCGTGCCCACACAAAGGCTGCAGCCCTCACCGGGGTAGAACAATGCTCCCGGAGCCTGCCCTGGCTTCAGAGGTCAGCCTGGGGAGGGAAGGGGAATGAATGCCAGCCGGGCCCAGATGCAATCTGTTCTTTGCGTGGGATGGTGTCAGCCTTGACCCCTAAACGCCGGGGAGAACCGTTCTAACTGCCATGCTTCTTGGTGGAGCTTTGTCATCTCTACCACCTGTGGGTTTCCAAATGGGAACTCCAAACCACAGGCAGGGGCTGAGTAAAAGGGATCCCCCTAACTCCACCCCATGTCGCTCTCCGCGGTCCTGAAACATGACCATGCACTTGGAGACGTTTGTTTCTTCCCTGCTCCAATCGGCCGGTCATCTTGGGGGATTTTGAATTAGATGAAAGGATCGATGGTGGGAAGAGAAAAAGGAGGGAGGGGTAAATAAAAAAGAGATGAAGGTAGAGAATCTGGAGTAGGCATAGCCACTGAGTGATTGTCAGGGGTGAAAAAAAGGAGATGATTTGTTTTGACATTATTTTCAAATAACCATAGTTGCTAAGAAAGATACCACTGCCAGCCAAGGCTGAAAGTCGGAAAGGCCTCGGGTTGAGTGAGAAGTGTGTGTGTCAGGTGACACAAGGGTGTGCAGTTTGGGACATGAACAAACAGGTTGGGTGGGCAACCAGCAAACCTCGTCACAGTGGAGGGGATGAGACTGAAGTTAACACAGACAACAACTCTCAGGCTTTGTTCTTAGGGCAATCTGCCACATCGTATAGAAGAAGAACAAAGACAATTGGGGGTCACAGTTCACGGTCGGTTCACAGTTGATGAAGTTCTTTGGCACATCTTAGAAGCTGCGGGGAGGGTTGACCTGCTGTTCATCTTTTTGTTATGCTTCAATCTAGCTGTTGCTCTTTTTTTTTCCTGAGATTAGTAAAACTCATAGAATGATCTGGATAATGAAACCTATAGCTCAAGACCACCGAATGCTAGTTTCAGAAGGAAACTTGGATTGTATTTGCACCAACCATTTCACTTTGCTGATGACAAAATTGTGGGAGAGGGGGAGAGGGGCCAACGGGGAGTGGCAAAGAGGGAGGAAGGGAGAAAGAATGGGGCAAAGAGAGGTTTTACCCAGACCACACAGTGAGTTAGTGACCTGAGTCCAAGGCTCTGCCCAATAAATTAGACTACTCTTACTAGTCAAGTTGAAGGACAAAAAGAAAAACCAAAGTTTAAATTTGAAGAAAATCTCATTTCACAGAAAATCATGTAATGAACTACCATTGTAATGCAAAATGTATAAAGGTAGTTTTTCCTCGCTTCCAGAGCCCAACATATAAGTAACACTTATCCACACACCACACACTGCCCTTTGGAACACTGGGTTTTCTCAGGATGTAAACATGTGTCCCAGAAAAGAAGAGTTCCATGCCAAACAATGACAAAGTACGAGAAGCACAGGGAAAAGAACCCTAGTCTACTCTGTGCTAGTGTGATCACAACTGGACCAGTTAGTCTATTCCACTCTTGGCTGACATCCTCTTAAGAGCCTAGCTGAGAAACTGGATTTGCCCAGGGGAGGAAATTCAGACTGATGGGTACATCAGAAGTCATTCTCTAGGTTATAGGCCCCGAAGCTCTTGAGCCTGGGAAAGAGGTAAGGAAAGATGTAGCAATCTTCAAATCAGTGAGCCATGACCCAGGGAAGAAAAAATGGACTTCTCCGAATCAGTTCGGATGTCAGTTCTAGGAATGATGAAAGTTAAAGGAGGCAGATTCAGCTTGATATCCATTGCATTTATTTATGTCTGTCCTTCACATAAGTTCTAGCTAGCATTATGGTTGCTGAGGTATGTGCTTTATCATTCTTCCTAGATTGTCATCTACTCTTACTTTCACTCACATGGCACGTGTTTAGTGAATAACCACTACACTGAAGGCTCTCTTCAAGGCTACGGCACTGCTCCAGGTGGTTGGTGAATCTGCACTACAGGTGTTGTTTTTCATCTTTCCGTCCCTCAAAGCTCCTAACAGAGTACTAGCTCACAGAAAATGTTTAATAAATATTTGACAAGATGCATAAAGGTTCAAAGAGCTTTCCAACGATGGTTGCTGAATAACATCAGAATCGGCATCCTCGTAGGTAATAAGCTCCCCATCTCAGAGATGACTGAAGTACCCCTGAGTGGCCCTTGTCAGCAAGGCCATAGAGACAGTTTTGGCATTCAGGAAGAGATGGGACTGTGGGTCCCGTAAATTCTGCTCCCGCTCTAAATCCCATAATTCTGTGAGTGTTCTTGTCATCGTCTCGTGGGGTAAAAGGAACAGAGGGTCATCTTGATGTCTCTTAAGTGAGCGGTTTACCCAGAGAGTCTCCCCACCCCACCAGAAGTCAGACACACATTTATCTCCCTGCCTTCACATATCTGAAAATTCTCAGTTCCCAGGTGGAAAGTGAGACCCACGTCGATTCGTGGATCCTTAGAAAACTTAACTTTACTTAAAGGAAACATGCCACTGTGCTGAAGCTTAAGCTCAAATTAATTATAACAAGGGTAATATGTGGCCAACCTCAGTCTCATGATTCAACAGTCCCGCTTGATCAGTTTCCAGAGCTAAATGAGAGCCTATAACCATTTGCGATGTAATAACACTTTTTGCTTTTATGACTGCTTTCATCTGTGGATCTCAAAGCATGGTGCAAACAGTAATTAATGCTCACCTGGGAGGTAAGGGTGCATTTGCTCAGCTTCTTTGGAAAAGTGGGTGTGTGTGTGTGTTGGGTGGTGAGGAGGGGGGCGACCGGTCAACATCCGAGCAGAAACTGGAACGGTGGGCTTCCTCTTCCCACCATGTTTTTAACGATCTGAGTAAAGCTGTCACATGGTTTAAGCAGAGACTTGGCATATGTGTGCTTAAAGCAAAATAGTTTCTATCCAGTGTAAGGGAAGGTGAAATAAGTGATTATGTGGAAGATATAAGGATTCGCAGAGACTTTCCATCCGAATTCCTAGACCAGCCATCATAAAAAGCAATTCTTGAACTCTTCCCCCTCCATTTCTCTCCCCCACCATGCCTCCTTTCCTTCCTCTTCCTTCCTTCCGTTTATTCAACATACATTCTTTGAGTATCTAATACTGCCAGGGGCTCTGGGAGTGGGGCTGTGAAGTGAAAAATCAAAACCTTTGCCTTCTTGCAAAGTTTATATTCCAGTAAGGAGAGAAAGAAACAAAAACTAAATAACAAAAATAACATAAAAAACCACCCAAAATATGTTTACAGGCACATATACATAAACACGTCCATATATATGCCTACATGTATATAAGGACTAGAGAGAAATACAAACAAAAGAAAAAGGAATAGGGAGTGGCAGTGTGGGGTTCCTGAGGCAGGCGCTACTTAATATGAGACCATCAGGGAAGACCCACCAGTTAAGGTGACATTGGAATAGGAACCTGGAGGAAGAGAGACGGAGCTTTGCTGCTATCTGCTGCTATTCCTTGCGAACACAAGGAATCCCAGGAAAACAGGCTCTGAGCCTGCAGCATTCTCGGTACACTTCAGGAACAGCAAGTGGGTCACTGAACCTGGAGTGTAGTGAGAGACGGGGAAGACGGAGACCTTGCAACCACTGGGAGGCCTGTGGCTTCCGCTCTGCGTGATCTGGGATGGAAAGCTCTGAGGAAGGAGCAACGTGCCTGGGTCATGGTTTCGCAAGATCACGTTGGCGGCTGTGCTTAGCAGAGACCTAAGGCAGGCAAGGGCAGAAGCAGCCAGGCTCATCAGAAGGTGGTGACCACGATCCGGGTCATAGATAGCCAGGGCTTGGACTGGAGAGGCACAGATCAGGACCTGGGTATATTCTGATGTCACATCTAACATGCTTTGCTGATGGGTTCACGTGGGTGTGAGAGAAGGAGGGGAATGAATAATAATTCAGCTCTAGGCTTAAATGAACATGGTGACACAGGTGCCTGTCCTACTACATTTACACATCTATGTTACGTGCTGCTTTGGCACAAGGTGAAAGCCATACCTGACTTGAATGCCATTCTAAATGTTTGCAAATGATGCTAAGCCTCACCTAGCAAGCCATTCTCAGACATATAGGTCTATCACGATTTTACTCAGTTTTACCAAAAAATATCTCCCAGAGAGAAAGTTTTTTCTTTCAAGCCTTCAAGAAGGCTTTCAGAGCATTCAAGAAGGCTTTTCGACATTCTGCTACAAGAGAGAAGTGACGTGGTCGACACCCATCTGATATCCACCCTAAGGAAACCTAATAAAATCTAAGCTGAGACAGCTGCACTTTTATTTTTCTGTCGAGGCCACATGAGTGATACATGTCACAGAGTTCAAATTTCTCTACAGATACAGGGATAGGAATGGTCCCCAAAATAAGGTGTTTCCCCTGCCCCAGCAAACTTGAATTCACAGGTGGGCCAGAGTAGTAAATTAATTTTGGTCCTGTTCTCTGATTTCTCCTTTATCGTGACCTGATTTTCCTGCAAGCCTCGGGCATAGTTAATTTGTAGGGAGGGGTGCGTGTATATATTAGTGAATATATATTTGTGCGTCTGTGCCAGTAGATGGGAATTTTTGCTGAAATATTAATACAGTGCCTTTTTATTATTATTTATAGGAGAACTATATCTTCAGGGCTTTTAAAATAAGAAGAAATGGAAGATACGTGATGTGAAATTATTTTTTAGTGTTCATACCCTTTGGTTGATACATAAATAATACAAATGAAATGGTAAACAGCATATGGCTACAATTACTGAATAAGCAGGAATGTAGATTTACAATAATACAAAGTGCCCCGTTGTTACCATGATCGAGACACAGCTATTTATGTACAGTTCCATACGTTTCCCTTTTTTAAAGTCTTATTTGAATTTTGCTATCGTTGAATTATTTGATCACAAAACTGGAAGATAAACTTCTCTCTATAATAAGCTGGGGATCTAAAGCTTGGTTATAAATGGGCCACAAACTTACAACTTCAGTCTGCACAGAGAAAGTGAAAAGCAGAGGGGATAGTGAATGGAATAGAACCGTAGCTGAATTCTTTCCGAGTGACCCATCACTCTGGGAAGACACGCCGTTCTGGGGATGGAGAGGCTGCTCCTGCCTTTCCAGAAAAATATACCAAGTCCTTTCAGGGAAGGCAAACATTTCCACGCAAACAGCAACCGAGGGACAACTGCCATCAAATTACACTGGGACCATCGACTTAAGAGTTTGTTATGAGTGAAATTTCTTCTTCTTGAACAGGACCTCAGTTAAAAGGAATGTGTCGCCCCCACAGTCTCCCATAGGGTCGCCTTATTTATTCAGATTGCTTGGCCGTCCCCAGAGATTTCTGCCAGGGGAGTGGCGCGAAAACTCATTAGTGCTCTTTTGTCATCAAATTCCCCAGGACGGCCTCAAACGGGGCATGATCACTCTCTCCAGCTCCCACTGCGGGGCGTCATTGGCGACGGATGTGCTCCCGTAAATCACAAAGCCCACCACTCACTCAGACAGAGGCTCCCGATGCCTGGCTTTCCTGCTTCACTTTCGGGTAACGAGACCAGTTCGTGATGACCCCTGCTATCGGAATTTGACTCATGGCCACAGACACCACCCTTCAGGTCTAACTCTGCAGTTTCTTCTGTTGTAAGAGGAAGAAGGACCATTTCAAAATCCACGCAAAGGAGAAATGTGAAATGCGGACCAGGCCGGCTTGCCTTCCCTAAGACTGATACCCGCCTTGTACAGTAGAAGCGTGAAAGCCCAAAACACCAATTACCATAACATCCAGACAGAGGGAGATCAATGCACGGGCTAGCAATAGAGGGCTGTCAAATGTTTAAACCACTACATTTTCATCTGGTTAAAGCAGCCGATGGCCGCTTCTTCTTTAGTTAAAGAGAGACAAATAATCAAAAACAATTTATAATAAAAAGATGCCAGTGTTTTTGCAGCTGCTGAATGTCTTCTGGGGAGATAAGATTCCATAATGAGGAGACAGAACCATCATTTTTATCAGAGCTGTTACTGTCTTGGGGAAAACACCACCGAACACAATTAGAAAAAGCCTTTTCCCCCCCGTGAACCTATTAGAGTCATTTGCGAATCACTTGGCATATGCTTAATGATATCTCCATAGCTAAGAATTATAATTTGTTACTGTAACTCTTGACACCATGTATTAACTTCAACTGTGCTTTTATTAGGTCTGCCTTTGAGTTGAGTGGTGCAAACTTGCAAAACCCTACAAAAGTTGAAAAGCAATTCAACTACCTATAATTTTAATATAGATATAGGTATCTCTTTCCCAATAGCTTGGTTAGAAGTTTTTCTCCAATAATTGAAATACCCCTTAAAGTGGACCTGGTTGCTGGTTCTCCATGAAGGGCATCCAACGTACAGTAATAGGATGAGAATTATGGGGTGGGGAAAATTCTGTGTGCAGTATACACAATTAAGATTAGGCAACAGAGAGCTAACATTACTCCCTTCTTTATTTTTTTTTTAAATTATAGGCTTCATTAAGACAGCATCCACCAACATAACTCTTAACAGTCAGAGACATTTCTAAAAGAGGCCAATTTCTCGGCTTCTGTTCCTTCCAGGGGAGAAATGACGGGAGGAGAAGGAGCAGGTGTTCCACTGCCTGCCGGACAAGGGCCACAGGCATGACACTGCCTTCAGGAGAAAGACCCAGCAAAGTCCTGACCGTAGGACTCGGTTTCCCTGCAGCTGCTTCCCACAAAGATAGATGGGGCCTCCAACAAACTTTAAGTCCCAGCACCTTTTTTACTCAGCCAAAAGTCTACTATGCTCAAGTTGATTAAGGAGGAGAAATTGCCAGTTATAAAAATAATCATGGAGACATGAAGTACAGCAAGGGGAATAGAGTCAATGATATTGTAATAACTATGTGCAGTGTCAGATGGGTACTAACCAGAGGGATTACTTTGTAGGGTCTGTAATTGTCTCATCACTCTGTTGTACATCTGAAGCTAATATAATATTGTACGTCAGCTGCAATTAAAAATAAATTTGAAAAAAAGTCCAAGTTGACACCCAAGCTCTGCTACAGTTGTATCCAAGGTCAACATCAAAAGCCTTTCAGGCGAAGTTTTTATGCCCTACAACAAGAAGATGAATAATATCTAGAAGGAAAATAGATAATAGGTTTTCTCAGCTTAGCAAATATTTCTGTAGTGTCTGGCACAAGAAAAGTCCTCGTTTAAAATCTTTGGTAACTAGAGTAAAGACTTGAGGTAACTAGGTAACTAGGTAACACACACACACACACACACACACACACACACACACCCCATACGTGTATATAATTCTTTTAAAAAATCACTGACTATGCACACGAGCATGAAGCGAGAATCTTCTTGCCCAAGACAGAGAACTTTATTCTAGGACTGAGATTCTCGAGTCGCGGGGTACATGAAGATAAATTGGCTCTTCCTCAGGGTTTATCCCCTGCCCCCACAGCAGACAGTCCTGCTGATCAACAACACCCCCTCCAGTTACGCTTCCTCTTACTCCAATCAACGTAATTTCCAAGTTGGGAAATGGAAATCTCCAGGAAGCCTGACACATTTCTTCATAAGTAGGTTTCAAGGCTTTGCTCTTGGCTGCTGGGTTCCGGGCAGAAACTTACCTCCTGGGATCAGAGTAACAATTAGTGACTCATTCACTCTGAGAGTGATAGTACTAGGCGAGAAAGATCACACCTCTGTGAATGAACATGAGAAAATTCAGAGTTGTAATTATTTAGCATTTTTAATGCTAGCCCTCACCACACAAATTCCTGAACCCAGCATTACGGGAGCTACTGTTAACTTCTTGCCAGCTAATTGGGAAAAGGCTGGGGGCGGGGTGGGGGTGCTTTTGAGCTCAGATGCTTTGGAGAGGAGTTTTTGCCACAGGGTCCTGAAGTTTTTCCCCTGTGCAGCTCTCTCCTCTGGTGTAGCCCCCGCCCCCCAGAGGCACGTACCACGCTTTTCCTGGAGCACGTTGTCCACTGTGCTTACTTGCAGATACTAAGCTACGCCGTCTCTGGGTCACAGGTGGGAGGATGAGTTTTCTTGTTTTAAATTTTGAGCTCAGGAGAAAGGCTCCATCGTCTCTCTCCACCTTATCTTCTAGCAGAGCGCAGAGAGTGGGACAGTCTCCTAGGTCCTCATGGAGTCCCCCTCTTCAGTGGACCCCCCCCCCACATCCTCACACAACAGAGTAGGACAAAGGTTACAGAGCAGAGGGCCTCCTCCCTCCAGCTGGCCTCCTAGGCATAGTCATGGGCCCCCAAGTCAAATCTATGTCCTGGCCCTGCTTGCATGGGGAAGGGGAACCAGGTGGGATTAAGTTAAGCATGGAGTTGGGGTGATAGGGGGAGATAAGAGGAAGGCAGGAGGGTCAGAGGTCAAGGAAGAGGTGTGACCACAGCAGCAAAGGTCAGAGTGAGGTGAGGAAGGGGCTGTGAGCCCAGGAATGCAGGCAGCCTCTAGACTGGGAACAGGCAGGACATGGATTTCCCCCCCTAGAGCCTCCAGGAAGCTTGATTTTAAACCACCAAGACTGTTTTAGGACTTCTCACCTGCAGAACTGTGAGAGGATACATGTGTGTTGCTTAGAGGCACTAGATGTGTGCTCACTTGTTAGATTAGTAATAGGAAAGTAATGTGATGCACACTGCTTTAAGGCAGGCCTGTTCCTGCCACCCGTCCTGGCCAGCATCGGAAACACCACAGCAAGGTGCTGGGAGTGGGGTACATGTGGGAAGGATTTCTAGCTGCCCCCCATCCTTCAGCCAGGAAACCAGCTCTCTGAGAGCCATCAAATCAACAGCAAACAGAAATAACGCTGGCACTGTCAGCTCTGGCAAAAGTCACCAGTTACTGAATCAACACATATCTTCATAACTATCCAAGGAGAAAAAGGGCCTGGAGCAGGAGCTTAGGAAGCCCATCAGAGCTGGGGACTGCTGTCCGTGGGTCGGAAACCCACGAGCCCGTGCCCTGCTCCCGAAGCTGCTTTCTAGAGCAGTTTGCTCAGTGGTGGCCCATGGGCTTCGCTTGGCGCGCTCGTGCACGCACGCACACGCACACACACACACACACACACACACACTGTGTGTGTTAGACAAAAACCAAGATTTTTTTCTCTTTTGATTAAATCATAATGTCTTTGACTGATATATACACTCTCCACTTTACTGTGGGCCTCACCACTCCCTCCCACCTGCCCCTGGTTACTTCATTCATTCATATTGCCTGACTGGTCCTTACAGGCACTTGAATTTTCCATCCAAGGGTGAGACCTATGGTGACTATGATTATGCATTGATTGTTTGACACTTTGAGGCAACTCTCGTGACTCCTGCAGACCTAGTCACTCTGTTGTGATGCAGCAAAGGCTACTGCTCTGCCTGTTCCTCCTGACAGGCCACGGAGCCCTGTTGTTGGGCATGCTCAGTGCGCTCGCTGAAACACTGCAGGAGGGCACAAAGAGTGGTATTTGCAGAGAATATAGGGCTGGAAGTAAGAGCTTACATCTGGGGACTTCCGGCCAAGATGGAGGCGTAGGCAGACACACTGTGCCTCCTCGCACAACCAAAACAAGGACAAAAAAAATTAGAAACAAAAAAACAACCAGGATTGACAGAAAATTGAACTGTATGGAAGCCCAACAACCAAGGAGTTAAAGAAGAAACATTCATGAGACTGGGAGGAGGGGCGGAGACGGGCAGCCAGATGGAGAGGACATGCAGCACAGTGGCGGCTGGCGGACCCAGCAAGGCAAACAACGTGGCTGGTGGACTGGGTGGTCCCACATTTGCTCACAGATAAAGCAGGTAAAACTGGGGAGCAAGACAGACCACACAACCCAGGGTCCCAGGGCCTGGAAATAAAACCTCAAAATATGTATTGAAAACACCTGCGAGGGTTGAGGTGCTGGGAGAGACTCCAAGTCTCACAGGAGAGTTTGTTTGGAGAAACCCACAGGGTCCTAGAACGTACACAAGCCCACCCACATGGAATCAGCACCAGAAGAGCCCAGTTTACTTGGGGGAAGTGGCGGAAGTGACTGAAATCTGGCGGAGAGGAGCAAACGCCATTATTCCCTCTCAGACCCCTCCCCCACATACAGCATCACAACCCAACAACTGGGTTGCCCCACCCTGGAGAACACCTAAGTCTCTGCACCTCACGAGTAACAGGCACATCAAGAAAAAAAAAATGGCTCAAGTGAAAGAACAGATCAAAGCTCCAGAAATAATACAACTAAGTGACAAAGAGATAGCCAAGCTATCAGATGCACAGTTCAAAGCACTAATGATCAGGAAGCTCACAGATTTGGTTAAATTTGGTCACAAATTACATGAAAAAATGAAGGCTATGCTGAGTGAAAAAAGAAAAATGAACAGGGAACCAACACCTTGGTGGTCTTGGTGATGGGAAGACAACTGGGACTCAAATCAAAGGAGTGGACCAGAAGGAAGAAAGAAAGAACCAAACAGAAAAGAACAAAGAAATAAGAGATAAAGAAAAAAAATGAGGAGAGGCTTAGGAATCTCCAGGACATATTGAAATGTTCCAACATCTGAATTATAGGAGTACCAGAAGGAGAAGAGGAAGAGCAAGAAATTGAAAACTTACTTGAACAAATAATGAAGGAAAACTTCTCCAAGCTGGTGAAGAAAATAGACTTCCAGGAAGTCCAGGAAGCTGAGAGAGTCCCAAAGAAGTTGGACCCAAGAAGGAACACACCAAGGCACATCATAATTACATTACCCAAAATTAAAATGAAAGAGAGAATCCTAGAAACAGCAAGAGATAAGGAGACAGTTACCTATAAAGGAGTTTGCATCAGACTGTCAGCTGATTTCTCAAAAGAGACCTTGCAGGCAAGAAGGGGCTGGAAAGAACTATTCCAAGTCATGAAAGGCAAGGACCTACATCCAAGATTGCTTTATCCAGCAAAGCTTTCATTTAGAATGGAAGGGCAGATAAAGTGTTTCTCAGATAAGATCAAGTTCAAGGAATTCATCATCACCAAACCCTAATTAAATGAAATGTTAAAGGGATTTATTTAAGAAAAAGAAGATTAAAAGCATGTACAGTAAAATGACAGCAAACTCACAATTATTAATAACCACACCTAAAACAAAAATAAAAACCAACTAAGCAAACAACTAGAACAGGAACAGAACCATAGGAATGAAGATCAAATGGCGGGTTAGCAACAGGGGAGTGGGAGGGGAGGGGAGGGGAGAAGGTACAGAGAATAAGTAGCACAGCAGGTAGGTAGAAGATAGACAGGGAGAGGGTAAGAATAGTAGGGAAATGTAGAAACTAAAGAACTTCTAAGTATGACACATGGACATGAACTAAAGGGGAGGAAAGGGGGGTAGGGGGTGTGCAGGGTGGAGGGGAGTGAAGGGGGGGAATGGGACAACTGTAATGGCATAATCAATAAAATGTTTTTTTTTTTAAAAAAGCTTACATTTGAGGACTTCTGGCCAAGATGGAGGCATAGGTGGAAAAACTGTACCTCCTCGCACAACTAAGTTTATGAACAATAAAGATTTAGAAACCAGATCACAACCCAAACAGAGAAAATTGAAATGCACCAAAGCTCAACAACAACGAACCACTCAGGCAGGCCAGTAAGAGGGGCGGAGTTGGCAGCTGGGAGAGAGGGGTTGCAGCAGGAAAAAGCGGCCAGACCGACTCAGGCGCGCAGTCGGTGGTTGGCAGATCCCAGGCGCTGGGTGGCAATGGGCAGACCCAGTGGGGGCGCAAGGAGGCTGGCTGACTGTGGTCACACATTCACACTCAGATAAACCAGGCAAAGGAGTGAGCAGTGAGACTGCACAAACCAGGGCCCCAGTGCCGGGAATTAAAGCCCAAAAACACCAATTGGAAAAACTTTCCTTTGGGGGTCGAGATGCCAGGAGAGGCTCCCAGGCTCACAGAGAGTTCCTTGCAGAGACCCACAGGGTCCTGGAGGGTGCACAGGCCCACACACCCGGGAACCAGCACCAGAGGAGCCCAATTTGCTTGTGGGAGGGAGCAGAGGGGACTGAGATCCTACAGAGAGTAGAACAAGTGCTATCGCCCCTCTCTGACCCCCGCCCCCACATACAGCATCACAACCAAGTGACCTGGACTGCCCTGCCCTGGTGAACGCCTAAGGCTCCGCACCTCATCTAAGACTTATCTAAGGAAAAGAAGATAAAAAATAGGAACAGTGAAAGGACAGCAAACTCAGTTATTAACAACCACACCTAAAACAAAAGCAAACTAAGAGGACAGCTAGATCAGGAGCGGAGCCATAGAAATGGAGATCACATGGGGGGTTAGCAACAGGGGAATGGGAGGAGGAGAAGGGGGGAGAAGGTACAGAGAATAAGTAGCATAGACGGTGGGGGGCGGGGGGAAGCAAGAGTAGTGTGGGAAATACAGAATCTAAAGAACTTGTGACACATGGACATGAACTAAAGGGGAGGAATGGGGGGTAGGGGGTGTGCAGAGTGGAGGGGAATGAAGGGGGAATGGGACAACTGTTATGGCATAATCAATAAAACATAAATTAAAAAGAGAGCTTACATTTGGACAAGAGAATGAGAATTCGCAAAGATCCAAATCACCCAAACTGAAAGCTAAGAGGGTTCTGCATATAGACTCAAAGGAAATAGAAGAAAAGGAACCCATGTTAGTGCTAGGTAGGGAAATAGGAGTCCACAGAAGCACATATGAAGAAGGCCTTGAAGTTTTATGTCACAGAAGCTCTGGCACGAGACACTGATATGTTTGGTGCAAACGAACCACTAAATAGAAGTCAAGGCCCTGATCAAGACAAACTGTACTGCTTCCTGAGAGACTCAGAACTTATCCATAGGGGCAGTAACATTTCAAGGTCGACATCCGTAAGCTGGAGGTGTTCACAATAAAATGGGCAAGATGGTGTTGGGAGTGTATGTGAGTCGGGGGAAGGTTGGAAGTCAACGAGATGCTCAGCTAGGAGAACTAGCAAGCAAGGTGTGCCGTGCCCATGTGCAGATTCAGTCCAGTCCATCCAGTCCAGTTCTGTAGAAGGAGGTTGGCATTTATTTTGCTCGTTTGTAGAAGGCAAAGAGGGGGACAAGAAATAGCGGTGATGAGCAAAAGAGGCTGGCTAACTAGAAGATGTTCCAGTGACCCGGTTGGTGCACACACAGAATAGGCTTTCTTGTGTGGGAGTGAGTTCTCCTTGGGTGGAGGCAATCAAGCAATGTTCGATGGCATAAAGAGGGGATGCTAGCAAGGAGATCCATGTGTGGATAAAATGGGAGAAGGTGACTTCTGTGGCTCAGTCTAAAAGCAAGATCCTTTGACACCATACTCTACTGTCCTCAAGATGATGCACGCTTTGGAATGTGATCCTGTGAAGGGGGAAGAGGGGAAATCAAGTTCATTTACATGGAGCAATAGATACCACTTAGGGACAATCCAAGGAGGCTTTTGCTTTCAATAAATTGGCCCCTAGTGAAACTCAGTCTTGGGAATGCCGTTTATAAGCATGTCCTGGGCTATTAATTTGTTAATCAAAGGGACCCAAAATATCCTAGCACTTAATTTATCCATGTTATTGACAGTATTTTTCCGTGGCTTCATTTGCTCGCAACCTTTTCGAAGATTCTTAGCATCACGTAAACAACACCTGAACATTTCCAAAAGGGCGCCCCGGCACTTTCAACTTCTTGGGGGTGAACATTTTCTAGCAATCTGTATGCTGCCGACAGGCTAGACTTTCCCTCTCTTTTCTGACTCAGGATAATTTCTAAATCAAATGATTTGCCAATCGGCACTGCAGACACATGCAGATGCTGGGGGTAAGGGCAGGGTGCCTTGAGGGTGGAGATGTTATACCTAACACTTTTCTAAGTTGCTGAGCTGTTGAGAGCACGCACTAACATCTCTCATTCATGCAACTGGTGTTCACTGAGGGCTGACCACAGGCAGGGGCTGCACGAGACAGGAGGCACAGAACCTGGAACCAGACGTGGCCTTGCCCTGGACTTTACCCAGATACATCAACAGACGGCTTAGTTTTCTGCGTGGCAACTGCTCCCTCAGGGGTCTGCTTACAGGGGCAAAGGAACGTGAAGAAGGCGCAGTGAATTCTTCCCAGGGAGGGAGGGGTGGATGACAGCTGGAGAGGGGAGATGCTGTTAGCATTAGACACGGCAAAGTGCACGGGAGAACGAGGTTAGCAGAAGGTCTTGAGTGACCTGACATCGACCAAGGGACACCAGAAAGGAACTCCGCCATGGGAGGCATAGCCGGGACTAGCTGTCTGGGCCCTCCCTCTCCTGGCCTCTGTCCACCAAGCGAGGCTGAATTTGTGTTGCTTCTTTTTCCATTAGGAAGAGGGGAAAACAGAATCCCGAGGACCCGTGTTCCAGGGCTGTTTTGTCGACAAAAAGGAGCACCAGGGAGGAGCGCTTTGGAAAGAGTTCGAGGTGGTAGGTTCAGGTTGGAAATCACAGATCCTGTCGCCGTGCAGCCGACAGAACGCTGCGTCTGTCTGCCTGCGTCTGTCCGTCTGCAGCATCACAACGGAGCACCCTCGGCGCTCCACAGTCCTGTCCAGTTCACTTCAGACCTTACCACCCCCTTATTTCGCTTCCTATGTGAGACCTGCTGCCGACAGCCCTGAGACCTGCCTGCGTCCCGAAGGGCTGAGATTAAAGGGCTCGGCCCCAAGGAACAGGGGAATCACGAACAATTCGGAGTCTGGATGCTTCTCTCAGGCAGTGGGAAAGGGATGCATCGTAGTGAGCCACCATTAATGATGGTGATTAAGGACAGGTCTTTGAAGTTCGAGTTATTTTTCACGAAGCCCTTTTAAATGAAAATAAGTCTCATTTCTGCCCAATCAGGAGCAGACTAATGGTCTGAAAAATTCAGAGAGAGAGAGAGAGAGAGAAAGTAATGATTTGGAGACTTTCTGCTTGGAAATAAACAAAAACCAAAAGAAGCAAAAAAAAAAAAGTCTGCAACAATCATTTAATTTAAATTAAATCCTTAAAATAAAAATGAGTTTTTNCTGCCCAATCAGGAGCAGACTAATGGTCTGAAAAATTCAGAGAGAGAGAGAGAGAGAAAGTAATGATTTGGAGACTTTCTGCTTGGAAATAAACAAAAACCAAAAGAAGCAAAAAAAAAAAAGTCTGCAACAATCATTTAATTTAAATTAAATCCTTAAAATAAAAATGAGTTTTTACCTAATTTGGAAATAGAGGGCAGACAAGAGTGAAACTTGACTTGCAGTTCGATTGCTGACAGTCTGCCCACTATCCGGGGCAAAAGAGAGTTCATTTTCCAGAAAGAGTTGTAAGAAGGTAGCTGAGAAATGACAGATGCTCTCCGTATCTGTCTATCGGCAGAGCAGAGAGAGGAACGCGATGTAGAGAAATAATAGGAGGCAAAGAGAAAAGTAGAAACACTGAAGGGGGGAAGACAAGAAAAGTCCATAAATGACTTTCTTGGCCACTCCCAAATGTCTACAATAGAATTTACACATGTGAAAACTGCGAAGGAAGCCCCGAGGTGAGATAAAACCCATTCGATCCCATTAGGCCAGAACAGAATCACGGAACACGGACAGAAGGCCAGCTATGCACACGAGTTGGGCGGAAACCTCCTGTTAAGTGGGAAGAGTCCGCCGAGTGATTTCCTGTATTTCAGCCGAAAATGCCAGCTTAAAGGAGGTGCACGGCTTTCCCCTTTCCTCTCTCAATTCAAAAGCCATTTATAAATGCATCCCGGTGATTCAGACCAAAAAAAATTACCCACCCCAATAACAGAACGGAGCTGCCTAGGAATCTGAACTTTGTTTACACAATTAGGAGCTACTCACGTGTACCTTCCGTAAATGACAAGGTTCCTGCAGCAAATTAACAAGAACAATTTTCCCATCTCAGGAGCTGTCAAGATGGGCCCTGTTGGCCAATTTATCTTACTCTAGCACATCGCTGGTGCTTGTCAATCAATATGGGAAACGTTTGGTGCTGATTGCCATTTTTCTTTCCACTTCCTCTCGCCTCTTGTACCAGGCAATTTCCTGCGAGTCAATCAAGGTCGAAGCCGACCTTGTTTAAATAAAACGCCGCTGAGCTCTTTTCACACTAACAATTTCAAAGACAGAATGAGCTGTATCTTTTACATTTACATTTATACTACCTGCCCCCCCAACACCGGTTCTCCTAAAATGCCACCCTTGAGTGATAAGTCATAACTAAAGCCACCTAGAGACTGAGAATGCGAAGTTGAAAAGCGACGAGGGAATGAATATTTCAGGTACATAGTCTCACTGTTAAAGACTCGCTCAGACAACGGAGATGGAGAAATGTTTCCCCTGAATGTCTCACCTGCCATGACTTAGCCCTAATGCGAGGCAGGACCACAGAGCACAAGCAATACCCCCCCAAATCATCAGAATGTGGGAGCTCAAAGGGAGCAATTTTACGTGTTGGCCCTGGAGATCAGCTCCTGTCGTCGAGCGTTTTAGGACATTTTGGTAAGAGTTCCCATTGTTACTGACTCAAGCATAAACCTTGATTATTATCTCTCTCACACACACACACACACACACACACACACACACACACGGGAGAAAAATGTGCAGGAGAGGAAGCAGCCAAGCCTATTGAAATTCTGGAAAACAATCCACGCACAGGTTTGTTTGCAAGACGTTTTTTTCCTGCAGCCCATCTCCACTCTTTACTTTTCTGAAGAGATCCAGCTCTGGTGCTTTATAACTCTGCAGCCCCACCGCCCCTGCAAATGTTAAGGCTGTGCATTGAAATGAGCCCTGGCTATGCGTGACTCTCGAAGAAAGAAATGTAGTTGGACAAACAGAGAATGGCCCCCAAAATAGCAACCTGCCGCTTCCCTGCCAAAGAAGTGCTATGCTCTCAAAACGATTAGTAGGAAATGAATGCTTTTAAATGTCTACTATGGATACTTAAGGCAGAGTTTGGTGTTTTTAAAGGTGTGATGGCCCTCGTTTCACCCCAAAACAAAGAAACAAGCCGAACAGCCTCAAATTCTCACAGCAAGAATGACGCGTGTCCGGTAGGCCAAATGCGGTTTCACTGGGCTTACCCGGGTTTTGGGTGAGCGCACGACTCATTTGTTTTGTCATTTGTCAGAAGTCACTACTGATGTCGTCACTCGTCTGACAGGTATGTATTGAGCATCTGTTGTGCATCCAACACCGCCAGGGACACAATGGTGGGCAAAACCAAAGGAGTCTTTTTGTCACAGCGCCCAGAGTCGTCAGGGCATTAGACCCTAAGGACGTCACCTCAGAAATCAAAGTGTTATTACATCCTGAGATGAGCGCTGCCCGGGAGGCCCGCATAGGTGGCCCAGAACAGGCCGGGGCATTAGGAATGCTCCCTGAGGATGTAAACCAGCTGGATCTGCACTGATCAGGGCTCCACGCCCAAGCCCAGTGCTGCTCCAAGTGTCCAGTCCATGAGCCCCGCTCAGTCAGTGCCCAGTGAGAGAAACACACAATTGCAGAGCCAGTGGAGAGGACCGCAGCTCGACATGGCCATGATGAAGCTCTCAGTCAGAAGGAGTGGGTCACTGGGTCTCAGACCAGTGTGGGCGAGGTCCCTACCCCATGGGGGCTCCCACGTGGTAGAAAATGCACACACACGGGTCACAGGCAGAAGGACCCTATTTAAGGGGCCCCTGAAGAAATGGAGGGCTCAAGCCTGTTGCCCACAGACAGGTGGAGCAGCTCTGACCTGAGGGCGTGACCGATGCCCTCCCCCTGTCTAAGGGTCAATAAGCCCCATGCTTGGCTTCACCTAGACCATGGCAGATGACAATGTGCCCCCCTTCTCGGTCTGAGATGCAATGGCTGTCCCCAGAGCTGCACGACTTTAAGCTACACTTGTGAGGCACTCTAAGATGGGAAGTGGATTTTGGTTGAAATAAGTGCGTGGTTCTTTTGGTTGCACAACACGTGCAGTAAAAGGAAGAACTGCCGAGGAGGATCCTCTCCTGAGGTCTGGGTTTAGGGTCCATTTCTCGTTCTGGAACTGGGGTCGTGGGTGTGTTCCATCTGTGGAAAAGTCACTGAACTGTACATTTACGATATGCAGACCTATATATATATATATATGCTGGATATAAAGATGCTTCCACAGAAAGTTTTAAAAAATGTTGTCACCAAAAAGGACAAAGAAAGGCAAAGAACCTTTCTGATTAAAGGAGACTGAGGACATGAACACCAAATGCAATGTGTGATGTAAACACTGGACTGGAAAAGAAGAGCTAGAAAGGGCATGATCAGGGCAGGTGATATTTAAAGATGGACTGAGGATTAGATAATACGAAACATCAATGCTACATTTGCGTTTTTGGTAACCTAATGTGGTAATGCAAGAGGAATGTCTCTGTTTTTAGGAAATATACACACTGAAGCGTTCAGGGGCAAGACAGCTTCAGGTGGGGGCCTCTCAGTCTTAACTGGTTCAGAATGAACAATGTGTGTGCCCAGGGGGCGGGGCTATAAAGCAAGACACAGATGGGGCAAGTGTGCACAGCTGATGAATCTGGTAACAAGCAAACGGCCCTTCTTCCCACACTTTCTGTAACTTGGAAACAGCACCAAAACATAAAGTTACAAGAGCAGAGACCACAGTGATAAAAGTTAACTATTCTTCAGATGAATGATAGCTGTACTAAGTGGTACATGGCCTCTCCAACAAACTCGGTGTTTGGCACTAAGAAAAGCCAGGTTGCAAGGCCTCTGCCTTCAGCATTCAGATTCCCCAGCACCATCGCCCCTCAGGGAGTCTGGGAAAGCCTGAAGGTTCCCAGGGCAGATGTGAGTTTCAGCCCAGTCTGACACAGTGTAGTACACCAAATATTCTTCTTTTTTTGACATTAATTTATTCGTGATCTTTCCTGCAGCACTGAGTGTCTTATCTCGAGGTGGTCCTTAATGGTGCATGATATATTTTACTGATGTTTCTTTCCCCTATTCTGGTGTTTTTCTTCCTCGTGATTATATTTGTGGTTATTCTCTGTCCCCTTGAACATGCTGTTCCCCTGCGAGACCAGGCACGGCTTGGAGGCTTAATGAGGCTGCTAGATTGTTTCCTGATTTATCAGGTTCTCTGTTAACATGGGGTAGGGAGAGGGCGGAGAGTAGAAGATGCCCCAGGATGAACTGAACAAACATCAGTTTGTATCAAGTTCATTGTTACATGTGAACTTGTCAAAGAGCAATAAGCAGTTCTAGCAGAAAACGCATACCTCCTTCCTCAATCCCTCCCATCGTTTCTTGTAATCTTTTTACCAGGGTCATGATTAGATCCATGTGTCGTGTTATACAGTCAAATTCCAAAGCTGTTTGTTAGCTTCGCCCACAAGTCAGAGTCCAAAAGGCGCTCTTTCTGCTCCGAACTCTCTGTGGAAGTTACACTTTTCTCTGCCATCAGCCTCTGAGACGGAAACACTCACCTGTTATCATTCCTTTTAGCACTCCTGTGTGGGCGGGGTATCTGTGGAACTAACCTTAAATAAGGGCATCTTGTGAGCTAAGCACTTCCAGTTTTTCCAACTTTGGAAGAATTTCCTGTCACTTTGTAACAAGCATTCTTTCTATAAAAGAAACGACAAACCTCGCCTGCGCTCGTCGCTAATATAGGGAGTATTTTCAATGCAGGTGGACATGGGGCTGTCAGAGGGACACGACACATTCTTTATATTTTGGTATCAACTGTTTAAACAAACACGTGTTCATACACATGTGTCCATACTGCCTCTCGTTTCTGAACTGAAAGTCAGGTTACAAAAAAAAATCCATACCGCGTGTCCTATCTAACCTCATCATTTTTCTTTCCTAAAAGCCACTGTGCCTTGGTTTTCGATGCTAACAAATGGTATATGACAGGTTCACCGATTTACTGTTCCGCACCCTCTTTAATTACGGATGTACGAAGGAAAATTTCACTGAGGAAAACAATAAATCACCAGTGAAATTATTTGTTAGTTGAATGAGCTGAATAAACAGTTGGCTTCAGGGCAAAGATTCATCTGGCATCTTTGAAGTCGTTGCATATATTTTTCTTTCTATTTCCACACGAAAGCAGGACTAGGCCTGTCAGTCAGCTGGGACTGCAGAAGTCACTGAGACGTGGGGGAATCCTAGAAGCCCCAGACCCCCAGCTGTCCTGAGTGTAGAATGAGAAGATGTTTGCCGAGCTTTACTAATAGTCATTCAAGTAACACATATTATCATTATGCTATAAATAGTAATGACCATATGCTATCATTAGGCTAGTAACACATATTATCATTATGCTATAAATAGTAATGACCGGACGCAGAAACCTGTAGTGAGTATGCACCGAATACGTACTTCATTGCACCTCATTCTAACAGCAACACCCGCTTCCTACACTCACAGCATGGGTAGCAGTATCTTCACACGAGAAAGTGGCCAACCCAGAATTCAAACCAGCTTCCGATCCAACATCTTAAACTCTCAGCCATTGAGGGTCCATCAATTTCCTCCAAGGAAACCACCCTTCAAGTAGTCCTCATGCATTATTGAAGCCCAAGTTGGGGGCAATAAACTTGCTTCCCAATGTTACCTTAAACCTACACAATGTTCTTTGTCTCTGTCTAGGTGAAGAAGAAAGCGGACTTTCGCCCTGGCTGCTGTGGCTCACTGGGTTGGGCGTTGTCCCCAAAACCCCAAGGCTGCAGGTATAATTCCTGGTCAGGGCACATGCCTAGGTTGCAGGTTCACTCTCCAGGCAGCATGCATAGGAGAGGCAACTGTTCCATGTGTCTCTTTCACATCCATGTTTCTCTCCCTTTCTTTCCCCCTCCCTTCCCCTATCTCTAAAATCAATAAGCACACTCTTGGGTGAGGATAGAAACAAAAGAAAGAAAGCCAACTTTCTGGTGTCCCCCCCCTGAGAAAACCAAGTTTGAAACAAAGTGTGCCAAGAACGGGCTGAGATAGGAAATCACAGAAACAAGTGCTGTCCCTGCAGTTTGCTGGGAGAGGTGAGAGGAAGAAGATTGTCAGTTTCGCCCGGAAAGCCCGGGATGTGTCAGGAATGAAAACTAACTGTTGCTGTATTTGTAATAACTGTTTCCCTCAGAGTCCCAAGCAGACGTTGAGTGCCGGGAGCGTCCATGGAGGAATTAAGTTAGTGCCTTTCCTTGATGTCCCCGTCGAACTTGTCCGAAACGTTATGAAGAATCGTGGCCACTTTGAACCCACTCGTATGCATCCTACTGATCGTTTTCAAGCTAGGACGAAACGCCTCAGCCTCGGACTGCCTCCCACAACAGCAAATTGGCTGCCTGCGGTGATTCCCATAAACATCTCAGCTGGGAGCTTTGTCCGAGGGCACTTAAACGGACCCTGGAGCTCCCGATGTTGGAAACAGATTTCCAGTCCAATCCTCAGATGCTCATATTGGAATCACCGACCACTGCTCTCGCTCCTCTTGTATCATTAAGCTTCGGATTGCTCATCAGCGTTATCAGTCAGACCTTGCCTTATGTCCGATACTGCAAACTTGTACTAAGAGAGCTGCTTGTGGCTTAGTATTTCGGACTAGTAACTCCAGTCTCTGTTTCTTACGGGCACTTCCTATTTACCTCAGTACGAAGTCAGGTGCAGGTCCCCAGAGGGTTTTCAGGGACTTTTTGAGAGGAATAAAGGGATGGAGGGGCCCTGGGGCAGGTCTGTTTGTGGTTTCACATGTTGCTCTGAGACGTGAGTGGCCCCGGCTCACCCGAGCAAGTGTGCAAGAGCGTGACGGGATGGCGGCAGAGAAAACCAAGATCCCCGCCCCCCCCCCCCCCCCCCCCCCCCCNGGTAGCACCAGAAGTAGGGGCATGTTCATTGCCGAAGTCTGTGGTTTGGGGAACCCACTGGCTTGTGGCTTTGAGGCAGAGCTATCTCCAGAGGTTAAAAAAAAAAAGCAGCAGCAGCAGCATAAGGAATTACAAATCTTGACTGTGTCAATAAGAAAAGTGGCCGGGGTCGGGGTAAACGTGGAATTTACAAACACACAACCACACCCATTAATAATTAGATGGAAACATGATTTCACCATTGCTCAAAGAAGTTCAACTTTAAAGAATGACAGAATGCTGTTTTTTTGAAGTTAGCTACTGGGCCAATATTTTAATAAATGTTAATATCGAATGCGGGGGAAGTATGAAAAATTCAGCACTCTCACACACTGGTGAGGGAGTGTATATTGAAATACAACCTTTTTTGGAGGGTGATTCAACAGTATGTTCATACCCTTGGATCAGTCAACTGCTAGGGCATTTTTTTGAGGTTATTACCACAAATGCACAGAAAATATGCAAGGTGGCTCACTCTGTCACAGTGAGGACTGAGAAACTAATGTCCAACAGGTGTGGAATACTTAACCGGCCAATGGTGAGTCCATACTTTGAACCACTTATGGTCTTTACAAATAATATTTAGAAGAATATTAAATCGTGTGAAAAATATATTATAAACACTATGTGTACTTACATGAAAATATACCACTTGCTATTAGTAGGATTATAGTTAATTTTCTTTATATTTTTCTCTCTGTCCTTTCCCAAATTTAACTTAAAAAAATAAACATAAGATGCCTTTATAAATGACACGTGTCATTATACATACGCTATGATACAAATGCATCTTTACTGAGATTCCTGCCACTCTCCGATGTCACCAAGTCAACTTTACCACAAACCTACAGGGAGGGGACACAGGAAGACATGCTCATCTCTTCTTCTGGAATATTCCCCCTCACCATAGATAAGGCGTTGTGACGCAAGACCTGGTTAACATTGTGACAAGTGTGACATGCCTCCTATTTCTTTCTTTCTTTCTTTCTGGTGAGGTGGCTTCAAAACCAAATGGGCAACTCAGAGATGTGGAAATCTGAAGACATGATGTCCCAGGGACGGGTGCGTCCTGAGAAAGATGCCACACCTGCCACAGAGGTGGCCACCTCAGTGTGACATCCACAAATGCCTGTTTGTGTCCCCAACGACCAGGTTTCCAGTGGAAGTTCTCTGGGGGGTGAGGCCTGGCTTGAAACCCTTCAGTGAAGAGGATTGTTTGTTAAACTCCATCAGACAATTATGAAGGGCAATTAAAAATTCAAATTATGTTAATAGGCCAGAGAAAAATGACTGTTTGCAGAAATCAGTGGCAATTACCAGACATAATGGTTCTCAATTAGGCTGGAGGGGATTTTCAGTCATTCATAATTCACTATCTTAAATGTATCATAAAAAAGTAATTGTCACTTGTTAATAAAAGTTACTTAAAAGCAATGTAACTATCTCGAGTGGAAAGTCACTCTCATCAGTTTTTTCAAAGGTCTATACTTTAAAAAAGGAGCGCGTGCACGCTGCTTCAAAATAAAATCAAACAATGTGAAGGTGCTTAAAATAAAAAAATACAGCTCTTTCCAGCCCTGTCTACCTTGCGCTTCCCAGGGCCAACCACTGTTTTATCTATTCAGTGAGTATCCTGCCTTCCAACCACTTCCCTGCTCCCGTGCAAAAAAGCAGAGAGGGTGGGGGACACTGTACAAGGAATATGTTGTGTTGATAACATTAGTCAATTAAAGGTGAAAACATAAAAACATTATCTAGCTGCTTCTGCCATGTTTATTTTTCTCCCGAGGTTTTGGTTCATTTATATTCATAGGCGGCTCCCATGACCCCTAGGAATATAGTCGGTGTTCAGACATGTGCTTGGGATTCTATTCTCAGGCAATCCAGTTTGCTGTTTCAACTGCCTAGCACATGGGACGTGATTCAAGGACTCTGCCCAGTTGGTTTTGAGCTTTATTTCTGGTGCTTTAGGGAGGACCAAAAAAAAGGACTAAAAGAAGGAAGGAGAAGGGGGTAGGGAAAGGACAATAGGTAACTCTTCAATAAGTAAAAGATGGAGAAATGGGCTTTTCTCTTGCTGAGTCCCCAAGTGATAAAGGCTTTTGTCTTCTGTGATAGACGCTGCTCAAAGAACGGCAGCTGCATTCTCTATTTTCTTATTCAGTCAGGAGAACTTTGCTGCAAGGGGAAGCCTTACATCGCCTGTCTGCGTCCAATGGAAAGACCGAGGCCGGAATCAGAACGAGGGGTCCCTGACCCTGTGCCACAGTAGGCTCCTTCTGGTGAGTCACGGTTCAGCAGTGCTTTCAGAAACTTCTCTAAAAGGAATCTCTAGGCAACTCTGAGCCCAAACTTCGAGACAACACAGGACCTCTTTCCGTTTTCACCGTCACCCTAAGAAGTGGGCACCCTTATGTTCTTCAGGTTCAGATAAAGGAACCCAGATTCTTCCCCATCCAAAGTCTACATACATTGTCCTCCAGAGGCAGGGTCTCTGTTAAAGTCATACAGACACGCACAAATGCGAGAAGCCAGAGTTTAGGACACCTCGACTTGGTTCCGTTTTGTTTTTTCCTTTCTTTCATAGAAAGGAGCCTTGCTGCTACACTGACCAATAAGCCACCTTGGGGACATTTAAGGCCATGAAGTCAGCTCTGCATACAAAAACGATCCCGATTTTGAACAGTTTTCCAAAGTGTTTGGAGCAGCGAAGATGGTATGAGCTTGACTTGAGCCGGTGACCATGAAAGCAAGTGCCTGCAGTCTGCCCTGTACTGAACCTGTGTCTTAAAAGTGGGTGCCCCTCTAGTGGGTGCTCCTCTTGTGGGAGCAGAAAACGTTCCATTTGAAGAGAGCTTTTGGGACATACATTGTGTAATCAGACCCACACATTGCTGGCCTTTGTCTGTCACTCACATCTCAGGGCCAAGTTCACCTTCTCAGTAATGTTGGCATTCCCAGTCCCTCTAGCGTAGAGTATAGTGGGGTGGGCGGGGCAGGGGAGAGCAACGGGGGTGTGGGGAAATTGGGATAGTTGTAATGGAACAATAAAAATAAATAAATAAAATAAAAACAGAGGATATAAAGTATCAATACCTGTTGCTCTCTGTCACTCCTTCCCCTCCCGCCCTGACATCATTTCACGTGTTCCAAGTGTTACTCATTCTCTGTCTCTCTTTTTATTGGTTTACTTATTTCTGTCTGTGCCCGTCTATTGAATTTGAACTCTGTGAAATCAAGGTCCTTCTGATATGCACTGTATCTCCTTATCAAACCCAGTGCCTGGCAGATATTTGTGGATGAACGAATACATGTTTGTAAACTCAAGCATCTTTTTTCATGAATAATCCAGGTTAAGGGCTTCTAGGAAGGGGACTTTCATTTGGAAGAGTCCTAGGTAGGAGATTATAGCAATTAGGTCATAAGTAGGGTATCACCTGGAGGTGGTTGTCATGGAGACAGAACACCTGAGAAGACTGACAAAGCTCCAGAAGGGAAGGGGAAACAGTGAGGCTTCTGTACTCTGCCCCCTATCTAGGCTGACAAGAGATCTCAGCATCTCCAAGTGGCAAAGAGGGTCAGCATTTCTTTGGTTGGTGACAGAGAGGCTGGCCCACGAGGATGGTACATTTTCCATGGGACTGTGGTCCTGTTCTCTGGCGTAAAGTGTTTTTCTTTTCATTAGTAATGTTTCACACGGCCAGTGGAGGGTTGCTGACCAGGTCGAGACCATGGTAAGGTTTGGGTCAGTCAAGCCAGACGAGATGAGCCTTGGAGGTGCCATGTGACTTTCTCCCCTGGAATGCGCAGTGGGATGGGGTCTGCCCACCAACACTCCACGCTCTAGACGGAGCTACGTCCGCACTCCGTGCGTGTTTGTTTTCCTTCTGACCTGGAAGACTGGAGGAGGTTCCCCCCACCAAAGGACACTGCTTCTGGGTGGTCTCCAGTCCTTCAAAAGTTTGATGCTATCATTTATCTGAACTGTTCTGCCTTTCCTTGTCTACATGCTCTGCACCTGACGTTCAAGGTAAACACNTCCAAAGTGTTTGGAGCAGCGTAGATGGTATGAGCTTGACTTGAGCCGGTGACCAGGAAAGCAAGTGCCTGCAGTCTGCCCTGTACTGAACCTGTGCCTTAAAAGTGGATGCCCCTCTAGTGGGTGCTCCTCTTGTGGGAGCAGAAAACGTTCCATTTGAAGAGAGCTTTTAGGACACACATTGTGTAATCAGACCCACACATTGCTGGCCTCTCTCTGTCACTCACATCTCAGAGCCAAGTTCACCTTCTCAGTAATGTCGGCATTCCCAGTCCCTCTAGCGCAGAGTATAGTGGGGTAGGCGGGGCAGGGGAGAGCAATGGGGGTGTGGGGAAATTGGGATAGTCGTAATGGAACAATAAAAATAAATAAATAAAATAAAAACAGAGGATATAAAGTATCAATACCTGTTGCTCTCTGTCACTCCTTCCCCTTCCGCCCCGACATCATTTCACGTGTTCCAAGTGTTACTCATTCTCTCTCTCTCTTTTTATTGGTTTACTTATTTCTCTCTGTCCCCGTCTATTGAATTTGAACTCCGTGAAATCAAGGTCCTTCTGATATGCACTGTATCTCCTTACCAAACCCAGTGCTTGGCAGATGGACATATTTGTGGATGAACGAATACATGTTTGTAAACTCAAGCATCTTTTTTCATGAACGATCCAGGTTAAGGGCTTCTAGGAAGGGGACTTTCATTTGGAAGAGTCCTAGGTAGGAGATTATAGCAATTAGGTCATAAGTAGGGTATCACCTGGAGGTGGTTGTCATGGAGACAGAACACCTGAGAAGACTGACAAAGCTCCAGAAGGGAAGGGGAAACAGTGAGGCTTCTGTACTCTGCCCCCTATCTAGGCTGACAAGAGATCTCAGCATCTCCAAGTGGCAAAGAGGGTCAGCATTTCTTTGGTTGGTGACAGAGAGGCTGGCCCACGAGGATGGTACATTTTCCATGGGACTGTGGTCCTGTTCTCTGGCGTAAAGTGTTTTTCTTTTCATTAGTAATGTTTCACACGGCCAGTGGAGGGTTGCTGACCAGGTCGAGACCATGGTAAGGTTTGGGTCAGTCAAGCCAGACGAGATGAGCCTTGGAGGTGCCATGTGACTTTCTCCCCTGGAATGCGCAGTGGGATGGGGTCTGCCCACCAACACTCCACGCTCTAGACGGAGCTACGTCCGCACTCCGTGCGTGTTTGTTTTCCTTCTGACCTGGAAGACTGGAGGAGGTTCCCCCCACCAAAGGACACTGCTTCTGGGTGGTCTCCAGTCCTTCAAAAGTTTGATGCTATCATTTATCTGAACTGTTCTGCCTTTCCTTGTCTACATGCTCTGCACCTGACGTTCAAGGTAAACACGATTCATTCCGTTTTTGTATTTTAAAAAGAATATTTGTGGACTAATTTAAAAATGAAATGTTTGCAATGAATCACTGTTAACATTAGTAATACTAGCAATTACGTATGATAAAAGTGATAAATGCCTAGTGAAAAATTCAAGTAATAAGAAATAGGTAACACGAAGAGGAAAAACGCAGTGTTTCTCATGACCAACCCTCTTGCTGCATCTCCCTTCCTTCCCCTGGTAAAGCCACCCTCCGGATGTAACCGCTCAGAATGATTTGCTCTGTGCCCAGTGCCATGCACGGAAAAGCTTAACGTTTGGGTCTCTGAGAGAAAGGAGCTCAGATTTGTAGCATTCCCTGAAGTCTGTGGAGTAAACAGCCTCCCCATGTACAATTTCGAGCAATTTTAAATCGAGACTATGATGGGACTGGGAAGGGCGTGGCACAACCCGCTTACAAAACCATGCAAACTGGCTCTAGCACACCCTGTGTGCCCCTTCCAAATTATCTCTATTTTCTTTTCCTTCCTTCCCTCCCACCCCCCCCGTCCACCTTCCTTCTTTTCCGGCCTTGCAAATGTACTCATATGTAAACAGACATACCCAAGTCAGAATCTTACAAAAACACGGAGCGTTTGGGCCTGTGACTTCCTGTTTTTCACATGGTATGCTGTAGCTCTGTGTTTCAAAGACTTCTCCATGTTCCTCGTGACTTGAAACACTCCATGCTAGCTCAACAGCCACTCTGAGAACCACTCAGTCCCCACAGCTGTGCCTGCGTGTGTGCCAGTGCCCCTGCCTGGGCTGCTCTCAGGCGATTGTAAAGGGGAGCAATTCATCACTGGACAGCGAGTTCTGCTCAGGTGGTTTGCTGTCCTGACCTCATTAAAGGCATGTAATCCTCGCCGTGCTGTAAATCTATGCCTCTAAATACTCTCCTCTTTAATTTTTTAATACTGCGCACATAAAGGGAAAGGTTAAAGCCAATTAAAAGAGATACAAATACCATTATTACTGCCCCGACAAATGGTTAGTATATTGGATTTGGTGGTTTCAGTTGACAAAGCCATTATTTTTGTTCCTGGATGAATTAGGCACCGAGCTGTTTATTGACCTGCCTCATCTCTGAGATGCTAAATGTACATCTGTATATGGACCAAATATATGTATATTTGGGGTCCATTCTCTCCCTACACAATTGGCATCGCTCCTACATAAAAACTGCGGGCAATGTGAGGTGTGAGCGCCAACAGGAGCTGCTCAGCCGCATGAGGAGGCCCGCCCTCGGACAGCGCCAGCAATGGTCCGAGACGGGGAGAGCCACTCCACTCATTCTTATGCAGCGAACAGTTGTTACTGTCGCTGTTGTTGTTTCCGCCTCCCATTAAGGCTATTACACGATCCTGGCAGACGCTTAAAAGCATTTAGCGCTGAAAGAACTGTTGGGAAAATTGCTGCGGAAGGATTGACACACGATGATCTTTCTGTCCATGAGGTTCTGATTTCTCATGCAAAGTGGACCCCATGAGTACAGGAAAAGAATAGAATTGTTAACGGGGGGGGGGGGGGGGGGGGGGGGTATTTCGTTTTGACAAGANGTGGGGGGGGGGGGCTTGGTATTGCTTTGTGACACGAGTTCACCTTTTCTGTTGCCTTTAGTCAAACGCCTGACTCTGTTTAGGAAAAGACCGCCGCGCTGTCGCCGTTTTTGGCTTTTCTGCCTGCCTCACACTCTCCTCCAGGAGTGTCACGCTGGGCCCCTAGGACCTGAGATGACCTGAGCGGATGCGGGGTGGGTCTGAAATCTGATGGCCTTGTTCAGGTCGCTGTGCAGAGTGTGGGAAACAGTGCTGACCTCAGTAACTGTGGAGTGAGCTCATAGCCACCGACTCACATCCATAAGAATTCCCACAAGCCGTAATTCACATTCGTGGCCTGTCATTCTTCTTCGCATCCTGCCATTCTTACCTATGAAAGCTCAAAGTGAAGTACTTAAAAAAAAAAAAAGCTTACAGAACACTCCAGAGCTACGCTTTCAAAGGAGAGAACAGAAGCACATGTACTCAGAGGGAGACTCACACCATAGAGCAACACAGAAAGAGGATAAAATGAAGTATTTTAAAATGAAGGCGATGAACTCTGGCTGGTGTGGCTCAGTGGACGGAGTGCCGGCCTGTGAACCAAAGGGTGGTCGGTTCGAATCCCAGTCAGCGCACATGCCTGGGCTGTGGGCCAGGCCCCAGTAGGGGGCGCATGAGAGGCAACCACACATTGATGTTTCTCTACCTCCCTTTCTCCCTCCCTTCCCCTCTCTCTAAAAATAAATCCGAAATAAATAAATAAATAAAACGAAGACGATGGAAACCCAGAAACACGAGTGTTTTCTGCATGCTCTTGCATCTGAAAGGCTACAATAGTGGTTCTCTCAGTGTGTTTCCTAAACCAGCAGCATCACCATTACTGGGAACTGGTGTGACGTGCAGATTTGGGGACCCGTTTCAAACACACTGAATTAGAACTGGGGGTGGGGCCTGTCGATCTGTCTTAACAAACTCTCTGGGGGATTCTGAGGTTCGCTCAAAGGTAGGAACCCCTGTGTCACGGGACAGAGTTTTTGAAGCTGCTTTTCTAAGTCATTCTTGAGTCAATCCCAGACTTCTGAACATGCGCGGACTCCTTGCTCCTTGGTCTGCTCATCGTACCACACAGCACGACACGCCCTGCTCCCCTCCTAGACTGGAAGCCCCCGGAAGCCGGAGGCGGCATCTGATTCACTTGTGCATCCTTAGTGCCCAGGATACTAGTGACAAGACAGAATGGCTAAATAAAGTCTGATGAGTAAAACATAAAAGCATTTAGAAGTACACAGAGCCATTTAAGCTACTAGTTTTGAGTTGATAAATCCAATCCACACTTAAGTAAAAATAACTTTTGCTTCCTTTAACAGTGAAAGACAAACAAAATGGTCAAAGGAACATCCTCAAACAGCTTCTAATGGGTACACTGTTTATTTTCTGGAGGAAAACAAACCATCGGACACACCTGATACTAACAGCCTTTTACAAAGTGTGCGGACAGTCCAGTCGGGTCTAAATATTCCAAGAGGATTTCGCATTCGGACAGGACCCATCTGCCCATTTGAGAACAGACCTGCTCCAGCTGAAAGTGGTCTGAATACCGTCTGTCTGCGATAAAACCTCAAGAACTCACAGCTTCCGCCCCGCACCCGGCTGTGTCAGATGGCAGTCCTTGGAGAGAGAATGTATCCTGAACCATTCCTGTCGTCTCTCCACGAGAACCTCAAAGGCCTGGAGCACACAGTCCCTAGTCCTTTGTGGTCCCCACCTTCCCAACACTAGGAAGGTGTCCTGCTTAGCCTTTGTTTTCTACCATGGGCTTGACCAAGGCCTTCCCCAAGCCAGGAAGACCTCCTTCCTTCACACGAACAGTCTCTGTTGGTCTCTGGGGGGCTGTGACATCAGATCACCTGGGTTCTCATCCGGCCCCTGAAACTTTCTGGCTTCTTTAGCTTTTCTGAGCTTCAGTTTCCTCATTTTTTTTTTAGCATTTCTTAAAGATTTTATTTATTTATATTTAGAGGGGAAGGGAAGGAGAGAAGGAGAGAAGTATCAATGTACGGTTGTCTCTCGTGAGTCCCCTGCTGGGAACTGGCCTGCCACCCAGGCATGTGCCCTGACTGGGAATCGAACCGCGATCGTGTGGTTCCCAGGCCCCCGCTCAATCCACTGAGCGATGCCAGCCAGGGCAGTTTCCTCATTTTTAATTTGGAAGTAATTCTGATACTTGAGAATTAAGTTAAAAAATATATATATATACCTACACACAAAGTTGACCCTTGAACAAGATGGGGGTTGGGGCGCCAACCACCCTGTAGCTGGAAGTCGGTATATAACTTTTGACTATGCAAACCCTTCCTGACTATTAGCCTACTAACACTATTAGCCTACTGTTGGCCAGAAACCTCACTAATAAAATAAACAGTTGATTAGCACACATTGTCTAATATATATATATATATATATATTCCTACAATATATAAGTATTATAGGAATTCCTACAATACTTATGTAAGTATTGTAGGAATATATACTAGATTTCTACAATAAAATAAGCCAGAAAAAGAAAATCATAAGGAAGAGAAAAATAGATGTATCATACTTATTTTTTAAAAACCCACATGTAAGTGGACCTGAGCAGTTCAAACCTGCTGTTCAAGCATCCACAGTGTATGTGTGTATCATATACAGAAAATTAAAAGAAAATACAATTAGCCAGGTGTCTACCACATAGTAGGAGTTTGACACATAGTAGCTATGGTAATCACTATTATTATGGGCAATGCTTAACTGGGACTCCACGGGTCCCTAGGGAATCCCAAAGGGTCAAAGGAGTGTCCACAACATCCCTGAATAATCTGAGAAAGGTTTCCCATTTGAACATATTCCTTTCCTCTGGGCACACAGGTCCAGACTTCCACATTATCCCCGGCCCCTACATTATAAAGAACCATGATTCTGGCACTTTGCGCACTCACACTGTGTCCTGGAGAGGCTGGAGACGACCAACCAGCCGGGGCGGCCCCTTCAGGGCCCAGTGTCTCCCTCTAGGCCCCATGCGGACCTCCTGGGGCCTCTGTTTGTAATTCCACACCAAGTGTGTTTATTTTTCTTCTCCCACCTCATGCCAGGAAATAACATCTCAAATGCATGCCAGCAGGAGGACAGGCAGACTGTTAATTTTCACCTCAAACACTCCCAAGATTTAAGAAAGCAGGAGTGCTTCCAACTACCACGCCCAAGCACAACACTCCTCCGAACAGTGATGTCCGGGGGGAATGCTCTGCTGTTTCTGAGGGCTCCTCCTGCTGCTGCTGTCAGCCTAGGCCAGTGGCAGCAACAACACTAAGCTGCTGGGCAGGAGCTCGAGGTTTGCTCTGGAGCTCTGTCCTAACCGGAACTCTGTCCTAACCGGCTCCCTGTCCTGAGCCAGTGCCTCATCTCCCGGGTTCTCTGGCTCCTTACCTGCCAGACAGGAGTCAGACCCTCACGATCCCCAACCTGCTACGCGCCAGGACCCAGATGTAATATAGAAATGGTGATACGAGGCTGTCATTTTTAATCGATCCACTAAGAAAATATTTAATCACAAAAAGAAAGTTGCCTTCGCTTTATGAAAATCTGACAAAGATATAGTATGAATACATACATTTTTTTTTCATCTACAGAAAAGACAGGTAGATGAAAGGTATCATTTTATTCTGGCTACAGACAGCAAATGGTGAACGGATCCATTAAACAAATACTGCTTCAGCATTTATGAAATGTCAGTTCCTTTAATAGTTGGGATACAGTACCACATGAAAATAGCTGCTGCTGTCCCGGACACGACAGTGGCAGGGAAGGGAAATGTCAGTGGAAAACACACGCATGGATACATACAGTCATTTTAAACTGCACTCCTGTGTGTGCGCTGCAGGGGACAGGCTGGATCCCGTGAGAGAAATGGTGGCGGGGGCTGACTTCCGATAAAGGGGGCAGGGACGGCATCTGAGCTGAGACAGGGGGATGGTAGTAGCGGATCCTGCAAAGGGGCATCCTAGCCCAGGTGAACAGAAGACCTCAAATCAGGTGGACCGTGGGGAACGTACTTCCCTCCTCTATGACCCGCTTCTCTGCTTGTAAAATGGGGATGACTATGGACTTAGGATGCAATGAGCCAATAACTAAAATTTGCTTAGGACAAAGCCTGGCAATGGGCTAATGAACTGTCGCAAAATCAGGGTCATGCAGGGGGAAAGCATGAGCTAAGGCCCTGCGGTGGGAAAGAGCTGGGTGTGTTTGAGAAGCTGGAGGGAGAGTGTGGCTCTAGGGTGGAGCGTGAGTGGACAGGTAGAGGAAACAGAAGCTCCAGAAGTGGTCGGTCGAGGCGGGGGTTGCTGAACCGCATGCCAAGTTCAGTGGGGACAGAGTGGATAGTTTTACGGAAGTTCATTGCCCAGAGGTTAGAAAATCATTGTCTCTGATTTACCTCTTGTATAGTCCTCTCAGTTAACGATTCTATGAAGGAACTCCTCAAAGGGAACAGTTTCTTTAGGTAATAAGTTTTAAATAAAGAACCACTGTTTCATTCATGCTCATTAAACTGTTTTTCCCTCTACCAAGACCTCTGCAATAATAAATATAATTATATCTATCTTTAATGACTTCGGTTCCTTATTCTTCAGGTGCTAGAATACTGTATGTATTAACATATTTTAAGCCCTTTAAAAAGACTGCATTAATTCCTATGATAATTTAGGACCCATAATACATTCTCTGTTCTGAATAGATGTTAATCACCACAGAATGACTGATTTGCCCGTTATGAGCTAAGCCATGATCTAACTAGGAGCTAGTCACTTTTTAATTCAATATTGCCGCTCTAACTGTTGACTACGATTTAGTTGTAATAATTGCCCTTTGTGTCCCTACCAGCACCACCTCCAGAGGACTCAAGCCAAGAGCGAAAAGTTGGGTTCTCTGCCCCCGAGAATGAATGGGATGATCCCAAGTGTGTGTGTTTCCAGTAACATAATGCCAGGTCTTTCGAACTGCTTCCTGGTGGGTCAGCCGTCTGGCCAAAATAGCCATCGGGAGGAGGGCCACCGAGGAGAGGCAGGCACACTAACCCCCACGCCTGCCTGGAGGAAGGTGGCGGGGCTGCCGTCTTCTGTCTTGAAGGTGGAGGAGGGTCCACCTCCATGCGGTGGTGGGAGGTGAGCCCTGATCTGTACCAGGGTCCTGGTGCCCCACCAACTTAAATGGAAATTAGTTCAGTAAAAGGAAGGAACAGCCTATCATGGAGTCTGGATCAACACGGAAGGATGAAACTGAGCCTAGACAAAGAAACTCATTGCTCGGGCCGGGTTCTGAGACACCTGCCTTCCTCCACAGGCAGTGTCTCACCCAGTCACATAGCCGGCCGATCGGGGAGGCGCCAGGATGGTCCCCCGTCCACCTAGTGCGCAGAGAACTCAAGGACAGTAGCCACGTATCTGCAGTTTTGCCTTCCACACTTGCAGTTACCCGCTAAAGGGTAAATGGAAAATCCCAGGAGTAAACAATTTGTGAGTTTTTAAATTGTGTGCTGTTCTGAGCACCATGATGAAATCTTGTGCCCCCCTGAATCATCCCTCGGGCCATCGTGTCCACCCTCTATATGCGTTCCCTGCCCGTTTGTCACTTCGTCGCCATCGGGGTTATCAGATGAGGTGTGCTGGTGTCCAAGCCCCCCTTGTACAGCCTGACACTGCGTCACAGGCGGACGCCATGCACCTCACTCCGTCTCGTCATCTCACATCATTATGACAAGGGCAAGTACAGTCCATGAAGGTATTGTCCGAAACATAGTGTACACACACAGGGCTCAGTATTACGCACGGTTTCAGGCATCCACAGTGGCGGGGGGGGGTGCTCAGAACACAACCACCACAGATAAGGAGCATCTATCGTCACCCAGGGTGACACAGTTAGTAACCAGCAAAGCACCAGCGCCTGACAATACAGCCCTTTGACAATACGGCCTTTATAATCAATCAGTCAGTCAATCATGTGGGAAAGACATGGAAAAGCAAGATGAGGTACATAATACAGTATTATGTGTCAGACAACCTTTTAAGACAAAATCATGACTTTTCCCTTCTTGGGGGTTTGGAGTTCGCTGACGGGAAATGTTATTACTCTGTCTGTGGAGGAGAGACACCCCTGAACCACTGTCTTCATCTTGGGCAGTCTCCCTGGAGAGTGACCAAGGCGAAGCCCCGTGCAGACGGGCTTCTGTCCACCAGGGTCCTGATGAGGCTTTGGGGTCAGAAGCGGAGTGGGCTGAGGTGTGCACAAACACAACGGGAGGGGCCCCTGACTTTCTGGTAGAGAGAGACACCCAGAGAGACACAGAGACACAGAGACACACACACAGAGACACAGACACAGAGAGACACACACAGAGAGGGCGCCCCAAGTGGACAGATCTTCCGTGACTTTGCTTCTCTAAGTCACAAGGACTGTTCAAGAAGTTGGGCGTCAAACACTTCATCTAAAAATTCTCTATTGCTGGCACGTGAAACTTTTCCTTCCAAACTTTCAGCAAACGATGCTCCTCACAGAGGATGCTTTTGCTTGTCTGTGTGATTTGTTTGTCTCACTCTCGCGGAGGAAAAGGGCCAAGCGACATGTGGGTGTCAGGGCGGAGAGAAGAACAGGCACAGGGCTGCACAGTGAGACCCTCAGCCCTCGGGGCTGCGGGAGCGGCGAGCATGAACCAGGAGCCCCGTGGATTACTGGCGTCCCGGCCGGTTTGTGGACCTGGGGTCTGACCATGTTGGCCACTGGGCATATTGATCGTCCTTACCATTATTCCCACAGAGTGCATGAGTACTGCCATCCACTCTCCAGACAGAGAAAGTAGGGCACAGAAAGCTCAGTCACTTTCCCTAATGCGAAATGCCCAGCACTCTGACCCCAGAGCAGCTAGGCAGCCAGGGCCCCACCCCAGGTTTCCTGTCCCCAGGGGGGCACATACCCTCCCCGCCCCCCGACAGCCCCAACAATTTGGGAGGACAGAGCCAAGGGAAGATGGGTGGGACCCTTCTTCAGTGTTGAACCTGCACTTCTGACTCTGCTTCCTGAAGCTCTGACTATAGGAAGGATCCCAGCACGCCCACTATGACACACACACACCCCTCCGATGTGTGCACATACACAAATATATGTAAGTCCAAGACGTAAATGTAAACATATGTATTTGCCTTCCTTCCCACCCGGATTTTCAAGCGGAGACACTTGGAAATTGCCGGAGTTTGGAGACAACATGCCTCCAACCACTGTGTTAATGTACACAGAAGAGCTCTGCTCCCAAACCTTCTCAGACGGGCAGTGAGTTTAGCCAGCACAGGAAGTCACTTTGCAGGTGCCCTGTTGTCCGTCTGCAGAGGTGGCGAGGGAGCTGCCCCCACGCTGCACCAGGGACCTTCAGCCCACGTTTCATTGTCTGGGCCGCATGCACAGCGGCAGCTGACATGTTTTTTTTGTTCGGCTGAATTAGACGGGGATGCTGGGAAGCCTGGAAGCCCTCCCAGAGCCGGGCGTCGCAGTCTCGGTGAGCCCGGCCTCTTGGTGCTTCCCGCGGCGAGTTGCCGCGTGGTGGTGTGGACACGGCAGTACGGAAAGCCGTTCACTGGGGCCTTGCCTGTGTTTCTCGTACACCCCTTTGCCTTCCTCGTGCCCTGGGTACTGGCCCTACTGGGCTCAGCTCCTTGAGTTCCCTGATCTGCCCAGTGTTTGCCATTTACCGGGCCTGGGAGGCCTTGCCCATGTCTTCCAGGGGAACCCCCTAGGCTACACCTCTTGACCAGCAGCCTCTATAGAGAAGCCTATCCTGACCTGCCCCCTTCTCTAAGGATGGGCTGCTTGCTCCTCTGCACTTGCCAGGTACCCGTGGCCATGCCTGGCTATCCTTCCCCAGCCCCTGAAGCCTGCGCTTTCTGCACATTTGTTGTCAGGTCTTTCTCACCAGGGAGGAGACCCTTCAGGGTGGGGCCACACCTGGTCAGCTTGCTCTTCCACAGCCTGTCAGAGTGCCAGCACCCAGGTGGGACTTAAAAGAGACCCTTTGGAGTGGTGAGACCTGCCATCCACCTCTGCCACCTCTGAGCCACCTGCCGGTCAAGACAGTGGTCACAGAGGGGTCACGAAGGCTACAGGCCATGGGACAGGGCAGCTGTGATACTGTCCGAGGGCAGGGACAGGGCATAATGGGGTGCTTTGCTGGGACCTTTTTAGCTGAGGAAGGGGAGCTAGACCCCATCTTGTGGGGTCTCAGACCCCAGACCCAGAGGCCAAGAGAATGGGTCTGGAGGAGTGAGCCTGAGACCACGCATCCAGCCATCTTCCCTGCCGCTGGGACTGGGGGATGCGGCTCCCCGCCCGCCCCCCGCCCCCCACAAAGAAATTGCGGCTTCCTAGTGGTCCAGACCACTTTCTTGCACCCCATTCCAGAACGCAAAGAGTTAAAAAATTATTCAACCATATAAAGTATCTGCTGCTCCTTAGGATGGGGTTAAAGCAATTTTTTAAAAAGGTTAAAAAAACTCCTCAAGCTTCGGGTAACTGTCATAACGATTTTCTCTTGCCACATGCTCCTCTGAATTGCACTAACGTGACCTCTCTCTCGGAGGCGTCTGGTTTCAGCCACTCCAAAGCGCAGGAGGAAGCCGCGAGTTCAGGCTGAGTGTATAATAACATGGAGAGGTACTCGCATTCCTGTCTCACTGCGTGCTGTGCTCGCCGACCTCCACGTGTGTGTTACACGGCATTCTGAAATGGTGCCGGAGACAGTTCAAGTAAACAGCCATGGAATTTGTGTGTCTGTGGTCGGGGTGGGGGGGCACTGTATGCCCGTATATTATGTGTGTATAAATACATACATGCACACATACACATGCGCATTTTACACATTGGCAATTGCCTTCATTGCTCAAAGTGGCAAACTGCTTTCCATCGAAAGACACTAAACAGTTTAGGCATCAGGTGAAAACAGAGCCCCACTGAGCAGCAACATGGACAGAGAGGTAAGGCAGAGACCCACACAGGTCAGCCCTTTGAAGTACAAAAAGGGAAATTTTCCGACACCAGCGGAAGGCAGAGTAGCACTATCTACTTCTAACCACATTTTCCAGACTAAGGAGAAAAAATCTGGCAAACCGTGTAGGACAGAGAGTGTTCTCTCTCTCATCAGTGATCATCTTTATCAAACAGGTACAATTCCTTCCTTTTTGCCAAAGATCTCACCCCGCTTCTTCAAGAGATCACTAAAAAGCCTGAATGGGTTTAATGCAAGCTTACCCCCTACCACGTGGCTCCCACCTCTGACCTCTGCTCATCCTGCAGACCCCTGTGCTTATTTTCTCACAGGCACAGAAAGTAGACAGGCGACTGCTTTTGTGCTGACGCTAAATGTTAATAGATTTGCCTAAATGCCTGCAAATAGCCCACCCCCCCAAATTCACTAGACTCGTAGTGCGTGTCTAACATGTCACTGTCATTGTCATGGTTGTGGCACTTGATTTTGGTGTTGCTGCCTTTACCAGAACAACAACAACAAAAGATCCCTAGAAAAAAGTACAGGTTTTGGGGTGTGCGTCCTATCCAGTGTCACACGTGAATTCTGCAGACAGGACATACATTCTGAGACTACCCCACAGCCCTGACACTCTGTCATGGAGGTGACAAATCCTGGTGCTCTAATGTTTCATTAAATTAAACATGAAATGTTTAATGTTTTGTTAAATTAAACATGGAGCCGTGACTTTGCACCCGAGAACCACAGCCTTCTAGCAATTCCTCACGTTCCTTTCAGGTCACTTCTTAGGCTGTAAAAACGGAGTTTTGTTTGTCGGAACTAATATATTTCTCTCTGCGGTTAAAATGTCCCTTCTTCTAATGCTCCTATAAAGAAAAGCGGGCAAGCAGCACAGTTTTGGGGTGCTGAAAATATTTCCGAACTCAGGCCTAACGGAGGACAGCTTACAGACAACCTGTTAGCTAATCCTCTGTGGAGATGTTATTTTTTCTTTCCAACCAGCCATAACCACGACTCAAAAGCTTCCAAAGGGTGGAGGTATTACCCTGTTAATGAGATCTCCAGCCCATTTCACAGAGAGGCATGCCATTGCCCAAAGCATGGGAGACTTGCCAGAAAACGGTGCAAACATATCCTTCGGACTAAAGCAATCTCAGTAAGGCCCCTCTCTGTGGCCTTGCCCATGCTGACAGAAATCGACAGAGAAAACAAAGCCAGATAAAACAGCCCTGCGCTGGGAAAGCATCTGCATAAACAGAGCGGTCTGCAGATGCTTCTTGATTAAAGTTTTGACGGGACCATTCAGGGCAGCAGGAGAACAAGACACGGGCACTCTTGGGAGAGGAGAAAATGAGTCCCCCGAAAAGGCACCCCTTCCCAATCAGCTCGATCAGAGGGTTAAAAGCAACTTCTGGAGTTCTGAAGATCCACACAGGGGCTCAGACTACAAACACAATTTCTAAATAGTGTTTTATAAAACAGGATGCTTTTTAAGTGAAGAAAAAAAAATCCCCCAAATACCTATGTAGCAACTTCCAAGGGAAAAAGCACATGTGTCCCATGATAAAAGTACAGAAGATGAAGTAACTCTACATTTGTCTTGTGATTTGCAGCGAATGACAGCTGGTTTGCAAATGAGGTCTTGTGATTAATTGTCAAACCAGCAACAAAATCACACTGATTCTTCCAGTCCAACCAAACTTCACATCTACTCTTTCCCTGTGCCAACCCACCAGCTCCTATCACTGGCCACAGACGGTAAAAACAGCCCGGATCTGGCAACAGATCCTTGCTCAGAACTCCCGTGCAAGAACCCTTCCCCAGCTAGTTACCCAAAACAGTACGAATATAATCGGCACTTACCGTTCTGAAGATTCATGTCTGGGAGGCAAACTAAATAAATTAAACGGATCTTGCTTTAGTCTTCTTTTCTAGACCCCAATGCCTTCATCAGAAAGGGGGGAAAACAAACAAATATTCCCTGAGGTCCTTCTTTAAACCACCAGAATACAAGCAAGGGAATAGCTGTCTTTTTTAACGGAAGGTCCAGCACCTAGCCCTTCCCATTTACCCTGACAAGTATTTCTAATATCCCTCTCCTCCTTCCCCCTCACTTCCCCATCTTTTTCCTTCACTTCTGTGGTTTGTGGCCAAGACAAGGTTTAAAGTTGCGCTTTAAATCCAAATCTGGAAGATCACTTCCATCGGATATTTGGTTTGGCAGACGTCCTGTACAAGTCCCATGTAGTGATACATTTGTTTCCTTCCTGCAAATGAGCTGTGGCGGCTGTGGTCCCCCCTTGGGCTCCCTGGTGCACACTCTGCCTTTCAATGCGCTTGCACTGCAGGACTTCATTTGGGGTTAGCTGTCCCTCAAAGCTCATTCGGCTCTCCCCACGAAGGCAAGAGGCTCTAAGAGGCTAGCAAGACGCTTTGAACTAAGTTGGAGGGGCTAGTCCTATCTTGTTAGCAACAGCTGCACACTTACCGAGCTCGCGGGGCCTCGACAGAGCTGTCCTAGTCCTTCTGGGATTAGTAGCACAAAACGAAATTACCCAATCGTTAGCTGGAGCCATCGGGGCTGCACCAGATTCTCATCCTCCGAACACCCAGTGAGGCAGCTGTTTCCTCAGTCCCTCCTCTGCCGGCTTTTCCTGGCATGTACAGCCCGCCACAGCCCCGGTGCCGTTTCAACACGGCTACTCAATAAAAGGATTTTAAAGGCTGTGCTGGGAGCCCGGCGCTTCAGATCCCGGTTTGGCTCTCTCCATCAGCATTCCTCGGCAAGCCCGCACAAAGCGAGCTACGCTACATTATTTATGTCTGCTCTAGGCTCTGGAAAACACACCAGCATCCTGATTACTAAGAATCCTCATGGAGACAATTAAACTGTTCCCACATATATTTCTTTCCCCCACTCTGCCCAGATTCAACCTCTTTTGGAGGCAACAAAAGCACTTTTCAGGCGTGTCCTAACTCATTTCTTAGAAGGCGAGAGAGCATTGCACTGTGGCCCCCATGGCAAAGGAGGCCAGGGTGGGCGGGGAGGAGAATTTCCTGGGAATGGGCAGAGGACGCGCCAGGGAGGAAGGTTCAGATAATGGTTTGGAAAATGCCCTGTCGGTGGCCTCCCTGGGTTGGGGGCACTGACATGGAAGCAGCCGAGTGGAGACACTACAAGAACCATTTCGATGAATTCATGGAAGACTGGTTTGGAATGGGCTGCTGAGGGAAGGCACAAGCATTTGACAACTTGATTACCCTTCCGAGCTAGACAAAGTGCATTCACGCTCACCCAACAGATGCTCCCTGGTGCCCCATCCAAGTCACAGCCCTAGACAGGAAGACCACTGACTGAGCCAAGGAGAGCCATGACTCTGTCCCCAAGTCTCCTCTTCAGCCAAACGAACATGTCTCCAAGTTGCAGTCCTCCATTTCCCTTCCTGTCGACAGCTGAACAGCACAGGGTGACCTGGGCAGACTGGCCCCAGGCAGAGGGAACGGCATGCCAGTGCGGTAGGGGAAGGACAATGACAGAAACTTCCTCTACTCTAGGAGCAGAGAGGCCATCAATTCCCCCGGGCCGAGGTGACTTCACTCTGTGAAAGCCCCAGGCACTGCTTACTGAGACAACCATTGGCAAGACCTCAGTTTATCTAGGCACAGAATTGGCTTGGGGAGGGTTGTCTCACCCAAGGACACAAGAAGCAGCTCTCTGAGCTTCCTTTGAGTGACTGACGCTGCTAATGACTTAGTGCATCTCAACACAGACACCTTGGATGGAACATTGATGTCTGGCATGGAAACAGTAGTAGTGAACACTGTGTGGCTCAGTGGAGCAGAGCCCAGAGGGCGTGAATCTGTGATACACAGAACAGCAAAGCAGTGGCGGGGTGGGGGGAAACCCAGCAGAGATTTCCCCAATAGCACACGGATGAAAGGTGGCATGATAGAGTGCACACCACCCCCACACTATGATACAACAACTAGGCACCCGAAGATCTAAAGAATGGAAAAGTAGATACAAGCTGCCCTTTGGGATGATTGCAAGCTTGAATATTGGCTTCCTAGACCCAGAACACTGGGTCATGCAGTCCGCTGACCTTGCAGGAGACCTTGACTGCATGCGGGCACAACTGTGCTCCCAGCTAGAAGCACTATATCTCATCTTCTCCACTAAAGAATCTAACCCACATTTTAATCCCTCTTGGAAAGAACTTAGAAGCAACAAACGAGAGTGATGAGACCAGAGGAAGCTTTGGGAGGAAGCTTATTCAAGAAAATAATTTATTCTTCTAATAACTAAGCAATAATCAGCTTAGAGGCTGACCTCGGGCTCAAAGTCTTGGCTGGGATCCCTGGGGTCGCTCTCGCTGTTCTCCATAGCTGCTGAGTGGGAGGGACCCAGGGGGCTGCCAGGCACTTGCTAACCTAGAGCTTTGGATGCATTGTTTGGCCTCCCTGAGCCCTGGTTTTCTCAACTGTAAACTATGGAAAACGAGACCCACTTCACGGATTTTGAGGGTGCAGTGAGGAACATAAAGTACCTCACACAGAACCTTGTGAGCTCGTAATAAACTGGGGCTACTGTGACTGTTCCAGAGGTCGCTAGTGAAATGGCATGAAACATCCGTGGACTGGTTCACGGAGGCCTGGGCCCTGTCTAAGCGCTCCCCAAACGAGCAGATTGTCATTGGGCCCCTGTGCGCAAAGCACTGTAGTCATCATCGCTACCACTGGCCTTCGATAAACCTGCCCAGGTGCGTTGCCTCATGACAGAGATGTCCATAAAAATAAAACAGCACAAAAATAGAGAGCAGCCTAGGGAAGATCACGAAACACTTTTTTAAAGGGGGGAATTCCAACATTTTAAAAATCAACCGAACCCCTTCCTGGTGATTGACCCGTAAACTAAAATGACTTCAGAACCTTGATGTGTGAAGCCGGGCTGTCCTACTGGAGAGAAGAAAATGGCCTGAAGTCCCATCCTCTAGAACCCTCCACCCTCTTAATCACACCCTCCCTGCCCTGAGCTATAGGGAACAAAGGTTCAGAAACTCCAATCTAATGGAAAACAGTATTTAATGAAAAAGTGCAAGGAGGGTTGGAGAGACGAGAGGACTCACTCGACGTTTATGTCACCCCGCACGGAGGGGTGGGGCCCCCCAGTTCTGACTTGCTTTCCGATGCTCCTCCCCTCGCCCCCACAAGGTTAAAGGTAAACGCAGCGGAAGGAGCTCACGCCCAGACTTGCGCTTCTCTGGTTTTGACACCATCCCATCCCTCCTCTTTCGCACTGTGAGCACGGCACCAGCGCTCCGTGGAGAATGCAAACTGCTTTTCAGAAAGCGATTGCTTTAACGTGTGATTTTAATATTCGCTGTACGTGAGATGCCACTGTTATCGTGGGGCCATTTTATTACCTAAGGGTTTCGACAGACGTTTTTAAACCTTTTGAATGAGAACAGCGACCTTTCGCTACGTTATCTACAACCCTTCGTATATTATAAAGGTTGCATTGTCATCACTAATATCTTTGAGTAACACACAAGCTTGACCACATGCCGCTTCCCCGACGATACAGTTTATAGAGACTTACATCCTTCTCTGTACAAACACAGGAGGTCTTGGATGTGCAGCTGTTCTGAGGTGCTAACCACACTTCCTGCTTCCATAAACGACGACTATCAAAGTTATGAATCTCCAAAACCAGGAGGTCCCAGAACGTTTCACGGCTGAAACATGCCCGCACACATTGCGCCCCCCACCCCTGTGAAGAGCTGGGCTGTGCGGAAACCCCTGAGACCACGCGCTCGTTTGGGGTTCGAAACGGCCCCTTTTCCTGCTTCTTGTCGAACCACCCGAACAGAAACGCGGTGTGTCGCGTCACGTGCCGAAGCTACTTCTCCAGTCGAGACACGAATGACAGAGTCCTTCTGAAACACACCAGCCAAGTCAAGTTGTAACACGGCCCCTCCGCACTCCCTGCCCAGAGCCTGGCTAATCGCTTTCTAATACGAGTCATACTTTTGCTTCATTAAGTTTGCATTTCCCTTATTTCTCCCTCCACGACATGCACTGAATTAGCCAGCATGGTGTCGAATATTTCTTCTCCTACCAGGTATACTCGATCTGAGGGTGATCTGACTTCGAGGGGCCGTTTGCACATTTACAACGTGTGGGGTTAGAGAATTCGTGTTTCCCTGGGTCTGTAGGTAATACAGAGGCATTCTCGGTGGCCTTTAAATTCTAGGTTTTCCCCCCTCTATGTGGAACTGCAAACTCAATTCCTAACGATGAAGATCCTTAAATATACCCCACCCAGACTACTCCCAAGGCATGGGTGTGTCTCCTTGGCAGCAGAACTGAGAACCAGTCAGTGCTTCCAGATTAACACGAGAAACCGCCTGCGGCACCTACTTCCTGTTTTCCACTGAGGTGAACGGTGTTTAAGGCTGCCTTCACCGTGGTGGTGTAAGTTGTTAAAGGGGCAGAGAGGCAGGAACTGTACAAAAGAGTCCCCTCTTACCCATGGGGACATGTTCCCAGACACCCCAGTGGATGCCCAAAACTGAAGAGAGTGTGGAACCCTATGTACATCATGTTTTTTTCTGCATCTACATACCTACACACACACATACCCACACTTAATGCTCAGTGCCAGGCATGTGCTGAAGCCTCAATACTGAGTCACTGTTATCACTGTCTTTTCATCCCGGCTCAGCTGTGTCCTAGGGAAGCGTGAATCCTCCCCTTGCACTTGAGAATTCAGTGCAGAGCCCACACATTGGGAGGACGCCCCCTTTGAAAGGCGTGTCTGCTGAGTGGCTGGCAATGTCCTGTCTTATAGCATTTTATTGAGAGGAGGGTTGAAGGGCCATGTGGGATTGACGCATGGTGAATGTGCAATTCTCTGCACAAAGAAAACAAGCCTTTAGACAATAGGGGATTGTGGTTCAAATCCCACTGAGTCACAGGAAATCGGTAGTGGTCTGTGGTTCTTAGGTGACTCGAACTCCCAGATTCACACGTACAGACATCACCAGGGAAGGGCAGGGCTGGCCCTGGCTCTCCTAACGAAGCAGGTGGGGCATTTCCCTTGGTCAGCATTTCCCAGACGTTCCTCCTTTCCCCACCAGCTTCTGGTTGTTGGCTCTCTTCAGGCCTTCTCGGCGCCTGACATCCCACCCAGCCCTTGGCTCCGTCACTTTATATATATATATATATATATATATATATATATATATATATATTGCAAAACTAACATACTGTTTCAAACTGTAGCCTCATCCTAGCCAATGCCATCCATGAAATCACAGCTTAGAAGTGCTGCTGATACTTCAGCACACATGGGCTGGAGGCAAAAGTGGGTTTACCGTTGTTCGTATGGAAACTATAATCATTCATAAGTAATAATACAAGAATAAACTCTGTTTTGTGTATCATAAATAATAGCACATGCATGAACTCTGTGTTTTGTATACTCATAATATACCATTACTCATCATGGTAAACCTACTTCTACCCACCCTATATATACATACCTATATGTATATACATAACTACATGTATATACATACACACATATTTGTAACATGCATTATAATAAATCAATGTTATCATTAAACAATTCAACTCTGTGTTTCTTAGCGTCACCTTGCCTACTTTCCCCATAAATACTGCTACTTCCCTAGTACTCAACCATGTGTTTGGAAACTCTGTCCTAGATGAAATTTTATTCTTTTTTTTTTCTTTGAACCAGCAGAATCTCTGCTCTGTGCCCTTTCTCTTCAGCATGCAGTGCCTCAGAGCGAAATGTCACCAAGAAAAGGAATGCCTTAAAAATGAAGTTTTGATGATGTCCTATGGCCCAGATAGAAACCTCGGAGAAGAGTCCACACTCCACTTTTCATCCCAGGGACTGAAACCTGAATGTGTTAAAATGCTATTTATTTTCCGACAGGCTACTTGGGCTTGGCACCATGTAAATCCAAAGTGTTTGCAGAGGTTCCCTTGGGGACAAAGGAAAAATCATCTGTATAGATCAAATGTGTATTAGCTGCAGCAGCGATTGGTCCCTGGGGACTGATAAAGACATTTTTAGACAGATTTCCTTGCACGGCTTTTTACGAGCTTTTCTTGAACTAGTCTTGGGTTTCATGGGTTCAGGGCTTTCTCCATGCCCTAAGTGTCAGAAGTGAAAGATGGGAAATGAGAGGCTGGGATGAGAGTGGCTACCTTCATTTTAGGTGAACCTCAATGCCATGTCCACACTCCCTTCCCCCCCGCCCCCCGTCAATATTTCACATTCCCAGAGTCCTAAGAAAACACATCTGTTGCCTTCCTGCATCATAATGTGTAGGGTGGGGGGAAGCTGATTCCGGGACAGGTTCAAGAATTTAAAAATTTGCCCTGGCTGGTGTAGCTCAGTGGATTGAGCGCAGGCCTGCGAACCACACGGTCGTGGTTCGATTCCCAGTCAGGGCACATGCCTGGGTTGCAGGCCAGTTCCCAGCAGGGGACGCATAAGAGGCAACCATACATTGATATTTCTCTCCCCCTCTCCTTCCCTTCCTCTCTAAAGATAAATAAATAAAATAAAAAAAGAATTTAAAAATTCATCACCTTTTCCATTTAGAAAGCTGATACTTGGTCAGGACTTGTGAAGGGTCTACAAGCCTACCGTGACCAAGGCGGCTCCTGAGAACTCGGTGTGTGGGGGAGATGGGAAGAGGAGGGGGTGGTTGGAACAGTCAATGGGGTGCAGGTCTGCATTATCCGGGTGATTCTCAGCGGAAGGTTTGCTCTGTGTCATCGCACTGCACGGGGAACACAGAGAGAGAGAGAGCTGTCCCGGCTGTCAGCTCAGAAGCCACATTTCAGGTTTTCGACAGACGCGTGTTCTCCCTGTTCCTTCAGAACTCCAATGCTCTTTCCACGGTAGCGCAATGGAAATGAGTATTGGAGTTCTGCAGGAGCAGAGCTCAGCTCAGTCCATGTGTGAGTGCACGTATAGAATCCGCGCGCTCTCCAGCAAAGAGACCCTCCATCAAATCCTGGGCGGTCAAATTACATTCCTCCTTCCTCTGACGGCCTCCTGAGTCATCCACTGGGGTTGGATGGACTCTATTCCTCTCACCATTAGCCACAGTTCAGAAATGTTTACAATCTTACACCACCATGCCCCGTCCCAGTAACTGGGATGCGTACAGCCTTCCTCTGAATGGAGGGCCCAGCCCCTGCTCGTGAGGAAAAAGGGGGTTGCCGGGCACAGCAAGGGTCCCCAGGAAACTCTGACACTTTCCAGTGCTAGGTGCAAACCTTTGTGCCTCCAGGAGCTGACTCTCAGAAGTACACAGGGAGTCGAATCTGCAGCAAAACGGCTAAGGAAGAAATGAGTGTAACTTCTCACAGTCTCACCCTCTGTGCCCTGCCTTTTCTGCCACGGTAAGTCTTGGGAACACACTGTCACCAGTCTGAGAGCCATCCTGGGCACCTCAGGATGGCTCTTCAACACATTACTGCTTCTTCTCTGTCCCCCTCCATTGCCACTGCCTCTCTCATTCACCGTGTCCCTTAGTCATATCACTGGGCCATCAGAGATAGACACCGCTTAGAAAAAGGGTTTGGTTGTCACCACTACTTATAACATTTTCCAATGGCTTCATCACCCATAGGACAAAGCTTTCATTGCATCCCATTGCCTGCTCCTGCTTCCCCGCCACCTGGCTCTTGCTTAGGCTGTAGGAGTACCACAGACCTCGGATGAGCTCACCCAGTGCCACGCTTTGCCACAGTCTATCTCGTTCTTCTCTACTCAGCATGGTTTGGCTTCCCTTCCTCTATTTCTTAGGTGTAGAAAATAATTCCTGATATTCTTCAAGACCCATTCAAGCACCTCCTTTCAGGATACTTTCCATATTCTTCACGTTCTCTGGGCATAGCAGTCTGACATTTACATTAAAAGACTTATTAACTGTAAAGAACTTAGGACACCGAGCCGCGTGGAGTAGGTCCTCAACAACTTTAAAGAAGTTCTTCTTTTCCTGACATTGCATTCATCACCTTATGTTGACAGTATTTGCTCGCCCGCCTCAAGCCCCATTCAATTCCAAGCTTCTGCCTGCAACTTTATTGAAACACTAAGGAAGGTCTTGCCCAGTGTTTGGCACATAGTAGGTCTCGGAGAGAATGTGCTGAACCAGAATGGACTAAAGGGGTTCGAGCGTCTGGGACTTCCACAAGGTGCCTGGCTCCTTAGAGTGGGGAGAGCTAGGGCACAAATGTGGAGTCAGGCTCTTCTCAGCTCTATTCCCCGTAGGATAAGTCTCGTACTTCTCTTTAATTCTATTTGGACACTTCTGTCTAGTTGATTACACACCAGGCTGGTTCGCAGAAGTCGCGCATCTTTGGAGCAAAGGCAGCAAAGGCAGCAAACGAGGACAAGAGCTTGCTCTCTTTCCATCGCTCTAATCAAGCTATGTGTTACAGCGCTTTGCTTTAATCTGGTTCAAGAGGGGCCTTAATAGCAGGGTAGAAGCACAGAATAAAGCCAGTCCTTAAGGAGTCGCTCACTTCACTGGCCATTTTTTGTTGTTGTCCATCTGCGACAAGTGCGGCCCCTGACTGGGGCCGATTGTCACACTTGGACACCAGCGTGGGGCCCTCCCTCAAGTTGCCCGTGTGTTTTATGCTCCAAGTCAGCCTTTTCTGACTCAATTAGAGTTTCTCTCTCTCTCTGTCTCTTGACCTTCTGCTTGATTATGTTGTGAAGTATTCCTGGAGAGCAGTAATCCTGGAAGCTTGACATCACCCTCGCAGCTAGGAAAAATGACAAAGCTGTCAAAATTTTGGCCTTACAACTCCCAGACGGGGTCAGCTCAGACATGTGATGGCAGAAAAACGGAAGGACCAGGGTCCGTTAAGAGAAAAAGACGAAGAGTTAAATAAGTAAAAGGACCCACGTGATGACAATGGGAAGCTTTAAATCTCAGGTCACGCAGGAAACCTGCACCTTCCTGCGTGTATCATTAACACAGGGATCTGGTTGTTTCCGTGGGAGCTGCCAGCCCCTGGGAACGATCGTAGAGCCAGAGGCAGGGAAAACGAGAAACTCTTTTTTTCTTTTACGGTAGGCAAACACAAGCGTAGACACATGTTTGCATTCAGATTGGACGGTCTAAACCAACAGAGTTCCACCTTTTCACGAGGTGCTGGGAGCTGTTTGACCAGACCTGCTTTCCATCAGGCAGGTTCAAAGTGTACACACGGCGGAAGCTTCCTTAATAAGAGGAACCGACGAGATGATTGCCTTAAAGATCTAACTTGGGCACCCATCTGCCTACCAAACAGCAGAGCAGATTCGGTCTCTAAATTGTTTACCTTTTAAGGGAAAGCTGTGTTACTGGAGCTGGGCCCCAGCTCGGCACACCTAGGGCCTATTAGTCAGCTTCTCATTCGGATTTGCAATGGCTCTTATTTTTGTCTCTCTCCCTCTCCTTCTAGACACGGGCCTCTCATCTCCAGGCTGTGGACCAGTACCAGTCTGGGCCTGTTAGGAACCAGACCGCACAGTAGGAGGTGAGCTCGAATGTAATGCACTTGAATCATCCCAAAACCCTCCCCCTCTCTTCCCCTCCGCCCTGCTCCAACCCCGGTCTGGGGAAAAATCATCTTTCATGAAACCAGTTGCTGGTACCAAAAATGTTGGGGGCCGCTGCTGGCAAATTTGTTTTCTGTCACCGAAACATCAATTTCTCAAACTAAATACAATGGTTGCCTTTTGGTGGGATGAGTCTGAATCACTTACATCTCCCCTGCTCCCAAAATCTCTCCAAACACCTTGCTGCCCCGTGGGCACATATGTAGCCAACTACATAAAAATAAACCAGTGAAGGTAGGCCCATTTCTGGGCAAGCAGGCTTTCATGTGAGAAGAGGAAATGAGGGCATATCTATATTAGTATGTATAGAATAATCCTAAGGGCTCTATTCAGAAAATGTTTCCCAAGCTTACATTTTGGTCCATGTTGGGACTGCCACACAAAATCTTCAGTTGAGTGGGAAGGTTTGAGGGAGGAAGAGCGTGGGCTCCTCCCACTGAATTCCTTCTCCCTTAGGGCCCCTTTCTGCATGGCGGCCTCCGCGATAGGCTGAGGCATCTGTCCCGAGACGTTTGTGCTCTCCCCACTCTGGGTGGGATGACACTGGACCATTTCACACTGGCCCTGTTTGAAGAACAGTGACTTAGAAATGGGGACCATTTAAACCGGTCACTCTGTTTCTCAAAGGTGGAACAGTGACGAGTGGATGGCTTTTAATCATATAAAAGAAGCATGGGACGGAACTTTCTACCAACAACACTGCTGTCAACGCTCTCTGAGGACGGAGAGGCGAAGGCCCTGTGAGGTCTCGGTCCTTTCCTGCCTCCAATGGCTGAATCAGTGTCTTGGGCACCTATGCCGAGCCCCCTGGACCACATCGCATCCCACTGACTCTGTGACATATATTTCGTCACTCAGGTTAACATTTATGAAACAGGAATTCCTCTCGCAATGGATGGCATGTCCTGTGTGAAGTGCCCAAGGCTGTCCCTCTTTATTCATACATAAAGTAGCAGTGAGTTATTTTGTAAGTCAGTGCCTTTTAGGATTGATGAGATATTGTCATGGATGCTTGATAATGTGGCTCAGACCAATGGTTGACGGAACGAGCCCTGTGCTCACGGTACTCCCAACATGGAAAGGAACAAACATATTTAAGGACGAAGAAAACGTCACCCTTCTGCACCCTGACTGAGATATGTGTTTTTTCCATCCTACACGGACATGTGAAAAACCAAACAACACAACAAATTCTAAAAGGCAGGGGGAAAAAAAGAGTACGGATGGATCTCTGACTTTTACAACACATTGTAAGGAGGGGAATGGACATTCACTCTGCCGGGTACTTTCTCCATATATTCTTTCAGAAGCTCCCCAAGTTAGAGGTGATTCATGTTTCACTGATGAGGGAACTGAACCTATGGAAGCTAAGACACTACGTAGCTCAGGATCCGTCACCAAGTAGATGTCAAAGCTGGGTTTAAAACCAGACATCCCTGACTCAGGTTTTCCTCTCCGTCCCAATGTTTCCCGAGAGCAGTGCTGACTGATGACTGGCAGTGTTCATGGAATCGAGGGCATGTGGCCGCCCGGGAAACCAGGGTTCAGAGCAGTGGTACCTGTTGTTTTAAAAACCCATGACAGTGTCTTCCAAACCGGTGCACGTGGCGATCTCCTAGGGATCTTTAAAAAATGCGGGTGCCTGGACCCCTTCCCTAGCCACTCTGATTCACCACTTTGGGGTGTGACCCAGGCATCCAGATTGTAAAAGCTCCCTGTGTGATTCTAATGAACCACAAGCCTGGGAATGATCTCTGTAGGCAGTTTTCATGTTGCTCCAGGGAAACAAGACAGACGACTCACTCCTGGTGGGAAGCGAGCATGAACAATCACATGAAGAGCCTCTTTACCGACTCTCCCTAATTCTGCTTCTTTCTCAAGTCACACATGTCCCATTATAAGGGGCTCTGTCTCTTTTTTAAAAACTAACATATTTTGCTGTGCATAATACACTGTTGTGTATACTGAGCACCCAGGTTTTTGGCCTGAGCTTCCAGGAAAAACATCTTTTAATTGTTTAATTCAATTTTTTTACTTATATATAAAACCACTGATCATATTCCAGGGTATCATTTTGCATGTGGATATCATTATTGCTTTCTAGAGTCAGACTTTTAATGCATAAGCATACATAAAAGAAGCACAATTAATGCTGCTTTTATAAGCATAATTAAAAACATTTAGAGGACTTCCGCCAAGATGGAGGCATAGGTGGAAACACTGTGCCTTCTCCCACAACCAAGTTTGAATACAACAAAGGTTTGGAAAAACAAAGACACAACCAAAGGACAGAAAATTGAATTATACGGAAGTCCAACTACATCTAACCGTTCAATGGGACGGTAAGAGGAGCAGAGCCAGCAGCGAGCAGGGTCGGGCAGGACAGGGCCTCCCGACCCAGGCTCGCAGGCAGATGGGAACCAGTTGGGGTGCGGGGCAGACCGCGGGTGCATATTCGCGCACAGCGAGACAGACCACGCAGGCCCCAGGGGGCGAGGGCTGACGGCGGTGGCACACTCGCGTGCAGTGGGACGAAACTCGTGGGCCTGGTGACGGCAGCAACTGCGGCACCGGTGAGGGCCGTGGTGGCAGGCGGCAGACAGGACGCCATAGTCCCTTCTTTGACCCCGCCCCCACATACAACGTCACAACCCAGCGACTTAGTTGCCCTGCTCTAGTGAACACTTTAGGGCTCTGATCCTGCTATGGAACAGGCACAAACAACCCAAAAGATGGTTCAAGAAGAACTCAAAGTCCCAGAGCCAATAACTCTAAGCGACCGAGAAATTGCCAGCCTCTCAGAAGCACAATTCAAGACACTATTTATCAGGATGCTCACAGAACTGGTAGATTATAGTCACAAATTAGAGGAACATAGTCACAAATTAGAGGAACACATGAAGGCTAAACTAATTGAAATGAAGGGAGATGCACAGGAAACCAATAGTGATGGAAAGGAAACTGGGACTCAAATCAATGGAATGGACCAGAAGGAAGAACAAAACATCCCACCAGAAAGGAATGAAGAAATGAGAATTCAAAAAAATGAGGAGAGGCTTAGGAACCTCCAGGACATCTTTAAACGTTCCAACATCCGAATTATAGGGGTACCAGAAGGGGGAAAGAAACAGCCACGAGTGGAAAACTTATTTGAACAAATAATAAAGGAGAACTTCCCCAGTCTGGCAAAGGAAATAGACTTCCAGGAAATCCAGGAAGCTCAGAGAGTGCCAAAGAAGTTGGACCCAAGAAGGAACACACCAAGGCACATCATAATTACATTAGCCAAGACCAAAATGAAGGAGAGAATCCTAGAAGCAGCAAGGGATAAGGGGACAGTCACCTACAAAGGAGTACCCATCAGACTGTCAGCGGATTTCTCAAAAGAGACCTTACAGGCAAGAAGGGGCTGGAAAGAAGTATTCCAAGTCATGAAATCCAAAGACCTACAGCCAAGATTGCTTTATCCAGCAAAACTTTCATTTAGAATGGAAGGACAGATAAAGTGCTTCTCAGATAAGGTCAAGTTCAAGGAGTTCATCATCACCAAGCCCTTATTATATGAAATGCTAAAGGGACTTATATAAGAAAAAGAAGATGAAAAATATGAACAGTGAAAGGACAGCAAACACACAGTTATTAACAACCACACCTAAAACAAAAGCAAACCAAGAGGACAGCTAGATCAGGAGTGGAACCATAGAAATGAAGAACATATGGAGGATTAGAAACAGGGGGGTGGGAGGGGGATAAGGGGGGAGAAGGTACAGAGAATAAGTAGCATAGATGGTAGGTAGAAAATAGATAGGGGGGAAGGCGAGAATAGTGGGGGAAATATGAATCCAAAGAACTTGAGACACGTGGTTATAAACTAAGGGGGGGAGAATGGTGGGGGAGGGAGGGTGCGGGTGGAGGGGAATGAAGGGGGGAATAGAACAACTGTAATGGTATAATCAATAAAATATATTTTAAAAAAAAGAAAAAAAAACATTTATATAGATAAGGAATTAGCACTAGCCATGTATAATGCTCATCCTTATTTTTCCCTCAGAAATTTGGGCAAAAAATTGCACATTATACATGGCAAAATGCAGCATATTTTGTAAGTCAACTTCAGATTATTTTCCCATGGTCTTGCTAATGACTTCCCAAGGAATCCAAGTAAAAGGTGTTTGGGTTTTTTCTTACTCTGTGTAGTCTTTTTATGTGTTAACACAGACTTTTGTCTTCTTATTTTATTTACTACTGAAGAGAGACTGCTTGACCAGTGTCCACTTTTCCTGAAACACCAGCCCTCCTTGCTCTTGGTTTTAGGTGATGGGCACGCTGAATGGCCGCATCCCCAGGTCTCATCAGCTAGCAAATTCCACGTCCATGCCGGGACCCCAGTAGAGGCTATGACTGTTATTAGAATAGTGTGGAATTGTGTAGTGAAGAATCAGTCTTACCCAAGAAGAGGTCTGGCCTTTGTCCTTGGCTCCTGAGAGGTGATCTCAAAGCCCCTGGAATATCAGATGGGTAAGAGTCCTTTTTTACCCAAACGTCTTGGGTACAATCACTTTGCAGAATCTAACAGAATGATTTACGTGGGGGGCGTTGGACCACACGGTATTAACTTGACGTTGGGAGGAACTATAGACCAAAGGTCAGCCATGTGGGTGGTCAGCCCCGTCCCTGTGACTGAGCCCCAGTAAAAACACCAGACACTGAGGCTCAGGAGAGCTTCCTCGGTTGGCTATAGGACGTGGCTGTTGTCACACACTGTCACTGGGGAAAGTGAGCAATGCCCCTGACTGTACCCAAACTGGAAGCTGAGCTTGTGAAGCTCTTCTGGATGCTTTTCCCTGAGCCCCTTGCTTGGATCTACCTGAATCTGTATCCTTTCCCTGTAAAAAACCACACCTATGAGGGGAGTGAGTTCTTCTAGCAAATTATCAAACCTGAGGTTGACCTTGGAGACCCCCGAACTTTGCATTCAATGTCAGAAGGGAGGGTCTCCGTGGGGACTTCCCTGACGCTGCATTAAAAGAGCCTTCTTCTCCACGGGAACTGATTGGTACAAGAGGAAAGCTGGAGCTGCTGGTGGCCATCTTTATCACCATAGAAAAGGCCAAGAGGGAAGAGAAGGGGTCTAGGATACTTGTGGGTCCCTGAAATCTATGCCACCTGGAAGTTCCCCTGGACCTCTTTTCAGTTTGATGAGCAAAGACCTTTCTCTTAAGCCCAATCTTACTTGAGATGAGATGCTCTCATTTGTAATCCACTACGCTACTTCATTGGGTTCCTGCAAAGAATCAATTAAACACTAGGATACATGAAAGAGTAAGATGCTTGGAACACAGTTAGGGGCTTGATAAATGCTGGCCCATTAATTATTATTATCCCTGTCACTTTGATTTGTAATATTTTCCTATTGAAAAAATTTTAAAGCTCAATGAGTCTAAAATTAGACAATGAGGCACTGGCTGTGCTGACTCCAGGTGACCTGGTCCCTACCTGCTGTCCTCTCTCAGCCGGTGTGGCATCCCCTAGCTTACTCAACTGTCTGCACCTGCCCCCTTAACGCCCGAGTTCCAGCGACATTTGGGAGCACACTTAGGACGGTCGGTGATAAAATATGCATATTTCCTGAAACCCAAAGTATCCTCACGGAATGTAATAAGTGGAAAGTTATTTTACAGGAAATGAAAATCTAAGATTAATACTCTCCGATGCCATCCAGTTCCCCCAGGACAATTATTCACTGCAGTACAGCAAAATAAACTTGCAAAATGTGGGACCTGGTTCTCTTCTGGGGCTTCTAGGATAAAGCGAACTCCTGTAACTACTTCAGATGTGCTCCCGGTTGCTGTATCCACCCCCTCACCCCACTGAAGAGGCACTGGGTGCTTTGGAACACGAGGCTAGAAAGAAATTTACGGTCATTTGCTCGAAGCTGAGCAAGGGTATAGGTAAAAGTAAGATATGTATTTAAAACTAGTTAATCAGCCAATGATTATTGATCACCATTTACTAGCATGGTGGGAGGCTTGTCACATAGTCACTGTCCCCAAGGGATGCACCATATTCATTCATTCGCTTCTTTGGTTTATGAACACCTACTAAATTTTCCACCGTGCCAAGCTCTCTGCTAGATTCTAGGACACAAAATGCTCTCGTGGACTCACAGTTTTAAAGAGCAGCAGATCCCAGATAGGGTTTATTGCAAGAGTCACAGAAAATCCCTACAAAAATCCAGGTGTCTAAGCCTTTACTCAAGGCAGCTGTCCCCCAAATTTCTCAGGGGACTAGAAATTTGCTCTTTGAATAAGTGGCTCCCACAACTGTTGGGCTCAACCCAGGTGAGAGCCGTGGGGCTAGATGATAAAACAAACAGGACAACAAGCTAATGCAAGGCAGTGTTTACGTGCCGAGCGGCAAATGAGTAGTACAGTGAGGAGTTGGCTGAGGGAGTGGGCACGTCAGACAATACCCCTCTTAACACCCTCAGCATTGCTGTATAATAATGACTTATTCCGAGGTTGTTCAAGCCACCAAATCGTGATGCCTCCCTGAGCATTACCGCAGGTCTGTGAGGTTCATTCCCAGGTAGAGAGTCACCCAACATGAGTCAGGCAGAAGCTTGTCTGGACACGGTCTCACCCTGTCACTCAGCCTCCAACACTGCACAGTTCAAAAGACAAAGTCTCAGAACTTCCACAGCCATGAGCGTTCTCCCCTTAAATTATTCCTTTATTCTTAACATGTTTTGGGTAGCTGTTAAGTGTAATGTTGGCTTACCTTTCTCCCTAGGGCCACCTGTTTTCAATGTTCCTTTCCTAGGCATTGAAGCAGACCTCCGCCAATCACGCCGTCCCTCAACTGCTGTGCCTTGGTTCATTTGTTCAGAGATGGGGTGAAATGCAATCTTTAAGGCAGGGGCGGGGCAGTGAGACAGATCTCGGTTTGATTCCTGGCACCGTGAAGCGACTCTGAGAAATGCACTTCGTCTCTCTGAACCTTAGTTTCCTAATCTTCATAAAGGGAGAGAGCCCAGGGTGAGGCTTAAATAAGATAATGAATGTAAAGAGAATCAAACAGAAAAGACGGTCAACAAGTAGCAGAGGATATTACTTCTGGTTTCAATGTACTGGTAATGAAAGGCTTCATAACTTCTGTACAAGACATGTGATCCAAGAAGTGGGTTCCTCTCCCCTCCTGGCACCCCCAAGTTCTACTTCTCGAAACCCCAGCATGGAATATCAACATACAAAGAAACAGGGCAGGAACCCTGCACACCAGGCTTCAATCCCACGGCAGAGCCCGTGTTCCATCTCTGTTTCTTTTTTTTTTAAAAAATATTTTATTTACTTATCTTTAGAGGGGAAGGGAAGGAGAGAGGGAGAGAAATATCAATGTATGGTTGCCTTTGCTGAGGAGACACAATGTATCGTGTGTCCCCTGCCGGGAACTGGCCTGCAACCCAGGCATGTGCCCTGGCTGGGAATCGAACCACGATCCTCTGGTTCGCAGGCCCGCGCTCAATCCACTGAGCTACAGCCGCCAGGGCCTCTGTTTCTTCTTACGTCACAGCAATTACACTATGACAGCATAACAGGAGCTAGAAAAATACACGTAAATACGTGTTTAGAATACAATATTCTAAAACATGCACCCTCGGCTTTCAAAGAAAAACTATTATCTATCAGCTAGTGGTGGAGGGGGTTTACAGGCTAAGTGAAAATAAACTGGGCAGGCACGAAGGAACTTTCTTATATGACGGCAGAGCCTTGAACTGACTTGGGAGATAACGGCACAACTCTCTACATGGACTAAAAATCATCGGACTGTACAGTCACAATGGGTGAGCTTTTGGGATATGTAAATTACATCCCCATAAAGAGACATGGTGACTGAAAGTAAAAAAAAATAATAATAATAAACAAAGGAAGAGAGGAAGGAAGGGGAAAAAGGAAGATTACTTCCCCAAACCCTAAATTGTCAGATGCGTGTCCCGCGAATGGAAAGTTTGCTGATCCACAGAAGCCCCCTCTAGGCCTAGAGCCTCCTGACTCATGATCTGATACCACTGCAGAAAGCAGTGTTGTCCCTGGAAATAACAGAGGAGAGTGGGAAACTGTCCCCTGGGTCATGTCTGTCTGCAAGGTGCCCCACCATCCTATTTAAACTGTCCACTGATTGAGGTCTACTGTCAAATCTGCATGTGGTCAAAGGAGCAGAGAAAGCAAGTAAGGCAATGGTAGAGCTGAATATGCTTAGATACTGTTCCTCCTCGGAGCACCCTTGCTCGATGGCATTTGAGGTGCCTGACCGCGCGTGCCGGAGACCAGGGGCCCTTCTCTAGTCCTTTCTTCCCGTGTAGAAGACTGCACAAGAGAAATCTGGCCCAGGCAGGCAGGTCTGACGGTCATTGTGTAAGAGGTAAAGAATTCGATAAAATCAAAGTGGTGATTTTTTAGCAATTATTGATTTGGCTCTTTTCTTGCCCATGCCGGAGGCCCTCCCTTCTGTCTCCTACATCAGACATTCAGTTTTGCCTGCACTCAAGTCTCCGCTGGTACCTGCTTGCAGTTGGCAAGTCTTTCTACAAGCACTCCTTTGCTTTTCAAGGTCAACATGGCATTGTTTTGAGGACTTGTGCAGGTTAACATTTGCATCCTTGGAAATTACCGTTAGTCTCATAGCAAAAGAATGAAGGCTGATGGGCTGAACCCTGCTCAGACATCACTAATTGCAGTACCAGGCATCAACATGAATTCAAAACAACGAGAATGCTTTATTGCTTTGATGGGGACCAGGAAGACTCCATTTAAATAACCAGAAGGGGCAATCCCGCAACTCACTATTACATGCTTCGAACGATATGTACACTGCCTGGTATGTTATTGGTTCAATGATCTCAAAGTGTAAGGAGCATCTTGGGTATCCCTCAACAAAATATCCTGAGATGTCTAAAGCAGGAAGATACACCTCTGAAGTCTGAGGCTCAACTTGTTTCTATCTAGTAAGAGTACACATTTTAAGAAACTGGGTATTGGGGAGAAATCAACGAGGGTGGTCAAAATACACTGTTTCCCATCTGAAGCTCTCAGATGGTTATTCCCCATCTTCATCTCATGTAATACTCTTTTTAAGCCACAGGGAAAGGTGTTATCATGGATGAGTCCTGGAAGGGTCAATAAATGTGTTAAAAGAAGTGTTGAGTGTGAAGGTATCACCCAACACTCCTTACGGATGCCTCAAAGGTTGTAGACAATGAACAGTCCTACACTTACTGGGGTCTTTCCTCTCCACCTGAATTATCCCTATCCCTTCGCTGTCTGGGAGCCCCACCCAGCTCTCTAAGCAAGGCCCAGGAACCCTAGTACCATGTCCCTCCCCATCCATGAGCCAGATCCATACATACCTCTCAAGAGACAGCCCGGCCAACATGTCATCCCACCCCGCCTTACTCCAGGCTTGCTTCCTTGGATATCTGGGACTCTGCCCCTCAGTTTCCACCCTGGCTCTCCTTGGGTCTCTCCCAACACAGGGTCTCATTCATCTGTCAAGTCTTTGTCTTCGTTCCCTTCTCTCTATCCCGTTGACTTCTATTCATGGTTCTATTAATGCCATTCATCTCGCTCCATTATATTTATCTGCTTACGAGATTGGCATTGCTCACTATCTATCAGTTCCGTTAGAAAATGAAACAGGTATTATCGATTGCTGTACTTTCAAGGCCTAACACCCTGCCAGGCACATTCTGCACACTAACTTATTGACGGAGAAATGAATAAATACTGCCTTTCATAACCAGCCACCAGGAAGTTAAAAAATAATAATAAAAATAAAGTATCCCTTCAGAAAGCCAAAATCATTGCTTTAAAAAATAGGAAATTGCCATAATATTCCTGGGTACTCTGACCTTGGGGACAGAAAGTATTTTTTCACAAATGCAGGGTTTCCAAAATAGAGGGGGGACAAAACCCTGGAAGTACTGTATTTAATTGGTCAAAGGCCTATACTCGAAAATATCTGAAAGCTTCTCATTTGGAATTAGAGCACTGTTTTTCAAGACAGTGACTTTGAGACACCCAGAAGTCAGGTCTACAACAAAGGGAGATCTAATAAACTCAAGAAATCAGCTTATTCAACCCGCGGGACTACTGGGTATATCTTTCACAGTGTCTTTTAAAATTAATTTGGTTCCTGGAGGAATTGGTTCACCAGGGAATCAAGAAAGACTCTGCAAATGATGGAAGGGACTTTGTCCCCCCACGCTCCCCTCCATTCCCGCCCCAAACAGAGAGTGATTGGAGAAGCAAGCAGGGTAGGAGTGTTATTTTACATCAGCACAGCTTTGTGGAGAACACACAGAAAGACAACCCCCCTTGGCAAAGCCCCCGGGGCTGCCCGCCTTCCTCCAAGGATGCCCCACGGAGCCGAACTGTAGAGGAAATCAAGGAGCAGATTATGCGTGCTGCAAGCCTTGAAAACTAACATGCGGCCTAATGAGCATATTATAACTGCAGGCTCTGCTTGTTAACTGTTGAAAATATTTTCACAAGGCTCTGGGCATGGCAGGCCGAGTGCTGGTTATGAAACGTCTGTGCTGAAAGGGAACTCTTGTGTCGGCCAAGCTCGAGCAAGTCACCTGCATAATGTCAGTGATTAGAAATGAATCACAGCACATTCTGGACTTGGGTGTTGCATGACATACCCCGTTGGGTTTCCCAGAGGCCAGAAGGTAAACAGCTTCGTCAGGCTCGGCGACGAGAAGAGCTGTCGAGCTCCTACCAGAGGAAAGCAAGGTGCTCCTCCGATCTACGAAATGAAGCCCGACTCCAGACTTGTCTTGAATAGAGCACGCTTTCATATGACGTCAGTGGCATTCTCTATGAGCAAGATTTTAAGGGATTACTTGGGGCATGGAAACACACACATCATGCAGATCAAAGGGGCCTTAATGGATTGCCTGGCCAGATTTGCTACCTTCATGCAGGGAAACAGTATCATTCCAATTTTCCAGAAGAGGCGTCTGAGATCAAGAGAGGCCAGAGGGGTCGACAAGCCACTTGGCTGTTTGCTGAACACGGGGCTGCATGAACGGAAAACTTATTTTTGAGATTATTTTTACTGGCGACAGAACTGTCACTTCCCTTGCATTAGGGTGGCCTCTTCACACCGGCAGGGCTTTCTGTCTGTGCACAGTGGTCGCATTCATTTCCGCATTTTGGTCCGCACACAACACTGGGAAGTAACACTGACCAAGTTCTATCAGTGGGGAGCATCCATTTGACCTGGAATAGTTCTTAAAATGCCCATACCTCAGCCTCACACCAGACCCACTGGAACAGAATGTCTGAGGGTGGGGCCCTGGTCTCTGATTTTAGTGTAGAAAAACAAAGCCAAAATCCCCCATGAGTCTGACACCTGCCCCACCGCTGTTATGGTGGGTCATGATAACCAAGGCACTGGGGATGGAGGCGCCCACCCCAAAATATTTTCCTTGTGGCCCTGCCTCCAGGGCCCTGAAATCGCTGTTAGACGTGCTCATTGCTCAGTGCTGATGATCTGCCATGATTATTACGACTCCCTGAAAAGAGGCCTGAGAAGAGATTCCCGTGAACAACACATATCGGATCTCAGGCTGCGTCCAAGTGAACAGAACGCAGGGCCTCTTGATGCGAGCCTTTGTCTAAAAATCTTGAGTCCTCCTTGTGGCTCTCCCGGTCCTTGCTCTGTGCCATACTACTATTTACTTAACGTTTTTTCCCCATGTGCACCTACATTTTTTCCTACTGCAATGCATTCAGTGAAAAAGAAACTTCCCACCACCGCAAGGCATGTACAACCAGCATCGCCTGCCGTGAAGGGAAGAGAAAGGTACAAACAGGGACAATGGAAAGAAAGCAAGTTTATACAGACATCAAACCAAAGATGTTCTCCTTGACTTGATCTGAAAGGCTAGGAGAGCGCTGGACGGGGACCAACATCCTTATGGTGTGAACCCAGGTTGTGTAATGCACATTGCTGTGCGTCGGAAATCTCAAGGGACGCCGAATGTTACCTGAATATGGGCAGAGGGACTCTCCCCACTCCTACCCTGCTGGGAGCATGCTGCTAGCTGGGCTGTGAGCACTGTAGAGGGAGTCTGGAGGGCAGATGCATGAGGGCTTGCGGTCTGAGAGTCATGCACGGGGGTTGGACACGGGCTCACAGAGTCCCTGTGGGTTCACAGCTTCGTCTAAGGCCGCCCAGGCTCTGCTACTCCTACCATGGCCAGGGCCTCCTCCTTAGGTGCTTGCGCCTGGCGGCGCGGAGGTGGGGACGCCTGGGAAGGAGAGGGAGCGATGTCCTTCTATTCCAGGGTTGAAGCTCATCCAGGGTAGGGCTCAGCATACTAAGTCCTTTTCTGACTGTAAAGATGAAAAGATAAAATAGCTCCCTCAACCGCAGAGGAGTCTAGAGTGTCTTTGACAAGCAGCATAATTAAGATCGAGCATAAACACAGGGCCTCTGAGGACAGTAAAAGCTGACTAAATGGAAATTTGTTCTGTTTGGCTTTTCTTTCCTTTATTTAGTTTTCCTGTGGAAGTTTCACTTTGAAGCAGGGCCAGCCCTAGGCAAAAGTGCGGAGTCTGCGATCCACCAAAATACGACTCTGCTCCCCCTCCCCGACTCTGTGCAGGCTCGGTCCCCACGTTATTCGACGGACCTGGAGTTACCTTCGCCTGGGTCTAAATCCTGGCTCTTTCCAACTTTTTTTTTTTCTGAATAAATGTAAGCCTTTAACTGAATCTTTCTAAATATCAATTTTCTCATTAGTAAACAGGGCTGTCAGGATGAGCAAATGGAATAAAATATGGGAAGCACTTTGCACAGTCCCTGGAATTTAATAACCACTCACTAACCTTTATTGCCATCAGTATATCAAACATTGTCATTAATATTATCAAACATTCTCCATGTTACCAAAACGGTGCCAGAACCACCCCCTGGTCAGAAGAACTCAGCTCAAACACGTGCAACTTGGCTGGGGTCCGACACATACCATGTGGCATTCGTTTCTCACCCTTAAACCGATAGAGAAGGTTCCTCCCCGCCCCCCGCAGCTGTCAGTCAGCAATAAGCCTACCATCCTTCCCTTTTCTGACACGGAACTCATTTTTGACACACAGGATCACTTCACATTTCCCAGACAGTGGCCAAAAGGCGGTGATCTCCAAGGCAATGAGAGAATTAATCATACCATGTGACACCTACTCAACCTTCTTATGTGAAATGACAGGCAAGTAGCACCCTGTGAAAGGAACATAGTCCCCAGCCTTACAAAATGCTTAGGAGTTAAAGAGGTTCTATGTACCCATGATTTTCGCGCACAGGACGGCTCACAGCAATGCTGCCGTCAGCCTCGCTCCCACGAATACTGGCAGGTGCTGTCCCAGGGAAAAACGAGCATCTATCTTCCAGTTTCAAATTAGCCCATAATGGGTAATTTGATGCAGACATTATTTCTAAACAAGACATTCCCTAAATGCTAATTGCGCCTAAGAGCTCTTCAGCTAAAGGGGACAGATATTTTCTGCTCGTTAAAGGGGATGCCACTGAGAATGGGTCCTAGCGAACGCAAGGACGCTTTAACTGGGATGCGGTAAGAAAAAGGAGGTCAAGGTCCCAGGGACCAAGTGACCGAGGTCAAGGTCCCAGGGACTGAGGTGTGTGAGAGGTGTCACACCGCCGTGGTTGACTTTGGCTTAAGAATCATTAGATCACAAAGCACCGAATACATATTTCTGCCTGTTAACAATTGCTGGGTCCCCCTCCTTGGTCAATGTCAGACTATGATTAACAAGTAGACATTCCTTATCATCCTTAATAACTTCTCTGTGTGACATTCAATGGGGGATTGTGACGAACTAGAGAGTGGCCCCTGTTTGGCGCCTGCAGGGAATAGAGAGTATATCTGCTGGAAAATACTGTAGTTGAAGGTATGAATGAGCAAGAGTTTACTGTTGGGGAGGCCATGGCTGAACAAGCTGCCCTGGGACCTCGGGAGACAGCAGCTTGAGAGGGGAATTTCTGAGATGCCACAGAAACACCTGAGCATGGATAGCCCACCTCGGTAGCAACTTCTAACGCATGGGCAACTTCTATGTTTTGGTTGCTGTTTCCATGCTGTGGAAGATGCATGGAAAAGGTATGTCATTCCTACAGCCTTGAGTTACTTCCAGCTCTCTGGAGGAGACAAACATTGATCAAATCATCCTGCATGTCTGTGCACACAGAGAGGCCAAATAAACGATGAAAAATGCTGTGAGCCTGAATAAACAGGAGAATTAACTTAGGGAGGTTGTGGAAGGCCTCATTTAAGTATTGGCAACAGAGCTAAGAGCTGGAGGATGAGTAAGAAGACACAAGAGAAAGGCAAAAAAGAGTAAGCGGAGGTGGGCGGCTACCATATGGTAAGATTCTAGTTGCACGGCAGGGAAGACATGGGGGGTCCGGCGTGGTGTGAACAGACAAACCAGTCCTGACTCCAGGTGACCCATGCTGGTGGTCTTGGTTGAGACAAAGCCAAGCTCTCTCTGATGCCCCTGTTTCTATTTTTTCTCGCTTCTAAAGGGCACCGTTTCCTTTCCACTCCCTTCTCCAGTAGTCTCTCCTACTTCTTTCTCTTCTCTTTCACAATAAACTTTTATTTTGGCACAATCCTAGATTTACAGAAAGTTGTAAACTTTCACTCTCACTCCAGTGAGAGTTCTCGTACACCTCCATCCAATCCCCCACTGTCAAAATCTCCCATCCCCACAGTGCACGTGTCAAAACACACGCATTGCCATCGGTCCATGACTCCACCTGTCTTTCCTGGCCCAGGACAGCACACTGCATGCACCGCCTTTGCTTTCTAAGTTCCCATCACCATGGCTTAGCCTTAGTGTCCCTCTCCCGTTCTATCTTCTCCCTAAGCACCTTCCAGCTCTTTTCTTTCCCGCACTGTTGCCGGCTTCCTACCACCAGATCCACCTAACTCCGAACTCATCCTTCACGGGAAACCTTCCCGCAGGATATTTGCCTACTCCCCCCTCTTTTGTCCCAACTCTCCCAGGGCACACTTTTCGCTCCACTGATGTGATGCTTGTGTACACCCGTCTCAACCTCAGGACCCAGCACAGAGAAGGGGTAACAGATACCTACTGATTCCTTTCTGACCAAGATGTGGGCCATTCACGTTGTATGGGACTCATTTCAAATTCGGTTGTTTCTGCTACTTTCCTGGGAGAGGGGTTTCTGACAGCCAGGCTTTCCTCCCTAAGTGGTCAGGACAAAAAACAACCGATTTCCCTTTAAGATGCAGCAGTGGAAGCAGCACTTTTGAAATAAACACATGTAATTTGTCATGTCCAAAGAAAACGTTGGTTTTTCTCAAACAAGTGTTTTACTTGGCAAACCTGTGCCCCTAGTAGCATTTTATCATGGATGTTTGTAGAAGCGGCTTTAGATTTTATCTGGGTTCTGAGTGGACCGATGGGTAACATCTACTGTGATATATTCTTCAATTAAATAGATGGCTAGAAATAGAATTTAAATATTCAGGAATGATAATTATTGGGGAGAGAAGCCCGAAGCGATATTCCTCACTGTCTATCATTTTCTATTCTTACTTCTCAAATTTAGGGCTTATTAACATTTTTCTAATATTTCTCTCCAAGCAAGCAGAAAGGTGAGTAGACAGTGAAACGGAAGAGTAACAGAAAGTTTTATCACAGTGGACTATTACAATGCTTTGCACCCTAGTGGGCCACGTTTGCTTACTTCTTGAGGTATCTTAAGAATAAACTGCAAACTGAGAGATAAAACTTTACTTATACATGCTTTTACCAGAAAGAAAAAAAAAAGAGGATTGGCTAAGAGGTAGAAGTTGAAAAATATTACTATTTACTAAGCATTTAACAAAACCTATTACCAATGGTTATGTAGTGACTGTAAGTCCTTTGGTCCATAAATCCTGAAAACATCTCCACGGAGCCATTGTGATTACAACCCCCATTTTACGGATGAAAAAACAAGGGTCTTGGAGCCCTGAAGTCATTTACCCAAGACCACACCGTAGGAGGTGGTGGAACCTGGCACTCTCTTGATTTCCAAACTCAGGTGGTCCACCCCATTTTAGAAGGGAAGGCCAGACTGTTGAATTCCAGACCGCAGCTGAATTCTGCCTACGAAGAGTAAGGCTCCACAGAATCTTCAACGGCGAGGAGGTGCGCCTGCGCCCAGACCACATCTAAGAGCCTGTAGCAACATGTATCTGCTGCTCATCTTGGAGGACGCAGGAAGTGTGGGTGTTCAGAAATGAAAGACTCCCTCCCCCTGCATGTTTTCTGAGCAGGAGGAGGGAGGAGACAAATTGGAAAACGCAGTGAGGGACAGAAGCCTCGGAGGAGAAGGTTCCTGCCAGCCTGTGAGCGTGGCGCGCAACGCAAATTCTTTCCATAACACTGCACGTGCCGACAGCGACATCACCACGTAAACGCCCGTTCACAGAACGGTACCCTGTGGGGGAAAAAGCGAGTCACCCTAAAGGGAAAAAAGCAGCGTGGACTCCACGCAGAGGTATGTGACCTCTGGCAAGTGTTCCCGGGAAGCCATTCTGTCCTATGGAGTGAAACGCTGGCTCTGGAGGGAGCCCCTAAACGCTGCATGCAGACAACTGCTCTTTGTGGCTCCTGAGGAACTATTACAGGCAGTGGGGGAGGCAGAACAGGATGCCTTCAAGGCGCCAGCAACCCTCTGGGGCCACGCGCGAACCAGCTCCTCCTCTGACACGCGCTCCTGGTTGGGATGCGTTCTAATTTAGCATCTCTGTCGCCAACAACGCCGGGGAAACCGGTGGAGCAGAGAGAGTACCCCTGCCACCCGTGCTCCGTGTTCTGCCTTCATCCCCAAGCTGCCCCCAGATACACCTAACGACCTCCAAGCCAGAGGTCAACGGCTGACGCTCCATTCCCGGGAATGGTCTGAGTGGGATCTAAGGACGTCACTATCGACAGTTCCCCTGTTTCAGCCTCAGAGGAAAGCTGTTTGGGATGAGCACGGCTTCAAAGCAGGCTTGGGGCTGCTGTGCTTGGCTTAAGATGGTGTGTGCACATTTCTAGGCCTGGAGGACCTTGGGAGAGCCCATAAAGGAGAGAGGCTAGCAGTATGAATTGCAGCCACTCGGCCTGTTTTTCACGTGCCTGCCATTTGACAGAGGCAACGCCCTCCTCACCGGGAGAAAAACAGTATTTCAAGCTTGATGATAAAGGCACGTGGCAGTCGTCCCCACTGTTGGGGAGAAAATATGGAGGGGGGGGGACTGCGGCTCCCAGAAAAGGGTGTGTTCCTTCTGAAGGGTCAGCAGCCCTTGCACGCCATGTGCCTGACAAGTCCCGGGGGGTGTGGCTCAGAGGTCAGAGAGTCTGATATTTCAAAAGCAATGGAAAACCCAGATGATGGTTTTATTTTCTTAACCCTACCTCACTAATTGCAAGTTTTCTTAAGGTCGCTGACCTCACACAAAACAGGTTTGCTCCACTGAACAGTGAGAGATGGATGAAATCAAGATGAGAACTCGTTTCCTGATTCCAGCTATGTGGGGACCACCCACGATACTGAGGGTTGCGATTCTTTTCCTTGTGCGTTCTACAACCATTATCCTCACCCATTTCTTCAATAGACATGCACTGAGAATTCACTGTATGTAAAGCACTCCACTGTATTCTCTGGGATAGCTACATGTTTTCACGTGCTGGATGTATGTGTATTACATTATATATAAAACACAGCAATATACAAAAATACACACATGCTCCCATGTACAGATAGAGTCCATGTTTTCAGGAATGTACAGTGTACGAAAGAGGACCAAAAAGGATGCAGAAATTGAAATGTGATTTTGAAAACATCACTGGAGAGATTTTATGAAAGGTGCGCTTTGCTAGATAAAAGTCTAAGAATGTTATAGCGACACTATGTTTACACATTTGGGGTTTATAGTCCAAGCCAAATGCATCCCTCTGGGCGGTTATTGATAAGATGTAGATGCAGAGAAATAAAAACCTTTAACAGATGTGACTGGCCATGAAATTTTGAGTCTTCTTCTAGGGGTTGGCATGAAAAATGGAAAGCAAAGGTATATTTTTCTAATTTTCACTGGATTTCAAAAAACAGGTAAGTCAGTGTGGTCGCTGAACGTCTGCTCCACCCGTGATGGAGAAGTCTGCTCAGTAGGAAAGCATTTGAAGGAGAAGCTGTGTTTTTAGACAAAGTTTGTCTGATAAATGGATTACCGCCTGGGAGCTTTGGGTGAAGGTCCTTGCAGGGATCTGATGAAGACAAGGAGAGAGAAAGAGGGGCTAGTGACTTGGAGACCAAGGACCACCTCTTCACAACCGTCTTGTCTCCGTTGGGACAGGTCTGGCTAATACTGATCCCCACGGGGATGGGGAAGAGGGCAGGCATTTCTGTGATAACGGGGTTCCAGGAACCCCTCCTTTTATACTCTGATGGGTCCAGGCACTTCAGCATTTGCTTTTAGGCTTGCTTTTGGGCACAGGCTACCTGCCAGCCCATTATTTCTCTATTTTGGCGCCTCTGTGTGAAAAAGCGGTGCCCTGGCACTTGGAGAAGGCAAGCATTTGCATTTCCTAACTAGGAATCACGCAGAGGTGAGCATTGCTTTACCCAAATAAAACTTTTGGCTCTCAGACTTGCAGTGCACATGTTCCTTTTTTTTAGCTGAAAAATTTTCTGGTCTGTATCAACGGCTTCTTTCACTGGCTTAGTCTCCCCTATTTGGCCAGCTGTGGACCCTACCAGTGTGATTTCTTTTGTGCCTTGCTTTAAACAGTCTTAGAAACAGCCTGTATTCTGCCATCAATCCATGCGAGAAATCGCCCTGACAAGAATGGAGGCTCTGTGTGGGAATCAAAGCCAGGGCATGGCTTCATCACATCTTAAAAAAAAAAAAAAAAGTCTGCTTTTTATTTTGTCTGCTAATAACAAAAAAATACACTGAAAGAGCTGAGATAGAGGTTAAATCAAGAAAGCAGGCAATGAAAAATTCAACTTCCATGATGCCGTTTCTTTCATCTGTGAATTATAATAGGATCTAGCCCCTTCGAAATTTTTTTCAATTATAAATACCCCTGGGGAATCATAATTAAACAATGCTGATTAACATTTATTAAGTATATATTATGTCTTGGACACTGTGTTAAGTGCATTAAAAAAAATAGCCCTGGCCAGGTGGCTCAGTTGGTTGGAGTGGCATCCTGTGCACCCAAACGTTGGGGGTTCAATCCCTGCTCAGAGCACATACCTAGGTTGCAGGTTCGATCTCTGGTAGGGCTGATGGGAGGCATGTACGGGAGGCAAGTGATTGATGTCTCTCTCTTTCTTTCTGCCTCCCTTTCCCCTTCCTCTCTCTCTAAACTCAATAAATATATCCTCAAATGAGGATTCAGTAAAAGATTTTAAAAGTAACCACCTTCCAGGGTAGGAAGTATCATTAAAGTCCCATTTTACCCTGCTGGTAGTGGCTGAGCCAAGATTTGAACCGAGGTCGCCCGGCTGCGGATACAGCATATTCTTAACCTGCCCTCTAACCTGCCTTGGGAAAAGTAACAAAGAACATTGTCGGCCCTGAGAACAAGCAAATGGCAACACATGCTAAGTTGGGTTATTAAAGCTAACTTGTGGGAATCTACACAACACCATCAAGACGGGCCAAAGACAGTGTATGTGAATACTAAAATAATCATTAATAACAGGGCATTCAGAACATCCAAGCCACCTGGAGGATGACAGACCCACAGCCCGTGGGCAGCCAGAGGAGAGGCACACTCTGCTCCTTTGGCTCCTCATCTACAAACCACGGAGTGAGGGCAGCTTAGCTCTGCGGAGTGGCAGGGATTCAGGAGATGGCGAAACAGCCTTTGACCTACAGCTGGACCCTGCGTCCTGCACCAGGAGCTCTTGCTTAGGAGTCCTTCAGTCAGATGCTAGTAAGGTGATAATTACCCTCCTTTTCGATCCAATGCTCACGAAGGACAGAGACCAGGAAAAGGAGAAAAACAGATTCCAAATGGCTGCCAGTGTTTGCCTAGGAATTATTTTCCAGGCCTATCTTGATAACTGAGCAGCTTGCTTTGTTAATGCCTGTATTCAGTCAGGAAGCATTTCTGTGCCAGGCCACGCTGGGCAAGGAGTTCAAGGCTATGTGCAAGGCTTTAGGTAGGGCCAGGTAACCATTAACGGGGAGGGAAAGGAAGTGGTAGGCCAGTGACTAAGAAACAGCACTGCTTTCCCAGTTGGCTGAGCAAAGACGATGCTGATGATCAAAGGGAAGGCTGAGCAACCAGCTGGAAAAGGTCTGTGTTTCTGAGTCTTCGTGGCAAAGGCTGGACTGGCCACTGGACTGTGATGGGGGCGGGCTACACATTTTTCTTCTACGTTAAGCTACCAGAGGAGATCCAGGCTTTTCGACGACCCCTGCTAGCATTACCTGAACGAATACACAACCTATAAGCAAAGGGTCGAAGATCCATTCTGGGATGAACATTTTGACTTTCAGAGACTGGAATAGTTCTCTTATTTTCGTGATCTTGTTCGGCATTTCATTGTTGCTTGATTAGGCCGCTCACACTCGCTAGTAACACTTTCACCATATTAATGAGCTGTAAATCAGGTGTCTTTCTGCTGATGAAACAGACTGCATTTCCAAAATATTTTTACAGACTCTTTTACTGTAAATTAATCTCTGGTTCCCGTGTCGTAAGGCATTTCTAACTTAAAAGACCCTTGGCGGGAAATCACTTGCAAAAGAGAAAAGGGATACTTCCCATGAGCAGGCACTTTGCTAAGATCCTTTCACAGATCATATTGTTCCAATGCAACCTGACAAAAATCCCGAGGGGGAAGAACCTGCAGCAAAGCATTGGCTCAAGGTCACACAAAGATCTCCAATATCACCCAGGACCCGGGTGGTCACCTGCGTTACCTGGAGGCGTCCACACCTGCGTCTTCTCAACTGGGGAAGAAGACCACCCATACCCACTTTTGGCAAAATAGAAACTTCCCCAGATCGTCCTCCACCACCAATTATTTCCATTCCCATGCAATATAATCTGGACCTAGCAGAGCCACTGTGACTGCATAACAGGGCGTTTCTTGGAAAAGGAAAGCTGTTCTCTGCTGAGATGGGTCGAAGATAAGAATGGATGCCTGAAACTGCCTGGGGGAGAGGCAGGCTGCAAACAAAGGGAGAAAGGGAATTGCCATGGGAACAGAAGGACTGATCAAAAAGTTACTACCCAAGCTACTATTTTTAAAGGAGTATCAAAGACAAATGAAAGGCAACTTGAAAAGCGTATTCATTTACAACGAAAGGGTCTATCTCTGATGTCAGTCACAGCGCTGGCGAACAGTTCTCACCTGCCACCTCTCATCTACCAACAAGGCTCCGGCTGTCCTTCCAGGGCCACCGCTCCCACACTCCCCACCCCTGTGGTTCGCAGGGGTCCTCCCTATCCGCAGGTATACAGCTGTGCACTTGACCCCATCACAACCGAAGCAGGGTAGCATTCCTCTGGTCATGGCCGTCCGGGATGGTATGGGCATGCCATGGAATCTGTACCTAGTCCATCTACTATGACTGAGTCACAGGGCTTTACTTAGAACTGTTAGAAAAGGAAATCTGCTCTTGGCTGAGAGAAGTAAAAAAAAAAGATAAAGATGAATGCCTGGAGCTGCCTGCGGGGAGAGGCAAGCTCCGCACAAAGAAAGGAAGGGAAACAAGAGACAACCTTCTTGCTTCTCCCTGGAGTCTAAGGAGGGACTGACTGAGAAAGTAAGGGAGCCCAAGGTGTGAACCCCTGAAATCAGCAACTCCGCAACTTTCTAACTTTTCAGTCCATACACTTCCTTTTTTTCCTGAGGTTAAAGTAGAGCTCTGTCATTTGTAATTGTATGACTATTGAACAGTAACATCACTTAATGACTTGCTAAGTGATTTGCAGGGCAAAAAAAAAATGGTAAGTACCCACGTCTTTAAAAAATCAGTACGTAAAATTTAAGAATGTAAGACTGACCAAAGAACGAGTCTGGCTGAGACGGAGCTGGGCCTGGCAGTCCGCCCCATCTGTCCCCCAGGCCCCGCTCCGCCATGCGGCTTCTCACTGCTCCCTGGAACACAACTTAGACGGAGCCTTGCACGGCAGATGTCCCGTTTGTCCCCTGGAGATGATCACCTTTGCACAGTGAGATTGTTGTCTGAATAAAATTAAGCAACGCATGAGAAAATACCTAACAAAGTGCCTGATATTTAGTAAGTGCTTAATAAGGTATGCTAAAGAAAAGAGTGGAGAAAACAGAGAGAGGAAGGGGTCAAGCTTTTGCATTGAAATGATTGGAAATGGCACTGCTCCCTAGAATATGGCTTCTGATAGGTTCAGCGTATCCCTAAAACATGGTCCTACACATTCCCGCTCCTAAGCCCCTTGCTAAGGCTCCTGGGTGGGAGGTTCAGCTCTGAACAGAGTTAGAAGGGGCAATGTAATCACTATCTGTTGTTTTTGCCCGCTTAGTTCCCATCACCTTCTTCGGAAACAGCGTCTGAATCTTTCCTCTTATTCCCAGCCCAGAAAGTTCACTAAGGACACAGGTTCTGGCCAATCTGTGTGTGGCTTTCTTGTGGCCATAGTGGTTGGTTCTGGGAAGGGCATAGGGCCCAAATCAGACCTATGAGACTCAATCTTAGGATTTTGTTGCTTATATCTATTAAGAATGAGAAGCTCTAGTACAGTTTGGCTGGGCTGTTATACAGATAGATAGGGAAGCTTAGACCTACTGAAACTTGTCATTACAAAGGGGAGTTTTCCTGAAAAAGAAGCCAAGAGGAAAAAAAAAAAGAGTGAAGAAAAAGTGTCTTGAAAAGAAGATCTGAAGCTCTGGGCGCAGCCATGCCTTTAGCTAGAATTTCTCTGTTCCTGTGCGAGGCAATGCCTCGCCTTCAGGTTTTCAAAGCAGCCTGGAGTTCAGTCGTGTGGCAAGGGGAGAACCCCGTCTAGTGCTGTGAGCAAGAGCATCCCACGGTGCGCGGTACCCGAGGCATTCGTGGTTGGTATTCCAAACTAGAAACCCAACACCAAGCATGACATTGGGTAATGACATCAGGGACCAAGAAAAAACAAAAAGGGAGAACTTTGGGAAATTCTGAGTGGGGCGCATTGGGTAAGGGGATTCGCATCTCATGTTGTAAGTTTTCCTCTTCTGTAAAGCGAGGAGTGAGACTAACTCAGGGATCCCATGACCCGTGGATGTTTTTGGTTTGGCTGCTTTATTTCATGAACCCCTAACATGCTTTATAACACAAAGTAATTAGGCAGGTGCTATGCTTAGGTAAGTATAAAAGTAATTTAGCACTCACTGTCTTATACCCAGGACTTGCAGACATTTGAGTTTGCAATTCCTTAGAGTGCTTCAGCACCATCCTTCCACGTTTCTGCCTTCGATTTGCTGGTTTCTAAGGTCTGAATCTGTAAATGTGGCCGTTTCTTATGGCGGGGCTGACCTGAAAGGGGATGAAGGTCGGCTAGCACACCTGCCTACTCAAACTTCTGTCGGGACCCTATGAAGTCTCTATCCTGAAGATTCTCCTATGGATGGGAGGACTGTTCATACATTCAAGGCGTGGACGGTATCGAAGCATCCCACAGGGTCTGCACTGCAGCGATCAATGCATCTGACCTCTCTCCCGCTTCCCCTTTCCCTGCAGGGCTGGAAATCAATTGTGTGTTAGCTACTCTCTAGGTCTGAACCCAGGGAGCCTGGAAATTGAAATGCACATGGTTTCATTAGCAAGGGGGAGAAAACAAGGAAGGAAAGAAACTCTCCTAAATGACTTCCCCCAATGAAGTGCATATTAATAAACACTTGATTTCTCTTCCCATGACACTGAGGAAAAAAACAGGAGAAATAAAGGAAATTCAAAGTCCACATTCAATCATCCAGAAATGAGGGGTCTGGGATAGGCGATCAGGAGATAAAAACTCTATATGTACATAAAATCTCTAGGCACACATGCCTTGGCAGAGTGTGTGTGTGCGTGTGTGTGTATGTGTGTGTGTATATATATATATATATATATATATATATATATATAATAAATCCTGTCTATTTTAAGAATTAGGCATGTGAAAAATTTCCTGTTAGTTCAGATTGGCTCAAAATACCATGCAGGGCTGCATTAATGAAGATTAAGTATATTTAGAGAGAATAATTCAAAAGACTTTATCAATTTGGCATGATTTCCTTCAAAACGGAGAAACCTTAATTTAACAGGATATAGATGAATTCCGAGATTTATTGAAATAGTTCGGAGTTGAATAAATCGAGTAGGAGTCACAAATCATTTGTCGCCGGTATTTTCGATTCTCTACCTTGAATTAAAACCCAAAGAACACAAACTCTCACTGTTGTATGATGTTTGGGAGAGAGACTGGTACACAGTTCGCTATCTCCTTCCATGACATCCCTTTTAACCTTCTTTTCACCCCTGTTGGAACAAAAGAATTGCCACGACAAATGCTAATGTGTGAAATCTTCGACTCGCTGGCTGGCCGAGAGGAAGACAGGGTTTGCATTGCTTTGGTACCCACAGATCACATACTCCTCTTGAGCTGAAGGCAGCCAACGGCAGGCGAGTGGAGAGCTCGAGGAATGGAAACTCCCGAATGGCAGGAACGGGGGCCTACCTTTCGGCTGAGGAGGGCACAGGAGATCACAATGCAAGTTCACATTACTTTAGTATATGACTTAGCCTAAAATGGAACGCTAAAGAATTTCTGTAAAAAGCGCTCTTTTTGCTTCCAGGGCTCTAAGTGCACGGAGGGGAAGAGGGAGAAGAGGAGGAGGAGGAGAGGAAGCAGTCAGTGCTGAGCTCTCCGCGCACTCAGGCTGTAGGTGAGGCTGTACAAGCCACAGTCACACACCATGTTTCTTTATTCCCTAACGAAACTCAGAAAACCCCAAATCAGACCTTTCAGGTCATCGCCAATTCCCCCCATTTTACAGGACAGGAAACTGAGGCTTTAGAGAGTGAGCAGTTTTGTCCAAAGTCTAAAAGGTTAATAGGTGATGGAGACAGAGTTTGAGTTCTTATAACTATCGTCTCAACTCTGCCACGGTTGGGGTCCTGGCCCCTTGCTCTCTGTTGGAATGAACTCTGAATTGGGTGGCCAAAAAACAAAACTCCACAAGGTTATCAATCCATAGGCCAGGGGGCTTTGCGATGTGGTTTACCCAGTTACTTCCAGAGTCCCGCCCTCCCCCTCTCTCTCAATCACAAATGCCGATACTCATTTTTACAGGATGGGGAAAACGTAGGCTCAGTTGCACACACGCAAAGCAAGGAGTTTATTCTTGCATTCTTGTTTATTAATTACCGCACTATTTTTCACATGAGCAGCTGCAAACCTACCCTTGTCTCATCCTCTGTGCCATCCCAGAAGCCCGACCAAGGTCTTATTCGGTCTGTGTGATTTCCCACCAGGACCAAGTGATTTGTTGGCCGGCAATGAACCCTGCATGCATTGGTTGACATTTTTGTAACATTACAAACAATGCGATGATGTGGAATCGTGCCTGGGCTAGCTCTCAGAAGGTCAGAAGCATCTCTGGGAGGTCAGGCTGGAAGAAGAGGCTGGGCTAATGACTAGAGATGCTGTTTGGCGTCCGTGGAACTGAACAGTGGCTCCGCTTCCTGTCTGTCTTAAGAGTGCACTGCCCCGGCATCTAGCCGCATTAATGAGTTTCCTGGGGATTGGCACGGCAGCGGCGGAGGGCTTGTTAAACTGGGGTTCAGAAACCCTTCCGTCTGAAATGCGGCGCTGTGGTTCCCGGTGGTGAAAGCTCCAACCCCGGGGCTGCGTGGGTCTGCCCCGAGGCGTCTGCTGATCAACCACAGATTCGCCGCACTCTTGCCCTCAACAGCCTCAGGCCTGGCCCTCCCCATCTCCCACCCCAGCCTGGCGCCTTCCTCTTGGACTGCCTGGGTGAGCGGCACCAGGTTGGTGCTAATGAACAACACCATCCTGGGGGAACAAGGAAAACACAAACAAAAAAATTCCTGTGTTTGGTCAGAGCCGACCAATGTCTCCTTTTTCACGGTGAGAATGGAACCTGAGCTTCCACCTAATTCCAAAGCACTGTCCACTCCCTGGGCTTAACAGTTAAGCAGCCACCCTCCCCCTTTTAAGTGGCAGAAGCTGCAAGTTGGTCACGTGATTCCAAACAAAATGTCAAGCCCCGTGGAGACAAGAGTCTGCTGATTAGAAATAAGGCAAACATAAGCCACCACGTATGTACTGGGGCCTTTTTTGTCCAGGATAAACCTGGCCACTGCGCTTGACGAGCAGACCTTGTGTTCATTGAATCCGACAGCTGCTTGATTGATTCACCTAACATTTGCTTTTAATCCAGAGCAGCATTCCCATAATGTGCATTTCTTTCCTGCCTGCAGTATTTTAAGCTACTAATTCCTTGGTGCAAAGATCAAAAAAGTACCCAAAAGGCAGCTACGGGGACTTTTTGTCTCTTTAATTGCTTTCACTTCAGTTTGACGGCTCCCTTGTACTTTTTTGTTTTTAACATCTTTTGCTCCGAGTGCCAAATACCTCCCTTCTCTTTATCTCTGCGATAAAGCAGGTGGAAGAAAGGTGCGTGGCGGAGAGCTGAACTTGGAAATGGTCTCCATTCCTCACTGAGGTGTGGTGTGTGCAACTTCCCTTCCCAGGGCAGCGTGTGGCGTGGCCCATCTTTGTCAGATGAGGCTGAACCAGCTTGCTTGGGTCGTAGGCCAGGTCTTATTTTAAAGGCCAAGTGCGGTGAGCTATTATGACAGTACTAAGTCATTTGCAAGCCTGCTATTAATAATGATAAGGAATTTTAAATCCACTATAGAAAAGCCCGAATTTACATTCTGTGTAAATTGTGGGTAGATGGTCAAGGCTTGCACTTGACTTTAGCGTGGCTGTGCACTTACCCAGTCATTTTCCTTGAATCACTGCATTGTCCGTGAACTAAGTCACAGCACCTCTGTTATGTTTCCTATCACCTACAGAAGTTGATTCGAAGGGAGCAGTCAGTGAGAAAGGTAAGAATAAATCATTTCTTTAGTTGTAGGGTTCCATAAACTTACTTTTTGCCTTCCTCCTTCACTTATTATCTTGTATTTACCATATAAATAATATCTTTTATTTACTATACTTTTTAAGTTAGTTATTTTACTTAAATCATTATTTGAGGGGAAAAACCACTTTGTATCACTGTATAACACAAGGAAACGTTACAATACTATTTACACCATCAATAGCAGGTAACAACAAAAATATTAATATAAATAGCAAATATGCAAAATAAATATGTGGAAGCAAAGTATTTACAAATTCTTACAAAGTACTATTGCCAGCTCATTCTAAGTACAATTCTCATTATTTGTAGTAGTTATATTTTATAAAGTTGCCGTGAGTGCCGAATTAGGCCACGCTGAACCATTGTTCCTAGGGGAAATGTAGGGTTAGGTTCCTGTGAGTCTCTGGTCAGACATTTTCCTCAGCTGGTCAGTATACAGCTACATTTGAGGTCTGTTTCTGTTTAAAGACACCCTGTTTTATAGATACCGTTGATTCATTGACATTGCACTCATGGCCAACAGCACTATAACTCATGTCTGAACAACCCTTTTCTAACACATGTGTTTACGTGTTTTCTCCTTAAGGCCCATCACAACCTTGTCGAGAATCACCAGACAGCACTGTGCTCAGGGGCTGTTTTAAACAGAATTACCAACAGAAGATCACAGAAATGTGAAAAATGGGGCACTAAGTAGACTGTGAAAGGGCACTTTTTAACGTTACGAGAGTTGAGACAAGAAGGTGGAGTGTCTCCTTGTTCAGCCTCAGCTGCCACTAGGCACCGTGGAGGACTCACATTTTTCACTGCCCTGCCCACATCCACGGATGACTGTGAAAGTGCCACAGCATTGATTTTGGGGCTTCCAAAGAGACGTTAGTGGGTATGCAGGTTCACAAATACAGAATGCATATATAATGAGGGTTGGCTCTGTTATGAAGTAAGAAAGGCTAATAATATCAAATGGAGACTTTCTCCTTGACATAATAAAAAGGACTGAAAGAGTAAAGAGAGCAAATACAGTCCATGCTATGTGATTCGGTGTACTTAATGCCTGGTGTGGGTATCAGCTACACTCCCCTACAGTATGGCCATTGCAATGCTCTAGGAAATTCTCCTGTACCCCTATAAAAGTTGAGATTTACCACGGGGCTTCCTGGAGCTTGGCCCTGGCCTCTCTAGAACATTGAAGGATGGCTTACAAACCATCCCCGCCAAGTATAAGCGTGGCTTTATTTTCTTTCTTCCTCCCTTGCTGCCCAGCTCCTGCTGGAAGTAATCTTCTAAAGGGTTGTTCTGGGAACAGAATTTGTGAGCAGCAATTGGAGGATATCTCTGTAATTTCAGGGCCTATTGAGCATTTCCAAATGCCTGTCTCTCTCAGCCACATTTGTTCTACTGTGTTCCCTACCTCCGACACCAAATGAAAGGCTATTGACTAATGCATCTCTTAAAACTCAATTATTTAAATAGTTTTGCCCTAGTTTTTGTTGTTCTAAGTCTATTGGTGATAAGATTACAAAGGAGAGTGGGACCTAGTAAAGTCACTGTATATAGGACAATAGGAAGTAATAGGCTGGAATTGTTTTCAAAAGAGTCCAAAATGTAAGTGTCCACTCAAACTTGTTAGTTTGGGGCACAGTGCAAGTGCATTTGGGGATCTCACAGTCTAGGGGGTAGGCTACTGATAATCATGTTCACTTCCCCCCCTAGTCCTTCCATGGAATTCTAGAGAGGTCCTTGGTTGCTAGGACAGTGACTATTTCCTCTAGTAGCATGCCTGTTGTTGGGTTGTTTCTTGGTTTTGAGCTGCTAAAAACCTCTTGTCAATGCAGACTTTAACAATAATTAACAGAGGACCTCAAAGATGTGGTACAAACCCCCTTCTGGCCAGCGGGCAGTGTTGCTGCCCACCACTGCTCGTAGACATGGTGTGTGGAAGGTTGCCTGTGGCATCCTTCTCTTTTCACTTCGCATTTAGGATGGACACGCTCTTCCCCCCCACCTCATTACCACTGTGATGTTCTGTTCTACAACAGAAGGCTCTAAAGATACCCCAACCTCTGGGCGACAGCCTGAAACATGGCGACGCTTTTGACGCTGTTAGCCAAGGGCTGCGCACACTGCCGGGCAGCTCAGACATTGATGACTGGCAGGTAAGCGCCCACCCAGGTCTTGCCATTGTGAAAGGAATTCTGGCGGAATAAATGGTTTCGATGTTGTTTCCCCCACGTGTCAGCCTACACCTCTGTGCATACATGACTGTTAAAGGAAGGCACTGTGAGCTTAATTGGGGTTTTATCCAGATTCAGCAACCAATTGAAAATTATTTTAATTCCTTTTGCAGAAAAGACCAGGCTATTCTGCTTGTGTTGATAAACTCTGCTGTTGACAATGTACCACGGAGCTTGTTTCCAGGGGAAAAAAACCCACAGTGTCCTCTTTGTCAGAACTTGGGAAACAGTTCTCAAGATTAAAGGACTGTGTGAAACTTAATTTTCTGTCCCCTCCCAACTACGGTTCTTGCTGAGACCCTCTTTCCTCATCACCATGTCCCTCTAACAGGTACCTACTTATTCTCCAGTTCTAGGTTTACCGCCCTCAGTCCTGCACACACCCCACTGTCAGATAATCTCCTTTAAGTCATGTCCAGCCCGTGTTTGTCCTGCCCAACAGCCTATAATGGCTCCCTGTTGCCTAGCACACTAGACCTAAACACCTCTGTTGCTGTGGACAAAGATCTTACCCTACTTTTTTTTGGAACACTATTCTTGCACCTGAGCACTTCTTATAGGTTTCAGCAGATTCCTTGCACATATGAGTACCTATTTGCAGCCTCCTCTTTCTAGCTCACAAACCTTTCTTTGTACTCCCGCCTACAAGGGTCATACCTCGACGGATTCCCTACAGCAGGGGTGGGCGACCTTCTTCTATCAAGAGCCAGATAGTAAATATTTTAGCTTTCACAGTCCACACAGTTTCTGCGGCAACTCCTCAGCTCTGTCTGCTGCAGTGTGGAAGCGGCCACATGATCAATAAAGAAATGGCGTGGCTGTGTTTCAGGAAAACTTCATTTACAAAACCAGGCACTGGGTTGGACTTGGCCCATAGACCGAGTTCACCAACCCCTACGCTACAACATCCAGACAAATACACACATGCTCTCACTTAATCTGTTATTTCCTTGCATTCTTCTGTGACTGACATGGATCACTCAGCTTTGCCTTGCAATTTGGGAATTAAGCCCTTTGATGACCCAAGAGAAATAATAGTACAACAAGAACCTAGCTAGGACTTCCGCCAAGATGGAGGCATAGGTGGAAACACTGTGCCTTCTCCCACAACCAAGTTTGAATACAACAAAGGTTTGGAGAAACAAAGACACAACCAAAGGACAGAAAATTGAATTATACAGAAGTCTGACTACATCTAACCATTCCATGGGGACGGTAAGAGGGGTGGAACCAGCAGCGAGCAGGGTCGGGCAGGACAGGTCCCCTGACCCAGGCGCGCAGGCAGCCGGAACCAGTCGGGGTGTGGGGCAGACTGACCATGGTCGCACATTCGAGCACAGTGAGATAGACCACGCAGGCCCTAGGGGGCGAACCCAGTGGTGGAGGGCTGACGGTGGTGGCACACTCACATGCAGTGGAACGAAATGCATGGGCCTGGTGATGGTGGTGGCTGCGGCGCCGGGGCCGTAGCAGCAGGCGGGAAGCCACTGTCCCTTTTTGACCCCGCCCCCACATACAGCGTCACAACCCAGCAACCTAGTTGCCCTGCGCTAGTGAACACCTTAGGGCTCCGATCCTGCTAAGGAATAGGCACGAACAACCCGAAAGATGGCTCAAGAAGAACTCAAAGTCCCAGAGCCAATAACTCTAAGTGACCAAGAAATTGCCAGCCTCTCAGAAGCACAATTCAAGACACTATTTATCAGGATGCTCACAGAACTGGTAGATTATAGTCACAAATTAGAGGAACATATGAAGGCTAAACTAATTGAAATGAAGGGAGATGTCCAGGAAACCAACAGTGATGGAAAGGAAACTGGGACTCAAATCAATGGAATGGACCAGAAGGAAGAACAAAACATCCCACCAGAAAGGAATGAAGAAATGAGAATTCAAAAAAATGAGGAGAGGCTTAGGAACCTCCAGGACATCTTTAAACGTTCCAACATCCGGATTATAGGGGTACCAGAAGGGGGAAAGAAACAGCCACGAGTGGAAAACTTATTTGAACAAATAATAAAGGAGAACTTCCCCAGTCTGGCAAAGGAAATAGACTTCCAGGAAATCCAGGAAGCTCAGAGAGTGCCAAAGAAGTTGGACCCAAGAAGGAACACACCAAGGCACATCATAATTACATTAGCCAAGACCAAAATGAAGGAGAGAATCCTAGAAGCAGCAAGGGATAAGGGGACAGTCACCTACAAAGGAGTACCCATCAGACTGTCAGCGGATTTCTCAAAAGAGACCTTACAGGCAAGAAGAAGGGGCTGGAAAGTATTCCAAGTCATGAAATCCAAAGACCTACAGCCAAGATTGCTTTATCCAGCAAAACTTTCATTTAGAATGGAAGGACAGATAAAGTGCTTCTCAGATAAGGTCAAGTTCAAGGAGTTCATCATCACCAAGCCCTTATTATATGAAATGCTAAAGGGACTTATCTAAGAAAAAGAAGATAAAAATATGAACAGTGAAAGGACAGCAAACTCACAGTTATTAACCACACCTAAAACAAAAGCAAACCAAGAGGACAGCTAGATCAGGAGTGGAACCATAGAAAAGAAGATCACATGGAGGGTTAGCAACAGGGGAGTGGGAGGAGGAGAAGGGGGGAGAAGGTACAGAAAATAGCATAGACAGTAGGTAGAAAACAGATAGGGGGGAGGGCAAGAATAGTGGGGGAAATATAGAATCTAAAGAACTTGAGACACGTGGTTATAAACTAAGGGGGGGAGAATGGCGGAGGAGGGAGTGTGCGGGGGGAAGGGAATGAAGGGGGGAATAGAACAACTGTAATGGTATAATCAATAAAATATATTTAAAAAAAAAGAACCTAGCTAATACTTAAGACCTTACCCTGCACCCACCAGTCTTCTAAGACCTCCGTAGGCCTGACCGGGTCTTCATAGCAACTTGGCTGTTGGATGCCTACAGCCTTATCTCTGGGGCACCATAGAGAGTTTACAGTGAACTTGCCCAAAGTTTCACGTGCAAAAAGTGGCAAATCTGAGGTTCAAAGCCAGGGAGCCCAAGTGCCAAGACAGTGTTGCTAACGAACTTGTCAGGCCGTCTCTCAAGCGCGGACTGTGTCATCCAGCACCGTGCTAGCTGCACTGCATCTTTTGTTTCAAATGCATTTAAAATTGATTAAATGAAGAGTTTGTTTGCTGATGAAATTATACTCATTCCTGGCAAAAAGTCTGAATAATACAGAAAAGGAGAAGAAGAATGCTCATCTGTAATAATTTCCCTTCACAGAGACAAGCACTATTAACACGCAATATCCATTCATTGAGTCATGGTCTCCTCTCTTTTGCTGAAGCACATACTCAAAGCTCCTCTCATTGTCCTTCCCTGGACTGATGGGCTGGATTAGCTGCTCCTCCTTGTTTCTTCTGTAAAAGACACACACATACCCATGGCATACCGTTTGTACGCAATTCTTTAATAACCTTCTCCCTTCTGCTCTGGCAAATTGTGTTCGTTCCCAAACCTATTCAGGCCCCTTGTATTTTTCATCTAATTTCACAATTCAGTTAAATATAGCATGAGCCAATAAAATAGTGTCAACACAAAGCATTTTCTTAAGTTCAGTGCTTTGAAAAAACCTCAACGCATGCAAATTGCTATAAACACTACTGTCAAATTAGGTATGGGTACAAGAGGAAAAAAAATGATGGGGAACATGTAAACATTTAGCAGGATTCAGGCTTCTGACTTCTTTGCAAGCCTTTATATTTCTTGCCTTATTTCTGTGAAGAACAGAAGGAAGAAATCATACAGGCTGCGTAATGGGAGCAGTTTCTGCAAGAAAGAAACAATTTCACCCGCAAAGAAAAAGCTTGGCCTTGCCCTCTTAAGATCAATGCAGTTCAAAATCAGTGGAAAAACATAGTTTTCTATGTTTTAAGTCGAACCAATATATTTATGTGTGTTTGGATTGATTTTCACGACTGTTTGCTTTGCTGTTTGGTTAACCCATCAATGCTTGGTTTGGTCATGCTGGATATGACTGCTTTTCCTTTGTGTGTATAGATGAGGTTTGGCCAGAAAAACTCCAGCCATTGTTACAATAAGGAGAACGGTTTGTGAGACATTGCTGTAACCTGGCAGCCAAGGAGAGTGGACTGGAATGCCCATGAGTGAACAGTGATGACTTCACTGTGCTAGTCAGTGGGGGTGGTAGACACCATTGAGTGAGCATGCGTATTGTGTGACCATCGCACTCAAAGTAACTGAGCACATAGAGCAACAAATCTCCATCGAATTTTGCATTAAGCTTGGGCATTCCTCCACAGAAACTAGTCGGATGATTCAGAAGGCTGCAGCTATGGGCAACTGGTGATTGGCAGCTTCATCACCACAATGCACCTGCTGGTGCCTCACGTCTCATGCAGAGTTTTTGGTGAAACAGCAAATGACCCAGGTGACTCAGCCCCCCTACAGCCCAGATTCGGTGCCCTGCAACTTCTGGCTCTTCCCCAAACCAAAATAACTCTTGAAAGGGAAGAGATTTCAGACCATCAACAAGATGCAGGAAAATACAATGGGGCAGCTGATGGCAATTGGGAGAAGTGTGTGAGGTCCCAAAGTGCCTGCATTGAATAGGAACGAGACGTTATTGTCTTACGTACAGCGTTTCTTGTATCTTCTTCAATAAATGTCTCTATTTTTCATAGTACATGGCTGGATTCTTTCTGGAAAGTCTCGGTATCTTTTTCTTTTCACAAAATCAAGATTATACGACACATATTTCTTTGCAAGCTGCTTTCATGTAAATATTTATATAATTTTCCCTTTCTCACTATTCTCATATTTTAAACTCCTCCCAACTCTTTTAATTTGTAGACATTGTATTTAACTAGTTGTCTTTTTTGCATATTTAGAATTTCCCACTTCTGCTTTTATAAATAGCTCCTAATAATATTTATTTATTCAAGAAATAGTCCCTGAGCATCTACTTAGCTGTCAGTCACCATGATACAACTGATACCCACTTAAACATCATTTTGCACGTTGGATGTATTTCTAGAAATAAACATGCTGGGTGAAAAGTTAAGAGAATTTTAAGCTACCCACTGCTCCCCTGCATTGTACTCACTTGCATACACCCACTTTTCCCTCTACTGTTCCTGAGAATGGGGACCCTGTCTGGTCTTTTTATCCCAGAACACAGAACACAGACTGTGCCCAGAGTAGGCACTCAAAAAATGTTTATTGAATCTTGAATAATGAATAGTCCTTGACTGAAGTATTTATTTACTAGAATTACAGATTTCTTCCCCCTAAATGCTCCTAGCAAAGTCAATCAAAAACCACTACTTGCATTTGTAACAGAAAGCAGGGTAAGGGAAAATGCCCCAAAGCGAGTACGACTCTTGTCAAAGGAGCATCTGAGGACCTCGGTGAAACCTCGTTTTGAGCTACCAGCAGTTTGGGGATTTACTGATGCCTCCAAAATCTCAGGAGGTCTTCCAACAAGAGCTGGAAATTCTCAGGAGAGCAGCTGCATCTGCCAAGGGACCACACAACCTGGTTTTCTCTGGCTCCCTTCTGCTGGCGAGGTGGTCTCATGAGATCTCCCATCCCACAGAAGATCCAGGATAGCCTCTGGACCACTCGCTAATTGCACAACATTCATTCCCTCAACAGATGCACCGGAGAGACTGTATCCCAGACAAAGAGCGTGCTAAGGATAGGCTCAAAAAATGATTTCAGAGAAAGTCATGGGTATATGGATTCACAGGCTTGTCAACTGTGGTCACGAGTCCTCTACCTTCTTTCCTCACCAGCCATTCTGTGCAGAATGCATTGGTATGGCATTCCTCAGACTTTGCGATCTCATGACTGGATATGACCTACAGTTTCTTCTCATTAACTTGGAATCCACCAATGCATTTTCATCAACTATATTAGGCAACTGCAGGTGTGTCCATGTGCTAATTTAATGAGTGCCCATCTAGCAGATATTTCTGTATCTTTTATAGAACTGCCTACAGCTAAGAAAGACTCTCCATAACATAGCTGTTGAGATGATACATAGCAAGATAAATAATATAGCTCCATGAGCACCTGGTTCAGTGCTTCCTGTCAAAATCTAAAAAAAAATTTTGGAATAAGGGTAAGTGACCAGAACTTTGGGCGAATTTGGCAATGCAAGTTATCTTCAAGGTGTGCTAACTATTCTGAGCATTGTTAGGCAGATATGTACACATCACACTTTTTCTAAGGAAGCTGCCTTCAGCATATTTTATCCACCTGAGAGCTAGTCCTCCTTCCTTCCTTCCTTCCTTCCTTTCTTCCTTCCCCCCTCCCTCCTACCCTCCTCTCTCCCTCCCTGAATAGAGATGGCAATTGTTTCTGATTGGCACCCGGGCAGCCCTTTCTCACAGCTATGTAAGACCCCAGCCTTTGCTGTCGGCATGGGGGTCACCTGCTTCTTCTAGGCATGCCCTCATATTAGTTAATTTGTTAGCTTGCTTGAATCACAGTCGAGAAACCTTCAGCTTTGGTTTGCGGCAATAAATTCAACTGACAGCTGAAATTTGGAACGCTCACTTAATATTGATTCTGAATGTAATAACACGCGACATGACCTTTTGGATGGTGTAAAATATGGCTGCCACAACATCTGTGCCACATTTCTTGCTGTTTAGTAATATGCTGTAACAGCACGGAGCTGGCATTAAAGCTAAGCTTTATTATCAAGCAGATCACTCCATCTCTCTGGCTTCGTGTAAAAAAAAAAAAATGCTCTCAGCTTCTGGAGCTGATATTGTAGCTAATATGCGTTGCTGCTTTTGAGACCTAATTTAGCCTGTAGCAAGAAAGAGAAAGCTATCTGATGTCCAGGTGAGTAGGCAGGGGAGAACAGTAAAGGCTGGAAAGGTCACCCGACACCCCAAATTCCGACGGACCCACACAATTCTCCAAGACAGTAGCTGGGACGCTAAGAAGTCCCCATTATATCCTTTAAAAGTATCTACGAACTTGGTGTCATTGAGAGATTACCATAAGATGTGAGAACATCTTCTCTTCTCTCAGCCATCCCCCACCCCCCAAATGAGGATGACCGCCACTGGTTCTTGTCCAGGCGCCCGAGCACCATTCTCATTTAGCACTGCCCTAGGAAATCCTAAACGAATTTTGCTAGGATGGATACAAGGATGTTTGCATCTGATTTATTCGCGCTGTTTCTCTTTGAAGTCTTGGTATCTTGAAAACATTCTCCAAGTAGGCAGAACATCAATTTGTGCACTTTAAAAATCCAATTTAAGCAGGTGAAACATTGTCAAAGTAGCCTAACCATATTTTTCCAACAGAATTCCCAACCATGGAGCACACAAAAAAATGCGCAGCTTGAAAGCTTCCCTTCATTTCAGCGTCTCCCGTGGCTCGGATTAGCTCCCACTCCGTGAATAGGAAGGACTTCAATCTCTTTTATCACGGATGGATCTGGACTCCGAAACAACACAGCATCTTTTTTCACCGCTGTGATGTGATATTTTGACTCTGTTCGGCTGAGCCATTCCTGGAGGGCACGGGCACAAAGTTTAAATCCTGTTTCTCTGGAGACAACAAAGAATTAAATCATATTTAGGAAGTCTTCTTCCCTGTGAAATGTACTTCCCAAATAAAAAGACCTGTCAGTCGTTTCAGAGAGGTGATACGTATAGAGAACAGACAGTCACTTTATTCATTCTTCCGGTTAATAGGATGCTGATTTTATTTAACATGCAAGCCCGGCTGTTTTAGGTGCTTAAACTTGGTGTGGTAGTACTCTATAGGAAGCAAAATGATTTTTTAAGAAAGTATTTACTTTTTAAATGGTTTTATTTATTTGCTTTTAGAGACAGGAGCAGGGAGGGAGAAAGAGAGAGAGAGAGAAATATTAATGTGTGGTTGCCTCTTGCACGCCACAAATTGCACCCCTACTGGGGACCTGGCCCACAACTCAGGCATGTGCCCTGACTGGGAATTGAACCGGTGACCTTTTGGTTCACAGGCCAGCACTCAGTCTGCTGAGCCACACCAGCCAGGGCTGAAGCGAAATTATTAACTGGGCACTTTTGCAGAAAAGGAGGTCTGATACTTAGTGTTTTATTTTTTAAAAAAGGCCAGGTCAGGTAAGGTAATTGAAAACGTCACACTTCACCTGTTTTCCCCATTATCAAAGGAATATGTATAAAGCACTCATGGACAAAGCCAAAGGGGGTAGGTTTGAGCAGGGGAGGCAAAGAGGGGTGTGGTGGGGGGAAATCGAGACAACTGTACTTGAACAACAATGAAATAAATAAAAGATAAAAAATAAGAAAATGTCACACTTCCAAGTTCCAACACAAAATGATAGAAGTTGGCCTGTACCCTGCTCCCCTGGGAAGTACCCACCGGGATACGATCCAGAAGACTGGACACCTGAGCAGTGCTGCGCTAAAAAAACCAGCCAATCGAGTCATAAACGAGATGTGACATCGGTCAGCAGAAGATCTCACACAGCTGACATGCCTTTAGGTAGATTTCCAAGACCGACAGGCAGCTATCCCAGTGATCCACGCTGGTTTCCCCCCGTGGATTCCAGCAGTTATTAGGATTTTTCAAATATTATTTGTTCAAGTTGTATTCATACCAGGAAAGATCAGAAATGGCGCAGACCACTCCTATATTCCAGGGAGCACATATGTATCGTGGGCTCATCATTCATGCAGAATAATGTGGGTCACATGTGATTGGCTTCGCTTATTAACAGGGGCCCACAGCAGATGGCAGAAATGCCAGGTTTCATGTCAGAGAGAGAGGAAGCCTTTACGGAGAAGAGGAAGCCTAGTGTTGCAAGATAAGTAAGATCCCTCTTAATGATCAGTCCCAGGGAACGCATGACCCTCACTACAGTTATACGTTCATGATTACCAAGTGAATTTCAAGCTCAGGCATTCAAACACGAACGAAGTCCACCGTGAGGAGCCAAGTGCAAAGGGCACTGGGTCACAAGGTCTGTAGCGGAGAGCTGCACCCAGATAACGAGAAACGTTTCTGCATGAAGTTGTTGGCTCCGGGCTTCGAATGAATCAATTCTCAAACTTGGCAAGCAAGAATGAATTCCAGGAGCGTATCGCTCATCTGTGCGGTAGCTGCTCCCTCCAATAGAGATTTCTGTAAAACTCTCCCTGGCGAAATCAGTGAAGCCATCACACAGGGCCATATGTTCAACGCTCAGAGCGGGTGGATTGGTCATGAGACAGTTGCCTATGAATTGAGATGTCAACCACCCCCCAAAATTTTAGAAGCATAGTTTGGAGCCTCGGGATAATTTCATCTGTTACTAATAGAACATCAAGCGAAAGCAAAATGAAAAACCCACTCCTCTTCAAACAGTTCAATCTACTCCCTTGCTCTTTTCTTTCTCACACGGTAGTTGACTTGTCCTCGGAGAGGCTGTGGTGCCTTTCTGCTAGCACCCATGGGCCAACAGAAAGGATGAAATGATGGGGAAGAAGCAGCCCTCACGTGGAGAAGGTAAACAGGCATGAAGTGGATTACTCCAACCTCCTCCGCTGAGGTAGGCTTCACAACTAATCTGATTATACGAATATTATGAGCAACGGAGTATCTTTCTGCAGCAATTACCAAGCTTTTACACATAAAAGAGAGCATTTTCTTTAGTGCTGGGCTAATCTTTCAAGTGCTTACCTTCAAAGCAGGAAAAAAAAAATTGAGAGGGAAGAGGGGAAAGGAAGAGACGGAAAAGAAAGAATCACTGAAGTTTCAGCCCTTAGGATGTAGTAAGATTTCTCTTCTTCACTTCCCTCTCCTTTCCTTTCTTATCCTTCCGGTTGTATTGAAACTTAGAGGATTACTTTCATTCCTTAAATGCATTGCAATCATGTTAAAATATACTGAACTTTTCAGACTATAAGACACCCCCCCCCCCAATTTGGGAGGAATAATGGTTGTTAATGTTGCTGTTGAGTTCTGTTTACATTTACGATGGTGAAATATTGTTATTTATGTTATTAAATATTTTACCACATTTTTTCCCCTCAAAAGTGTTTTCCTGTTTTCAGCCTCTAAAACCTACCTACGTCTTATGGTCCAAAACATACAGTATGCTCATTTGTCCTTTTTAAACTCATTTCTGGACTTTGCAACTTGGTACCAGCTAAGACAGCTGTCTGCATCTCAGCCCTGTGTTGCCCAGTGCGGCTGACAGCATCCAACCCCTAATTGCTCAGCCTCTCTCTGAGGTTTGGAGACCTAAGATTTGCTGGGAAGACGACAATGGCTCTGTGAAAGCCCATCTGTGTGCCTTGTGTAGCTTGCTGGCAGTTAACTTGGTTTCCTTTCACTGTAAAATCAAGCCGGTGACTGACTTAAACAGGTTCTATAGAGAGACCATGGTGACACTGGGTGACGGTATTGTGAGTCGAAAGTCCGTGAAACTGTTTGAGAGGACTCTTGCAGAGGAAGTACAATGCGATAGTTACAAACCTAGACCATGGTTTAAGTTCTACATTCGACTTTTCCGAGCGGAGGAATGGGGTGATTTCACCACTTTTTAGCTTCAATTTGCTGCAGCATCGGGAAGATAATACCAATGGTACCTAATATTGACTAAAGTTGGTCTAAAAAGTCAAGACAAAATTTATAACAAGGCCTAGGTGGACTGGCCCTTCCAACTTCTTCAGAATTATTTTGGACTTTGCTGTCTCTGGCTGTAGCCCCTCAGAACTTCTCTCTGCTCCTTACCTGGCCACGCCCCCAAATGCCACAAAGCCTTCCCTCACTTTCCTTGTCCATGACACTCATTCCTAGTCACTACGTCTCCATTGTTCTGCTCAGTTGGTACCTCCTGGGGAAACCTTTTCTGATTTTCATGACTGCATCACCACCTCTCAAATCCCTGGAATAGAAACTCCAAGAAGCAGAGGCTCAGAAGCTGAGCCTGCCTGTTGTCACCATTCCCTCCCCAACGGGGGGTGGGGGGCTTGGCCCACAGTAAAAGCTCCACAAATACTAGTTGCCATCAGGACCCTATAGGTTAGGTCTTCGGAGCAGAGATTGGGAAAAACTAGCCTCTGTCCCATGGGATTACTAGGCACTGGGAAGGCAGGACATGGCATCCTTTGGGTGGCTTTGAATTGTCTCACTGGACACGACCTCAATCAAACTGTGATTTCAATGAGCAACACCTGTGTATGCTGGCAAACTCAACAAAATCCAGCTGTACACGTGTAGCGAGGTGTCATCTTCTCTAGGCTTCCTGGGTTCACTGGCCATTGTCTTGAAACACACCCCTCACCATGCGCCATCCTTGTATTCACAGGCAATAGCTCAGGTATTAGTATTCAAGTTTGGTCTTCTCCCTGCAAATCCACTGGCTAAATACATATTTTAATTGAGCCCAGGAGTGTTGACTTGCAGACACAGCATAGAAAAAAAAAATCACTAGAAAAATGGCAAGTGGAAGCAGCCTTTTACCTTTGAATGGAATGTGATACAAAACATCAATAACAATTTTCTATTGGGGAAAAGCCTGCGGCAAGAATAACCTGCTTAGGTTTTTAAACTGAAGCTCAGCAACAAAAAAAAATAGTGTTTTTTTTTCTTTAGGAAAAAATAATCTGCCATTGTAAGCCAGATAAGGTAACTCTAGATGAAACACAACTCAAGTAATTTTCTATGATGTTAAGATATGGAAATTATCATTAGCCAATGAAGGGACTCCAATGTCTAACATGATGTTAGGAAGGAGAGGTCACAGTGATGCAAATGGGAAACAAAATTAATAAGAAACAAAATGACCGGAGTGGGTGAGGATATACCTTTGACACAACAGCAAACCGGTTCATGACTCAAGATTTCTCATCTCTGCGGCACAGGGTAAAACACTGCCCGATCTTTGCCATGCACACCAAGAACTTCACAAACTGCGAAGCATTCTCCACAGTAATCCCACTGTCACACACACATGGTCACACAAATGATGACCTTGATATGTAAATATTTCTCTTTAACCTTTTACCGTATGTCTTTACATGTATTTATTCTCATCCGTAACACCTTCCTCATGAAAATACTTTTGCAGCCCACTGGTAATAGTAACAGCTAACACTCACTGAGCACTTACTCTAAGCGGTTCACATGTATTAGCCTGACTGTCACAGGGGCCTCAGGAAAGAAGCCTGACGGTTGCGCCCATTTTGTAGAAGAGGACACTGAGGTTTGGGGAGTCTAAGTAAATCATCTGAGGGCACACGCCCAGGCAGTGGCTTTGCTGGGCTGTAACCCAGGCAGTCCCGGTGGAGAGCTCCAGGCCCAGCCACCACTCTGCCACGTTGTAACCTCGTGGTTCAGGCCGTTCAGGGAACATCTCAAGCAGATAGGACTAGACTCCAGGGGGCACTGGAGGCTTGAAGGGAGGCCCAGCTATGGCCCTTTCATAGCTCATTACATCCTATATGGAGTGTTTGCTCAGAACAAACATGGTCTTAATAATCTAATTATTATTATTAGTATTTTAATTTCAAAGCATTAATGCAAGATGCCCGTAAAGCTGTGGGGTTATTTGGTTATTTTCATTTTTTTTTAAACAAATAAACCTTACTGACATTCCTAACCTTTCCAGTGGGTTCTCCAGTTGCTTGTCTCTGTACCATGCAATTATCACATAAAGAACTCTCTATTTACACAGAAGCGAGAAAGAAAAAACAAAACAAATGAAAAACACAAACATAGGCATGTTTGTTGTTTCATATTGAGGCTTATTTAGCTGGGATAATAAATCATTACAATGAATGTCAACACAGCACAGGGGAGAGGGAGCCGTTGGTAGCATATGCTAATGGCAGACATGCATTCCTAATAAGGAGGAGAAGGAGCAACTCTGGGCACAGGAGAGTTATCCCTGCAAATCCCAGGATGAGCCACATTCACACAGAGCACCGGACGGCTGCATGCCAGTGCAGGCAAATATTCACACGTCAACCGCCAGAGCTCCCACACTCCACCCAAGACTACCCAAGAGTTTAAAAATAAAGCCCGCCTTGTGGAGCACCAAGACGGCAAGCTGAAACACATCTGCTAGGCAAAGGCCCTTGGCTAGTCTTTACCACCCGCTCTGTAAGTGTGGTCTGAAGGCTTCGCGGGTGAGTGCAAACTACGAAGAACAGTGATATCACCCATGTACAATGAGTCCTGTAGCTTTTGTCCTTGAATATATATCTCAGAGCCACGGATTTTCTGCATCTTTATTGCCCTGGGCTAACCACTGTCTCAATACTGGACTCGGAACAAGGATCTCCTGTCTGTTTTTCCAATTGTCCTCTCACATTCTTTCTGTGTTTTGTAAAATGTAGCGTGTTTCTTTGTTTTGCTTTTTAAAATTGTGGTGAAATATACGGAACATAAAACTTAACCACTGTAAGTGTACGGTTCAGCGGCATGAATCACGCTCGCACTGCCGCGCGGCCATGGTCACCATCTGTTTCCGGGACTTTTCCGTCTTCCCAAACGGAAGACTCCATACTTGTTAAACAGTAACTTCTACTTTCTGTCTCTCTGAGTGTGACTACTCTAGGTACCTTATGGAAACGGAATCACAAAACATCTGTTTCTGGTGACTGGCTTATTTCACTTAGCATAATGTCTTCAAGGTGTGTCTTACTGAGGCGTGTGCCTTTGTTTTCGAGACTGAACAGTGCTCCTTTATGTGTATCTATCACGGCTTACTTCCTAGTCATCTAGGGTGGGTGACTGGTTTATTTCTACTTTTTGGCTACTGTGGCTGATGCTGCTGTGAACGTGGGTCTACAAATAGGCGCGGGAGTCCCTGCTCCCAATTATTTCGGAAATATACTCAGGAGTGAATCGCTGGGTCCTGTGTTAATTCTATGTTGAATGTTTTGAGGAACTGCCCCACGGTTTTCCACGTCAGCTTACACCATCTCACATTCTCGTCAGCAATGCACCATGGTTCCAGTTTCTCCCCATCCTGGGCAGCAACACTGCTATCATCCGCTTTTTAAATATATAATAGCCACTTTCGCAGATATAATAAAGATACAGATTTTAAAGACATGGCCTCAACTCAAACATCCTTCCATGTCTTCAAACGGGATGAGAGGAAAAGCGCCCCCTTGTGGCTGCGAGGTCCCGTGTGCGCTGCTCTCTGCAGAGGCCTCTTTACTTCCAACTCATCCCACTCTGCCTCCTTGGACGTGCTCATCTCCGCTTCACTCTTGAAATATGACTCTTTGCCGGTTTGGGATCTTTGCACATACTAATTTCTTGCCTTGAAAGCTCCTTCTCCGTCTATTTTCAAGCAATTATAATTGGCCCTACCCTTTTTGTCTCTGCCTAGGTATTGCTTCACCCCCCCAGTAGGTGGAAGGCTGCCTTCTCCACCACTTCCTCTCTTCTCTTTCCACACAGCACTCATGTCAATGTGCAACTGTAATTCTTTTGCTCGTGTGTTTATTGTTTCTCTTCCTATCTAGGTAGGAGTTTTACGGGAGAAGAGCCCAGATCTTGCTGTTTACTGTTAACATCCCCAGAGCCAGCGAAGTACCTGGCACATAGTAGGTACTCGGGGTATGCTTGCTGCCGTTTACGAGTGAACTACAGCGAAATGCAAACCTACACACAGAAGTTGGTAGCAGGCACCAAGGATAACTTCACTCAGTCCCAGCAGAAGGCTGGAAGGAGTGTATTGCATGAAGATATTCATCAGCCCTGGCAACAGCACCGTGTGACTTGGGCCTGAAAAAACCACACATCTCAATAACAATGGGATCAATTTTGACATTAACACGAATATTACCAAAGCCCAAGAGATGCATTTAAATTCACCAAGCTCCACGGCAGATAATATAAAAGCTCTAACCTGCTCTCTAGAAACAAGAAACTTTCATTTATGGCTTCCCAGCTCTTGCTAATCCTGCCCATTAGGCCAAAACATTGCATTTCACACAGGATGCAAGATCATACAAGAGACTGATGTAATACTTAGGCACAAAACCAGCTGGCAGCTTTAACACTGAAATCCCCTCTATTCAGCAGGCACGGGATGGGTCCATGGTGCCTTTTTTGACAGCTCCCTGCATGTTCCTCATTATGGACAGATGAAAGAAGACAACTCCACGTTCTGGGGCACAACTCTGACCCCTTGCATTTGCATACTCAGTCATTTGTAAACTCGAAGAAACACATCCCCGCCTTTGCCCAGAGGTGACTGTTTACTCAGAAAGGTGACTTCTGACATTGACAATAATGTCAGTTTCCCATCTGCATATTTTAAGGTAATGCATCCTTCCTTTAAGTGCTTCTGGTTCAGCTTCCCGGTTTCTCTCTTTCCACGAGCCCAGTGACACCCAGACCTCTGGGCCCCCCTTTGAATAACTTTCTGGAAGGAGTGAAAAATGCAGTCAGGTTTCTCGCCAGCCCAAGGACAGGCGCTCCGGTTGCGGAAAAGCGAACACTGATCCTACGGTCCTTTCATCTCCCTTAGCCATCATCCTCAACTGGCTAAGGGCTAAAAGGCTCACCCCAGGCGGCGGATGAGTCCTGCTCTAAAATGTGGCTTATCCCTGGTGGTCTCTCTGGGACACGTGCTCAGGTAGCTGAGCTGTTCATCAGCATAGTAATTTGCCTGGCCAGCTCCATCCGTCAGGGCAGAGAGCCCCGTGGCTGGTGGAGAGGAGGCTTGTGGGAGAGCTCCCTGTGGGCAGGTGGGGAAGGCACAGGCAGCCAGAGATCGTCAGTAAGCCTCTTGGCCCTGGTCTGCCTTGTCTGCATGAGGGCGATAGACTGGAGCCAGCACACAGGCAATCCTCACGGCCCTCCGTCTCCAAACGCCTCCCTGCAGCCAAACAGAGTGATCTATTTAGATCTAAAAAGGCAGGCGAATTTGCCACACATGCGACTCCATGGACTGTGGGAAACACAAAGGCAAGCAACAAAGCTCTCTCCAGCTTCCAGACCACGAAGCTCACCAACCACGTCCAGCAGGGGTCTGTTCCTGGGGAAGCGACGGCTTGCCAGGTGGGATCCGACAACGAGCAAGACGGCGTCTCTCTCCTTGGAGAGCCGGCAATCTAGACCATTTAAATTAAATTGCTAAATTAATTTAAATAGGATATAAGCAGCACTGTGATGGGAAAAACAGATGGTACTATGAGAGCCAGGAAGAGGAACCTTACTTGACAGTGGGTGGTGTCAGGGGAGGTGGGGTCACTTAAAATTTCCCAGGAGAAGTAGAATCTGAATGGAAACACACACACAAACCCCTACATAGCAGCTTGTAGCTTCAAGTTAGGAGTTAAGAAATAGAAGGCAAACTCGGCAGTCTCTCAATTTCATTCCCCAAAATACATTTTTTCTTTTGGCCGTGGCAGGACCGTTCAGCTGAGAATTTTCCGGCAGCTCCCTGTCGACCAGACCCTGTCTAAAGATGCCCATGGTAGCAAGCCAAACTAGAGACACAACATATACCATCAGCGGGGGGGGGGGGCGGGGGGGGGGGCGGACATTGAAATTCTGACTTCCACTGATGAAGACATCTGTCCCCCAGGGAAGCCCAGGTGACCTTGTCAGCTCTTTGCTGGCTTTTGTGCCAGGCCAGGATAAGGAGGGCTAAAGAGCAAAACAAACAACAACAACAACAAAAATAAATAAAAAGAAAGAAAAAAAGAAAAGGAAAAAATGCTCTCTGTAAATGAACGCTTGTTAAGTTCAAGTTGAAGCACTGCGGACGGCTTGATTAAAGTAAACAGACAATTTAAAGTGAGGGGAAGTTCAGCCCACACGGGAGAAACACTCTAGGTGGTAGACCAAATTCATGAAAAGCTAGAAGTACCCCCTGCTGTTTATCACTTATTCAAGGTGTGGTGGTAACGGAGTTTGCCCACTGCCCCCAAATTTGCTGTTAGTGTGACTCTGGTCCCTAAAATATGCTGAGCAATTGAAGACAACACGTTCGTGTCTATGCCAGGCATCTTTCTTCTTTTCCCTTTTGCTTTTCTTCTATTCCCCATCCCACCGGAAGCATAATAATAATAATAATAATAATAATAATAGTAGTAATAATACAGTCCCCATTCAGCATGCAGGCCTCAGTATCTCAGCTGGTTGTCGTGCGTGGGGACACTTGACATTTGCAGGCTGCCTGGGAGCTGGAGGCTGCGACTTCCAACTCTCGGCATAAAGAATCCGACGGGAAGAACAAGGTGACACAGACGTGTGAGCTGGGAAAAGCTTGTTGGTGAGAGTTGGGCTTTTTACGAACCACGCAGGTCAGAGAATGACTACACCAGATGGGGCAGAACACGAACCCCTCTACCTCGAGAAGGACGTTTTAAAAGCTCCTCTGGAGCATTCCCTGGCTGGGAGCGTGTTTTTCTCTAAGCAGAGAGCCTTGCCTGGGCTGCCTTCGTGAGAGCGTTGGACGACTACGCTCTTGTGCAACTCTGAGTGCCAATATTTAGCAGGCGGCAGCCCTGGTTTCTGGAATCACTTGGCAGGGAGGAGGCAGGCCAAAGAGAAAGTGTGAATATGGGATTTATAAGCTAGCTGATCAGTGATCACGAAAAAGGAATATAGGAGGAAAGAAAAAATGTCTGAGCCACTAGATTTTGGTCAAATGCTTCTTGCGTGGCCGGCATTCTTCAGACTTAAAGATAGCAGGTTTTGGGGGGTAAGATGCGGCGGCCCGAGACTAGTTCTTCAGGTAACGGCAGGAGAAATTCTGATTGCTTGGCAACCTCTGTGTGAGCTTCATGAAGCATCTCTCATCGGACGTTTTTAGAACTGGGTCGAAGAAAGGGGAACGACACAGGGAAATGCTGATGCTACTTCACAATGGACTGAAGATGCCGTGGCAATGAACCTGTAGACGCCTCAGCACCGACGTGAACCAGCCCAGCAGAGCCTTTCTGACAAAGAGCTAGATCAATGCCAGGAGAATATCGAAAGTTGGCTTTTCATCCCCAACCTCACCACGGCCTACTGAGAAGCGAGACGCCGCTCACCAGGGCATCCCATCCACTGAAGTCACAGAGGGTCTCAACGCAGTCAGAATAAATGTATGACGATGAGAGAAAAGGGAGGCAGGCAACTCTCGGGGGAAATGATTGCCTATCACAAATTGCTATCTTTAATGTTCATTCTGCCTGAGAGAGAAGCTTTGATGCTTTAGGCAGATGAATAGACATAGCCAAGTTCTCCCTCACCTAACAGTGGAAGAAGGTGCTTTTCCTTCCAAAGAGCAGGTCAGATTCTTAGCTCATTTGTGGACTATCTCAGATTGGTACCTACCTGCATGCAAATGCATGTGTGTGAGAGAGAGAGACTGGGAACTAGTCACGCTGCTTCCCTTCCAGAAAGCCTTCTGAGACTCAAGAACAGTGCCTTCCTCATGCGAGCCCCGAGTCAGGCAGTGCAGCTGCATTGCTTCAGGCTTTGCGGCCAAGCAGTGGTTCCTACGGACCTCCCAGCTCACTGGTGCGAAGATACCGAGGATTCTAAGCGGACGAAACTCGCCCAATCAGCAACATTGCTGACTGTGGCCCCCTGGCACCAACTCCGTGTTTCTGCCTCTGGCCCAGCACACATATGATAATTTGGGGACGCCTCTGATATGGCAGGGGGAATGTCAAGGTCACGAACTCTGAACAGCTGTCGGGAAGCTAAGTAGGAGACTCCTGCTTCTACGGAGGGCCCTGCAATGGATGCTGACTCTTTACAGTAGCTCGCTGGTCCTCTAGGGTCTGCAGAGGATGTGTGGGGTTCTGTGCTGTTTAATTTTAATCTTGTGTTTTCAATCTGTTAACCATCTAAAGCTAAAACATTTATAGGTTATAAAGACAAACTCCTCTTTTGCCTCGATGCTGATATTTTCACAGAGTATGATTTTTGGAATGATTTTTCTTAATAGCAGCCCACAAGTCCCGAGCTAGAGAAACACGGCATCAGGCTTTTTTTCTGGTGTTAAGGAATTTCTTGGATAAGGAGGCCTCTTTGGGACACCTGCTTATCCATTCATTCTGCAAAAACACTGGCCAAGAGCTGACCATGTATTGGCACTATCCTGGGGTCCAGGCGATATATTTTTGAATGAAGCAAGCGAGTTTGGTGCATTGGTGGGCTTAAGTATTAGTGGGAGAAAGCAAGGAAAACAATGACATAATAATGACACAGAACATTAGAAACTTTTAAAAGGTTTAAACAACCTTTTAAAGCATGTTCGGACTCATGAAGTAGGTTCTGTTTAAACATGACCGAAAGAGGTAAAGCAGTGAGTTTACGAGGGAGAATGGATTCACTCACTGTCTTAGTCACAGAGAGTCCTGGACCTCTGAGCCTCAGAGGCCTTCTGTGGGTCACCTGTTGGGCGGGAGAGTGGCCAGCAACAAGCAGCGGCTGTAGGTGTGGTACACTCCCTGTTACTGACCCTCCCTTATTCCCCAGTGGCTCCCATCAATGGTATTTAGGGCGACCTAAACAGCAACTGATTGTTGGCTGGAGGGTAATTAGCTTCTAGTCGAGAAATCAAAATTCCAGAGAACTTAAGAGAGAACGGGGAGCAAGGGAACACTTGGGAGAAGTCCCAGCTGCCTGCGGCTGGATGTCAGGGTCAAAGTCTAACTCACGGGGAATTTGCAGCACCGTGGACTTCTTGCGAGGTTCCCACAGCTTCCAACAGCGTGGTCAGTGCTTTAGTCGTCTGACATAAAGCAATGACAGAGGGTTGTCACTGTCCTGAACAACAAAACATGGGGTGGCTTTATTTCTTTTTCTTTTAGAGAAATGCCACTGTCTCCTATTTAACAGTAAGAGAGAAGCCATGAACCCGGGGAAGGATAGCCACAACTTTGGGGAGACAAGGAGTAAAGCCACTGAGGATAAAATGCACCCCACAGGCTGGTAGCCAGACCAGAGTCGTTCGCCTCACTCCACTGTCCCTGAATATGTGGTTCAGGATGGTCCGGCTCCTCTCTCCAAAAACCCATAGCTATTCTCCAGAGCAAGCACATTCTAGTAAAACAGACTTCACATTTTTAAATATTCATCCAAAATGCAAAAGGAGAACTAAATATCTGAAAAACAAAACCTTTTTTTTTAAACAACCACATTGCTTTTACTTCACATTAAAGAAATCCTGTCTCCAGGTCGGGATTTCTGGAAACTAGCTGGTGTCGTCATTGCTGCAAAATGCCCAGGTTCATGGCTGTTTCTCTAAGCAACAGAGCCCACCGTCTCCTTCCAGGTGAGCCAGCCAGGACCTGGCCACCCACCTGCCCGCAGGGAAATGACTCATGTCCTTCCCAATTACAGCACAGCTTCCAGGCGCAACCAGGCTCGCCCACCACAGAGCTGTCCTCGTTTCAGTTCCCTGTGTCTGCGCGACCCCATGACTCTCCCCGCCCACTCCTCACTCACCCTCACTGCCCCATTTCCCCATCACTCTCCGCTGCTCCTTGGAGCTGAGGACTTGATCTTCATGAAATTGTATGACACTGGGCAAGGCTCAGGGAAATGTGCTTACGTCTCCACTTACAGAATCAGAGTCCAAAGACATGTTTCCCCGTACAAAATGTGAGAGCTAACAAACAGCAAACACTGGCCAGAGCTAACGTGCAGTGCGGAACACTTACCACGAGCGAGGTACTTATGAACAGTTAATGTTCAACACTTAAATGTACCAGCATCTCTGAACGCCCTGATACCATTTAATCTTCACCACAGCCTCTTTGTTACAGAAGAGCACACCGAGACACAGAGAGGTTAAACAACTTGTTACTTAGGAACCAGCTAGTGAGAGGCAGAACCAGAATTTGGACTCGAGACTTTGAACCCTTATTTTAACCACGACATGCTTTTGCTTCCCATCGTGAAAAAAACATTATATATTTATAACATATTGTGTATTTATGTAGAGTATGAAGCTACCCTGCGTGGAAGCAGGAGAGTGAAAAGACGAAAAGAGTAGGCGGTCAGAGGAAGAGAACTAGCTGCGTAGTGGTATCGCTCTCGCTGGTCCTGTGACAGTCAAGGCCACAGCAAGAAAGCAGATGGCACTCACCCGGGTGACGTGAGCAGAGTTTACTAAGGGCACTGTTTAGAAATCTGGGGTCATGATTTAGGGAAACCAGAAAGGATGGCGGGATATTCTAGGGCAAACAACATAGGGACATTGGTAACATGGCAAGCCATTAAGGGGCCAAGGACAGGGAGTGATCGGAGGAATCCAGGAAGAAAAAAAACGTGTTTGTTGAGGGCCACCTGAAAGGGGCTGCGTATCAGGTACAGGGAAGGAGCCATCCGGGCGCCATGACAAGACTGACAGCATGCATCCTGCCTCCCTCCCCCCCCCCCATCTCCTTCCATCGACTGAACCCAGTCAGCAGCTGGAGCACGACAGCCTCCACTGCTACAGTCTCCACAGGCAGCTTGCAGGATGGACAGCAAGGTCATAAAAGGTGGGGGGGGGGCGTGTGAATGACAAGCAGAAAGCAGGCAGCATGGTCATGGTCACGGTCACAGTCACGACAAACCGGGATACATCGCAGCCTCCCTGGGACTCAGTTTCTTCATCATGATAATGAGACCACGGGACCGTGGTGTCGTTTATACCACCTTTCAGCTCTGACATTTTAAGGTTTTATGAATTTACCCTCTCCCTATTTCTCAAGAGACTTTCAGAATAACTTCAAAAAATTCAGTATAAAAGCCAGCCCTCCCGCTGCACGCCATAGCGCTCTCCTGCGTCTCTTCCACACCGTGTGCCGATGAAAGAGCCAGGAGGACCCAGCGGAGATGGGAGGGCATTTCTGCTCTAGAAAGTAACCAGGGCACGGTTCAAGGATCTAAGAAGAATGCTTGAAAATATAAAAATTGTCCCAACAAAGGAATTAATGTAACGCGAAATCCCTGGCTCTCTCTGTGAAGCAGAAGGAAAGGTATATGAGACGGACTGCTAAGCAGAGTTGGTAAACCTGCTAAGAGATGTGTCACGTGCTTTCATGGGAATCCATGCCATGACAGTCCCAGCCCGTCCCTGTGCTCTCAGAGTCGGTGGCCACCTGCTGCTGGAGGTATGGCCTTGGCTGGAGGAAAGGAGGGGTTGGGATTGGGAGAAGGCAATGCCATCCCGCTAAACTGTATGGGGTGCATCTAAATAGCCTTCACAATGTGCTTCTAGGTCCTTGATGAATGGTTCTTAGTTCTCAAGGGTGATTGCTGAGAGACACTAAGCTTGTCTGAACAGACGGCAGAAAACACAGGCTCTCGATGAGGGCCCTGCCCTCCCTAGCTTCTGGGGACACATGGACTTGTTCTCAATGGCTGAGGCAACTGGAGTGTGATAATTCAAACACGCTGGAATTTTCCCTTTCACTTCCCCCATCCCTTCTGCTCAAATAAATGGAAATGAAATTGCACCACTAGAGAATCGTCCCTTTTCCCCCTCCAGACTCACAAGGTAACATGCACATGTGTGTTCAGGCGTGGCAGTGCACGCACACATGTGCACATGTGAGAGCATGTGTGTGCATGCACGGGGTGCATACACATGCGAGAATGAGCACATAAGTGTACACACGTGTATGTGCATACAGGTGCATCTGTATGCACACACATGCATGTGCAAGAGCACCTATGCATGTGTGAAAGTGTGCCCATGCATGTGAACATGTACATGTGAGCATGTAGGAGTGTGTGAACACGTGGGAGTATGATTGTGTGTACCTGCATGTGTTAGAATGTACTCAGGTGTGAGAGCATGTGCATTTATGTGAGCACATGCATGGTAGCACACACGGGTGTCCACATATGAGGTACATGCATTTGTGCGGGTGTGTACATGCATGATAACATGTGTGAGTATGCACACAAGGTGTGCGCATGTATGAGAACATGCATATGTGTGCAGGTGTGAGACCATGCGCATGTGTGTGCATGTGAGAGTGTGTATACCTGTGTTGGAGAGTGGAGTAGAAAAAGAGAGGAGGGTGTGCTCATGTTGGACTTGTTCTGCTTCATAACTGTCCACTGTAGTCTGGAGAGCAAAAAATCAGGCATAAAAGAAGGAAAAAGCCAATGCGCACACATGTATGCAAACATGCATGTGCACATATACATATATCATAGACAACACAGAATTAGAAACCTATGTTCGTGTGGTTGTTTCTGTCCCAACTACAGGCGATACGTAAGAAAAACAGAGGCTGAGACAGGAGGTGGGTTGAAATGCCACCATGCCCACTTGCCAGCTGTACGACCCTGGGATGAGTCCTTTGCCCTTAGTGTCCTCATTTACAGAATGGAGCTAATAAAAATAGTATTAAGCACTGCACAGGGTCACTGCAATAATCAAATGAGAGCAACTTGGTGCTCTCTGTAAAACTACCCTGCCAAACATGAGTGGCCCTAGCATGCAAGGCATCATTATTCCTCCATTTAAATCGATGGGACCCCAGTGTGCCCTTTGGAGGCAAATGGAACACCTGAAGACTTGTCCACGAACCCAGCCACCCGCATCAGAAGACCCCGGGAGCTTCTTAAAAAGTCTGGTCAGCACAGTAACTACCAGATACAGATCACAAGAATAATGCACATTTAGAGGGAAATTTCTGTTAATAGAATGAATCATTGCCCTTCCCTTCCTTTGTGCTTATTTTTTTTAAAAAAAAGTCTTAACACAGAAACTGCAATCCAGGTTAACACCATCAGTGCAGAAAGCAACCCCCGACTGGTCTCTGGAGGGTGAAAAAATGTGACATGTGGCGAGAGTAACTTGAAAGAGTATTTTGGCAACAGACGCAAGACACTTGATGTAACATATGTTTACAGTTCATAAATCCCATTTTATATCTACTTTCATGGAATGTTTTTCTGGTGATGTACCTGGCAGCTGTCATGAAGGTAGCCGGAAAAATTTCTGATTGGCAGCCTGATAGGAATCAGAAACTACACCCGGGGACAGGAACTCATGATGACGCTGACAAGCCCCCATCTTCCCCTAGATGCCCACTGAAGGGCAAAAGCAAATGTTCCAGCTACTCAAGTCCATTAGCACAGGTCCTTGCAAAGACCTTGCCCAGAGACACCATCACCTCCCCATGGGGAAAACTCGTGGGCTGCAGTGAGCACAGCCGGGTCTCCGTACGAGGCCGCGTGGCTTGTGTTCAATCATGCCAGCCGCGTGGCTTGTGTTCAATCAATGCTGCTCAGGAGAGGCTGCCTCACTATTGGCATAAGCTGGGAAGGGATGCTCTTCGTCCCGTGTCCCCAAACTACCGAACACCTCCCGCAGCCCCAGCCCGGCACAGCTGAGGCCTCCTCCAGCTGCAAAGCAAAAACTTAACAGGCAATATCTGCGCTCCCCTCCTCCCTCTTTTCCCTCTTCCCCGCAGACAGACTCAGCGTGCGGTTCCCGAGGAATTGGTGGCGGGAGGACGCCTCCCCCGCCAGCAGCCAAATGCCAGCCATGCGCCCTGCCCATGTAATGCGTCTGACATTTCTGTATCTCTCCGGGTTAACACGGTGTGACACAGACTTTTAGAAATCTCTCTCCAAAAGGCTTGTGTGTGGGGGTGTGGGTGGGTGTGTACAATTTCTGTTGTGTCGCAGCATCGTTGGGCATATTTATTATTATTAAAAAATATGCTCTTAGCTGCTGACCTATCTCTGCTTGGCATTTCCACTTAGGGAGAAGTAATTGGTTTCAGAAGGCTGAAGCCTTTATTTGAAACCATATGCACATTCCTGCTGATGGGCACCATAAAACGTTCCCTATCATCTTCCCTCCTAGTGAAACAAGCCTTAAAATCCAGAAGGACACAGTGTGATTGACGGCCTGTCATACATACATTTTAACAACCTGTTGTCAAATTATTTGAAAGCACCTGTCGATGAAATGGGGCCAGTTCCCCTTCTTGGTCAGTTACCTTTAGAGAGATCTCAGCACGTCTGGAAGGGCTTCTCTCTGCCTCCCTGGACCATAAAGCGCTCGTGTTTCCTACTGGACGAAGGGCAGACTAAGCCCCGACCACCCTCCGTCACACAAGGTGCAGTCTCGGAAGAAGACGAGGGCAGACCGTCACCCATCGCGTCCGGAAGAAAGGTCTCACTGTAGCCCATCCCCAGAAAGCAGGGCTTTTTGCAATGAGTTTGGATATTTTTGCGATTTTGTTTTAAAGGACTGTCATGGCATGGCTGAAGGGGATGGCACGAAAGACATCAACAAAGCAGACAAAGGAAACTCTACCAAGAAACAATGACTCCAGCCCCGGCTGGCATGGTGAAGGGCACTGGATGGCTGTGCGGACCGGCAGCAGGATGACTGACTGGTCGCACGTGTAGGAAGGCGCCGCGGCGTGCGTCATGCACCAGGACAGGGTCTGCACGTGTTAGGTGCCACAGAATACATGACCACTGGTGGACTCTTCAAAGACCACCTTGGAAACTCAGGGCGGAAATCCCGTCCACAGGCTCTCTAAGTTGATGCCCACCTAGAGGCAAGAGAGCGATGCAGTTAAGACTGTGGATGCTGCCATCAGAGAGCACAGGTTCAAATCCTAGCTTTGCCACCAACTCACTATGTGATCTCAGGCAAGTGGCTTCACCATACTACACCTCAGTTTCTCTGTCACTACTATGGGAATGCACACAGTAGCCACCCCCAAGGGTGGTTAGGAGGACTGAGTCAACTCATGCAGAACACTTGCATCATTGCTTATTAAAATTGCTATTATTAATATCTAGTCTCTCCCTTATTACTCCCCACAGAAGCAAAACTAGTCCTTATTCCATTCTTGGTTAGATACTGTTGTCAGAAAATTCTGCTACACATTGAGCACAGATGAAGCTCCTTGCAATGTCAATCGATTTTACTCCAGGTCTATGAGGAAAAGCAGGGCCAGGGTAAGTCCCTTCTCTTCCCTGACAAACCTCCACAGTATGAGTATTGGCTACAGCTGCGATAAATCCCTCAGTCTTCTTAAGACCAAGCCTTCCAACTTTTTAAAAACTTTTCCTTATATGGCAGCTTTCCCAGCTTTTTCCTCGTCTTTATCTCCTTTCCTTGATTGCAATTTGTCAGCATCCTTAAATTCCATCACATAAAATTAGACAGAATCTTGTGGGTGTGGCCTGAGGATGCAAACTAAGGGAGACTATTATCTATCTTAGCTCAGATATGCCATTGCTTCATTCTCAGAAACCACCAGGTACTGTCAAAATTCACATTCCAATACCTACCCATCCTTGCAATTATTCTGCAGTGGAAGAACCTCCTAAAAAAAAATCAATCTCCTGGGTAAAAAATCTGTGTTTGGAACAAAGTCTGCAAAACATCTGGGTGGTCAGCCTAGCCATCACCTTTCCCCAAAGAAACTCAGGGAGCTTAAATGGCTTAGCCAAGGCCCCCCATACAGATGCAGCCAAGAGATGGGCCAATATGAACTCATGGGCTAGAACGTTCCCCATACCCCTTTCCATGAGCAATTAAAATCTTACCTTCTCATGATCTCAGGGTAACCCAGCCTATTTCTTTCCAGTGGAGCTTCGTAGCTTTCCCATCACAGCAAACCCAGGCGTGGTCGGATACCCCCACTGAAAAAGCTGTACGTAGGGGTGGGAAGCGATACATGGCAAGCGGAGTGCTGTTCCAGGATGCTCTCAAGAACGGGCCCCAGGAGCCACAGACAACTCTGTGTAAGTCTCTCTCACTGCAACCCACTCCAGACTTCTCAGGGTAAGGAAAGCGTTTGGGAAGGTCTTCATAGCCCTCTGCGTGTGTAGTCACGTGTGTGCTGGTGTCTCTGAGCCATTGACTCAGCAGCAGTCTGCCCTCCAAGAAGAGGTTTATCTCCACCCACTTCCTGTGCGGACTGAATGATGCCTGACCTGGAGCAAGGAATGGAGGACTCACTCCTCTCTAAAAGAAAACGATCAGAGAAACCTGCTTTCTGCTTGCCTGACACAGATCATGAGAAACTAAATATAAAACGTGGGTGTGCTTGCTGCTTAAAAAAATAATAGTCGATTTCTCATCCTGGAAGCAACTATAACTGGAATCAAAATAACAACAAATAAGCAAAAAAAAAAAAAAAAAAAAACAACCAAACCAACCTCAGGGCACTGGGTTCCTTGAGCCTGTTCAACATGGAAGGAGATATTTCCCAGACTTTCTCTGCCAAAAGTGGTCTTTCCCTTTTCACACCCAATCTTGCTTGATCTAGGCCCACTTCCTTATAGAGTGTAAATGTCCTAGGGACAAGGACGGACTGTCATGCTCTTCTCTGCCACCGTTGCACCTTGCACAGTGGGACAACCTTCTATTGCTTCTCTCAATAGCATTCTTGAATCCTCTTTCTAACCCTTTATCCATAAGGCAGACAAAATAACCTTCCAAAAACAAGTCTGATCATTACATCCCTTTCTTAAACATCCTTTGGTGCCTTCCCATTTTTAGGGAAATAGAGTCCGTATTCCTTTTAAGATGGTCCAGGAACCCTGTGGGAGCTGATCCTCGCCCACTTCACACCGTCGCTTCCACCCCTGTCTCCTGCTCCCTCCCTCTGCCCCAGCAACCTGAGAAGTTCCTGGAATGCACTATTTTCCCTCCCTTCCCTAGCCCCGCCCCCTGGTTACCTCCCATTAATCAGTTCACTTCTGCAGGGAGGGCCTTCCCGAAATCACATTCAAGTCAAGTAGCCCTGATGTTGACACTGCCATCCTACCTTAGGAATTTTCTCCAACACTTCCCCAAATCATTTTTCTTGATACACTGTACAGTATGATATAGTCACACTGGAAAGTGTTAAGTCCTAAGTCCTCAGAAACCTTCTAAAGAGGGATCCTATCTCCCGCCTGGAAGGAACCTATCAGTCCCGTCCCATTTCAGGGAGGGGGGCAGCTAAAATACACCGTAATGCTGAGTCAGCCACCCATACCATTTTACTTAAAAACAAGTGCTCCAGGTTGGTTAATGAGTTTAATATTCAAAAAGGTTCCCAGGAGTCTAGAGAGAGGATCAAAGTGTAGGTGCATTATTGTGATAGAGAGTTTCCAAAGCCCCAGTTGGCCATCCTAGGATAACTGACTTTACGGTATACTCATCATCCCAGCAGAAAGGGTCAGGTCACCACAAACGTACTGCACCTGGACTCATGCCCTTTATCATCAGGCTCACAAGTCCAGAAAGTGCTGGAGTCCAAGACAAGGACCATTGCTGGATTGCAAGGGCAATGGTCTCATGAAGCATTCCTCAAGTATATCAGGAGTCAGGGAGAAAGATGTCAACTCTGAGAGTCGGTCGCCCTAACCCATGGACCACTGGAGCTCTCTCTAAACCTTTACTCAAACATCAACTGAAACACACGAGGGCATTGGACTAAATCATCCCGGAGTCCGGGCAATAGAAGAGGGATGGGGCAATTCTGTTCACTGAGCACACATCCTGGCCAGCTGCCTGCCAGGGGCTTTGCAGGAAGCTCCTCATTTGATCCTACTTGTTGCGTGGCCCGTTCTTCCCTTTGGTAGAGTTCTCCAAGGAGGCCGATGACTTGCCCTCTCTCTGTAATGATCCAACCCTGCCACGAACCCCCTTAGGCCTTGTCATTACTTTTAGGCCCCATTACTTTTGACAAAATCTAATATACCTGATCAAGAGAAAAGGCAGATTGTGATGCTGATGCTGATTTTTATCAGGAAGGGTAATAGAGACAGAGATCAAGCCAAAATCAAGCCATTTCTAGATCCCAAATTCCTCCCCAAAGTCCCCCTCAAAGGGGAGTTCTCCTTACTGATGTAATATACAGGGACTAAGACATGTGGGGTCAAAACCAAGGATACTCCTGCTGACCTGGAAGATGTGGGTCAAAGGGCTCACTACTGAATTCATAGAACTACTTATCCTTACCCTTGAACTTTTATTCCTCCAGTTATCTTAAAAGCGAAGTAATGAAGTCAGCATCATATTTTATTCCTTAAAGACTTAAGAGGCATATGCAAACAACTGAATTATTCTTCTTTTCATAAAAAACCCAGCAGCTTTTGCAGAGTAAGATCTCTTTACATGTTAACACCTTTAATATGGGTCATTAAAACTTAGGGGAGTTATAACAGCTTTGCAATGCATACCATATAATAATATAACCTCAGGGTGACCTTAGGGGAATTTTATTTTATTTATTTTTAATTTTTTTTATCCTCACTGAAGGATCTGCTTTGAGGAAGGGAGAGAGAAAGAGGGAGGTGATAAGAGGAGAGAGAGGAAAGGAGAGAGGAAAAGAGAGAGAGAGGAGAAGAGAGGAGAGGAGAGGAGAGGAGAGGGAAGGAGGAGGTGATAAGAGAAGAAAGGAGAGCCCTGGCTGGCATAGCTCAGTGGATTGAGCGCGGGCCTGCGAACCACACGATCGCGGTTCAATTCCCAGTCAGGGCACATGCCTGGGTTGCAGGCCAGTTCCCAGCAGGGGACCCACGAGAGGCAACCATACATTAATACTTCTCTCCTTCTCTCCTTCCCTTCCCCTCTAAAAGATATATAAATAAAATATTTAAAGAAAAAAAAAAGAGGGAGGGAGGGACTAAAATATCGATTGGGAGTCTCAGCACCCTGACCAGGGATCGAACCCGCAACCTTTCAGTTTACAGGATGTTGCTCCAACCAACTGGGACATCGGGCCAGGAGGAGGGGAATTTTATATACTCTTCTTACCAGTGAAGAGAATTAAAGAAAAAAATGTGAGACCCAACTAATGGGATCAATTGTTAATGGTGACAAGCAATTGAAAGAAATGGACAACTAGTTCTTCAGCAGGAAGTAGTACAGGATGGTTCATTTTCAAAAAGCAAATTTGATGGCGTGTGGAGGGAGATTACAAAAGAAAAGACTAGACTCTTACCCTCGATATCTTTAAGGGAAAATGATCACATAACTAAAGGTTTCTGACAACTAGAAAGTAACGAGGGTGAGCCAGAGAAGTTTTATAAGGAGCTGTGCAAAAATCAAGAGTATACAGAGAGAAGGAGATGAGATAAGACACAGCAAGTCCTTTAAGATAACCCAAAAGAGACAAGAGCAGGAGCCACCACTTATTCATTAAGGGAAATTTCAGGACAAGGATAACCTGTTGTTTTTCTAATTCATAAAATCCTTGAAAATAAAAGCCAGAGGACACTGATGACCATGAAGACCGAATCTGTGGTAAGAAACCAAACAGCAAATTCGATTTCTCGTTCTTGCAAATGAAAGGACATCCCCATGCCCCCATTACCGAGTGACTCAGAGAAGGCACCATTGACGTTACTGAAATTTGGCAAAAGCCTGAGGCATTACAGCCCAGGGGTTGTGTATCTTTAAGAAAGTTACAGGGGAACATAAATAGATTCTTAGCATGGAAATGGCTCTTTCAGCATAGGTTAATGGAAGGCCTATTATCACCCACGTGGGCAGGGAAAAGGAAGAATTGATACATTAGGTTACTCAGGCTTGATAGAGAAATTGCCAGTTTTTAAGGAAGATGTGCAGAATCTTCTTAAAAGACACAGAAGGAAGGGCTTTTTGTTTTTAAGTAACTGTTTCTCTCCATCGCCTGCTGGCCCATATTCTAAGCCACTGGGGTACGTCACTTGCCCCCACTAATCCTTCCTCCACACATGTGGCTTAAGAAGTTGTGGTTTGAAGTTTGTTTGTTTATTTTTGTTTTGCTCCAATGGCATCTGAGCATAGGCCCCCGATAGCCATGCCAATGTCCTTTGGACGGACTCTCCCTCTTCACTGCTCTTTCCACAATTTCAATGACTTTTCAATACGTATCCATGGTCCTAGTCGGCCCGGACTGCTGCAAGAAATACCAGAGGCTGCACACGTCACATAACAAACATTTCCCACGGTTCTGGAGGACGGAAGTCTGAAGTCAGGACGACAGCATGGTGGGGCGCTGGGTAAGTCCCTCTTCCTGCTATGTGGACTGCCAACTTTTCATTGTGTCCTCATGTGGCAGAGAGAGAGAGCTAGCTCCAGCCGCTTCATCCCCTTATAAGGGCACGGATCCCATCCTGGGGGCTCCACCTCCCACCCTCGTGACCTCACCAACTCTAATTACCTCCCAAAGGCCCCACCTCCAATTACCATCCAAATGGGGATTAGGGATTCAACACCTGGACGTTGAGGAGCAACACGAACATTCAATCCACAGCATTCATCTTCCCTACCAGGTCGCAAGCCCCAGGTGGACAGGAGGCTCTGGTGCGCTCCCTGCTGAAGCCTGCATGCGTGGCACAGTGCTTGGAACAGCGCAGGCATTTCGTAACGATTCATGGGATGTGTAAATAAAAAAAAAATGCAGCATCCTCTCTCTTGCCATATATATTTTCTAGAGAATATATCTATATTTTAGAAAAATTTTTTGCTCTAGAAGACGCTGTAGATTATCCAATTACTACAACCTGAGAGACATAAGAAAATAAACTGCCGTAAATCACGTTCACACATCCATGTTCCCACTGCATATCTTTCGAATCCAGTTGTGTCCAGTCTGGTTCTCATGATCTATTTGTAACTTAGCTCCACAGTGTCCACAGAACTCAGGGAGGAAATAGACAAGTGCCACAGGAGTTGTAAGTGGCCTCGGTATTAGCACAGGGTTTTAAATCATCCGCCTTCTTGTACATGTGTCGTTGGTTCTATGCAATTTAGGCGCGCGTGTGTGTGTGTGTCTTGTCCTTTCATCACATTGCCTAAGGGGGCCATGGTGGTTTATCATTCAGTGGTCACGCTGGTATTAAGGACAAAGCAGATGGTGGATACACTCACACTGCTCTATGAATCGATGTTAAAACCGGGTTGGCAGTGACCTTGCTGCTATAATTGAGGAGAGAATATTTCTACGTGAAGGAGTCCCGGGGCAGATTTAGAAACCTCGGATCCATTTAGAGTGGCCACACTGAGTAATTCTGATCCCGCGGGAGGGTGGGCAAGGGGACTTGCCGGGGAAGCCCAGGGCGCGCCCTGCTCCTCTGATGGGGAGGTGGACAGGCTGCCTGGCACCGCAGGAAGAGCACGGCCTGGAGCTTCTGCTGCAGAACATGCTTCTTCGTGTCCTGATTCCAATTCCTGCCTCACCAGGTGTTGTGAAGTCTGGAAATAATCCATTGACAGCCATAAGGGTAGTTAGGGCCCTTGCACATTGCATAGTGGCAGTGAAGAGGTTTATTAGAAGACCCATGTCCAGGCAAAGAAATGCGTATGCGGGTTCAGAGAAGCAGAGTCGCCTCAAACTGGAAACCTACCGCGAATGCCCATCGACGGGAGGGATAAGGAAGAGGTGGTACGCCGTGGCAGTGACATACTGCTCAGTAACAAAGAAGACCGGGACTATCAATACACGCTACACCATGGACAAAGCTCAAAAACGTCACACGCCACTGTACATAACTCCATCGCTCGCAAATTCTCAGAAAAGGCACCCTCGGCGAGGCAGTGAGGAAGTCAGCGGTGGCTCAGGGGTGGAGGTGGAGGCTAAGAGCAAATGGACCACGGGAAATTTCGCAATGATGGGCATTAGAAAAAAGGGGATGTTGCGGGTGATGCAACTCCAAGAGTTTGATTTTAAAGTCATAGAGCCGTACCCTTATGATGCGTGGTTTTTATGGTATGGGAATGATACCTCAACGATGAGAAAATCAAGACCTAGGGAAACCGAGGCAGTGAGGAATCTCTCTGTGCTTTCCATCAGGAGAAGGGTCTCGGGTGGCAGATGGCTCTCTGACACGGAGGCAGGGGCTTTCGCCAGGCACCCTGGTGGCAGAGCTGGCTGGCGCTCCTAGAAGACTCTTGGGAAATACCCTGCCATCTGCATGGTGCTGGCAATCAGCCCCAATCCTACGGGGTGGCTCCCAGGGCCTCTGAAACCACGCCCCCCCATGGGATGGTGCCTCCCTTGGGCGTGGCCAGGGAGCCGCCCTGGGGCGATTCTGAAATGAGAAATGTTGGCCCCTCCCATGCACCCTTTCCAGCCTCACTTCCCAGCTTCACTTTGCTGTAATTGCGGACGAACGGCGGGCAGCTAATCGGAGAAGTGTCTGTATGACCCCCTCTGTTCTGCGGAGAATCCGTACAGGGGCTGCAGGCTGCTTCCTGTCTGCAGAGGTTTTTGAGAAGAAGACGGCGATGCTGACAGGGTAGCAGAGTGACACATGGCGACAAAAAGGTACCCAGCAGACTGTCAGTCGGCCGCCGACATATGCATTCCAATGTAAAGGGGGCATAATCGACACATGAAAATCTATAGGTCCCAGGAGCGTACTAAGTCCCTCGAATTTTTAAGAAGAGAGAAAGAGAAAAGTGCAGTGTCCGCGACACATCAATTAAAATCCGACTTCTCCCCAAAGCTGTCAGCCGCATGTAAGTCCCTCGGCTCTCGGCACCTGGAAAATGAGCACCTGGAACAGCCAGAGCTATTAATAGGTGCAGAAGATGATAGAAAACGTCACAATGCACCTTTCCAAATAAAAACGTGTCCAGACGTCTCTGAGAAGCAAGAAAGGAAAATGGCCCAAAGTGCTTAAGAAATTACTGCATTTTTCCTTTTTCTGAACTCCTCCTATATATTACAAGGGAGAGCTTGTCACTTCCAAGGTGTCTGGCTTTTCTCACTGGAGAGTCCCATAACTCACTACTGGCCAGCGGGGTCTTCTTGCCTCATTGTTTTCACAGCAGCGGGGGTGAGAGGTATCGCTCCTGTCCTAACAAGGAGAGCATGAGGGGAAAGGGTGCTGGCTGTCACCAAGGTGCAGTGACAGGGACAGATGGGGATCTCCTGACACGTCCTCTTCTACTGCTGGAAGCCCAGTCCAGGGAGGGAAGAAACCGTGGGGACCCTTGCTCTGTGAGAACCTATCAGATAAACTCTGCATCCCCAACTAAGCCTCTGGATTGACTCCAGAGCGGTCCGCACGAATTCCGTTCTAATGCTGTGCTTTCCTGACCGCATGGAGCAAACAGGTTCTGTACCCAGAGAAAAGCAGCTTCAGTTTCTGCTGATTGGTTGAACTGAACCTTGACACTGAAAAACTGGGAGAGCATGCACAAGTCACTGAACAGCTTTAGACATCGGTTCCTCCAATAACAAAAGAAGCTACCCCGTCATAATGGTTATTCAAACTCCTCTGCAGCGTTCACATTCCTGGATTATACCAACGAGGGAAGGATTTCACGGCTGGCACAGACTCAAGAATGCTTTCAGTCCACACCGCTTCAGGAGAGGCTGATTAAAAGAGCAACTCTTTTATTTTTATTTTTATTTTTTTTTAGTGCAAAGGTTGTTCTGTGTCCCTCCAACCAAACTATCAACTTATAGTTGCTCTACTTTAAGTTTATTAAGCATTTGCCTTGTCAATAAGAACCTAATAGTGTCCTTAAAGAAAATGACAGATTTTTTTCTTTCTCTGTGAGGTTTATTTCCAACAACTTTCTCTCCTCCTAATGAGGCAGATCTATTACTGTATTCTCTTAGTGGGAAGGTTTTCAAATAGAAAGAAGAAAAAGGAAAACCCGCTTTCTTTCACTTATTTATTTTTTTTGCTACCTTTTGTCACTCTAAATAGTTTTCTTACACATCATTTGAGAATTGCTGGCTGTTTGCGATGCATTTTGAGGAGGGTGCCTCTTTTTTTTTTTGTCTTTCAACAAATGCGGCCCTGCCCAGCCCATCACGACCCTGCCTTCTGAGGCTCTGGGTCCCCATGTTTTCCTCTGCGCACGGTAGGGGCCCAGCAGCTTTCAAGCTTTTTGATTAAGTTTCATGCAGGGAGACATGATGCATCGACCGGCCTATTGGAAAGATGCTGATGCACCATTAGTGAACTAGGACTGGACTTTTAAACTCTGGCCTCCGTGACCCCTCGGTGCGCCTGCAGTTCTTACACTGAAAGAAAAAAAGCAACATGTATGCACACGCATGACTTTCCCTCCGGTATTGAGATTAGTTCGAAGATTTGGATTGAGAGAGATACGGCGGCTCAGAATCCGCGTCTCACAGGCTAATGACGAAGATGACACATCTGATGAATAGCAGAACACAGTTACTCAAACGTGCAAACACAGCTCCCTTTGAACCGCTTCCTCCTCTTCTTTGTCTTACCTGGTTCTTCTTCCCCAGTTCATACAGGAGAACACTCCTCTTAACTCTCCACTTCATTGGAGAACTTTAACTGGGCCCTGAGAGTAGCTGCTAACACGCTAGCCACGCGGAGGTAGACCCAGCGAGGACAAGGGGAAACGTATGGGCTAAAGAGCCTTCCTAGTCAGGAAGCGATCGTCTTAGGACTCGCTTTCTGACTTTGCGCCAATGAACTTCAGTTTTCTTTATGACACTATGACAGGGTTGGGCTGAACAACTCTCAAGGTTCCACTCACGCTAAACCCTATGCTTGGTGCCACAGGGATAAAAATGAAGGTTCAAGGACAGTGAAACGAATGACTCGGCTGAGAAGAAGAGACTTAATGGAGAGACGTGGGAATAAGTTAGAGTGATAGTCTGATCATGAAAAGTTTCAAAAGCTCCGCATAAGAAACCTCTGGACTCCAAACAAAGTGAGTGTAGGGTCCTGGAAAAGTCACAGAATGACTGCTGCTGCTTAGGATGACTAGCTGGGGAATAACACGGTTAGGGGATTGCTGTTCAAGAAAGCAGGGCTTGAGGAGATGGGGTCTTGGCCCTGGGAATAGTGCTCATTCATTGTTCTTTCGTCGAACTGAGACAGAGAAGGGTGACTCTGAGCTCCCGGGTGGACAGGGACCTGTTTGTTCGTAAACCTAACTCGGGTTGTAGGAATCAGAACAGGTGATGAATGGGTGCATGATCATTTAATTTTGTAGAAAGTAACAAAACTCCTTTCTGATATATTGAGTAAGGGACCATAAAGACAGTGATGAGTCAGTGGGGGCTGTTTTGTTGCTGTTGCTGTTTTTCTTAAGAGGCAACAAGCCAGGCAATAACAATGACAGCACAGATGAGAAGGTAGAATGACCTGCTGAGCCAGGACTTGTGATGACATTTTCAATGTGTTAAATGTGAGGGCATAGGATAAGCTAGAAATGAGAGAAGAGGCTACAATCAGGTGGCATAGAGCCCTGAAGGAAATTTTTTTTGTTGTCCTCACCCAAGGACACGCTTATTGATTTTAGAGAGAGGGGAAAGGAGGGAGGGAGAGAGAGAAACATCAATGGGAGAGAGAAACATCCATAGGTTGCCCTGACTGGGGTCATAATCCGCAACCTACGCATGTGCCCTGACTGGGAATTGAACCTGCGACCTCTCAGTTTATAGGCTGATGCCCCAAGTAACTGAACTGCACCAGTCAGGGCCTGGCAAGCAATGTTTGCACAGGTGATAACTGGTGCAGGTTAGCTGCAAAACTTCCGCTTCTCAGAGACGGCCCGTGATCAGAAACTCCTACAGAACTACAAAACCGAAAAGCTAAAACACAAACCAACAAGGCAACTTCTCCCTTTAGGAAATCATAAATTATCGTTTCCTCTCTAAGTCATCCTTCCTTAGCCTCATTCTTCTAAACCCATTCATTCAACACATACATGTTGAGTATCTAATCTGCGACAAATACAGTGACAAGACACTGGAGAGAACAGTGGTCAGGGCACCAAGGCCTGGCCCTCATGAAGCTCCTTCTGAGAGTGCTAAGGCTCAGAAGGTGTGATGTCACAGAGTAACTGGGTGGAGAGGTGACATCACTTTACTAGGGTGGTCAGGGAAGGCTTCCGCAAGAGGGAAACATCTGAGCTCCTACTGAGCTTCTCGGATTGATCGGAAGGATGACAGGTGGCTCCGGAGAAGGAGTGAGCCAGGAAGAGAAAACAGGGGCCCAGGCATTCAGACTGTCATAGCTGCAGGGTCTAAAGCAGGCTCCTGGGGCTGAAGCCCCACGGGTAAGCGGGCTGCAGAGGCTGATGAGGTCAAAGAGTGAGCTTGGGTATAGGGATCACCACCAGGGAATTAAGGAGCAGGTTAAGAATGCTTTTTTTTTTTTTTTTTTTTTTTAGTAAGAGAAAAATCGAGATTGTCCAGATCCTTAATCTTGTGGATAAAGCAGAGGGAACCAAGTTCTGGTTGAACTCTGTCTGGTACCTTTGAGGAGTCCCTTGGCCCAGTAACCGAGGCCAAAGGGTGACTGTTATTCTGGCAGCATCCCGATTGTGTTTGCACAGGTAAGCTAGGGATTAAGTGGGACATGGACTAGAGAAGAAATAAGAGAGATGGATGGCATTGTTTCTCAAAGACTGGCTGGGCCGAGGCATAAAGCCGCTGGGACCAGAAATAGGAAATCCTAGCAGGAGGAGAATGGAAGTTATATTGAAAGGAAGATTGAAAGGTAGGAGAGTCAACAAAACATCAATCGAAAGAAAGCACAAGCCAAGAGCAGGCAGGAGACGCGCACTCTCAGGTGTGGGTGTGCGTGCAAGGTTCCCCAAGCTCCATTCAGTGTACTTCAGAAGCTGTTGCATTTCAGAGGCTGACATGCCCATGGCCCTGAATTTCCGAGATCACAATTATGTGGGCCACGTTTCTGCATTCCTGTTTCTGCGCACGCCGTGTGCCTGAGCACATGAAGAGAGGGGAAGGCCCTGACCGGAAAGGCGAAGATAGAGAGGTGCAGAAGCACTGCCGATTCAGAAAGGTGATTGCCTGGGCAATGGGTTGGCAAATGAGAATGGGAAGAACATAGGCACATGGCAACAAAGGCAGCGACAAACCTGCTTTGTGGAGCTCCGTGAGCGAGCAGGAGCACCCCCAGACCAGCGCAGCTCACTAAGGAAACATTTCAGAAGTCTCTGCACCTGTGCATTATCCTTGGCGTTTCCTTCTGGCAGCCTCTGAGTTCCTACCCAGAGAAACAACTGTTTCCAGGAGAAAAACAAGGCTAGGAGAGTGCCACCAAGCATTACTTATTGCACTGTGCCCGAGGATGGCAGGGGAGGCAGGGGAAAATCCCGCGTCTCTACGCTGTCATTTCACCACTCAAGACAATGTCTCCACAAGCACTGGGGAGAGGAAAGGATACGAGACATCAGCGAGAGAGGGTGGAGAGTGGTCCTCTGTGGCAATTGGCCAGTTAACTCTTCTGAGCTCTGGGGAAGCCCTGGGAAGGGTTGATGTGTGGGGAAATGTGGTCTTCTCTGCTCCCTCACCCCTGTATGCCCCCAGATCATGTCTAAGGTAGCAGATGGACAGAAGGCAGCAAAGAGTGGCTTCCACGTTAACAAGATGGAAATCTGAAGAGTTTTGCCAGCTTTCTCCTATTTCGGAAGTTGCTTAGCAGTTGGTACTTAGGAAGCATCAGGAGGTAGAGACTTGTTTCCCCATGATGCTGACTTGCCTGCAACTGGAACCCCACTAAGGAAAAGGGGGTAGGCTTGGGTCCCTGGCACTCTCCCCCAGCCTCTGAGAAGGAGAATTACTGAAGGTTACTGCTCTTAGTCAAGCGCAACAGCCAGAAGGAATGTTTCCATGCTGGTCTTCTTGGCACAGAATCACAGAGTGACCCAATGACTCCAACCCCTTCATTTTATAGGTTAAAGAACCAAGGTTCAGAAACAGATAGACTAGCCCCAAAGGACACAGCCAACCTGTGACTTCGCCCCAGCTGGAGCACCATTCTGGGCCTGCTGGCTGTAACCATTTCTTTCCTACTCAAGGGGACATACTGGGTGGTGGTATTAGCACAAGGAGTAAGAGGAACTCATTTTGGTGGAATATTTATATACACACGAGTCTCAAATTTCTCTACTTCAACATGAACCAACTTTCTATGACGTGCTTCATTCTATCTACTCATTTTCGCTGGGGGCCACATCAGCCTCGTGGTTGCCTTCAAAGGGCCGAATGTTATTTTAGGGCTATATAAATGTAACTACTCTTTAACTAGGGGCAAGGAGCCCGGAGCTGCCGCCAGGTAGAAACAAGGTGCCAGGCTGGGTGGAGGGCCGGGTTCTGTCTGAGGGCCTTGTGTTTGCCACCTGTGGTACGACATTCATCTCTGTTATCTGAACTAGGTCCTCCCCAAATTTGTATGTTGAAACCTGGACCTCCAGTCTCACAGAGTGTGGCTGTAATTGGGAATAGGGCCCTTACAGGGGTGACTAAATTGAGGCCATTCCTGTGGGCCCTAAGCCAATCTTTGGGGTGTCCTTATAAGAAGAGGACATTTGCATATACAGAAAGACACGGGGGTGGGGGCATACACAGAGGAAAAGGCCCCGTGAGGACCCAGAGAGAAGGTGGCTTTCTGCAAGCCAAACAGAGAGGCCTCAGGAGAAACCCAACCTGCCAATACATTGATCTTGGACTTCTAGCTTCTAGGACTGTGAGGAAAAGAAAATTAAGTTTCTGTTGTTGAAGCCACTGAGCCTGTGTTCTTTGCCATGGCAACCCTACCAGACTAATGCAATGCCTTTAATAGATATTTATTGAGCACTGACTTGACGCCAAACGTGCTCAAGACGTTGACTGCGGAGATGAAGAATCCACATTTTGCCTTTGCCTTCATGGGAATGACAGTCTCGCAAGGGGGAAGACGGCTGATGGATTATTTTACCAATGATGACTTTGTTAGAGCTGTAATAAGTCTACGGAACACGAATCACCCTAGCTCAAGACGTCACTCTTCTAGCAGGTAAGAGGATGTCAAGTGTGACAAAGTAGGTCTAACACAATGTAAACTTGACCCAACAAAACACTTCGTGCCCTACCAGCCCGCAACGCTACTCTCTTATTGTACAGGGAGGGCGAAAACAGGCCTACAGTTGTGAGTATTCAAAGCACAGAGATTATCCTCGTATAATTATTTATTAGTTATTGTATTGTTTTCCGTATGAACAACTGGAAACCTACTTTTGCTCCACCCTGTGCAAATGACTCGAGTTTCACACAGGCCGAAACTTCCACCCTGCAATCGCCTCTTCCAATCTTACGCGGTCACACACAGCAGCCTGGCTTCTACATTCTGGCTTCGTTGCCACCCAAGCACCAGCTGGAGAACCCGAACCCCTGGGAGCAAACTCTGAGAAACGAGAACACAATGTAACGGAATAAAAACGAGGCAGCGAACTGGAGGCAGGAGCTGAGAAGGAAGGCTTCATGAACGACAGCAGCCATGACCGCCGGGGCCGAGCTCGCCTCCCCTTTGGCCTCCAGGGCGTTATGGGTTGGTGTCGTGCCCCCGTGGGGCTGCATGGAAAAGAATCTCAGGGGCCACAGGCAGCCCCCTTCCTTCTTACCGGCTCTCATAAATGGAGGTTTCATTTGCTCTTATTTTTTTTGCTCATGTCCTAAAGGAATAGAGAGAACCCTTGCAGAGTGGGGATTTCTCTGGGGCTCTGCAAAGCTCATGTGGTCCTTTTGCAGGCACGGAGCTACACAGAGAGTCCTCAGGCTCCCTGCATCCTGCAGCCTGACCGGCTGCAGGTCTTTACTGTGAGGCACCTCCTTCCAACCTGGCAGCCTGCTGCTGGCGTGCCTGGGCTCCCTGGCATGAGAGCAGACCCCTCCAGGTCTGGACCCTCAGCAGTAGCACAGTTGCAATGAAGGAGAAGATTGCCAGCACTTGGCAGTTTCCTACACGGGGTTCTCTCTTCCTAGGAGGTACCAGCATGGACCTTCTGAAACCGCAGCCAACACAGTTAAGCCGGTGCCAGAAGACAGACTCAAAACTCCTGGGCCGGGGAAGAGGCTTTTTCCAGCGGGCACCGCTCAGTAGCCTCTGGCACTCTGTGACAGGCATGTTCTGATCAGAGGGAGAAATGCTTCCCCCCTCCCGGGCAGACGTGCTGGGGAGCACCCTGCCTCTGTATGTACGAACCACAGAAATGTTGCCGGGGCTCCGCCGGGCGACCGGAGAACAATCGCTTTCAACTCGTCCATTTAAAAGGCTTTGATGTGCTGGCTCTTGAAACTGGCTAAGCACCCAGAGGTTAACTAATGAACTTAAAACTAGGACATGACGGGGAGTGACAGCCATTATCTTTCTGGAGGATGGGAAGATCTGAATCTTAATCCCAGGTGTGACACGGCTGCTTCCATGGCCTTGGGCAAACCTCAGAACCTGGCTGCATGCCACCAGTGCGCAGTCCGGAGACTGGGGCTCTCTGCAGCCTGGTCCGAAGGGGGGGCTCTAACCAGCCCAGTTCACGCAGGGCCGGGGAGGGCGGGCTCCCTCACTGGAATTCTGTGCTAAGCTGCTGCAGCCTCAAAGCCTTCAGATTTCAACAAGACCCCTCAAGTTCCCTCCGGGGCAGCCTCCCTGGAGGTGTGCATTTCGGGGACCTCTTCCTCCCCCCAGTACCCTCCTCGGGCACCTCCAGGGCTTCTGTCCTGGGTCTTGCTTCTACCAACATCCCAGGTGACTGGCGCCATTCTGACACCTTTATTAGAACAGCATGTTTCAGGGGTCATAATGGCTTTCCATTTTCTCTGAACAGATAGCACCTTAAACACCTTAATGTAAAGGCATGAGTGACATAGGATTTGTAAAATGGCTATTTTTGAGTATGTTGCCTTTTTTGGCCCCTCTACAATAAAGGACAATACAGGCAGGAGGCTCTTCCGTGTTCACATGTCTTTTGGTGAGAAGTAGAGACGGGGATCTCTAAATTACTTTGGTAAGACTCATCAAATTTGTAAAATCATTTTTTTTTAACTCTCCTACCTCATGAGATTGTAAGCACCGTGCATGCAGTCCAGGCCTTCACCCTGCACGACACCTAAATAATTAGCTGCTCGGTGACGGGCTGATGAACTCACGGGGACCGCCCATGGCATGTCCTTGATTAGTGGTTCTCACATCAAGCCTAACCCTCCTTTGAAAGAATCCAAGTATTTCTAGATATAAAACGTTTACCAAGTTGTATTTGTTTAGCATTAGTTTTCCAACCCAAAGTAACTCGGCCATTTAGTTAGCCTGCATCGAGAAGGGTACAGCTTCCCTCTGGTTTTTTGAAACACTGAAATGACCTTGGGTACCCTAAGGTAGTTTTGTTGGTCTGCAAATCAGAGAAAGTGGCATGGGAATCGGTGGGCAAAAGTTATTATTATAAATACTGCAGCAACGGGGGCCACACCTTTCAGACACATCCGATGCGGCTGGCCGGCACCCCGTGGTATGCTTGCAATGGAACTTCAAAGCCATTGTTTGCTTGTGCCCCTTGGACGGAAACCAAGTCCGTCAGTGTCCCACCCAATCTGAAGGCTAAAAATTGGGTGTGTGGCATGCAGAAAGGGAGGGAGAGAGAAGGGGCAGAACTGATTTTTGTCATCACCAATGCTGAGTATATTCTCTCTGCCCCACAAAACAGGGCAGTGGGTCAAGCTCAGCGTTTAATTGCCCCGTATTCTTAAGGGTGCAGTATAGATGATGCTAATCGTCCCCCTTAAATAATTCAGACCACATTCCCGAACGCTGCAGAGTCACGTAGAATAATGCCCTGAGAAAGCGTGGAAATCCTGCGATCGGTATCTGTTTGGCCCAAGAAAGATGAAATGACAAAACAGAGCATTTTTTCCTTCAGCCAGCCTAGTTTTTGTGAACTATCATTATTGACACGAATTTAAAATATGTGACCCTTGTGCTTGTTGTTTAGATTTTTAACTACTGACGGCTCACATTCATTACTGACGTCACTCATGCCAGTTTACAAAAGGACCTTCAAGATTGGACAAGGGTCTCTCAGGTGAATCATCACAGGTCAGCGCTAACAAATCTCAAAGAAGCCACAGTGAATGAGAGGGTGGAGGAGAGAAGAACCAGGGCCAGAAACCCATAGGAGCACAGATACTGTTCATGTCCTAGTCAGTGAAACTTGCTTCCATCTGTTTTTTTTTTTTTTTTTGGTTGGGTATTATAATTTGTTCTCACAAATGTTTCCCAAGTCACAGAAAATCCCCAAAGCCCATTAGCACATCGTGGAAACATGCTCTTTCCAGAATAACACACCACGTGTGGGGTGGTCTCGATGTTGTTGGAAGTCAGACAAAGCTGGGGGCAAGTTCTCACTCCGCCCCTCGCTGGGGAGGAAATGGGACCTTGGGCAAGTCCCTACCTCTGTGGATCTGAGCTTCCTCACATGTGAAATGAAAAGATGCTTCCTTCCTGCGGGCTCTGCGGAGACCACGCATAGGGGGTGTCTGGTACACAGATAATTAGCACATGGTAGCCACTTCCGTTCCCGCACACTGGGATTCCTGGTGATTGGCTGGGCTGCAAAGTCTGAAATGTGAACTTTGTGAGGCGATGGATCATTTTCTGGTCTTAAGCAGAGAGCCGCAGGCCCCTCTGTTGAAAAGAAACAAATTCGCTTGTATCAGCAGCCCCAGGTGAGAACATTCAGAAACTGAGACCATCGCCCGGCTGAACACTAGACGTCAGAAGGCGGTACGGGCGTTCTGGCTCCAGCCCTCCCTTCATTTGTGTGATTTCAGGAGGGGCCCCCGACTTCCCCGAACCACAGTTTCTCACGTGTACAACAGCAGCTTTGGAAGGCAGGTAGTGCGAGGATGGTGCTGACTATTACGCGCCACCTGGGATCCAGTAGTTACTGTCTCTTCCTAATTCCACACTCCGTAGCACATCGCTAGCTCGAAACTGGCCATAGAGAGACTGCTCACACAGTGGAAATCAAACCGTCAAATGCTGCATCCCAGGCCCCACTCAGGCCCCCAGAGCTTGCTGTGAACCATTTACCCGCAGAGCATCCATCAGAGATTCCATCCAAAGCTACGAGTTAGTTCCCTGTAGTTAGTTCTCTGACCCATTTGTATGGCTTACAGTTTTATTATAGTACCAGGTGATGAGAAAAATGGCAGACTGTGTAACCTCACCAGTGAGCGTCTTTCAATCGCAATGCATGGAAAACTCAACTCAGTAATCTGGAATAATAAAGGCAAAGTATTGGGTGATAATACTGGAAAGCCTAGAAATAGGGCAGGCTTCAGGGATGGTTTAATTCAAAGGTTCAGAACTCTTGCTTCCATTTCTTTGAGACGCTCTTAGCTCTGCCCTTCTTTGAGGGCCCCTTTTCTCTTGAGGCTGGCTTTTCTTGGCAGCCAAAATTGGCAATTTCTGTCCTCACATCTTTATGCCCCGTTGACTCGCACTCTAAGCTGCTACCTCTCAGAGTCCTGAGGGACTTTCTGGTTGGTCCAGCTTAGGTCACATGACCATGTGGCCAGATGGACAGAATAACCGGATAGGCTTAGATGGAATCATGGTCTCCTCTCCTGTATCCCCGAGCAGAAACCCTTGCCAAGGAGACCCGACTGTTGCTGAGAGCGAGTGGGGTGACTGATAAATGCCCACCGTTGTGTAGGGAGATGCTTGTCTGTTTGACTCCAGCAAGCCAACTTGAGGACATAAATTGACGATTGCAGGGGTTAAAGGCTGTAGAGAAAATTATTTTGACCTTTCTACTCCAGAAATACATTTCCCGATGGGAAAATAAGAATCCAGCGTCCAAAGACTCAAACTAATGGAGAGTTTTCAGTAGGGACCAAGCACCCTCCACGTCACTCCTTAACAAAAAGTGAACACATGACATGGTCAGCGTGTGTTGTTGTTCGTAACCTTCTACATCCGAACCTAAACAAGGAGGTGCCTTCAAATTCAAGGTGCGCATTTCAGTGCCGGTTTGTCACATTGGGCGGATCTACAGACTGACTGCAAATCGGAAAGGCTGGTGCAGAGTTTCCCCATTCAATGATGGAATAACGGTTTCTTGGGAACCTGAACCATGGCATCCATGTCTGTCAGAAAATCGTCCGTGTACATGGAGTGTCTCTATGTGTCACTAATGAGAAATATTCTCTCCCCCCTCACACAGCCAGCCGGGACACAAATCTATGCCAGTCAGGCGTGGATCTGACCACACACTCTAAAAGCCCGACTGGAATTCAAAACGGCAAACTTTCAACCACTTGGCAGAAAGGACAAAAAATCCTTCATGGTCATCTTTTAAATTTTCTTTGAAAACAATAATGTATTCACTTCTTTTTCCTCCCTCCCCCCTAATTGATCTTAAATCTCATCGCATTGACTAAACAGAGCCGTAAGTGTAAATTTTACACTTTCCAAAGCCTCGGATGCACTTACGTTTTACATAATGGACGTTACATTCACAAGGGACACATTTCTCCCTGGACAGCTTAAAAAAAAAGCTAAAGGAAATCTAATTAAACTAAGCACACAGTAATGGCCCTGTGGTTTTTATAGATCCTCCTTCTGGCAGTCCTTCTAGGGGCTGGTAATGACCATGGGAGGGAAAACTGCTCACAAAAAATCCCTCACCTGCCTCGGCCTCAACTATCTCACAGTTTTATGGATTCAGATCCCTGTCCCAAAGCAGGAAGCGAGTTCTCAAAGCCACCTCTTAGCAGTCCAAATAAACATCATGAAATCCAAGCCCTTGCTGGGGCATTTCATTCCTCATTCACAAACTGTTGAACCTAGACTTGCACATGGTTTTACCACTTCCAAAACCTGAACAGATTAGACGTAAATCAGAAAAGCAAACAGGAAATACTGGAACCAGATATACTCCAACCGAAGTGAAAAGTGACGATCGTTTACTCGCTTAACAAACATTTGATGAGCACCTACTATTTTCCAGGTATTGTGACAAGGTAACAGCATGAAAACCAGAGAATGACAAAACAACATTAGACAAGACATGCATGTGAAAACTCACATGTGTGTGAAGACATGCATGTGAAAGACAACTGTGTGTGAAAAACTCATCACACACAGTAGTCTGGGACCATTTTCGAGACACACAAAAGGCTTTAAACATCTCAACAAAGCTCTCAGAGGTCAATGCTGTCCAAACTACCTGTAGTCCATGAAGGGAAATTCAATTAAGCTGGACACATGCTAGAAGGCAAAAGGAAAACCATATTTTCAGATGATAAAATGGGTCGAATAAAAACTGATTTTGTTATGAAGAGAACTAAGCAATGGGCCCTATGACTTCCTTTCTGAAGGTCTGGAGGGCAGAGATGTTCCCTATTTTGACCTGGTTGGACCATTAAGATGTCCAGGGTAAGACAAAGCTCCAAGAATAACCTGCTTTAGGTATCAAAAAGCTGGATAAATGATCATGCACTTGCCAAAGGATGTTCTCAGAGCTCAGGCCAGAAACAATCTCTCTCAGCGGGCATGCGCAAATTTTAGCTGCCCGGCGTGCACGGAACTCGCACAGAGGCAAGCCTCTTCCCTCTTGCACAGGCTGTTGGCACAGCTAAAAACTGAACTCTTCCGCTTGGAATGGGGTTTCCATCTGGTGTGTTGATATGAAAAGTGAAGGGGGACTTGCATCATGTGGGGATGACAACAGCCCTGTGCCTTGGAACGAAGGACGGGGCTGTCCCAAGGGCCCCTGAGTCGATCCGGATGTCGGAGTGCAAGGGAAGGGCTACTAGACCACGCTGCCACAGGGCAGGGCGTGTCTCCTCCGTGAGCAGACCTTTCTACGGCGATCGGGGTCATGCTGGAGGCATGAAACCTCTAAGTGTATCGGGTTGCTTATTGTTGGACAGTTTCTGTTGCAGAAATTTAGTAGAGAAGATAAACGGTATGGCCAGCTTGGCAAATTCCTTTGTGGGAAAATATGAGTTCTGTCTGTTACCATAGAGTTGATTTTGCTCGCTTTTAGTTCCAGCAATTTTTAAAAAAAGAAAAACAAAAAACAACTAAAGTTTGCTTTGGTTCACACAGCGATTGGATTAGTAGAATCCATACATCGGGTTAGTCATAGAAGTCAAAGGAACACATCCAAAACACCTTCAATGGGAACAAAGAAAATTTAAATGCATTAAACTTCCTGATGGTCTGTCCGGTCCCAGGAAGTTGGGGTGGGAGGGGAAGTGGAGAGCCGTATCATATCACATCATAAAGGAATACTCTATTATGTAGTCATCACAGAAAGCCCTAGGAATTATACGTGATCCACCACCCACAACGACTGCTCTCAAATGCTGGATGTCACGAAGAGCAGGTGTTCGTGGAGAAACTCGGAAACGTGAAGCTCTGTTCTGGTTTTCGGAGCCAATGACTCGCAAACAATATGCGACAAGCAATGAGCGTAGAGACACAGAGTATTACGCATACCTTTGCCTTCACAGCCCGAGTCGGAACTATCCCAACACCCTCCATTGACCTCAATTCTGTAAATTGCATAAGTGACCAAAAATTCCCTTCCCTGCAACTATTTGGAAACCACAAGGTATTTTCATAAATAGGTTTCTACACTGTGCTCCGGTGAGAACATTGGCTGCGCAAGCAACAGAGCTACCAGCAATCGCAGCGAAGGCTGACGAGAAGAGGATGGATTTGAAGGCGGTTTCGCAGTGTTATTTCCAATGGCAGAGAAGCTAAGAAATGAAGGCCGCAACAAGAATACTCAATATCTTCTAAATGGAATGCAATGCTCCTGGCTTCGGGAACACAGCGATGTCTTTATAATCTCAGAATCATTTTCTTAAAAAAAAAAAAAAGAAAGAGAAGCAAAAAAGAAAAGCTATCTCAAAAAGAAAGGCACAGAACACCTCCAACTATTTCGCAAGTGCCCACAGCATGGTGGCACGTGTGCCCTGGGGCCGCTTACGGCCAAGCCTGCAAATGACCTCCACGGAAGAGAAATATTCTGAGTATAATTTCCTATAAATGACTACATTTCAATTTCTGCTACTAAGCAGAACCTGGTTTTGACAAACTGGAAACGAAAATCCAACAGATTAAAAAACAGGGCAGCATGAGAAAACTCCTAACCCTTGCCTGAGGCCTGACGCAGCCACGCCGACCAGGGCCTGGAAGAGAAACTGGAAGAGAAAACTGATTGTTTAAACAATATTACTTAACAATCTCCCATTAATTGACATTTCCCAGTTGTTGGGTTCACCCAATTACATTAGCCTTTAAACAGCCAGCACACTTCCATAATTTTTAATAAAAACGGCCATTTTGCAAGGTTTAACTTGCTAAATAAGGGTATTAATTTCAATAAAGCAATTAGCACATTTACATAATTTGATATTGTTATTTTAATAGAACACAAGAGCTTTAAAAAGCGATGTCTAATAAAGGAAGGAGAACAGTGGCCTATTCACATGCAAAACCTAAACTTTAGCTTCCTGATAAGAAGTTAATAAAGATCGCTCTTTATATTTTAGAAATAAGGGAAATGAGAGAGTAAAGGGCAGGCTGGCTGGCATTTAATACGCTTCAACATTAGCATCCCGACAAGGAGCGGATGCGGGAGAGGACAGGAGAGAGGGAGGCTGCTCTTAGCAGTCCCAAGAGGCCCCCCAAGAGGTAGAAAAGGGTGACTACGTTCTCGATGATGCTTTTGTGTTGAGGGGTCTGGTGAAGGCAGGTGATTGAGAAGGAGGTTCAGCTAGACCACAAGGGAGCGGTAATAAAAGTCAATAAAACACAGCGGAGTCACCGCTGAAAAGATGCCGCCAAATTTAGGTACTTGCTGATGAGCATGTCCGCAGGTGAACAGGACAAGTGCCCCTTGCTGACATCCGCCGGGTAGTCTCACATGGCCAGCCTGCCCCCGGCTGCCTAGATTTTGTGCAGTTCTCTTCTCTAGACCCCGGTCTGGTTGTCCCCAGGAGCCCGCGTGGTTCCCACCTCCACTGTCCCAGGGGCTGAGTGGGGCTCCTGTTTGCTGGGAGGTGGGGGCAGTGGGTGGTGTGTAGTCCAGTAGGGTTCCAGGCTTCTGGGGAGGAAGGAAGAAGCTTGACTTCATCTTCCTTGGCCTCCGTGAGATAAGTTTTACCATAAACAAGAGATGGGAGATGAAGTGCGGTGGGGGGAAAAGAATTTTAGCAATGAGAACAGCATGTGACCCTAGCTCCTCAGCCTCCTTTTCAAGTAGTCTAGGTGTGAACCTGTTACCTGACACGCTGCTGGGGGCCAGAATGTTGACCTGACCTCTAAAGACAAGCTCAGGTAAGCTAAGCCCCTCCTAAGTCAAGTCCAAATAAGCCAAGTGACACGCCCAGGGTCTCACAGCAGGTTCCCAAGGAAAATGAGGATTCAGCATAATTCTTCCCACAAAATGTTTTCATGAGATGTTAGCTGAATCTAAACTTAAACTGAGTGCAGCAAGGTCGAAGGCCTGAGAATTGGGCCGGGTATAAACAAGCATGCATCGATATTTATACTATAAACTGTGACCTGTCTCTGCTTCTTCACCCAGGTGATGGATCTCAGATCTATGAGGTAGTCTGATGTAGGCGGGACGCATCAGATGCCTGTGTGGGCCCCAACAAGATATACGGAAAGTAATAGCAAGAAATGAATGAATTCAGTACTGATTCTACCAGCTTGGCTTTGGGTCGAGTTGGAAGCTCCATTTTGGGAACCATTTAAAATTCAAAACATACCAGTTTTGCATTCATGCTGCTGGGAAGACTTAGTCTTTCAATTAATTACTAGCAATAGAAATTCAAAGCCATCAATTCTGCAGGATAAAAATGAGACCTAGGGGAGTTTAGGATGGTCTGAGACATCCATGGTCATTAGCAAGCCCACAGAATGAAAGGCGGAATACTGGCATAGAATTCTGGAGTTTGGAATGGTTCTATCAAAAAAAAAAGAAGTAGAAAGGAAAAGGAAGGGAAAAAAAATTCCTCTGCTATTATTTATGGTTTCTGAGATGACTGAACCAGATTTTTTTGATTGTAGATCATAAAACTAAAGTTCAGGTAGTAAGGAGTTTACTACTTTGTCAGAGGCATTTGATGTGAACGAAGCTTTAAAATTCAAGAAATGATTTCTGTGTACTTGCTCCATGTCATGCAGGGTGCCTGGCATTGGGGAGCTAAATGGGAACCTCACAGTCATAATGCCTGCCCTGTCAGCTAATGAACCAGGCTGGGTGACCGGGCAGGCACCTGGGACAATGGAAGGTAATCACCTGGTGCGAACAGAGGTGGCTGGGCACCTGAGGGGGCACACGACTAGGTACGGCCATGGGGTGGACACAGAATGCAGCCCCTGGGACATCACAAACGCTGGGACTTCCAGGATGAGCTACAATTAGTCTGATAAGAGCAGAGAGGATGAAGTTGGGTAGAGGAAGGGCCTTTCTGTCAAAGGCAATACCGAGAGAGAGAAAGCAAGGCTTCTCTGAGTAAAGGAAAGGGTTTCAGGGTTATTGTAAGGAGTCGCGAGAGGTGTACTTAGAAAGGTAATTGGGAAAGAGGCCCCTGGACCAGTCCGGGCATTGGGAAGCCCAGGGAAGACTTGAAGGCAGAAACCAGGGGGTCAGATTCGCATCTGAGAAGACCTCCCAGAGCAGCTGCTACAGAGCTACATTGAGGGAGGAAGGGATTCTGATAGACAACAGTGTTTGTGGGGACAAACACAAGTGTTGGTACGGGAGATGTATTTAGCCCATAACATCCGCAAAACTTGGTGCCTAATTAATCAGCATCTGGCGTGAGGTGTAACACATCGCAACCAGCGTGCGGCGCGGATTCCATGGGGGAACAAACAAATATGCCTGATTCATGCAAACGGACTTATTATTTAAGGATTTCCAAGGAAGACCTTCAGATCCTCTTTTTATTCACAAAGGCTTTCAGGAAATAGGCACGTTTTTCTTCGCGGCCAAACCAAAATCTTAAAATAGCACGGTTCACTCTACACCACATCATAGGAACTATGTGTGCATTAATTCAAGGGAAACCACTTAACCATGTTTTGAATTAAAAAAATTTTGAATTTTAGTAAGAACAATATTTCTGTGCCTTGAATTAAAATGGTGATTGATGATAAATGGAAGGTAGGGCGAACACAACAAACTACGTGAATATACCTTTGTTCATGCCATTTTTCTTCTTGGAGGATAAATATAGTCCTACGACTTGGCAAATTTAAACTCAAAAGAGAAACGTTTACATTTACTAGGTGGCAGGAATGACGGGAAGAGGATGCCTCCCGGAGCTTTTTGCCGTGTACATGACCTTGGCTTGCAGACTCTGAGCTCATTCAGTACCACGCTCACTGCCACTTCAACCACAACCATCTTCTCTCTGTTTCCTGAACCATCCACCCTGGCTGCCGTCTCCTGGCTTTGAACTTGCCGTCAGCCCTGACTGGAACATTACTCCCCAGCATTCCGCGTGTTTGATTTTTCTCAGCATTTAGATCTTAGCACAAAGAAAAGTCTTTCTTGACAAGTCCACCTTTCGGGGTACCCCTTTTTTCTACCAAATGTGCCTCCTCTCTCTTTATTCCATCACCCTGAATTTATTTCCCTGGAAACATAAATCACTCATAGAAATTATCTTTCTAAATTCACCTCCTTCCTACTTTATGTTACCCCATAATAGACAGAAAGCTACGTGAAGACAGGCACCGGGTCTCCTGTATTGTTCCCACCCTAGCACCTACATGTGCCTGGACCATAGTAAGGTTTTTTTTTTGTCTGTTTCTTTAAAGCCTCCTTTATATGGGAGGAGATTCAGAGAGGTCAAGTAACTTGCCCAAAGTCACACAGCAAGTAACTGGGAAAGCTAGAGTGAACTTCCCAAAGCCATTGGCAAGGCTGATGAGAAAATGGACAAAAGCAAAGGAATCCATCTCTTGTTTCATGGCGATTGTCTCGGGTAAATTACAAAGTGATCAGGAAACTCGCTTCTGGTCTAGCGGGTGCTGCTCACCACACAGTCCACAGGGCAGTGAAATTCCTATGTTTATACTTCAGTGAGTGTGAACACTGGGGTTTACAGCCTGCTTGGACACCACCTTTGACATTATAATCAAGACCCTGCCTAGTGGGTCTTGATATCCGATTCTAGCAAACGAAGGCTTGTTTTCTGTTAGATTTATTCATCAGAAATTTACTGAGCCCCAGTTACGTGGTGGTGTTGCTCCAAGTGCTGGGGACATTTAGGGAGGCATTTAGTCATGGTTCCTGCTCCTAGGAGGTAACTTTCTAGTAAGGGTGACAGAAAACAAAACAAAAATAGGGAGAATACATGCTATGGAGAAAATAAACTGGGTGATGACTGGTGGAATACAGGGAGCACCAGAAAGAGAGCTGCTAGCAAAGGGCCCCGTGAACAAGTAAAGTTTGCTTTGTTCGCTCGTTCTTTCGAGGGGTATTTAGTGAGCAGCTACTCAATGCTTGCTCCAGAACCCACATGTACAGTAGCAATGAAGGGAGAGAGCCTTGCCTATACATCTCGGGGACACCATTATGATGAGACGGGGAAGACAGAGGTCTGGAGGTGGGAGATGTCCAACACATTTGAGGGACATGCAACAGCGTGAGTGTGACTGAGCGAGAGTGGGCAGAAGGAGACATAAGAGAAGTGACGGAGGCCAGATTGTGCAGGGCCGTGGAGGTCACTGCAAGGGCCCTGGCTTGTCTCCCCACTGGACTGGGAGGCCACTGGAAGGCTGTGAACAGAGCCACTGCCTATCAGACTGTGAACAAGCGCCCTCTGGCGGCTGTGCTGAGAACACAAAAAACCCGAACTCAGGCGAAACAGAAAAAGAGAACCGCAGATGGGGGAGGAGAAGCCAGCCCCAAGATCTGGCGACAGGCGAGTTTGGCGCTTTTCAGAGACAGAAAGATGCCCAACGTGACCATAAAATAGTGATCAAAGGACAATGGCACGAGATGAGAACGCAGGGGCCACATCAGACACGGCACCTGGATTTCATTTGGCATCGAAGGAAAGCCACAGACACGAGAATCTTTTTATAAAACAAGCCATCTGCCTTAGGCAACAGCCCAGCTTCAAAAGCTTTGCTCTGCTTAGTTGGCCTTAGTCAACAGTGGGACGGAAAAGTGTGCTTCTCTATGCGGTAACAAAAAAAAAAACAGCCTCGGTTTTTTAAAAAGCGTGCTGACAGAGTTATAATTACGGAGCACAGCCTCCTGTGTATTTAACGACAGATGCGGAGATCAGAGTGTTAGGTCCACTGGGGACAGAGAAACCTGATACACGCTCTTCACACTCTCACCACCAGTCACTCCTCATTCACTGGCCACCAGCCACCTCGGAAACATGCCTTTTTTGAGGACAAAGACATGTCAGGTCACAGGAGAAACATTATTTAAAATTCAGGAAAAAAAAGTTGAGGATTTTCCAACTCTTCCAGACACACATACCTCTCTCTCTTCCTTTTCAATCTACAACAGGGGCCCATGAAGGAACAAGGGTCTACTTTCCACAGATTTCCTGGAAAAACGAGCAACACGTGATGCTGGCCGAGGCCCCCTTCACGTTGGAGAGGCTGGGTTGGTAGGCTCAGAGAGCAGTTTGTCTCTGACGGGTGCACCGAGGGGGTCTGAATGATTCCTTTTACCAAATATTAGCGGCTAATCAAGCAGCCCGCCAGAGCCACATGCTTGCCGACACCAGTAATTGTCTGCCTGTAGGAATCAGAGCCAGAGGGAACGCAGGAGGGCCCCGGCTGAGCTCCCCTGAGTGAGACACGCAGGCTGGTGGGGGGACCCCTGGGTGTCCACCGTTGCCAGGGGAGATACCCCACCAACGTCCACACTTACTGCCACTCCTGGGAAAAATCCCACTCAGCATCGTTGGGAGTCGTCTTTCTACAGTGTAGAGGGGAAAACAGGGAGTCTGGGTTAACGCAATGTTGAAGCTGAAGAAGTACCAGCTCACGGATTAAAACCACTTTAAAATGTGCTTTCCTGATTTGGGGGAGTCATCTGGCATTTCTCTCCAATCACAGCAGACATGAGGAAATAAGGCACGAGAGGTAGGCGAGCACACTCCCAAACATGTCTGTCTTAATCCCCAGAACTTGTGCGTGTGCCACCTGACGTGGCAAAAGGCACTTTGCAGATGTGGTTAGGACCGGGGACCTTGAGATGGGACAGGATCCTGAATTAGCTGGGTGGGTTCCATCTAATCCAAGAATCCCTATAAATGGAGAGGCTTTCCTGGCCATGGTAAGAGGGAAACAAATGACAAGCAGGGTCAGAGGGACGCTGCAACCCTGGCTTTCAGAATGAAGGACAGAGCCATGAACCAAGAAGTGTGGGCAGCCTCGAGATGCTGAAAAGACAAGCAACAGATTCTGCCCCGGAGCCTCCAGAAGGGAGCTTCTGCCGACACTTCGAATTTCAGCCCAGTGAAACTCAGGTCGAACTTCTGAGCTATGGAATTGCACGAAAATAAATCTGTATTGTTTTAAGTCACTGTTTATGGTAATCTGCTACGGCAGCAACAGCAAAACTATACATAAGGCTTTTAGTTGCATGTAATGCAAAATTAAACCAGCCCCCCAATATTTCATCATTCTTTTCAAGGGATGTATTACCATTTTTAAAGCCCGCTAAATAATGATAGCTGATTATGTTAACTGACACCTCTGCAAACGGAAGTGGGGATTTGGTATAATAACAAGCTAATGAGTGACGGAAGGACAAAAGGTCCCAAGGCTTTTAATCCCTTAATACTACAGTCAGTCGGATCAAAAAAGAGATGAGATACAAGTTTTCTCCTGGAAAATGAAGTAATTGGGCTACTAGAATGCAGGGATTTATTATGCTAAGTACACATGCCTATTTCCTAATAAACCACCATTTGTCATAGATTTTGCTGACTCTTCCAGCCCAGCACACACTCGGCTCCCTCTCCTGCATAGAATTGACTCAAGGTCCTTTTCTTCATGATGCATATTATGTGCAAGCAACTCGAGGAGCTTAAAGCTTCGCTGACATATGTAAACAATAATAAATCGTCCCCTTCCTTCCCCTCGGCTTCCATTTTCGCTCACAAGTACGCTGGCAGCCCAGCACCTCTGTTTAAATGATGGCCCTGCATTCCACCAGGAGAATACATCATTCTCTCTCTCTGTGGAATATATCTTCTGAGGACCACTGACACAAACAAGTGTGGAAGTTCACAGGAAGGAATGCAAGGGGAGAGAATCCTTTCACGCACAAAGCAATCAGAGGTGAGTACCTACGATCACTACTCACTTATAAACAGGGGTGGGCAGAATCACTTAAGGATCCGCAATAAATTCAGCTCTACCAACGTCTTGAGTGTGTACCAGGGACACGGCTGTATTAGTATCCTGGCATAATGATGAGACATTAGGCTTTTGACATCCCTGCTGCTGGAGATGGGAGGAAGGGACTGGGGACGAGGACGTCCTTTAGTCTCACCACTGTCCCAGCCCTCGAGGTGAAATGCTGTCCGCATGCCACAGTTTCTGTGCCCCCACATTAAAAAAAAAAAAAAAACATGCCTGGCTAGCTTTTGTTTCATTCTGTGTGGGGGTGTTTAAACGTTTTTTTTTTTTAAAAAGATTTTATTTATTTTTAGAGAAAGGGGAAGAGAAGGAGGAAGACAGGGAGAAACATCAATGTGTGGTTGCCTCTCGCGTTCCCCCAACAGGGAACCTGGCCGGCAACCCAGGCATGTGCCCTGACTGGGAATTGAACCGGTGACCCTTTGAGTCCCAGGCTGGCACTCAATCCTCTGAGCCCCTCACCAGCCATGGCTGATTTTGTGTGTGTGTGTGTGTGTGTGTGTGTGTGTGTTTTAAACAAGCAATCTTGACTAAGTCTACTGTGTGTTTTAAACAAGCAATCTTGACTAAGTCTACTTTTTCTCAAGTAGATACCTTGGCATATTCCACCAAAAAATAATTAATAGGAAACACTAGATTACTATTTCTCATACGATGTTATGTGGAACATTTGTAATTTACAAAGTTATTTCTTGGAAAATTGGCTTTAGCAGTGCTTTCCATTTTAGATTAAATACCCGGGAACACTGTGGAGTAAAGAAACATATTTACATTAGTGAGTCACAGAACTTTGCCAACCTATTGGGACTCAGAACCTCCCTTCCCCAAGTATTGTATATTCCTCCCATCCCCCCACCCCCCAAATGTGTTACTGTCACGTGGCTTGCTAGTGGAATGCAGTTTGAAGAATTGTGTTCTGGAGCAGGGTTGGTCAGCCTGGGCGCCCCTGATGTCACGGGCCAGGTAACTCTTTGTTGGGGGAAGCGGCTGCCCTGTGCATCATGGGATATTCAGCAACATCCCTGCATTCTGTCCACTCGATGCCATAGTCACCTCTCAGCTGTATGAAACAAAAACGACTGCAGACATTGCAAAGTCCTTTGTGGGGACAAAATCACCCCTGGTTGAGAATCACCCCTGTTCAAGAGGGTTAGCCAGGTGAACCAGAAAGACTACCTTCTGTGTGCTTTGTTGCCAATATTCTGGTATCTGGTTTTGCTTCCTTTGGGCCCAAACATCACCCATCACTTCAGCTATTTGCTATCTCTCATTCTGCACCCATTCTCAGTTCATCAAACATGCACTGTACCTTTCACCTGGCTCAGAAACACATCCCTCCCCGTGGAAACCCGATGTAAGCTGTTCGAGGCGTCCCTCCGCTCCAAAGGACCCTCTGAGCTCAACCCCTTCGGGCTTTCTCACACTTCAGTGTGGTCTGAGAGTCTCCGTGCCTGTCACCAAAGAGCTTGTCTTCTCTAGCTCGTCCTTTGTGACAAGTCATCGAGACCAAGAGGGTATTGACCCAAACAGAAAACTCGGTCCAGGGGGAACTTAACAAGCAGGGAGGCCAATCCATTTCAAAACGTATTTCTGTTCTAACATTTACCCTGAAAGGTGATGTGTGTTTTACTAGGAAAGGCACCTCCTGGCTCACGAGTAATTTCTTTGCTGTCTTCTGTTCTAACTGCATTCCCAACCCGTTCTTGCTTTCTTGGGCAGAATTCTTTCCATCCTTGCTTTATTTTTCCATCCTTAAATAACCGGTTGAGTTGTATACTCACGCAAAAACTAGAAATAATAACCGATCATTCTTCGGGGCACGCGTGTCCCTAGGGTGTGTAGAACACGTGTGTGCTTGGTGTTTTACACACTTTGTCTCTAATTCACACAGAAAAGCCAAAAAGCTGGTCTTAGGACCACCTCTCAAAGCACCAGAGGAAAAGACTGAAGTTCAGAGAGCTCAAGTCACAAAACCGGCACATTTTGAAGGAAAGAAGAAGAAAAATCAAACTATTGATTCAAACTAGACTTTCTTAACTGGAGCCCTCTTTGCTGTGCTTGGGAATTTTTATTTTTTTCCTCTTCATTTGTATGAATCCTGATCTATGAGATGACCTCAAAACCCATTTTCTTTCCGCCCCGAGATGAATAAAATAATTCAGATATCAAGCCTCACTCAACCTGTCTTTGAATTACACATTTGACTTTGTCCCCTTTTAGTCCCTGAGGGTGATGCAGGCTCTGTGCTTTTCAACATGACCAATGGCTCATCCCAGGAGATTTTTCAAAGCCCTTTTAGCAATAATGGTGTCTAGAAAGGCAGAGAGGACGGGGGGGATTATGCTGTTACAGACCCACAGACCCTGAGCCACTGAGCAGCTGTGACTTGTCCTGGTCACCGGCTCCTCTGCGAGTGGCCCGGCAACAGGACCCAATTTGCCAGACAATAAGCACAGGAATACTCGGTGCACAGCAGCGAGCTTCACCTGGGGTCCTCGGAGCAGGGCTGGCTCCACGGCGACAGGGACAGGGATGGAGACAGTTACACGCGGACGTCCGGAACTATAGCCACAAAAACCAACCGAGTGGAGGAGGGCTTCCATGAGGTTGATTCTACAAGGGAGTTCAAGGCCCCCAAGTTACGTGGAAGGAAGCGGAGCCCCTTGGACTCAGAAAGTAACCATTACAGTTACTGCATCTAACACCTATTGTCACGTATGGATGAAAGGTATTCAGAATTGCAGAGCCACAGCGCCTTTAGAAATCGCTTATGGGAACGTAAAACTTTGCAAACCAGTGGGGCAGAGAATCTCAGAAGAGGAGAAGTCGGGGTATTTGACCAAGGTAGAAAACTCGTGCCAACGCCAACTCAAAAGACTATGGTCTTTTATTTTATTTTTTAATTCTCACCTGAGGATACGTTTACTGAGTTTAGAGAGAGAGGAAGAGAGAGAGAAACATCAAATGGTTGCCTCCTGTGTGCGCCCAGCAGGGAAGGGTTGCTGGTCTCTCAAAGTCGAGTTCTGTTCTGTCCAAATGTAGGACCTAGGAGTACACAGATTCAGTTTCTGCCCCATGGAAATTACAGTCTTTGCTTATTTTAATCCCCATTGTACAGATTTAGAAACCAAGGCTCAGAGAGGTGAACCCAAGGTCACAAGCCTGTCAATGGTACAGTTTTGATTATAACAGAGAGCTGATTTTGAAGAGCCTGTCTTCTGCTCTAACCGGGGGTGTCCAATCTTTTGGTGTCTCTGGGCCACGCTGGGAGAAGAAGAGTTGTCTTGGGCCACACACTGAACGCATTATGACACATAACCACAAAAAAAGTCTCATAATGTTTTCAGTGAGTTTACGATTTTGTGTTGGGCTGCATTCATAGCCATCTTGGGCTGCGTGCAACCCGTGGACTGTGGGTTGGACACCTTGCCGGCCCTTTCAACCGAAAAAAAAATTGCTGCTTCCTGGAGAAGCCAGAAAAAAATTTTACATTTTAAGCATTAATGAAATCTCAAGAGAGATGGATTGTATAGAACTGTTTATAGCGAGAGAGTGACAATTAATAAGCATTCAAAGAGGCAATAATTCAGAATTTGGAGTGTGTGCCAATGAAATCATTTGGTACAACTCTTGGGTTCCTTCAGAATATCTGAGAATACGTTCAACAGCTCTGGAAGCCTTCTACCTCTGAGGAGCGAAAAGGGGTCGGTTTATAGCAAAGGGGGAAGCGAGCACTCAAAATACTGAGTTGAAAGTCAAGTTAAAGAAAGCTAGTTGGTGTGGCTTTGGTGGTGCTAGCAAGTGTACAGAAGCTGAATAAAGATGGCTTTATGTAAATTTTGACACCCTCGAAAATAAAGATAACAAAAAAAGACTTAAAATTGATTGTTTTCCGCTCTAGATTTTCCTATTATAGACACCGTAATGGCTTGCTCAGAAAATCGAGCTAACGTCCGGCTTCAAATACTACTGTTGAGCACCCATTTGGAAGTCTAAGACTTGCATAAAGGAAGCCTTATGTTTTATTTCGGAAGTTTCACTGGAAGCCATTCAACTCTCTTCATTTATTGAAAACATAAGGAAAACACAATGCCTTCTTTTCTCCTTTTCTCTTCTTTGCCTTTGTCAAGAAGCGGCAGTCACTTCCAAGCTTCCAGACCTCGGCTCATTCTGCATTCCATTGGTCTCCCTACCCAAAGGCCGCAATCTGGAAGTTATGTAAATATTAACACTGAAAGCCAATGAGTGAAACTGCTCTTAATTCCAGCTGACACAAACCCATTGCCGATGAACACTTGCATCTTGGTAATAAACCCTCAGATGAAAGGCACGGGAGTGGCGTGCCTTTGACAGACAGGCCCCGGCCGTGGAACCGGGTGGTATTCCAGGAGATGAAAGCCGAAGCTGACAGATTAGCAGATTGCGGGAGAAGGCCTGCGTGCTAAAGAGACACCTTGGGATCCTTCAAAACACACTTTCCCAGCCATTGTCAACCTTCAGGTGACTTGTTTCCGAGCCTTCATGACAGGAGTCACTGCCTCTACTCCCTAGGACTTCTCCGTGCCCCTGTGTTCTGGGCTGATGTGGGATGAAGAGGGGACCATGTTGCTTGGTGGCCTGGAAGCGCCGGGGGCTCCAGCAGACACTGGCAGCGCCCTGCGGGGTGTGTGCTGCTGGGGAGACCTTCCCTTCCCTTCCCTTCCCTTCCCTTCCCTTCCCTTCCCTTCCCTTCCCTTCCCTTCCCTTCCCTTCGTGCATCACGGCAGTAAGCAAAGTGTGCGGAATTGCTAGGCTTCCAGTCCCTCTTCTGAAAAGTCCCATTGGAAACAACTGCTTTAGAGAGAATTACACAATTTAAAATCCCCCAGGAATAGAAGTATTCTATTGGAAGTGAGCCTCTCAGATGATTCAAGAGCTAAAACGTGGCAGAACGTGTTTTGTATCCAGTGGTTCGTACGACCTGTATAAAACAAGAACCCGGAGAGAGACGCTTTCAACCCACCACCGTTGTTGGGTGTTTTTGCTCCTTTTGAATTTTCTCCTCCATCATTTTCGACTTGAAAGAAGACCTAACTCCATCCCTTACTCTGGATAAATGGGTGTTACGTGGTCACCTGTTTCACTGCAGGTTGCTGAGAGGTCTGCGTCTGGGGTAGGCGGCGTGGAGCCGCCTAGAGAAGGGTGAGGAGGCCTTGGTAACCCAACCGACCCCAAGGGAGCCCCTGTAGGGTTTAACGCAGTCGAGTTAAAATATCATCGCAGTGTTCGGACCGCAGGGCTGTGAAGACTTCATGGTTTTGAACCCAGGTATTTTCAACAGATTTGTACCAAGATTGATCAATTTTATTGAGAAAATATTTGCTGGAAACAGTAAGATGAAGCCAATTTGATTTCTCAATCCATTTCATAGACTTGCCACAGAACACCCATCTATCCAGAGTAAGAGATGGAGTTAGATTTTTTTGTTTGTTCTTTCCTGCCTGTGCTTGGTTGGGCCTGTCATCCCAGCTAAATGAATTTGACTAACCCTTTTCCTTCCCTGAAGATATTTAAAATGTATCTCCTTGGGCCCATTCTGCCAAGCCAGCATCCTCCCTGTACCCTTTCTCTAGGGTCCCCCATCACTTGCGCCTGCCACAAGAACTTCCCTGTCTCTTCCTTCCTAGGCCATGAGATCCTGAAGGCCCAAGAGATATATGTCCTGTTCTCCTTGGCATGTTTAGAGCTGATCACTGAAATTGGTAGAAAGGAGGCACCAGAAGTTCGATTAGCAATAAAGAGAATGCTTTTGAGCGATCATGAATCAGGGGAGAAGGTTTGAAGTCATTCCATCAGTAAATACCTCAGCACTTCACACCTTCTTGAGCTAATATTCAGAAGCCTGACCTACGCTGACCTATGTTGCCAGGCCCCGCTGATCTTGGGAACAAAAGTGACAGCGCAGGTCTGGGGAGCTTGCTCCAGTGACGTGAATTCTGGGACAGTGTCTGGGTGGAGGGTGGTAGGAAAGAGACTGGGATTTGAGCTGGTAGAAGTTTCCCTCCTTGGGCTAGTAAACTCTCCTAATAAGTCTATTCACTGTGTCTGATTCTGTTGCCAAAGCCAGTTCCTCCCACTGGTCACCTGCTCGGAGGTCTACATGTCAGTGGTTTTTCGGGCCACGTGCTGTCAGGCCACGGAATCCTGAGCTCAGAGGCCTGCGGTGCCTGTGTCTACCCGAAGCAACACACGGAGGCTTCCGGGACTGGGGTAGGCAGTTCAACTCAGAGACAGGAGACACCCCTCACTCTTGTTTCCAATCTCTCTGCAGAGACTCAGCGGACATCAGACCCAGCAAAGCCCTTTCTCGACGCATGAAACCAAAGCAGAACAGAGCAGAGATGAGGCCCACAGAGACCAACAGGGTCAGCCAGTCCCTGGTCCGAGCGACTTCTGGCCCCAGCAGAAGACACGACCTCAAATTCTCTTTCCTCCACTTCACGCAAAGAAGTCTGGAGTGCTGGCAATGTGCTGCACGAAGAAAATCAAGACCCCTCACAAAGAGGAGAGCGCAGAGGGTTAGAACACACGCGGAAGTCCCGACGTGTGACCGCAGCCTGGCTGTCGGGAAGAAACTGGCGTGAAGCTCTCGGCTCCGTGTTGCTCCCTTATTACAGCACGGGCAGCCCGAGGGAGGAGGCGGGGCCAAGGTGACCTTCGGCGCGTTAGGGTTAAGCTTCAGAGATTTGATGTTTCTTCTCCTCAGGCAGGTAATGAAAACTCCCTTACCTGGTGCCCAGGGCTGTTCAATGAGCTTGTAACAAGATAAGTCCGGGGCTTGTCAGTAGAAATACCATATTCTTAACAATGATGAACTGTACAATAACCTCCACAGAGCCTCAATATTGGAAATAAGTGAGAGGAAGATGGGAAAGGGGAAAATGGAGCAGAGAGAAAAGTTGGGGTAGAAAAAGGGAAAGGGGCATTAGATGTGTGTGTGTGTGCGTGCACATATGTACAGGGAGGTGTCTGCTTGCATGTGTACATGCCTATGCATAGCTACATGTGCCAAAATACACACGTGTGCACGCAGGTAGGTGCATGCGCATGAGTGTGTGCCCCTGTGCATGCATATTCGCATGTGGGGATGCTGCAGGTACGTGTGCTTGTGTTCGTGTGGGCGTGTGTTTTAGAACACACGATTGGTACCCATGCCCAGACAAGCGGAAGGATTCACCAGGGAGGCAGCACAAACAACACTGTGCAGGAAACAAACCGCGGAGCTCTCAGCCAGCATTGGCACCGAAGCCCGGAGGGCGTGCACCGCGCCAGGGAGCAAAAAGTGTTCTCCTGACTTCTCGGCTGTGGATTTGGCACGTCTCCCCGGTGTTACACTGTAGAAGAGGAAGAACAGAATCTTCCCAGGAGGGCAGAAAGCGTGGCAGAGGCTCTGAGAACTCAGTTCAGTCTAATAAACACAGAGTAAGAGCAGGCGCACTCGATGAAAGATACACACACTAGTGTATTCTCCTCAAAATGCCGTCCAAGTACATACATGTGGACAGACATGCGTGCAAACAACAGCACCCGGTGTGAGCCCGTGAGGCGGGGGAGACGTGCCGAGACTGTTGTTGGGCCCCCTTCCTGCCGTCGGACCCTGGATCCCAGGGCCCAGGAGATTTTGTCACTTAGTAAGGAAAAAGTGCGCATATGAACACATACGGGTGTTTGCTGAGAGAAATCTTCCGTCGTTTTCCGGCGCATCGATTGTTTTCTCCACTAAACTCCTAGTGGGCGGAACACTGAAGAACGCGTTTGAATTTGCTAGTGTACAGGCTCACGCTTTATTCCGTATTCAGAAAAGCCTCTCTCCATGCTGGGCTTTTCTCGCCTTGTGGGGTTTCCATTTTACAGAGCCTATGTTTATGTTTCTGAATAAGACCATTCAGCAAAGGCATCCAAGAACCAGTTCCTAGCCGAAGAGAGAAACAAGCATCACGGGGCTAAGATACTGCTTCCCTGGAACCAAAAATAAGGCAAAAATTTTAACCGAGGGCACTGTGGCCTGAGTAGGCATTTCATAAACCGACCCAGTCCGACTTAGGGTTCCAGATAAAGAGACACATAATTCTAGGAAGAAGACAGGCTGAGTTGTCATATGACTAAGATACTATTTGCTTTCTTCCCATGTTCCTATTCATCTCCCTGAAGTCGGGGTTCAATTTGCACTGATGCATTTGATTTCCTCAACAATTTTTTAACAGAGAACATCTCTTACAATGGGTGGCACCTGAAAACTTGTTAATAGAGCTACAGTAAAAGACCTAGTTTTTGAGATATTAGTGACTTTTGCCTTTCTTTACTCATTAAACATATATATATATATATATTTTAATCCAGTAATTCATCTAATGAGGCTTTGAAATGGAGGTGAAGTACCATTTAGGGGCTAATGACAATTTAGTACATTGGAGCTTAACCTCCTTGCTCCTGACCTGAGGGGGGAAGGGGGAAGTCCCGTTCACCCTCCTCATCGTCTGCTGCAGGGTGACTGACAAAGGGGATGTTGTGTTTTTTTATAGAGAGAATATGAATTTAAAAATGACTTTAGCTGAATTGGCACCCATGCACAATTTTTAAACAATGTTATTAAACATAATTTGCATGCAATGGGTAGAGGACGTTTCAGTGGCTGGCAAGAAAAGAAAGCACCTCTGGTTTTGAAATGAGAGTAAAGGGAGGGTTGGAGATAGGCAGGCACGTGGGAAGGGGGCCACTAAGTTCAGANCTAAACTCCCGAATGAGGCTTTGAAATGGAGGTGAAGTACCATTTAGGGGCTAATGACAATTTAGTACATTGGAGCTTAACCTCCTTGCTCCTGACCTGAGGGGAGAAGGGGGAAGTCCCGTTCACCCTCCTCATCGTCTGCTGCAGGGTGACTGACAAAGGGGATGTTGTTTTTTTATAGAGAGAATATGAATTTAAAAATGACTTTAGCTGAATTGGCACCCATGCACAATTTTTAAACAATGTTATTAAACATAATTTGCATGCAATGGGTAGAGGACGTTTCAGTGGCTGGCAAGAAAAGAAAGCACCTCTGGTTTTGAAATGAGAGTAAAGGGAGGGTTGGAGATAGGCAGGCACGTGGGAAGGGGGCCACTAAGTTCAGAGACCTCCACTTGCATGACCTGGATATCCAAAGTCAGTGGCACAGTCACCCTGCAAAGAGCAGGTGGCCAGCTTGGGTCTAAGGAGATGAGTTCCGTGCAGAATGAGATGGGAGATTGAAGGGAGGAAAGAGGAAGGTCAAGGGTGAGTGGAAGAAGCAAGCCCAGCTGATTTTGACAGATATGACTGCCTGGCTTCCTGGCAGCTGGCACAGAATGAATGGACAGTTGGATCCAAGGAATGAAACTGGCAAGGTGAGTATGGTAAAAAGACAGGGGACAAAGACACCAAGGAACTGGAAAGCAGACAGCCGGAAATGTGGGCCCAGGGAGCCCGGCCAGGGGGGATGGAGAGACCAGCTAGCTGTGGAATGTGGAAGGGCCAAAGGTCTCGAAAAACAGATGTCGCCAAAAGATTGGTTTCTGGGTGATGTATCTGAGTTGGAACGAATGTCAAAGACCCTTTTCATGTGTGGGTAAAACTCAGGGCTTCTGCATCCACTATCTGTGCACCCAGGTTTCCATCATGGTCGTTATTCTCGGGGTGTTCTTCCCCCTGGTCTCTTGAACCCAGTCCATCACCTAATGTGGATAATTCTGCCTCCTAAATATGTATAACCTGCCTCCTTCCTCTTCAACGCTATTACCATTGGGATGGTGGTTAATTACTAAAGTTTGCTGTCAGAGTGACTTAGATTTAAACATTGCATTCGCCACTTACCGGCTAGGAGACCTCTGACCAGGTAACTTCTCTCTCTGAGCCTCAGCTTTCCCATCTGTAACGAAAGTGACCTGCATCACAGGCCTTTTCTGGGGATCGCATAAATTGGTCCATGCACAGTACACGGCACATAAGACATGTGAATGGCTATTTGTTGGATTCACAAATAACTGGTAGCTATATTGTTATTATTTCTGCACTAAGTTTGGATCTCCATCATCTTTCTCCTAGACAACGGCAGAAGCTACCTCACTAGTCTCCTTCTCAAATACAGGTTCAGGGTGTCTGCCAGGTGACCTATGTGAGACACAAGTGTGATGGCATCACTCCTCTGCTGAAAACCATTCACTGGTTTCCCAAAGCCCTTAGGTAAATGTCTGGATTTATCAACTTGGCCAATAGCGCTTTCCGAAGGCTGCCCGTTGGCCCTGGCTGCACGGCTCAGCAGAGACTAAGTTACCCCGAGACAGAGAGAGAGAGAGTCAGTCCTAGATGTAAGTTCCCACTTGTTCTTCCTGCCCCATTGCAAGAGCGAGTCAGCATTGGCTGGACCGGCTGCACGGACAGCTAAGTCTTCTGACTTGCACTCCCTCTAATCTCCCTGTTGTCTTCACAAGTGTGTGGACACTGGAGGTAAGTGCACGTCTGCAGCGAGTGTGGTGCTGTCTCAGGGAAGAGGCAAAACATGTGGGGTCTGAAATGGACTGGGGACACTGGAGGGATGACGTGAAATTAAATTCCAATAAAATGAATGCAAAACACTACACTTAGGCAGGGAAAACTAAATCCTACAAACCCTAAATAGAGTGCTGGTGAGACAATGAGAGGAGAAAGTCACACCACCTGGGAATCAGAGGAGGCCACACAGCGAACCCAAGTGGGAAGAGACGGAACCACGGAACAGGGAAGTGACTCAGTCTGGGAGGCATGTGACCCGGTGGTGGGGTGGGAGAGTGTCCCTTTTCTGCCCACCCCTGAGATTCCCCTGAGAGCTCTGGTGCAGTTCTGGGGGTTGCACTGGGATTCAAATGTTGACAGTGTCACCCTCAGAGGGGGACTGTCCTGGATCGGCTGTTCAAAGTCCCATCACCAGCAGTCCACTGGGGGAAAAAAATAATAAAATAGGCACACTCTGATTTTCATCAATTATTCTACATTTTGGAGAATCACAGGGATAACAGGCCAAGATCTTATTGATTATCCTGTTTTTCACCAAAATGTTTGCCTATCTGCTTTACATGGCATTAAATGATCGCGTGTGACGAGGCCCATTCATGCGCAACCGGAACCTGACCACCACGCCCGCTCAGAGCGGCAGTGCTGGAACACGGCTGTCCCTTTAAATATTTGCTATTGAGAAATTCAGTTCAAATCACCTCTCGATTTTCACTCTCAAAGGCCCAGAAAGCACAGGACAGTCAGCACAGCAAGAGGTGGCTCTCCTCGGGGGCGGCCGCAAACTCAAAGGGACACATGGCTTCTGAACACGGCTGTTACAAGTTCAAAGTGCTCCAACCCCGCTGTCGACAATTCATGCCACAGAACCGACTCGCAGTAAAGAATCAATACACCCCAGGGTCACGGACCTTCCTGACACTCTACCCGGCCCGACACGTGTCCTGTCTCGCACCCGAGGTGCCACTTCTTGGCAAGTGAGGGAAAAGCTTAGAAGACAGTATATATTTTTCAACATCAGGAAACACAGCCCAGAGAGAACGCGCACAAATCTAAGCCACTCGAGTAAAGAGGGCGGATCCAACTCGAGCGACACAACAGTTAAGGAGCAAAACCAGTTAACTAGCAGAAAAGCACTGCGATGCAAAGTCACTCGATGCAGTTTTTATTCAAAGCCTTCTTTTTCCCCGTGATTTTTCTGGCCTTTCCTGCCCTGTCTTCCGGTCACTCAATCATCCGTCACAGCATATTGGAATATAACTTCTGTTTGAACCTATTTTACCTTCCTGATGGCAGTGAGAGGTGAGGGTGGGGCATTCTTTTATCAGAAGCATGTATTTCTCCCCCTCCCCTCTTGCTAGGAAGGACTTCACCTAAAGTACTCATTTTTATAGTATGGGCTTTGTACTAAATTAATTATTTAGTAGGGATGGTCCCTACTGGGTGAGGTGTGCTTAGGTCATAGCTCTCAGAAAAATAAAATGGTCAAAGTTAAAGTAAAAGTTGGGGCTTAGATCGTATCCAGAGAAATCATCTGCAGTAACAAATGTTATTTGCAAAGAAAGGCGCCCAGAGTACAGAGGAGACTGAGAGAGGGGCGCCCTGAAGGCAGGCGGGAAGGTGCATACTCCCTCCAGCTGGCTCCCGACACGCCACACCATGGCCATACTCAGGGCCATACTCAGCGGGGGAAGAAAGCTCCAGGCAAAGTCACCAAGTCAGGCTAGACCACAGCCACTTCCCGCCACACAGTTCTCTGAGGGCACCAGCAAGGGATCCCCTCTCTTTCCTTCCTTCCTTGTCTCACTCTCCTCCTTTCATCTGTAGTTCTAGCTCAGAGAAGGGGCTGGAGGGAGGGAATAAACAGTAACAAAAGTAACAAAACCCAAACTACAAACTTTTCAGGGAGAGAGGAACTGACCCTCACCTTGTAACTCTCTCATGGTAGCCTGGGAGAAAACTATCGGCTATGTCACATAGAGAGACCTAAATTGTCAACACAACTTCCCTCAAATGAATACAATGACAGTGAACTTCTAGCAGACAGGTACATTCAGAGTAACTCTTGTTGGGTTCCATTATATGCTCGTAGGGTCAAAAAGAAAACTATTTTTTTCCCCCAGAAGATATCAAGGAACTTTATGATGACGCCTCTTGGCTAAACGAGTAAGAATCACACCTAACTGATTTGTTGCTTGAGTTACGGTTTAATGTGTCCCTACTGACGCTGCATACAACTTACTGCGGGTACCACCCAGGACATACTACACATGGCTCTGAACCGGAAGTTTCTGGACTCAATGTAGTCCAGGCTAATGTGTGAACGTGGCTGGGTGAGTTTGTGCATGCGTGCAAGCGAGTGAGTGAGCGAGCGAGCACAGGACAGAGAGAGAGCTGGAGGGAGGAGTGGGCAGAACATCGATGTATAAGCGAGATGCTGGCAATGTGGAGACGGACTTAGGTGCTCAAGAGACGACATGGGGGGAATCGAGAGGCAGGACATTCCCACGGAAAGACACGGTACTGAAACCCGCAGCACACTCCTCCTCACCTGTGTCAGGGGTTCAGGCACCCAGGCCTAGAGTTCAGATGTTATTTCATTTTTGTAACTGGTGGGTGGGCAGAGTGAGTGGGATTTGCCCATTAAACAGTTAGCGCTGCCTGTCAGATCAGTTCTCACATGTGTATTAGACTGTCCTTGGGCCTTCCAGGGTGATTGCTCGTCTACGTAAAAAGACGTCAGTGATGCTCCCCCAGATCTTGTCAAAGGCAGGAAACATGCTTTCCGTTTTCTGTAACTGGTGCGATGTTCAGCATGGTGTGAAAACCCCTTAAATGGAATAAGCTTGGTGGTTTGGTGAAAGCAGACCTCTAACTTCCCAAAGCAAATGCTCTCTAAAAGGAACGGATAGGAAGTAACATTGAAAGAGACATACTTACTTCTAGTAAAGTTCAGTGACAACCCACGTGTTAACAGTAGTACGGGAAGGTCAAGTGAAAAGTTTGCGGTGATGGTGAGGGGCATAAGGGGACTAAGTGGCAACAATGCAAAAATTGCAATAACATGATTAAATTGCAAAAGTTGGCAACTATTATTTAGAAAATACAGTGTGATGAAGGCAGATTCTTTCCCAGTTCAAAGCCCAGAATAAGACAGTATGATAACAACAAGAGCTACAAGTTGGTGCCCCACTAACTAGGAAGCAGGCACGCTTCCTAGTGAACGCTCATAACAGCCAATGAGGTGGAGACCCTGTCCACTGTCCTTCTCCAAAGGAGGACACGCAAGTGGGGCTTAAGAGACTCACGCAAGATCTTAAAGGAGGTTAGCGAGGACCCAGGCCCAGGCTGGCCTGATTCCAAAGCCAAAGGTCTCGAATGGTCCATGTCAGGAATCTGTGTTATTTTCCCTCCTCCTCACTGAAACTTCGGAAGCCGCACACGGAATGAGTGATTGCTACCATATGCTAATTTCATGCAGACTAATTTAAAACTGATAAAAAAATCATCATGAAAATGTTGATATTTCACGGTTCTACCTCTCAGAGCAGTTTGAAGTCTTCATCACTTTGTGTTTCGACAGCTTGAGCCAAGTCGAAAAAAGGTACCTCATTTAAACCTGAATTTACAACCTATGGAAAAATAAAACCAACCCCCCAAAATCCGTGTCATACAAGAGTGGGAGAAAATATAAGGATTGGGAAAAAAAACATAAGAGCTAGAATACAAAAATGACATTTTCTGTGGAACTGCCTCATTTTTGTGTGTACGTTTTTCTAGCAGCTCTTGTTTAGAATGTGCTGATAAAATGTGGTGGTCCCAACATATTAACATGAATATTTTTACCTGAATAATCCTTCCTGTTCATTGGAAACTGAAATTAATTCACATACTGTTTTCCCTGAAGTTCCGCAAAAACGTACTAGTTTTTTTTTAAAGGCAGAGAAGAACCGTGTGTGCTGGTGCTGAACCAAGTGTCACTTCGAAACAGCATTCTGTTTTTCCAGTGCACGCTATACTAAGAAGCAGGATAATGGTGCTGAATGTGGAATCAATACATATTCAAATGGAATCTGTTCATTTTGCTTTTAAAACATATTCCCTCAAGATGGGCCGAATTGTGATATCTACAATCGACTGCTAATAACATCATGTCCTTAATGGCCGGCTTTGAGCTTCCTATGAAAACTGATTTCCTATAACCCGGGCAAGCAGGGCCTCGCTGATTTAATCAGTCTGTGCCTCGGCCCTGAGAGAGGATGCTTACCGCGTATTGGGGCACTGAGAGCAGTGAGGAGCCAGGGCCCGGATGCTGGATGCTCTGGGTTCAAATCCCAGCTCAGCCCCTTTATAGCTACATGAAGCCTGAACTAACCAATAACCTTCTGCATACTCGACAACACGTGGGATTATATTGGTAATTCCGTAGGCAGGGCCTTCACTCAAAGCCACTGTGGGCATCCCAGTTAACACGAATGGGGCCCCTTCGAGTTGCGCCGTGTGCCATCTGAACATGCAGAGTCCGTGCCAGGTTGGCCCAGCCCCCAGCGAGGTTTAAATGGTTTAAGTCCCCAGGGGATGCCAGCTTTGAGTTCTTCCTATCCTAACCTGTATCACCCATGGCTTCTAGTTTCACATTGCAATTTTTGAATGACCTCAGACCCTCGGGTAATCCAGGTTCCACCCGACTTCCGTATCAAGGGAGCAACGAGACTTTTGTTGTAAGCTTTCTGACTCGAGTACCTATCTTTTCAGAGACACTGTCTTTGTATTTTTCATTCCGTGTGTATGACAGATCATGCCTGCGAAGAGGTCTGAAGAACTCAAGATTTCCTCCAAGGTGCTACGTAAAAAATCCGCCCCCTCGTGTAACAAACTTCAATAGATATTCATGTATGTATGGAAGCGACTTTGGTGCCACACTGGGCCGAATCCTAGCCACCTCCATTTTCAGCTGTGTGATTTTTCCCAAGTGAGTTCATCTTTCTGGCCTCTGCCTCCTCGTTTGTGGACCGGGGATGGTGATTTGTACCATATAGCACAGCAGTGCGTTCAGCGGAAGCCTGGCTCATAGCTGGTCCCTGACAAATCTCTGCTACCCCAGCGCCAGCTGCTAGGGCACGTCTCTCAGCCACAGGCTGAGGGATATGAGATCCGGGGGCCTCTTCAGCGGCAAGTCACGCCACAGCAATGCCGGCCCGTGAACGCAGCAGGGTTCAGAATTCCTAGAAAGATAATCAGTGGGGCATCGTGCTAGCTCTGTCCCTGCTGTTGTGCCGACTGGCTCAGCATACTGATTCTGCAGACGGTAGCTGCTTCATCCGTAAATTAAGGTGATGAGATTAGGGGATGTCTACAGAGGTCTCGCCAAGCACGGGCTCCTCGGATTTAAACACTAGGTGAAAAAGGCAGAAGTTTTGTTTGGATTTTCCTCAGACATGACAACTCTGGATGCTACACCTGTGGCCATCCCTGCGTGGTGCGCACGGCACATTTTGAGGATGGATCAAATAGTGCTTTTCACTAAGCATGGACGAGACCTCAGAATCCTACTGAACACAGTTTTCCAGTGTGTTGAGCCTCCATCAATCATTCAAAGTTTTGATCTGAAGAACTTGGCCTATTTGACGTCTCTCTTTTGAAACATCTTACGTACTTAGAACTGTCTTCTGTAATAGTTGTATATCTCTCTTTTCACCACCGCTATCCAAAGATGGACTTTCCTAACTAGCTAACAACAGAAATGATGTTCAGTTTCAGGGCGTTCACATTTTAAAGGTACTTAATTCCTTTAAAATGTATTTACGGAAGCCCGGCTCTGCTCCCCGTACTGTGCCTTTCCAAGCAATGGGGAGGGGGAGGGGTGGGACAGGCAAGCGAACAGGTAGCTGCCGACCAGTTTATTGAATGCCACGACATGGGGAAGACCAGGGACCTGGGCAGGGGTGTAGGAGAGACGTCAAATCAATCTCAGAAATTAAGGGGTTATTTCTAGGGAGAGACGATGAATGAAAATGTTCTAACACAGGGAACAGTGAGGCCAAAGCCTAGTGGACAGACACATACCATGGCCTGGCCAGGAAACATCAAGTCACTCAGAACAGTAAAGCCTCCTATATGGTGGGCGGGGCTCCCGGGCGATACAATAACAGCAAACAAAACAACACCAACCCCCTGCCCCCAAACTCGGAGGGGGATAACAGTAAACAGAACGTTAAGGAGAAGAGGGCCTTTCTATGTTGCTGAAATTACTGCCTCGAGAGGCTGCCTGTTCAAGTTAATCAGATCTGGACATAAGATCAGCTCCTGTAATGAGAAAAGAGGAGGAGGAGAAATTTCCCTCTGTGACATTTAGAGTTAGGCTTATTTTCTTGTCAACAATAAAGGCAAATACCAGAGCACTTGTTTGTATCCCAAATATGACAGCAATTTAATCACTCGGAGGGATAATTTGTTGGGCTATTGTGTTTAGAGCTTCTGGAAATGTATTTTTCTGTGTTACGTAACCCAAATTGTAGCAGCGAGGGACGGCGCTTAGGCGAACAGAACACAGCACGAGGCACAGAGGGTTAGGGAATGAAAATCTGACTTTTTTGGCCAAAACACACACACTGACACACTGCTACGTGCCAAGCACAGTCACAGCAGCAGGAAAGGAACCTGTAGTCTCGAGAACAAACAGACGTTAGTGTAGTACACAGATAAATGCATGACTCGGAATCAAGCCAGCACTGGTAAGGAAGAGTGCAGAATGAAACGTTCACACCAGAGGAACTGTGTTTAAAGGTGGGTGGAAGAGGCTGTAGAAGTGAAATAGCTACTGAGCTCCAAAAGGTGAGATGAGAAAATAAGGGTGCAGTGTCCCCCAGGAGGTGGGACATGCGACGGTGTCTGGGAGCACTGCTGTTTGCTGTAACTTGAAGGGCGGGGGTGGGGTGGTCCTGGTGTCTACATAGGCAGAGCCCACGAAATACCCTGTGGTCCAGACACAGCCTCCCAAACCTGAGGACTGTCTGGCCCCATGTCAATCAATAGTGGCAAGGTTGAGAAACTGAGCCAGAGCGAACAGCCTCTCTGCCTGAGGTCCCAGGGCAGGCAGGATGGGCAAGGGTGACAAAGTGAAGGTCAGGAGCTGGATGGAGGGAGCATGAGTGGAACCCCAGAAAGTCAGGGGCCCAGTCGCGGGGGCAGCTGGGCTGGCTGCCTCAGCATTGCATGGTGGGTTTTCCCTGAGTGGCGATGAGCCTTCCGAGGTATTGAATTGTAGGCACACCTCGTTTTATTGCCCCACTAGGTGTGTCCCACCTTTTGGTGTCTCTGGGCCACGTTGGAAGAAGAAGAGTTGTCCTGGGCTGCATGTTAAATACATTGTGACACATAATCAGAAAAAAAACCCAACAACTCTCAATGTTTGAAGTGAATTTAGGATATCGTGTTGGGCCACATTCAAAGCCACCCCGAGCTGCGTGTGGCCTGTGGCCGCAGGTTGGACACCCCTGCTGGGCTTCATTGGGCTTCACAGATGTTGCATATTTTCACAGATTGAAGGCAAGACCCTCCACCAGCAAAATGATTACAGACTCAGGTTATTCGCCTCATCGTGGTGATCTGGAGTCAAACCTGTAATATCTCTGAGGCGTGCTTGTATTTCATGGGTCATCTCAAGTTTTTAGTGCATTTGGGGCTATTTCTCAGATCTTGGCTGGTTCTAACACGAACAGGTGGGTAGAGTGATTTGTGTGGTTACTTGGGGGAGGATTTTTAAAAAATGTCACATGCTGTATGAAACTGTAAGCTCCCCCCCATAAAAACACCCCAAACCACAGGTATTCCCCCCCAAAAGAACAGTCACATTTTATCCAAACTAGATACTGATGTCCCAAATACAAGTCCTAGGGTTGTTACTGATCCACGTATCATCTGGCCTCTTCCTAATATTTTTCTGCAAACCAACTCATTTTTAATCATTATTTTAAACAGAAGATCCACTTAACCATAATAAACTGGAGGCAGTTTTACAAATAAAATTGAAGGGATTCAACACAGCGTGGCTCAATTCTAGCTACGCGCTGCTGTCTGATAGAGAGGCCAGCTCAAAGCAAGCTTCACTTGCTCGCAAGCGAAACTTGTAGCTTTTAGAGAGGCATTTCCATCTTTCATCAGACAGAGGCCTGCCTCACAGCGGGAGTCAGCAGCAGACAGGCCCAGGACTTATTTTTGTATAAACGGTGAGCTAAGAATAACTCTACATTTTTAAAGGGCTGGAAAAAATAGGAAGAAAAATAGCATTTCGTGACGTGTAAAAATTACATGAAACTCAACTCTCATTGTTCCTGCAAAAAGGTTTAGTTGGAGCCATGCCCATGACTTACGTATTATCTACAGCTGGTTTCTCCCTAAATTGGCTGATTGAGTAGAAGCAATAGAGACTGGATCGTCTGCAAAATCTAAGATATTTACCATCTTAAAATTTTTTTGTACCACAAAAACGTTTGTCCACCTCTCCTAAGCGACCCAAAGCTCTCTGATGTCACAGCGGGTGCTGTCCCTGCAATTACCTGTGCAGGTACACCTGTGTGACTCCGACACTGGGAAGTTCTCCTCTGGGAGTGAGCATAGCTGAACACTGGGGTTGGGTTCCACAAAAATGCAATAAAGTTTCAAAGAAATGGGTGCCCCCTGGAGACCTGACGATGTCAGCAGCAAGAGCGGATGAATATCGTACAGTAATGTGTAGGGTATTTCCCAATATCTGGCTCTTCGGTGGAGCCTAGCTGTAAAATGAACAGAAGTCAGTTTGGGAAGGTGTTCGCTGCTTGTTGTGTAAGAATAGGCTATTTATCTAAAAGGATGATAGTTTTTTTACCTCCACGTAAGCATTAAAATCATTCTGATGAACAATGTGATTACATGGTCCAGTTTCAGCGAGTTTCTCTCTTTAGCAGTACTTAACTCACTTAGCACGACTAAAGACAGCTATCCATGCACACCCAGAGTTAAGACAGGATCCAATTCTCAAAAGTATGGGGGAGGAAAGAAACAATTAGCGAGCCCCGTCAGCACCACAACAAGACTTGAACCACTAAGCTCACTTAAAAGCACACCATTCTAAGAAAGCAAAAACGGTAACGGAACAAGCAGGCTCATTTTAAAGGCATCTCCCATGCAAGTAAGACTGTGTCGTTAGGTAAAAGCAGTTAATGGGCATGATTTGCCATGAATTCGTCAAAGGTGCAAAAATACAGCTCCGTACCTTCAGTCTTGTGGAAAGGGGGGCTCCTCTCTCCAGTGCTGGTTCCGTCCTGGGCCACCAGGTGCGAGAAATCAGACGGTGAACTTTACGAGCCAGAGTCCCAGGCCACGCCCCGCACCAGTTAACCAGCCACAGATTTGTAGAACCGCCTGGGCGACTGCAGCCGCAGCTGAGCACTTGCGCGCTCTCCAAGGACCACGCGCCCCGCTGCCCACGAGACGTTACTCGGGCTCACGGAGGACGGGAACTCGAGCTGGGCAAGCGCAGAGGAGGAGCGAATAGCGGGAAGTCTAGGGAGACGCCCAGCGAAAAGGCTGGAGACTCTTCAAAAATCTCTGGGAATACTGCACCTCAACCGGAGGTTTTTGTTGCCTGTCAAACTATCTTAAGTAAATAGATGGAACTGTAGAAGGTTCATTTGACCCATCAGTATGTTCCGTGCCTATGAGTTCAGTTATTTTTTAACAGTTAAAAGGAAGGATAATCTGGGTTCCTTGAGTTCCGTTCTTCAGCTAAATCTTTGCAGAACCGGGATGCCCGTGATGCAAGGGTTGCGTAGGTGCCCGGCCTTCATACGCGGTGGTGATGGCGGCGCTACAGAAACTTGGGACACACTAGTCCGTACACTTCGGGATGCAAATCCAACTCGGCACTAAATCTACCTGCATATTGGTTTTGCTCTGGCGACAGAGTCAGCGGAGCTTTATTTTTTCCAGCATCAACCCCAGGTCCCTTCACTCTGACTTGTGCTGTATAACCGCTGCATCAGCCAACATTCCCCCCCCCCCCCAGACATTTCTTAAAAAGCAGATGACAGCGAGGGGAAGGGGCATCAGTCACTCGCAGGTGGCAGTTACCCAGGCCTCCAGCTGTGATTCCTCAGGACACTTAAAGAGACTATTTCTTAGGAGGCTAATTTCTGCATTGTTTGAATCAAGGCAAACTTTTTTCTGGGAGCCCAGTTTATCTTTTAGAAAAATCACGTAACTATTTAAAAATTCATTTACTAAAACCCTAGCTTCATAAAGTGAACGTCAAATGAAATTTGGAGGAGGAATTTTTTTAGCCTCACCCAAGGACATGCTTATTGATTTTAGAAAGAGAAGAGGGAGGGAGAGGGAGGGAGGGAGGGAGGGAGAGAGAGAGAGAGAGAGAGGGAGAGAGAGAAACATTGGCTGCCTTCTGTATATACCCCAACCAGGGACGAAACCTGCAGCCCAGGCATGTGACCTGATGTGGAATGGAACCAGTCACCTCTTGGTCTGTGGGACGATGCTCCAACCAAGTGAGCCACACTGGCCAGGGAGAATTTTTTTTTTTTCAAAATATAGTTCCATTATTCTCACTTTTTCCATACACAACCAAACACCTTTGGCTGGTCCCTCTCCTGGCCAATAGGGACAAGAAGTATTAGATTTTGAGCACTCGGTTGGGCAATTTCTGGCAATGAAATGGTATGAGTTAATCTTCCCAGAAGTTACAATATTTGCATTTATTGAGCACCACATACACAAATGCCAGACACATGGTACGGGTAGCTCATCAAACACCCATGAATGAGACAAGATCCTCCCTTACTGCAGATGGAACATCTGAGGCTCAGAGAGATGGTGTAAAAACCCACATATCGAAGTTTAATCAGTGGTCATTCTGTAATGCAGGCCCAGGGCTGTCTGACTCCAAAGCTTGGGCTCTCAATTTCAACTTTATCCTGCCAACTGGGTGCACGCAAGCCAACCAGGCAGCCCTTCAGGGGACCAGTGCAAGAACTCACAATGGCCTCATTTCCAGCACCGCAGTCCATCTGCCACAATGCTACAGTGTATCGATGACTTTCCAGGAGAAAGCCCACAGGCCATTTGGGCAACCTCTGAGCAGTTCGCCATTTCATTTGTTAACCTAAACTGTCTTTCTCTCGGGGAGGAGGCACCTGACTGGCCAGCTGATGTGGCTGCCTAATTGCAAACAGGGTATGAATCAATACACCTGTTTCTGCTGGAAGCGCATACACAAACTCGATAGACCTTTGAGGTATGTATTTTTACAACCATGAGTACATAATTAATTAATTGCTTGCAGTAAATGAAATGCGGTTGAGGAGATGCTGACGACGACGCTCTGTCTTCAGTAATTTCCCCCGTGGGAATAATTCCCACCCATCAGTCTCGGCGCTGGTTGTGCCAGTCACCTGAGATGCTAATTAAGAACACAGATTCCTACGCTTCATCCAAGACAAACTGAATCAGCCTATCCAGGGGTGATGATCTGGAACCTGTGTTTACAACAAAGCCCCAGGTGACAGCCAGAATGAGGAACTAATTCACTGAGTTAGAGGGAATGGGGGCAACTGTCTCGGGCCAATTCATTCGGCCCTTCGATAAATATTTATTGACCTAATACTATGTGCCAAGCCTGGTAGTGGACTCAGAGAACAAGCTGTGAACAGGGCAGATAAGGGCCGTCCGATGGAGCTTACGATTCGGTGAGGGGCGAACAGCCACACCAAGTAGACATATGCACACCCAAGATAATTCTCGGTCGTGGCATTGGAGTGATAGAGTGGGAAGGGAGATGGAGAGTCCCACTTAGCGCTGAATCGGGAAGCAGATGGCGGGGTAGAGAGGCAGAGGGTGAAGAACGAGCGATCCCTCACTCCCAAACGGAGCTAGAAAAATAGCAGAGACATTAACCACACGGTTGCAGATTTCAGAGCTGGAGCAGTTAGAAGTGAGGACAGGCAGGTCATTGCTTGTCACGTACCTGCTGCAGGAAACCCTCAGAGACGAGCGCTTGGACACCAGGGCGGGGATGCCCTCAGCCTCTCTTCCCCTGACCTCTTTCCCCTTTGCCTGTGGTGCTCGTCCCCTCAGCACCCCCCACAGAGCCCCCTGAACAGCTCGAAGATCTCCTCCCTTCCGCCCCCTCCAGCCAGAAGCCCATGCATCTCTGCCCTGATGTGGGGGACAAGCAGGGCGTGAACCAAGTACTGTTCAGTTGAATGACCACGCTCCTTCTAAAATAGGGTAAAATGTGGCAAAGGATTAATTTTTGGTGGGGGAGGTTGGGGATGGGGGGGCACCGTGGGTGATATGGGAACATCGCAGAAAACTCTTGGTCCATATGCTCAGCTCTGCACTCCTGCACACACTCTTCCCTTTAGCCAGACATTCACTGGGTGACACCCTGCCGGTGGAAGACACGTGTGGCCCGCCTTAGGCCTTCACTTGCCTATCTGCTTCTGTCTATTTCCATCTCTTGAAGTCTCCCAGGAGCACAAGAAGGAACTGTTCTTACAATACTTGCTTCAGCTTTTAGTCTTTCTGCGTGCGAGCCAAGATGCGGAGCAAGTATTTATGCAGTCAGGGGACTAACAGTTCTTGTACATTCGGCAATTGAGACGATGTGGGGAAATGAGGCCGAGAGCATGAAGAGAGGGGAGAGTGGGACCCGCAAGGGCATGATACCTAGAGGAGGAGACAGACCATCGTCCAATGCACCCCAAAGTGTCGGCCACCCACAGCATGGTAATGGGTGGGCACGGTGTCCAACCACATTGGGTTTCCAGAACATTTTCACTAGAAATACCTCGTCTTCAGTTCTCCGCGTCCAAATCTCCGATTATGTTAACGGAGGAGAAAGTCGCCTTTTGTTGTTAGCATGTTTAAATACTTTGTGTCCCTTCCACACACCTGACATTATATACATATATACATGGCAAAGATACCTGTATATACATGGTATGTATATAACAAACACATACAATTACACATACATCATATGTAATTCTACTCTTATACTGGCATTCCATTCTGAGCAGCAATATAATATTTTCATTTTAACTACAACTAAGTTAAAAGGCAATGAGTGTTTTTACTAAAATATAAAGCAAATGAATTATAGACGGTGGCGGTCCTGATGTGGCAACATTGATGATGGAAAGTGACTCGAGCTTGGTAGGCACTACATCGCCCCGCCTCCTTCCTTCCCAGGCAAAAAGTACGGAGGCCCAGAGAACTGAACTAATTCATAGCCACGAAACTATTTAGCAGCGCTACTTAGAACGTAGGTCTCTCCACGCAGGGTCCTTTTCGGCATGTAAAGAAAGACCTCTGTGCGATGGTTAGAAAGTCTTCCCGAAGAAGTAAAACAAAATAAATGGCGGAGTTGAGAAACTCTAGGGCAGAGGACTATACACAAATTCAGAGAAAACAAATAGACAAACAGAAAACCAGGGAAAGAATAGGTTCTAAGCCCTAACCTGTTCAGTCCGGCAGTGTGCCAATGAGAGGTCACCGGCCGTTCCTGAACGTCATCTCCCTCTTCCTTCGCAAACAAAGAAACAAACCCAACATCACCAACGAAAGCATAATGCTACTTATTTCAGAAGGGTGGAAAAATTAAGGAAGAGGACCATAGAAAGGTGTGACGTAGAGGACGTGATTACATACACGACATTCATTTTTTTCCCCTCTGCCCCTCGAACTATGTTTCCGCCTGCGCTCTTTACAACATTCCACCTCTCCCGTTCCCAGAGGATTTTCCTATTCACATAGGAGGCGGGGCTCCCAGGCTCAGGAGCCCAGAATCACGGCACACCTAATCGGCACTTGGCACCGGGAGCGAAATTAGTAGCAGCAGTAGAGCTACTGAGATTTTTTTTTTTTTAGAGAAAGATTATTTAGAAAGTCACAGAGGTTAGAAGAAGTGAGCTGTGGAAGAAATGGGCATAGGAAGCAAATTACAGAGGCAGAGAGGCCCTTGGAATTTAGGGGAAAGAGAGAGGCAAGGAAAACTGCCTGAGGGGCCTGGGTGGGGCTTCTCTCTGCTGGGGCTGTTGAGAGTGAGCGGGAGGGAGGCAGAAGCTCTGAGAGATTTTTGAAAGAGTTTAGGAAGACGTCAGGACTGAGTTAAGTAGTCCTCCCTTTCCCTGGGCTGATAGGGTTTCATTAAAATAGGACCCACCTCTCCAGCTACATGACCCTCTGACCCTCTGAGGGAGACCAGTGGGGAAACAAGGGCGGGAGGAGAGAGCCTTTAAAAAACTGCCTTTTCTTTTAAAAAATGGCACACGGAGATAAACACACACACACTGCTCATCCCATCTCTGCCAGTCATTGGCTGTGTCTGTGAACATGCACCCCTCGGCTCTCCTGCAGTGGGGGACAGGGGTGACGGAGGCCCCGTCGCTGAGTCCCCTGTGGATCCAGCACCGGGTGGATCTGCGGGGAGACCGTGCTCCCCAGCTGAGAGCAGCAGCAATGGGGTGGATAAACTAGTTCCTGCCCATTTCTGTAGGACGTGGGAAAACTCTGACGGGCAGCTTTAGCTCCTGGCCATTGCGCTGGCCGACATTTTTAAAGAATGTGCCCCGGTCCGCAACACTTCTACCCAATCCCCCTTCCCTCCCACTCTCCTGGGACCCTGGTGTCCCATCCCCACTGTCACCGGAAGGCTCTTCCCACCTTCTCCCCTTCTGTGTTTTTGCTCATATGTCTTCCCACCCCCTCCCCTCCAAATCTCTTGCATTTTTAATTCCGTGTTTGTATCTGCTTCTCAGAGGGCCCCAAATAACACAACGTTGTTCCCAAAGTTCAACTACTTCCAAACAGATAAACGTGCACAAGGCTTGAGATTGAGGAACTGATGGGGAACGCCGACCTGTCCCCGTCGGTTATCATAAAAAGGCAAAAAAAAATGTTCCGCTAGCATTTTGTGCAAACGTACGACCACATTTAATCACCCAAAGTGTACCTTCGCTGCCTACCAGATGTGCCATTAACCATCTCTGAAATAAGTGAATAAAATCACCCAGCATGAGAAGGCTGCGGAGGAAGTCAGCACCAACAGATGGTGTTTATTTTGTCACTGCTTGTGTTAAAAAATTGCCACCTAGTACCATCCAATCCCCTCCTTTAAGGTGGAAGCTTTACGTAAAAATTGCTCCAGAAAATGCAGTATTTTATCAGTTATAACTGAGTTCCTTAAAACCCGAGCACTTGTTTTCATGGTTTTTGGTTTTCTAGGACACGCCGCAATACTCGGGAGATGGGTTTGTATAAATCTGACGCGATGGAGTATTTTGCCAGCAGCTCCGTCTTGCAACATGCAATCTGTTTGGCTTTTTAAACAAAGTTGGAACACGAATTAGCCGGAATGCTAGTGTTTTGAGGACCAAGTCAGAAATTCCTCAATTAAACCCCTCTCTGTAGTATGAGACGGTCTGCCCGCCCCACCACAGAGACGCATGTCAACACTGTATCGCGCGCCCCCTTACAACGCAGTCACGAGGAGAATTGTGAAAAATTGATACCCCTGAAGAGTACAGAGCAGGCTTGGGAAAAGTTCACAATACATTAAGTAAAACAATTATAAAACCGTAAGCGAAAGACAATGCCATTTTTCTTCCAAAACACACACTGAAAGTCGTAGAGCGATGCTCAGGAAGAGGGAATCTCGGGCCGGCTCTCTGAGGGCAGACCCTGGCTCTAACGTGCACACCTTCCAAACCCTGCTATTGCTGCTACTCTTCCTCCGAACACAGGGCCGATTGTACTAGTGCCGCTCACTCACGGGGCGACTCGAAGGGTTAAATGCAAAGCAGTTTAAAACATGCCTGTCACAGAGCAAGTGTCACATAAATATTATTTTTACTGTTTTAATTTTTTATTATGTACCATTGTAGAGAAAGCCCTGGAAGCATATTTTTCACAATGTTAATAGTGATTCTTGCTAAATGGTACGATTGCAAAGGATTTTCACGTTGTGTGTTTTTTTTCTCTTGGCTTAATTTGTTTATTCCAATGTTTTCTCACACATGCAAAAAGTACCATTTGGAAAGAAGAAGGGGAGAGAATGGAGGAGGGAGAAGGAAAATGTTCACATGTTTTTGTACACCAAATTCTGCTAGTATAAAGTGTAGAGTTGGATGGATACAGTGGCTTAATTTTTTTTTGTCCTTAACTCAAAGAACCTCGACCATTTAGAATGTTTCTTAAATATCTTCACTAAAACATCTGTGAACTCTCAACCGAAACGCAACAGGGTAAGCAAACAAAATCAGCAGCGTGATGACGGAAGAACGCAAAAACTCCAGGTACAGGGGGAGAGAGTTTTTCTGTCATCAGTAGGTTGGAAATAGATGGACTCCCTTCACGATGCCTTCATTTCACCCTTCCCTACTTTATGATAAAAATTAAACCATTTTTGTTAGAAAATAGTGCTATCTTTAATGTTCTAACACATGTTTAATTTTAAAAGAATACTCTGACAATTATACTGAATAAAAATACAAGATATATATGTGCTCTACGTACATAAATAAATCAAATGTTACATGAGCACCATTGTATTCAAACTTGTTTCCTGACGACCTACAGAACAGCCTGAGTCAGTTTCCCCGAGGGGACTGGACTGAGCCCTACAGCTCAGAGGCCAAATGATAAAATTAAAGCAAGGCTCTAACCTCCCCATGTTCTGGATATCCTTTTTGTTAACTCTATATGTATGGGAATTGTTTTAAAAAAATTGACAACAGATTTCTGAAGAAGAAAGGATCAGGTTGAAGAGCCCAGAACTGTTTCTGCCACCCCAGGACTGGAACATGAACTTGGCAATGAGAAGTGCCACTCTTAGGATGAGGGATGCCCCGCGTACTGAGAAGTCGCCGCCTCCCCTTTTTGAGGTTCTATATTCTTTAACAAATGTGCCGTGACAGCCCCACTATCCCCTCAAAGCCAGAGTAGCACAGCGGTATACAAGTCCTATGCTTTTTCTTAGTCCCCACAGTTAGGCTGACCACCAAGAAAATTCCAGAACACATCTCTGAACATCATCTCTTTCCGGAAGAATGGTCCTTGTGGTACTGAATGAGGTTGCCATAGAAACTCATCAGGCCCTACTTCTGCAGAGACCTACCTGCTTTCCTGCTCTGTAAACATGTTTCCATTTTTAAAGCCCTCGTTCAATCAAAGTGACGCCGTGCAGCCACTACCTGGAGAAAACAGGCCCTCTGCGTGACACTCAGCCACCTTCGGGCTGTGGAATGTGCCGAATAGATGCCTGTGAGGAAATAAATCTTAACAAATGTGCCGCAGCATCTTTCAACTCTGAAGTCCTAAAGACATGCATCATCACTCACGCAGAGGAGCAACTTTTCCATCTCGAATCTAAAACACGCTGGATAAGAAAAAGTCATAGACTCTACACAAAACTGTCTTTTTGGTCATGAAAGCATGCATTTGCATCGCTTCAGCATTAAAAGGGGGTTGGCCTACCCTTCTCACAGGCAGGCACTCAACGCATCCTTAGGAAGCTGTCCTTCGCTGCTGGATGGGCGAGTGATCTCAGCAAATAATAAATAGGGCGTGATGGACCAAGTGCAGTCTTATTCTGGGTCAGACACTGTTGTCGGCGCTCTACCACATCGCTTTATTTAATCTTTACATTGATCGTGTGAGAACATACACTTGGTATTCTCATTTTACCGCAGAGGAAATTGAAGCTGAAAGATGGTAAGTGTCTTGCTCCAGGTAACAGCTACTACGGGTGGCCATGCTAGATTTGAACTCAGGTTACCTCCTTCAGCAAACTGATACCTGGATTCCAACAGCTGTAGGTGACTGAAAATCCTCACGGGCACTCTTATCTAGCCTGTGTGGCCTTTAGTCACATTTGAAAATGTATCCTGTGGTTAGTAATAGGGACAAGCTGATTCTTAAAAGTGACCTATCACAGAGTATTGTATCTCATTATGGATTACCTAGCTTCCTTGAATGGCCTCAACTATCAAGTTCTCTTAATGATGCTTAGAATTAAACTGTTGAGAAGATTTTTGACTCAACAATTTTTTCAGAGTACTTGTGCAAATGCTGGGACTAGGTAGAAACGTATCAGTATGGAATAGAAGTGAACATTCTCTGTAAAAGAATTATGGATAGAGCAATGAACTGGCAACACAAACCACTGAGAGACTGAAAATGCATTTCCTCCCAACAGTATTTAAAAGATCATCTCAGGGTTTCCCCGGGAAAAAAGTAAATTAAAGAGGGGGTGGGGGAGGAGTGAGAGGGAGGGAGGGAGGGAGAGAGAGGGAGGGAAAGACGATATTGCTTGAATGATTCAAGTTGGAGTATAAAACTCAGAATTACATGTACTTGGGGTAGGAAAGAGAAGGACAGGATTTATTTTGGCATGGTGGATATGGGGTATGTGGAAATAAAGAGAAAAAATAACTTATAATCTTCAAAGATGGTTTCTTCTTTTTTTCACGAAACTGCATTTGAGTCACTTTTCAAAAATATAATTTCTACTCAGCAGTAAAAACCTTCCATGATTCTCTTTCTCAGGCTGGTTTCTGAAGCTGCAAATTTTGACAGTAATGAGCAGGAAGGCGTAACTATTGACAACTAACAATTCCACTGGAGGTGAGAGCATCTGCGTCCCAAACATGAACCTTGGGAGGGAACCACCCAGACGTCACCGGGTACACACTGAGAGCTGATGAGCTAGACTTCCTAGGATCTCATTTGGGTTTCAGTGTACCCTCTCCATTTAAAAGCCATGTTATCCTTGGGCTATCCTTCATTAGGAGGACCTTCATGAATTAACTGAAATAATGAATGAGAGGATGGCTCAGTATAGTAGGTGCTCAATAAAGACGGGTCACCTTGTTGTGACAGTTGGAACAACTACTATTAATCTTACTATTGAAAGGGCAAGGGTTTTTGGTGATGGAAGAAAACAATGTCCTTACGATAGTGTAGAGAAACCCTCTTCAACTGGTGTGCTGCAAGAATTTTTAAAACGTGCAATTCCTGACTTTCTGGTCAGGGGAACAGACCCATTTTCCCTTCGTGTCGAATGTAAAAATGACAACAGCTCAAAGAACAACAGCCATCTGTGTGAATGTTGTTTCTTGTACCATAAATATATAGGTCACACAATGAGCAGAGTGGCATTTTATTGGTCACTTCTGTCTCACGATAAGGTTGCATCTGATTGGTTAATTCTTGGTACCAGAAATCCTTATAGACAAGTATAGGCACTTGAATTTTTAAAAAGTCATTTGGGGAAAAAAGGGTAACTAATTACCATAATTATTACTATTCTGTAAATCAATCAAAATCATATTTTATCAGATTGGCAAAAATTATATATTTTTTTATTGTGCTGCAGAATTTCAGTAATTAGTTTATCTGTGCCATGAGATAAAATGGTTGGAAAGTTGCTGGTGTAGAGCACACTTTATTTGTACAATAAAATATTTTACTAAGCTCTTTTTGTTGTTTCTCATCTTGCAAGTCCAGAAGAGTGAGCAATATATGAAAGAATCTTTCCTTAAATATTTCCCAAGCTCTGTCTGAGGGCACGAGATTTCTTCATTTGCTGCAGATGCATTCTCTGGCTTTCTTTTTCTTTCTTTTTTTTAAAGATTTCATTTGTTTTTCTTTAGAGGGGAGGGGAAGGGAAGGAGAGAGGGAAAGAAATATCAATGTACCGTTGCCTGTCGTGCATCCCCTGCTGGGAACTGGCCTGCAACCCAGGCATGTGCCCTGACTGGGAGTTGAACTGCGATCCTTTGGTTCCCAGGCCCGCACTCAAATCCACCAAGCTACCCCGGCCAGGCCCATTCTCCAGCTTTCTAAGTCATTTGCACCGCAAATGAAATGTCAGTGTGTGACCTCGTTCCTTATCAGGCAGATACAGAATGGTCCATTTTGGGTGCTGAAGGCACAGTGGATGACCTGGGAGCTTCCAGAATGCAAAAGCCTCCTGCTCTGTGTCAGTGCCTGGAGAAAGGCCATTCCAGGGCTTACCCGAAAGACAACCCAGGGCCAGGAAGCGTCGTTTGGAAAGACCATCAGGCAGGCAGGACAGGTAGCCAAGACTGAGGCCATCTGTCTCCCGGAGAAGAATCCAGAGAACGTTAAAGACTCATCAGAGGGGCTTGGGTGCGCACTTTATGCTTTTCCTCATCAAAATAAATCTGAGTGTTGGTCAGGATCCTATCACTGAATTATGGCTGTGGGAGAGGAACTGAAACAGGTGGTCCTTTTGCCAGCTGCCAGGCCAGACCCTCTGGTCTGTCGCACTGCCACATGCACGCAGAATGGGCGGTTTGTCACTTGCATAAGCTCGAGAAGCCACAGTCGGGCAGTATGGCCACCGGGCCACCCAAGAGGCATTTCCTTTATCCAAGTACTACATGCAATTTTAATTCAAAAATACTTCCAAACACATTAGAGTCATCATAAATAAGAGTGCACTGTGGTAGAGGGTGAAGTAAGTTGGCAGGCCATCCACAGACTGATTGTTATTAAAACTAAGATTACTGTGATTCCATCAATTATTTCTATGCTTGGGAATGTTTTGTTTTCTTCCAAACCTGCTTACATGCTTTTGTGAGTTTCATTATAATGTCAGGTGTCCCTTTCACAGGAACATAAATTTCATGTCAGAAGAATGTGGTTTTCACCGTCTCAGGAAACCATTCCATTCGGGTGCACGGAGAAAATGACAATGATTTTCCTGATGCTGCCCGTGTTTATTCCCACACAGAAACCCAATTATCAGCAGCTTTGGGGACTCCGTTCCAGTCAGCCAGATGTTTACATAACAAGAACAGCACACTCCAGTTTTTAATGATGAGCATAATGGACATTATTCTATTTCACAAGAACAATGATCTTCTCCTAAGAGGTTAATGATACATGTGCAATCAGGAAGTTAGCTGATATCATGGGACCATCTTTTCTTTGAGCAACTAGAGCCAAGGAACATGGAAAAGGCAGCCGAGGCCACTTCTAGTTTCTTGACATTCCTACCTCGAAGGTGCAGTAGGAGAGATATGGCCCTGCCTATCTCACAGCTACTAGAGGAGACTGGTGATAAATATTCAGCCAAACAAATACATGTAATTAATACAATTATGACAACTGCCTTGAAAAAAATAAGTGTAGTTGCTGTTATTATTATTCATTAGTACAGGAAAATATGCTAACAAGCATCCAACACATTAAAAAGACGTCGTGTGTTTCAATAGCAGTAAATAGAGTCTTGATGGAAGCACCAGAAACCAACAAGAACAATTTTCGGAATTGTTTGTGGTCGGTGACCACAGGGCAGCAGAAGAGAATGCTGCATCCACAAGAACATGTTTCTATGAGAAAGCATCCTCTGTGTGTGTGTGTGCGCTCTTGGTCTCTCCCGACAAACAGCATGTGCACACAAGCACACACGCACGGCCCCGAGAGAAGGTGTGACTTGCAGAATGGCAGGATGGGGTTTAGCTAAACAGTGCATAAGTGATTTCAAATTAAAGTTGAGGAAATCAATCACCTAGATTTTAGGGCAAGACTGAATGAGCTGAAAATGCTTCTTTTTCATCTTGGCCATTTTCAACAAAGACATGGGCAACTGGGTTCACGCATACCCCCGGAGGTAGAATAGACTGGCACAACCCCTATCTGACTGGGGTGTGGCTCAGTGGGTTGGGTGTTGTCCTGCAAAGTGAAAAGTCGCTGGTTTAATCTGCAGTCAGGGCACATGCCCTAGCCAGGTCCCCGGTTGGCAACCGGTGGAGAGGCAACCGATTGATGTTTCTCTTTCTTTCTATCTCCCTCTTTTCACTTCTGTCTAAAAATGGCTATCATCAATAAAACAACAAGCAACAAGTGCTGGAGAGGATGTGGAGAAAGGGGAATCCTTTGGCACTGTTGGTGGGAATGCAGACTGGTGCAGCCACTATGGGGAGCAGTATAGAGATACCTCAAAGAATGAAAAATGAATCTGCCTTTTGGCCCAGTGATCCCACTTCTGGGAATATATCTGAAGGAACCCAAAACACTAAGTTGAAAGAACATAAGCACCCCTGTATTCATTGTAGTGCTATTTATAATCATCAAGATACGGAAGCAGCCCAAGTGTCCGTCAGGAGATGAGGGGAGAAAGCAAATCTGGGGCACTTACACACGGGGCACTACTCAGCCATAAAAAAGAAGAAAATTTTACCCTTTGTGACAGCGTGGATGGATCGGGAGAACATTACACGAAGTGGAATAAGCCAGAGAAAGACACATACCATGTGATTCCACGCATATGTGGAATCTGATGAACAAACTGAACCAACGAGGAAAACAGAGACAGACTCAGAGACGGAGAGCAGGATGATGGCTAGTGGGGGTGGGTTTAGGGGGCGGAGGCATAGAACGAAAAAGAAAAAGGACTCATAGACATGGACAACAGTGTGGTAACTGCTAGAGGGAGGGAGGTATAAGGGAACTAGAAGGTAATGCAAAAAAAATACAATAAAGATAAAGAAATAAAAAAACAAATAAAAGTAAAAAAAATCTTTCTAAATTGGCACTATCTTTTTGGAGGAAAATATATATGTTGATATAAGTTTATATGCATTATATATAGGTATGTGTATATACATAAATGATTTAGTGTGAATATATGTATATAACACATACTTAGACTATAAACATATACCCTTGATCTGGGAAGTCTAATTTTATGCATACATTCTATAGAAATTAAGTGTATGTACAAAGACGTCCATTCCAGCATCATTTGTAAAAATGAATAAGACAGATATAGCTTAAACATTCTTTAGAAGGAGAATGATGATATTATAGTGCTTTCATCTCTGGAAAGAGCTGCAGCTATTAAAGTAAGTGAGCTAGGATACATTTCCTAAATGGAAAGCTACCCATAACATGCTATTAGAAGAAAAGAAAGTTGCAGAACTATATATAGTACATAATCACCTTTTTATTTAAAAAGAAGAAAAAAAGAAGCTGTGTGTGCACATGTAAATACTAGACAAATTGTAAAAGAATTCAAACAATAGAATTGGAAATGTGATCTGGACTATGGGTTTAGGGAGTTCACCCAACAATTTGTAAGTACATCTAATCATCTAATTAGAGAGTAAAAACTCTTGTTTTGAAGTTTAACTTCATTACTGCCTGCCTCAAAATGCAAAAAAGATAAATTAGAAAAACCCATTATATAGCTAGCAACTTCCATGGCAACTACTTTTGTTACTTAATGAAACTGTTTTCTGAAGGCACAAACAAAATAACAATATCATTTAAGGACAGTTTATAACAGAGAATCAATTGAGGCTTATTTCTTAACATGTACTAAACACTTAAAATGTGTCAAGCAGTGAGTTAGGTTCTACACTTACTGGGGAAACAATGCCAGCAAAATGGCTCATAGTTTCATGGGGGATAAAGCAAAATGATCATTGCAAGCCAGAGTGACAAAAACGTGTGTTCGACCCTGCTTTGGTCCCTGTGTCTTGTTATTTCTGCCCCCTAAGTATGACTGGCACCCGCCCAGTGCTTTGTGTCTCCACACCCTCATGCCAGTCGGGGCCACCATCCTCATGGTGTCACAGGCACCTGTGACCTCTTAACCACTTCCTACCTACCTGTGGGTCTCCTCGGCTCATTCTGCAACAATATATGCTGATGTATTTATCTGTCCTTCACATAACATCCTAAGTGGAACTTAGAGACCATTCTGATTTCTCTTCCACTGGAGCCCCGAGGGTCAAGCCTATCCTTCTCCTTCTGGCCCATGACTTTCGGTTTTTTAATCCACACTCCCTCCTTTGCCCAAATCTGATCATCATTCATCTCTGCCTGAAAAATTCTCTCCTGCCCCAGTCTTTTGCTGAATTCTTGCTCATCCTTCAGCTTTACTCTGGTTATGTTCTCACTGAGCTTTTTAAAAAACTTTCAGTGTTCCCCCCTATATACTTTTTCTTATAACCTCTATTCATGTGTATTTTCTCTATCAATCTATAAGCAGTGTAAAGTCAGGGATCATTTCTTTCTTTATCACCATCCCTAGCGCCAAAGTACTGTATCCAGCATAAAACAGGTTCAACGTTGTTTGAAAGGAATGGAGTGATTAATTAAATAATTAGGCTGCAAAGCCTGTGGGGAGCGTGAAAAAGAAAGTCTGCCACAGCCTGAGGATACACCCTCCAAAGTCTGTATCTTGAAGAATGACAAGGAAAAGACAAAGGAGACAGACTCTGATCTTTAGCCAGGTGATTATATTCAATAAAATCTGGATTCACTTAAACATGAAGAATATCTTGGCCCATGGAACAAGCCGAGTTTAAAAGGGCTGTTTCCACAATGAACCCTAGGCCACAATAGCAATTCATTCTGGAAAAGATGCCATCCCACCGCAGGTGACCCCTGCAAAAAGGCTCAGCTCTCTCTTCTTTCTCCATGTGGAGACAGAAACCACCCGTTAGATTCTTCACTGGCATGAGAAAACACCTTCTGCAGAACATTGATCCAGAATACAAATCTAAACTGCTTACCATGTCAGGGGAGTGGCAATTTCTAATAACACATTTAAGGAAAACAGCCTGAGAAATTAGTTCTTAAGATTTCCCGATCAAATCATCCCTTCTAAAATAAAAACCTGTGTTCAGCAACCATAGAGAAAACTAGTTAAGCGTTGAATTATGAATATAATACATTGAAATTCATCATGATCACATACCCCCTTAACTTTAAAAAAAACTCTAATTACTCCTAATCTAAACTGAATAAAGGAAGTACATCTATAGTACTTGCTGATAACATGTGAATTCGTGCCAGGATTCCTGAATTGAGAAAATGCTTTCATTTTAACAGCCAGAGTGTTGGAATCTAATAAATTATCTATTTTATTCTTAGCACATGTGCATGTGCTAGGTGCAGAAATAAGTATCTTATAGCAACACAGTTGAACATATTATTAATACTATTTTTCCCGTATGTAGATTTTGAAGTCTGCATATAGGTAGATGATAACACGGTGAATCCCATTTGAAAGTTAGAGAGAAATCAGAAAGGCTACGGAAAACAGTGCTGTGGCAGCTGATAGGAAATTATAGGTACTTCATCAAAACCCAGACAGCCACAGCCCCCTCCTAACTCAGGCTTAGAGCTTCCTAATGTGATTAGGTCTGCAAGAGGGTGCATTTGTGTTTGGGTTTTCTTTTAATCACTTTACGTTCAGCTCCACTTCCAACTGACTACTGATTGACTACAGTCATCATGGCAACAATAAAGAGATCGTCAACTTTGCCGAAGAAAAGTTATTAAATTTTAGTTTTCCTAAAGGGAAACATTCCCTGCGACGGTAATTGAAAAAAAAAATAAAATCCTTATTGACATTCTTTGAGGGAAAATGCAATATTCAACATTTAGGCTGAAGCTAGATAAGGTAAAGGAAATACAGATGTGAAGCAATTATACAGACAGAGTCAGCCATGAAAATAGGCTGTAAGAGAAGGTTGTCTTGTCCTCCTTCTGGTCTGACTGGCAGCCAGGCTGTCTTCTTTCTCACTTTCACTCAGTCATGAGCATACTCACTCACTCTGCAAACATTGGCTGAATGCCTAAAAATGTGATGTACCTTTGCCCTCAAATGAGAGCCCGGCTAATGGGTTGTCGGGGGTGGAACCAAGACTAATAAACAAATAAGTGCACTTCAAGGCTGTGAATGCTATAACAAACCCAGACGAGAAGAGAAAGAGAACCGCTCTGTGTATAGCATCTGCCTATTAACTAGTTTTACCAATCTCTAGACGGCCATGGAGGTGCAAAAGGCCCTGCATTCAGTAGAAAGGGACCCATTTTTGCGGTTTATTTTCAGAGGTAGGACCTAATCTACTAGATGTGATCATAGTAAATGTTTAACATCTGGCTTTTTAAAATAAATACTTTTCCCTGGGGGGACTTTCAGCCAAGATGGAGGCGAAGGTAGATACACTGTGCCTCCTTGCACAACCAAAATAAAGACAACAACAATTTAGAAACCAAATAGAGAACTGACAGAAAATTGAACTGTATGGAAGTCCAACAGCCAAGGAGTTGAAACAGACACATTCACCTAGACTGGTAGGCAGGGCGGAGTTGGGGGGCTGATCTGAGAGGGGTAGTGCCACAAGAAGCCGTGAAGCTGGGCTCGCAAGGCACCCAGGGTGTGCAAGATAGCAGCAGCTGGAACCTGGCTATATAGGTGGTGGCTAGCAGACCCTGGGCACGGGGTAGCAATGGGCAAACCCACCAAGAAGGCGGTTGTGAAGTGAGGTACTGCATGCAAGGAGGTTGGCTGACTGGGTGGTGGTCCCACATTCGTGCAGAGATAAACCAGGTGAAATTGGGGTGCAAGACAGACTGCGCAACCCAGGGTCTCAGCAGGGAAATAAATCCTCAAAACACCTATTGAAAACACCTGCGGAGGTTGAGGTGCCGGGAGAGACTCCTAGCCTCACAGGAGAGTTCACTGGAGAGACCCACAGGGTCCTAAAACGTACCCAAGCCCACCCACCTGGGAACCAGCACCAGAAGGGCCCAATTTGCTTGTGGTAAGCAGCAGAGGGGACTGAGATCCGACAGAGAGTGGAGCATACAGCAACCCAGCGACTGGGTTGCCCCGCCATGGTGACACCTAAGGCTCTGCCCCTCACTACCTAACAGGCATGACAAGACAACAAAAAAATGGTCCAAATGGAAGAATACATCAAAGCTCCAGAACAAATACAACTAAGCGACCAAGAGATAGCCAACCTATCAGTTGCACAGTTCAAAATACTGCTGATCAGGATGCTCACAGAACTGGTTGAATTTGGTTGCAAATTAGATGAAAAATGAAGGCTATAACATTATTTTGGAAATAGTCATAATTTTATTTCAGATATTTCCACTCCTTGTGTGTGTGTGTGTGTGTGTGTGTGAATGCATTAAAATCTATTCCTGTACATAACAAGAACAGTGTTAAATAGACTACTTTGTACCTGTCATTGCAAATTTTATATTATAAATACTATGCTATATCTTAAAATATTGTTCAACATACATCATGATTTTAAGTCACATATTATTTTATTGCATTAATGTTCAATTTCTTTAACTAATTGCTTATTGATAAATATTTGGACTCCTTTCAGTTCATTTACATCATAAACAATGTACTTTTTATGTACTAACAGTACTAACTTTGTACTTTTAATTTGTACTAACTTTGATTATTTAATTTGAGGGGAGATTAAAAATGTACTATATTTTACTCAAATTTACCTTAAAATCTCTCTCTGATAACATCAATACTAGGCTTATAGTATTTTATTTAATTATTATTATATTGTAAACCATTTTGTTACTGTTATATATGATAAAAATAACATTTGAACTTTCCTATGGGGCTTTATGTAAAATGCAAAATTTTAAATGATGATGATTTAAAATGATGATGATTTTGGCGTGGTAAGTGTTGGAAAAACATGAGATAAGGTTAATGCACAAAATACATAACATAAATATCTATAGATTTTGGTGGAGGGAAGTAAAAGATTAGCTCTGATTTGCCTGTCAACCAAGAGAAACAGAAAAATACTATCAGCCACATGAGGTATAATATCCAAAAAAGAAAGAACAAGCAGTTGCTCTCTAATCATCCATCCCAGGACTAAGTCATGAGACATGTTTGCCTGCAGATCTGTATAAAGATCTGTGCAATGTGACGAGAGAGATCCTCAAATAACACAGCCAAAATAAACACAAGTATTTGTTTTAGATAATATTTTATAAAATTTTACTTCTCATTAAGAACAACTAAAATAAACAATGTTTAGGAAATCATTTCAGGTTATGCTGCTCTCCTGAGATAACTGGAAAAACCCTACTATAGACTGTTAAACAAGTGTTGAGCATTCTTCTACTAGGAGCTGAGTAAGAGAGTCCATGACATTCCTTTGTCCTCCACATGTTGAAAGACAGGTGGAAGAGTGTGAATAGGGCACAGAGGGAAAGGCTGCTGAACTCCTAGTGCCCTGATTGTACAACATGCATATATTTAGTTGAGAGAATTAACTACAGACACCAGCTGACTCTAAGAGGTCACTTTCAGGTATGCTGTTCTTACATAGTTTAATTAGTTTGACTTTTTCTTCATGACAAAAAGCATTTGATTTACAAAAAAGGCCGAGTATAATCTCAACTTTTCCAAGGGCATTTCAGGTGTGAGGAAAATGTATGTTTAATCCCATATAGCAAAGGGATTGTTCTAGCAAAGGACATGGTGGATTATGAAAAATGGGTTATAAGTGCAAAATAAATCTGCAGGTAGTAGTTACTTTGCATAAAATTTGACATCTCAAACTCCCTTTTTTAGCTTCTGAAATGGAATCATTAGCCATTTTTCCAGGAAGCCTTCCCTGAATAACACCCCAAACCAGTCTCTTCCTGAGCAGAAATGAATGTACATACTCCATGTGTAACAGAATAGTTTTATACTTGCCATATTGCTTTGTACACATTCTCAAATTCACTTATTAATCTGTCAAAGTACTCTGGAGAATCAGGCATCAGAAATAAGTATAAAATACTGGTGTGCCGAGTTTTCTTTTTTTACCTAGTCTGCATATTCCTAAATATACTAGGATCCCTGTCTGCTATTTGTGTTTTTGTTTGTTCATTTGTTTGTTCTTGAGCGCTGATTTACAGGATAATTATTTAGGACTAGGCAGAGAAGAATCAATAAAGAAGAGTGTTAGTAAGATAAAGGTGTTTAATTTCAAAAAAATTTCTGGATTAAAAAGCAAACAGCTAAAGTTTGAACTGAAGCAAGCAGATGCAGAAAAAATATAATCAAGGATTCAAAGCATGGATCAGTCACTAAAATGGCAACATCCACATTCTGGAAAAATGGACTGTATGTAGAATAAAGGTGCCATGTAAACAGATTTGGTGAATTGTTGCAGCGACACAGAATTTAGAGGATAGGACTTTTTCCCCCCCTTTTCAAAACTGGCCCTCTGCATATGCTTGAGACTTCACATGTGTATTCTAGGTTGTTATCAAGAATCATGGGGTCATTAAATACCCCAAAGGTTCTGAAAGTCAGACTGGTCACTGACATTTCTATATTGTCCAGAACACCCAAGACATGCACAATGACTGGGGTGACGGGAAGAAGAGTTTTCTCAGTTCAGGCATGACCTGGATTTAACGATATTTGCCCTGTCCTCTGCAAGAATGTGACTCTCTGACTTACAGCAATTTTTGCTGTTTATTGACTGTTGAACATGGGCTAGGTCTCATTGATCTCACTGATCTCCTTTGAGCGAGGTATTGCTATATTCCCCCAGTATATGGAGAGAAGTATAAAGTCTCCCCCCAAAAATCACTACCTTCTAAGTAGCAGAGCTGGGATTCTTACCCCTTTAGTAAGTGTCTGTAGGAGGCTGGTCTTTCACATGAAGACCTTTACCTGTGTAGTCAAGAAAATGTCCTTAGATTCTGTAAACATGAGTCATCTTCAAATGACCCCAGGATGCTATGATGCAAGTTGGCCAGTACTGGTGACACCTAGACATAGCAATGACATAGAGCTGAACATTTAGGCCAGACCTTCCGAGGTGCAGTTCAGCCACATAGTGCAAAGATGCTCTGTGGACGATGTATGATTTTAGAAAGGCAAATATTGTTAAGGAGAAGACTGGCCCACTGTTGTCTGAACACAGATTCCTTTCTCTCTTCCGGCAAGCCTCACGTGGCATGGTCAAATTCCACATCCTCCGGTTTGTTTAAATATCAGCAGTTATGCAAAGCCTTTGTGTGTCTGGCCAGGCAACTAGAAACGGTACTTTATCTTCCCAGTTCATAAAAAGCACAGGCCATTAACAAACCATCCCGATCTTGTTAGAGCACAGCATTGCTTAATGAAAATCTCATTCTGTCATACTGGCGTTGGGCTAACTTGATATTTTCAGAGTGCTTACATATTGCTCGGTTTCTTTTTTCCCCACCGTTCCCTGGATAGGACATCAGTTGGACAGAACGGGTGTTCTCAGTTGAAGATTTACTTTCTTGCATTTGTTTCCTGAGACAGAAGAATGCAGATGAGGGGAATGCAGATTTGGAGCCATCTGGGGCCCGAGCTTTGCTCTGTTTTGATCGAAAGACACAAAGGCTTCCGTGCTGACAATGTGACTGGCTAGTACCTAATTCAATCTAAAGGCTGTGTTAAGATTACATTCCTGTTAACTGATGCTCCTCTGATGGAAGCCCAGATGCGGTTATTCCTGCTACTGCACCTGTCCGTGCTTCCAGCATTCCTGAGTGCTTCCTAAGGGTGTCACAGGTCATGTCTCATGGATCCACCCCAAGAGCGAGGCTCTATGGTTGCACCCCTCCCCATACAGGCAAGGAAGAAATGGGGACCTGCAGGGCGACATGACTTGCCATTGGTCACATAGCTAATGAGCTACAGAGCCTTGGTCTCCAATGTTTAATGCCTTTTCTTATAATTCCCACCCCCACTACAATTAATTATGCCTTTCAAATCATGTTTTAGACTGTCTGTTTTGGGTACCTGCCTCCTCGGGAGAGGTTCTGAATGTGTTAGAGGCATCAGCTGCAGAACCCTGCATTGGAGTTGCATACGCTGTTTCACAGGAAGAAGCGTTTTGGGTGTCTGATTCCTCACGGAATCAAAGGTGAGGACCTACAGAGTAAACATTCAAAGATGCTGAAGTAGGACCAAGGTGGCGGCCTGACTGCATAAACAGTGTTTGACCCCAGGTGAGCTGACCTGCATAATCCCAGAGACGCCTTTGTCTCCGTGGAAAGGGCAGCCGAGTTGACTAAATGGCATGCGGTAAGGTCAGGTGGCTCCGGCAGAGCAAGTGGACGCAGATATGCAATGTCGACACCCACGCACAGCCACACACAGCCACGCACCCTGGAGTCTGTTCCTCCTTTAAAGAGAATGTAATAGAGAAATTCGAGCCCTGCAATAAGTTAGCCTTCTCAGGAGTCTAATGACATCATTACAGAACATTCTAACTTTGCTCTGTGGATACAATGTCATTAGTGCCCCTGGGGTTTAGACCGCGCCATCTCAGTTATTCTACACAGCCTCTCCCCGTGTGGATCCTCCCCCATATGTCGGGAAAAAATGAGAGCTTTTATAGACACGAAAGGGTTTGCAATAGCCCCAAGAGCACGCAATATTATTTTATTCATCAGTTGTCAAGTGCCTGCAGGGTTCAAAAAGATAGGTCAGTAGAGGGTGTATATAATATGAATTGTTCTACACTCAAAAAAAAAAGAAAAAAACATAAGGTGTTTGCAGGAATGTGTCTCTAGGGTTCAAATGTAATAGAAGCTACAGATTCACCCAGGGTTTCCAACCTTACCCCTTTTCTGAGACTGCCAAGCTGGAAGTCAGCATTGGCACGATGATTTGATTTTTCTTTTCAGTGACTGAATATAGCTTTTAATGTCCCACAAACATTATGCTAAACACTGAGTCTGGCCAGTCACATTCTTGCCAGAGATTTCAAGTACTTAAAATTCAGGGTACATAGTAGGCCCTCAATTCACCTCAGGTGAAGGAGCAGATGTCAGGGAATGGGAGAGAAAATCTTGGTTTCCAGGAGCTTCCCCCAAGGGCGACCATGAGGACCAACATCCCTCTCAGTCAGCAGCGAGCAAACGTGTTTTGGCATGGGGCCCAAATATGGTTAATGGGACACATATTTTATTCTAAAATTAGAATGACTTATTTTCATTTTTAAGGACTTTATTTATTTATTTTTAGAGCGGAAGGGAGGGAGGAAGAAGGGGAGAGAAACATCAATGTGTGGTTGCCTCTCACATGCCCCCTACTGGGGACCCGGCCTGCAACCCACGCAGGTGCCCTGACTGGGAATTGAACCCGCGACCCTTTGCTTCACAGACCGGTGCACAATCCACTGAGCTACACCAGCCAGGGCACTATTCTCATTTTTAAGGCCACATACCCACACCGCAAGTATGGAAATAATACTGAAAAATAAAAAGTAGACATTTCCCATCACCCACAGTATGTAAGATATTAAGTAATAAGGTATGATTTAAATTATTTCATCGAGTCCTACCTAGAGGAATAGAAAGGCCAGATGACAAATGGGATGCGCACATTGGTAACAGGGCCGGAAATGCTAACAGACATGACTGTAAAATAATAGCGACTGACTCCCGATCAGTTTTGTGTCTGTGTGAAGTGAATATGATGGCCTCCCAAATGCTTTTCCAATTATTTCAAAGCTATTATGAAATAATGAAAGAGCCTTAATACAAGTTGCACTTGAACTCCCATTTAATTCAGACAGAGGTGACTGTCTCCTAGTCACCTCTGCAGAGCAGTGGGGTGGGATACACGTGTGTGAGACCAAGCCATGTCTCGGGTCTCTGCTCTTCACGCTTACATAACTACGAGGCCGGAGGCTTACCTCAAAAAGCAGGTGAAAAAGACAGAAAACAGGGTTTCACGTTTATTGTCCTATTTGGATGGGTGTGGACAGACCGTGCAAGAGTCCCATTACTTAATCTGACGACAGAGGACTTCCTAATTTACGTGCTAGGTTTCCAAGTCTCTCGTCTCCAAACAGAGGTGAAGTTTCTGAGTGAACAAAATGGTTGGGGAGCCTAACGTGAGCAGCGATGAACAGAAACTTGCCAAAGAACGATGGCAAAATGGACCACCCTAGGGCTTCTTTGGAACTTCTAAAGAAGTTGCCCAGCAGGCAGCTGAGAAGAGCATGTGTGTCCTAGAGGTGACTGGCCAAGGACAATATGAAATGAGAAGTCTTTCAAGAAAGAAATGGAAGGGCGGAGACGGGAACCGGAAGGCAGCACATCATAGGAGGTAATACAGAACATCAGCACTGACTGTGCTATTCTGTCTGGTAACGTTACCTGCGCGGTAACGGCGATCATCATTTGAATGAGCAAATCCACAAATGCGTGTTTCCTGAGTGTCATACAGGTCTTTTAATACACAGAAAAAAAACTGGGGTACAAAGAAAGAGAGAAATAGAAGGAAAGGCAGAATGCATATGAATGAGTATAGAGTACATCTGGCCAAAGGGAATGAACTTAATAAAGTGAAACTCTGTGAGGACTTGGATCCGGCCTCATTGACATTGGACCACGTTGCCCTTTCTAACGTGTGTATGTTTAGTAAAATCGCACTGCTCCCTTTGTCCTTATCTCTGGCTACCTTGGGAGTTTTGATCTTTCAAATTACAAAGAGGACAGCGGAGGATCACACGGCGCTCCCTCTTGGACGCACTGCCATCCATCTTTTTGATGTGAAACATCTAAAACCAGATTCTCAAAAATAATTTTCCGCCGAGCATTTATTCTGAGCTCTGATCCTCTGGTGACTCCACAAAGGTTTCGTTGCCGGTGCCCAGAGGAAAGACTAATTTAAATGTAGAAAGAGACACTTAAAAAAAATAATGTCATCTGTTGGCAAAATCTCTGAGGGTATTACCTTCCTTTCACACAGACAGGGAGCTACACTCACTGCATTTAGGGCTCTCTTCAGCAGCAACACTCAGAATCAAAACATTCTCATGAGGACTATTGTTCTAACTCATCTACTTATTAAGCTTTTATCCAGTGTTAATAGTCTTTGATGAAAAAAAAAACTCAAAGGGGACAGCAATGGAGTTTGCAATTATTAGCAAGGAAAGCACAGCCTATGACCTACGACCACTGGTTTGTCTATGGATGTTCATCTTTTGAAAGGTGTATTTTAACTCATTGAGCTTAATTACTGGTACTCGCTCCCCCATCTGCCGCCCTGCCTTCTACCCCCAACAAAGCACAGTCAGCATGAAATGCCCTTCCTCCAACTGGGAGTCCGGGTGAAAAACGCAGCAGGTGTGATGCGTGGCTACAGTTTCAAGAAGTGACATGCGGCAGCGGAGGGTGGCATGTCGGACGGAAAACAGCACACCATAGAATACTTGGGGGTGGGATGCTCCAAGCTTTGTCTGAAGTAATTCTTTGAGCATCTACTGTGAATGGGTGTTTTTGCTTCCTGAATGCTTCCTCGACATCGCTGTCTGCAGGGGATGGAACAAATGAGTCTGACGTGTCGTCTCCTCTTCCTGGGCCAGAGTTGTTCCTCTATTTCTTTTGACTGAGAGCTACATTCACTAAACCAATTAAATGAAGATTGTCTAAGTTCTTATTAAGGACTTTCTCCATCACCTACAGACAGTATAATTTTAAACTAGAGAACTCATTTTCCCATATCCAAACAAATTACTCACTATGCATCTGAACTCAGATAGAATCCACAAAGAGCTATAGAAATACACAGAGAAAAGCACCATAATATTCATGAAAACACTGAGAACCATGGCAAGTAGAATCTCACCCAAATCATCCTGGTTTCCTTGGAAATACTCCCACTATTTCTTAATTTATTTCTTAAATTCAGTTTGGAAATTCCAAATGGAGAGAACAGCCTATGGCTATGTTAAATGCATGCTCATTGAAAATGCAGGACCATATGACTGCTAATTTATTCTTTCACTCCTGATCAAATATTTTAATACATTAGGCCTTTATTATCAGAAGTCGCTGTTTTTCAGATCATTCCCACTCAAGGTCTCTCAAAAAGGTTTTAAGAATCACCTAAAAGCAAAAAGAAAAATTAAACCTCACTCTGCACGGGGCATCTTTTTCTTTCTAAGAAGCCAGGAAATGCCCCAGGGACCTACCCCCATCCGAGCACAGGGAGGATGCTAGAAGTCGAATCAATGCAAATGAGGAGTGACCCGATGAATAATAGCACTTAACACGGGTGGAACATTCCTAAATGTATTAAGCAGCATAATCATTAGTTAATGAAACCTTAGAACACCCTCATAAAAGAGATAAGGGATATAACGTAGGACCACAAACCAGAGAGCACAAAGCAAGTCTCTAATACACTAATAAATAGGGGTCTGATCCTTTGCATAAGAGCTAGCATTCTGTATTTTCACCAGAAGGTTTTCGTGGAGCTGAGAAAGATTTTTGCTTCGATGACCTTGAACTCTCATCTCTAAATAAACAAGGCAGCCCCAGGAAGGAGAAAGGAGTGCAAACATTCAGGGAGTGGCTGGGGAAGCGGAAGAAGATTTTCAGAAGTGAGACAACCAGATCGTAATTTCTCTGTTGGAGACTTTGTTATCAGAATTTCGGCATTGAGGTTCCAATGAAAGGCTTTCACTTGCGTTGAAAGATCAATACCTAATTTGATTTGAAGGCAAAAAATAAACTTCAGAATAGAGAGAGTTCCTTATGGTGTTTTCCTTATACTTCGCTTTCACTCTACATGGCTGCTGGCTGTATCTTAACAGAGAAATAGAAATCTGTAGAAATTTCATACGAATTCACTGGGCCTTATGATCTACACACCAACCAATAGATGGTGGTACATCCGCCATATTTCCAGGATACTTGGGGACCTGGGAAACCAAGGGCAAGAAGCACCCATCAGTGGAGAAAACGTTTGACACGAGAACAAGAGTGGACATCGCGGAGATAAGGACGGGCCCCTCTTCCTTGCTCAGAGAAGATACTGCTGTTGGCCTCCTCCATAGCCATCAGTTTTTTTCCCAATCTCTCTCCTGTGTCACCAAACCCTGTTTTTGTTCATGCTAGAAGGCTGGCCCCTCCCTTAGTCCAGAGGATGGATCTATGTTGTCTAATGACTCCTGGAACTTCTTTGACTGATTGATGGGTGGGAGGAAGTAACCAAGGAAACAGAAGGGAGAACAGGCTGGGTGAGAGTCTGAACATGATTTCCCTCTCTGATGGAAAAGGAGATGCTGGAGGTGAGCCCTTTCCCGTGCGTGCCCTTCCTGGTTGGGATGCAGTCACGAGAGGGGTGAGATGCTCCCGGTGAAGCTGCATGTGATCCAAGGGGAAGCACGCCCAACCCCAACACAAAGACCCCCAGTCCTCAAATGCACTGTTGATCTGCTGAACCAATCCCGAAACCAGCTCCCTCCACACTGGGAGCCTCTTACTTTAATCCACTGTTGGTGTGGCAGTGAGTTACTTTTGAAGCTGAAGGCAGTTGTTAGGATAGATCTCTCTTCTGTCTTCCCCTCCCTCAACCCTCCCTTCACAGAAGGACTTTTCACATTTACACAAGACCCATGTACGACTTAGAAGTGCATTACATTTGAGTGTCTTACAGTATTTATTAGGAGCTACACATATGAGGCAACTAACTCATCAGGTTTGCTGGGACTCCCCTGGTTTGTGCACCGAAAATACTACATATCAGAAACTCCTTCAGTCTCAGGCAAACCTGGGTGGCTGGTTACCTAAATGTACCAAAGACAATCCAACATATGAGTTTTACTGTGCTCCCACATGGAGAAATTATCCAGACCATTCAATGCCCCCTCCCCCTTAGATATCCCCCTTAGATATCTGGGTATATCAAGCACAAATAAAATTTGGACCACATTTAAAGCAATGTTTTCAATTGCCCACTTTGCTTTCCAGACCACTTGTGAAAAATACCTATATTAATCCCAATTCCTCCTCAGTGAGGAATTGGGATTGATATAGTGAATATTACATATATGCATGAATATATACACATGTATATATTAAGTGTGCCAGGCACTCTAAATATGATGCTTGGACTACCTCATTTGACTTTCAAATAATTCTAAAATAATTGCTACATTTATTCCCATTTTACAGATGAAACAACTGAGGCTTAGAGAGCTGAAGCGACTTGCCAAAGGTCACTCACATGGTAGTGTTTGAAAAACAAATCCAGATACTTGTGGGCAAACCTGAGTAGATTTAGTTTGGAGTTGAAAGTGTCACAAAACTTATGTGAAGTGAGTTAGAACATCCTAAATGCTCATTGCCATTTCTTAGAAGTTTCACTTCAGTTCCTTCCAACCTACAGATTTCAGCACAAGCCACTGGGGCAAATGAAAACCATGTGCTTGGGAAGGTCCCCGATGATGTGGGCTCCAGGGGGTACATGTACCCCTCAGGAACCTACCGAGTTACAGTCTCCTTACCCACTGGGGTGAAAGTCCAGTTCAAGGCAGATGCCACCTCTTGCACCTATGCGGGTGGGAATCACCCATTTTGCATGAATCCCTCTGACTCTGGTCCAATAGAAAACCACACAGAGCATTTCAAGTAGCAGAGTCAGAGGTTGCTGAGGTGGAAGTTACCAGCTTGGCCCTGTTCCCTGTTCCCTGCATGCAGGAGAGCCGTGGGAATGATGTTGGCAATTTTTGATCTGATTGTAGTTAGAAGATAATGTCAATGAAAATTGAGTGTTGTTACCGGTGCAAAGTAAATGTCGGGGCAGACTGAGACATTTAAGAGAGAATAGGGAGGTCACTTTCTAGGGAAAACCATTCAATTTTGTTAGCATTAGAGCTACTCCATGGCACGTGGTTTTTTTTTTTCACCTTCTGAAAATAAAATGATTTGAAAAACCCAATGACCAAACACGAGTCAACTTATAGAAGGGTAAAACCCAGGATGGAGTGCCGAATGACCTTATTTACTTAGTTTATATCTCTCTTTTTTGAAATGCAGAGCTCCCACGAGAGCATGCCCAAAGACATTTTAGTGTCTGTTTTTTTTTAGGTCTGGGCATTGATTTGCTTACTCTGGTACCTTCAAAATCTAACTAGTTTAAAGGAGTTTGATGTTAACTTTGTCCCTCTCTTATCCTATTCAGCCCCTCACCATCCTGATGGTTTAAAAATGATGACATGGGCCCTGGCAGGTGTGGCTCAGTTGGTTGGAGCATTGTCATATAAACCAAAGTGTTGTTGGTTTGATTCCTGGTCAGGGCACATGCCTGGGTTGTGGGTTTGGTCCTGGTGGCAACACGTAGGAGAAGGCAACCGAATGATGTTTCTCTCCCCTTCTCTCTCTCCATTCCTTCCCCTCTGTCTACAAACCAACGGGCATGTCCTCAGGTGGAGAGTAAAACAGAGAAGCTATGGCATAGGCTATATGCACTTGTGATGTTTGTGACCATGATAAAGATATTCACCCGCTAACAACAATAAAAACATCAATAATGATACTTGGAAGATCAATGGAATAGTTTGTTTACTATAAGCCTTCTGCTATGTGATTTTATATGCATCATTTTATTCATTTTTCATAGTAACCCCATGCAGGATGACCTTGAAAAGCACTGCCCATTTTCAGGAGAGATAACAGAAGTTCAGAAGAGTGAGAGACTTTGCCCAAGGTCACAGGTGTATTTGGATACAGCCTGTTTTATTTCCGAGTCCACGCTTTATACGACTCTACCATATGCCTTCCACTGGCAGAGTCTGCTTATTCAATAAGATTTATGACACTTAAAATCGTATTTTGAAAGGACCTCAGGGTTCTTTAGCCCACATCCTGACCAGTGTAAGCTCAGTTCTGCATAGGGCCATGCCTTTAGGTTGTACAAACCAAAAATATAATGAGAGTTCAAGAAGGGTGTAGAGAAATTCTTGCATGATACATCTTCCCCAGTGAGGGATGCCCCCTTTGAGGACAATATCACGAAGGGCAGCTATCATCATGTCACACCATTGTCCCCGGGCGCTACTATAAAAGACAAAATACTGAATAGTGTGGACTATAAGTCATCCCACATTTCTTTTTCATGTCCTTATGATTCTTAAAATATAGCGAAGTAACCTATTTCTACAATTCATCAAACTCAACCAGGAGAAGGAACTGAATCTTGCTGTTCCTTGTCCGACTGAAGGCAAAGGTGAAGCCATTCTTATTAGAAGAAAGCTTTACTATTTTTGTACCTTGTTTGTTGAAGAGGAAATAATTGGTCTATGAGAAGATCTGGGTCCTTTTTTCATCCCTGCCTCCCAGGTGCTGTGTGACCCAGAGCAAGTCACACTTGGAGCCTTGCTTTACTCATTAACAGCATGAATGGCTTGAAGCTGGGGCACTTCCCCTGAGGGAAAGAGTGGAATTAAAACATTAAAAAAATCACCAGTCAGCAAAGAGGCAGCCTTGGACCTTTGTTTATCTGATGCTGAATTCTAGATAGAAAAAAGTAGCTTCTTAGAAATTCATCACCAGAGGCCTGCCCTCGGGCAAATTCGGGACTCAAAATTTACATAACCAGCATATAGCAGGGAACTCCAAGATAAGAACTCCAGGTAGTGTTGACTTGATTATATTTTACAGAACCTGGCAGAAGCCAACACAAATTTCTTTACAAGGATGGGAAGAACCCTCAATTCAGGCCTCACAAAATAGTCACAGATTACTTTCACATAACACAAGCTTGGTCTCCAAAGCTGCAAAACAAACAAGAAAGCAAGTATCCTATACAACAGGAAAAAGCTTTAGGTAATAAAATTACATGATTTAGGTAAGAGCATAACTATGTGTAAATATGTATTTTTGAAAACTTGAAAAAATGAGCAGGGAGTAATAAATATGCTACTACAGAAAGACTGGTCAGATTTATAAAAAGAACTTATACAAATGAATTATTCTAAATAGAAATTCAAGAAGTGAGAGAATAAAATTATTGAGATAAAAACTCAATGTACATGTTCAGTAGCATATTTGAATCAGAAGATAGAATTTATCAAGAATGCTGCAGAGACTGAAAAGAAGATTAAAATATGAGAGAATAAGAGACATGGAGGAAGATAAAATAAAAATGCCTGCGTACGTATAACTTACTTTCCAAGAAAAAAAAGAATGAATAGAGTGTGGGAAAATGATATAGCTAAGTCTTCAGAGGTGATAAAGAATCTGAATCTTCAAATTAAGAAACTACAACAAATTGTAGGTGTAATGATATGTAAGAAATATACACCTAGCCACAATGAAGTGAAACTTCCCAAATCAAAGACATTGAAAAGATCTTAATAGAAAACAAATTAAAAATTCAGATTATCTACAAAGAAAAAAAGAAGATTCTCAACAGATTTCTAAGCCATGACAATTAAAGACAGAAAAGACTAAGAATTTTTGAAATGTTTAAATGATGGAGGAGAAAATGTCAACCTAGAATTTTATAACCAGCTAAACTATTATGCAATAATAAATATTTTTTAAACAAATAAGAGCATAAGAATTTGTCACTAAGTGATCCTAATTAAAAGAATACCTATAGGTTAGTGGTTCCACGCTCAGAGGTACTATTTAGTTGGTCTGAGGAAGGACCCTGTTATTTATATATCTCCATCTCAAGATATCTGTATATAGAAAGATAGAGAGAGATTTATATTAAAATATATGCATTTCTGAAAATATTCTGAAATGCGGAATCTAGTGGCCCCACATTCTGCATTTTAATAAGCTCTCGGGTGATGTGAATAATGTCGGTCTCTGGACAGACCACACTTTAAGAAGCAAGGTTCCAGAGGAAAAGTTCAAAAATATGAAAACTTTTCTCAGGGGAATGACTGAGACTCAAGAAGCAAGGATGGACACAAAATTTGTTAAATGTGGATAGCTCTATGCAAATATGAATAGTATAAAATAATAATAATAAAGCTAATATTGTATGGGAAACAAGCAAAAATAAGAGAGAGAATGATCACACGGTTCCAAGATCTTCATTTTATGCAGGTGAAATGGATATTTATCAAAATGAATGTCCTGGTGTCGACCAAGTGTTTTACAATTGTTTTTGAAGCCCAATAATAGATCTCAGAGATTTCCCAAAAACTTTATCAAGTAAACCAGAGTGCTTTTGAGAGTAAAAAGGTTGCAGTTAATAAGTGTCCCGGACAATGGACACAAACCAGGATCATCCAGGAAAATCAGGACAGATGGCCAGCTTTCCTCAAGAGCTGAGTGGTGCGTGAATGAGTGGATCTCTAATCCCCTTCCCCTCCTACCGTCCCTAAACCCATCTAATGGGAAACTTTCTTTTGTTGTTTACTTAATACCTCACAGCTCTATGAAAATGCTCCCTTGGAGGGGGAAAAAAGAACGGGCACCTGTTGATTTTGCCTGCCCTCTTCTTTTTTGGTAGCTGTGCCTCAATTTCCTTTTGGCCCTATCAGTCACTATCAGTCCATGCCAACTCCAGGAAGGGAAACATCTCCCAACCTGGCCAATAAGGTCACTGTATTCTCTTGACCACTCTGATTGGCCAGCATAAGTATATGAATCAGGATAGCCAATGGGAATCAAGCCAGAGAATCATTAAGAAAGAGATCACTCCTCCAGTTGGATTTTCTAGTTGTAAGCCTGCAGGAGCTGGGAACCAACGTAGAGGGGCATGTGTCAAACCAGAGGGGGAGAAAGACATGCACAGCATCCCAATGACACAGTCCATAGCACTGACTCTCTCTGAAGGGAATTGTACACAGGAAGTGAGGTGATATCTCTTAACCCATCTTTTGGTATTCACTTTTTATTGTTGTTGTTACTCTTCTTTACTTAAGTCACTTTGAACTGGGTCTCCCTACCAGCAGAAACAGTTAATAAACTGTATAGTTTGTGACAACCAATGGATCAAATTAACTTGGCAAACCCTTTCAACGTTAGTGACATCACCGTAGTGGCGCCGGCTACGTAAAAATGAGAAATGTAACTACTGCTTTCCTTGCCCCTGTGCTATTATTCAAAGCTATGGCTCAAAACTGCTGTGAACTTTTAAAATGCTTACTGTTTCTAAAAATAGATTTTCTTACCCAACACAGTTCAGAATTGGAAAAACGGGCCAGGTGTGTGCAATTCTAGATTTACACTCAGCTTATAGAGTTTTGTTTATGATCTGATTTTTAAAACAATTGAAGGGACTGGTTTAGATCGTAGATATGCAGCCAAAGGCAAGCAGATAGAATTCATGTTTTGAATTTCTTTGCTTCTGAATGAAGAACTCAAGTTATTTAAATGCATCATTGTCAGTATTCCAGGATGGTCACAACATTAAATAAGGTACCTTCTCTGTTTGAGGTGTCCAAATAACATGTAATGAGAAATAGCTATTATTTGCATTTTTATAAACACTTCATATTATAGAATTGTCTGCACTTAATGTATTTAAATACTTAAAATATAATTTGTTACTTACTTTAGCAACTAAGTCATATATTTTGAAAAAATTAAAATATATGATTGAACTAATATGCCCCAGCATCCAACAGTCCCTGGCATAGAGAATATCCTCAAATATTTGCTGAGTGACTGACAAATGAATAAATATGCCTAACCATATATTTAAGAAAACATGCATTAGAAGATATAAAAAGCATACAAAACCAGGAGAATGTACTTACTGCTTGTTACTAGTTACTACCTTAGGCCAGGGTTTTGGGACACCAAGTATTAGATTTAAATAAGAAAAAAAGTTTCTTTGAGCAAAACGCTTAGAAAAACAAAGCTCCAGCCCTGGCTGGTGTAGCTCAATGGATTGAGTGCGGGCTGTGAACCAAAGGGTCATGGTTCAATTCCCAGTCAGGGAATATGCCTGGGTTGCGGGCCCGGTCCCCAGTGGGGGCCATGTGAGAGAGGGAACCACACATTGATGTTTCTCTCCCTCTCTTTCTCCTTCCCTTTTCCTCTCTCTAAAAATAATTTTAAAAAGAAATGAAATGTTTTTAAAAAGAGAGAGAGAAAAAAAGAAAAACAAAGCTCCATACATGTCTTCTTCTGTAGGACTTCTCAGGGTATTTAACATGCCAGCATGCCTTTAAATATCTAAGGAGGAAGAGAGTGGAATCTCTGAGACATAATTGTTCTAATGTCTAATTTAAATCAAATTTAACTTCCTAAGAGTGTTCCTCAGGCCCCTCTTTTGAGACACACTCCCTGGTTCTCACCCCCAACATCCAGAAAAAGGCTTAACTGATTTTTGTTTCCATTGAAGAATGCACAGCAGAGCAGAGCCAAGTCAGAGAAAACTTTATGAGTTCAGGTACATCATATAATTAACTGCTGTTACTGCATTATTGATTTTTAATCCTATTTCAAGTATACAGACATGACTGTGATGTTTAAAATAATGGTTTAAAAAGTCTGAGCAATGCTATACCACTCAGTAACTTGGAAGAGAGAGGAGGCCTTTTCTCGTTCTCCTGGCTCTCGTTGCGGCAAACACAGCACCTAGGGAGGCAGGTGTGTTTCTTGTGTAGACAGAAGAATCCAACATCCACTTACTGGGATGTACAACTGAATTTCACTGAAAGAATTTTTTCTCCCAACAGCAGAGAGAGCTTAGAAGAGCAGAAAGTATTACCTAGGATGTAGGTCTGATCTGCATAGATTCATCAAGGGATCATGCTGTGGTGGCATGGATTATTTGAAAAAAGAAATGTGACTATCAAGCGATTCTTTAAAAGATGTCTGAAAAATGATAGTGTTTCAACACTCAAATGCAGTTCTACATTTCTTAGGTGTCAATAAAATGTGGATAAATGTGTCAACGAGAGTATTGAGTATTTCATTTGCTCCTTGTACTCGACGACATTGTGGGTTATTCCTTATTGATTTATGATTTTATTAAAGCCCCGGGGATATGTTTTTCTGCATATTCCTGGTGGGTGATTGAATGTGTATTTGATGTTTTCTAAAGAACACGTGGAATGCTTCCTTGTAAAGCTTCGCCCTCCTTTAAAGAGATACTTATAATAGGAGTTCAATACAAAAACAAATAAGCATCATTTGTTTCCCTCTTTATCTTATCTTTGTTCCACAGGAATTGAAATGCAAATGTGAACTAGAATGAACACCAACAAATGCCTCAACTGCTCCCGCAATATAATCATTGCAATCTATAAAGCATAACAGGCTCCCCTGTGCTGTCTGCTTACTGTCACAGTATTTTGTAGTTGGAAATACATTCTGTGGGTGTTATTTTGCAACGGAATTTGAAAAGGAACACTCCGAGGAATCATCCCAGTGTTTATGTGAAAAGAGTGTAATGTTTGCCCGTGCATGTATGGAACAGATTTATTCTTCATTCAACTTATTTTCACAAAACAATTAAGAGAAATGTATTTTTAGCATCAATAATTAAATCCAGAGCACTCAAAGGCAGGGCTGATCTCAGCCTTATCAGAGCTGAGCTTTCTCCCTCACTTCCACCATCCATTCTAACTCACTGGCCAGCTCGTACAGCCTGTCTCTTGCTCTTTACTGCCGACACACCATCCCAAAGTCCTTCTGCTTTGAGAAACCACCCCATGTGCTATGCCAATCAGCTAGGTTGTTCAGTATCTTAGAAATGATCCAAGGACAATGGACTGGGCTTCTTGACCATTGGTTCTTAACTTAATCACACACAGAATTCTCGAGGGCAAGTTGTTAAACAGACACTCAGGCATTAAACGCAGAGCTTTCTGTCTCGTACGCCTGGTAGAGGCCCAAGCGTCTGCATTTTTAAGGGAGAAGTTATTCTACTTCTCCCTTATTTCTCTCTCTTTCATTGCACGGTTGATTTATTTTCTGGAGCACAGCGCTGATCATTTTGTGTCCATGCTCCCAAACATGTACTAACTACCTAATGAAGTCTAAACTCCTTAGCCTGACTTTCCAAGGCCTCTACAATATGACCCTGACTACATGTCCAGGCTAGTTTCCTACTATTCATTTATGATTCTATTCAGTAGTCATCTCTTGATTTTTTCCAACAACTTCTGATTGAGAGCCAGCCATTTTTTAAGGGCGTCTGCATGCGATACACATGCCACCATGTTCCACTGCAACGGGGATCGGCAAACTAAGGCTGATGGGCCAAGTCTGGCTGGCTGCTTGTTATTCTGCACAAAGACTCGTCCGACTACAATGACATCTATTTAACAATTGTCTTATGGCTCCTTTGGGGCTACTGTGAGAGAGGTGAGTTGTTGTGACAGAGACCACATACTCTACAAACCTGCTAATATTTACCACCTCGCCCTTTACAGAAACAACTGCCCACCTCTGCTCCAATGGCACTGTATCAAGTTTTTGTGCTTCAGACTTAGAATAATGTAGCAAAATATGACAGTGTTACAATGCAGATATTATCTTCAGTATGTCCCTCAACAAGTTAAAACCTCCGAGTGGTTTTCTAAGACTTAATGTCTTACCCTGGCTTGCAAGTTCTTTCCTTGACATGCTTCCTGGACCCCTCACCCCTCTCATCTCTTCCTTCTTCCTCTTAAACCATTGCTCACTGTGTCACAGGCAGACTGAAGTGTGACATATCTTTTTGCTGCTTCAGGGTCTTTGTCTTTGAGGCCACTTTGAAAACCTATGTGCTCACGCTTTTCTTTTTTTAAAAAGATTTATTTATTTATCTTTAGAGGGGAAGGGGAAGAGAGGGGAAGAGAAATATCAGTGTATGGTTGCCTCTCCTGAGTCCCCTGCTGGGAACTGGCCTGCAACCCAGGCATGTGCTCTGACTGGGAATCGAACCGCGATCATGTGGTTCGCAGGCCTGCGCTCAATCCACTGAGCTACACCAGCCAGGGCGCTTTTCTATTTTTTAATTCAAAGTATATTTATGTCACATTTATTGTATGTTTATGAACCATAGTAGGTGCTTGGAGGTTGCTGGAGAGTAAGAGAAATTTGGTTCCTTCCCCTGAGACCCTTGTAATCTAACAGAGGAGAGCACCATCAAATAACTACATACATAAAATCTAATATAAAAATCATGAAAAATGCTATAATGTTAAACAGAAGAGTTGGCTTAGAAAGGAAGGCTTTTCTAAGCAAGTGACATTTATACCAAGATTTAAATATAAGCAGGAGTTATGCAGAACTTTTATTTTATTTTGATTTAACTTTCTCAAATGGCAATCTATTGAAGGATTTCAAGCAGATGAATTGTTCTAATTATCTGGCTTCAACAGAGCACCAGTTTGCTATGAGACCCAGCATTCTGTTCTTACCCGTATTCCAACTCTGCCTTCGATAACTGGTATTTTTTTCCTGAGCCTAGCAAAGTGCTCTGCAGGCTTCATGTCACAAATGATTGAATAAATTAAGAGTGAAGCTTACTTAATAAAAGCAAGAAAACCCATTGTTCTAAGGAGTTCATTAATACTCATCAATTTCAAATATATTTTGTGTTTCAGAAAAATGGCCTGTCTTGGCTAAGTCAGCATGTCTGAGTTCTAGTCATAAAGACTTGGGGGGTGAGCCCCGACTTCTGGAGGTGGGGATATTGTGGTGTTTCTGCATCATTTCTGTCTGTCCTCTCCTGCGCTGCCCTTCCTGAGAAGAAAATGCATTGAATATTGCTGGGGCCAAGTCTAGAATGGCATTTGTTTAAAGAGAGTAAATGTTGTAGCACCTTGCAGCCTAGGCAGTCCCATCTGTGAACTGTTCTGGTTTCCTTCGTTTTTTACTTTCTCAGGATTGGCTTCACAATATGCAAGACTCGGTCCAAAATAAAAACAGGGGCCTCTAGTTGAAGTGATTAACAACTTCAAGAAAGGGCAGTGGTATGTTAAACTCAGGGGGATGTCCTTCTTAGGACAGGAAAATTGCCCAGGTCACAAACTATGACGCAGGCCCTGGTGCCTTTCTTTACAGGTAGAGGTGTAGCTGAGGTGCAGCTTTCTTGGGAACAGCTCTGAATCACTTGCAAAGGCCGGAATAAGGGGCAATGAGGCCAAATTTCATGCTCTTTTTGCCTGGCCCCTGTCATCCTCTGATGGGGAAGGATAGAGCATGCATTTGACTTACCTTGAATTTGACGGTAAGGTTGGGTTTACAACTGCAAATAGTAGGACAACAAGACTTTGAGTGCATTCCTTCCAGGTTATGTGGCCCCAATGACCTGAGACAAAATAGTCTTCCATATGCCGGAGCCCACCTTGATGGAAGTGCACATTAGTAACTTGGGGGTCAATGCCCAAGTTAATAATAAAATGTCCCTGTGTCTTGCTTATCTAGACTATGCACATGTTTTCCAAGGGTCCTCCAGGAGGGGGGACAGGGCTAGTCTGGAATAGAATTGGGGGTTTCAAATGTGTGCCTTGGACATTCTCACTTCCCGCATCTATTGGTGAAGCCATTCCAACACAACTCACAGATAGTCTGATTCCTAATAGATGGCACCATATGTTTCAAGTAGCCAAAGAGTTAAGCGAAAATACAGCAGCATGAAATCTTTTTTTCCTCCCAAATTTATCCACAGGCCAAGAGACCCAGATTTGTGCTTCCAAAATTTGAAGAAATGCGATGTGACTGCTACAGCAAAGCATCATGATAGAGTGATTTTGCTCATGTTCAATCCTGACTGGCAATTGGCCCAGAATATGTGTAAAGTAGGACAGGGAAGGCTTGCAGATTCTAGCTGCACCACAGTAATGGACATCTGTTGTTTGTGTGCAGGGTTGGTAGAACTTCTCAAGAGAATGCCTTGCTTTCTCTTGGTCAAGGGGTAGACAGACGATCCCAACAAGGAAATGAACCTACTATCCTAGGAATTAGCTTTGAGCGGAATAATGCAAAGGCAGCACTTGGGTGGACCACTGGGAGGAAAACTATGGGTATAGCTTCATTTTAGCTGTGCCTTTCTGAGACTGTAGACACATGTTCTCATCATCCAGTTCTTTGGAGCTGTCTTGTGTCCAGCCTGTTCCAATGCTTTTTGTTTGAATCTGTTCATTTGCTCTGATATTCCTTTCTAAAACATTTTATTTGGATTCAGTGTCTTACATATTGCTATGACCAATGGACCAACACCATCATAAACACAAAGTGGCTACTGATCTTCCACGATTTTAAATAACCAACAAAATTCCATATATTATGAAGATACCAAGTATATGGCCCATCGTGCTTATTGCGTAGGCTTTGGTGATTTAATTGCTTCTCTAATTTATTTACTTAACACTTTTGTTGATAATAGGTGCCAGCTTGGAAGCCACGTTACCACTGAGAACACCAGTGCAAAAGTAGCGCATCTTTGCTGACAAGATGGCTCACTAGACTGACCTAGATAATGAGATGTAAAACTCTGGCTCCACAATAGAGACTGAACCATGAGGATATAAGTAAATGAGCAAAAATTCAACCCTCCACTCCCTATTCTGTGCAATTTCTGAACACATCGCTTAGCAGACTTATTACATCACCTCCTTGCTGAAAAACATGAATGAGAGGGTTTGACCGTCACGTCATCAGCAAACCCTCACTGTAAACATTGTATATTGATGGATGACTTCAAGATGAAGAAGTAAAGTTTTTTTAAAAAGTAGATGATGCATGTGGGATGAGTATAATGCTAGAGAAAATGCAGTGCTGGATAATTCCCACTCCCATGTAAAGTGTAGAGTTCTCTTGAATCGACAAAAAACATATTGAGTAGTCACTTTGCCAGCAGAATCAGAGGGGAGTGAGTTGCATAGAGAGCAATATTCAAGGAGGCCCTAACTCTTTAGGTCATGTGAGTACAGAGTTGGCACCTGAGAATGAGGGCTTCCTTAAATGTTGCATCCTAGTCACCCACCTCACTTGCTGCACTTTAGTCCAGATCTATTTGCGAGGCCAATCGAGAGCTCTAAAGAGGAACACTCATCCAATCTAGTCCCCTACCAGTAGGGGACTAGACAAGTTCACAAAGAACGCTTAAATGAGGCTAAGGAACATATGTATCATAACATACAAAATGGCTGATGGTAGAAAGAAACGACATTGAATGGTAACATCAATAAAGGTTTAGTGAAAGCAGCAACATTTGAGATTAGTTGGCTATTTGTTTTCTCTCTTAGAAAACTCAACTTCAGCTGACTTCAGCAAAAACCCAAATTATTGGTTTGCATAATTAAAAATTCCAGGGGTGTAGTGTGGCTTGATTTGGCCATCTCACATAATCTTACCAAGAATTGGTTTCTTTTTCCCTATCTCCTTCTGGATAGACTCTATTCTCCAATAATTAGGTGTCTGTGGTAACTCCAGACCATCCATCCTCTCGAGTTCAAATTCCACAGGAACGAATAAAGACTGATTCCCAGTGGTTCTTCCCAAAGCCCTCAGATAGCTGGCCTAGCTTGTCACGTGACATCCCAGCTCCAATCCCTGCAAGCCAGGAAATGGAGAGTGCTGATTGGCTTAGCACTAGGTCACACTGGTTTAGCACAAGGGTGGGATTGAGAGCTTGAAAGAGGCGAAGCCAGGAAAAGTAGGCACTGGGAAGGCAAAAAAGATAAAGGTTCAATAAATACGCCTTTAAATATGGATTAGACATTGACTAATAGAGACAAGGGCATTATGAGAAGAGGAAATACAAAGGAGAAAGAAAGGCAGAAAGCATTAGGCAGCATTCTGAATTAGTAAGCTATCCAGCTTAGGTTAAATTGAAGATCTATTTACATGCTATTTAAATACATAGAGTTGCTTCCCCATTATCCTATTTTCCATCACATTCCTTGTTTCTATTCTTCTGCGTGTGTGTCCTTTCCCCTGAAAGTTTCACATTTGTATCATCCGTGTTACATCTCTAGGGTCTTGCCTATTGCTGGCTCTCAATCAGAAGTTGTTGGAAAAAAATCAAGAGATGACTACTGAATAGAATCATAAATGAATAGTAGGAAACTAGCCTGGACATGTAGTCAGGGTCATATTATAGAGGCCTTGGAAAGTCAGGCTAAAGAGTTTAGACTTTATTATGTAGTTAATACATGTTTGGGAGCACGGACACAAAATGATCAGTGCTGTGCTCCAGAAGATAAATCAATCGTGCAATGAAAGAGAGAGAAATAAGGGAGACTTGGGATCACCTTGGGGAGGTCATTTTACTATTTCAAGTCCCGAGGACCTGTTTGAGTGGAAATAATGGCAACGGGATGGGGAAAGGGCATATAAAGGTATAAATAGAGGCTTTGGTAAGCATTTAAAGGGAGAGAGAAATGAGGAAGAGTCAAAAGGAATGAGATTGTGAGTCTGGTTGCCTGTAACAACGGAGATGACATTAACAGAAATCAGAAGCCACAGTGCTTGGTGAAATTCTGCCAGCAGAAATTCCATGTCTTCAACACAACCCTTTTTGTCCGTCCACTCCCTTCCTTAATCATCAAGCCCTTAGGACATCAGATTCTGGTCAGCGTCAAACTGTCTTAAGAACAAAATTTCAAATCTGCTGACCGCAGAAACAGAATTTTGGTCAAGCTGAAGAGCACATCTTGACTTCAGTCGTGTTTCGGCCCCAGGGCCCCGGAAGCAGAATGTTTCTATGGACAATAATCTCACAAATACCAGGCAGAACAGCACTGTGGCTGACATCGGGACCTGATACCACAATCAATGGCTTCCTGCTCTGGCCCCAACCGATCAGCAGAGCCCACAACCCCAACTCCTTCAGCCAACAGGATTAATGATTTTCCCCCTATTTAACCCATCACCTAGAAGCCATCGGGGACCCAAGTTTTCGAGCATCCGCTTACCTGTGACTCTAGGCTTGGCACAATTTGAGGCTAGGCTTCCTCAACTAATGAACTCTTTCTTGGCTATAAACTCCTGGTCATGTTTAATTGTGCTTTGATGCATGCAAGCAAATGGACCCTTTTGGTCTCGTATCAGTGATTTAAAGAAGAAAATTATAAATCACAACCTGGACATGCTGACTGGAATTCAAGGGGACTACCTCACACTAGCTGTAAGAAATGCAAGTATGGACTGAGAACAAATATGGGGCTAGAGACCTCCCTTCCTGAAAGAGGAAGGTGAGGAGGAGGCTGAAGTTGTGGAAGACGATACAAGTGGTGAGAGGGAGGAAAATAGAAGGAGCCCTAAGTCAAAAAACGAATGTTAAATATGCTGAAGAGTCTGAATTTTATTTCAAATATAGTACAGCGAGAAACCATAGATGGTTTTTAAACAAAGGAATGCTATGATTTTATTTAAATTTTAAAAAGATGACTATGGATGCTCTACAGTGAAATCGAAGTCAAGTAATTGCCGGTCCCAGAGATAGATCCATAATCCTTCATTTCTCCTTCTAAACCGAGGCTGGCTGATCAAAGTCCTCCCTCTAAACCTTTCAACAAAACAAGACAGAACAAAACTCTGCCATTAAGACCTGACAGGAGGAGGAGACAGCAGGGGAAGAGAAAGGGATTAGTGAAACAGGCTCTTTCATCCAGGTTGCAGCTGCAGAATCAAGGCCGAGATAATTAAGTAGCTGGGGAGAGCGCAATGATGACACCCAAATGCAATGCCCCCAGCCTCTGCTCTCAACCACTCCATTCCACTCGCTTCTAGTGGACTCAGGCAAATTTCACAAGATAGGCCCGACCAGAATTTCTTTGGGTAATGCATGTAGCAGACAAAATTTGGAAGCTAAGCGCACTGAGAACAGAAAGACCCCCCTGACCTATGTTGGAACAAAGAGCTCAGATAATTTGTCCAGTATCACACAGGCACTTAGAGTCAGAGGTGGACGCAGTGAACAGGCCTGCTCTCTGAGTCCCACAGGGTCGGCTGATTTCCCCTTCCTATCATGTGCCCTCTTTCTCTGCTAATACGTAACTGGATCTTGAGAATTACAGGTTGTAGCTATAAATTGGGGCCTATTTTTATAGTAGGAGGTCATGGTTCAGGAGCTACAGGCACTGAGAAGGTAGCTTAACAACAAAGAGTAAAACAAGCTGAGGGTAAGAAAAACAGTTTTTTCTGAGACTGAGAATGACTTACCATAAATCATCAAGGATACAGCCTTACACTTTGTTTTCACCATTTTTGTCTGGCTCTAACATACGTGTCAACATGCAAACTCAGGTGAAGGTACTGGAAGTACAAAGGAAATTAGTGTGGGAGGTGGTTCTTATCTAAAATCTGCTGAAGTGTATTTTCAAAAGCCAAATTTCGAATAGGATTAATGACATTGATTTCCTATGACACTAGGGTACTTTTTGGTCAATGCACAGTGTCAATAGCCCTTGTCCTCAAATATTATTTTGTGCCTGTGATAATAATCAACATGACCCTTACTTATATGAAAAAAGCCATGACAGTAAGATTCAGTCTTTATTTCCAATTCTAACCATTAAAAAGAAAAAGAGCATTTAGATGGTTTTGCTTATATGTGCTCGCCATAATGGATTGGAGAGTAGTTGAACCATAAGATTGTCCCTTTCACTACCTGTGGAATCACTCTGGCCAGTCACACAGAACCCAGGTGACAGACCATTACCTGATCAAGTTCCGAGTCCTACTTATACATTCGCAGGACAAATATTACCCATTAATCTTCCACGTCACCTCTGTTTCTTAAGTGCCAATTTGATGTTGTTTTGCCTCCCAGCACCATCTGGTTTTACTTCCTGCAATTGCTGTGGCTCTTGTTTTTCTAAGTACCCTTCACGTTATAAAAGAAATGGTTTCATTTTGTTTGAGCCACTATTATAACTAAAACAAAGTATATTGTCATAAGTCTTAAAGCCTTAGTTAGTATGTCCCTGACAACCTTTCGAAGATAGATCAGCATTAAAGATGTATTCCTGGGACCACGTGAAAGTTAAATATATTTCCTAGGATCCTTAGCTGAATTAGGGGCAAAACCAGAAAAAAGAATTATTACCTCTACGTTAGCCTTTAGGGCATGTTATAAGAACGGACACCCCATCAAACAACTTCATAAATGTGAAGAACCTAATTAGAAAATTAATTTCCAATTATGCATATAGAATGAAGTCTGCTAAATGAGGAAGGGACCACAGCAGGGGAAAGTCAAAGCAGTGTGGAAATTCTTTCAGTGGGGGGACTTGCTTCCTACTGAAGGGTAAAGATATCGAGACCAAGGGGACACAGTTGATTTTATGGAGAAAGACCCCATGGCTTCACTTCTCCAGCCCTGGGGACTCTCATGATTACTTACAGAGGGTCAGAAAGTCCTAAAACACTTTGAAGGGTATGCTAGCTCCCATGATAGGGGTGAGAATAAAGAAACCAACCAACCAACCAAAAAAATTCTTATCAAACATTCTTTCAAAAGAGTAATTCCAGAGTCTCAGTGTATGCATGCTTTATCTGCATGGCTTAATTTCCACTGGGAAACCTGGAAAATGCCCAGGCATAGAAATACACATTTGAATTTTGCAAAACTAACAGCACTTTGTGGCCTGACTTCCTGATATGAATCTGCCACTTGTATAAGGACAAGGGATTCATGGACAAGAGGACCGAATACATTCCATTTGCTTAGATATTTAACACGGAGTGAGCGCCCTCAAGGTACCGCGGTGACAGCCCGGGTGAGCAGCGGGCCCCGCCGAACCGCATCCACAGTGCTCCCATGTGTGTTTTGTAAGGAAACAGTCCCATCATCCCACCTCTTTAAATGGGCTTCACGTGCAATTAAAATGAATATGCCATCATGGACCAGGACAGGAGAACAAAACACACTCTCAGAAGACTTTTCTCATGTGTACGTGTGTTTTTTTTTCTTCTGAGCACTGAAAATTACTTCTTTGTCATTCCTGTGGCATGGTCACAATGCAAGAGCCTCAGACTAGGGAAACGTGTTCATTAGGAGAGTCTGATGACTAGGCACGGTGCCAGGTTGCATTGCCTTGTTTGGAAGGAAAACGGAGAGCCAAGCTCTCCTGCACCACCTGCCCATCAAAGCCCTGGGCATTTCTCAGCGTTCAGGTCAACTTGGAGGATGTTCACTTGCGTCAACAAAGCAAAGGGCAGGGAATTTGACTCTGAAGTGGTTAATTCAATATCGGGTCTTACAAATGGAGCTTGTTTTCCAGGAGATATTCGGGGTAGCAGGAACCAGGAGCTACAGACAAAAAAAGGGGATGGGACTTTCAAATGAAGATCTAAAGAAGGAAATGATCGCGTTGTTGGCTGTCTGCAGTGTGAAAGACGCTGAACGATCTTATCCAAAAAGTTGTCATCTGCTATTGATGAAACCACAAAGGCTTTGAAGGAGGAGAATCGTGCTAAATCGGTGTGGTGCCATGATTAGAACAAGTACATCAAAATCAGGGCCACTGCTGGGGACAGGGAGGCACAGTCTAAGCCTTTCTCTCGCGCCTGAGATGCCCGGGAAAACCGTCCCAAAGTTCCTCACATCACAGTGCAGGCATTTGAGAACAGCGCCTTCACACTGTTGCCTAGTCCCTCCAACCAATTTTGGCTAATAATTAACTGAGTCCCAACATCAAAAGGTGAGATATTCCAAGAGGAGTCGAGGCAGATCAAAGAACGTGGTGAGGGGTCCCCCTGCACCCCTTGCATCCCCCGCCCTCCTTCCCAGACAGCATCCATCAGATCGCAGCTAGTGAACCGGCACATCGCTTCTCACCAGAGACCAACATCAAACGGACTTTCAAATAACTTTGCTGGTGCTCTCAGGCGCTGTTAGAAGAAAATGAGGAAGGTACAGATACGTGACCATATGGTCCAGATTTCCTAGGATGGGCTAGGTTTATAATCCAGTTCGGTTGTGCCCATCCCTGGGGCCAATCCCCCAAACAGGCTCCCCATGGCAAAGCAGTACTGGGCAGAGCATGGCACACAGTATACAAGAAGCAAACAGGAAACCCTTTCTCTTGCCTGTCATCAAACAGTAGACGTCCTAATGATTGTCTCGTTCAGTTATTTGGTGTTGGTGTATATGTGCGTGTACTTTTAGAATATAAAAGGAGAGAGCGTTGCTGGCTTTCAGCAGTTTGCCTACGCCAGGTGCTGAACATAAGCTTGCGCACAAGGCTATGTGCATAAATGGCATTTCCCCCCTAAAAACACAATTATGGAGGCATTTTTACAGGCCATACGGAAATGTACTTGATTGGCCTGGTTCCTTTGCTTTCACTCACAATGCAGGATGGTGTCTGTGGTTTTCTCCAAAGGTACGGACACATACAGATGCACCCAAGCAGCACCTGGGGATTGCCTCTTGGCCAGTGAAAATCTGTAGCTCAAGCCTTTACAGAATTCCTTAAAACATAACTTGTACCGAAGGGTTGAAGACAGGAGGAAAACAAGAAGGAAAGTCAGCACAGAACTCTAGTTTCTAAAAGCGGGGAGGTTTCTGCCAGTATATTGAGCTAAAGAGATCTAAAACTGAACCTGCAAGTACTTCTACAGGCGGAGCTCAGACCACGGGGCATCTCTAGGGCAGACGTTCATTTCTCATTTGCCTGGTCCTGACCTTGGGAATGTCTGCCCATGTGAAATAATTCATGATACACTGAATCAACTCGGCATCTTCCCTTGGAAACACGCTCCTTTTCTTGTGGTCTCATGTTGTCAGCAGAACTAACTAACATCTTTCTCGAGAGTTTTTGTCAACACTATACATTTTGGGGTCTTTACCCTGATCCTGAACCCACGGACTCCACTAACTTCCCATCTGTCTGGTAGTTTCCAGTGCTACTTGGCTAATTCCAGTCTTTAGGCCTCTTCTGAAGACTGGAACGTCTCAGGACTGCTTTTCTTATATGAAATCACTGAACAGAGGGCCGACAGATTAATTTACAAATGCCAGACTTTTCCATCATCAACCCCAAACCTTGGAACTCTTTAACGGTTCCACACGGCCTGCGAGAAAGAAACATGGACATTGTTCAGCAGCCCCAAGTCCTGAGAGCTTCAAAAGAAAAAAAGATGGAAGGAGCAATTGGCTTGAGTTGAAATACAGCTGTGTCCTTTTCACGAGCCAACTGGCTTGTGTAGTCTTTCTACTCCCAATTATATGTCTGACACTGGGGTTCAATGCCCGTTACTTTTTCACTTTGCACTTGAGCTATTATTTTTCATACCACAGGGCAAAGGGGAGTGTGAAAGGTGCTTATTGCTCCTGTGTCTCTCTGGCCAGTCAGCCAAGTTCACCCATTTATATCACCTGCTTAGCTCCGACCCCCAAGTCTGTAACACCTGCTCCGTATAACCTTTGTGCAGTGGGACAGCTACCTCCATCGAGGTGGAGCAGACCAGCCTCTAAAAAGGACTTAGCCACAACTCAAAATTTCAGCACCAAAGCGTTTCATTTTCCATGGTTCAGCTTGGCTTCCTTAGAACTACCTCTTTCATTTTCACATCGCTACAATTTTTTTTGGCATTTTAATGGAAATAACCATACCTCCACAACATTTAATAACACCTTCCAGAAACAAGCCAGCTCTTCGATAATGACCCGCTATGCTGATAGCATCAGAAAATAATACCCAAGGATAATAGCACAAACCTTGTGCAGAAAAGAATGATGACAAGGTGAAACCCATTCCTTGGAATGAATGCAGGAAAGAACTTTTTGTTGTGGTTGCAATACATATTCTTTCTTGGTTTTTGTTTCTCTTTTTACATAGAGCCCCTTCAGGGATAACCTTTGTGAAAAGATAGAGATATCCCAGTTTAACTTTTTGACCTTCCTTTCTCTGAAGTAACATTGATAACACACTGTGAACCCTTACTTACTGGAGCACATCCACTGAAGGGGTTGTGAAAGCATCCTTTAAAAGCTCCATTTTCTATTTCCTTTTCATCCTGCATGCTTGCATAAACAACAACAACAACAAATAACTTTGCTTTCTAAATTACATTCCCTGACAAAAGGAAAAGAACACACGAGTTTTTGTTGTTTTTTTTTCTTGTGAAGAACATCAGAAAAGCCTCAGAGATGAAGGGCAATGACTGGATGATTGTCAGGCTTGATTTGACTGGAACCTGTTATGACTCCAGTGGCCACTGCACTGGTCCAGTCCTGGGTGTCGGCATTCACACCACTGCCCTTCCCCCCAGACACCTCCTCCATGCTGATACACTGCTCGTTCCCCACTGCTAGCGTCTCCCTCCATCCCACCAAGCAATGTACATCTATTCCTCCCTCCTCCTAGCCATGAGTTGGTCTTTATAAGAGGTTAGAGAGGTGATTCTACTCCAGAAAAGGCACTGGGTGTCCAATGAACCTCTCCTCCTTGAGATTAATAAACTGAGACCTGAGAAGTCATTTGGGGATGCAGTCAGTCCCTCAGCCAGCACAGGTGGGTGGGGGCCAGGTCTCCAGCCTGCTCTTTTGAGAGGCAGTTTAGCATAATGGTTAAGAACATGGGCTTTAAGATTAGACAGTTTAAAGCCCTGGCTGGTGTAGTTCAGTGGATTGAGCACGGGCCTGCAAACCACATGATCGCGGTTTGATTCCCCGTCAGGGCACATGCCTGGGTTGCAGGCCAGTTCCCTGTGGGGGACTCATGAGAGGCAACCATACATTGATGTTTCTCTCCTTCTCTCCTTCCCTTTACCTCCAAAGATAAATAAATAAAATCTTAAAAAAAAGATTAGACAGGGTTTAGAGCCAAGTCCTGGTTCTGATACTGATAAGCTTAGTGATTCGAAGAAGTTACTTGACTTTTTGAGCCTAGTTTCTTTATTTGCCTAATGAAATAGTATTAGAAGCTACATCTCAATGAATCCTCCCAACAGCTAAGCATCGTGTCTGATGTATAACATGGCTTCCGTCTGTTGAACGCATCATTCTACCCTCACTGTTGTTGTTCACCACTAACCCACCTCCTGACCCTTTTCAAAACCCTCGGCAATTGCCAGAGTCTCGAAATCCAGACTATACTTGGAAGAACTTCTTGTACCCCAAGGAAAGCAAGATAGCGTTTGCCCCACTTGGAAGAGAAACTGGGAAAACAGAAAGAGGCAAATGTTATGCGAAAAACACGACCTTGAACCTCGGGTTGCAAAGGACAATTATGCAGCTCCAGCAATGGCATGGGAAACACCCATTACCAAGCTAGTTTAATTTGTTTAGTTAATAAACTTTATATGACCTGTTTTTATTTAGCACATGTACTGGAAGCTCTTTCATGTAATTTCTGAGTCCGCAGTGGCAAGCTTTCCCTGAACATTTATGATGTTCCACAACTCAACTTCCAAAGAAACCCATTAGGAAATTAAATGGATCCAGGTGGGTAATTTGAGTGGGTAAGTATATTGCACGCAGCAAAGGCAATATGTAAATATTGCAGCAATCTCTCTGACATGATATTAGAATTGAAAGAAAACGAAATCAACAAAACTATGAAACACTGAATTAATTTACTTTCAAATATTAAAAGCAATAAATCTTCAACTTATTTCCAGAATCCAATGACTCATGTTAATACCGTGATCATTTTTGAACTCCATTCTATTACTTAACACATATTTGCATCACAGTACTCTCTAAATGAATGCTGAGCACTTTTTCTCAAGCCCAGTTGGCCAGAAATTGCTTTTATACGTTTACCATTCTGGGCTTGAATAGTCTATTGTAAAATTACTTTTTAAAAGTGCACCAGGTCAGCCAACACTTGACATGGTGTTTTCTCTACAAGAGGAACGAACACAGAAGAAAGTATAATTAGCTACGTTACCTGAGATGCAGAGAATAGCACTGCTCTGAAATGGACCTGTCTTGCTCTTCCTTGGAAATGGGTTTTTGCGTACATACGAGTAAATAAATAAAGGTCCTTAAAATGTTTTAACAGAAGCTGTTTGCCTATTGTTCGGCAAGAAACAGGGCTACATGAGTGACACAGGCTGTATCGTGGATGAACCTCAGGAAGATTATGCCCAATGACACAAGTCAGACACAAGAGACCGTGTCCTGTATGACTGCATTGACATGACATGCCCAGAAAGACAAATTTGTAAAGACAAAGTAGATTCAAGCTCACCTGGGTGTGGCTGCGGGCAGTCACTGTGCATGAGCCTCAGGGATCTTATTTGGGGGGCAAAGATGTTCTAAAACTTATTTATGGTGCTGGTATCTCCACAAAGCTAAACATCATTGAATTATACACTCATCCGGGACAATATTATGATACATCAAAACATATCTCAATAAAGCTATTAAAGAAACCAACCCAGAAGCTGTTATTAACATATAGATGGCTTAAAACTAATTGCAAGGCAGGCTATCTGAGAGGGGTCTTTGTGCCCTGGTGTCATCTCAAAGCCACATCCCACTTTGCAGTGATGCACGGGAGTATCCCCTGAGGGGACCGATAGCCTAAGCTGACCCTTTGGGAACTGTGGCCTGGCGAGGCACAGACAAGGCCACGGGATTTACTCGGAGAGCAGTTTCTAAGTGTCTCCACAGGAGACACTGTCCCTCCCACGGCACCACTTCCTCACAGGCTACAACCCGACGAGGCATCCCAAGGTGGTCTTAGCATCTACAAACTCCAGGTGCAAACAAAAGACATCAAGACTAACCACATCCTTTCCTCCACTCAGCGATGCAGCACATCCAACCCTCTCACGGTTCCTGCATCCTTTTTCCTTTGTGTCTCAAATCTTTTGATTTTAAGCCCTACTGTGACATACAGACTGTGTGATTCATGGCAGACATAATAACCTGCATCTTTACATCACAGAGGTAATACCAGCTTACAGTAGACACGATTTGGTGTGTAAGAGCGTGTGGGTATAGACACACATATTTCAACGGCTGTGTGTAGACAACAGGAGGAGTCGGAGTAAAAGAGAATCGACGTGCACATCTACTAACATCTTTGGGGTAGCTACTTGAGTCTTTCTGTACACTGTGCACTCAGCTCAACCCAAAAAGCTCATTTTATAAATATCCTCAATGCTGACAAGCTGCTGTGCTTTGAGATTATGTCCCTCTTCTCACATTCGTGGTCTCCTCATTTCCTCAATCTCTGATATTTTGGAAATCTGGAGGTACAGCCAAAGAGGAAGAAAAGGTGTAGATCCTGTAAAGGACCGATGTATGGCTTTTCACCTAAGGGTCAGAAAGGGGATGTCGCCAAGGAAGTAGTGTTATTTTGATGCCGGGCAAGATGCTGGTGGGTCCTCACTCCATAGGATTTGTTCAGTCCTTACAACAGTGCTCTGAAGCAGGTTTTATCGTACCCCTTTCACTGTGGTGGAGGCTTAGGAAAAGTTAACTAACTAGCCCAACTAACTAGCCCAGGGGCACCAAGCTCGTAAGTGAAGTAGACAGATTTGACGCTACAACCCATGTGTTTCCTGATTAAAACTGATATCGAGGCCCAGTAATGTAAGGTTTAGCAAACCGTTACAGTGGTGGGTTCTGCAACCTTGTCAGCTTTGAAAGGATCGTTTGAGAATGGAAAGAGCAGGAATTCTGCAAGGAAAAGAGTAACCACCTCCCCAAGAAAACCAGATGCTTGCTTGTTTGTCTGTTGTCTGAACCATTCTGACAAATCTCTTACTTCTTCAACGAACTGTGTCATTGGAAGCAGGGGCTGGGCAATCATAATGATCTCCTGCAATCAGCCATGATATGTCGGTGAAAAATGACCAGTCTCCTATGTCGCTGTGGGCAACTACTCTCCAGGGTTTGTGTCGTTCTGTGAGCCTGCTGTCATGGAAATAAGTGATGACCTTTCATGTAAATGTGACTTGTAGGTTTTACAATGAATTTCTATGTGCATACGTCCTAATACTGTAAAGCCTTGCAATTCTGAGATGTATCATCACATTTACCCTATTCAATCATTTAAAGCGAAAGTTCTCAAGCTGGAGTGTGTACTGGAATTTCCCAGAGGACTGGATAACACACTGTTCGGCTGACTCCCCTGGCTTCCCTGGTTTCCCTCCAGGAGGTCTGAGATCCATCAAAGATTTCGCCTTTTCAGTAAGTTTTAAAATGATGCTGCTATCCTGATTGATGGACCCAGTTTCTGAGAACCACTAACTTGAAAGAAGAAACACGTAGCTAGATATTCCATATAACATATACAGAATAGATATATGTGTATGCATATATATTTTCTCTTTAGGTAAGGAGATATTTTACCATTTCACATAATGAAGTGAACCCACTTAAAAACAGACATACCAAGAATTTGATTTTGCTTTAAACTACCTTACTATAGTAAGGTAGTAAAACTACATTACTAAGGGGCATCTAGGTCTTTGTTATTATTATGTCAAACTATATTTTTCCTGTTTAGCAAGTAATTTTAGAACTTTTTAAAAAAGATTTTATCCATTTATCTTCAGCGGGGAAGGGAAGGAGAGAAGGAGAGAAATATCAATGTATGGTTGTCTCTCATGAGTCCCCTGCAGGGAACTGGCCTGCAAACCAGGCATGTGCCCTGACTGGGAATCGAACTGCGATCGTGTGGTTCGCAGGCCTGTGCTCAGTCCACTGAGCTACACCAGCCAGGGCTAGAACGTTTTTTACTGATCTTCACAACCACTTGAGTGATTAGCCATAGCTAGTGTATTACTACTATCCCCATGTTACGGATGAGACAGCCAAAGTTCAGGGTCAGTAAGTGACTTGTCCACATAGCTAGAAAGGATTGAAACTGGTGCGATTCTGGTTCAAAATCTCAAATCCTTAAACTTTACCCATGTGCACATCATTTGTATAAATACAGGTTTCAACAGGAAAGGCCAGATAGATGAAAATGAAGGCAAATATCATAAAGACAGTGTATTGGGCCAGAGATTAGGGAACTTGGGACCTAATTTCCTTAGTCTGCTCTAACAGACTCTATCCTTTTGCGACAGATAGTAGATGTAAATAGGGTTCAGTCATCTATAAGATGAGGCATAGACCACATCGCTGATACACCTTCATGTTCCAGTGTATTCATTCATCTACCTCACAGGTGGCAAACACAAGGCCGGCGGGCCAATGTGGCCCTCCCTCTTGTTTCATCCAGACTGGCATCTTGTTTCTACCCAGTGGCAGCGCTGAGCTCCTTGCCTCTAGTTAAGGAGTAGTTACATTCATACAGCCCTAAAGTTACATTCAGCCCTTATAAGGCAACTGCGAGGCCGATGTGGCCCCAGGTGAAGATGGGTTTGACACCCCTGATTTAATTGTTCACTTACAAAGTATTCTTTAGGGGTTTCCTAGGCACCAGGCTCTGTCTTAGGTTCTATGAGATGAAGAGATAGGGAGATACCCAACACAACATTCTTACATTTCATGAAGTTCGCATTGAGGTGCAAGATAGAAGATTAAATTAGTAAATGAGTGCATTAAAATAGTGATGATATTTATAAACAGAATAAAATTGGGTAAGATGATAGAGAATGACTGGCTAAAGTCCTACTGTAGTAAAGGCAAGGTTCTCCCTGAAGAAGTGGTATCTTCCAGGTCTCTTGGATGACAAATGGGAGAAGCCACATAAGTAATGGGGAAAGCATATTCTAGGCAAGATGTACTAAGTGCAAAGATCCAGAGATGCAAACCAGCTCAACTTTTGTCAGAAATAGGAAGAAAGGCTCCATACTGGAGCCGGTTGAGTGAGCAAATGATGAGACAAAGTTTAGAATGGTAGATGGTGTGAAAGCATTAGAGTCTTAAAGGGCATGTTGAGAACTGGAGGTCTTGCCCTGACCAGTATGGTTCAGTTGGCCAGGGGTTGTCCCACAAAGCAAAAGGTTGTGGGTTCGATTCCTGGTTAGTTGCAAGCTCAGTCCCTGGCTGGAATGCAAATGGGCAGGGGGGACTGATCAATGTTTCATTTTCTTTCTCCCCTCCTTCCCCTGTCTCTAAAAAGAAATAAAAAAAAATGCTTAAAGACAGACAACAGAACTAGAAGTCTTCAAGCAGAGGAAGGCATGACCAGATTCAGTCTAAGATCACTCATTGGTTGCATGGGTATTTAATAAATATATAAAAGTGAGCATATACACACGTAAATGGCAATGTCAAAAATTTTGACTGTTAAATAAATGTTTTCCCCTAGTTTATTTTGCATATGAATGAGGACATACAAATTAATTCGCCAGCCAAAATTTTGCCTTCACCATTGATACTTTAAGGATATTACTAAGTATTATAAACATGGGCAACTCAAATAATAATTAGGGGGAAATCATATGGAAATTGCTAACAAACTCATTAGAGTGTGCTTAATTATTGCAGTGAAGGGTTAGCAAGAGGGTTGGAGCTTACGGAAAAAAATCTGTTTGCACATGGATAGATATGCTTGTATCATAATTACTCACAGCTGTTGGACTTTCAAAGTTTATTAGGAACTTAATTCCAAAACTTTCATGCTGAAAAGATTTTTTAAGAGAGAAGTGTTAGCCCAGTGCCAGTAATGTAAGCAGGGAGAATTTTTCTAGCAATTCTCCTCAGCGATTACTTACAGAGTAACTACAGATCTCCTCATTACACATAATGAAGTGGACCTGCTCATTTTTGATTTTCACACACTTTGCAGAAAGAGCAAAGCCTGGTGATTGAAACTGCTTGAGCCCTGTGATGAGAAGTTGCATGGAATATGTATTCCAATTACCAAACGATCTCAGAAAACAGGCTCGATGCCTGATGTATTCATTCGAAAGCAATTCTTGGCTAAATTGATCTTTAAATAATCTATCTATACGCTTGTTAATTTAATAGATCAACTGACATCGGGAGAAGACAGGAGTGCTTTATCCTTCACACTGTCTTAACAGCTGACAACTAATCCTTCTTTCTTGGCGATTCATTTATTATGTTTTATAAATTAGAAGAAATGTACAGGGTCCCTGAAATACAGCTGAGGCTATGCCCTACGGCTTCCTCTTCCTCGTCATCAATCAGAAAATTAATACTGTGCCTAGGCTAGCAGTTTTTATCTCAGTCCGATTTTTGGTCTATTTTACTGATGGCTGCTATCCTGACTTATAGCGCCATTGAGTGTAAATGAAATGATCATTTGTACCTAAGTGATTTCCTTTGTTTCCAAGGCTCCTTTTTAGATCAGCTTTGGATGAGTACTAAGATTATCTAATGAGGCCAATTTAAAAAGAAAACAATAACTTGAGAGCCAAGTATTATCACAGTCAATGAATGTTCCAGTGTGCACGCACGCACACACACACACACTCAGCCTATCTATATCGAGCCACAGCAATAAAGATCTTTTATGATCTGGCCTTTTTATTCTTGTTGCCATATACCTCCCACTTCGGAATATCAAATTCCAATTTTTTCTTTAAACTTATATTGGACCATCATACATCCATGCCTGCATCCTCCGTTTCATTCCTCCTTCCTGGAATGCCCTTCCTTGAGTTGGAATCCCACCAACCTTCAAGGACCAAATCAACGTCTCTTCTGATAAAAGCAGCTTGCCTCACCCTACCCCTGTAAAACCAATATGTAAATAAACACCATTTTTAATACTAATATTTTATTTCTCAATAATTAAAACTCAAGTAGCAACGGCAACAATCAGAGCGATTATAGAGAACACATACGTTTGTAAATTCTTCTTTCTAAGTTCACGAGTCAAAGTTCTTGGCACATTATCATCTCCCTGAATCTTTACAATAGCTTTGTGACATAGGTGACTTCATTATTCTCCTTTTGCACACTAGCGACAGAGGCAGTGACACAGCAAATGAGCAGTGTCATCCAGAACATTGTTACGAATAGTGAGCCAGGGTTTGGACTCACGCAATGAGGCCTCCGAGTCCAGTCTCTTAACTCCTATGCTGGGCTCCAAAACTGACCTCGAAGAGGGGTTGAAAGCATGACAAGCAACCTAAAGTGCCTGGCAAGATTTGCAAACATAATTTGAGAACTGATGGTCATCTTATCGTTAGGTGAAATAATTCTGAAAATAAATGATAAGTAATCATTAATAAGTCTGATGTTTATTGTCCTTTTTATGACAAATGCCCACCTATCATTTTAAGATGATGCTTATAAATCAACAATTACAACGCTATGCGTGAGCCCACAACTCGCATGCATGGCTGGGGGGGGGGGGCAGAAAGGCACTGAATAAGCACCGAGAAAGAGAAGGAATGAATGAAATCAATGCATAAACTAATCCGAGAGGCTTCTGGGTGGGCTTTTCCCTCTCCTGCATGTTTCACTGAAGCACGATGCTAACCCCCTCAAAAGTCAGAAAACATTAACCATTGAACCATGGATTAAGTCACCTTTCCCCTTCCAATGTCAATCAGTTATTATTTAAAATAAACCCACAAGGCAGTATTTTTAAAAGTCTACATCCTGAAGTAAAACATGGAAATTATCTGATTAATGCAGATAGCCACTCACCAATTTATATTCTTGAACTCAAGAGAATCATTTAGCTAATTGTATAGGTGATTATTATGCTTTTTGCAGAAGTGTGCATCATGCATTTGGAATTTTTTAAATTGCATCTCTAAGAGAATCCTCTCAAACCTAATTATTGTATACTTAGGATTTTCCATGCTCAGCTAAAAGATTTATTTCCTTCTTTAAAGAAAAAAACCTTTTAAATATGTGAAAATTCTTATGTGAGAAGGGGAATTAAACATTTAAAATAATTAATCAGGCTTTTTAAAAAAGTAGTCTGAAACATACATTGAAATAATGGGTTAATTTAACAAAAAACCCTTCCATATAGATTTCTTGCTAAATATTTAAAATTGAATGTGAGTTTATAAAAAATATTGTATCAGAAAGTCAATAATAGTCAGAATTCTTATATTAAAAAACATCTCTGCCCTGGCTGGTGTAGCTCAGTGGATTGAGTGCGGGCCTGCAAACCAGACGATCGCGGTTCGATTCCCAGTCAGGGCACATGCCTGGGTTGCAGGCCGGTTCCCAGCAGGGGCCAGTTCCCAGCAGGGGATGCACGAGAAGCAACCATACATTGATGTTTCTCTTCCTCTCTCCTTCCCTTCCCCTCTAAAGATAAATAAATAAAATATTAAAAAAAAAAACTCTGATGCTCTAGAGAATATTTTGATATAAAGTGCTGATAGAACTCCTAAGTTTACAGAATGGCTAAAATTCTTTGAAATTCCATTTATTGGTGATCAGTTCAGATGTTAACCTTCCCAAAGGAGTTGACTGACTTCTTTAAATTTGACCTACTGAGAACACAGATAAGCACTTATAGAACATTCTCAGAAAAAATATAAAAGAAAGGAAGGAAGGAAGGAAGGGAGGGAGGAAGGAAGGAAGATGGAAAAAGAAAATATGGCAGCTTGTTTCTCTCAATGTCCTTGGGTAGAAACAATGAAAGAACTGATTTTCAGAACTCTTGTCAGTGATCTTAAATGCATTCTTACTCATGTGTTTTATAATTTTTTAAAAAGGCACAAATTCACAGTACATGATACTTATTTATAAATTGCATTCTGCTATATCATGTCTGCTATACTACGAGTTATTGAGGGTGCACAATGTTGACAACCGCATGATGAAGTAAATGAAAGGAAGTGCAATAGCTCATTCCTACATCCCACGGAGAAACACCGCCCTAGACTATGGCAATGCCAACACTCTAAAATGTGGGATTTTCCCATTGGGACTTCAATGTGTCAGTATCCTATAGCATTCTGATTTGCCAAAAGATGGGCCCATCAGCTAACATTTATACCAATCTTTTAGTTTATTTCATCAAAAAGTCTCTTCTGATGCTCATCTTTCTGACTGTAGTAAAAATTCTTTTTTTCAAGGACAAATGAATGCTTTGGGGAGGCTTTCAATGCATTGAAGATGAGTTTAATAGTTCCTCCCTGGCTGAGGAAGTTGGAGAATTTAGGGGATTCAGGAGAGATTGCTTCAAGTTAAATACATGGTAAAAGAACTTTATTTACAGAGACGTCAATTTTCTCCATGGTCCTGGGACTACAGAGAGAACATTGGACAATGAACTGAAAGATGCGGGTACTAGCACAGAGGTGACTCTACAAACAAGTAGTCGTACGACCTTGATCGAGCCATTTAAGTTTTCTGCGTGTCCCTTTAAAAAAAAATAAATTCGGCCAAGCTTCCACACATTCATAGAGCCCTTTCTATGTGTGTGGTGAAATAAGAAATAGTTTAAAGTACCTATAAGACTCCAAAAAGAGGATTTCTAACTTTCTAGAGTTTCCCCACGTTTGTGGGATTTTAACATTTAAGGTGTTTGCCAAGTCTTGCCTCATCAGCAGAATGCCTTGCTGTGACAGCAACCTGGCTGTGCTTTCTTGGGCTGGATGGGAACACACCCATTGGGCAGTCATTACAAACTGTAAGTGTCTTACAAACAGAAACCAAAGCCAGCATGTCAAAATTCCTGGATCATCAGAATCACTTGTTGAGTTCTTCTGGACCCCCAGGTCACAACTTTGGTGCTTATCACTCAGGACACTTGAGCCACAGATTTATTCCCAAAACCCAGGTTTTCTAGCAACCAACTCAAAGAGGAAGCTCACGCAGTTATAACAGGTATGGTGTTCACAACATGGAAACAAACCAGTTGGTTGGGAAAAGCCCAAGGATTCCTTATACAAGAGGAGGCAATTTCCCTCTTGGGAGTGGATGAATGAACTAAGGCAAAATCGCTGTTGGCACTAAAAAATGCTGCCTTTTACATCAGGAGTACAAAATGATGTCTTATGTTCCTCCGGACATATTTTTCAGGGAAGAATTTCTATTGATACAGCAAGTCTCTTCTGCAAGACTGAACCTAAAGCAGGGTAGAGTACCTAAACCATACAAGATGGTTAATTAATATTTGTGTACGGATGGAAGAAAAGGAATAACGGAGGGAGGAACAGATGGAAGGGTAGAGCTGATTTGCTAAAATCCCCTTTCCAGGAGCCAAGCTCAACCTCCCTAATGATTAGGTTAATTGGTACCACCAATTCATTTCTGTTGCAGAAATATCCCGTCGGCTTATACTTGAAGAGCTTCAAACAAAACTACCTGATACTATGAAGAAAATTTGCTTGGATCAAGTCCAGAATTTGCCATGTGTTTTCAAGAATATTGTGACTGATTTGTTCCACTTATCCCTGAATGTCTTCTCAAAGTCTCCTCTCCAGATTCCACTCGTTTCTCAAGGGCCAATTCAAGTCTTAAAGCTTTTTATGAAAACTTTGGCCAACAATCCTAGCCCTAAATTCTTCTCCTCAAAACTTTTTGTTCTAAGGGTGGATAAGCACGTCTTATCATCCTGAAAGGAACGTAAACACTTGGAGCAATAAGGCCATGTCTCGTAAATCCATCCCCCCAGATGACTTAGAGAGCCCACTCAGGTTCCGCATTCTCACCCTCTGTGTTTCTGTCTCTGAGTAGTTACTAAATGCTGCTGGACCCCAAATATTTAGCTCCAGCCTGAACTTCTAACTTGAGCTATTGCCTTTCGGATGTCTCCACGTGTTATTACCGACACCTCAAACTCAGAATTAAACTCAAAGTTAAACTTCCACTTCTTCGTTGACTTGCTCTTGCTCTGATTTCTTTCTTATACAACCTAGACACCCTTGCGAGAGCCCTCAATTTCTCCCTCTACGAGCTCCCTACTTGCAAGGTTTAAATCCTGTCAATTTTCCCCTCACAAAATGGTACAGGATAATGGCTGAGAAATCACACTTCGAAGCAATAAAATATTTGTCAAGCCATATCAACTTCTTTTTGTTCTTCTGTCAATACGATCAAGAGCAGAGCATTTCCCTTCAGGGAGTATGTAAAGAAATATTTGTTGAATAAAAGCAGCTAGATTTTTATAGTGCCTACTTTGTGCCGGGCACTGTACCTTGCCTGCGTACCTGCCTGGGTGCATGGCATACACCGGTCACTTCCACTGGGCCCAAACAAAGTGCAGGGGAAAGTTTAATCACTTCAGGACCTGTAATTGATTTATTTCTCTCCACTGGGTAGATTTAAATATGGCTTCGGCGGGTGACTGCGTGACAAATATGCATTAAAAAGCTGATTCAACATGTAGTGCTGAGTAGATTTATTGATTCTCTCCTCCAGTGTCACTTTGGCATTTTATTATGTTTATATGTGTTCACGTATTTCGTAACGGGCCCATTTATTCAGCAAAGACATGGAATGATTCCCCTAAAAGCTTTCTCTTCTTCTTGTGGGGTTACCTGGCAGATTTGGGCCCAGGAAGCTCTGCCCCTCAGATGCGGTCGTCATCAACAGGACTAGTATCGCACGTGGGGCAAAACTTGACCCTTCACTCTCCTCAACAGGGTCAGCAGGGTGTTTCAAGAGCTCGTCCAAGGGGACTGAAAGGCTGGGGAAAACGACATGCGCAGGTGCTGCCTCCAAGCCTCACTGCATCATCGCAGATGAGCCACGGCAGAAGTGGACCCATTCACAGCCATTTCTCTGGCGGAATCGGGAAGCCTTTGCTGAATGTGTTCTACACAGTGGGCATCATAGTAGGTGCTGAGGGTCCAGTGTGAGCCAAGCTGACCCATTTCCTGACTCACAGCCCCCATCACCGAGAGAAAGGAGCAGGTAACCAATCAGATAAATACATAATAATACATCAAAATCTGGGTTATGGAAAAGAAGGCCAAAGTGTTTATGCGAGTGTGTGGGATGCATTTGGACCTAGCCTGGGGTGGCGGAGAATGAAGGCATCAGGGAAGGCTTTACTGAGGAAGCAGAGTTTGAAGACAAATCTGCAGGAGGAGCAGAAGGGAATGGGCAAAGGTGAAGGGGTGGGAGGCAGGGAGAGAATTCTTAGGAAGATGACATGAAGCTAAAGTGGGAAGAAGCAATGGCAATCAGAAGACGAGAAAGAAGATCCCTGGGTAGGCACTCAGAGGCAAAGGTGAGTCTTACGAGAGAGGCGTGGCTAGACCTTCTAGACTGTGGTAAGCATCTGGTCTCTATTCTGGTGGCTATGGAAGCCCCTCCTGAGTGATTCAGAAAGTCACAGCATGGGTACAAGGACCCAATTTCTACTTTAGAATGATCCCTCTGGTTTTGTGGTGAAGTGATTGGCAGGGCTATGCGGAGGGGAGAGCTGATGGAGACTTGGATGGTGTAGCAGCTGTGAACAGAACGAGTAGAGTAGAGGAGATACAGGTATCCAGAAAGCACATTGATCAGAACTGGATGGTGGGTGGGATGTAGGAATGATAGAGAAGAAGATAAAAAGTCATGCCCGGAAGCCACTATGCTGTTTGTAGACTACTAAAAAAAGTTCTCATCTTTATTGTAAACTTTGCCCTGAGCCATTTATTACTTTGTTCTCAACACTGGCTTTTTCTGTTTTATAATGTGAATACTGCAGGAGTCTGTACCCCAGTTGTTACCCACTCCTTTAGAATGAATATATATAGTATTGACTCAGCAGTCAGCTAGGTCCGTGTGGCAAAAACACATGGGCTAGGGAGTTGGGCAGAGTTGGGTTCAATTTCTAGGTCTAAATTACTAGCCACGGGCAATCATTTCACCTATGAAATGTACTGGTCCCATCTGTAAAATGGGCATTATACTATACATGATTCACAGGTTAGTGGTCAGAGTTAAATAAACGGTGTAAAGTGTTTGGAACAGCAGTAGAAATACGGTAAAAGCCCAAGAAAAGTTAGCTCACTTCTGCCTTCAAAGATCCCCCACTAGAGGGGCCATCCTAAATTCTGTCACCATGCTAGGGCCTGGAAGACCACCTGTAATTTGGCTGCTGACTACATCACCACCTACCTCCTCCTGTCTACTCCCTGCACTTCATTCACGTCCAACTTCTTTCAATCTCTGCACACGCCCAGCAGGGTCCTATTTTAGGACCTTTGTTATAGCTATTTCATTTCCTCTGCCTGTGACACTCCAGGTATTTCCGTAGGTGGGATCTTCTGACTGTTCGGGCCTCAGCTTAAATGTCACACTCTCAATGAAGCCTGTCCAGGTGACCATCTATGAAATAGCCTCTTTTCTTGTCATCCTTCCTTCCATCATTTCATTGGATTTTCTTCCCAGCCCAGATGACTAGCTGAAGTTACTATGTTCGTTTCCTTCCCAACTTACTGTCTTGTGCAACTACAATGCAGCCATCAAGAAGTAGGGATCTCATTTATTTTCTGCCCTAGGCAGCTACAACAGTATATAGCATGTAGCAGACACTCAATGAGCAACCACTGAATGAGTAAATGAATGAATAACAACCATGAGTAGAACCATGAACGAGGAGCTGCCTCTGCCAGTGATCCAAACCCTGATGAAGTTACATGAAGATACTAGGGAGCACTTCCCCAGGTGGACTGCAAACAGTCCATCTTCTTTATCATTTGGCCCGAGGAGGCGATTTCCCACTGTAGGGTTTTCCTGGTGAAGAACAGCTACTCCTGGATATGGGTCCAGGTGTTTCTGGCTTGCTAATTTCCCCTCTGAGTAGTGATGCCTTTAGTACATTCCTAGACTACTCTTCCGGTTTGCTTTTAAATATGCTAGAAATGGTGATTACATTTTAAACAATCAATGTTTTGGGAAGTGTGAGAGTTTAGTCTGAGATTTTTTTTTTTTTTTGAGACCAATGATCACTGAAATCTCCAGATACTGTCTGGAGTTTCTAAGTCACCCAAAGGAGTAAACTTGAATTTCCCACATTATTGTCCCATTCGTTTTTGTTTTTTTTTTTTTTTTAATTTTTACATAGAGACTGAATCACAAGACATAACAAGCAGTGCATTTCCGGGTGATTATAACACACTCTGGGTGGTATCATAAGGCACAAGAAGTGCAATCATTTCCCCAAATCCCAGAGAGTTTTGTTGTCTTAATGCAGTTGACTTTCTTTGTAACGAGGAGAAAACCAGACATGTGTATTCATTGGACGCCCCAAAGGCGACCATGGAAGGATATTATCACCCCATCAGTGGGCCTTGAAGGTGTTCAGAGGCTTGAAAACACCATCCTACTTTACGTTCTGATGTACAGCCAATCCACACACTGTTCAGTCTTGGATTTTCTATGACTTATTTTATCTGTTTCGGTCCACAGAGACTATGATGTGATACCAACCAATTGAAAAATGAGTATAAGGTTTAAGTGCACAGATTGCATGGGCAAAATGATTAAATATTAATAATGAATATTTATAAGCTTTTAGTACCTGCCAGGTAGTTGGACATGGGTTCTCTCATTTAATTCTCACAAGAACCCTACAAGGTAAATATTAATACCCTCATTTATGATGAAGAGACTGAAGTGTATAGATACTAGGAAATTCACCCAAGGGTATTCATCTAGAAAGTGGTCAACCAGGATTTATACCAAGGCCTCCCTTGCATTCTCTCTTTTTTTTCCCCCATTCTTTAGAAGGGAAATTTTTTTAACACTGAACTACTTAGCCTGGTTCAACCTATTGTTCTACCATTTTTATGCTATATGGCCTTGGCTATATAGCATATAGCATAAGCTATATTTATTACAACTTTTCTAATGTAGAAAATAGTCATGAATGGAGGGTTTACCTCCTAGATGGTCATGAGGGTTAATACAGCAGAGTACTTGACTTATAGTAAGTGCTCACTAAATTATAATAATTATCTATTTACAAAAAACTCGATGCCAGATTCAAGCATGAAGATTCAATAGCACAAGCTTCTTTTGGGGGTGTCCAACCTTCGGGCATCCCTTGGCCGTGGTGGAAAAGTTTTCCAAGAAGAGTTGCCTTGGGCCACACAGTAAATATACCAACACTAGTAAAAACTGATGAGGACAAAAAGGTTTTAAGTAAATTTACAGATGTGTGTAGGGCCGCATTCACAGCCATCCTGGGTCACATGTGGCCTGTAGGCTGCAGGCTGGACACCCCTGTTTGCCAATATGTTTGAAACACAACACAAGCGATTCATAGCTAGTAAGTCAATAAGTTGAGCATGAGAGTAGACAGTCTACTGCAGAATATTACCAGCAATAACATTATCCTTAACTCCCATCATGTGCCTAAATGGTAGGTATTACTACCTTCTGTTTACAAATGAACCTCAGGCCAGAGAGGTCATTTGTTTACGCTCATGAGATTAGCAAGCGGTAGCGGCAGAATGTAAGCCCCGAAGCCCACGTTCTCTGTAAGACTTTACACGATGCCAGACTGCGTCCCGCTGCCATTAGAAATTAAAAGGTGGAGCAGCATCCACGTGTATGAGGAAGGGAAGAACGTTTTAGAAAGAAGATGCTGCCTGGGACCTACAGTCTCTTTTTAGGAGGTGGAACATCGTTATAGGAGAAATTCCAGATCATGAGCCAAGAACATACAAAGCACAGCGCCCGGAGGGAAGAGGACAGAATCTAATGTTGGAGATACGAGGAGAGTAAGACCGGGCCTCACGTGTTCAACTGTCGCTTTCGGATCCCACCGTCAGTAACGGAAACGACGGAGATTTCTGAGGAAGGCAGTGAGAAGACGATAACAACGTCTTTGGAAACGATCCCTATGGCAAGGAGCATGCAAGATGGAGAGGAAGAAATCACTTAGGAGCTTTCTGAAGGAAAGAAAAATGAAAGGTGGAGAGACCTGAATACAGTGGTAGAAGTGAGAACTGCAAGATTAAAGCAGATGAGCCACTGAAAATCAGGCTCCCAGTTGTATAGAGGAACCTTATGAGGGCTTGGGCTGTTACACTTCTTATGCCTGGGCATAGAAATCGGATATGTAGGGAGTGGTCTCTATGACCACGTTTTCTGGCCACTGAGTTCTTCAGAAAAATAAGGCATTCCTGCCATCATCCTCATTTTGTGTAATGCCCACAGGCGCTTTCTCTTTAGTACTTTATTCAAAATAATATGGGTGTCTCCATGAAACGAGGGTAATTTAAGGTAAGGTGGTGGTAAAGCAAGGATGAACTCCCTGTCTTGAGGAATCAGTCCTTATGTTTATAAGGATTTACTGGGGTGTATCAAATATGCATCCCTGGGAATCTTGAGGGGGCTGGGAAAATGGCTGTCAGAATTTTCCACAGTGTAACAGCAATAGGTGAAAGCCAGCATTTGGTCTCTGCAGTAACAATGAGACCCCACAATCAAAGAAAACTTACATAGGAAATGACCAGAGCCCAGATGCAATTCAGTTAATAGCTGAGATCGCTGTTTTCTGTAGTGTGGTGCCTCACCTCTTTTTAACCAGTCTTATGTACTAGGGTAATTGCACCAAATTCCATCCGTTATCCATCGATGAATTCATTACAGGGGTTAAAACTTTGGGGGAAAAAATGGCCAGGTTTCTACAGACCTCGCCTCGATTCCGCAAATTGACACCATTGAACAAGCCTGGGCCATGGGTAGGGAGGCTTCAATGCACAAAATAAAAGTCAATGAAGACATCTCCTTTGCGGGACCGCATGCCATTGTTATGCTTCCCTGGTTGCACGGAAACCCGTTGGGTTTAAAGGAGGACAACTCTAATCAGAAAGAGAGCCGTTGTCTTCGGGAAGCGTGAACACTGAGTGCATTTCTGGGCCAGTGCCCTCACTGCTCTGACGGCCCCTCATGTGCCTGCCTTAGGGGATGCGGCTACTGAACCTGCAGTCATTGTCAGTCAGGGCCTGGTTTGGGGACAGCGCCTGGAAACCCAGACTGAGACTTTTCTGAAAGCGAAATGAGGGTGAGTGTCACAAGAGGGTCCATGATTTTCCTTTCTCTTTGCAAGTGATCTGAGTAGGTGAATAGGTTTGGTTAAGCAGGTCCATGGTTCCCAAACACTGTCTTGCTGTCAGAAGCACCTAGAGCTTTAAAAACTATAAGGATTCTCAGAGCTCTCTGCCCAAGAACTTACCATTTAGTAGATCTGGGCTGCTGGCCAGGAATCTTTATTTTTAAAAAGCTTCAGGTGAGTCATATGCCAAACCTGTGGTTTATAAACCACTGGCCTAGTCATGCTTCTGTTTTCCATTAAAAATCAGCCACTTAGCCAAATGAGTAGTGAAGACTGGATTTGTTTTACATACAGCGCCAAGAAATGGTTTTAATTTTATGAAACAGACCAACCAAGCTGCGGAGCATTGACAGAAACACACAGCATGAAACCCACATACCATTGTCCAACCTGGGAGAACCCTGCCTCCCATAGTGGCCTTCCGATCGCATTTTGAGACTGATGAAGAAGAAAAAATACCCTGTATCCCAATCTGTGGCAGATATTATGGCTATTGTAAAAGTCAGAGTTACAGGAATCTGACGTGGTAATCTCAAAATGTTTACAAATTCTTTGATGCTTCCAAAGACAGAGTCTACACCATTTTCCCTTGAACGTGGGCTTAACGTAATGACTCCAAGCTAATGAACAGTATGCGGCAGAAATAACAGCAGATCCCAAGGCTGACTCCAAAGAGAGATTCCTCCTTTCACTCTTTGGAATCTCCTGCTTTGGGGGAAGCGAGCTGCCGTGAGGACATTCGAGTAACCTGTGCAGAAACCTCGTCAGGGGAGAACTTGAGCCTGCCGTGGACGGCCAGCCCCAGCTTGCCAGCCTCCCGAGTCAGCTACCTGGGAAACCAATCCTGTGGCCCCAGGAAAGCCTTGAGATGCCACGGGTGAGACCTACATCCTGTCTGCAAACTCATAGGAGGTCTTGAGCCAGAAGTGCCCAGTCAATCCATTTGCAAATTTAGGACCCACAAAAGCTGTGGGCATTATTAATTGTTTATTATTGCTTTATGCCACTAAATTTGGGGGGTAATTTGTTACATGGCAAAAGGTAACTGATACACCTAAGAAAACTTCCCTTATCTAGTTCCCATTCGTCTTCCTTCTACTTTTATTTATTCCTTATCTGATACACACAGAGACAAAAATTATTACCCACAAAGTACATCAGTAAATATTTTATAATTAATAAACATTGTTGTGAGTATAGCCCCTAAAAAACTACCTGAGTAAATGGTTAAATTACAAAATTTCAGACGGCTTCAGTGAGGTGGTAAGTGATAATAGAACAGCTAAGGTACATGTGAACTGAAAGATAAATTAAATGGTGTGTGAGGCGTTAATCAGGAAATGGTTCTCATACAATACAAAGTCACATCACAGCACAAGGAATTAAGCCTCTCGGTTATAACAGGTGACTGCAGTAGACACTGTGCAAAAACCATCTGAGTCCTAGTTTTGCCAAGAGCTTTTAAAGAGCAAATTAGGAAGAGCAGCGGGTAAGATCACAACATAGGTGGTGCAAATGGGAGCTGACCATTTGAACCTGCACTGTGCAAGGAGGCAGTGTGAGAGCCTCCATCTGTGGGGAAATAGCCATGATTCAGAGAGTACTTTGCTAAATGATGCTGCAAGGAATGGAACATGGAAAATCAGCAAAGAGTTAAGAGGACCTACAGTTCTTTGGTGAAACAGGATGGGTGTTAATGCAGGACGAATCTTGTTTATGGCTCTCCAGCACCAGTAGGTAGCTGCAGAGAGGCACTTCAGCTAAGTGCTTGGTAACGAGGTTATACAATATATTTTGTCATTCCCAACATATTTTCTTGTTATGAAGTCCTAAGTTAAAAAAAAATACCATCATCTGTTGTTCAGGAGAAGTTCTCAAACACTTAAGTCTTAACGGACAGAGTCGATCATACCAGGCTCAGAACATTCTTCTTAACTGGACGAGTAACTATCTCTATCAGGAATTTTGTCTTTGGGGAGGATAAGAAGTAACAGGTAAGTAATATGGAAAATAGTGGCAAATAAGACATGAGAAACACCTAAAAGTTGAAATAATTATTGCAATCTCCCAAAGGAGATAGACTTTAGCAGGCTGTAAGTGGAAGAAAAAAAAGAAAGAGACAAAACCATGACAATTAGGTTGTTTCCCTAATATCTCCACCCAGCAACAAGGAAAACAACACGCACGCACACACACACAACTAACACATATAACCAAAGCCCGGGCAACTGACTCAGAATTCCCCAACCTAACTCCTGCACATACAACCAACACACTAACACAGCCAACACACAAACACACTCCCCAGAACTTATCAGCCACACAAGCAGAAAAAAGAAGGCTGGGCATTTCCAGGAATCCTTCAAGACCAGTGCGTGAATCTGGCAGGCGTGAGGTGACCGTGGCTAGCGGGCAGTGGACTCATACAAAGGCATGCAAATTCAATTTTGAAAAATCACTATGCTGGCGAAGCAGAGCCCTGCTGGCCACGAGGCAGCCTGCAGCCTGCCAGAGTGTACGAACGTCAGGTTCGCTGGCAAAGACAGGGTTAAGAAGGAGATTAAAACTGAACCGGCTAAATTGACTAGCGGCGCTGGAAACGAAGCTGGAGGGAGGTCAAAAAATAAAACTCTCATGTGTCTTTTGAAATGACACAGAAGAAACAGATAAGGTGGGAAAAGAGGATTTCATCACGCCTGGTCATTTTCTGCAGAAATCATGTCACTGAACAAAGCTGGATGACGAAAGTAATAACAGGAGAACTCTGTGTGAACAGGTGAAGCAAACACAGTCCTTGTTTCTTGGTTGGGGGGGTTTGGGAACTTGATTAGATGGTCTATGTTCAAAACAGCTAGTTCTGCAGCCAGTGACAGCGGCCCTACTCCTCAGGCAAGGAGCCCCAAACCGAATCTCACCATTCGGTCACCTTCCATAACATCTTAGAGTGTCACTTGACTTAATACCATTTCTTGTTGGACAATAGGTTAGGAGGATTTTGTTTTGAAGAGGTCTGCCTTCTTTGTTTCCCCTGCCACAGCACAGACAGTTCTATACCTTGTTAGGAAACAGAGCGGTGACATGAAGCCGGGGGATGGCACAGGCAGCTTGGACAAGCCCGGGAGAGAGCGGCACGGCATGAGAGCAAACCGAACACAACGCCTACAGATCAAACGGAGGAGTTTCCATCCTCCGGACCTCCTCGCTGGCTTTTGGCTTGACATACACACGCAGCAAAAATAGCTGGGAGTCACCGCCCTCCTCCAGACTGAGGGCTTTGCCATTTTCATCCCCGGCAGCTCCACTTCAGGCGACTGCCGCGTCTACAGCGTTTGAGGGATTTCCAAAAACACCTGTGTGTGAAGCGGGAACAATACTCGCACTTGGACTGCGTGGTACGGCTTTATCTCCGGGATCCATTTCTCTCTCCCCTGTCTTTCTCACAACTGCAACGGGGACAGTAAAGGAAACTTCAGCCCTTGCCAATATTTGGATAGGACTTGCCAAAAGGAGAAGTTTATACTGAGCCTCAGTGCACTGTTCTCCCTAATTCATTTTCTTTTAAACAGGAGTTCATTAAGGCCATCTAGCCTGTCAACGTGTGTGGCAACTTTGCGTCACTCTGCTTGCCTGTGGGTTTCAGTGCTGCCTTTTGGATGCCAAGGGTCTCTCTCTGGGCACGGGCAGCGCGAAGACACTGTTCCTTGTCATGTCTTCTCTGGCCAAGCTCCAGTGTACATTTTGATCATAAACCCAAGTGAAGGCGATCGAACAAAAATGGAAATAGAATGAATTTTCCTATTGCACTCATTGTACTTGAATTAATAAAGACGCATTGTAAATCTGTTAAAAATTGACACCCTTCGTCGTCTTCTAAGATCCAGCCCAGCAAAGAGCGCACATGCACGCAGCTGTCAGCAGGAATCGCTCATGAATATACAGCGTATTAGCCTAAATGTTTTTGCCTTTGAGATTTTTTATAATATAGTAGGAACTTCTTGGGAGAAATGAAAAGGAGGTCAGTTCTCCAATTTCCTATGCATAGGAATTGCTGGAGGAGCTGGTCGGAAATGCAGAACGAAAGTAACACTCCCAGAAAGTCTGAATTCATTAGCCTGGAGGGAGGGCTTGGAATCCTCATTTTCAATAAGCCTCCCCCAGATGTCTTGGATGCAGGTGGGACACGACCACACTGCAACAACACTCCAGCTCAGTGGATCAAACATATTTGCTAATTACACACCAGGCCCTAGGCTGGGGGCCCAGGGATGCAATACATGAATGGGGCAGAGCCTTCAGCCCATGAAGCTCACCATGGTGTAGTGGTGGCCAATGGCATGAGTCCACTCGTGTTTGCGTGAGCTTGTTCCACTTCTGCTCCCAGGGGGGAGAAAGGGTGCTGAGCAGGTCCTTAAGTCCTCAGACACATCACAGGCAGGGAGGCAACGGTTCTGAATTGAACATCCTCACCATGGCATAGAAGGTCCAGAGTGACCTGACCCCTGCTTCCCTTTCTCCGTGGCTCCTGCCATGCTCCCCACTCCACTGGTCTTCCCTAGACCTCACCCTGCTTCATTTGTCATTTAGATCTGAGCTCAAATGTCACTGTCCCTGCACACCTTTCTCTGACAGCCCAAACAAAAAGCATCATCCTGTCATATTTCCTTCAGAGCGAGTATCACTATCAGAAATGATCTCACTCATTTCCTCCTGCAATTATTGCCTGCTCCTCCCAATGAAACGCATCGAGACATTGTCTTTCTTTTTTGCATCGTGGACCTTGCTCCCAGAACACTGCCTAGCACACAATATCTCCCATTTGACTTATTAAATATTTGTCACAAGGATGAGCATATGAAAGAATAAATGAGTGTTCCCAGTCTTTTCCATCCTCTTCTTATTTTTTTGAGTGGTTATGAGAGTCAAAAGAAAAAAAAAGGAAGCAGTCATAAATGTAAAACCTTCTCACACCATTATTATTACTGATTATTCAGAACCAGTTGTGAATTGAGACATTATCTTTTTTTTTAATGGAAAGAAGACGAAGAACTCTTTTCTGTTATCTTACAGGTCAGGGAAAGTAGGGGAAGGAAAGACAAAAAAAAAAAATAACCTGGGATGTTGAGGTAGACCAGAACTCCAGACTTCTTTCAAAGTCAGTGAAGAGTAAACACCTTTCATTTCGCAAGATTGTTCAAAAAAATGAAAGAGAAGGACTGAAGGCTAGAGGGGTAGCTCTCATTTATAAACACCAGCCTTTCAAACGTGGTGAAACTGAACTGTCTATGCCCTCAAAAGACATGGCTTCGGACAGCACAGTTTGAAACCGGCTCTTGAGAGAAAAAAAAAATAAGAAAAGCCCCACCACCAACTTTGTGTCAAATAGGGTTTGAGGGAGAGATTTAAATCCACAATAGCATTCTAAATAAGAAGGCTGTGCAATCCCAAACTATTAACAAAAGGTTGGAAAGAAAAAGAACTGTGAACAACCTTTGGCCCAAACATTGTGCACTTATTTTTAAAATATTTTTCAGCGAATTATGATCGAGAGGGAGTGGAAAGCTACCACAGACACACGAACAAAGGACAGCTTGAGGCTTTCTTCCCAGGAACCTACGAATTTGTTCTGCCTTGTCTTGCCAAGGGCCCGCCCCCCGCCCCCAACAGCTGTGCCCTGTCCTCCTGGTCCAAACCCATGAGGGTTTTCACAGATTCGCTTCCCTAATTGCGCATGCCATCACCGCCACGTGGGAGAGAAGGTCTGAAACGGGCCGCGCTGCCCAGGCCGCCCTGCCTAACCAGCCACCTGGCCCACCGGTGACCTCTGAGAGGGTTAACAGGCTTTTATGGACTCTTCACATTTAACACAACCCTCCTCTTAAAATGCAGGTGTATATTCATTATTAATCACCCTTTGCTCCTAATCATCCGAAGAGATTTCTTCTGGTTCTCTAAGTGTAACCCCCAGTATGGTCCACATCAGAGGGAGTAGGAAAGAGTCACGCAGCTTGGATTTCTCTCCATCACCATGAGACTACAGTCCCACTGATTTTTGAAAACTAAGAATAACAGGCAAAAAACTTTGAAGTGTCCACCTGCAAAAGGAGGAGCAGGCAGGTTTGCTCAAGGCTTTGAGGCCCACGAGACAATGAGACCAAGTCCTGGCAACGGTTTGGCTGATTTTAGTCTATTAAAGTCATGACACTCGTTAAGTGTATCTTTTATTACTACCATGGCCAATGTTTTACTGCTGATGCGCTAAGCACATTATACACAGAATTTAATTTAATCCTCAGGATAACGGTGCAAGTCAATATCTCATGTATCCATTTTTCAAATGAAAAAACACAGCTTCTGAATGCTAAACAACTCCTTTAAAATCACGGAGCTGGTAAGTAACAGCAAGAGGCCCCCCACCTACGACCCCCTCACTCCAGTCTCAGATTTCCCTTCTCTGGGTTCAATTTCACAGATGAGAAAACAGGGCCCATGAAACTTTGCATCGTGTCTACAGACAGAATGCCGATTTCTGGCAAAGATTAGGACTCAGTGCCCTTGGTAGTTAGTGAAGAAAGATAAATTATTTGTTTGGAAAATGCAAAAAGGCAGCGGAATAAGGTCCTACTTGCTGTGAGCCCTACGCCAGGTTCTGTGGCGGTGTTCCCAGTGACACCTCGGTGATGGGTGTAGTGTCGGAATCAAATGAGGGAATGGACCTAGATGCCAAGTACCTTTGCAACAGAAAAACAAAATAAACCAAAAAATTAGATTTCTGGAGTCTCCTGAATATCTGGGAGATCCGGAAGGAGTGGGCAGGGTTTCTGTGTGGCTACTTGTGAGATGAGAGGGGGTACCCCTGGAACTGGGACGTGCCCCCCCAGTTTCCTCCACTGCTAACCACACCTGTCTCTTCAAAGGGAACACTCACTCACTATTCAAAGACTTGTCTTCTTCATTCATTTAACCTGATGGGCCCGACCCCTTTGAAAAGGTGCATTTTTAGGTTCATGCTATTGAACCATTTTTTTGGCCAATAGATACCTTTATACAGGTAAAATGCTATTTTTAAAAAGATTTTATTTATCTACTTTTAGAGGGAGGGGAAGGGAGCAAGAAAGAGAGGGAGAAAAACACCAATGTGTGAGAGATACATCGATTGTTGCCTTTTGTACGCTCTCAACTGAGGACCTGGTCCACAGCCCAGGCACGTGCCCTGACCAGGAATCGAACCAGTGACCTTTTGGTTTGTAGGCCAGTGCTCAGTCCACTGAGCCACAGCATCCTGGGCTAAAATGCTATTAAAATGAACATCAGTGACAGATGGTGGGGGTGGAGGTGGAAAGCTTCTAGTCAAGAACAGGAAAAGCAGATTGCTAACCAAAGCCGGGGAATTCACTGGAGTCTCTCGCCTTCATTTCTCCCAAGGTAGGTGTTGGGGACAGCTACTCTGCTTTGCTGTGGTTATGCCCAGACCTAATGAACTTGTATGTAGTAGAATGAATAGCTTCCACTCTTCACAGGGAGTGAGTCCTGATACCCAGCTAAGATGCTCATCATAGCACCCTGGTGGGGAGCCCTTTGAAAGCTCAACAAAGTGCCCATGCAGATAAATGAAATAAGCGTATCTGGGAGCAAGCCCAGGAAGAGGTCCTCAGGTGATACTAATGAATCTGCAGCATGGATAAACCTTCACCACATCAGGGCACGGGGCATAAGTGTGAGAGGGAGACTATAGAAGGTCCTCCGAAGTCAGGCTTCCCGGGTTCAAGTCCCAGCGCTGCCACTCAAGAGCCAATTATGGGTGACCCTGAACACATTATTTTACTAAACTCGAAGCCAGTAATAGAGTAAAATTAAAGTGAGAGACTACATGTAAAGTGCTTAGAATATTAATAGCTCGATAAATGACAACATTATCACCATCGTATGTTGCTGGCGGCATTGATTCCATGTGAGAGACAGGTAATTAGTGAGGAATTTTGTCACAGTCTGCCTCAATCAGGTATCACTTCAAGACCTCCCATCCCAAACGCAGCCCCTCACTGAAGCACTGACAGTTAATGAGGGATCTCAGACCCCAAGTCCATCACGAAGTACGCAAAAGAACAGATGGCTCGGCAGGAACCTGAGCCCTGTCTCGCGAAGATACAACATTCATGTGTGATCAAAATTAATGAATTAGCTAATTCCTCCATTCAGAATATATGCCGAGTGTTCACCGTAGGGCCCGCATGGTGCTGGCTGACCAGTTCTTTATTCACTTACCCATCCTACTTTTTCTTCTTTTTCTCATTGGAATAGTCAGCAATCGAACGCCCTGGGAACAGGGTATCCAGAGCAATGTTAGGCTTTGGTGCTAAAAAGACCACTCAGAGGTGGACCCTTTGCTAAGAGACACTGGAACTGAATGAACAGACAATGTGTGCAATGTGCTCAGAGGTACAAGAAGGGAACGATGAGTGTTCAAAAGGCTGGTGATAGCTGAGTGTTGGTTATTAAAATAAAATTAATTGAATGCAAAATTAATTAAATGAATTTAATATAAGATCAGGTAAGGATCAATAGTTGCTAGTAGCAGCCCAGGAATTAATGGACTAAAAACATACATAAATTTTTTAAGCATATCGATTTGAAATAATTTAAGACCCACGGAGTTGCCAAAATAGCACAGAGGGTTCTTAGGTAGTCTCCACCCAGCTTTTGCCAATGATATCTTCCATAACTATAGTACATTATCAAAACCAGGAATTTAATATTATTAAGTAAACTATGGACCTTACTCAACTTTCATTAGTTTTTTAGTGCATTTGTGTGTGTGTGTGTGTGTGTTACTATGAAATTGTATTATGACTATACAGGAATCTTAAAATGCAGAGAAAATATGTAGGAAATAGCATCTCAAGGCAACACAGGATAGGGGACAGGGAACGTAGCAATAAATTAAAACTAGGGCACCTACTGAAAAAAACAAAACACTGTCGTTTCCAACACAGCAGCTTGGCTCCAGCTGCAATTCAAAGCCCTACTTGCGTAACCTTTATAGCTGACTGTGTAACAAAGTTTTGAACTGAAGGTTGCATTTGAATGGGGAGGCAGATATGCAAAGTGAAAAACCAGATAATCAGCCCAGATGCTTTCCCACAGAACAAATGCTCAACCTAAGATAGAGGGATGAGAAACCTACATTCTCAAATACTTCAGGTGTGAAAGTCAACTAAAAAAAGATCAAAAGTACCTGGAGAAATTATCATCAGCTCATAGGAGCATGCATTGGCATGCTCATGTTTGAGTAAAGCAAAAGAAGAAAACAATTAAATTGTTTCTACATTTTTTTATAATAGCAGAAAGAAAGACAGCCCTCTGCCCCCTCTGTCCCTCTCTTTCTTCCTTCCTTCCCTTATTTCTTCAGGAATTATTCTGAAAAAAAAAAAGGATGATCTGATTTTCTTATATTTGGATAGTTTTTTAAATGAAAGCGTACATGCTCATAATTACAAGAAAGGTATTTGCTATTGTGCACCAGAGGAATTTAAATTAAAAACCAAAAAGGGGTTTTCAGGAATGCAGCAGAATTGCTTTTTTAATAATAGATTTGGCTCCTCTAAATCCATTCTTAATCTAATTAAGACAATGAAGAGCACAGGGCTACCATCTCAGAAAATGGCAAGGATGCTATAAACAGAGTGTAATAAAGTGATCAGTTCACACCCCATCAAATATACTCACAGTCTGAATAATCATTCTGATTTCATCTCATGTTTACAAGTTAACAAATATTTTCACTTGATTTCTACGGCTTCCCTTTCAGATCGAGCCCAGGCTGTGGGACTTCCGGTTGTGGAAAGTGTGTCCCATCCCAGGCAGCAACATCCGGTGTGTGATTTGGGGGCCCTGCAAATGGATGCTAGCATGTCCAGTAAGCAAATGTAATAATTAAGCAGTAAACCTTTGGCAGTGCAATTAGCAACAGTGTTATCAATACCCAAATGGGCACCCAAACAAACAGCATTTATGTAATTTAATTAAATGATTTTATGATTGTGTATTCTTAGAAGGCTCAGCTGATTACACTGGTTACCCTTAGATGAGCATTTAAATCTGGAAGCTAAGTTTCTACCTAATGGTCTTTTGTTCAATTATTTCCTAGCGATAAAAAAAGTGCATTTTAAAAAAAATCAAAGTAGAAATGGAATAATGGAGGAATAGGGAAAAACTGGTTTTGGTCTCTATTCCTGCCACCAGCACAAGAAATATTAATGGTATGAAGGTTCAGTCTAATTGGAGTGTTTTATTTGCCTTTCTTTTTGTTCTTAAGTGATGAGCAACTATGGGGGAAAATGGGCTATTTGCCGTTTTCTGTAATTATAATGAAGATCGTCTGACTGTTTAGCCACAGATGACATGAAACACTGAAAAAAATATGCCATGTCACAGGTCTGAGTGTCCCCTCCCATCACTGCCGGAAGCCAGGGACTGCCCCCTGGGACATCTGTCATCTCCTGAAACTATGACACAAGGAAAGAGCTATCACTGGCTGCTTGTTTTTGCAGAGGCAAAATGACAGCGAATCAAGACTGACCGGAGAGACCACATGAGTCCCGGGGTCTGATCTTAGGATCCAGGGCCTATGCTTGTTCACTACTTTGTTAAAAACAAAACAATAACAACCAACCAAAACTAACGCCTGGATTCCAGAAGATTCCGCAGCCAGTTTCCCAGTCAACGAGACAACGAGGCTGTAGTGACATTTACAGTCCACTCCTCCTCAAGGAAGAATCATAGTCAGAAACAGATTTTTCTAAACATACAGGACAAAAGAAAAAATCACCCCAACCCATATTATTCCCAGGAACAAAGCAGTCCAGAATAGAAATATCGTTATAATAAAAATTCTTATTAGGAGACAAAGTGTATGTTTTGTTCTGAAACAAGATAAAATCATTTAGAATGTTTATGAGTATTGTCAGGCGCTCCATGCTTCTCTCATAAATTATAATTTCACCCTCAGATTCCTCATTTACATAGAATAACAAACATCAAGGATGCTGAACCCCCACAGCGAGATAAAGGCAGCATTTGCTTCCAGTAGGAGCCATCCATGATGATCAAGTGCACAGATCAACGAGAAAGATTGCCCTCTCCCGTGCTCGATGAGGTCTTTGTGCTCTGTCTATGGTGCAATGAGAGGAGAACGGCGGGTAAGGGGCAGAGGAGCCTTCAGACACTGAGCACTAGGGGTCTGGTTTCCATGAACCCGGACGTGACTTACTCATTCACACAGATCTCATCCCTTAGGGTGGACTACGCATCGCTGTTGACCCGGATGTGTTTCTTCCTCATGCAATCAGAAAGCCACAGACTGGGAAGTGTCTGCCCCCACAATCCTTCCATCCAACCCTATGGATCCGACCTGAAAGTGCTTCCTGTTTTCAAAATGTAAATGCTAAATCACATTTTTTTTTAAAGATTTCATTTAATTTTTAAAAAATCTTTTATTTTATTTATTTATCTTTTGAGGGGAAGGGAAAAAGAGAGGGAGAGAAACATCAATGTATGGTTGCCTCTCATGAGTCTCCTGCTGGGAACTGGCCTGCAACCCAGGCATGTGCCCTGACTGGGAATTGAACCGGGATCGTCTGGTTCAAAGGCCCATGCTCAAACCACTGAGCTACACCAGCCAGAGCTAAATTACATTTTCTTTCTTATCTGTGTGAACAGGTCTACAACTTTACTCTCGTCTTATAACAAGTACACGTGACAGAAAAGTGTAGAGAAACTCACCATGGCACAGAACTATGGGGTCCGGGTTCCTACCCTATACCACTATCTCCTGACTGCATGACCTTGAGAACTCCAACAGTGACCTCGACCTTGTCTCTGGATGAACATTTGCATGTAAGCGAAATGTGAGGATCGGATTAAATCGAAAGTAACAAAACGGCCCCCTGTGAGCCAAAACATGGCCCACGGATAGGTATTGTTCATCTTGTGTTTATACATTTTGTAAAATTAGTTAATGGTATTCAGACACTATGACCTTTCTCATAAAAGTCATATATTATGTTCTTGGTGGTGTTGTCTGTTTCTTTTTAAGAGAGAGAGAGGAAGAGAGGGCGAAACAGGGGGAGAGAAACTTCCATGTGAGAGAGGAGCATCAGAAGGCTGCCTTTTCATATGTGCCTTGACTTGGGACCTAACCAGCAACCCAGGCATGCGCCCTGACTGGGAATTGAACCAGAGAACCGGTGACCTTTTGCTTTGCGGGATGATGCCCAACCACTTGAGCAACACCGGTCAGGGCTTTTTTTTTTTTCATGCTGGCATATCCTGAGTCATCTGAGCTGGACCTGAGTAGCATCAGTAGGCTCTCCAGCCCACTCTGGTCATGTCATTTATATGTCCAGACAAGACCAAGTACATTCAGATGAACTGGCCACCTGCANCCTTGACTTGGGACCTAACCAGCAACCCAGGCATGTGCCTTGACTGGGAATTGAACCAGAGAACCGGTGACCTTTTGCTTTGCGGGATGATGCCCAACCACTTGAGCAACACCGGTCAGGGCTTTTTTTTTTTTCATGCTGGCATATCCTGAGTCATCTGAGCTGGACCTGAGTAGCATCAGTAGGCTCTCCAGCCCACTCTGGTCATGTCATTTATATGTCCAGACAAGACCAAGTACATTCAGATGAACTGGCCACCTGCAAACACTGAAAATAGTCTCTGAAGATTCCTCAAAGTTTAAAAATCTAATTTACTATTGATTGCTTTTTCAAATTTTTATGCTAAAGCCAAGACAAAGAAAAAAAAAGGAAACAATAAAAATTAACAATTTGCTTTACTCAGAGCAATCATTTCTAGATAAAACTCCTTCCACAGTCCTGTTTTTCAATACACTTAGGTTACTTACTTACTGGCCTTTTCTTTAAAGCTGTGTTAAAAATATAATACTCACTCTCATTTCCACACACGAAGTTTGGCTTATTTTCTCTTTAAGAGAGAAAAGGGAAGAAAATGAGGATGTGTATGTTTTAAATACCAACTGCCTGGTCCTGGCATGGCATAATCCAGGCTTCTGTGTCCTGGTGCTTGGCTTCAGGTTGTTTGTTTTTGTCAGTGGGCCGGATTTAGTGTCGATGTGTGCAATAATGGTCAGTATAGGTGGGACCTTCAAGTTCAATTGCCACTACCTTCCACAGATGAGCAAGCTAAAAGGTGTTCTCCATTACCCGACCCCGTCTCTGCCCCTTCTGAAGCAGTTAACCCTGCATGAAGCAAGTATCCCTTAAATTTCCCATGTTTTAAATTTGTAAATTAGGGATATTAGTAATACCCAACTCACAGGCAATTGGAGAACTAAATGAATATGTGCAAAGCACCTTGCAGTCCTGCTATAATAATAATTAATAATAATAATAATAAAAATAATAGCTGCTAACATTCGTTGAACTTACATTACACTTACAGTAATGCTGCGGTAAGTAGTATAATTAACCTGACTTTACAATTACAAAATTGAGGTACCTGGATGTCGAGTGACTTGCCCAAAGTCACAGAGCAAGAGGCGGAGCTAGTATTTGAACTCACACAGACTGACACAGGAGCCTGGGGCTTTAAACATTATGCTCTTTGGGTCAAGGTCTTTGTATAGCACTTAAAAGTTGATAGTTGTTATTTGTTTTAACAATGGAATCATTTTTATAACCAGCCTGACTCCTCCATGCATGTTTCTACCTGCTCCTATGTGCTAAAATTTTTTTATTCACGACCCTTTGCCTTAACTATAGTCCAAATTCTGCAATTTTGCACCAAGTGCAAACGCATCTGGTAGGCATTTCCATTTCTGCACAAGCCTCTTGAAGATTTTCCAAATGCCACCATTCGGAAAACCTTAGAGTTGAATGCTGCCACACTTGTCATTTCATGGTCTCATGTCATCTACGAGGTCAAAGAGAAGTCATATATTAAAGTTCCCCTCAAAACATTCTGCTCGTCAGGCATGTGCTACATAAATGTGGCGTGCTTGTAGTCATTGTATGATAACAGTTTGTCAAATACAATTCACTGAGTCCAATTGAAATTAATGAAGGGTGTAGAAATGACAGCTATCTGACATATTTCAAATCTCAATTTGACATTTACAACCTTTTAAAGTTATTTTTAAAAGTAGCAGTGTTTAAAATGTATTGCATATATCATATGCCACCAAGGCACTGATGGATGATTGGATGTGTAGCCATGGAAATTAACAGAGGGCCACATTTTCTAGCTTTAAAAGAAAATCATGCAGTCTGCCTGGACGTTAAGTTAATAAGGCAAAGGTATCTTGTGAAAATTAAATACATGCCACCTTCTACCTATCTTTTTTTGGAGCTACGTGTTCATTTCCATCGAAATGCGTGTCTCAGCGGAAACTGTTGCAGGCAGACATGGCCTGTGTCAGCTTCGTGATGGAGGGAGCAGGAGCAGGCATCCCTGGGGACGGAGGTGGCTCTGCTTAGGAAGGCATCCCACGGGGACAGCACAAGAGAAGGGATCAGCTCTAAACGGGGAGAACTTGGGTTTCGGTCCTGGCTTCAGTAACAACCCCCTAAATCTGACTCTGGACAGGACACTGTGATGTCATGTTTTCGTTATAAAATGAAATAAACACTGGGGTAAACTCATGGCGGGGGGGGGCAGGTGGGGGATGCCGCTCCAGTGAGACAAAGGTGCATGAAACTACTTCTGAGTATCTGCAACATGGTACAAACTGTAAATTATTATCATTCAGGCCACATGTTAAAAATCCTCAAACTCTCCCCTCATCTAGACTTTCTTCACATGCCTCTTCCTTCCACCCAGCGTGGGCGTCCCGATGTAATGGCGTTGCTGACACAGGCACGTGCAAGGAGAGAGGGCGAGGGTCTTGGGGCTGCAGGCCGTCTTCTCCTTTGGTGCCACCTGGATGCCACCCTAGCCCAGGCCATTCTTTCCCCATCTTTTCCCAGCAGGAATGTACGCTCTAGGGACGTATCCTTGGGGCCAGACCATGTAGGGATCCCACACCCTTATTTCAACCACCAATACACCTCTCAGATTTATATTATATATTCCAGTGCGAAAAAAAAATCTGCCGCTAAAGAAAGAAAAGTTAGAAATCCTGATATTGATATGGTCAATGCCTCTATCACATAAAAGGAAAGAGTCACAGGATATACAGTAATCATTGAGAATAAGGGAATGGGATCCAGAAACGCAAAACCCTGGGAAATAGTCAGAAGTTACGGTTACGATAGGTGTTTGGGGAAGGCCTACAGTTATTGGTGGCCATGTCCAAAGCAGATGACCTTTTTGTTCCTTACAAAATAATCTACATTAAAAATCTAGGAGGTCCAGATTCCGCTTGGTATTTCTAGGGATACGGCCAGGTCTGGGCCCATAGTAAGTGTGTAACCCAACATGGTGAATGGATGAACTCATGAAGGCTTGTCTTCTAATGAATTCAAGTGGGCGTAATACGTTGAGGTTTACTGGTTCAGGGGTCTGAGGAGGTTGCGAGGAGGAGCTAATTATAGATCACCTATTTTCCGGCGGAAAGAACACTGATGGTTACTCAAAGAGCTGGAAGAAAGGAACCAACCCAAGAACCCCGAAACGTCCGTCTAATTCTTTTGCAACAAAATCAGAGAAAAATCAAACTCTTAACAAGTGCTGCTTTATTTAACTGAGCCCAGCTCAACCTGATCTCTGCTGGCTGTTGCATGAGTTAGGGAGTGAATTCATGAGAAGCCACCGGGGGCCCTTGGGGGGCCTGCGACAGACAGACAGAGCAGCAGAGCGCAGCAAGGTTCTCAGATTCCACACAGCCATGGCATTTCTTCGTAGTACCGGAAGGTCACTCTCTCAAACCATTATGTACAGCAGTTGATTCTACCTTATAAAGTACAGTCAGGTCAAAGTTTCCTACCCAGTCTCTTCCTTGTGCCTTGTTTCCCCAATTTTCAAACACAATGTAAATGAAGGGTATTTTTTTTTTTTTTGCTTTGGTCAACAAAGAAGAAAGGGTGAAACCCAATTCAAACTGACTAGTGGAAGAAGACCTGGGGGGATGGGGAGAAGGACTTGGAAATGAAGTTATGAAGCAGCTGTGTGCAGCTCATATAGAGTCAGCTGAGCAAGCAGTATACGCTTTATTAGAATATCCAAATAGTAATGATACTGTGGGCTTCATCGACAGGCATGGACTAGAAATGTGACTGTACTGTATCGTCCTGGGCAAAGACCCTTCTGCTGCTCAGTTTTGTCATCTCTGAAATGGAAGTAATCATGCCCAGGCTGCCCGCGTCAAAGGGTTGTTTTGGCTGAGCTATGAAACAAAGCGTAGGAGTAACACATGAGCCTTTATGCAAAGCAGGGCACCTGTGAAGGACGAGACGCTGGAAAGAAATGTTCATATTCCACTTCCTTCAAATGATTTCCTTATGCACCCCTCTGCTCATTGCGACATCATTCACAGTAGCCAAGATTTGGAAGCAGCCCAAATACCAATCAGCAGATGAGTTGATAAAAAAGCTGTGGTACATTTACACAATGAAATACTACCTGGCTTTCAAAGAGAAGGAAATCTTACCTTTTGCAACATCACGGATGGACCTGGACAATATTATGCTAAGCACAATAAGCCAGTCAGAGGAAGACAATCTACCATCTGATTTCATGTGCATGAGAAACCTAATGAACAAAATAAATGAAGACACGAAATAGAAATGGACTCACAGATATCATGAATAGATGGATAGCTGCCAGAGGGGAGGAGTGATGGAGGGATGGGTGAAAAAGATGAAGGGATTAAGCACACACAAAAAAAACCCCCACACACAACAAAAACCCTCATAGACGTAGACAGTAGTATGATGATTAGATCAGCAGAAGGCAGATAGATGAGGGAAAAGGCGATGGCAGGAGACTTGACCTGGGGTGGCGAACACACACTATAACATACAGATGGTGTGGTATAGCATTGTACATCCGAACCCTACACAACTGTACTAACCAATGTCTCCCCCAATGAGTTCAACAAAAAAAGAGACAAGAGGAAAAATAACTCAAGTCGAGCGTAGGATGTTCCCTCATGAGTAACAAAGAATGGTCTACTCATTTTTTTTTTCAAATTTAAAGTGTATAGGGTATGGATAAGCCCAACCTGCCCTCGCCCCTTTGACCACAAAGACACGGCAGCAGTCACAAAAGAACAAGCCACTGAACAAACTCGACTCTGTTCCTCCTTCCAAGAGAAGACACTTGGGTGTCCCATCTGACAAGCTCTCAATCCTTCTCTTTGCCCAAGCACAAAAGCATTTTCAGACAACACTGGACAACCCTCCAAAAAATTGCGTTTTGTTTTTTTGCAAATCTGTAGGCTCCTGAGAGACACAAAGCAACAAGCACCAGTCCATTAGTATGACAGGTAGCGCTCTTACTAACAACTGCTTTTTACTCCCTCTGACAAATGTGCTTGGTGCCACGGCTGACGTTTGTGTGGTGATCAGGAGTGATGGAGAGGGGACGTCGACGCTGCCGAAAGTGCCCCCCGATTTAATGTGAGCGATTTGTCAAACGTGCTGTGATAGCAAGGCTGTCAGGCCCGGGCAGGGAGGCACTCTGTCATCTTTGCGCCAACCAAGGTCACTTTGGCAGGGAGAGGAGGGCCCTCGCCAGCGAGATTTTCATGTTTATCGGAGGTGCACGTGGCCTACTTTCACGACTTGTTTTTCCTTCTATGCACAGATAAGCATCTCAGCGTCTGGGGGACACTCCCCTGGAGAGAAGCCTGTTACAAGGCACAGCCCCCAGGGCAAGCCGCTTGGCATCACGGAGCCCCAAAAACGTGGGTTACGAACGAAAAAGCCAGGAGCCCATGTGAACCAAATTCCTGTGGGTTCCTTGCTGAACACACTCTCCCATTTTCCTTTCAAATACAGTGTTGAACGTGTTGGGGTACTTGACTTCCAGCTCTATATCATGACCTTCTGAGTGTCAAACAGCCCCTAAGCAACAAAAGAACCAGGTTAGATGTGGTCTTCACATAATGCCTTGCCCAATTCTTTAAAATAATGGGGGGTGGGGTGGGGGCTTGTCCAATTGTTAAAAGTATGGGGCAAAAGAAAAGGGGGGGCATTTTCTGTTACTGATAGAAAGAACCAGAAGCAACAGGCTTTCTGGAGGAGGTTGGGTCATGTGTCTTCGTTTCCTTTCCAGTCATATTCCTTCTGGCCCCCGTCTCTGCACTGGGCATGCCTCCTAGTCTAGACGAGAAGCGACACAGACCAGGGACTATGACACTGGATTTTGTATCGTTATCATCTAGCGTAGTATCTGCTCAGTAAATATTGATAGGATGAATGACTATAATCCACAGCAACACACGCCAGAAATCCTGAGTGGAACGAGGACCTGTGCCAGGGATCGCCGACTGGGTGCCAGCGATCGCCGACTGGGTGCCAGCGCACAGTGCATTTTGTTGGTGGCTGAACAAAAAGCCATGGCGCTGTGGATGGAGGAGACCAGCTAGAAGGCCCAATGGATGGTCATCAACGGGCAGGTGTGCAGGCCAAATGGGGCATCTGGGTGAAATTCAGGCTCCAAATACGTTCTGTTTATACCAGGCAATGGTAGCCCGTGAAATGCTTCATCTCTGTGTATGTGTATTTAAATTAGCTACAAACATTGAAATATCGGGAGCTTTTATGCATTCTGGGCTCTCTGTGGATGATCTGACCACCCCGGACTGACGGCAAAGAGCTGCCCCATTCGATGACCTTCACTCTCCAGCTCTGCAAGTCCTGAGGGTCCAACACCACCTGCTATTTGTCCCCATGTTGGCCCCACTGCCATCTTTCCTAATAGTAGGAAGACATTTCTCTCCACTACGCCTCCATCGAAAGTGGCTCAGAGCACTGAGCGATTTTTCTTACAGCTGCTTGCTTCCTCGTCTGTCATTACCATGATGTGTCCTGGCCCAGTGGGTACAGGAACCTGTGACACCAGAGCCATGCCTTCTGGGGGACTTGCCTTCCTGACACATTCACAGCACCAGCGGTTCCAATCCAGGGCCACTGGAAAACTGACTTTTTGGAAGATCTGATCTAAAACACTTCAGATACCCATTTTATCTGAAGCAACTCCTCAAAGAAAGACAGTTAATTAAGACTGCAAATTTTATTTTTATAACAGTTTAGAAATAACCAGCCCTTTGAGAGCTATAATCTCGTCTAAACTTCAGCACAGCTAGTCATACCATTGCTGTTTTTCAGATGGGAAAACCAAGTCTTCAAGGTGCAACACCACCAGGCCTGACAAACAAGTCTGCATCTTACAGGCTGAGACTTTCCTTAAAGGTCCCTGAATGAGTCCAATGTGCAGCCAGGGCTAAGACCCAGCCTCTCAGTCTAATGGACCGAATGTTTGTGTTTGTCCAAAATTTAGAAGGTGAAGCCCTAATTCAAGAGGAAGTGCAGCTTCTGAGAGGTAAAGGGGTTTAGATGAGGTCAAGAAAGCACGGTCCTCATGAGGGGGCTGGTGTCCTCACACCAAGAGAGCAGAGAGCTCCCTCTTCCTGTCTCTCTCCCCTCCCCGCTGCCTCACCCTCTCCCTTGCCTTCTCACACTGTCTGACAGTCTGCCCCTCTCTCCCTCTCCTACTCTCATTGCCACGTGAGGATGAAGCAAGAAGGTAGCAGCAGTTTGTAAGGCAAGGAAGAAGGCCCTCACTAGGAACCTGCTGTGCTGAACCCCCTGATCTCAGACTTCCAGCCTCCAGAACTGTGAGAAATAAATGTCTATTGTTTAAACCACCCACTCTGGTGTTTTGTTATAGCAGTGCTAGCTGACCCATACACTTAGATTGCAAATTCTTCCTGCCACCGCCTCTCAGATTAAAGCCAGGCAGACACAGATACATTGGCTCAAGGTCCAGGGCAGGTTGAATGGGCCCAGGAATTGCCCTGGGCTTAGGCCTCAGGGGATTGGACTTCTGGTCCGGGGTCCAGCAATCTAGGCCTCGGTTGTGTTCTATCTGATTAGAATGAATGGTTTTTCAAGTGAGTGAATGTACGAAAATCCCCTGGGGGAGCTTTCAACACTCTATATTTTCCTTGGTGTTGCCCTTAATCTGGGATTACAGATTTTGATCTCTTAGGGGGCACCCAAGTACACACATTTTTAAAACAGTTCCCTCCCACGATTCTGATCAACACTCCCAGTTGAGAACCAATTGAATGAGATGATAAAGACCTTCCAGCGCTCACAGTCTGTTAGAAACAATGAGGAAAAGACGCCCAACGTACTCCATGCATGTACAGGTGCCAATTACAGTAAGACAGTGTGGTGATACCAAATATATATACAGCTGCAGTTCTAAATGAGTTCCCATTAGAGAGTCACATTGGGTTTGAAGTACAAATGGATCACCATGCGGTATCTATTCTACTCATAGAAGAAAAGGACTTAATCAACATGTAATCCTCCAGTGCACGTGCAGGTGGCCTAATTATGCTCAGTGGCAGTAACTCCAGGAGAACCCTTCTCAGTGGGGACAGAAGGCTATATTTGAAGGGAACACTTTGGGATGAATAGTTATTCCCTGGACCCTTTTGGGCAATGCAATTTGTTTTAAGCATGGTCTCTGAGAGTCACAGTGTGCCCCACACTGAATGTTGATTTGGTGTTCATATCCGTAAATCCAGTGCGCACACAAAAGCTGACTCACAGCAGGTTCTTAATATGGAGTGATAAATGAACAGGGGGAGAAAAAAGAGCCCTGGCCAGTGTGGCTGAGTGGATTGAGTGCCAGCCTGAACACCAAAAGTTTGCTGGTTTACATGCCTGGGTTGTGGGCCAGGTCCCCAGCTGGGGGCATGTGAAAGGCAACCAATGGATGCTTCTCTCACACAATGGTATTTCTCTCTCTCTCTCTCTTGTTCACCCTTCTCTCCTTTCTCTCTAAAAACAAATAAATAAAATCTTAAAAATAATTTTTTAAAAGAACTGAAAACTTGACCACTGCTGCTTCCATACTTCAGTTTACTAAACTGGTCTTTGAAAAATAAAAATAAACACAGCGTCATGCATTGCCTTCTCCTGTTTGAGGGTCCTTAGGTTCTCGGTGACCTGCAGAATAGGCACAACCTGGCTTGGCCAGCATCTTTGATGTCATCTCTCACTGCGATGACAAGGGATGACCCTGTCACAATGGCAGTTCAAGGAACACACCTCATTGCATGCCTCCAAGGCTTGGATAAAACTGCCTCCCTCTGCCTGGTCCATGATCTTCCCATTCGCTTCCCCAACATCTTTCGAGGTTCAGCTCTGCAAAACCTTCCTCCATCTGAACAAGTAGATGGAGCCATTCCTTTTTCTTTGCATCATCTGCAAATTTCGCTCATGGTACCTTCATCACTTTTGGCCACTTAACAGTTATGCATCTTACTTTCCCAATAGTCTGCAAACCACTAGAAGCTTGGTCTTAGGTTTGCTTATCGACCTGGTATTGGCCAAAAGACCTGGATCATTGCAAGTACCCACCAAAAACAGTATGATTGAACACAGTGACACATTTCATTTCTATCCTGGTGCCTCAGACATCGGCAACATACTCCAGAGCACTTATTTTTCACAGGTAGAGAAAATAGTAGGGGATTTTTGAAGGAGAAGCCTTGGGGAAATTCAAACCAAACATAACAACTTATTTATAGACACAGATCCACTAGATACAGTCTTAGATCACAAGAAAGTACCCCCCCCAAAATTAATAGTGACTAAACCACTTGAAATAAAGCCTCTTGACGACAATCCAAAAACATTATTGACCTTCATTATCAATTTGTAATACACAGGAAGAGACTGAAAAAATATGCCCCATTGCCCCATTTTGTCAATGAAATGGTAATTCACTACTTACTATTTGATTTGAGTTTCAAGGCTCAAAGTTAAGGTTAATTATTAACTTATTTTACCTGCTGTAGTTTTAATCGCAGAGGGTGAACTCCTCCCACCTTCCACCCTTTTTTACAAATGTTTCTTGAGCTCTTTCCATGTGCCAGAAATCATTTTAGCAGCAAATAGGACCGGTCCTACTCTCATGTTTCATATTTGTCTTTTTCTTTTACTATCATTCTCCCATTTTTAGCCGTTGCAAATTCCATGCTTTAAGAAAATTGCAAACCAGCCTCATATAATTTTATTTCACCATAAGCAGGCCCCTGAGTTATGAAAATGGGAGAATTTATATCTCTACCCATTAAAAAACACACATCATATGTCACATGAAACTCCACATCAATTAAAGGAGGTAGTTAATGAAGAATAAAGCACTTCCGTATAATTTATCTTCCAGTTCACACTGTGATGTTCCCAATTCCTCTGCTAGCTCTTACTTGCAAGGGCTCCATCTTTAGCAAGGCTGGGGGTGCAGGTCCTTCCTGCTTCTCCGTCATCACTGCCGACATGGGAGAGACAATAGATACTGTACGTTCGTCTTCTTTGTCGCCATTTACCAAACTGATTCTGCGGTCTTAGAGAAGTCTTTAAGTATCCTGTGAGTCTTTCTTAGCCTAAACTTTTTGGTTTTTACTGCCCAGAAATGAGCTGTAGCATCTGAAAGCCAATGTGAACTTCATCCCTGATACAGACGGTGTGAAACAATTCAAGGAAACACCGCTGGTCTAAGTGTCACTGATACACCGTGAAATCACATTATCACCTCACAGTATCTGAAGGAATCTCAGAAGCCATATGGTCTATTAATTCATGACTAAGCCATAACATGGGGAAAAATGACATTCTAGGAGTTTGCACTTCTAGTAATAGAGAAGTTTCTACAACCTTCTCTCACACCATGCTTCCTCTTCTTCACGTCCCTTTGACCACGTGGATCTCGCTGTGACCTTCTGCATCTGAGATCTGAAACATCGGAGTCACATACTCCTTGGGATCCTTGGCTTTGATGTTCCTTGGAAAGTCCTACAATAGTTATCCCCATGCCAGCCTAGGTCCATCTCAGTGCTAATGTCCCTGCTTTTAAGAGGGATTATCATCATTAACGGAGCCCTTGGCCAGTTACGGTCATATCACTGTGTATTTACTTATTTTATAGCCTTTATATCTGTGAGATTTTCTTTTGCCCCTTGTTTATGCATTTATTTTCCATCTCCTTTCAGGCCTCAATGCCTGACAGAAGGTAACTTATGTGTACTGGGGTTTCTTTGTCTGTCTTGCTCTCTAGCTTTCTCTTTTTGTACCATCAGAATCTAGGAAAGCCTGTTCTCAGTTTGCATCAGTTGAAAGAACATATGAATTCATACAAGTTTAAATGCATTCACGAGGAGGCCGTTCCCCCGTCAATGGTCTTGAGCAAATAGTCTCTATGACACATAGACTCCCCACCCCTCCCCCAAGCGTCTGTGACCCAAACCATGACCTGGAACACTTAATCTTCAGCAGAAATTGAAAGAGACATATTTTCTTTGTCCCATTCTCATCGATAACAAAAGATTCCAGATGGTGGGCAACAGGAAGGCATGAACGTCGAACGGAGGGGTGGCGCACACATCTCTCACATGGCCAGCACTGGGTGTTATCTGAGGCAGTGAGTTCAAAGGTCCCGGATGTCAATTGGAAAGGAGAACGAGTAAGGAAGTTTAGCACACTGTTCCTCCTTTAGTGAGAAATGAAATGAGAAACAAACGAGAAGCTGCTGAGGAATGCAGGCTCCCAAAACACTTGATTATCCTTGATTCCACAAAACTCCAGGGATAGGAATCTGGAGGTTAATAAAAACATAAGGGGAAACAGAGCTGATGGCAACTTTAATGCTATAACTGTATTCATGACCAAAAGATTCCCACATTTCCTGGAAACTAAGGCTTCCTTCTCTGTTTTTTTTTTAATATTTTATTTATTTATTTATCTTTGGAGGGGAAGGAGAGAGGGAGAGAAACATCAATGTATGGTTGCCTTTCATGCATCCCCTGCTGGGAGTTGGCCTGCAGGGAACTGGCCTGCAACCCAGGCATGTGCCCTGACTGGGAATCGAACCGTGATCCTCTGGTTCGCAGGCCCATGCTCAATCCACTGAGCTACGCCAGCCAGGGCTCTCTGGGTTGTTTTAATTTTCTAAGTGCCCCCCCCCCCCTTTTCTTCCCCTTCCTTGCTTTTCTCTTCTTCTTCCTCTTGGCACCCTTCTGTAACCCCCAGTTCCCTTTCTTTCTTTCAATTCCCATCATTAATACATACACACATACACACTGGGAGATAAGAATGAGAAGTTGGTTATGGTGGAATGATATTTAATAAATCCTTGGATGAAAATATGTTTTCAGTTCTTACTAAGCCACAGCATAGGCGATGGAAAAAGATTTAGGACAATAAATCATGTTAATCAACTCAATTAATATACAATCTCAGTGATTCCCAGAACAATAATAACAAGTAAAACATTGGACTCAAGAAAATATCTTCACCAGATATGGGTTTCAAGAAATAAATAAAGATTAATTTGTAATCTACTCAGACATGAAGGTCAAGGACATTAGTTCATCATTTCTGATCAAATATGCCAAAGCAGTTATTCTCTTAGAGATTCTCTTGGTCTTTGAAAAGGATTCCTGTAGCTCATGGAATAAATGACAAATGAAAGTTATATATACTTTATCTTGTTTTTATGCCATAACAAGTATCATTTTCAAGTGCTAAAATAGGTACAAATAATAATATATTTTAGGCCAGCATTGCCCAATATAAAAGTCAGTAGCCACGTGTAAATTCACTAAAATTTAAGAAAACTGAAAGTTCGATTCCTTGGTCACGCTAATGACATTTCAAGTTTTCAAGAGTTACATGTGGCTAGTGTCTATATATTAGAAATGGCAAATATAGAATATCTCTGTTATGATGGAAAGTTCTATTGAATACTCTCTCATGGCAAACATTTATAACGTGAGAGGTTAAGAACAAGCCAGAAGCCCCATGAGAATGATCTAGATGTTTTTCACATTTTTTTTCTGTTAATTAGATCTATTGGTACAATTATTTAACAATGCTTTCTCCCCAAACAGATTGCCAACTTCACAGGGGCTTCCCGGCTTTGCTCTCCCTCTCACCTCAGAGCCTGGCACAGGCACCACACACAGCTGGCACTCGATAGGTCTTTGTTGAGTGACTGAGTGACAGAATGAATGTCAAATGGCAATGCCAAATGCTCACAGCACATGTCTATCTACAGACACACAAAAAACGAGACGAAATGCCACTTAGTCACATATGAATATAAATAACTGTCTATCTTCCTCATTGTTTGTCTGTCGATACAGAATCCAGAAATCAGTTCCACCCTTAACATATGGGGATCGTCTTGCCTAAATAAGCAAATGAACCCTGACCAGACCAGTTGAAGACACTGTGAAATTAATTGTGTTGACATCCACTTGGGCAGAAAACAGTTAACCCAGCGTGACAGGGTTATGATAGTGACTGAAAACTCCTCGGAGGCCCTCGAGAAAGAGTTGTTTTCATCTCATTATGTCTGCCTTGATAATTATAACCAACTCATCAGCCTTGAGTTGAACACCACATATAATCACTTTCCTGCATATTTTTGAAGGAAGGAGCATAATAAGATAAAATCTGCAGACTAATTTATGACATTTGTAGATCTATTTTCAGGAAAAGGAAAACTAGTACACAGTGGGGAATATTAAAATTTACTTTAAAATGGGGTGGATTTATTTTAGAACTGTGCTTACAATAAAAAAAAAGAAAATCTTGCCTCATCAAAAACAGTAAACACACAACACTAGACACTTGTTTATGTTAACAAAAAACTTTCTAACTTGCTGCCCAATATCAATTTTCTTGAATTTCAGAAACATAATAATAGAAGAAAATAAAAACCCAGTATCTGGTTAAATGTATAGATTAAAAGACTGAATACAGGAACTTATCCTCAGTGAGAACACGTAAAAGTTATTGTCATAAACCGAACATTAACATCCTTGTGCATTAAAATAACCTTGGAAAGACTTTTTCTAGATTCCACATACAGTTGTCTCTCCTTGCATTCAAGGGATATTTTCTGAGACCCCTGGTAGATGCCTAAAACCACAGTACTGGACCCTCTATGCATATATGTGTTTTTCCTACGCATACAACCCATGATAGCATTTAATTTATAAATTAGGTACAGTGAGAGATAAACACCAATAACTAATAATAAAACAGAACAGCTATGACAATATACTGTAGTAAAATGTAGGTGAATGCTCTCTCTCTCTACCTTATTGTACTACACACAGAGCGTCAATACACTGGACAAAGGGACGATTCATGTTTCATGTGGGACAGAGTGGGTTGGCTCGAAACTCCATCACACTGCTCAGAATGACACAAATTTAAAAATTAAGGATTGCTTATTTCTGGAATTTTCCATTTAATACGGTCAGAACAAAGGTGACCACAGGTCACTGAAACCAAGCATGGGCAGGGGGGGGTGGGATTGAGGTTTATACCCAGTGAGTCATCTGTCAACCACCATAAAGACATTTCACTAATCTAAAGAGTGAACAACTTTTTTAAAATCATCGAATCTCTGTGCTAAACACAAAACAAAATCAATCAGACAAATAAAATAAACTCCAATAAAACCATCTGTCTATTTCTATTTTGGGTTATAACAGCTAAAAATGGCATGAAAGAAGATCAGGAACAACATGGTGGCTGCTCTTACCCAGAAGGGTTTAGAACAAGAAAACAATCTCTAAGTTTTTGCCTTGGGGCCATCAAGTTCTTCCTGCTGGTGGAGGCAGCAGTTGAAAGTTATATGGTATGTTTTTCAGCGTGTAACATTAGGGGAAGGGGATTTTGTAAAAAATCCACTGAAATTGCCCATCTGCCAATGGGAAACCTGCATTTGTGTAAAGTTCCCAATTAAAGAGAATTGTTCCACCTTTCTCTTTCTGTCCCTCCACAACTCGCTGCCCTAAGAAGACACAGACTTGCACGAAATACCCCAAACCCTACTTTTAGCTGCGTATCACTCTCAATTCCAAATGCTAAACAGGAAGTCATGCACCAAGATACAGGAAGTTACTCCCTTCTGCTAGCCCCCGTTTCTCCCCGAATCCATTTATTCCCAGCGTGATTCCATAGCTCAAAAGAAACGCCCCCAAAACCGTCAACTGTTTCCTGAAGTGAAACAAAACCATTTCAACTCCGAGGCTTTTCTGGGAGAGCGCAGTCACTGAAATGAAGCGCAACAGAACTCTTAGCGTTAAGAACTTTGCCTGATGGGGAGATAGGGTGATTAACCTAGAGTCTGAATCACGCTTGTCTAACTTAATTTCCAGTTTAAGAGAATCACGTTTTCTTCCCTTTTACTTTGATAACTGCCAACCATTTACATACAGCACACGGTGCTTCCAACGTTAAAAATACTCTGAGGATCATACTCTCAACTCTAAGTGACATAAATGCGAGGGACTCAGGAAAGAGAATAGTGTTTGTGGGAAAATCGTAGTTAGACACACTTTAAGATTCTTCTGAATTCCCATAAACACCCCATACATGACTTTCAGGAGGCAGTTCATCTTCTAACATGGGATTACCACCTAATAAAGCACAATGAGACCCTCCCTCTCTAGACATCATTTGCTATCCATATCTACCCAGGCTGGCAAAATGTAGAAAGATTATTCCTTCCAGCCTTTTTAATTACTCAAATTCAGGTTGCTTTTAAAATACCCTAGTCTCCCCTGGGATTCAGGAGAGCTGGCGATCACCATGGCAATAAGAAAACGGTGCCAGCCTCATCTTGGCACCTACACATTACACATCTCAGGAGACTTTCCTATGGGAGAAAATGGGACTTGTGTCGAAAGCAGGCACTCTCCCTCCAGTCCTTTTTGGGGGGAATGAAATGATAAATTTTACATTACAGAAGGTAAACAAGGAAACATTGTAACCATATGCCTTCCTCTAATGTACGCAATTTAATGCAACATCAATGTGCTCTCCTGGTACGTAGAGCGCAAATGAAAGTTAACAGACAACAGCCCACGTACAAGGTCCGGGCGCCAGTTTTAATTCACTCCTCTCGCTGCGTTGATCTCTCCTGAAGAGCCTCTCCCACGGCAAGAGGGTTAATGCAGCTAAGCTAGTGAGATGTGGATGCTGTCTTGTTGCGCCCTGTCATTCAAAGGTTGGTTCATTCTTTCAGCCAACATTTCCCGTCTGCCTGGACTCTATTACGGAGAAGTGAATAGACAGAGTAGGAAGTACGCAGCACAGTGGGGACCTTTCACGCATGCATATGCTCAGGTATACCCTCATGCATGATTAGGAAAGGGTCTGGCAGGTGTGCTGGGAGAGATTTGTATAGGATATTATAAAGATACTAAAACATAGTACCATGTATAATCTTAAAAGTAATACTACAGTTTTATAACATTAAAGTAAATGTAACAAAATAAAATATACTGTAATAACATACTAGCACGTAGATAGTAGTAATATAGCACTATTATTTCTCACTCTTTCCACTGTCTGCTTACCTGTGGTGCAAAATGCCTACTTCATCTGTGCTAAGTGAGTTAATCCTAGGACATCTCAGGGAACATTTTATTTTACTTTTTTCTTTTTGTTACATTTATTGGGGTGACATTGGTTAATAAGATTATAGAGGTTTCAAGTGTAATCTGTGATCTCTATATTGCACTGTAGGCCCACCACCGAAAGTCCAATCACCTTCCGTCACCATATCTCTGACCCCCTTTACCTTGGACCATTTCCAAGCCTCTTAAGTGGACACCAGTCTCCCTACTTCAAGCAGAAGAAACCCTAATAACTCCAAGAGGATAGAGGCTGAGTAATGGAAGGCCACCTCCAGGGAGTTTTCCTTAAAAAATTGCACCTGGAAAAGTAAGGCTCTGAGTGGGCCTTCCCATGGGTTCGGAGAGTGCTGGTTCCAGAACAGTTTTGTATCCTGTCATGGCAAACCAATCGCTGGAGAAGAACTCGGACCCTGCCCTCCAAATCCAACACAGATGTCCTGATGAAAGAAAAGACCCTCCCCAATGCCTCCGAACACATTGTTTTTTTTTCTAATATTAACACAGGATATTCATGGATAAGGTAGGAGGGAGCAGACCACTGAAATCGATGAGAATGGGCCCGGGAGATTCTTGGAACAGAACACGTGTTGGGGCTCCCCTGGAAGAGGTGGTTCCGCAGTGGAATGGGGGAAACGGGGATGTGGAAGGGTCATGGGCAGGCTTCCTGCTCCCTGCCTATGGGACACCATAGAGACCACGGAGGCTTCTGGGCCTCGGTTTGCATATCCGGAAATCAGGAATGATGTTTACCTTCTTTGTGTAGGTTTACTCGAGACAACAACAGTAAGCTGTCTGGCGCATAATTGGCACTAAATCCGTGTTGCTATTCCTCTGTCGTCCCCAATAGTTTTGAGTCATCTAGTATGAGACTTGCCATCACTAGAAGAGAGAACTAGAGGACACTGGGTAAGTTAGCACTGAAGGAACAATTCAAATCAAAAGGGGAAACCTGAATAAGGGTAGGGGTGTGTATCTTTGGTTAAAAATATCCTTAGGAAAATGAACACTGGCACAATGAAATTTCATTTCAGACAGTCATTCTGATTTTCCAATACTTTTCATGTTTTGTGACTGCAATGGAATTTTTCTTTTTTTGGGCAGGGGGAAGGTGGGGGGGAGAGGGGGTGGGTAAGGATTTACACAAAGATCTGTTTGTACATTATACACATGAAGGGCAAATGCTTCCACCAACTCTAGGTCTGAAGTTCAATGTCAAAACCGGGGGTTTAGTTGATATGCTGTGTTTCCACGTAAGAGGCTTCCTTCCCCTGAAATTGCTAGAGGAATATTAAACAATGCAAGAAATCCAAATGGCTCTCTATTTATTCTCCTTAATGAGAACAGCAATATGTGAAATATTTCAGGAATGCTTGGGGGCTAGGATTTTTTGAGACAGTAATTGCTCTGAGAATTAACCTTTTGTTTCGGAATGGGTCTATTTCCTGTGTGAATGTTGGTGGTACTAGGTTTCATGACATAAATCCTGATCAGAGACAAAACAGTTAGTTCTCATCAACTTCCTAGTTCCAACTTTGCTGAATAGACCCTTTCCATTCTCTGGGCCTCGGTTTCTCCATATTTCAGAAGTCAGCTTTGGGCAAAATATTTATGGGCACATTAGAGTTTCTGTGATTCTAAGCGACTAATAAAAATACAATTTCATTGTGTATGGGCTTTTGATTCAATTTTCCTAATTTCTCTGTTGCTCACTTACTCCCCTGGTAACTCGTCTTTTCTTTCCCTTTTCTAATGGAACTGCCTCGCGAGGGGCTGGCTATGTTAAGGAAGATTTATCTGATCTCCCTTTAAGGGAAGGTGATTTTCTTAAATCCTTGAAATTAATGTTCTCCAAATGCAGGAGGCAAAAAGAGGAGCCCCTAGGCACTGACGGGTCCTGACCATTTCAAATGAGTCTTTGCAGTTTCGGGGCCCTGGCAAGGTGTGGAAGTAGTTTCTTTTTCCTTGAGCTGGGGTCAGAACCCACGCAATGCGTTTCGCACCTCCAGAGCCGGCCTGTCTTTCTCCTCCTATTCTGCGTTTGTAAGTAAGATGCAGGAACTTCGGGGGATCAGAAAGTGTGCGTTGGTGAACTGGTGAGATGTTCTTCAGTCACCTCCCAGGTTTACATACCGAAGACAGTCACTCCTTGATATTCGCTTTTTCCACGGGAGGAGAGGCTGAAGGACACAGTGCCCGCCCTTCACTGTCTGAATCTTTGACTCTGATCAAAAGGAATGCTGAAGCTTGCCACGAAATCACAATTAATGCAAGAGCACTCAATTCTGATGCTAGGCTTTGCAATAGTCTTTTCATTCTTTTAATGAATGAAAATATCATCTTTTATACTAAACAAAGCACGTGGGAATGACAAATCTGTATGGAAGGATAGCTGGATGCAGACACTATTTCCAAATTGATTATTATCTCCATGGAACCTCACTCCTAACGTCTAGAAGACGAACTTGTCCTGACAAGTTTCTAGAACCACAGCCAGTTACTATTGAATACGCTCCATGTGGGTCAGACGAGGCATTATATTTTTATAGATTATATATTTTAAACATTAAAATAAAATACCATGTGCTCCCTCAAATTTGCATGTCACATATTGCATTTGGGTGGAGAGTCTTATGTTATTTATCAATGAGAAATACAACTTCTATCCTGGCTGGCCAAAGAAAGAGGGGGAAAAAGAAAATTGGCATCTGGTATGTTATGATCTTAATACAGTTTAATGTTAGCAGTAAGTACATGAAGCCAGATTTTTAATTTACTAGCATATTTAAAGCATTTAAGTTCTTTTTTAAATATTGTATATTTTTAAATTGCTTCAATACGATACAACGTTCCGTTCTATCCGGCAGGGAATGTGTGACTGAAAGAATGTACATGCAGACTGGATATTCACGAGGAAAGTCGCATTCAACCACAGAAAGGTGCCCCAGTCCCCTCTGAATTTACATGTGGTTGGTGTCCAATGACATACGCATGGGGTGATGAACACTGCGTGTCAAAACCATGAGTGCTTTGCTGAGGTGAGAGAGAAGGAGGTTGTGGGCATTCTTGCTATGCGAACATCCATTCCTGAAGTGCTTGTGAAACGTAATGCAAAGACCTAAAAGAAATAGCCGTGACCAAGACATTCGCTCCAATTTCAGCAGTGTTTGTATGAACAGAGTGGCCAGACCCAAAGAATATAGTGTATATGTTATCATCTAGAGGCAAATTTATGAATCTGAGCGTGAAGATAAAGAATGAATGAACACTCACAGCTTGAATTTAACTCTTAATCCTCAACTTCTCTCCCCTGGCGGAGCAGTGGACACTGACCAGAGACCCAGGGGCTGGGCTAGGCTCATGGCTCAGTGGGTTTTTGTAAAGAGTGTGGGGCTTAGAACCCCTGAACATAGCTCAAATCCAGTCTTATTTCATAGGGTCCAAACAGAGAGGCAAGAAGATGATCTAGTTAGGGGTGCACGACTAACAGAATTTTTGGAAAAAATGGCAGAAGGCTTGTATTCTTAGCATGACAGAGAGAGCCAGGTTAAATATTCCTGAATGATTCAACTAAGACCGAAAATGGTCATTTTAGTAATTGCTCCAAAATGAAAGGAGGTTCAGTCTCTAGCAGGAGGGGGTTAATTCCACAAGGACACAGGGACATGTGTCTGTTATCTGTTAATTGCATCTTCAGAAACTAGGGCAAAACCGTGTAAGTGGGGAGCACCTGATGAACATCTTGTTAAGGAATAAATACACATTTCATATGATGAAAAATCATGCAATTATTAAAATAAAGTCTTTAAAGTGTAGAAAAGACCCCAATAACCAATTTAAAAAGTAGATTATGAATTATCAGTGATAGCCCGATGTGAATGTCATTTTATTAAACAATCTATAGTATATGCATAGAAAAATATCTCAGCTCATATTTCCTTCATCATATTGAAATATTATGATTAAGGCAGAAAAAATAAAAAAAGAAAATTCATGATTTTTTCCGTCTATAAGCAACATATGTTTTGTTGAAGTAATAAAGAACTTATCTTTAAAAATATAATAAAAGCTAGAACTCGGCAATGTAACTTCAAACATACCCCAGGCTTATGGGACATATCTAAAGCTCTCAGATTCAAGTCTTTAGAAGTGACCAGGGTTTGGTGAAAGAAAGAATGAATCCATAAGACAGGCAGGATGAAACCACATCTCTGAGGCACAATTTGTGAGAGTAAAACACACCATCAATGCAAAATTTTATGTGTAACCTATACGAGGATTACACTGATGGTTTTAAATATACTGCAGTGACCACATGCCAGGAAGGATCTGAGCTCTCTTATGCCCTGAAGTTGCACCCTATCAATAATACCACAGCTTAGAAGACCCACAAGCGGAGACTCACAGTAGTCTAGACCTAAGGTAACAAAGAAGTTTACCAACATTTCCGCATCCTTCTTGCTGAGCCGGGACTTCACGTCCAGGAGGATAAAACGATGCTCCAAGTTACCGTGGCAGGCTGTTTACTCACTGATGTCAACAGGGCACAAAGGCACTTAACAACTTCGGGATGCTTTTAAAATCAAAGGGTTACCGGAGAAGAAGCCAAACTCAGCGGCCACTTGGTGCTGAGGGACTGAACTCTGATGTCATTTTGATTCAGTTCCATCAAACCATGGGACACAGCCTTTGATACACAACCTGGGTGAAACCCTTACGGAGAAGGGATGGGCGCTTCTCCTCATTCAGGACTGGCATCGCAATCGCTCCCTGAGAACCGCTGTCTCAGTTCATTTTGCTCCCTTACTTCATTTTCCTGTTCTTCTAGTGTGCTGATCTGAAGGCTTACTGGCTCCACCGTGTACATTAGGATGTACTGAAATTGCAAAACATTATGAAATTGTTACTCCTGATTGCACCACTGGTAGGGTGTTTGAGAGCAGGGCATAAGTCCTCCTCATTTCACTTGTAAATGATTATTAAGCGTAGTGCCACCTGTATTCCTCTTAGTGGCTCCTCTATATAAACGTTGTGTTAAGGGCTTTATATGCATCCTTGCTGCTGCTCATAAATTTTTGCAAGACACTGTCCTCATTTTGGAGACAAAAATAGATCCTCAAAGTTTTCTGCGAAGTGTCATACAGCTGCTACGTATGACGATTGTATAACACTGCCTACAGCAGCCACAACTATGATAAATCATTGAATAAATGATCAGTGAGTGACATGCTTTGAGACCTGCCTCTAAAGATATGAGCAGAACTATCTTTCATTCTATACAAAAAAAAAAGACTCACTGGGAACTAAACTTAATTGTAATAATGCCTGGATGATTTAAATACTCAATGTAAGCTCATTGGCTGAGTGGTAGGTATTACATTTACCCCCTCCAACAAAACACAAACCATGAAACCAAATAATCACCCCCTCCTCCAAAAAAAAAGGCTTTTATATAAATTGTTTCCCAAACTTACTCTGCAAAGGAACATTTTGTTTGCAGAGTTTCACTCTGGAATGATTGGATATGGAGTAGATCTTAGGAAATTCTACCCTGGAGAAGCAGGAGCCCTCTGAACTCTTCAGACCACTTAGTGCATTTATTGCTGACACAAAAATGTGTGAGGACCAACTTCGTGAGATCAGCACTTTGTGTTGCGCGGCTGCGGTTCAGAAAATGTAATTGGGCCTTTGGAAGACTAATGTAATGGGCACTTTTTAACAGACATACATTATTTCTCAAGAAGAAAAGAAAGTACTGTAGGAGAAATTTCCAGCATTATTCTACGTGAATGCATGGGGAGTCTTCATAAAATTGAAGGAGAAATTGCCTGATTAAGAGAAATGGGCCAAAACACAAAACCCACACATTCAAAAGGGAAGAAATGTTTTATTAGAGGAACAAAACCTATCAAATGATGGATCCTCAAGCTAAAGAGAAAAATATTGCAAAAGATGGTAACATTTCCTCACTTTCTCTAAATATATACAGTTGACTAATCAAAATGAAAATTTAATACAATTGAATTTAAGGTTTACAAATGAATGTTTTAAAAATCAATATGATTCTATGTTTTATTTGGAAAAGTAAACAAGTAAAAACAAAGAAGTTCTAAAGAGAAGAGAAATGAGGAGGAGGGCCTGCCTCTGTTACATTAGACTCGCTATAAATTTAGTAGACCTCACAGTAGAGTTCAGAGTGAAATTGTCCATCTACATATATACTCACGACCACACCGTGTAGAGCAGAATGCCCTGAAATAGACTCCACTACACAAGAGATTTAATATAAAATAAGGTAAAAATCCTAATAATAGATTCATTTGGGGTGAAAATGGATTCTCATCTGATACATATATTTTTAAATGGATGAAATAGCTTATTGTTATGATAACATTTTTAAATTACTGGAGAAAACAGTACATATATCTCGGATTTTGTAATAGGGATTCATTTAAAGTTGAGAACCAATCCAAGATATCTAAAATTGTAGAAGACCTTATTATATAAAAATTTTAAATATCTTCATGTGAGGACAACGAAATAAAAAAATTACTGGGATAAAATATTAACAATGAATATGACCAACATTGGTTTACCATAGCCTAAAAACATTAAAGATACTTATAAATAATGGAGAAACTCTTATATTATTTTAGAAAAGTATGACAAAGCAGGATATTTAGCGGAAAGTGAACAGATCAAGAGATCAAGTGTTTAACTTCAATAGAAATAATATGTAAGTTTAAAAATCACTTTTATTAGTTATTACATAGGCAAAGTGCTAAAAAATGACACTAAACTATTAACAGTATTTATCTTGTTACAGTGGCATTTCAAAATGATTTCACTTTTACTTGTATATTTTTCAAATTATTTTATAATAAAATATAATTAAATTTTATAATTATAAAATTAATAGAAGTTACTTCTTAAAAGTCATGATACATATTTTAAGGCACAGACTTTGGTAGAACATTAATATGATGTTTTTGACTGTTATTTAATGCATAAGAGAATTCCAATAGTAAAACAATAAATGAATACAAGAAAATCCCGATTTTTTAAATATGTATTTTTTAAAAAGTATTAAACAAACAGATTTTGGTGAGATCATGGGTGGTATGTTTAATTGTTTTCTGTATTTTCCACATTTCCTATAAGGGCCATGCTACTTTTTATAGTAAAAAAATGTATATTTAAATAAAGTCTGTGGATTTCTACTGCTACCGTAAGCTTTACCGGAGATTGTGTTTGCAAGAAAACAAGAGATGGAAGATGACATGAGATGTGGCATTTAGCATTCCCGTGTTTTCCATTCAACAATTGACATGTATTTCTAAATTCTGATACTGCTTTTTAACTCACCTAGGTCTTACAAAGAGTCAACTTTCATTGCTGATTCGCCGATTTGATATATACATGATGAAGTCATGTATATATCATACATGAAAGGAACACTGAGAGAGATACAAATGACAAGTTTGTAGCTTTATAACAATAGTGAAGGTGACACATCATTCTCTCCCTGAGAGAAGCGTTAGTGGCATCTGACTTTTATGTTTCTTGGCAGAACTGAAGGAAAGTTTCAGGAACAAAGAGACAAGATGAATTAAATGGGACCCAAACATAAATGAAAACCAGAAGCCCACACTCTTCCCGTTGAATAATCAGGCACAAAAACCTACACTGTTCTTGACAAAACTGAAAGAAATTCTACGTGGGCTTTATACATCTCTTCTGTAAGTTCAGTCATTTTCTGCAAATTGTTTCACACATATACATATCTGCCTTATTTTTAAAAAGAACAATTATTGTATCACTAGGTACCTATAGTAGATCTTGTTTAATGTTTTTTGTTTGTTTGAGCTTCTCAAGTGATTGTGGAAAAAAAGAGTTTAAAAAGGTAATCCATGACAATACTTAGTCATATCAATTCATTAAAATGAAAACTAATTGTGTCTGTAGCTACCTAATTATCTTCTAAAATGAATTTTACTCAGACACACCCAACTGATGGCAAGAAATAATACTGTCACAGTCAGTCCAGAAGTATGATAAAAAATATCTCAAATGAAGGAGAAACACAGTGCATGAATATTCGAGACAAATACACGCACTGCTCTATACCAAGATGCCGTATCTTAATACCAACACCAGGCTTAGACCATCAGCTACAGCCAGACGGGCAATCAAGATAGAACATAAAGACAAGAAGAAATTTCCCCCTGAACACCAGTTTCCCACTATGTCATCCAGCGCCCATTTTCATGTTGCAATTATGTTGCACAGTTATTCCATTTATGATGAAACATATGGAAACTTCATTCTCAGAGAAGGTGAACAATAAGCCTTGGGAACATCACTCACTTTCAACAGACTGAAGTGGTCCGACCACCTCCCGCCATCCCCTCCTTTTTCTGAGTGTATGTGCCTCTTCAGATCTCAGCATGAGACCCTCATTAATGAAACAGAGGGGGGTGCCGGGGCTTGGGGGGGGCTGTGCCTGCCCATTAAACCAGACTTCTGCACCCACCCCAGGCACTCAGGCTAAGGGGAAAAAGTGGAAATTTCCCAGTCCCACTCATGCTTTCTGACATATAGAAAGGAAAAATAGTTACACCTTTCACTGAATCACTGTGGGAAACTAATTTGTTTTGACATACTGAGAAGTAATCTGATGTTCGTATTTATTCTGGGAAAAAAAAAGAGCTGTATTAGCTAAAAACAAATTTCGTGAATAAAACGAAGGATACGGAATCAGACATGTACATCTACTGAGCATGTCTGATATGAAGGGAATTAACTACTGCGCATAAACTTCCCTTTAAAGAAATCTAGTTCCTATCACTTTGAAATCTTTCCCAGTGTCTCTCTCCAGCACTGCCAGGGCCCAGGACACAGCTGTCTCCACGAACACATGGAAACATTATACCCAGAACACTGGCGGGCATTGATCCGACCCGCTTGTCTCCTGCTTCTCCTTCCAAAGGCCTTATAAATGATGTTGATGGAAGAGCTATTTCAATACTATTCTTGGCACGGGGACCGTCCCTGGAAACCTCTCTGAGCTACAGCCTGTTTCACAACAAGCCAACACATCACCTTATTTGTTTATCTCCAGTTGATGCTAAAATTCTATTTAAACCTAAGAATCACCAAGTGACTCCCCTCTCCAAACTCCCCCTGTTAGGAAAGGCACGGAGAAATCTATTGGGCCATGAAAATAACAGAAAGAAGGGGGAAGAGCCCCAGTGAAACCATAGAGAGTGATATGGGACTCGGAGTTACAAGTATTAAAAGAGATGAATTGCATTAACCCCTGCCCTTCCCCATTATATTCACTGCCCACTGGAAACAACAACAGAATTACTAAAATCCCACACTCTCTAATGGGATGGTAATAGGATTCAGAGGCCATTAGGGTAAAAGCAATCCATATTTTACACAGTAATAAGCTCAGGCGGAAGATGCTGCACCGCCCCCCTCCCCCTCCCCCCAGAGATCAACAGTTACCAATTTCACATTAACAAATCCACACGCGCTTTCGAAGCGGCTAAATAAACCCAACTTAAAAGTCAAAGGTCTAGTTTTTATACTGGTATATATCTGTTGAAGTGAAGTTATCTCACTGAATTGAAATACATTTTTTTTTTACTTTGATATTGATTTTTTTCTTCTCATTCCAGAACTCTTTGGAAACGAGGGATACTGTGATTGTCGGGACGTGGGGATAATTTTTTACGAACGCAATCTATTCTCTCACAGCAAGCACATGCCACTCTTGAAAGAATTACTTTTTTACAAAAATAGCTTCTTATTCAAGAAGAAATAGGAACTGTGGTATTAAGAGTTCCTACAACGGATGTGGGGGCGTGTCATGGGACACTCTTTGTAGGAGGAAAGGGTCGGGGAGGCAGAGTGGACACCTTGACATCAGCCACACGGAAGCACAAACTGGGGCAAAGGGCACACCTAAAAAAATTCAAACAGGTAGAAATTACTGTTGTGAACTCAAATTATGTAAAGAGCATGCTGTCAGGAGGGCGGTAAACTGACGAGTCTTTTAATGTTTATTAGTGTAACTTAAAATCATTTTGCTATTTGATTAATGTTTGTATTAAACTGTGATCTAAAGAACGTCTAGAATGGTTATAACGTGGTTTATGTTTCTCTGTGATCTAGAAAGACATGGAATTAAACACTTTTTTGATTGATGAGCTTTTACAATTTCACCAGAGATGAAGAAAAAAATGTGTTTATTATTAGTCCTCATATGTTCCTCTTTTTAATTTCCTCGACAGAATATTAAAAAGTAAAATCCTGACTAATGCATGGCAAATACGCCAAACTATAAAATAATAGCCAATTCCCTCTCCCCCTCCATGCTGGATCAGGTGTATGCTTTTGTTCTTCCAGCGGTCTCTGTCATTCTTTCTGAATAATAATAAAACTTCAGTGCTGCTCTAATCATATAAATATATGGCATAATATGACCTTATAATTTCCATTTGGTGGGGAACCCCCCCACCCCAGTGGAATTATCTTCTGGAGGGTGGGCTTCCCCAGCTAGGCTTTGTTGTGAGAAGCTGCGTTTGGCTTCAGTGAATTGTTCTGTGAAGGCTCTCAATGTGTTTGCCCATTTCACGACAGGTGAGTAACAAGCGTACCTGCCCACACCATGCTGAGTGTTCGGCAGCTTTTGACCCGAAACAGCATGACCCCCAGGCCCCACCCTCCCTGTCCATACGATCTTGCCTTGAACAATGTCCCCTCCACCCCAGGAGGAAAAAAGTCCTCAAAGGGAAGCATTTTGCTGATATTGAAGAGGGGAAACTAAAAACAGCAGAAGCACTAAAAGGCATTGAAATCGACAGGTTCGAAAACACTTTTGAGCAGTGGAAAGAAATGTCCCAGTAGGTGTATTGCATCAAATGGAGAGTACTTGGAAGGTGACTGAAGTTGAAACATGTGAGACTAAATCTACAATTTGTTTCATAAATAAATTCCATTTTGGGTGGCCCCCCCCCATAAAATATTCACTCTCTCCTTTTGATAATCCCAGAAATAAACGACAGTGAGCGCGGGATTAGATGATGAGTGAAGAAGGCAATTTAGAGGAATAAGAGGAAGATACCCTATCCAAATGCTCTTTCCGCTGTACTCCTCCTCCGTCTCACCAAACTTATCACACCTTTGTAAAATAAAAGGCAGTAATGTCTGGAATGCAGCTGAGTCAAAATCATGAAAGATTAAAGTTGTCTTCTCCTTAATTCCAAATCTGTTCTTAAAACTATAGCCGAGGGTGCTGTGGGAATAATTCTCGGCTGAGAATTATTGCAACAGTCCACTGGGAACAGAGGTAAAGTGGGGTGCTCTCTCGATGGCCTGTCCCAGAAGCTACTCAGTCATCTAACGTGTCCAACTGTGGAGAAGGACGATCAACGCAGGGATCTCAGAAAGCAGGTGGTAGGAATGCAACAACACTGCCAGCCTGTTCTCTGTGAGCTGGGATGGGAGGGAAAGACAGAAAACTGTACTTGAGCAACCATTAAAATAAAATAAAACAAGAAATATCTGAGATTTTGCTGCCTATGTTTTCTGATAGGATTTCTGTGGATTTGTGTCTAACGTTTGGGTCTTCCATCCATTTGAATTTATTCTTGTGTTTGGTATGGGAAGGTGGTCTAGTTTCATTGTTCTACACATAGCTGTCTGGTTTTCCCAACACTATTTACTGAATGAACCATCTTTAGTCCATTGTAAAAAAAAAAAAAAAAAGAAAAGAAAAACAAAGAAATGCAAACGTAAGTTTCAGGGTGTTTAAAACGAAAACTGACACCTGTCAGCATCTTTCAATTACAAGCACCCAGGGCTCGCTTCATAGTATCCAACCAGAGACCTCAAAGACCGTATTCGAACATTTAAGAAGGAAAGCTGGAAAAGGCAGCAGAAAAGTATGATTTGGGGGGAGAAGATCCTCATGGAAAATGACCTACGTCCCCTTGACCCAACTAAAAATAAATCAATATATATTTTTGTGCATCATCATTTCTGGATCTCCCACTCCTCACAGAGGGCCTCGTCTTGGGTAAACACTCAATTCACATTCTTGGTAGCATCACTCAGAATCCATGGTCTTGGTAGGCGGTCCTCAGAGCCAAGATTTCATATCCTAAAGCCCAATCACAAGAGAGGAGAGTGGGAGACCCACTTTTAAGCCTCCACTAAAAATACAGGTCTACCAACCATGGTAAATAACACGAGCAGAGGCTGAGGAGAAAACCACAACTAAAAAGTGTACAACCCGTTTTAACCAGGAAGATGGTTCTGTTCTGCTCCTTAGAGACCTGGATTGGTTTCAAGGTCAATAATGGACAAGGAGGGGTAGCGGAAAAGAACCCCCACGGCTACTTGGAACGTCATCTTGAGTAAGACATGAGCCTACACGAGATTTTAATCCTTCCCAGTTTCTTGGAGATGGGATATCTCCTTTTCAATTTATCAATGCACTGGGATTGTTTATGTATTTCAACATTCCTTCAAGAGTTACCATACTGGTTCAATACGTGTTATGCTGCCGGATATGTTCCTAGGCATCACGATATAGCAGGCAACAAGCTAGACCATGTGATACCTGCTCTCGCTAAGCTGAAAAGCTTAAGTGGACAATTAAACAGGCAGTTAGATAAATTGATAACAGTGTTATAATAAGGTACACACTTTGTTATAGGGTCAAAATATTTTGAGTGGGAGCTTCTAATTTAGACTTAGGGAGAGAGAAGTCTAAGAAAACTTCTGGGAGGAAGCAGCATTTAAACTGAGACCTAAAGAATAAATAGGAGGTAGCCAGAGGCCAACAGGAGTGTTGGAAGGAGACAAGAAAAATGAGCATTTGAGCCCTGGTTGGGTTGCCTTGTTGGTTGGAGCAGCTTCACGTACACTAAAAGGTTGTGGGTTCAAGTCTCGGTCTGGGCACATACGGAAGGGCAACCAATTCGCATTTCTCTCACATTGATCTTTCTCTCTCTTGCTCTCTCTCCCTTCCTCACTCTCAAAAATTAATAAATAGCCCCCTAGCAGGTGTGGCTCAGTGGACTGAGTGCCAGCCTGTAAACTAAAGGGTCGATTCCCAGGCAGGACACAAGCCTGGTTGCAGGCCAGGTCCCCGGCAGGGGGGCACGCAAGAGGCAACCACATATTGATGTTTCTCTCCCTCCCTTCCCCTCTGACCCAAAATAAATAAATAACATCTTTTTAAAAAAATTCAATAAACATTTCCTCAGATGAGGACTGAAAGAAAAAGAAAGAGCATTTTCAAAGGCACAGGTACCAAAGTTGCCAGAACTGGAAGGCAGAATGAAGAAACTGGAGAGAGCGGATGTCGGGGCACAGAAGCAGGGACGTGACAGGTGTGGCCTCCGCTCACACTGCAAACCCTCTGAGCACAGGCAATATATCAGATCTTCCTCATTTAATCATCCGGCAGCAAAGTAAGTAGATTGTTCATTAGAAGGGCTCCATCAATATTTATTCAGTATCTATTGGGTATCTTTAGGTACTCTTGGTGACGACAGAAGGCACTCTAAGCCTAAAGATGTTGGTTTTTTCTTTTTTAAATACTCCATGTGCTCAATCTTGAAAAATGCTCAGCAGGTGTTTTGTTTGTTGGTCTCTCTGTTTAGGCAGCACAGATCGCGTGAGTGTGTATGTACGTGTGAGTGTGACACAGCAATGCCTTCTTCACTGCCCCCCATCACCTTCTAGGGTCTCATTTATGACTGATCCCCTAGGCATTTGTGTTCACAACCCCTGGATTGGGACTCACGGGGGAGGAAGCTGAGCCCAAAATGCAGCCCATTATGGCACAATTAGACAAATATGGGGACAGGTTATTGAAAGGTTAGTTCTAAGTGCGAGTGACACTAACATGTGCAGGACATTTGAACTTCTAAGACACAGCGGCATGTGACCTCGACGGAAGCGATCGTCATTTCTTCCCAACTTCTGAGGAAACCCTCAGTCCTGCTGCCCTGTCTTCGTTCGCGAGAGCTGGTGTGTAAGGCACACCCCCAGTGCCGGGATCAAACAGTTCATAACCACATGCCATCATCTTCTACACCTTTGTACCTGACTTTTCTGGAGAAAAACTCGATAAGCGTGCTCAACCGAGAGGCAATTTGCTAAACTGTCAACAATTCTAGCTTTATACATAAAATAAATCACCATTGCCTAACACATTTCCCCACATCAGACACGTAGTTCATAAGAACAAATAGAATGGCAACATATAAATCATGAAATCATTCATTTCTAAGAGTTGGGAAGGCCAAGCTGACAGCTAAAACAGAAACAGTGTTTTGGATGTAACAGTCAAGTATTTAATAACAATTTACTGTTTTGCTCTAGTAACATTAAAAATATCTTCAGAGAAGGTTCTGGAAATCACAGTCTTACAATAAACCATAATAAAGTAATTATAGCTTGGGTTTCTGTCAAGGTTCTTGCCATGCAAATGTTCACTCATCTGAAATTTGCTTAAAACAAATAGATTAGATTCATTTCAGGAACAAGAATGACATGACTTTTGTGCATAACACTGATGAATAATTTTAGTTCCTAATGTCGCTGGTTGACTATCATGATTTTGCCATTTGAAACATGGTCTCCAGAGTCCCAAAGTCTCGTCTAGATGTGAATGCCCACTTCTTATATTCTACTGACCTCTAGAGACTGTGTGTGCACGTATATAAATCACCTCTGATGAGTGCTCATAAGCCCCTAAAACACGGAGGTTGCAAATGCCATACAGATTGAGAAAAAAAAGGGTCTTAATCATACGAGCCCATTTCATCTGAGAAAAACATGCCCAAACTGTTTACATACACTTTCAAAGAACAGCTTATGCGCACACCTTCAGTATTCATCATGCTGACAGCATTTACCCAGTGTTCTCGCTTGTGTAGGAAACCCTGGAAAACGCCAAACTGACTCTGTCTGTGGTTTGTGACTTGCCAGCCATACGGGGTAATGGAGAATCCGGACACACTGGCCCAGTTTTCCCATAAAGCCAGATTTATTTTCGGTTGGGACAACATCACTTTATGGGACAATCTTTTCCCCCCAAACTGTACTTGTTCCGTTTCTTTTTCAGTCCTCCTCCTGTCCAGGAAAAGCAGGTCAAGGGCAGGGGTACCTAGAAAGGGCTCTCAGATGGCTTTGTAACCCTTGCATTTCTCCCTCTCTCTCTCTCAATGTTTCAGTTGTTAAATACGTCTATGAGTAAAATGTGCAACATTAAACTAACTTCTCATTCAGGACTTGCTCATGAACTCATTAAGAATTACATGCATAGTTTGCCTTCACATTCCTATGCCGGGCACACTGTGTATAAGGTTGTGGGAAAGTAATGTCGGCTGGGAAAAAAACACAGGACTTTCCCAGGAACAGAGCCACATTGTATCTTTCTAGGAACATACCCATCCTCCCTCTCTCCCCCTCTAGATGGAGACACAGGTAATGATTTATATACAGAAGTATAGGTAGAAATATACACCTACATGTTTAGAGTAACCACATAGGTATATATGTATATGTACATACATGTGTGTGTATAAACATGCACACACATATAACTACAAAGAGGCATTTTTCTACATATACAGAATTTGTGACGAGATTTAGCAATGATTTTTCTAATAATTGCCAAGGTGTTCTATTTTCAATTTTGTGTTCTATATTACTGCTTATATTTTTCACCTAAAATATGGATTTAAAATGACTGGTCATTACTACATCCTCAACTGCAACCCAACACTTAAAAATTTCCAGTAAATATCTTTCTAATAAACTCAATTGTAATCTCACGCTAAAATAATATTTTTGGTATCAAAAGAATGATAATGCTTTTCTGTCTTTTGGTGTATTTCTGTCAACTATGTTACCTAGTACATATTTGATCACTCCTATAACAAGTTTAGAAATAGACACATCATGTAAAGTTTCATTAGGCACCTCAAAGTGGATCCAGCTGTTAACAGACATGTCTGCCACAGAAGGACAGTATGAGAGAACAGGGCATTATCTGATAAGACATTGTTACAAAGTGGCGGGTGTAACTACAAGATTTTGAAAATGTCCAACTGACGTATGAGAAGAGGAGAGGAAACCAAATTCTGATTCTGTCACGGTATCTAGTCTATGGAACTCAGATTGCTGCTCTGCAGACTTCGAAGGGGACTGGGCACGTCCAGGGCTACTCTGGGGGCACAGCCTCCCCGGCCCCTCTAGCCTCGTGATCCCATATATCATCCCATCCCTAGATTCAAACCGTGCTTATTAGAAAGAAAGGTTCTTGAGGTTTTTCAATGTAGAGATGAGTTGACCATATGGTATAATGACCAACCGTCTTCCGTTCACATTCTAAGTGAGAATTTAAACAGTAATGTAGTACATAAAACAGAAATATCACCGAGGGACTCCTTTCGCCACCTCGGCCGAATTCTGGTATCTGAGACGCTTTGAACTCCTCTGAGGGCCTCCGGGGGTCAAGTCCTACATACGAATAATTCTTCAAGTTTGACTGGCAGTTGGCTAATGATGAAAATAAGGCAGTAATGGTGTTGGGGATTAACCAAGTGGGGTTTGGGCACCAATCACCCACTTTTGCACTTCATACTAGAACCCTGACAACCTGCACAAAGCCCACTGGCTTGATTCCAAGTGGCCTTATAAATTCCAGCTAGGCTCCCTATCCAACCAGGTAATTCAAAATGGTAGTTGGTCTGGGTGTAGAAGAGGGGAACCGTATAATGGAGAACAATGGAACCAATGACTTAGCATCACTCACGCTGGTTGATTCAGTTTTTGCCTCTTAAATATATGGGTTAAATTTCGGCATCTTACCAGCTACAGTAAAACATCATTGGTTAAGTGGAAAGAGACCCCTCCCACCCCAAACTGAAATGCAGTCAGTTAATTTTAGTGAACAGTTGCAAACACCTAGCCACACAGACTTTTCACATAATTAGCTCTTCTAAAGGATGATATTCGGTGGTTGGATTCGGCTGCTCAAACACACCCTTCCCCACCATTCGCAGAGGTGCCAGTGGTTAGGGAAATGATTCACAGCAGGTAGTTAGAGAGAAGACAGGGCATCAGAGAAGAGATCTGGGTAATCCCCAGGCTGGAAATTCAAACCCTGGATAATCAGGACTGCACTACATATGCAATTATGATTCGGCCCACTTAAGAGAAATTTGTAATCCATTCAGTTTCAAGCCTATAAAGTCACATCTCTCAAAAACTTGTATTTCAGCCTCCGATGGCTTAAGAAGTTCTTCTTGCTAGATTGTCTCCAATTACAGAAATCCTTCCCAAGTACAAGGCTGCAGAAGTATATTAAACCTGTAGGATAGCATGTAGCTGGCTGTTTTACAGTGCTTTCCCGCACACATGGTCTCGATGCATGATGTAATACTCCTGAAGCAATTCACCACAATCTGATAACACTATTTGTTCAGCCCACAAATGTTGTCTTACATATTGGTGGGGGGGCGGGGAGTTGCCTTTGAACAGAAGGCTCAGGTTAGTAAGCAAAGAGAGGGACATAGATTTCTATTAACTTTAAGACTCTCACACCCCAACACCACACTCACACACACATACACACAGATTTCATGGGTAAACAAACATGGACAGGACTGCTATGAATTCAATAGATTCCTGGTCTACCCAACACTAATGGGGTTCCTACAATGACCACAGGGGTCTGAGTCAGGAAAAGATTTGGCCATAGCTGTCTGGCAGTCGTAAGAATCTGAGTTCGTGTTGGAAAGACAGCTTCAGTGCAAAAGCTCAACATCAATGCTGCACCTACCGTGGTTAGTGGCTAGCGAACAACCGATAATAATAGAGCTGTAACTTTCCATTGTATTTATATACATTCTTCCAGGGAACATGAGGATGTGTATGCGTTATTGGATTTGCGAGCGCTGATTTTTTCAGGGTTTTTAGAACCTGCTGCACACACACAGATGCAAATCAGTCAAATAAGGCAGGCTGGGGGAAACAGGAAAAAAAAATATCCACCTACGTTCAAGGTATGAAACAATAATTTCTATGCCTTTGGGATCTATTTTTTCCCTTGCATTGTAATGCAGTCAAGTGCATGAATGATGCCTTTTGTGTTTGATAATGTCAAGTGTGAATGTCATGGGCAGCCCCCCATCTCTGAAGGTATTAAAAGGGTGGGAAGATGAAAAGCTTGGAAAAGGTAAATGGAAAAAAATTAGATTAAAGTAACTGGAGGACAAGACACTCATTAATAGCCCGGTTTCCAGGTGCCGTTGGTAACCGTCGGCATGAATGTGCCGGTTAAGCTGAATTCTGAGGAAAAGAATGGTACTCCGCTTCCTTGATCATGCTCACATATTTGTTCCTTTTCATGATGAAGTCCACTGAATGCAAGAAAATATTTTATACGTTAGCATAAACTTCCATTGTATAGTTAGGGAAGTCTGCCCAGCTGAGCTCGTCAGTCAAATACCCGGGGCACGTACGCGTTCACGGGAAGTTAGTCAAGGGTTTTGAAAGTAACTGACACACGGACAATTCAGGGAGGCAACTAATCCTAACAAATAAAGTAGGTACCTTTTCAAAGCCATGAAAACCCTGAAAGATCATAAAAATCCATCCCGAGCAATGTCAGAAATCGGGAGGTGATCNTTCATGATGAAGTCCACTGAATGCAAGAAAATATTTTATACGTTAGCATACACTTCCATTGTATAGTTAGGGAAGTCTGCCCAGCTGAGCTCGTCAGTCAAATACCCGGGGCAGGTAAGAGTTCACGGGAAGTTAGTCAAGGGTTTTGAAAGTAACTGACACACGGACAATTCAGGGAGGCAACTAATCCTAACAAATAAAGTAGGTACCTTTTCAAAGCCATGAAAACCCTGAAAGATCATAAAAATCCATCCCGAGCAATGTCAGAAATCGGGAGGTGATCGGAACACTAAAGAACTGCATCCAAACAGTGGAAGGAAACACCACATGTTCTAAACCACAAGTCTCAGCTCTGACAAATGGTGAAGGTTTTTCTTATGAAAACAAATGCATAGACACAAAATCCTTGCCTAATGAGGCCATGACATCTACAGTACACACAAGAAATTGCAATAATTATAATAGGAAGGTGTTTCCTGCAGCCGCACTCCCTCCCCTCCACAGTATTCCTCAACCTTCCACCCATGCTCGGGCTCACACAATGGACTATTCACTGGCTCCCAGCCTCTACACTGGCGGTTCTCCCTGTGTTTTTTTTTTTAAAAACAACATCCCTAAAAGGTAAAGCAATACCCCATTCATAACACTGGCTCCTTAAGGCCACAGTTCAATAAGAGAGCAGATGGCCCCTACACAGGCATTTCAGCATCTTCTGGGTGGGTGGAGGGCATAATAGAGACCCACCATCCCACTCCCTCCTCTCTCCCACACCAAGGGAACACCTCTAGAAGCTTCCAGATCACATCCTCCCAGTGCCTATTAAACCCCTTGACCTGAGATTCAAGGCCTTCCATCATACTGGCATTGGTCATTCTTTTGGGGGGAAGTTCCCCGCGATCCTTCAGATCTTGCTCCTCAGGATTCAACTGCATTTTCACGTTTAACTCCTAATTCGAAGGCTGCTACCCTCAGGAGCCCCTTGACCTACAGTGACCTTTCCTCTTAAGCTCTCCTAAGAAAAGATTTAGGACCCCTGTACATTTTAACTCTGTGGGCCATCCTCTGGGTGTGGTTCATTTCTTCCGTCTTCCTAAGGGTCTCAGAGAGAGGCAGGCATTTTTGTCCTTGTTCTTGTTAGAGGTGTGATTTGTCCTGTTTAACCCACAGTGCGTTGGGTGTAGTGAGGGCTTGACAGCAACAATGAAAAGAGAGAGCCCCCAAAGTGAGTAGCAAACAAACCAGAAAGGAAACCAAAACTCTCCCCAAATTATCAACCTTTTCTTACTTAAAGACAACAAGAACAGACATAACCACTATGGGTCAAGAACAAAAAAATAAATTTGAATCAAAGCAAAAACAAACAAACAAACAACAAAAAAAAGCAAGGCCCTCCCCCTAGTGGATTGCTAGTGCTAATTACGAAATAAGGATAGTTGACACTCATGCCTACTAAATGTTAGCTTTTTTTCCCCCCTGCCAGAAAAGAGATATGAATGGGTGTTAAGTCGAAACATCCCATGGAGCCTTTCACACCTCAGGAATAAACACCGACAAAGAAGGGCTTCCATGTAAAAGAAAAATCTGCCAGCAAAGAGCTTGGCCTGTTCATAGTACAAACCAAAAGCTCCACCTCATAGCTTGTACCTTGCTCCTATCTGCAACTGCCTTCATTGTATCCAGGGTCCCCTTGCATTGGGGAAATATATATATATATATACATACACTTCTCTCTCTCACAGCTGAAAATGGTTAACTGATCATTTCCAAAAATAAATATTCCCAAAGATAGAGGTCATTGGTTGCCTGAAATTGCATCAGTCCGTGTCTGGGTACCAGAATCCCAGGCTCCTCTGGGACGTCTTTGTCATTTTATCAGAGTGATTACCAGCAGGGCGGTTTCAGCGTGGTCCCCCCGGCTCCTAGCACACTGATGCTCTCTGAATTCCTCTTCTCTCCATCAAGCCTGGTGGCTTTGGCTTTGGCAATCTGGCACTTACTATCCAATGTTAATTACATTTCCTAGACTGAGGAAAATCCTATTGGGCTAATTTTTCACAATCATATAATGAAAGAACTTCACTGACAAACCATGGAGGGTTTGGATTGTTTTTTTACGGATAGACCTATTAAGCACTTAATATTCAGTGGGAAAACAGTCTCAGAGCAATGAAATTCTATTACTTTAGAGGTTGCATGCTTTTAATTTCTTAATATTTCATTACATGTTGGCAACTGGTGCATATTTTTATAATGCGTTTGATCATTACTCTTCTCAGGGTGTTCTATTTCAATTCTTCCTCTGACATCATATTTGCATGTTAAAGGGTTTTAGCATTCAGGGATGAAATGTTCTGAATAGCAATGTGCAGTTAACTTGAGTTTCTTTTTTTTTTTTAAATGGGAAACAGCAAACAGACATTTTATATAGGGACTAAAGAGAAAAATTCCATACTTAAAAAAAATCTAACTAGGTTTTAATAGTTTTCTTGTATAGAACATCATAAAAGGTAATGATTCAACATAATTCATTAATTAGCAAATTATGCAAAACTGCTACCAGCATAGTTTGGGGAGAAGGATCTTTTTCACTGGTTTGTATAAGTCTACTGCATTTCTTTATTTCCCATAAAAAATAATCTTTTCTTTGCTCTGCAGCAACATCTACTGGAAAAGTCAGAAAAATGCTATTTATATGAATCAGATAGTTTGCGTATGGATCGTTTGGGTTACCATCTGCTTAAAAAGTGCACACTAAACTACCACCCAGTTGTCAGTTGAATGATTTCTGCCTGCTCTAGTTTGAGTTAGACCTGTGGGAGGTCAGCGATTCAGTGATACAAACAGCCAGCCTACATACAACTAAAAATCTCTCCTCTCCTCACCTTGAAGAAGTCACCTGCATTAACAAAATGCATACAAGACACAGTCGACGTAATTTCCCCTGGCCCGTCTTCTCAACACTGGTCCCTGATTTAAGAAACCATTGTCATTATTGGCGGCACCCTAACAGTACTCGGGGGTTCGGCATGCCGAAAGTCGAAGAGAAGGTTTTACGCAAGAAAGCTAGGTCAAAACAGGGGTTGAATTGGAGAATTACTCCTTTAAGATTCTGCAAAGTTTCGTAAGTTGATAACAAGGAAAGTATGTGCTGAGGTTTTTTTTTTTTAACCTCACTAAGCCATCAGCAGCGTGGTGACCCCAGTCCAGGGCAGTTTCCGGTCCCTGTCCACACCTTGTTCTGCTCTTCAAACCATGTTAGAAAAACGAAGGGTCCCCACGGAACTTCCACTGGAGATTATCTCTCGACGATGATGCACGATGAGACCCATATTCTGTTTGGCGCCCACTCCCCCCCAATTCAGCAGCCCCCGATGTCCTTATAAAATCGGATTCACGGGCTGCCCGCACAACACGCCTTCAGATGGATGGTCTGGCTAACACGAAGCACGCAGGAGCACGGTGTGGAGGAACCAGTCCGGCTTAGAAACTCGAGGGAAAATCGAATCTTATCACCAAATACGTATATAAAACATCCTCTCATCCACGACCGCTGAGCTCAACCATGCAGTTCTCCCTGGGACCAAACCTTGTGGGGACACCTTTCTGTACCTCATTCCAGAGAACAATCTTTGCACAGAATTACTTTTAATACCCAGGCAGACTCCCACCTCCAAAAAATAACCATCTAAAAATTAATTCAAACATTTCAGGTGACACCCTTGCTCAAAAGCTGGATATAATTTGGATGTCTGTTATCCTTAAGTAACAACGCTGGCTAATTAAAACAATTTTTTTTTTTTTTGCATTCTCAAATCTCAGTTCATTCATGCCAGCAATACATTTTAGAAGCAGAGGAAATGAACACAATATCAGCAAAGGCTCGGGCTAAAAACAAATTGATCAAAACTTTAAAAACAGCAGCAGCCACAAAGAATCAGGTGCTAGGAGACTACAGTATACTGCATTTGGTGTTTGTTCAATGTGAAAATAGATGTGAGCCTTTTAAGCTTCATCCCAACGCTCTTTAAAGGAGAAATGCCATCAAATATAATCCACAACTCTCATTCACAGCGCACAAAAGGGACAGATCCCTAAAAGCCGCCTACAGTGCACGTCCACCGGCATTCTGTATCGAGGGTCCTGGTGCAAAGTTCGGATCTGAGACCGATAATTATTCTCCTTCATTACCGAGCCACTTAAAATCCAAGGAAGCTCCTAAAACAGCACCTCCAAAGGTAACTCCCATTTCAAACTGTCATAATTTAGCTATTCCAATTATTTACTGGATCCTTTCCTGAAACATGCCCTCGCCTGATGTTTTAACTTTATATTTCATTTGGGACAGCACTTAATCTCCATCTATGAAACACCCACCTGACACAGGTTAGGGAGATATATATGTATAAGCAGTGCTTCACCCAGAAGATCCAAGCCAAACACACCCCAGCAGCTAGACTTAAATAAACTCTACCCTTGCTTAAACCTCCGGTGAAAAATTATTACAACGCATCAGAAGTTGGGTTGGAAGCAAAATTTCAAATGCCAGCTCTCTCCCAGGGTTTACGTCCCGGAGTTCAAAAGCAGGATCAATTGGATTATTTTATTTTCCCGTTAGCTGTTTAGAATTTAACGTAACGCAAAGTGCTATTCTGATCAAGAGCATCTTTCTCATCCCTCTCCTTAAATAAAACGGAGGTGAAATCATTCAGTATAAATGCATTTACTATACAAATCTATTTTCAATTGAATTTGCTGCATGCTCTAATTCGTCAAAATTAATACAGGTACTTTCTATGTTAAACAAAAGGAAGCCGACTGAAAAATCGGCTTCAGCCGCGGATGCCTTTCTCAATTACAAAACGGGTGAAAACAGAGATTTAACTAAGCCACTCGGTCAAACCCTTCCATGGGCGCTCTTACCTGTCTCAGCTGAAGGCTTCCTTCCCTCGTTAGCGGCGTGCAGCATCTCTAGCTCGCCCCACTCCTCACCACCGGTCTCAAATTACACCACTAAATCCACCCCCACCCACCCACCCCCCCGCCTTTTTTTTTTTTATCCCTTTTTTTTTTCTCCTTTCCCCAGCCAGAAAATGCTTACTGAAAGTGATTAGTTTTTGTTGTCCCTTTTAAGTCCCTCCTGCGGGAAGGAACAGGGGAGCAATGTGACGCCACCTTTTAATCTTTTGTAAGAGTGAAAAGGCAGAAAAGGAACGCTCGATCAAACTGAGCTGCACACATGACAAACTCGCAGGAGAGGCTGCCGCTGCCTGGCGAAAGCACCGCTAGGCTTGAGTGTAAGAACAGAGAAGAGGGGAGAGTCAATGGAATGTGACAACGTGTGTGCATCAGAAAGCAGGAGGAGAGAGAGAACAATGAGCGAGGGAAAGACAAGGAGGAGAGAGGAGAGAGAGGAAAAGGAGAGGGAGAGAGAGGGAGAGAGAGAGAGGGAGAGAGAAAGAGGGAGAGAGAGAGGGAGAGAGAAAGAGAGAGAGAGGGAGGGAGAGAAACACGGGCAAAAGGCAAAAGACAGAGCGGGTTTCAGGCAAAGGATTCTGAGAATAAAGCCACAGAGCGGTGTCTGGCAGCTTCTGTTTTTATCTCGGCGAGCACGATACACTGCCTCTCTCATTTAGAAACATGCTCGTGTATCTTCCAGGTTTGAAAACTGAGATAATCGCAGCGTGTCCCTAGTTTTGTCTGATTGGCATTGAACTGTGCGGTGTACCTGTGATTTTTCGGGGATGTGTTTAAGTGCAATTTATTCTGCATATTTATTTATGTAGGCAAAAATGAAAGCTGCTAATTTCTACAGCAATTTGCAACGTAGTTTAACTGGCAGATGGAACTCTACTTATCATAACTGCTGACAAACTGCCACGGGTAAACAAAAGAAGAAACAAGTGCTTTGCCTCAATAATGGTCTTTAAAAGAAAAAGCCTACGCCAAGATATGAGCACTTGCAAAACCCGTGTTGCCCGGTTAAAGTTTGAAAGGTGCCTTCCCTCCATTAGTTTTATTAACAAAGGCAAAATAAAAGGGCGGGCAAGGTGTTTGCAGGAAAGGCCTCGGACAAGAGGCTACCGGGAAGGTGCAAACCTAGATTCTTCCTGGTTCCCCTACAAATGTGCCAACAGGCCTGCTTCCTGAGTCCTGGAAAGGAGTTTCTGAGTCACTATTTCTGCAGCTTTCTCTGCATCCTTCTGCTTTCCCATACCATTCATTTTATAGTAGGTTCCATTTTTAAAACAGTCAAAAGGGACTGGACTCCAAATTCGAATGGTTTCACATGGTATTTCACCAGCCCTGTTCCATTGCTGCCCATCCCCTGCCTCGTGGGGGCTAGGATTTCACAGTCAAATTCCCTAAGTGACCTCTTTTATAAGGATGGAAATTGTTGATTCCAAGGTGAAGTGTGTGGTATAAGTTAAGGCACTGGTGAAAATAACTGCTTGCTTTCTTTGGTAACCTGCACTATGGTGGTAGTGAGCCGGCGGGAGGGGGCGACACCCAGGCTTTACCCTGACCATTTTTTCAAAATGAAGCAACTTTGATAATGAAAGGTGAATCCATGTGTCCTCCTGATAACAGATATTATTTTGAAAAAAAAAACTAAAAAAAAAAATACCACCCACTTATTTCACTTCAAATGCGGCATGTCTCAACAATATAACAACGGACCCTGGGCATCTGGAATCTAGGAGTTTCTCTGTGAGCTGCCAGACACAGAATAAGAAGCGGTCCAGGAATAAGACTTTCCTCCTCCACCCTGGCCACACTGCTGTATCCAAAGAGGGATTGCTTATTCTTGTTAAATTCAACATGTCATAATTTTTGTGGTTTGGCAATAGGAGGATGCCTTTTGTGGTTTTGGCAATAGGAAGGGGTGCCCCAGGAAATCTGGAATTCTCTGCAGACATTTCTCAGGGTCTTTTGGAGGCAGCCTCCTCTAAATGATATTATTGATACAGGCTGTAGAGTTAGAATTCACTCCGTACAAGGGAGTAAGCCGACTGAGAATTTTCTGCCAATACAAATAGAGACCCAGTTCCAAGAATACAACTATTTCTGTGCAATAAAAGTGGGGAAGGGGCCTGGGGCTTATTGAACGGGATCAGAACAACATTGTCAAGGCAAGAGGGAAAGAGATCAAGGCGACGAAGAGAGAGGTTGAAAAGCTATAAATGGCTATCAGTGTTGTTGCTTATTTTTATCACTTCCTTACTGAGGAGGTAGGCACCCTGGGTGGGCATCATTTATAGGCTGATATATATGATTTCTTTTTAAGATATTTTATGGGGGAGCTATCTGATTATACTGGGGTGCCAATGGTGGTCCAAATGGCATTAATATTCCTTGCTAGAATCTGATTTTTATAAGAGTTACTTCGATGTGGGAGGGCTTTAGGTCTGTGTGCTGACACCGTGGCATACGCAGCGGTCAGCTGCCGTTCTGGGGAGCATGCTTCCCCGGGACGGAATCCTTGCTGCACCGCCAACCTGCTGTGTGACCTTGGCCAAATTATGTTTGCCTCTCTGTGGCTGTTTCAACTTAAAAATGGGTGTCACCGTATTACCTGTCTTATGGGGAGGGCACCATCAGGTAAAACTAATGTCTGTGCTAATGAGAATTCCTTTCTTAGCACACAGAAAGTACTTTATAAATGTCAACTCCTATTATTACGAAATCTTCCCACCAGATTTGGTTTTCAAAGCTCAGATAGACGATATTTTATCACCTTCAAAAAGCAGGCTGTTTCTCCCAGTTTCCTCACCTGTGGGGAGTGTATACACACCTTGAGTCATTCAGGGCTCCTTTGTCTCTCAAGCAATTATCAATAAGTATCAAATACAACTGCCCCAAGACTCTTAAGGCTATTGTTTCATTTCAAGACTCCTAATACCTTCTAACACCAGGGCGTGTTTGCTTGGTCTACTGCAATGATCCTTGAATGTAGCGCTTCTCCATTCTCTTCTGTCCCCAAACACACGAAAGGTGATGAAATGAGGCACCCACTCCACTGGCGACATCCCTAGGGTCCTGCCAAAGGCCAAACGAGAGTGTAACACCACCACCTTCCCACCCGAGAGAAAGCACTTGGAATTGAAGTGAAGGAGCGTGGCGTTCCTCTAGGAATGACCTTGAATCTGTTCTAATGGATAAAGCAGCTAGTGTTTGGCAAACCAATACTTTATTATTAGCGTCTTGTTTGTTGCGCTACAGTGATTGAAAACAGCCATTTTAAGAGGTTTTCTTTTCTTTTCCAATTCACCCTTCACAAGCCAGGATAACCCTCTTAAAATACCACTCTGAATTGACATCTATTCCCAATAGTTATTGATTGGTCCGTTGAAAAGTCTATTCTATTTCATTATCTTATAAGTCAGCTTAAAAATCTTCAAAGGTTCAAAAGTGGTTGTAAGCATTATTATCATCTCAAGACACAAAGAGCAGGCAGAAAAAAAAAAGGAGGAACAAGCATTATAAAGGTATGGCAGGCCGATAATAAAGAAGGTCATGTTACTTTTCTGGCAATTATTTTTGTGGTTGTTGTCACCCTTTAAAAATCTGTAATGAAGCCCTGGCTGGTGTAGCTCAGTGGATTGAGCGCGGGCCTGCGAACCAGACAATCGCGGTTCGATTCCCAGTCAGGGCACATGCTTGGGTTGCAGGCCAGTTTCCGGCAGGGGTCAGTTCCCTGCAGGGGATGCACCAGAAGCAACCATACATTGATGTTTCCTTCCTCTCACCTTCCCTTCCCCTCTAAAGATAAATAGATAAAATATAAAAAAAAATCTGTAATGAGTGATTTTTTTTATTCTAAGGAAATATAAGTTTTTACAAGAAAGAAGTTCTCAAAGGCTCACCATTCTGTAGGCACCAAAATGCAGGTTTCTTGGCATCACATTGAATTGCCTCTTTTCTTTGACACACACACCTACCCATGCAAACATGTATTCTGTCACCTCCCCTGGCCTCGTGCATACACATCCCTTCCAAAGCCTTGCACACTTTCCCAGTTCTCTCTGGAATGTTCTCTTCTGCTTCATCACAACAAAGTTGACTTGTTTTCCTTCTCCCTTTATCTAAGACCAGACAAGTTACCTGCCCTCCACAAAGACTTTCTTGACCTCCCTACATGTACTCGATGACATTATTTTAATCATAGTAGCTACTCAAGTGCTTAGCTTTGGAATTCTTCCTGGGTCTAAATCCTGACCCAGACATTTGCTTCCCAACTGTGGGACACTGGCCAAATCCCAGTCCTCTTTCAACCTCACTTCCCTCTTCTGTAAAATATTGTCATAACAATTTAATTAGCGAATAGATGTAAAATGAGAGCTGGGCTATAGCTAGCATCTACACAACAGAGGGTAGTCAGAAATAATGTAAGTGCTTATTAGATGACAGGAATTTATCATCGCCCCTAATTTCTAAACCTCTCAACAACCCATTAATGGTTGTTAGTAGAACCATTTTGCAGAAGATGAAACTGATGTTCGCTAAAATTAATTTACCCAATGTCACAGGAGCGGATGTCAATGCCAGGGTATGAACGCTTCTCTTTCTGCCTTCCAGTTATTTTTATCCACACTGATCATTTACGACTTAGCCCACACCATACTGGTTTGCTATTGTTTGGTTTTCCGGTTGGTGCCCTAGTCTTCCAATTACCTTGCAGACTAAACGAGAGTGCTATTCATGTTTAAACATCTCTGCATCTTACTATCTTCTATAAATCTTTAAACCAAGTGGCTTGCCAACTCAGTAAATATTTGTTGACTCCCTGCTCATCTATGCTCATGGGGATTGAAGTTTTTAACCGTATTTAAATTCAGCCACACTGTTCTTTAAGGAAATGCTTTCGTCACCCCTTCTATGAGAGCCATTGTGATTAGACAAAATAATATAAAAGACAAACATTACATATGAATGAGGCACGTGGATCAATGAATGACATTGTGTGCCAAAAAAAAAGCTGTAACAAGTGATACTTATCGATATGATTAAGATCCTCATAGTTGGCAATTATATTCTGCTTAAAGATGGGCCCCTTAGGCTGCCTGCAACATGCAGGGGAAAGTGGAGGTTATTAGCTGAAAGTCACCCATTTGAGGCTGGGTAGAAATGACCAAATACCCACAATGTTCAACCACCTTCACATATTTCTTTTAAAACAAATAAAATAATTATATTCCCATTTATTTTCTTCTTAGCTAAATCCGTACAATGCTATAATGACCTGGAAGACCATAAAGTATTCAGTCAGCCAATATTATGCATTTGGGTGTATATGGTGATAATGTTATTGGGTTTTCAACAAATTGATTTGTCATACACACACACACACACACACACATATATATATATATAACAATTGACTTATTATATATATAATTACTTTTATCTATTTCTATTTTCTACATCTATACATCTGCCTATCCATGCACAGCTGAAGGCAATACAGCTAACAAGAGACATGCCCTGTGCACCCGGTGCAGGGTGATCAATGGTATTGAACACTAAGCCAGTCTTTTGATATTTGCGTACACTTCATGATGTCAGCATATGTTGGTTTTCGCTGCTATAGTCCTCGTATGTGGAGCGGTGTTTACCATACAGTAGATGTTCAGTATACATGTTTGATAAAAGGATGAGTGAATGAAATCACTCCCAATTTTGCCTAAACCGATTTCTACCAATTTTTAACATTCCCATCCAATTGGTTTGTAAATATCCACAAGCATTTTGCACTCTGCTACCTCCACATGTTATTTCCCATGTTTGTAAATGTGTGCTACCCCTTATTTGATATAAAATGTTCTCATCCTCAAAGAATCTTTTCTAGGTTATGTGAGCTCATGGTAAATGCTAACTCCAATTTCAAAGCACCTATTGCCTGAAATATTTTATTACATATAATTTTTCAAGTTAATCTTGTCCTGCCTTTGGATATCTCATAGTATTACTGACCTATTATTCTTCTAATATCTCTAGATCACTCTTATCACATAGATTTTAAGTTTTCTCAAGTTTGTAGGAACTAAGTGTCTTTACTTGTTTGTGTATTTCACGTGTGTGTGTGTGTGTGTGTGTGTGTGTTGATTTGGTTTTTAGTCTGAAAGTATGGACGAATATAAAACTCTATCACTCAGAAATTATGTGAAAGAGCTTATAATATAGTCCCAGCCTTTAGAAAACTGTTAGAATAAGGCCTTAGGTGGCATGGTAGGCCATTCATTTATTTACTGTAGTATGTATGTGTATATATATTTGAACACATACTCAAAGTCAACCAGTGTTCAAGTTAGTGCCCAAATTAATTCATTCCAAAAAATTGAGATCCTCCCAGTAGAAAGAACTAACAACTGCCCTCTGGAAGAATACCATTTTCCCCTAATCATTCGCACAGTAGTTGGAAGTCAGCTTATGTTGTCCAATGGGCAACTAATCCTTAGAGAGAGGGTTCCATACTATGGAGTCTTGTCTATGGGGTTGGTCATTTCAGGCCCGATTTATACACTCATCTATTCTTCGAGGCTAGCTTTTCCTTAGGGACTGTGATGGGAGAGCACGTTGGGGAAGACACCTCACCCTTCAAAAGTCTTACTCCTTGGACAAAAGGAGCTTTCCTAGGAAAGATTTTTCTCACTTTCAGCGATTCTATCTGAATGCAGGGCACAGTTAAGCTATCTGAATTGTTTATAAATTGCTGGTTTTCAAAAGAAAGAGAAATCCTCGAAAATTAAAGAAAGGATATAACCTCTGAAGTTTCAATAAAAACCTTCATGTATCTTTCTTATTTGTAAAGATGAGATAATTCAGGTCCATTTTCCTATCTGTTTCCAAAATTGCAATGAACATATAATATGATTAAAGGTTGGGGACATAGTTTTCTGTAATTAGTTTATTGAATATTTTAATTATATCAGATCTTGTTTAGCCAATTAAAACAAATTATTTTGCATATAAAATTACTTACATTGATTACCATGTTCTGGCATTTTGGTTTTTGCCTGCTGAACAGAAGTCAGTCTGGTCTGGTCTGCATTTCTCTTTTGCATAGTGATTTGAACACTCCCTTAAGTGAAAAACCAAAACAGAAAGCAAATCAAGAGAGAACAGTCCACCTCTGCTTTTCATGATGGACCCAATAGGGTCAGCCTCAATGAAACTCTAAGAATTGAAATTTCTCTCCACTGAGTTGGATACAGGCTTTGGTGGACTGTTCGGTTCTTGTTACTGATGGTTTTCAATACCGGACTTTTGAAAGCACCCGACCACAGTTGCACAATGATTACAGCCTTGAACGTCTTCATTGGAAAAATGCATTCGTGGCTACAGGTTTTATTTTTACAGTAACCAGCGTGCTGCGGTGTTTGCCAGTTTCTTCACTACGCTTACTCATGACAATCCCCAAAGCAATTCACAGCCTTCCTTATCAGATAGTTCTGTTTTACAATAATCTGGTTGCTATTTGTAAAATCCAGGATAAAACAGTGCAATTTCTGAGGCTGAATATCTGAAAAGCTCTGGAAGCTGCTAGGAAGAGATATGCACTAAAATATGTAATGTGATGGAATTATAGCAAACAGACATTCTGGAGGGTGTACACTCAAGTGCATCTCAGCGTACATGACATTTAGTGGTGCTACTTTCAAGATGTACAAATAAATTCTGCATTTAAACTGCCCCCCCCCAGCACTCACAGTCTTTCTTAGCTCCAAATTTAACTCTTTCATTAGAATAGAAAAAAAAGGTAGAAGTCTCTCAGAAAGAATGAGCAGTCAAAACAGTAGCCACAGAATTCATTGTTTCCAGAACGAAATGAAAGTAGGGATCCCAATTTGAGGGCTTATTTCACGTGCTGGCTTCCAAGTCTTGAGATGCACTCGGAAAGCAGCAGCATCTTTCCAACGAGAATTTAACACAAAAAAGTGGTGATTTTAACAGCTGACAAATCCCCCGTAATAAGGGACTTAAAATCAACCCAACACAAACAAACCACTTCTCCAGTGATTAGGCTGTGCAGACTCAAAGAACAGTGTGTCATGGACTTCCTTCGAGAGCATAGATGCCAGTTAAATCTCTTCTGGTAGAGTTTCCAGGACTGCATATGAGCGTGAGGGAGAGGTGGGAATAACATGCACCACTGAGAGGCAGTGTGGTGCAGTAGAAAAAGTTACTGTATTTCATTTCCCAGATTTGCCACCACCTCAATGCGGGCCATGGGCTAAACCACTTGCCCACTGTCTGCCTTCCTTTCTGTATCCACTAAACAACACTAGTATCTCCCAGGCTGTGGTACGAAGTGTAATAAGAAAGCATCAGCATGCTCATAAACACAGAGAACCAAAGGCTTGCCCTATGCTGTCGGAGTCACCAAACCTAGCTCTACTCCAGGGGAATAAGGCACTGTATTCTGGAAGCTGAATGCTTTTCTGGAGGCTGCTGGGGCCCCAATTCATAGAGTGAGGCGATAAACCACTCAATAATCCTGCATTGGCTGGAAGAATTCATGCAGCTCACCTCTGTTGCTATGAGTGCAATGCCAGGTACTCAGAGGATGCTCAATAAATATTAGCTGATGATGATATTGACAGCGAGTTGTGTACAGTCACATCATTAAGTGAATTGCTAAGTTTTCAAGTGTTCAGAAAACTCATTGAATAATTATTGCCAATAAAGGGGATCTATCCCTGACCTCATGTACTTCTTTTGTGATATCATCGCATACATAAGAAGAACATCGCCAGTTCCTGGAAACTTAATAGCCTGGTCCTAGTCACTTAGGAGAATAAATACAAGGCCACCATCCTTCGGGCTATATTCGCAATATAGGCGCTTCGGAAAACCCCTATTGTCATCACTCTGGTGCAGTTTGTCACCGTTACTTTTCTGGATGGTTGTAGGTGCCTCTATGAGGTCCGCTTTTGGCCCCTGTGGCTGACGGCTACACTAAGGACTTCCAATGCACCCTACCTTCGTGTGTCTGTATTCTCATGTAGCTCTCTCCCACGCTAACGTGCTCTCATGACTTGCTTTGGCCCATGGGACATCCGCAAACCTTATACAAGTAAAGGCAGGATCAGTACGTGGAAAGTGGGGCTTGCCCTGTTGGAAGGATGCCACCTCCATGAAAGGAAGTCTTGTTTGGGCCTCCTGTAGGATGAATGATCCCATGGGGGAATAGAGTCCCCGCCATTTTCCTGGTTCCCTGACCCAACTGACTCTCTCGCCTCATTGGAGTGTTTTCCTCCCACGTCAGAAAAAACTGACGTGGGAGGAAAACACTCCAATGAGGCAAGAGAGTAACCCACGTTCACGTGGCAGATCATTCTAGGCAGAGGCAGGAGTAGCTGAAGGGAAGGGAATCAAGGAGAAATTAGTAGGATTTGAGATCTGGTAAACCAGGGAGAAGACAGAGCATGTCAAATCTTTAGAACATTAGAAAGAATTTAGCTGTAACTCTGGGTTAAGAAAGGAAGATTTTGGAGGGTTTTGAGCCAACGATTATGTGGCTTATATTATACAAAGAATTGCTCTGATTGCAGAATTGAAAATAATCAGTATGTGTGTGTGTGTGTGCAGAGGGTGGTATCAGTTATTTATTGCTCAATAACAAACTATACCGAAACTCGATGTCTTGAAACAAAAGAGTAACGTACCCTTTCTCAAATGCCCATGTGTATGCTGGGCAGTTCTGCAAGTCTGGCCTCTACTCACTTGTACAGTTACCTCCAGCTCCTAGAACCATGCCTGGCACACAGGGTGAACGGAATAAATATTTGCTAAGTTAGAAATGAACCCCGCTGGGAGCAGGTGACAGAGCTACAGATTGTTTGCCACATTTGGTGATAACACCGAGAGCGAGGAGAGTCCTAGAAGGGCACACTATCGATGCAACGTACAAAGATTTATGGATCGTCACTTGACAGAGCACAGAAGCAGCCTTGTGGTCAAGGAAAAGAGAAGGTCAAGAAGGTTCTTGGGAACGTATTTCACCAGGGAGTCTCTTCAGCACGTAGTGAGAGGTGTGATCAAAAGCAAGGACAGGCAACTCCGCATCAGAACTGCCACCCTAGCAAAGCTAAGGAGGAGCCCAGGGGGAGAGAAGAAGGCTCTTCAAGCCTGCCCTCATTGAAAAGGCAAGTGGTACCAGGAGGAAGATGTGGACAAAGGATATAACTGGTCTTTTGGGGGGGGAAGAAAAAGTTTCTGATGTGCTTGTGTCTTTTTCAAGAAAAGCCTAATCACTATATTCACATATTGATTAAAAAACAATTTTTTAAAAAGCCTAATAATAAACAGGGCACTATCTGAGGCTTTGCCTTTCCACATCAATATTAGGGTTGAGGACGCACACGGAAGAACGCTGGTAAAGGACGCATGCGTGCACCCAGGGATGTGCTGCATTAGCATCTACACTCCATGAACACGTATATCGCAAAGCTTTTTCACCATGTTTTAAAAAGCCAGCACCTGACTGGACTGACAGCAGAGCTGGCCAGGCACCAGTCACAGGTCTCCACGTGAATACTTCCCTTGGTGACAAAGTCCACCTCAGGAAGGCCTGGCCTCCGGCATGCCACACAGGTGCATTGCCAATAAGTGACCTCAGTGCCCCGCAGATGTGACCTGGGATGGTGACTCCGCCTCGCTAACTCGATCACTGTGCAAATCTCATGGGAAACCATCCATTTTCCTGCTTGCCCATACCTCCTCTTCCCTGTTGTTCTGCAATTATTTATTATCTGGCTCAGTAATTATATTGTTTATAGCAGCCATGCAAACTCTATTGCGAAGGGAAATAATGCCTCTTTGCCAAACTACATTCTCCTGAGTGGGGAATAAAAGATGTTGGTTTCTTAGAGCTCTTAATACACAGCTCTCCATGTTCAATTTTCCTAAAAATGAAAATTGCCAAAAAGCAAAGCATGCAGGAAGGAGATGGCTGGACACTATTGCACAGCGGCACATTCCCGCTGATGAATGGTGACCCACCCCCCCAAATGTCCAGGAGCCCTTGCTAGCTCACTGCCGTGGCTCCCCCTTCCAGAGTTGTTGGCAACGTGTAGCCCTTCCCAAAGCAAGTCCCCCACCTACCATCTTTTTAATGGCTTCAGTTAGTCATGCCTGGCCTTTTCCCAAACCAACTCCCCCCCTCCGGCAGAGTTATTATTGCAGCCCAGAGGGTCCCGGAGCTGACGGTGGTCTTGAGCCTTGGCAATATTTTTTTGTGCTTCTCGTGCATAATACGTATTTCAGCATTTGAACCTCTTCAATATCAAATATTTATTTCACAATTTTTGGTGGGGGGATGTTATATATATTTTTAATTCCACTAGCTTAATTACAGATGCTATAAATGTGGTCTCACTCTTGGAAAGAAACTTACTCTTAACAATGAGCTGTAGGTTGATGTTTGCAGAATCTGTGCACAGTAGGAAGCGGGCCTGCTCTCGGACTCCTGGCTTTTGTGTTTTCAGCCTTACCTGGGAAATTAATACATTCTCTGGAAGCCTCTCTCATTTCTCAAGGAAACAAGTGATAGGAATGTCACAGCTGATCCTTCTACCAGCTGCAATGACACTTGTTTTGCCCCATTTCCAGCATTTATTTGAACTATGGACCATAGTCCTGGATGGACCTCAGACCCAGGACTGTGGGTCTGAGTCCAGCCTCAGTGGCCTCCTCTCTCCCCAGATGTGCAGCCCCCTGCATATATATATATATCCTGAAATGGAATAAATGAATAGAGGGACCCGTGTTCTTTATACAATGACCTTGTGTTCCTGGGGGCATTGCAGGCACTATTCTCTCACTTAGGATGTTTTACATTTCAAAGAATCCAGCTCTCCTTGATAGTAAAGAATGAAAATATGCAGTGTAATTGTTATTGTTTTATGACCTTTAATAGGTTAATCAGGCAGCATCAGGTTTGCCAGAGTGTAGTTCTGTTCCCAAGGAAATGACCTGGCTCCTAGTTGAGGGATTCTGACAGGTGGGCTCAACATTAATATTTGAGAGGGTAAACATACCAGGGTTTCTAAATCCTCAAGGGAAATAGATTACTTTAATGACCTCAGTCCCTCTGTGTGTTAACAGAGGGTTTCTCAACCTTGACACTACGGACATTTGGGGCCCAATCACGCGTTGTTGGCAGGGGCTGCCCTGGGCACTGTAGGACAAAGCAGCATCCTCTCTGGGCTAGATGCCCACGGCGCCTTCTCCCCAGTGCGTGGTCAAATGCCTCCAGACATTGCCACGCCACGCCCCACACCCCACGAGCAGATTCAACCCTGGTTGGACACCGTAAGGTTAGCTGACAAAGTGGTGGTGGGGGAGATTCTTTGGGGGATTCTGATACGTATAGAATTTTCTAACTTAACTAATAATATAATAGGAGGTAGCATGTCTTGAGAACGCATCGTGAACCCGTTTGCACCATGCTACTTGCTCTATAGGTTTGATCACATTTGATCCTTAAAATGAACCAATGGGGTAGCTATGATGATCTGCATTTCACAGTCAAGGAAACTGAGGCTCATAGGAGTTCAATAATTTGTGGAGTGAGTCAGGAGGAGTAAATTGAGAACTTTGCTGAATTAGCCCCTTGTCTCTCTCTGGCTTGCCTAGTTTCCTGGTGGTTAAAATCTGAGTATCTAGATTCAGGGGCTGATTAAATATCACTATATCTGAGAAATTCACCTCTAAGCTAGATAGGTCTACAAAATAAAAGACAATTCTTGCCCTTTAAAATCACATGCAAAAGGACAATACAGAAATAAGTAAGAAAAATGTGATGAGCGCCATAAAGAGATCAGACCTCAGAGTCTCCGGATGAGGGGTCCACAGACCTCAATGCACACAAGAGTCACCTACGGTTTTTCTAAAATGCAGGTTCAGATCCAGGAGGTGTGGACTGGGGTGTCGGATTCTGTACCCATCCGGCTCCCGGGAGACGATGCTGCTGGTCTGAGGAGCACCGTTTGAGTACAGAGGCTCTATTGTGCTAGGAAATGTAGCTTCGATGCCTCAGAGAAGTGAGGCCCAGCAGTGTGTATCTGAGATGCCAAGGAATCATCAGCACAGAGTGGAAGGGGTAGGCGGAGGGGGTGGGCTTGCCTTGGCCGTGAAAGCCGCACTGTCTTTCAGCCCCTCACTTGGAACATCCACCGTGTGCCTCCTCATGTTGACTGCCCACGTGCGCAGCTAAACATCTGCTATTTTAAAGGACAAATATTAATTTGAAGCACGAGAACACCTACCCATTGAACACAACTTGTTTCTGCAAACAGATTACATTCTAATAACTTATTCTGCACTTTTGGAAGACAATGCTTCTCTCTCTTCAACACATTATGCTATTACTGCCTACATAAAAAATATTTTCAACCCCTCCTCCAGACATTGTGACTTGAAAGGCTATTGAACTACAAGTGGCCAAGAATGTACGTAGCAAGGGAAAAAATACACATTGGAGGTCAAAACCAAAAATATTTCTTAACCTAGTAAAAGTCACAATTAATATTAAAGTTATGAGGACTGGAAACTAGATTGCCACTTATTTAACTGTTCAGAGAGATGGAATCAGACCCTGTAAATATTGAACAGTACGAGGACATGGTTTGGGAGCCAATCTGCACGAGTGTGAAGTCTCTCTCTCCCAGACTCCTGTGGTGGTCATGGTAAAGCGCCTGATTCTTGAGTCACTTGACTTTGAGCACTTTCAGCTACTTTTCCTGCAGGGGGACACAGTGGGTAATGGCTTGCTGGCACAGAGGACATTTAAAGCAAAGGCTGAGAGGCTGAGAATCGGAGCCACCCAGTTACTGCTAATATGCTACTCGGATCTACATGGGAAAGGAGTGCGAATATTTGGGGATACGGGTACCACTGCCATTCAAACTCACTGCCCTGATGAGAGAGGCTGAGAGTTCAGCTTTGTTCGTTAAGCACGGATTTCCTCAGCCCTGGCCATGAGCCACATTCCAGGGCAGACAGAGGAACTCTCTGCCACCCCGGTCCTCAAGGGTCACCCGGGACAAAGCGTTTCCCATTCACAAGTCACTTGTGCCACACCTTCATGCTTTCTGTAATATGTACTATTGACCGTCGTGATTTTTACTCGACATTTTTTTTTCTCTGGAAAAATCTCATTTTCCACAGCTTTAATTTGGTCACATCAGAAGCAATGATAGCTGTGCAGTGATATGTTTAATGAGCTGTACAGGGCTACACTGATCAGTTGTTAATATATGAAAATGGACTTCTGCGACTCAGGGCAGACAAAGCCTGCCCGAGTTTTAGGGGTGGCCACCCTCGTCCCCAGCCCCCTGGCGTAGCCCCCTGGATCTCCCCATGACCCAGTAACATCAGAGGGACTGGATGTAGCTCAGGAGGAAGTTTCTAGAACTCTGACCCTGTCCAGAGAGCGGGGTCTGCCTGCCCTAAGAGGCCTGACTGTCCTCAACTGTCCCACTGCCAGGAAGTGCTCCAGAATTTCTGATTCGGGGGTTTGTAGGGGGTCTGTAGGAATTCCTTTAAAAAACAAAATAATTCCTCCTGCTCCAAAAGGCTGCTGCAACCATTACACAGCGGTCAGACACATTGCAACTGCAGTATGAGAAGTGGTATTTTCTCCAAGTTTCAGATGGTCTCTTCGGTGAAATGACGCTGATATTAAGAACTCTTACTTCATGGACTACATCGGCGACTTTCAGCCTCAGCTCTGTCGGCCTCTCGGGTGAGATGATTCTTCTTTGCGGGTTACCGTCCTCTGTATCACAGGATGTAAGCAGCTTCCCCGGCCTCTACTCACTAGATGCCAGTGGTAACCCCTCACCAAGTCTTGGCAACCAAAAACGTCTCTAGGCATTGCCACATGGACTGCGGGGGACCAAGCCACCCCCGGCTTAGTATGACTGGAGTAAGTAAATATCCCATGTAAACGTAGTGGCCTAGTACCTGGCACACGCTATGACCTCAGGAGAATTCATAGCACTTATTAAGCGCTTACTATGTGCTTGGCACATTTCTAAGCACTTTGAATCTGTTGCCTCATTGAAGCCACCTTGTGAGCTAGACCCTATAATTATCCCTATTTTGCAGACGGAGAGAATAAATGTCAGCGAGGAAAAGCAGCTTGCCTGAAGTTCCACAATTAGCAAGCGGTGGGGCCCAGCTTCTAACACCGTTACCTCTCTCCGTCCTTCTTTCCTAGCCAAGGAGAGGAGGAAGCCACCACAAAAAAACACTCCTCATGACAACAGTCATGCTCATGATGATGACGAAAAATTAGCACAAAACAGGCTAAGGTTTTCATATGACAAACTGTATTCCAAATACAGAGACTGACAAATGTATAAGGTACCTGAGAGGGAATTAAGTGTGATCTATTAAATGTTCACATTCATGAACTTTTTTTCAAACGGATGGAGAGTTAAAAATGAAAAACTCCATATGTCCACCCAAGAAAGGTGCATTCTGCTGGAAGTGGTGTCACAGGGGGTCTTGGGAAATCGGGGAGGGTCAGAAGACGCGGCGGCGTCCCAGCACCGTGATGGACAAGCACTTGGATGATCTGCTGCGTTTAATACAGTGGCTGAGAATAGGGATGGTAACCGAGAAATGGGGGGCACATGATCCCCTTTCTATTGGTACTGAACCTGTGTGTTTGAGCAGGGATTCTCCCTACCCCAGCGTCCTAGGCAGCCCGTACCCATCACAGGCAATCGACACAGACTAGACTCCATTCGTCAAGGTTGGTCTCAGAGAACTCAGGAAGAGCCAGTGACCTACTGTGGCAGCTTGAAAACTAGCTAACCCTCTTCACTGTCCTGCCTACCAGACACAAAAAGAAACACCTTGAGGCACTCAATGCCTCTGAAACAATGTACAGGTGGATACGGGCACACGTATATTGTTCCCCCTGACAAACAGAAATTCACATGTGAAGGTCAAAATCAATACAAACAGAGGAAGCCAATGTAAATGCAGGATTTCGCTATGAAATATGTAAACATGAGAGAGAAGCTGCGATATAGACACAGAACAATTCAGATGGGTGCCGGTATTTCCTTCCTCTAAAGTTTTAGAGTCCGGGCTAACATTGAAGTATTTGCCATCGTGGAACAGAGAAAAATGGGAGCTTGTCTACATTGAACTGAAAAATTTTTTCTTTTCTATAGAAACTTGCAATTAAATCAATTAAGAAATGAAAATCAAATATTCCATTAAAATCTAATTTTCCTCATATCTGATTGGTTGTAACTCGACCGAGTTGGAAACAGACAAGAGAGGCAAAATGACTCGACATCTGAGACACGGAGACAGGAGAAAGGGAAGATTTCAAACACGTTCATAGAAAATTGAATAAGAGCATCTTCGTTTCCTTCTGCTCGTGTAAGTTCAGCCATTAGGGGGTTCCCCAAACATAGGATTTCAGGACTCATTCTGCAGATTGCAACGTGAATAGCAAGATTCCTTTCTCCTCTGTCTTCTTTTTGCAAACGCGTCCTTGAAATTTCTTTTTCCCCTTCAGAGATTTGAAAAGGCTAGTCCGCACTCCTACTCGGAAGGTGCTATGCCTTCGCGTACGCCAGCAGGCCTGAAGTTTTGTTGCTGTGGCTGACAGTCAGATTGGAACTGGCTGTGTTTGCTGATGTGAGGAGTTACTAAGACCCAACCTGTCAAAGGAGGAATTTAATTCCTCTTAGCGGCGAAACAGAGAGGTTGCCTCTTCCAGATGTTGGGAAAGAATATGCCAACTGACCTAAACATTTTCTTTTCCTTTATCCCTAGAGGCAACATAAGCTAGCTACCTCTGCCCCGGAGATTCCCCCGTGAAAGGAGGGCTGAATCTCCAAGAATGAAAAGGAAAATGACTCCACACGTTGTCCAAAAAGCAAGTCAGTGAAAAGCAGACCATACTTTCTAAGCAAGATGTTTGACAAATGCCAGGATGCCCAACTGAGTCTGGGTTAAACTGACGGAATTTTAAAAATATAGCACGTAACCAGGCAACAAGACGAGAGAAGGATCGTCAGGGACCAGAGTGGGCTTCGGATTTTAAACACAAAGGTGCCGTTGGTCAGTATTTCTGAGACGGCTTTTGAAACAGTTAATTGTCAAAATGATCTTTAAGGACTGAACAGTGCAGAAACCGGAAGAAAGCCGCTTGTCTGTTCCATTGTCAGAGGTGGCCTCAGAGTGTGTGCATCTCAAAGCAGCGCCGGCCATTGACCCCCTGCCACATGACCGGGGCCCACGGGAGATGTCCACGCGCTGGGGGACAAAGGGCAGTCTGAATACAATGGCGACCTGTCAGTTTCCAGAAAGACGGGTAATGACAAATGGGTGTTTTTAATCTTTACATTTAAAACAATGAAGTTATAAGGATTTGCTTTGCTTTGCTCCTCACCCTCCACCCCCCTCTCCGTCCCCCCCCACCCCCCCGCAAGCATCTGTCTTCTCTGAACAGTTGGAACAGGTTGGAGGAGGAGGAGGCGATGGAACAAAGCAAGATAGAAGTTCCTTTGAACATAAACAACTGCTCCTGGAATCCTTATCTATGCCCCTCGTCCAGCCCAATCCATTTCCTGGTGATAGAGACAGGGGTCAGGAACACAGGTTCTGGAACCAGACTGCCTGAATCTGAATCCCCGCTCCTCGGCTTACCAGCTTAGTGACTAATTAAATTTCTGTGCCTCAGTTTCCTTCTGTGCAAAGTGAAAAAAAAATAACAGCACATACTTCTAAGGGTTGTTATGAGAATTAGTTAAGTATAAAAGACACTTAGAATGGTGACCATCCTATGTGCTTTTTATCCACTGCTGGGAATTCACAGCTGGGAATCCACAGCTCTGAAGGTACCTGCCACTCCCACAACCACCCTGGTGACCGTGCGACACCCAGCAATCTCTTCTGCCAGGGCGTTCATTTAAATAACGAAAACTGTCAGTGTGAGGTCATTGAATCCACACATCGGACCTGAGTGACTTTCAGAACACGAATGGAAAGCACTCATTATTTCCTCGAAAAACACATATGCTCAAGTCTTTCCAAGGAGCTTGGCTCAGTGAAAACATATTTTACATTGATATTTATTGTATTATATGTCCATCCCTTGAGTCAAGGAATGGTAGCAATCCTTACTTAAACGTAACTGTTTCCAAGGTAGGTTTGGAGTCACGTCACTCCTGCCTTAGAATCAAGAGAAATAACAATTTGTGTCTAAAATATTGGAAGGAATTACCGCAGAGCTAAGTGAGGAGACAGCTGTGGGTCTGCTAGTAATTCTGCACAAAAATTAAATTGTGTCAGGGAAAGTCCATATGTCCCACGGAAAGGTCCCCAGGACCAGTTTGGGGGGCATTCAGCCCTCTTTGAGGAACTCATCCCCCCGTGGGCTGTGCTGCTGCTAGACCTTAAGAGGGATCCCCATTCTGACAGGAGACCCATCTTGCCCTCCCCCTCCGCTTCTGAGGGAGACACTTGGACCCCGTCCAGCCTGCCCTGCCCACCTGGAATCTCCCAGGCTTTTCTGTTACAATACTGCTATAGAAAAGTCTGTGCAAAGGGGGGTCCTCTGGTATTTAACACCATCCATCAATGTCAACCCCTCTTTCCTCGCTACCCCAACAGCTTGGTACATTTACCTAAAAGCTGAATAGCCTAAATGGCTGGGTTTTGTGCTGGTCTCATTAGAAAGGGAAATTAGCCAGGCCCTGCTCAGCTGTGCAGAAGGCATTTCGGATCCTGAAAGCCTATTCTGCCCCTGCCCCCAATCGTTCCTTTATCACATACGATGCCCGTGATTTCTTTAATGTTTCTTAAAGGTTTTATTATCCACCACACCAGTTCTCAAACACACAGAGCTCCGAGTTCCCATCTCCTCTCATTGCCCGCTCCCGCCTTTGGGTTCCTGCGTATCCCACTCACCCCTAACCCCTGTGTTCCGGCGACACCGGCCTGATGTCCGCTCCTGGCGACCCTCTGCTCCCTGCCACCCCTCAGCCAGCGCTCCTGTTGTCTGGTGAGTCAGAAGCAGTCTTCCCTGCTCTTTACACAGATCGCTCCCTATCCTGGAGCGTTCAGCTCACGACATACTTCCTCCGAGAAATCTCTGCTCCCATAAGTGTGGCCGAGTTCCTTTGATTTGTGTTCTCTACAAGCATGGTTCTGTCTTCCAAAGGGTTGTTCCTCCAGGTGAGGTTGTTTAGCAGGTGCTTATTTGATGAAGGCCTCGTTTCTCTACGAGACCGTAATTCTGTTCCATGGGCCAGGAACCCTGTCTCATTCATCCATCCATTCACTCATTCTCATTAACTTACCAGCGTGCATGGGTACCAGTCACAGTGCTGGGTACTTTGCAGGTATTTGTTAAATGAGTGAATATCACCACACCAGAAGGGGCTAACTTGTTAGGATATGTAAGAATGTAATTCTCCTATTTATCTATCTCTTTTGACCTCCCTAAGGACAGCAAGTAAAGGACTCTCGGTCTTATGTACAACAAGTACTTATGGAATGTGCCAGTTGCCTGATGTGTCCAAAGCAGCGAAGATGTCCAGTGACAGTGGGTGTTGCAAGGCCACCACAGGCCCTGCAGAATGCACAATGACTGTGTGGCCCCTTATTTTGTGGGGGATCAAGGACAAGCGTCCATCTTTGGCTCTTAACCTCACTGGCATTTGGCTTTAGCTAAATATAACAGCTTCTGAGCTTGTGTTTCAAAAATGGGAGACAAATTATTAGACGCTCTGTGGAATCAAAATAAAAATCACGTGAGAGAATTATCAGTCTCCAAAATAATGCTAAATGTGACAAATGGAAATTCCCGATGGACTAAAAAGAACTACTGTATCCTCTAAACTCTGCCTAAATTATACCAGAAGGTATATATACCTTCTGTTTGACTGTTAAAACTTCATTGAGCTCTGGTTAATAACACAGCTATCCCAAGCCCTTTGGTACAAGTGGACCAAGGGGTTTGCCTAGCAAACCTACAATAGCTTTGCGCGGACACTCGCCTAGAGATACTTTCTAGGGCACTTCAGAATGTAATTAATAAGTAATAGACTGAAGTGATTTATTGCAGGTATTATAGCAAGCCTGTTCTCCCCAGAAAACCCCCAACATAGCTGCTCAACGAGGGAACAATCAGAGAGTGGTCCCCAGGAGGCTGGTGCCTTGCCGGAAGCAGTGCCCCCACCCCGTCCTCCTGTTCCCTCACCATCGGCCTAAACATCATCCCCTGCTTGGCACCCCCCTCTCCCAGAGGTTGCTGATGGCGGTCCCAATCAGCAACAAGCTGGGGGCCTTTCAAGTCTCATAAAATTAAATCTCTCCCCTCATAGGAGGTACACCATACAGTAGGTTTGGTTTGTATAACCTTTTAGATAGATAGATAGATAGATAGATAGATAGATAGATAAAATAATGTCAGGATTTGTATTTTCATGTGTTTACTTAGATACTGTTCATATTTATATCTCCACACAGAGATATTTAATGCTTACAGCTAGTAAACTTATACTCTGCTTACCGATTCACTAGTTTGCTGTAAATGACATGTATCTATACAGCTATTCGTTTCTGGCTGATAGGTAGATAAAATAAGCCGTAATTCCGTTTTGCGTACAGAATGCTCATTGACTAGGTTTCTCCCACGGCTACGTGAGCACAGTGAGAGCAAGAATCATGTGTTTCTTGCCCGCAACCTCATTGCCCGGGCCCAGAAAAGTGCCTGGCCCACAGCAAATGATCTGCTGACTTAGTAAGCATTTCACATGTTACCATACATGAAGAGCCGTGCCTTCTTTTTGAAGAAGGGACCCACACAACACTCCACCACGCTTCACGGGTGGCTTAAGGGATTTTCATCGGCCATTTCAATCATGCTTAATCTTTGATCATGATGGTGACATTGACTTTGAGAATCTTCTCCCCCAACAGTAGGGCAGCTCCACTTTATCAGGAGGTAATTTGTTGTGGAAAAATGACTCAGATGGCCAGGAATGCCCTGGTCCAGTATGGTGTCCTGAGTGTTATCACTGTGTCAAAGCTCAGCCCATCCAGAGTCAAGTGCCAGGCCACAGACCAGCTTGGTGCTCTGAGCTAGTGCTTGGCCACAAGCAGGGGTGTGTGCTGCTTCGTGTCTAGTGAAGTTCCTCTTTCTTGTGCATGGGAAGTGTGGGAGCCAAACACTGACCACCACTTAACTGAAATAGAAGTGATCTCTGGCTCCTGGGTGGACTGAGAATATTTACACTAATATTTTGTTCCTAAAAGGCAAGGGTTGTAAGAGACCCTGGCGAGAACATAAATCAAAGCTGAGGGAATAGCCTGCCACACTAAAACCTCTCCTGGGCGCACTGTGCTTCAGGGGAAAGGCCAGCCAGCAGTCTCTACTGCTGCCGGAGCTGGTAGCTGGGTGCTTTCGCTGCACCATCTGCTGGCCTCTTTAAGTAACCCATTACACAGAAATTAAATATCTTGTGACAGATTGTTTTGACACTGGAAAAAAAAAAAGAAAGCAGGAGAGAGTGGAAGAGACTTAATTTTTTTTTAAATGCATTTGACTGAAGGCAAAACGTTAGGTAGATGTTAATTTAACAGATGTCTAGCTTTGCACCATCAGCCTGAAACGGGCAATTTCTGGCAAGCCTTCCGACCACATCGCAGCACAAGATCCTCTCAATTCCACATGGATGTGCCTTTCACAACCTTCCAAGTGAGCCATTTTCATTCAAAGGGAAATGCCTGAAATTACTCAGGGAAGATGCTAACACCTGGCAATGGTTTGGAAGGAGGAGCCCATGAATGCAGAGAGGTATAATGGAACACAGTCAGCTCACGGCAACTTTCCCGTTGAGGGAGAAAGCACAGGGAAATGTATTCGGGCTGCAAAAACAGCTTACGCATCACAAACTCACTGTGTTTGATGAAAGAACCCCCACCGCAATGATGCGAGTTCTTTTTGTACTGTATCATACAAATACATCCAATCTAAAATGGCATTATTGTGAAGATGTCTGAATGTCGTCTGGAAAGGAACACGTTGGGACTTCATTGCTCCTAGACAGTGTCTTTGCAAAAAGACCCAATCGTAGGCCTGCATATACAGCTGAGGGTTAAAGTTCTATAAATATCTAATTCATACATAACTGTGAAAAGCTGGCTTGGGTAGCATTTCACCCCTTGACACCATGTTAGATTCAGTCTTTGGCAGACATTTAATTAAACGAATTAATTGGGCTTTTGTGATTTTATGCTCATTTTGGAGACAATACACTTAATTTTTAGGCCCCAGATATTTACATAAGCCCTATAAAGTTCAAGTGTACTAGATATGATGCTTATATGACTCATATAGGAAATATCCTACATGAAGCTGAGACAAAGTTTACAGAGTTGGACTGAGGTTATCCTCAAAGATATGTTGCCATTCATTTCTTGGTGGAGTCCATAAGATTACAATTGGCTGAAATGAAGAACCAGTACTAACACAAACCCCAGCACAGTTCCTGGTGTGATAGACATTTTTTGGAAGGAGAAAAGGAAGGGCCATGACCAGGGGGCTCAATTGGTTGGAGCATAGTCCCATACACCAGAAGGTTGCAGGTTCAATTCCCAGTCAGGACACGTACCTAGCTTGCAGATTTGATCCCTGAGGGGGGTTACTGATAGATGTTTCTCTCTCTCTCTCTTCATCTCCAAGGAAAAAAAAAAGACATAAATGAGATAGGGAAGGAGTAAGAAGGAGAGAAGTGAAAAGGAGAATTCTACTACAAAGAATTAAAAACCCACTCTTGCAGTTCAAAGGCTGCTCTTTAATTCTGCAGAATTATTAATTAGCACTATTTATTTCAACAGCAGAAACGTTTTACAAGTAATGTAACAAAACATTTCACTCAAAAAACTGCAGATTCTATTGCTCCTCCCACCCAACACTCAGAGATTTCCAACAATTGCAAAATACCGCAGACAGCTCGTCTGTGTGTATGTGAGTGTGTGTGCGTCCATTTGATTCAGCATTTTTATTTTTAGGTATTTAAAGTAAATGGTCTATATCTTGTTTTCTGACAGAATGTGGCAAAAGGCCATCCTTAAGGGCTGAGAGAGATTAATGGTATGATGGCAACCTTTGGAGAATGAAACAAATTTGGTCCAGTTTCCAAACAATTCCATACCAAGGTATGTGAATGTGAGTGTGTGTGTGTGTGAGCCCTTCGGTGACATAGTAATAAATATCACGTTACGGAACACTGTCCCAGGTGGATTCATTGTACTATAAACATTACAACCATGGGGAAGGAGTAAAATGAGCCCTGTGAATTCAAAGAGGCTAAAATGTATATTTGGAAAAAAAAGAATCCATAAGGGAGCTTGATAGTTTACGCCAACACACATTCCTCCTCCTGAGAACTGTACCAAAGTCAAGGACATGATCTGAAATTGAAGAAACTGGTAAGGAAAAAAATACTAAAACCCACTCTAGGACTGCAAAAAGAATACAAGAAAAACCCGTCAACACAAAAGATTCCTTTCTCACTCTCTGAAATTCTAATTCAGTAATCATGTCAGCCTTCTAAAGTGCCTTTCATCCGACGCTCTCAGAGTCCTCTGAGATATTGAACACTCACTGATCCCCTGAGGTGGGTGAAATTATTCTAGTCACTTTACAAATGACTCTATTCTCTCAAACCTCTCATCCCGGGGAGTGGTAAGTCTGGGAATAAAAATCAGGAATCAATGAATGACCAGAGTCCTTATTTCTTTAACTTCTTTGATAATTACTTAGGGAAAAATTCTGTGATTTGCTCTGGGAAAGTGCCTGGATGAATTGAACGTATGTTTCTTATTTGATACGAATTATCTTAATATATTCCAATGTATTCTTGCTCCTATCCTTGTTCCTACCTTTTTCTTTACTTGTTTAATTGAAACTATTGAATATTTTGTATATAGAGATACTGAAGTAATTAAAAGTGCAAAGAATAAGTGAGTTTAGTGAATATTTCCACATTTTAGATTTTAGAGACTATTTTAGGAGACTATAATTAGTTAGGCATGTGACTTTGGACTAGGAATCCAATCTCTCCAAGCCTCAGTTTTCTCGTCTGTAAAGAGAAGTCCAGAATACATAAAGTCTAAAGCCCCTGACAGCTGTACTATTTATTGTATGGTTCCCCATTGATAGCCAACACGGCTTCTGCATTTGGGCAAGAGAACAAGAAAGAAAAAAAAACCTATGGTAAATATTTACAAAAACTAAATGTGGTTGAGATGCATTTATAACATCAAAACCCTTCTTTGTCTTTTGTATGCCACTGTTCCCACGGCATGCCGAAGAGCAAATGCCTCTTTTTGGAGTTCACGGCCAGGAAGACTCTAGTCTACCAAAATAAGTGACCCCGAACTTAAGCCCATTGGAATGACTCTCTGCTTCGGACTGACGTGTTACAGCTGTATGAAGGGCAGTCCATGGGACCGCCCCTTTGAGTATGAGAGAGTGGAGACTCTGTAAGCAGAGGCCAGTTAATGAGGCATCCATTAGAGGGAAGAGGGGGAAAGCATGGCCTGAGGGTGGTAAATTGTCCATCGACACACTGGAGGAGATAAGAGCGTTTAGCTCATTCTTTGCATGTGGAAGAAAGCCAAGGGACCATGGAGTATCTGATGCTTAGTTGTCATTATTTCTGCCTTGAAGAGGGTCCCTGCCCTTTGGTAACTGGAGTCCCTGCCAACATCTCCCTGTAGGATGCGTAAATCAGGAGACTATCAAACGTAGGCACCCACTCACAATTGATCCCACCCATTCCTGCTTAATTTAGGCTTACAGCTCAAAGAAATGTACCTCCTGTGCAACCTTCTGTCCCTGAAACGTTCAGTTCAGCAGTTAGCAAAGACTTAGCGTTAGTCATCTGGGGAGGTCTGAGCTAAGAGAAGCGCGAGGCTCCATTTCTGGAATTAAAATTTCTTTCTAGGTCAGAGACTGAAACCTCAGGGGTATAAAGTTCACATTATAAGGTTCCTGGACAGATCATGCCATTTAGAGATGATAATTCCAGAGGATGATGACTCACTGATACAGAAGTATTTTAAAAGTCCTGCACTAATTTCCGATATTAAAATTTAAAAGAAAATAGAGACCATTCCTCGTCCACCTCTACATCAAGTGACACAAATCACTTCATTCGTGCATTCTCCATCAGGGAGGAGGGGTGTCACTGGATGGCAGGGACACTGCGTGGAAGCATTGGGGGGAAGAATCATGGGGTTCACACCTCTGCTTCCCCACTTTCTAGCCTGTGTATTCACAAGGTGTTTAATTTCTTTGGGTCTCATACTGCTCATCTTCAACATGCTGATAGCATTTTCTAATTCACAGGGTTATTTTGAACACTGAAAGAGCTGTTTCATGTATGGTTAAGTATCCAATAACTTTTTTATAGCATTTGTAAATAATTATTATTGCCCTTGGAGATGCACCCTACATGACAGCACCAAGTTTGTTCCTTACCAATATTGTCGCTGTCATCAGGATGCATGGCCTGGCAAGTCCCTAAGCACGGGCGAAATTCACTCATGCAGGCTGCAAAAAGGAGCCTTGCCCAGCAGTCTGCGTGGCCGATATAATTAAGGTTATTATGCCCAAATTAGGAAGATAAAATGTAGCCCTAATGCAGGGTATTCAAAGAGGGCTTTTTAAAGATTCACAAACTTTGGATGTACCTATAAAAATAGAAAACTGTAAATGTTCTGTGAATGCATGAATCAGTTTAGTGTAAGTGGTTTTCATTAATACCCTTTTATTGTCTTTGATAAACAAAGCACCATGGAAAAGCCATACATTTTTGAAGATGTAAAATTAACTATGGCTGTTTTCTTTATCTGGGAAGAGTAACAGTGAAATCGTTTTGAGGATGTGTTTACCCAGCGAAACCATGTTCTCAAAGGTGGACTTCCATTGTGCATGGGTGTGCGAGTGATGTCATTTTAGAAAAGAAGATCTTTGACTGATCTGCTCCCATAAGACTATTTTTAAATGGCCACTTAAAAACCCATCAGAAAGGCTAACTTGCTTCAACCAAATTATAGAATAAAATAAATATGTAAAAATACATGTGAAGCACTCATTTGTCAAAGACAGTGACTGACATCTCACGTAAGCTGCAGGACATCCTGAGAATGAAGTAATAGTATCTTAACTTAATGAGAGCATTTACTAAACTCAGAGAGAACAAATAAATATACTGCCAAGTGGTAGTTCAAACCCAGCTTCCTGAGAATTCAAAATCCACGATTTTTACCGAGCTTAACAACAATCACAACAAGTTCTACTGAAACCTAGCAGCATCGAGTAGAAAATATTCCCAATAATCTGAAAACGGGCAATGAACAATGACTGTGTTATTATTGGTGGTGATGGACTAGATACTTCAATGCGACCATACGAAAAAAATCAAACTTTATAAAATACACTTTCACAGGATGTCCAGAGCTATTTGAACAAATATTAATTCTACCTGCCCTTTCCATGTATATTCTTTCTGAACACATTTTACTGCCCCGAATTGCATTATTTTGCTGTAGATCATGATTGTAAAATTTTATGTTCCCCTCTTGTGTATCATCTTTGTGAGGTCATCAAATTATTTCATTATTTTTTCTGATTCCTTACCCTCCCAATGGGCACTCAGTCCACACTTACTAAACGAAAGAAAGAACCGATGAATGAATATATAGGAACAGCTACATAAAAACACACCCAGGGATAGACCGGTCTACATATTCTAAAACCCAGAGTACCACTGCATAGAGAGGATTTTTACCAGATGAAAGTGTGCCTGGTAAGTTCCAGGGCAGATGATGTAAAATCACCCCTTCAGGCCCCTGAAGCTGCACATATCCTGTTACAGACATCGATATTTTCAGACTTGAACATGATATTTTAAATGTGCCCCTAGTATTGTTATGCTAAATGGTAGCATCGATTTCCATGCTTTGTAATAGGATACTTTAAAATACACAGTTCAGGAAGACACCATCTTCTGTGGCTTTTCCATCATAACCACTTTCTCAGTACCACTTTCTCTGCTGACACTGTCTCCTGAGCTACAGATGCAGATCACCAAACCATAAAACATTTACGTCTCTACTCACGCTAGAAGGTCAAGTGCATACAACCAGGAGGTGAATTAGGACGTCAATTAAGCTCTCCGGAAGCCACCCCTCCTCCCAGAATAGAGTTACTCCTTGATTCTAAATATTGTAAATAGAATTAACCATCAGATTGAAATTTGGGTTGGGGTTATGGATTGAACTGGCTTCCTGCAAAATATATGTTCAAGTTTTAACCCCAGTACCTAAGAATGTGATTGCATTTGAAAACAGGGTCATCATAGAAGTGATTTACTTAAGATAAGGGATACTAGATTAGGGTGGACCTTTAACCTGATATGACTGGTGTCCCAATGAGAAGATGTGAAGACAGTGAGGACCCAGAGGCAGAGACTGTAGTGGGGCAATGGCCAGCCAATCAGCTCCAAGAATTGTCAGCAAACCAAAACCTAGGAGGAGGCAAGGACAGATTTTCCCCTACGGGGTCCAGAGGGAGCGTGATCCTAATAACAACTTGATTTTGGACTTCTACGCTCCTGGGTGCCGGACATCTCCACAGTGTTCAAATACAGAGAAGCTCCTGAAAAATGTGTTAAACCACCTGCCTGATGGTGGACATCTCTTCAACATGAACACTCTTTGGGATGAATTTTCTCTGTGTGCAGTTATAATCATTTTCCTTCTATCTCCTCTGTTTAGCTTTTAAAATAGAGTAGAAAAAATGTCCTGGTGAGAGAATTCAAGGGCTTCTGGCTCACCTCTGCTGCTATGATACCCCAACCGAAACCCCTCCCTGCTAGTCCCCCCAAATACAGCCTGCCCATGATCCAAGAGCACTTCCAGACCCGGTGGGCACACTGATGCACAGAGTGACCACGAGCAAAGTGGGCTATGGCAGGACACCTGCTTTTTCTGCAATGCTCCAGCTGTAGCGACCACTGAAAGTGATCCCTACTTATATTTCACGGCACGGGACTGTGTGCTACGTGTGACTGGGCCCCTACTCCTCAAACGATGGACTTCAGTATCGGTCCGCTGAAATGAATATAATGCCAAAATATTTTCCCAGTGCATATTGTTTTAGATGAAATGCAGTCATGTTGCTCATAACCACAGAGAGAAGAAATGCAGTCCATTGTACCCTCAGTTTAAAACATAAACACCTTTATTAGTTTGCTCTCTTATTTCCCAAGAACGTATAAAATGATACGAATTATGGCCAAATTTCAATGTAAGTGTATCGATTTTTAGAAGCCAATTGTACATTTTACATCAATGAACTTTGATGGCTTTGTGTGTTTGCATGTGTGTTGATTAAACTCTTGCTGCTACAAAACGTAGAGATCTTTTCAGCTTGAGAGAACAATTTTTAAAGTTTTCCATTTACCCCAAACACCCCTCCCCCAAAACACCTCACCCTCTGAAGAAATTACATTTAACTTATAAAAGATAGCTCCCTGTGGCATTTAACAAATTATCCATCATTAACTCTGCAAGATAGTCAATAAATTTAATACATGTGTGCTTAAATGAAAGCCGTGACAGGTATGAATTGTAAATAGGAGTTTGATATGAACATAGATTTGTATGTGTAAAAAATAAGAACAATGTTATTGGAACTTGTATCAACAATAAATTTTTCCTGTCTACTTAAAGGCTTAATGAGAAGAAAGAATTGATGCCTAAGGGCATTCTGGGGACAATGGGGACAAAGGGCCTCACTACTAGAAACAGAAAATCTCTAGCAAGATCATTTGGTTTAGTACCTATTCCCTTTCCTGTCTCATTTATGGAGAAAGAGAGTCCTGCTCCTGGTTCTGATCCATTCACCCTTTCCAGAACTCCTTGAGAGCATGAGAAAGACAGCAAATGGACAAATGTCCCTCTATTTTGAATCTAGTAGGCGTTCAGGGTGACTGTTACAGAGCCTACGATGAGTCAGGTACCAGGTGAGGTTTTTTCTTTCAGTAATCCTATTTAACTCCTCAAAGCCTCAGCTTTCGTATACCTATGAGGAGCATAATGCCTAGGCTATACACGGAGGCTCAGAAATGTTAAGTTGCCTACCCCACGTTACACTGTTAACAAATTACGAAGCTGATATTGGTCTACTTGATGCCTTAAACTGATCTAATACATAAAAATATTCAGCTTTTAATTTAGGGGTGGGCAATTTTTTTCTGTAAGTAAACCTTACTTACAGAAAGTAACTACTTTAGGCTTTGAGGGATATGATCTCCCTTGGAACTACTCAATCTTGCTGTTGTAGGCAGAAGCATCCACAGACCGTGCGGAAATGAAGGATTTCGCCTGTGTTCCAATCAAACTTTTTAGAAAATGAACAGTAACATTTGAATTTTTAATTTCAAGTTTAATTTTCATGTGTCATGAGATATTCCTTTTTTTTTTATCATTTAAAAATGGAAAAACCATGCTTAGTGTACAGCTACAGGAAAACACGAGGCTTGCTTAATTTGGCCCGGGGCGGGAGGGTGGGGGTGTTCATTTGCAAACCCCTTCTTCCCTTTTCTCCGAGCATCTGGAGACCAGGAGCTGCCGCTTTGATTCTCTGACTTTTCAGAGGGTCTGCCACCCTGCCTGGAACTGGGCAGTCTCCTAGCTAACATTTGTGACAGGTTGAATTGTGGCTTTCAAGAGTGTCATCGTTATCTTTTCAACTCTGTATTTCTTGCTCTCTTTTTACCGGAGCCTGCATTTACTCTATTGCTGCAACTCAAAGTCTTTTTTCCAAAGAAAAAAAAAGTTGTATCATTTAAAGTTACTGTACCTTAACGAATGCACCTAAGTGGCACTGTTTTTGCATGCATGAAAGCTCAAAGCCTCAGCAACTCCCATGAGCGATTAATCTTCTAACACTAATTAGATATTTGCTAATTAGCGTCTGATGTGTGAAATGAAAAAACATTTTGAAGCTGAAATGAATAGGGTCTAGAAAGATAGGGCTGTATTCCAGTTCCCCCTTTTCCATATTATTATCATATTTCATAAATATTAATAAGACCACATGACACCAGCGGCTCTATAAAATTCTCTCTCCAAAGGAAGGCTTTTGTTGGATATAAGAGCGATGTGTCAATATTTTGCATATGGAAGCAAGCACGCCATGAAGGAAAGCACTCTTTCCCTCAGAGTTAAAGAGACGTCACATTTCATGAATCGCTTTTATGCTCAATCAACCAGTCCCACTTTTTAACCCAGACTTCTTCCCACCAGGGAAGGTAGAAACCCCCTTCCCGAAGCATCACTTTCCTTCCTCTCTTCTCTTGGTTTAACAGAAAACTTACTAGAATAACAAATAGCTTAAACCTATGATTCTGTGCAACGAAATACTATCAACCACTATAGAAAGGTCCATTTCAATAATGAACTTGACTAGTAAGAGAGACACATCTGAATTTCATTAGTTACATGCATGAGGACAACCCTAAAATCCCCCATATGCCATGTGGGTAAAGAGCAAAACGCTCTAAAGCATGGGACACAGGTTTGTTTCAAGTTTCGGGGCTTCGAACTCACACACACGGACTGTGATATTCGAGTCATCAATATTAAGTCATGTTGTATTCATGAAATGTAACATTTTGATTTGGAATCTTTCTCAAGTGAAAGCCCGCATGAAACATATTTGGTTCTGAAAGAAGAGACCTGTAATAATAAAACATTTCAGTTGGTGTGGGATTTTTTTTTTTAAAACCACTCACCTATGAATGCTGGTCATATCACAAATTATATCTAATTACAGCATTGATACAGTCATTTGAAATGATAGTTAAGCAGAAGTTGACAAAGGTGACATTGGAAAATAACGACGATGAGACTATCGTTTTCTTAGGCTTACATTTTCTGAGTATAATAATGCTGATCGAGATGATTAAAACCGTAACGAAGAGGAAGCTCTGAGAGCCAGAACAAAACACACCACCACTAGAGAGAGGCTAACGATCACTGCGTCTCCTACTTTTTCAAGATGACCTCTTCTTCCAGTCAGAACTTAGAAAGTTGTGCACCAGTGCTGCAAACCTGTGGGGACTGCAATGGATAGATGGCGTTTTCTACCACCCTACAAAAATCTCTGCTTTTCAAAGCTGGAGCGACACGATAAGGCCATCTATGCCAATTTATCCACTTACCCTGAAGACTGTTTTCCAACTGACTTTGAGATTATTTGCTCACAGAGTGAAAAACACCAACACACCGTCTGTACTGACAATCGATTACCAGGATCTTCAGTGTAAAATTCATAGCGATCTCCAGACTCTGTGCTATTGCAAACACCAAGCAAATGGGAAGAGTCTGGCAGACATTACCCTTTCACTTGTCATTAAGTGAGAATAAAACCAGACAGCTTTTAATGATCAGAAACAGAGAAATGAGTCAAGGGGAATCATACCCAATCAAGACATCACCAGTCAATCCAGCAGGCGGACTGGCTGAACCTGGGAAACGAATGACGTTCTGTACTTGCTTAAATGAGCCTATTTAAGTTGTATCAAGTTCAAAGTATTTGATGTGACTTGTAATTTCAGCTGAATTCTGAGCCTCATTTCAAAAATGGAGGATAAACGTGTCTCAATTATTTAAAATCACCTCCCCAGATATACATGTGTTCTCAAATTTGGCTTTCATTTACCTATGGTATTTGGTGTCTTAAAGGATCAGCAGAGATGCGTGGATATTCACCTGCAAGCAATTTGCAAAAAACTTCTGCCATCAGCTAGATTAGGTCCAATTGTCCCATTTTACTGATAAGGCAACTGAGAGGTAGACTGATAGGTTTGCATTATCCACACTGACTCCTAATGGGAAGATGTCCATTACCCTACAATATCTTACATTCTGTACCACTTGAAAAGTTTTCTTCCTCCTAAAGGGTCGACTGCTTGTCCTGTAGCTCAGATATCATGGCTTGGTTACCCCCACTTCTGTGAGTACAATGCAGGGTTTCTCCCAGCCTGAATTGCCTGTTGTCCAAATGTATCCATTTCTTAGGAGAGTCTCTATGTTCATCGGTGGTCTTCATCCTTACACATTCCATATTAATGATACCCGCCTGGGTGGTAATAGCACCTGCACCCAAAGACAAGCTACGATTTTAATTTTTGCAACATGCCTAGGAGGGTAGAAGAGGACAAAGGCCACAGGAGCTAGTAAAGACTTCCCTGGGTCCACACTCAAAGAGTCAGAGGTAGAAAGGGCTGTCCTTCAGAAGAAGAAATTATCAGCATTCTGAGAAAACGATACGCTTGTTGACAGACAAGTCTCGAGTTTCTCTGCTTGTAGTCAGCCTATGCTTAGAACTTTTAACTTTTAAATTCCGTACCAAATCTGACTACTGATAGAATCATGTGAAATGATAGCCAAGTACACATTGACGAAGGTGACAGTGGCACTTGAAGATGATGCAATTGTCCTCGTTATGGCATCACACAGGCATGACACCGCCGAGAGAGTCTTGTCCGGGGCATCGGGTGCTCTGCTCTGGTGTGTACGACGTGGGGAATAAGGAACAATAGGAGTGACAGGGGAGTGTGAGAACGTGTTCTGAGAGAATGTTGGAGGGAGGGGGAATCTCAGCAGCTCTTACCTGTGTCATCCCTAGACTCCTTATTCTCCAACTCTCCTCCTCTCTCCTGCGCACCAAGTTCACCACCCTGGAAACTGGCACCCGATTGCTTAAATCCCGTTTATACAGCTTTCGCTGAAAATTAAGTCCAACGACCTTCCAGTGGCATTCAAAGGGGGCTGCCAGATAAAATACGGAATACCCAATTAAATTGAATTTCACTTAAACAATACTTTTATTTGGATCACGAAATGCTAAAAAATGACTTGTTTATGTGAAATTCAAATTGAACTGGATAGCCGGTACTTTTATCTGCTAAATCTGCAGATGCAAAGGCATTTCTAATCTGGCCCCAACCTCCCTTTTGGAGCTTTATCTTCTTGTATTTTATTAAAGTTGTGTTTTGCTCTTTGAAATGCACAAGGAATATTCTTTTTTTTTATATTTTAAAGATTTTATTTATTTATCCTAGAGGGGAAGGGAAGGAGAGAGAGAGAGAGAGAGAAACATCAATGTATGGTTGCCTCTCATCCGTCCCCTGCCAGGAACCGGGAACTGGCCTGCAACCCAGGCATGTGCCCTGACTGGGAATCGAACCGCGATCGTGTGGTTCACAGGCCCATGCTCAATCCACTGAGCTACACCAGCCAGGGCACAAGGAATATTCTTGTCTCCAAGCTTTGCCCATACTAGCATCCTCACCTGGAATGCCTGTTTTCATTTTCTCTCCAACCAACGAACCTCAAACCGGCTGCTCCTCAAAATCTCTGAAAGATTTAATAGCTTGTACTCGACCATAGGTCTGGCAAGTGACAGAGCGGGTTTTGAACCTAGTTAACACCAGAGTGCATGACTCCAAAAGCACTGTCATTTTCTGCTGATTTCAGCCTCTGAGCATCACACATCTTGACCTTCCTTTCCAACCCTGGGCGTCTCTGCCCACGAGTTTTACCTCCGTGATGTACAAGAGTGAGAGCTACCTGCCAGGCCTCTCTGCTTCTAGGGCCTCCCCCAAGCTTCCACCCTATTTCACTGCACTTAAATCTGTCAGAATTCTTCCTAAAACTATGAACACGATCCTTGAAGTTCGGGAACTTTCATTCCCACTAAGCGTACTGGCTTCTCTTTCCAGGTTGTCCATTTCCTGACCCTAATCTCTCGTTTTGCTTTACTCCAACTAATCCCTTTCGTGGACAATTTTTACCCAATATCTTCTCAGAATATTTCTGTTTTTCTGCTTCCCTGTTCTGTCTTCTTGAAGCTTTTATATTCCCATGTCTGACAATCGAAGTCCTTGAAGTTTCTACTCATTTCCTACCTCCTTCAGGAAAGTTTCGTTGACCATCCCTAATCAGAAGCTATAGAACACTAGGTTTAGGAGGAAGACCTCAGAGTTCATCTCATGTCATATTCTGGTTGCATGTTCATTTATTGGATACATATTTGTTCTTCCTATACAATGTATATATTTTGTGAAGGTTGGGGACCATGTTTTACCTTCATTGCCTCATTTAGGCCAGATTACCTACCATAGTTTATAGGATGTATGTATATATATGTGTATATGTATATATACACATATATACACAAACATATTTCAATTGCACTTAGTTGTAATTACCATATTTTCCCATGTATAATGTACACTTTCTGGCCCAAAGTTTTAAGGGAAAAATATGGATGCCCATCATACAGGGGTAGTAATAATTCCATATCTATATGTTTTTAATTCTTTTAGTCATGCTTGTGCATTAAAAGTATAACTCTAGCCCTGGCTAGTGTAGCTCAGTGGATTGAGTGCGGGCCTGCGAACCACACAATCACGGTTCGATTCCCAGTCAGGGCACATGCCTGGGTTGCAGGCCACTTCCCAGCAGGGGACTCACAAGAGGCAACCATACATTGATATTTCTTTCCTTCTCTCCTTCCCTTCCTCTCTAAAGATAAATAAATAAAATCTTAAAAAAACAAATAAAAATAAATAAAAGTGTAACTCTAGAAAGCAATAACAATGTCCAAATGCAAAATAATAGCCCGGAATATGTTAATCAATTTTCTTTCTAAATACAAATAAATTAAAAATTGAATTAAAGAATTAAAATGAAATTTTTTTCCTGAAAGTTTGGGCCAAAGACTTGGGTGCGTATTGTACACAGGAGCACATTCTGCATGGCAAAATATGGAAAACTTTTCATATGTCTTACCAAACTAATAAAACTTCAAAGTCTGACAAGACAAAGAACAACTTTCATGGTTGTAAGATCTTAGGTAAGTCACCTGCTTTTTCAAATATTCATTTTCCTCACCTGCAAAAGGGGAAAATCCTAGGCACCCCCATCGTGGTGTGGCCATGAGACTGAGCGAGACCCCACAGAGCTCTCAGGGCAGCTTACCGGCTGTGTTTAAACACAATGCTAAGTAGAGATGTGCCGAAGAAATGAGTGGCATTGGGAGAAAGGTACTCTGTTTCCCGCCGTACTGAGGGAACGTACTCTAGCTCACAGCACACATGGGGCTGTGAGAAGACCAAGTGCAGGGTAGTAAGGTTTACTGGAGTTCCAGTACAAAGACAAGTGCCTAGGTTCTAATGCCCATTTCAGGATAACTTGTTGGGCCATTGTTTGTTATAATAAAGTGAACAAACCCCGATGGCTTTAAACCTTAGTTTATTTTCTAAGAAAAGAAAATTGTAGATTGTAGTCTTTGAAAACAACATAAAGGACACCTACAGTTCCTGCCTGGTGCTTTGAAATCACCAATTGAAATACACATGGGGGTGTTCTGGGACATAAAGCAGCGGACATCCATAGCTCTCCGCGGTGGGAGTGGGGAACAAAACATTAGAAATCCCTCAAAAACAAAGGAAGCCACCGTTGCAGCTACTTCTAACATTTAACAAGGTCTGTAAACAGAATATTAGATGCCCTCTGATCTCCAGTGTCATTTATTTGAAGGCAGTAAGTGAAACCTCTTCAGGCTCGGTGCTCCTCGCGGTCACGGACTTGTATGTCCCTGCTCTGTTTTCCCCACTTGAGCTTCGCCGAGCCCAGGCACCTCGCCAGCCTCCCTGGCTCAGACGGAGGAGTTAATGCGGTTAGATTGCTCCTGGGCTTCTAGTGGGACTACTTCAAATGATATTAGTTCCATTTGCGACGTGCATCGCCGGCAGTGCCCGCATTTGAGGGAAACAGCAAACAGACATGTAAGTCTGCTTGCTGTGAGAGAAGCCACGTGCCCCCCCCCCCAAAAAGGAGGCGGCGACAGGGCTGTACATTGGTCAATTTCCTGAGCCCCGTGCAGAGCCCTGGCCTCCACCTGCAGGGGACTCCAGAGCAAGGCGAAGGATGGCTTCGTGCTCTTGGGATTCGGAGGGAACTTGGTTCGAGGATTGCAAGCCCATTGAGACAACAGGGGATCGATGCCACGAGAGGGAAAACTTAAATCAGGGCTTTCTTCTGGTAATTGCCATTTTGGGAGAAAATGCACCTTGGACCAAGAGACAAGGGGCTAACAAGCACCCACCACACTGAGTTCCTCGAGGATTAAATGACATAATGGAAGTAACGTGTTAAGTGGAGGGACTGATGTGCAGTTGAATCTCAGTAAAGGGCGGCTGGGCTGCTCGCACACACACACTCACGGAGGCAGACCTCCACCCACCTGCAGACCGGCAGGCAGCCCCGTTCCCAGTGTTCCGGCTCGGTCTCTCGTTCCTTATTTTTAATTTGATTCCTTGCAGAGCAGTCTTTCTCAAATTATCTGTACGAACAACTGATTTTCCAAAAGACATTCAGTCTGTCACAGGCATAAAATAGAATAAAAATGAACTGCTAGAAAAAGGCATATCCTGGGAATGGCGCACTGCTGTGGACGTTTCTGACGACTTCAGTTTCTCTCTGTGTCTTACTGGGAACTGACCACAGCTTGTTGGGCAGGTCACACACCGAACAACGCGGCTTTACTACACATTCTAGATTGCTTAACACACAGAACTGGTTTTACAGAAAAGGTCAAGAAACACAACTTTTTTGGCGATAGATGAAGTATGTAACAAACTAACTACAGGATCGCACCCCGTTAATCTTCTTCTGGGAGAGTAGCCATCCTTTTGTGTTCTCGACCATGTGTCAGCTTCAGGCTCAGTGGGAAGAGGTCTCTGGAGGACCTGCCCCGTCAACGCTGTGCCCTTTGTCACTGCACTTTCTGATGTCACAGCAGAAGGGATCCCAACGTGCACACAAGCCGGAAGAAGGAACACATAAACTGCACTTCCAAAGCATTCAATAGTTGTTCTTGGTCCTGATTATATTAGCAGGAATAGGCACTTGTTATAGAACATTTTAAAAATACAGAAAGAAGCCTGGGTTCCCACTGCCCCACTGTTAGTAAACTGTCACAGAGCAACCTGTCCTTTATCTTGTGTGTGTGTGTGTGTGTGTGTGTGTGTGTATGTGTGTGTGAGAGTGTGTGTGTGTGTGGTTTTCTTCTTACAGAGACAGGGAGCAATGTCTAGTTTTTACAGTGGTAGCTGACTGTATGATTTCACATCTTCAACAATTCTTCAGGGACGACCCCTTTTATTCCATTGTTCCACATTTACTTACATACCTACCTATCTGGAAGTCTCTTTTCGGTTGTTCATGAAGACCCAAGAAGCTGCTGTGCAAATAGCGAATACTATTCATGTTTTCTTCTTGTTCTGAAGGTCATGAATACATTTCTTCCTTCCTTCCTAGGGCAGGTCTTTCTTCCTTTGTTAGATGCGTACAAGTAAATCAGTCTCTGAATGTGCAGAAAGATACATTCATTCCTCAATTCCATTCCCTGGTAATTAGAGATAAAATATAGCCCCACCCAGAAATATACAATCATGATAATAAAAATACTAGTAAGAAAAATAATACCAGTGATACCTTCTAAGAGTGTCAACCAAGTCACGTAACTACTGAAAACTGTCACAAGGAGCTTAAGCAGGTGTCACTTTTGTTTCTTCATTTTCCCCTCACACATCCCGAAGAGGACTACAACCTGCCACAAATCTCAGGTGTAGGGCGATTTCTACAAAATTGTCCCTGATCCAAGAATATAGAAGGGTCTTGGTCTACAAAAAGACACCCGTCGAAAAATCGCCCTGGGTGCACACGGAAATGCAAGGCAGGTTAGAATTGGTCCTCTAGGTCTCAGGTCCATGGAACTTTAGTAACACCCAAGGGTCTCTTTTACACAGAGGAGGTGACCCTATGAAAATTTCCACGTTCTTGAAATCTTTTACTTGATCTTTTGCTAAGGAATTGCCAGCACGCTCATGCATTCTTTTCAATAATAAACCCCAGTGGAGCTAAGCCATATGCTACCCCTTGGTTCTCAGAATAGAGTGCTTAGGTTGGTACTTTGGAGGCTCAAGACCTATAAATAACTCCTCCAGGAAACACCGTTATAGAAGGAGACTCTAACCTAAGAAAAGACTGACATTTGGATATTGGTCAAAATATTACTCCTCGACGCTCAAGGATGTCATTGTGGTGTCATAATATTGTGACACATTATGGTGTCGCATCAGAGCAACCCCCACACAGTACCAGTCTCAGCAACCTACTTCCACAGATTTACACATTCAAAGGAAATCCTTCCTGATGTTCTAAAGCGTGGTGAGCAGCTTGGAGAGAGGGCAGTGTGTAATTTATGCACTTGATTTGGAAACTGGCCAGCACAGTTTGGGAAGATCAACACAGAAACTGCTCATCAAGCTGATTACAAACACAAACAGGGGATGATTCTTGTTAACAGCACCAGGTTGGAAAATACTAAAATGTTGAATTTCCAATAAGATGCTTGCAAGTTGAGCTGTGGACCCCATTTCAGATGTGCTATCATTTATGCCGCTAGCTTCCTCCCGGTGGGGTGAGGACTCATTCATTACCAGGGGGCCTACTGTTTCTTTTTTACCCCATTATTTGGGAGGATGTGAACATTTTTATACAGTAAGAAAGTGGTTTTTAAAACTGGTTGCATTTTAGATTCCCTTGGTGTTATAAGTTAAATATTCATTTCACTCCCCAAATTCATGTGTTAAATCCCTCATCCTAATAAGATGACATTTGGAGGTGGGGAATTTGGGAAGTAATTAGGCAATGGGGGCGGAGCATTTACTAATGAGACCAGTGCCCTTACAAGACAAAGGCAGGGAGCCAGCTCACTCTTATTCCCTGTCTAAGGATATAAGAAGTCAGTGGTCAGCAACCTACTAGGAGGTCCCCACCAGAACCCAAACATGTTGGCAACCTGGCATTGGACTTCCAGCATCTAGAACTGAAGAGATACATTTCTGTTGTTTAGAGGCTGCCCCGTATTTTGTTACATCGGCCTGAACTGACTGAGATGCTTGGGGAGTTGTCACAAACATGTCAACGGTCTGGGTTCCCACCACCAGTGACTGATGCAATGGGCCAGTGGGAGGGGAGGGTGCTATGCATTAGTATTTTTTGGAATGCTTTCCAGAAGATTATAATGTGTGGCCAGTTTCACAGGCTCCTCAAAGTGTGACCTTCAGGGAGACAGCACCAGACTTGGCCTTGGACCTTGTTGAAAGAATCAGGACCCTCCCAGACCCCCCGAATCACAATCCGCATTTTAAAATGATCCCCAGGCTAAGCAAACACATGTTTTATTTTGAGAAATACTCCCATGGAGAAAGGAGATCCATTAATAAAGGTATTTACCAATATTTGGCAATAATTAAGATAACACTGATTAAAATAATAGTCATAGCTAATGCTCATTAGGTGTTCACATGCCCGACAGCCCTCTAAACATTTCACATGCATTAACCCCTGCAAGTCTTCAAACAACCTGGGGAGGAAGATATTTTTATTATGTCTATTCTTCCCCCACACCCTACTTCTATTGAGAGATAGCTGATACCTAGCACCATGTAAGTTGAAGGTATACGACATTCTTTGACCTATGTATGTATTATGAAATGATTACCACAATAAACATAGTTAACCTCTATCACCTCACATAATATTTTTTCTTGTAAGAAGAACTTTCAAGATCTACTCTATCCCTATTTTCTGAAGCTGAAAACAGAGGTAAATGAACTTAGGCAAGGTCTCTCAGCTACTGAGGACAGATTGAGCCTCTATGAGAACTGCCCTTTGTATTAAATACACAGTTAAATAGCCATTGATGAATGAACTGAAGGGCCTGGCATTCCAACAGGCTCGCCTGAATTAGGCCAGCCTAATTTAGAGAGGCTGACTCAGTGTGGGTGAGGGGCTGTGTGAAATGTGAATGGCTTTGCTATTGTCATCTGTAACAAATTATACCAAGACAGCAAAAATGAAATGTATCATATTAGGCAACCTAGGGACAGCGTTACCTTTGAGGTACTCAAGGATCACCCTAGACACAAAATTTTGAATTTGAATGTCAGCTTCCTTCTCAGGTCGTGAAGTTTGCTGGATCTCAGTGAAGGACACAGAGTCACAAATAACGTCTCCAGACAGGAAACACAAGGCTAATGCATTTTTTCTTCTAACGAAAAACTACAAGAGTTGCATTTTGGGAATTATTTTCTCAAAGCAGCAAAGTCTCTCTGGTCAATCTAAAATAAATATTATTCCATTATGTGCTAAAGAAATATTTGTTGAGTTAATGAGTATGTATAAAAGTGCTGTTATGAAGGAAATATTATTTGGGTTTTCTGAGATTGCAGTGAATGTGTCCCAGATGTGGGTTTTATTTCATACATGCAGACTTTTTTTTCCCCCTATGAGCCCCCATGAAATATCAGGAAATTTCACTCCCAAACACAGAGTCACATAGCTTTTTCTTTTTTTAATTGGAAACTCTGGCAACACTTAGGCAGTGCTCCTATGTGTGACAATTAGCCAACACTGCTGCGTGGGTGGTCTCACAGCAGACGGACTCATGCTCACTTGTTACCTGTGGTTGCTTCTGTAGTGGCTGAATGCTGGTCCCCAGAAATATGTGTGTCCTAGTTCCCAGAACCTGTTACCTTATGTGGCAAGAGTATTGTGTGATCTTGTGAGAAGGAGCTTCTGCTGGGTTAGTCCAATGAGCCCTGGGTACCCTCGTGGGTACCCATGTATGGGATAAGCAGAGAAAGACATCCACGGAGCAGGTGATGCAAGGGGGAGTGGGGGGAGAGGGGCTGCTGGCCAAGGAATGCCAACAGCCTCATGCACCCGGAGCGTTGTCCCTTCTTCCCCAAGGACATGGGCATCCTGACTTCGCGCTCCTGGCCTCCAGAACTGTGAGAGAACACACTTCTGCAGTTTAAAGTTGAAAGGACTGCCCAGTTTGTGCTCTTTTGTTACCATAGCCATAGGACACTGATGTGCAGGAAACTGCACATTTGCACAGGTGGGCCCAGCAGGGTCCGAAGCCAGGCGTTATCGCTTCCAATGAATCTACTGGAGAGTCACTCATTTTCGTTCTCTGCCAGGACACTTGTTAGTTTAATATAAAAGTTACAGCTTTTAGAGAGACTTCTATCTTTATATTCGAACTATAAAAAGCCAGGAGGGATGCATTTCCCATCAGGGATGAAATAAATAATGTAAGAAAATGATCACCAGAGAGTGACTACTGCACAGCCCTCATTCTACAAATGGGAAAACTAGACCCTGAGAGAAAATGAGGGGCCCAAGGTCACACAGATGATCAGGGGAGAGTTTAGCATAGAGCTTCCTGCCCTTGGTTCATTGCCCAGCCCCCTTTTCGTGCGCATCAGAGTCCTGGCTCTTATCTTTGGATCACTGAAATAAGGTGGACTGTGAAATACATTTTAATTTAACAAAGGCCAGTTTGGTTCAGAAGTAAGTGTAGACACACCCATAGTCTCACAAAGGAAGCGCTTAATGTCTAGCTTCCCATGGGATTTTTTTTCTAAGCAAATTAATTTACCAAGCATATTTAGGACACTTCATGTTTAACTACACTAAGGCCTTATCGGTATATAAGTAGTTTAGTACGCTAAAGAGTAGGGATACTAAAAAAGAAATTGGACGGGACCAACTCAACAGGTAACTTCCTACAGGGAAGGGAGAAATGCAAGAGAATACATCCTAACCCACTTAGTACAACAATTTGAAAGGTCCTAAGAAAACATGATTGCACTATACAAAATGAGGCTTACCACAGACAGCTCAGCACTCCGAGGATGCTATACATTAATGTTGTACATCAATGTTCTTTGGGTATATATATAATTTTTAATTAATCTTTTCCTAAAGATAATTTTTTGGAGCCACTAGATATTTCAATAAGGCAGGAGCTGACTGATGTAGTGTTGCATTAACTAACTTACTCATCTTCCTAAGCCTCAGGTGGTCAAGTCACGCTTGGATTCTATTCTGAATAAATTGCACACCCCAATAAACTGGCAATATTTTTTTTAGTGCTGATCCCAGAACTCCCTAAAAACACACAGAATCTGCATTGCTGGAACTAATTTATGAAAAATAAGAATTTCTGCAAAATATGTAAGCAGACCAAGTGTCCATCAGTAGATGAGTGGATTAAACAACTCTGGGACATTTACACAGTGGAATACTATTTGGCGGTAAAAAAGAAGACAATTTTTCCCTTTGTGACAGTATAGATGGATCTGGAGAATATTACGCTAAATGAAATAAGCCCGTCAGAGGAAGACAAATACCCTATGATTCCACTCAGAGGTGGAATCTGATGACCAGACTGGACTAACATAGATGGAGAGCAGAATGACAGCTGGAGTTGGGTCAGGTAGGGAGGTTATAAGGTAGAAGGATTGAGCAAAAAGTCAAAAGGTCTCATGGACATGGACAACCGGGTGGTGATTGCTGGGGTTAGGGGAGTTTAAGGGGACTAAATGGTCACGGGAAAAATACAATAAAGATTAAACTTTAGAAAATACAGAATTTCTGCAACCACTCAGGAGGCATATTAAAATGCCACGTCAATATTAGGCTGTGCCAAGAAGTCACCCCACAGAGTGATAAGCTTGGAACAATAATGTGCAATACAAACCTTTACGTGATTGATGCTTCTTTAGGGTTTCTGGATACATTTGTGGTTTCACCATGTCTAGACCCACTCATGCTATACGTAGCCTGTTTACTTAGTAGGTGGATATTCAAATTTGGAGTCTCCTGTACTTCTCTGTAAGTAAGTGGAGGTGCTACAAATAAAATCAACTGACTCTGTCTCAAATTTAAAAATTCAAATATCCGAGTAGTGATTCATTTTTCACTGGCTCAAGCAATGGATCTGATTTAATTCACTTAATCCGAGATACTGAAAGCTACGTTTGACAACTCTGTCTTTGGCTGTGAATAGCCTGGATGTTGTTTATTTCTGAGACCGACAGGTCTATTCCGGGACGTGACTGGATGCGTCACCCTCTGCAGTAACGACCACAGACAGCTCCAGCAGAATGGCCGGCTCCATGTCATTCTCACTTGACCCTTATATCGCCTCCATCTCCCCAAATCTTGGCTAATTAACTAGAGGTGAGCTCTGACTTACAGGAGGTGCGCAGCAAGCATGATCCACAACAAAAATCAAACCAAGTAGAATTTGAACTAAGCTACTATTTCAGGAATTTGAATTAGTACCAGGGAACAGTTAAGTAGTTAAGAACTGATACTGGAGGTCATAGGTCAAAACGAGAGATGGGCCACCACAGACCATGCGGAAGCCGGGTTACAAGGAAGCTGGAACCGTGAGGAAGAAATGCTATGAAGGAGAGAAATGATAGACAGAAGATCATGGGAAGAGTAGAGAGAAAAACACACAGGTAGAGAAGCCAAGCCACTGCGTCATAGCCAGAACAGGAGAGTGATGAACCATACGTCCTTCTGCGCAGATGTCACCGGAGCCTTGTGTCCCTGGACCCCTCTGTCTTTGGGCCAATCTCCCTTTGTCCAGAACAGGCTCGCTTTCTATATCTTCATTAGACACGATATGGGCCAACATCCCACACTATTAGGCTCCTACAAAATCACTCTTGCCCGCCCTTTCCCAAAGGAACATGAGTGAGTCAGCTGCCGGCAAGCGAGAGAGAGATTAACTAAAGATGTTCCATCGACCTAACCATTCATCTGAGGATGTTACGCCATTTCCAGGTTTGATTATGCACGATTTGAGATATCTCTTTGCTTCCCACAGAGATCCTGCTGTTTCATAACCACTTTGTTTGATGTTATATGGGCAGCGAAAGTGGAGGCATCTTGATATGCGTTGCTCAATAAGACGTAATCTAACACAGACACACAACGGCTGCGGCGAACGCCAAAAGACTTTAAAGCGCACATGTGCACTTCCCCAACTGCTTCTCGCTGGGTCTTTTAAGGCATCGGTTGGTTAAATATTTGGTGTCATTAACTCCAGTTTTAACTTCAATGAAATGTTTAGGCTCCATTTAGTTCATGCTCGCAAAACGGTGAATCGAGGTTCTAATTTCCAACATTGTGTAACACGATTCTTCAGTGTTAGAATGTTTTCTATGTTGTTTTAGACATTAGAAAACCCCCCTCATTTACTATATCTTAAATAATCCATTCTGTAAATATCATAATAAACTTAAAACTAACATTAATTTCAAATTTAATTAGACATGTTTCTTGGAGTGCCTATCTAAATCCAAACTGATTATGTTTGTATGAATGTGTGTTTCAAAAAACAATCATCATTTGATTAAGAATTATAGGCAAAAAATGATTTCTAGGAAATAATTAATTCAAACAAATTTGACATTTAAATGAATTGGTTATATACTTTAGAATCTCCATTGCCTTAGTGAATTATAATTCCATGTTTACTTTGAGGTTTATGAGAAGTGATATTTGGACACCTTGGATTTTTCCCTTCTTTTGAAAATAATATAATAATTTTAGTTGTTGAGCTATAAATGTGTATTAACATGCAGAGTCCCTACTCAAGAAAATACATTATTTTGGCATTGAAAATATTTCTGGTTGAATGATTCAGTGTCTTCGAAAGAACTTCTGATGTTAATATTTAGTGCCCCTGATATTTCTACTACATAAAATGATTAATGGTAGACCTGGCAGTAAAATTTAGAATCAAAGACTTTCATTGATCAATCAGTCAACATGGCTTTAGTGACTTGTTATATGCCCCGTAACGGGACAAACCCAGTAGAAAAGGCAAAATGAAGATAAGATATAGTTTGTGACTTGGCAGAGGTTCTAGCTTAAATGAGGAGATTATATTTAAGCACAAGAAGCCAGAAAAGAACCAGATAGACTGAAACATAATTAAATGCATGATTGTTTGGTACAAATAGTTAGATGTCAGAGCAGGGAAACTGCTGGGTCCACCAGTGGAGGGAAGATATCTTGGGTTTGAACCCCTCACTGCTGTGTACAATTCACAAGAAAAAATGCCACTTTCATATGCTTATGACTTTTCTTGTCTAAGGCCGACTCTAACCCAAGTACTGGCTACATGCGTGATCCTCAAGCGCCCGCCCCAAGACCACTCTCCCTCCATCTTCTCAATGGTTCCCACCATGAGCTCCATCAAAATTAGTCTCCCTATGGAATCACGCGGAACCTTTGGGAAACAACATAGAATGAACATGGTCTTTTAAGTCATAAAAAATTTAGCCTAATTCTGACCTGGTTTCTCTGTCATTATGTGACCCTGGCTGGATGGCTCAGTCTCAGTTTTCATGTTGGTAAATTAGATCGCCAGGGGCTTCGGTGCTAGAATATGTGACAGTGCCTGCCATGTATGTGCAGTATTGGGGACTGTGCACCAGTGCTCATGTGGTCGTCAGATATTCTTTACCTCCTCTTTCTTATCAAACCCCCATGAACCTATACACATTATTGGGACATATCAGATGGAATTACATGAAATCATAAACATTCAACTGTTTTGTCCTACAGAAATTTCAAATGATTCCACCTACTAACATTAGCCCGTTAATCTATTTTCCATTATTATTGTATTTCCTCTAATCTTATAATCAAATGGAAGAGAGTCGGTGACCTCTCGTGATCCTGAGGGAAAGGCATAAGACGCAAGTTTTGCTTCTGACTGAGGTAGACAAAAATCCAAATTTGAGAGTTTGCTCTACTTGCACCTATAATTGGGCCATTAGACAGAAGGAGAAGGTCTCTCTGACTATGTAGATTTGACCAAGAGATAGAGAGAGACGGGAAATCACTTTAGACTATGAAATGTCTTTGCACACCCAACTGTCCCTCTCTCTCCCCTAACGCTTCCTCTCGTCCACACGCCCCACACACGATACTCTCTGAAGAGGGCGCAACAGAAATCAGTTGACTGAACATTGGATGGTATCAGCCTTTCCAGAACAACACGAATCCAGTCAAGGGCCTGAGCGAGGCGAGAAACCATAGGTTTGTTTACCGTATGTGCTTTGACATGTTCCCAAATAAAGCCTCCATTTGTCAATGACCCAGTAGGGAGTAAATGAAAATGCTTTTTCAGACCCCTCAGCAGAGAGAGCTCCCTTAATCCACTCGCTGATGAGATAGCGCTGTAGGATTACAATAATCAACTTGCAATATGTCCTCCATTAGTGCTTAGAACTATAGCAGTTCATAAGCACTAGACGTTTCTTCATTTACATAATATAGTGACAGAAGTCTACCCTTCTGAGACCATCCATTATCTCCCTCTCCCTCCCTTGACATATTTCAAATAGATACAATTATACTGAGGACCATTTAATAATCACTTTCTAAAAGCCTGAACTTAAAACCATATGTGTGTATGTGTGTATACACACACAATTATATATAAATACACATTTTTATATAAAATGTTGTGTGTGTATATATATACAAAAGTGATCTATATGCAATGTATATATCCCATCACTTACTTAACTCACCAAATTATTAACATATCTAGTTATTAACAGTGCCATTAAGCTTCTCAGCTTCCTCTCCGAGCAAGAATTTCAATGAAATGTCTATGAGACGGGTATGTAAATAGCAAAAGTAATAATGCGCAGGCTCTTCTTAAAATACCTTCTATATCACTATTAGTTTATGCAGTGACATTTTAAAGTCATTTCCCTCCACATCCTTCCTAGTTAGCCAACCTCATGCCCACTGCCAAAGAGAGAAGGCCCTTTCTGATATACATTTTTTTTTAAAGTTAGTTAAAATTCATGTTATGAAATTGCAAAAGTTTAGATAATTCATTCAAACTTGGCTTTTTTCCATGCACTTTTCTAAAGAAAATTTAAAGTGTCAAAAATACATATCTTGTGCTCATTATTAAATGTTAAATACCACAGTGTTTTGAGTTGCCTCGTGGCCATTGTAAAGAAAACAGGTGTTCTGATAGATTATAAAGTGGGAGTCAGACGCCGTGTAGGACAGAATTTTAATGAAGCTGCAAGCACAGAACTCTGACTGGCCTCTTGAATATGATGCTGAAACCCTGAAAGCAGTTTTTTAAAGACACAATAGCAGGAACACAACTTAGGAAGCACTCATTAATAATCAACAAATAAATGAGACGTGCAAAATCATTATTTTGAGGTGTCTTAGCATTTCAATGCAATTTAATATAGCATTAGCCTCAGGAGAAGGTGGGTATGATTTGAAAGGACATCAACGTCTTTGTATATATGCAAATATATGAAGAACATGTCTTAATCACCACATGGAGTTACTAGTCAAGGCTGAAAGTCAAAGCCACGATTCTTCTAGATGCCGAGATGCCATCGGAGATCGGAAAAGGCTCGTGAATGTGGCATCAGGGAATAATTATTGATTTCTTTAATTAGGACTCTATTCAGAGATCTGAAAGCCCTAACTTTCTGATGTTTTGTTTTTTCATTAAAATGCCTAGTGTGCATGAAAATGATGTTCTAGGTGTGTGATGAAATTTCAGAGGATCTAGGCTACTAATCAGCTGACTCTTACAAGGTGGGGAAGTAAAGACTATGCATTGAGTGAGGTAATGAACTACTATGAACAACCATGAATTTAGTTTCTTTTACAGACATCTAGATCATATCATGCTTTCCTGAAATTATTCCTGCCACATTTATTTCCCACCACTTTTAGAGATGGCTATATAAAATTACATCAATAGTTTATATGCAGATATTAGCGGTTTGGTATGTTTTCTGGTACTTACATACAATTACTCTCAAACGAAATGCCTGGAAAGAAATCTGTGTCCTTAGGCTAATATTTCAGTTACTTCAGAACACAGATTACTACAGAGTTCATCAGAAGGGCAGAGTTTCACATGAATGAAATTTCCTTTGGCCAAATAAACATAGTTAACAGGAAAACGGGGAATGAACTTGCTCCACATGTTTACAGGGTAAAGTAAATGCCATCTCCCGATTTGCTCATCGTTTTCAATTGACTTTAGGCTCTTGGAGGGCGAGGGTCTGAAGACATGTACCTTGGTATGACCAGCACTTAAGCACAGTGCCTGGCTCCACAGCCTTCAAAAATGCTCCATCGAGATTTGTCTGCATGAATACAACAGCTAAATATCCGTGCCCGACAAGGCAATCTACAAAACGGTTTCTCAACTGTGTGCCTCTTGATTTAAAAATCACGTAATATCTGAAAAAGACAACACTGTATTTAGCCTGCAAGACCTGCTGCAACAGAAATAATGCTGTTTTCCTATTATTTATGTTACAGAGATGCTCACACACATACTTCACTTGTAGCTACCTTCTGGAGGCAGTCAAAAAATTGTGACTTTGCCAGCTGTTCTTATGTACACGGAGTCCAAACTGAACATGGCTGTTGTTTAAGCATTCAAGTTCCACGCTCTAATGCACTTTGCCAATGATATATTATGCATCAGATGAAAGAGGAACCATGCACCATGTGAAAAAGAGCCAAAATAACTTTACAACTCTCATTCTCAATATTCGCCTTCCAGAACTGGCTGGGCCAGACAGTGTTCTCACCATCCATACGAGCTGCCCGCGTGTCCACCTCTGTGCATCTCGCCCCCTTGGCAGGGAGCGCCCCTCCCCTGGTCTGCTTCCTAGGTACGTACCTGTCAGTCATTCAGGCCCTGGGGTTCCTCTGAGAAGCCTTCCCCCAAATCCCAGCAGGAACTCAGATTCTTCTGGTATCTTTAAAAGCACTTATTTTCTAATCATCACTTGTCACTTCTTATTTAGTGGCAACTGGCATTATTTGTTTTTGAGGGAACGCTGGCGTTTCCAACCAAATTTCCAACCCTTATGGCATTTTTGTGTTCCTCTGTGATGGATGTGGTCCCAGAGCAAAGCTGCTTCCTGAAATTCATATGACAGTGGGGGACCCAGCACACACCCACCACAGCAAACACTGCTGCACAGCACCCGGAAAGTTGAGAAGGGGGGAGATCCTAAGAGATTTCATCACGGGAAATGGCGTTTTTCTTTCCTTTTTTAATGTATCTAGATGAGAGGATGAATGCTAAGTAGACCCACTGTGGCAATCGCTCCACACCACACACAAATCAAACCACCATGCCATATTCCTTAAGCAGTGATGCATGCCAACTATTTCTCAATAAAACTGGAAGAACCGGAAAAAGAAATACTGGCCCATGTATTGTTTTCAACTGCCTGACAATTCCTTCAAGAAGTTCCAAACTGGCTGTTCACTCACCCGTCTTCTCCACAAGAGGGACGGTGTGTTTGTACCTCAGGACTTCCAATAATACCAGCGAAAACATGGATTGCTATTTAAGGGTGGTTTTAGAATGAATAAAAGGAGATTTTGAGATTCCGTAAGCTACAATGTCTTACGCGAACTCCTGGGGCCGGGGAATGGAAGAGAACAGCCCGAAGAACAAGTCTTTCAGACATTTAAAGATACAGCTGAGAGAACGGGTGACTGAGGAGGAGACAATACTGAGACACCTTACCCTTCCTCCTTCCCTGAGAACGACGGCATCGATTTGACCGCCAGGAGACCCGGGAGAACAGAGCCTGAGCCGGCAGGACCAGGAGGGTGGCCAAGTCCGCGGCAAAGCTAACAACAGGATGCCAGCAAAGGCTGAGTGGCTTTTCTGCCCATAGAAGTGGCTCCTGAATGTCTAGGATGGGATATTTTGAGAAGCAGGAAAGCTTCTGCCACATGGTTATGGAAGCAGCACAGGGCATCGCTGACTACCCCGGGCTAAGAAGGCCTGTGCTCCATCAGAGCAGATAAAAAAAAATCTGGGTTCTGTTCACCAGTTGAGCGCTCCTGCTCTCCAGTGGCCATCCTGGTGGATTCCACGAAGGACGCGGTACCAGAAAGAGCACAACGTGCTAAAAATGCAGACACGTAAACCACGAGGCGTCACCGAGGATCGACACAGTGAAGCGTTTCCCACCAAACAGGCTCCTTCGCTCTGGGAAGCAGCCTTGCCTTTCTCGACCCTGGTTTTCAGCGAATAGCTGATGTTGCCTTTTCCCTTCACTGAATTTGGTCCATTATTAAAATAATAATCTGTATTTCATTGCCCCTGAACATCTCACAGTAAAACCCATTTTTAAACCTTTTTTTTTAATTGTCGTCTAGCCCTATTTTCCCTCTTGGCTCTCCCCTGCCCTGTCCCTCCCACAGTCAACTCCCACCCATTGTCCATGTCCACGGGCCACCCACACCTGCTCCTTTCCTAGACCCTTTTCCTTCTTTCCCTCCCATGCACCCACACCTCTCCGGTGGCTGCCAGTCTATTTTAGCGTCCAAATAAGTGCAGGCATACTTGAAAATGGGGGAGCCCTGGGGGTGGGGGCAGGGCTGGGAATATAAGACAGAAAACTGTACTTGAACAAGAATAAAAAAAAAAAAAAGAAAACCCTCATGCAGTCCATGGGTCATGTAAGTGACACGTTACTAAGGAAGACAAAGGAGAGCTCCAAGCAAACCATTATTCCTTGCTTTTTACCCAATTAAATTAAGGCCAGCAAATGGCCTACACCCCAGTGGAATGAGAGTTACAGATTTTTATCTCATGTCTATGAAAAATGAGACTTTGGGGAAGCCTTTGTATTTCAACTCTTCCCCAATAAAATCATAGCTTCACACCAGTTACCCCCAGTCCCATTTTCGCTCGCAATCCGACCCCCTGCCTCTTTATTCGTGTGCTAATCAATTATCATTTAAGGGCCCTGACAACTAGAAGCGCTCTGTGATCGCTCGCATCATTCTTGCTTCACCATAAAGTACAGCACTTTGACTTCTTCACTTAAAAATTACAAATGGGGAGAAAACACACACAAAAAAACCTCTTCCATAAAATCAGACACCGCAAGGGCTCGGACTCGGGAAGAGTTCAATTGCTTTTTCTTGAGTTCCATAGGTAACTCCGACATTTGGGTCACTAGAAGGCAATGGATCAACTGTCTTTTAAAAATAATTTTGGAGGAAATCTCAGCCCTCTTCTAAACCTAAGAGGTATAGTGAGGGGGCTAAGTAGACTGCCTGGGAAACCTCAGTCAGATGAAAACAAGCATATACTAAAAGGTTGCTATTCCTTTCTGTTTATGTGGAGAAATTGCTAGCGTCCCCACTGGAAATCCATTACCACCAATGGTTCAAATGTCCCCGGTAGTGTAGGGATTATAATCTGTACAAAGTAACCTAAAGATTATGCTTATGAAGCACCATCATGCACCTCAGCATTCAGTGTTAGCGTATTCAGTTTAAATGAACTATTTTGAAATAGTGCCGATGAAACTCATAATTGAAATGAGCCAGATTGAGAGTTGCCACACCCAATTCTTTACCGACCAGCACACATACCTCAGTGTCTGTTAGAGACCTATGAGATACATCCAACCGTCCAAACACACTAGCAGGCACGCACTCAGCTGTACTTTCTAGGGAGCCTCATGTCACATTCCTTATGAGACCCAGGTAAGCCGATGATCAATTCAAGATATCCTTTGCATCTATTTATAACCAAATCCAACTAATATTCAAGGGCTTTCAGATCTAGAGCTTTCCAATCCAATTCGGAGGTTGCCTGTCTGCTTAAACTCTCTCTGAAATAAAATATCACAAGACTCAAATGCTCAGCATTTCAGCTTTGCTTTAAAATCCAGGTGTGGTGCCTATCAAGGCTGATAATGACTTTCTGAGATTGCCTCTACCAATGGCTTAAACTGAGAAATTCTAACTCAAAGCCTGCTCCTTGTGGAAAAAGTTGGTAATAAAAGTTTTCCTTGGTATTTCATGACCCAAGATGTGGGATCTCACTTCAGTTGAACCGATTAAATGCATGGTCGGAAATCTAGGCCACTGACAGACATAATTAATAACTCATGCATTTCTTTGTACTTAGTTTAGGGCTGGCTTTCTAATGTTAAATGAACATCTCAGTCTACCAGGTGTAAATAAGCAGTCACAACAAAGGGACCGGAGGTAGGATCGGCAATCTCATTTCTAATCCTTACTCACAGAGGAGAAAATTGAGATTCACCAAGAAGAATGAGTCCTCTCTGCCATTGTTTTGATGGCATGTCCTGCCCCCCAATGTCATGTAAAGTCCATGCCTACTACTATAGGAATGGGTCGAAGAGGACCGTTAGGGTTATCAGTGCTGGGAGGTGGTTAGTAAGGAGCTGGTTCTATTCCCCAGCAGAGAAGCAAAGAGACAGAGTATGACTGCTCCTGGCGTTTCTGTCTAGAGGAGGGCTGGGCGTAGCTGGAGCCTACTCTTCCCTCCAGGGCCCAACTCACATTTCATTTTCTCAGTGAAGTTGTTCCTACCCTACGGGTGTCTTTGAAATCCAAGAAGATCTCTTTGGTTCTAAATTTCCACTTCCTTTGATCTCTCCTCCCTAGAAGACAATTAATTCTGCCTTTGGGGATGTTTGTCTCCTCCCTACTAGATTGCAGATGAGATAAGGAATGGGGCTATTCTTATTTATCTTGGAATTTATGCTAATTCCTTATCACAGTGCCTCCTTCACAGAACGCATTCGATAAATGGACGGCACAAATGCAGAAGGAAGCCAGGATGGCAGCAAGAATGTGGTGATGTCAGGTTCTAACGTGATCTCCTTCCCCAACTCCACTTCTCCCTGTCTCCCTTTTTCTTTCCCCCCATCCTACAAAATACTCAGCATCCAATTTAAAATGAGACATTAAGGAATGACATGATTTACTATTTGTATGTGGAAACATAATGGGACTAAAGAGCATATACGTATGTGACAACATATCGAACGTCTTGCAATTACAGTTTCAGAGATGTCGATGTAATTATAGGTGGGGCTCCCCAGTCCAAAAGCAGAACGGCAACATCAACAACAACAGAAAAACTCAACTATATTAAATTGTCAACATCCTTTCTTTTCTTTTGATGAGCATTGACTTTTTAAATGTAATAGCAGTTTGGGGAAATAATTATTGAGAAATATTTACAATGTGAAACATAAAACGTCGATCCTGTCCATCTGTTTTCCTTTTCATTCAAAGTGTTTTCCAGGAGCGATGGCGTTTTAACGGGAATAAGGTGAGCTTGTTTCAATGCAACTTCGAAATGTACTAGTTGCATCATGAGGGGCCACCAGCCCGGTCATGGACATTATTTCAGGAAAGTTTATGTCAGTGGGCACATGGGCAAAATGCTTGAGGAAAGATGTGGGCAAGCACAGTGTTGCATTTAGAAGACACAAGAAATCATAGGGGAAAAGGGGATGGACTCAGATGAACAAGTATAAAGGACACATGGACAATAACTAAGGGTGGGGGTGGAAATGGGAGGGAGGCGGGGAGTGTGGGGCGGGGTGTGGGCAGGGTTGGGAATATAAGACAGAAAGCTGTACTTGAACAAGAATTAAATAAAAACAATTATTAAAAAAAAGAAGACACAAGAAAAAGAAAGTCACTATTAACTTGAAAACTTTGGAGGCAAATTCCTCATGCATAATACAGCCACATTTCAAACTGAGTAAATACATTTTGTGTTTTTGGGACATTTAAAAAATACACATCGATGAAATTAAACCAAACAAACATTTACGAAGAGCCTATGTGTGCCAAGCGCTGTGCTGGCTTCTGGATGCGAATTCACGTGACAAACTGGCCTGCTTTTGAATGAACAAACAGGATGGAGATGAACAGACAGACAGATAGACACCGTGAAATAGTATTTGACCACGAGGAAGGGCATCTTGCTATTTGCAACAACATGTATGGAGCTCAAGGTCATTAAGCTAAATGATGTCAGTCCGACACAGAAAGAAAACTACTGTGTGATATTACTGGCATGTGAAATCTTTAAATAGCTGAATTCACAGAAACAGAGAATGGAATGGGGGTCACCAGGGGCTCGGGGTGGGGACAATGGGGTGAGGGGTCTAGTGTACTGCATGGTATTACACTTAACCATATTGTACCATGTACTTGAAAATTGCTAAGAGAGTAGACACTGAATGTTCTCAACACAAAAAGAAGTAGTAAGTAGGTGATGGGATGCAGGTGTTAGCTGAGGCTATGCTGGTAATCTTTTTGCAATATATGTGTATTAATTCAACATACTGTGTTTCTTAAACTTGCACAATATTATGGGTCAACTGTATTTGAAAGAAGCAAAAAAGTATATTTTAAAGAATTGAGCAAAGAATATGATGATAGTGGAAAGGCAGCCAGATAGGATGATAAACATTCTTTAGTTACCCTCAACTACATTTTAGGTCTAACTATGATATAATATTCTATCACTCTATTTATCCCCATTATATGGGCTTGGGAACTAGATATGTTTGGGATCCTGGCTCTCCACTTAGTAGCTTTTAAAATGCATTAGGTTACTCAGCATCCTTAGGCCTAGAATGGGATAGCAAATAACAAAAATATCTTTCTTTAATAGTGTCATTGTTAAAATTATGTGAGACAATGGCTGTGAAATGCTTAGCATGTTCTCTGGCACATAGGAAATGTTTCATAAACACGTACTCTCATTGCTATTATCACTAATAGTAATGACCTATGCTAGAAAAATACAATACCTTTAATAACCCATCAAATCCCAAGTTATCAGATTTTCGAGTAGCTGTTACAAATCAAGCTATAACAACTGGGATGAGAAATAAAATTCCAACAAAGAATTGACCCAAAGTAAATGTGTTCCTGCCAATGACAGACATCTACCTTAAAGAGTTCGCTTGAAATAAATGGACAGAGTAGATACTACTTTTCAAGCCAATAACTTTGGCATTTTGAATGTCCTCAATTATTTTAAGTGAAGTCAAATGATCTCTAAGTAAATCTCCCACACGAGGAAACTGATTCAACAATGACTTAAGGGGAAGGAGAGCACTGTTTCTCACTACAATTAGAAATTTTAATATATTTAATTTAAGGACAATTAGTCTACAGTCCAAGGAGCTTACATGGTCTGACAGTTACAAATAATACCCTGGGGTAGCAAAAATAGAGACGAGACGAATGACCTTTATTTGTCACAATGAGAAAGATTACACCCTGGAATGTTAGAAGGTTTGTCAGATACTGAGGAGAAAAAATGAGCATGAGGTTGTAACTTATACATAATGTTGAGAGAAAGGGTTATGGGACCATTATTTGTTCAGTAACATTGACAAAATAAAAGGGGGTGTCTACCATGACTTTGTTTTTTAATTTGTAATAAACAGCTCCTACCATCAGCATATTTCTACGGTGAGTGACAGGTTACAGAAACCAGGACTATAAGCTGCCCTTCCTGGCTACACTTTATGGTGGTGTTTTTGGTCTGGTAACAGAAAAGACAGCTGAAGTACTCTTTTGTCCTTACCGTATTTTTTTTTTCCTTCAAATTCAGTAAATATATAGAGCCATCAGGAGATCTGGTTCATAACGTAATTGAGCTTGAGGTTTACACTCATAACTAAACAATAAAGTTAAAGTAATGAGATTCAATCACAGGACTGAAGCACAAAGTTTAATTTACATAGATAATTAAAATCGCCACCCCTACTGTCCTTTCTTTGTACTTGGAGCTGCACTAGCAAGAGAGCTGGATATTACCAGGTTCCCTGCTCCCCTGGAGGGACCTAGAGGAGAGAAAAGGGGTGTGGAGAGTGGGGTGGGGAGGGGGGAGGTAAGGTAATTCACCCACCCATTTCAAAGCGGAAATGCTTGATGAGATATATGTTTGGGCCAACTCGTTTTAAGTTCCAAGGGAGAACTATTCTGATAATTCAGGGAAGTTTAATAAAATGGCATGAGTGTATCAACAGAAAGCATTGCTTCTGATTTACTTCCTGGCATTTTCAGAGGGGTTTCCTTGGTAAACTCGAGTTTCGATATCTCTATCTGCTGAGTCACGGAGCTCTTGTGAAGGGCGGTGATTTCTCATCCCACTCACTGTTTGCAAACTGTTATTTAACTGTCAGGTAGCCATCGTGGAGTGACAAGTTCTAATTTTACAGTGCAAAGAAAAATAAAACCTGCAGAGAAAGAACCTTCATAAGTTTGGTCAGAAAAAAGAAAAGTCCAATTCTGTAATCACTCCTATCGTAATTGTTATTTATTGTTGAACCGCTGTACTAGCCCATCCACAGCAACCTGGGCCCTGTTTTATTTTTTCTTTTAGTTTACACTGAGTTCTGCAACAGAAAGCCAAACTTAGCAACCTGATATTGCTTGACACAGTTGAAGGGGAAGCCATTATCACTTGTGGCACTCATGCCACCGTTTGCATGATGTCACTTGGCCCAGGCCAGGGATGGGATGCTTACATTTGTCCTGAATTGAAAGTACGTGGAGGTGACAGGTATTTTGGAAATACTGCCGCAATCCGTGTTGCAATTTTTATAGAGATGGGGAACTTTATATAAAAGAAGTACACTCTGCCATATATTTCTCAGATATCTTTGCTGGAGGACACTGCACTTTTGATATTTTATTTAACACACTACAATTTCATATTGGCAAAGTACTATAAAACAATGAGAAATCCTATTTTTGATGAGGAGCAACAGGGAGAGTATTGAGATACTTACTCTAAAAAAGTAAATAACTAAAATCACTTGGGAGCAATACAGTTTAAAAATACAATTGAATTAATTTTTTCCTGTTGATTTCTTGAGACTTAAATGCTATCCTGTTTATCTGAAAGCATGGCATATTGAACAAAATGAGAATGAGTTTACCATGAAGAAGGCTGATAGTTGACTTCTTATACTTAAGAACAACTATACAGAAATCCAATTAAAAATTCAAAAAGTGCTTGCAGCAACTTGTTTTGCTTTAATAATATGTATTAATAATTAACTGACGTTTTGCACTCACAAAGTTAAGTCTGACGGCTAATTATGTGAGTGGAGATAAAACACTTACAAACAAATTAATTTGGATTTAGATACATTTAAAAAGTCGGCTCAAGATGATAGATAATATTTTCCAGCCCAGAAACTCATGCCTAGAAATATCCTCAAGTAATACACAGCAAATATTGCTATGTACCATTTATGAGTGACCCTAAAAACAGTCACTCATGTCACGTGACTAGAAATTAAGCAAGGAGTTAGTGAAGTGAAATTGCCAAGCTGACAGTTTCAAACAATTACCCTTCCTACTTTCACACTCCCTCACCTTAATCTCAGGACGGGGCTTCAAAAAATGGACTACAAGTCAAGGAACTCTTACCTTAGGTCCAACAAACTCTACGCCAGCATATCTGACTGGATTGCTGAGTCTTATTTACTAAAAACAGTCTTAAATAGAACTTCAGACATCAGCATATTTGTAACCATAAGATACATTATTTTCCTTTTCTGAGAAGTATTGACATGTGATTTCTCATTTTTTTTTTTCATTCCAGCCTGGACTGAAAACCACCTTCCACACAGTTAGCTGTAGTTAAAGCAGTTGTCTCTGTCTTGTTCAAAGCAGAACCTTCTTGGAAGAATCATAAAGGTGTTCACGTGTAGGTAGAAAGAGTAATACAATCCAATGAAATCACTTGCACCCACCACATTGTTTTTACTATATAGTAGCCAGTTCCATTTAATGTGGATTCTAAAACACTTTAGACAGTCCCCATGAAATACTATACGTTCCTCTAAAACCGTAATGAAGCATGTAATAAATAAAAATGAGCACGCTTTGAAGGTCCTCATATCATAGCAAATCACTGCCATGCGGATATTTCTGTCTACCATGCTCTTTTCACTGGTCAATGGGTCAATTCATAACCTGAGCTTAAATATCAGTTCCTCGAAAAAAGATTTCCCTTCTAAAGAGGTCAAAAGTAGCCTTCCCCCTTTAATCCCTTCTCATCCGCTTCTTTATTTACATGCACAGAACCTATCAGAAGTAGTGATTATACATTTGTGGTTTTTCAATTCATGTCCACCCCTCCTACCTCTGTGAAGACAAAGCCTGTTTCTATTTTGTGCATTGCCATATATTCTCCTAGGAAATGAGTATTTTTCTGAAGGAATGAATGAACAGATACCCAGTTTGTACCACTTCTATTTCCTCAATACTTTATAAACTAACCAGACTCCATACAAGTTGGTGTTTTGTAAAGAACATGTTTACTGGCATTTTTCAACTCCCCTCCTACTTCCATTAGCTTTTGTGCAATAACAATTGTTTGGTTGACCAATCGATCTTTTTCCTTGTATCTGTATACATTTCTTGTTTTTCTAGGTTCTCTGTGATATACGCACACACACACACACACGCACATATATATATGTGTATATATATATATATATATATATATAAACTCTACATACAAACTCTACATAACTAATTAACAGCTAAGACCACCATATATTCTTCTGCTCGATGTGAAGCCTCAAAAGCAACACTAATGGTAGAATAATAACCATGAATTTTATAAACATATTTTGCATTTGACTAATTTACATATGTTAAAGATTTGATGTCACTAATAATTCATCAGTCCTTTTTCCATGCAAACCAAGAAAATGATAACATCTGTTTGAATATCAAACATAATGATACTGAGGCAGCTTTCAATCATCACTAAGAAAATAATAGCATCAGTCTGAATATCAAATGCAATGATACTGAAGCAGTGTTCAATCATCCGTGTTAATAGAATAGATACAATCCATTTCCACCAATAAATGCAAAGTCTCACTTTACCCTTGAGTTGTTTTCCTCTTTAACCCATTACAAGATCTGCAAAGAGGTAGAAAGATGGAAACCACCAGCTCTTAGTAAGTAAAAGTAGTAAAACGTCCTTTAACTAAAAGTCGTATATCGTCCTTATTTTAGGAACAAAGAGGAGGTGGGGAGGGAAGGAATGAAGAGGAGGGAAGAAGCATGGTAACTCACGCTTACCATGAGAATAATAGGCCCCTAGATATTCTGGAGTTATGTCGTGGGAGGAAGTCTGAGCTATGTATCAGAAGCTTGTCAGTAAGAAGAAAGATAACACGAGGGCATTAGGCATTAATTTTGGATCAAAACTGAATGGCTAACAGCAAGTCTAATTTCAGTACTGCGGAGAGGCATGACCAAGTTCAGTTAAGTCATTGGACTCGTGTGAACACAGCCGTGTCTACAGAGTCGCGTGGTTCTTCCTAGTCTCTCACCTCCAAGCAATACTACTTCTCGGGAGATACATGTAATTTTTCATTTTATGGTTTCAAATCAAGCTCCAGCCTTAGAAAATAGAAACAGAAAATCAACATTGTGAAGTATTATAGATTTTGCATGTCTAAACAGCTGTGATGAATTAGTCACAGTTGCAATAAACGGTAGGAAAAATCTACAGGCAATGTATTGCTTTGCAAGTTCTATACTAAAGTTAAAAAAAAACCCTCAAGTAATATTATATAATAAATTATTGTAACAGTGGTTGGCAGTAGGAGTAATTTAAATAAGATTAATTTAACAACCTTTAAATATCAATAAGTAATAAATATCTTCATGCATGGGGGTCCACACTTCACTTTAGTTGGAAATAATGAATAATGCTAGTTGCCTGATTTAACCCTAATAACAGAATAGTTTTACTCTTCACTTTGAACAATGTGTACTAGAAGAGCTCAAGTATCGCTTCCATTTGACAGAAACTGTGTCTGTTCTGTATTAGGTGTGCGAACAATAAGTTCTGGGAAGAAGTTCCCAGATCAACTTGACGAAGAAGAAGCAAAATGAGCCCAAACACTAAACCAAAGCATATGTGCTACTTCTCCGGCCTTACTTTACCAACGATCTGCTCTGAACTCTAAGGTGAAGTAGTTGTCAAAACTCAGAGATAGTTGGCTTTTGACAGTGAGATTCTGGTGCCTCAGATAATTTTGTGTGGAATTTTTCAAGTTACTTCTTTATTTCTGAATGCCGAAAAAAAAAAAAAAAGAGGAAGGTCACTGTTAGTCTATTGGTATAGACACATACACATTTGGATTGACTTCCTTTTTAAAATTTATTTATTTTAATTGTTGTTCAAGTACACATTTCTGTCTTTTACTCCCATCCCAGCTCACCCCCCCGCCAAGTGCTCCCCACCTCCCTCCCATTTCCACCCCCCTTAGTTTTTGTCCCTGTGTCCTTTATACTTGTGCCTGTAAACCCTTCCCCTTTCCCCCTGAAATTCCCTCCCCTCTCCCCTCTGGACACTGTCAGTCTGTTCTCTATTTCAGTGTCTTTGGTTATATTTTGCTTGCTTGTTTGTTTTGTTGTTTAGGTTCCCGTTAAAGGTGAGACCACATGGTATTTGTTTTTCACCGCCTGGATTGACTTTCAATTGCCACTGTCCTCCTCAACTGTTCCCAACTTCTCCCCTTCCCTCTCTTCCTCCTACATCCGCGTCACTCCTCACCTCCTCCCTGAGCAGTGCACAGTCACAGCAGCTCTGTCTAGGGTATGCATGCCATTTGTAGGACGGTGTTAAACCACAGAGGCAGTATGCTCTTAAAGTGCTTTCAAGTTCTTAAAATTATAATAATGGTACAGATTTTTCATAGTACAGTATGGAGTGAAATTCTCTCAATACCATAGGATGGTATTGAGTCAAAACTCTTACATTTTTGACCACAGCTCCAAATTTTCCAGAGCAAAATGTTTTGATTGACAAATAATGTATAAACCCCCCCCCCCCAACTGTTATTTTTAAGCTTAAATTAGCTATGGTTCCTCTCTGGGAACATTTATGAAGATAAGAGTCTTAAATGGCTTACATAAAAATGTATGTAACAGAGTAATGAGTATTGGTTTGGGGTTTGCGGTTTGGGGTTTGGAAAGGATGAATGTTGAGTAGGTAGGCTGATCACTGCTCAGAACTAATCAGACAGTGGACATTTGATCAGAGAGGGACAGAGAAGACACAGAATGGCTTTACAGAGCCATTCAGTACATTCGGCAAAGCCATGCAACATAGAAGGAGAGAAACAGGTTTAGGTACCAGTCCTGTAGAGGTGGGTTTGACTATGAGTCTAAACAGATCCTCCAAAAATTGAGGAAAAGTTGCATTGTTTTATTATAATTAAAAGGGGAAAGTTTAACCTGCAAACCAGTACAATTAGCTAAATATGTATAATGTTACCTACTTAGAAACATTAGGAGTTTGCAGTTATATAGGTGATTTTTAAAACATGCTTCTAACTGAGATAAGTCAGATGCCAACGTTAACTTTCATGCTTAAACCAGCAGTCTTCACACTTTGGGAGGAACAGGCTCCTCAGTGGAATATGATTTAAAATCCAGATTGCAGTTCGCCAGGAGACATTTTGATGCATTTGGACTCAGAACCGACATAGGAATGCGCATGTTTAGCACGAATCCCCACCTGAAACCAATACTGTTTCCAACAGTGGATCCCAACCAGGATTCCATGAGTTTTGACTAAAATCAACAATTTAACCACCAGGCTCTTCTAGGCTGATATTCTTAAACCTCTTGGAAAGAAAGGAAATAACTTAACCATGCAAAATGTAATGTCCTATTATCACTAAATACTCCATTACAGACAGTGAATATAAAACTACGATGAAAGGAGCACAACAAAGATCTTAAAATTACCAAGCTTTCCTGTGTCGTTTGTCCAATGAATATTAAAAGTTGTAGTTGAGTGAAACAGCAGTTAAGGAGAATGAAGCAAATAAATAGATTGTAAAAACTGTAATCTGAACGCGGCCTTTCATTTGTGTCTTGAGCATAGAATACATTTTTTCTTTCATTAAATCGTTGCATGCTCTTTCCTTGCGACTGTTTATCCTATTAACTCCTGGCTCACGTTTGACTGCTTATGGTCCTAATTCTTAAACCAAAAAGAAGAAATAGGTCACTCAAATTCCTGTACCAGCACCTTGCATATGCATTCAACTCAAATAAGTCAGTCGAACTCTTACTATGGCCACAGTGCATCGCAATATTTTTATCACAGACCCTCCCCTGTCTTTGGTAAATATATGCATCCTGGCCATTTACAAGTGAAGAGCGGTCAGGGTTCATGTCAAAAATGAAATATTCCTAGCACATATTAGCCGTGCCAAAAATATCTAGAGAAAGCTACATGACCTAGTACTTCTTTTTTTTTTTTCACTTTTGCCTCCAAGTTCTTTACTATCTTTGTCCAATGTCAAGTTTGAAAAATCGTTCTTTTTCAGGGGTGTGACAGCTACACAAGTAATAGCAAGTGCCAAGCTTTCTCTTGACATATTTCTTTCTTTCTTTCTTTTTTTTTAAATAATTTTTATTTTCCTTTTTTACAATTTTAAGATTTTATTTTATTTATTTATCTTTAGAGAGGAAGGGAAGGAGAGAAGGAGAGAAATATTAATGTATGGTTGCCCCTCATGAGTCCCCTGCTGGAAACTGGCCTGCAACCCAGGCATGTGCCCTGACTGGGAATCGACCGTGATCGTCTGGTTCACAGGCCTGTGCTCAATCCACTGAGCTACACCAGCCAGAGACTTGGCATCTTTCTATTGCACCATTTTTTCTTTCCCTAGTACTTCTGCTAAAATAATTAATCAATTGATCTGATCAATATGTATAAGATCTGCCACCCCAAACCAAAATAAGGTGTGGAGTGTGGCAAAGTCCAGCTATGTCCATTCTCAAATCTTACAAACCAAGGAAGAAGGAAGTTACTGAATTAACACTTTGTCTCAACCCAGATCAAGGAAACCAAAGAGCTCCCAACTACTGGTCCCAACGGCAGAGTGGGTAATGTGAAAAGAGCCAGGGGGCTGAGAGGAACAAGGAGACAGTCAGACTTAAGGAATGGAAGTAGGAAGGAATAAGTTAGTGTAGAGCGTAAGTTGAAATACGAGAATGTTCTAAACTTATGCCTTTGGCCGCTAAGACAGAGATGGGACAACTTTATGAAAAAATCTGTAGAAAGCCCACAGTTAACATGGACAGGTAGCCATAGCGTGTAATAGCTCATTGACAACCCAGGTGCAAATGGGTGTCCACGACCATTGACTACCTGGTAAATGGTGAACAGCGCAGGCAGCCGGAGCAGAGAAGAAAGGCACAGGTGAGGGACATGGTCCCTGCTCTCCAGGAGCTCACTCTCTAGCCTGAAAAAGCGGGGGCACCCACACTGCCCCTGATACTGTGCGGGAAGGCCAGGCTGCAGATCCCACTGAGCGCAATGGAGCCTAGGTCGTGTCATTCGGATCAACAGAGATGAGTAAGGATTAGTGAGACCAGGGAAGAAAAAGAAGGCCGTTCAGCTAGAAAGGGCAGCTTGGTACAAGTTGTCTGGACATGACAGCAGGCAGTGCATTTAGAAGTAAATCTTTGGGGGACACATATTCTGCAACCTGTGGGCGGGCTAAAATGGCTTGAGAGGAAAAAAGAACAGATTGGGGCTTTTTATGAAGGTTTATGCTTGAATATCACACTAAGGAAACACAGAGTTAATTCTATGAAGACAGAAACTATGAAAGATAAAGGTGAAGGACAAAATGAGCAGTTGTGAATCACGGAGAAAAACCGAGGGCAGTTCATGTTTGGGGCTACCCAGCTTACTATCTTCCTTTCAGAGAACTGCCAGGGTCCCCTGGACGGAGTGTTGGTGGTTGGTGATGGTTATTCAGATACTCATTGCATCTCACCACACCCCTGGGAAATCCCGTTCCCCCCCCAGAGTCTTCCACTCATTTCCCACACGCAGCTAAAGACTAGGCATGAAAAGCAACCCAGTTGCATTAGACACCACCTGCCTGGGATTGGGCCTCCAGCCCAGTGAATAATGGAGGTGCTCAATTTACCTGCAGTTCCCTTACCAGGAAGCTCTTCAGCTGCATACCATCTTCTCTAGTTCCTACTCCTTAGCCATATGGGTCACCTTGGTTCCTGTCCATTTCTTTGTATTTTGAAAAAATATTTGAGACACACTATGGAAAATATATCGACAACAGGTGACACTGCAGATGAGTTTTTACATTATACTACACTGACCATGAGCACACACATCATACCTTCACGGCAATAAAACATATGTAATCGGGTGAAAGGACATTCATATTTGGGGTTTAGTATTCACTGGATGCAAACCCCAAAGGCTGAAGTAATTATTATAAACAGGGCAGCTGCCACAAAATACGGGACAGGCCTGCCGTGAAGGACCAGGGCCCTTCCACTGTGTCCTGTCAGTTCTCGGGCCTCACACTTTGCCAGGCCTATCACACCTGCTCACACACACACACACACACACACTCACATGCACACATCTCACAGAACATACACAATGTTCTACTCCCTCCACCCTTTGGAGAATACAGACACGTATATATCTACAAATGCACACTCATACACCTACACACACCCATTTCACAGAACACACATTCACATACATACTCCCCCCGCCAAACACACACCCTCCTTGTCTGGATCAAGGCAGAGCAAGTCCCTGTGAGCTAAGTATGTCCTCCTTCCAGTGCATTGGAGATCTAGGAAATGGTCGCTGAGGGGGTGACTTTCCTCGAAAGTCCCCCCATGTGTCACGGATGAGAGTGAACATGACTGAGACATGATGTGATCTGCTTGGGAAGGAGAAGTGGCCAGTTTCTCAGGGGAAAAAGGTGTCAAGCTCCTTCCTCCAGGGGCTTTTATTGGATTGTAACACACAGGAATACAGGGTGGCAAGGATCAAACAGTAGATAACATTTCAAAGAAATCTGAGGGCTTAGTCTGAGTCAGAGTCTGTCAGGAAAGGGGGATGCAGAAACTTTGGGAGACATACTTACTTCCTGCACGGACCCCTAACCTATGAATGAAAGCACTCTTAGCAAAGCAGGTTTCACAGGCTTATTAAGAAGTCTTTGTGATGCCAGACTTTTCCCCAGGACATGCTCTAGCAAGGCAAGGAGCCGCACCCCTCCCCATCAGGTATTCAGGCTTAAGGGGATTAGAGCCAGGAAGCGCTTCTCCCGGAGAACATGGGGACTCGGGCTATGTCAAAGCTGGAGGGCGAGAGTCCATTTCTCTTTTTTGCAGTCCCCCAAGTCCTTCCATGATGGCCTCCCACGTGATCGAGTCTGGCTTAGGTTGCCCCTCACTGTGAGGGGGTCTTACCCGTCAAGGACTTCCGACCATGCTTTGGGGGCAGGGAGGAAACTGAGGCAGCATTTGCTACCAGAGACAAGCTTTGCCTCCTGTGGCTCGCATTCCAAAGTTCACCCTTAGCCACGGCGGGGGGGNGGGGGGGGAGGGGCGGCGGTCGAGTTACAATTCCTGAAACCAGGCAGAGCTGTCCACCACAGGTCGCAACACTTGCCTCTAATTCAAAGTACTTGGGAAGTTCCCGGAGCAGCAACCTTGAAAACATCTTTCCACTTTCACTTTTTTTTTAATGGAAATTTTAAACCTACCCCAAGGTAGAGAGAGCAGTAAGTGAACTCTCCTATCACCATCATCCAGCTACAAAATTCATCAATTCATGATGCTTCTCGTTTCCTTTATAATTCCATCTACCCTCACCCTCAATGGAAAAATTTGAAGCAATTTCTAGAAAGAGCATTGTGTTACCCATGAATATTCTGGCATGTATCTCTAACACAGGAATTTGGGGGGCAAGTTTCTTATGCCCACCAGATCCACAGTCTGCCTAGAACTTCTTTAAGCTCCCACACTCCTCCCATGAGAGTCCTGCTTTGCTTCGTCCGGCAGAGGTGTATATATATATACAACTGAGGCAGCATCCACGGTAGAAGTCACTTGTGGTCAGGCGATGGAGGGCACCTTCCAGGAAAATGTTAATGGTACAGGGACATGTGTTTTCAGTAGAAAGAGGTTCCAGGAGACACAGGAAGGGACCTAAGGAGGGGTATCAGAGGGAAGACAGGCAGGAAAGGGGACTGCCTGGACTTGGGGAGACAGCACCTAGAGGGAAGTCACTAAATTCAGGCACCTATGCTACATTTTGGTTACTCCGGGGATTATTTTTGCATTGCACCCGGTTTTACTTCTTAAAAGCAAAAACCTCATTATATCCGTAGGAGATGAAGCTCCCCGCTCCGTAACACAATATGAACAGTTGTGCATTTTTCATGACAGAGAACATTTTCAGCAGGGACACGGCCATGCAGGTCATGGTCCCTTCGAATCAAAGAGAGAATTCGCTAAGACTCTTTAAAATGTGGAACAAAACTTGAAAATGAAACACAAAAGTGTGGTGTTTCTTGATTCATACGACGCTGCCGTCCTTGAGAAGAGTCTCTCTGTGATGCCCTTTGCAGACAGTGGTCTGCTTAGTGCTGGAGGGCGAGCCCGCGGACAGCCCCTGCTGGGCTGACTCCCCACATTGCCCAGCATCTGGGCCGGAAGGCACATTTGGGCAGCTGTGCGGGATGAAACATCCAGATCGGAGGGTCAGTGTCTCCAGGAGAAGAATAAATCTCTCTTGGTTGAAAATGATGATCACTGGAATTCTTCTCATCGCACTGCCACACCGCACAGAAGGTGGGCTATAAAACCTGAGATCTCAAAAATGTGAGCTGAGTGCTCGAATGTGGCTAAAAGTAAGTATGGTCACCAAAGTCCATAGCCACTCACTAGACAGACCTAAACATCAGGCTAGAAATCAAGACGGCATCTGAAGAAAGGGCACCGAGGCTCCAACTCTGACTCTTTCTACGCATTCCAAGCGCCTCTGCATCCCGTGAGCAGAGCTAGACAGCAAAAGAGAACAGCAGATGGCACAGTCGACAGTATGACCCTCGAACCCAGAGGTCACGTTTCAAGGTTAAAAGCATGCCGCTCACCAGGACAGCAAACTTGCCCCCTCCCCACCCTCTAAGACCAGAGATTTGTAATCTGTAATTAGTCCTAACTGAAAGGCCAACTCACACTCTCTAGTCAGCCCCCACCAAGAGCTTGTTGGCATAATTTTGAGCCTATCAGGATCCAATGATCGGGAAAAAATATGTTTGGCAAAAGTTGGACCAGATGTACAGATATCAGAAAAGAGCAAGGTGGTGCCACAGTACAAAGACAGATACTATTTCTGTGATCGTGAGCTGACTGTTCACAATGGAGTCCTCCACACTCATTCTCAAAGGAGACAGCCGGTACTCCAGAGCATCTAACTACCAAGTCATCCTGTCCCGAGACACTCACCCGGTGGGTACCCCATAAATATTAATTACAGATGATGATGAAGAGAACAGCTCCTTCTGGAGTGAGACAAGTTTGCTGTTCCGCAATGCAGCACCTACCCTGACACTACCCCCCAGGTGGAAGAGCGAGGCAAAATGATTTTTCTAATTGAAACTCCAGGGGGTCTTCAGGTAACAGAATGCAATTATCCAACCTGGAATTGGCCGGGGCAATGGGGTGTGTGCCTCGTGTTTTCAAAGAGGAGGTCATGAGTGTGCAAAAGCAGGAGGTCTTCAATCCAAATTGACAGGAAGTGCCAAAATGGACCATGGTGAATGTCTGGCTGTCAAAAATAAGTGATGGCTCTGATAAGACGATGCATTATTTTTTTTAAAGATTTTAGTTATTTATGTATCTTTAGAGGGGAAGGAGAGAGGGAGAGAAACATCAAAGTATGGTTGCCTTTCGTGCGTCCCCTGCTGGGAGTTGGCCTGCAGGGAACCAGCCTGCAAACCCAGGCCTGTGCCCTGACTGGGAATCGAACCGTGATCCTCTGGTTCACAGGCCTGTGCTCAATCCACTGAGCTACACCAGCCAGGGCTAGACAATGCATTACTGAGGTGCCCGAGCGAGGAGCTATTCTGCAGAACATCTACTTGGGAGGCTTCACGAAGAGTCTGAGCAAATAGACACCGCTGCAAGCCAGGTATCTTTTCTGGTCTGCCCTTCGCTACAAAAAAGTTGCTCTAAGTTGGCGAGTATCAAGACTTCAAGTGCCAGGAGAGGAGGAAATGAGGACAGGTTCTTACTCATGTGTCTCTCGGTCCCTCTTCATCCACAGAAGTCATACCCCTTTTGAGTTTCTCTTCCTTCCTTGTGACTCTGATCTCGTAATGGTTGTGGGAGTGTTCTCCATTCCCCGGAGAATACTGTTTGACATGAGAAACCAGCACCCGCTCCTCTTCTGCTAAATGACCATCTAGGAGGATTAAAATGCCCGATGATTCTAATTATGCAAATACTTCTGATAGAACCTTTCAGATTTAAATTTTACACTGCCCTTGTTTTTAAATCTGCAACGGCTGTGCTTATGGGCTTATCTTATTTTGCATGGCTCTCTCGGAGTACTGATTTAAACTGCTCCATTTCTGAGGACTACGAGGGGAAAAAAAAATCAAATCTACAGATGGCTAGCATCTGTGGTTCTGCAGTGTTAACATGTACAATAACACACAGTGTCTAATTGAATAGAAGAATGTAACTCAATTGAGGGTCTCCGCTAACATCATAAACCAAGAGAGTGCACCCCAAGCAATTAATAATAGCCATAGCATCTCTCAATTGAATTCCGTCAGGAAGAGGCATTGCAATGTGTGTTTCTGCTCCATACTGCTCTTGAATTACACCTGCTAACAAAAATACTCCTGTAAAATCAAGTCACAGCCATTCATTTTTACTACGTAGCACTAAAGAAAAACATATGAACAACAAAAAGGAAGGTGTGTGAGGGATAAAGAGCAAGTAATTAAGAACTGATTGTTGCTGTTTGGAAAGAGTTTTGGCCTCTGACATAAAGTTTCAGCTTCCCAAAGTCCATCGGAACCTATGCGTTCCCTCAATGTCATTTTAAAAAATCGAAGTAAACATCAGAGTTGAAAGGAGTAATAGGAAGAGACAGGGCAATCTTCTCAGGCTGCCAGGCATTTCTTCCCACCGCTGATAAACATATCCTTGAACAGCTGAGAGCACTAAATGAGGAAGGAGAATTTTGTGAATATTTGGGGCAAGAGGCCTCCATGAACAACATCAAGATCACAAGGCGACCCTGGAAGTGCCATAGTTCTGCCCTCACTTCATTTCTAAAAGGGCTTGCCCTCGTTCTGTTTTAAAATCCGTTCCAACTGATTTAGAGTTCAAGAGCATCCATATTTGTGGTGTGGCTGCATTCCCTTTGTCTGCACTAGGAACTCCCTTTACCCTGGGTTAGTACCTGGTACAGGAAGTCTCAGAGAACCTATACAATATACTGCAAAATCTTAAAACCGCTGAAAAATGAAACTTGGCTTTGAGGGCACAAGAATTCATGTACAGCCAGCCAATAACTTCCTATTTCTTGAGATGAAAAACACTTTTTATACGGACTATTGGATGTTAGGCTAATTTTAAAAATTCAAATTGTTATTGACTGCAATTGTAAAAGACTTTAAAAAATCAAGTTGCTTTTGTTTGGTTTTGTTTTTAGGCTGCCAACAAGAAACTAACTGAGGGTATCCAAAACCAGAGAAGAATTGTCTTGCAAGGAATCTGGACACCTGAAAGGGTTCACACAAAAGAGGAATGATCAGGACCTCAGGAAGGGCAGAATCCTGGGCACCTCCACAGCGTTTTGTCAGAGTTATTCTGGAACTTTCCTTACCATGCATTACTTCCCAACTCCCATTAGCCAAACAGACAGAATACGTGCTGGAATCCACTGGGTCATAAGACACATGTGGCCACTCCTGTCCCACCCTTGTGACCCTGTGATGGGAAACTTGAAGAAGGGTGCTGTCCTAGGCCAAGGGAACACCCTCAACCTGCTGCAAGTTCTCAAGCACAGCTCTCGTTTTGCTCTTGCCGACTCCGTCTTCATATTTGTGTCTGCACTCTGGCTATTTACACTCTCAATTATGCAAACATTTAATGTTCCAGAGGAAACTTCACACTACTCTGGTCTCGTGAGCAAAGCAGCAAAAAGACTTTCTGTTCTTTAACTTGGAGTTCGCGTGAGCTGACGCCGCCGACGCGGGTATTTGAACACACTGGCCTGGGGGGTGTCTCCACAAATGTGTGCGGTGTTCATTTCAGATGACTGAAATCAAAGCTTTATATTAAAAAGCCCCACCATTGCAAAGATTATATATTGTCTAAATAAATTCATTTGCCTTCTGTGGACTGCAAATATCATCCAACTGCTGTTCATAAATTTTAGAGACTGCATATGAAAATTATTCATAATAGTCTAAATGAAATCTTAAAACTATGAATTATTGCATTTGGTTGAATATATGAGGATTTTCTTATCCTGGCATTTTTTTTTTTTATCTAGGGTCATCTGTTCAGTCCAACTTTAAGCCTTGCTCATAACAGATTATGGTAGGCAGTTAGTAAAATGGCATAATTGGATTTTTTAAAAAAATCTTCTATTTTTCTAACAAAGAATGGAGACAACACATTTATAGTTATTTCTTTAAACCATCACTTCCCTTGAAATCATAGTCCTGTCCATGTATTGCCTTCAACTTCATCTGCTTCACACCTGTTTGCATTTTGTAACTCTCTCTTTCAGTAGAAAAACTCCCTGTCAGCCCTCCTGCTCTGGACTGGACACAGGCGTTCAGTACTCACGGAATGAATGAATGCATAAACGAATGACTGAATGAGCAGGAAATCACACTCAACAGCACAGAAAAGGATGGAACGGGTGACCTTGCGTGGCCCGTGCTCAATCCCTACCCTGAAAATGCACCCCTTCTGTGATTTCCTGGCAAGGATTTTGCTCAGCTTCTGCTTGCAAACTCCTGGAGGAAAGCAGGAGCTGGCTTCCTCCAGCAGCCGACCTCGGCACGCAGCGCAGTTTTGAATTTTACAGGGAGCCAAATTCATCTTACAATGAACGGAAATATGCCTCCATGAACATTCCCTTGGCACATCTTCTACCACTCGTCCCTGGGACCACACAGGACAAGTGTGACCTCCCCCCACCACCAAGTGTCCACTGAGCCTTCTTACCCAGGGGCTAAGTGCACCTAGGGTGGTTTTTTTTTGTTTTGTTTTGTTTGCTTTTCCTGCTTTTTACCTTTGGACAACATCAGGGACAACTTGTTGGAAAATATGCTGTACAAGTGATTGAAAAAAGCTACCTACATTGTATAAAAGTCCTAAATATAAAATAAAATAGAGTATTTGCTTAGAGTCTCCTTAATAAGATAATGTGTTATTTAATGGGAGCTAACATATGTTGTTTCTTCTTTTCACAAAGGTTGTTACTCAGCCCATTATAGACATTATATTATTGTCTTCTTACAAGGTGCCGTGATGCAGGCACTATTATTAGTAATTTTAGTGATTTCATTTTTTTCTATCATGAAACTGAATCCTAAATAGGGTTATGTGCTCTTCAAGGATATTCAAGTATGAAGCGGGAATGACAATAATAATAATAATAGTAACGGTAAAAATAATAGTAGACTTTTGGCATTGAGGATGAGAGTATATAGATATTGAATGATAATGTTATATACCTACAGTTTATATAATATTATTAACCAGTGTTACTTCAATAAACAACCAAGTAATTAGAAAGATAGCTCTCTCCGATTCCCAAAACTGCAACCTTAATGACTACACTATACTGCCTCATAAATTGAAAATTAACTCTATAAAAACAGACAGTTACTAAATATGTAATACAATTTGAATTTCATGGATTTCTATAATTTTATAGTTCTATAAAGGCTTCTCTGCTATGTCAACTTCTTTCTTGCTCTACCTACAAGCAATCAATTTTACACGGAAAATACCCTTTTAGCCTTTAAAATACCAATAATGCAATAGCCATAAAACTGAAAAAATTTTCCATCACCCCCTTGCCCTCTCATTCTTTTTATTTACATCTTTTCAGTCTGGTTTTATTCTGCTTTGTTAGGGCAGCAATTACTTGAGAGAACATCGCTGGAGCTATTATATGACGCCCAAAGATCTCCCATACTTTGTTCATTCCCTTGCTGACTTCTGACCTCCTGGTATTTTTCAGATCAGGTAACTAGTTGAGTGTGGGTGGGAAAGAGACTAAAGCCATGAATGCACAGGTAAATGGCTGTACATGTGTAATTGGGACTTTTAACAGAACGCCTTGTGGGCTGTTCAGACAAGAGAATAGAGAGTTGGGTATCCTTGACGACCATGTAGGTGTAGAGCAAAACAAACAAACAAACAAACAAAACCAGGGGATTCACAGTAGAAGTAAGCAGTAGATCAGTGTCTTTTGGTAAAAGCTCCAAAAGTTTCAGATGCACTCGTGGAATGGACCTCGAAGAGTGGGCCATTAGAACATTTGACCAAACAGCATTAATCACAGGCACAGTGGCTGATGGATCACTGAAAAGACTGATACTGAGTGTGAAATTTTCTGTGTGGTTACAAGCAATGGTTACACCTAATGCAGTTCTGAATGGAAAGAATGAGCAGTGAGTGGGTAAGGAATAAGAACTGGCTTTTAGTGCCAGTTACCTCTGTGCCACTGAGCTAAGTTCTCCTGGAGTTAAAATGGGGTAAAAAAATGTGTGTTGCATTTATCCCACAGATAACTGAAAACAATGCTCCCGGCAGTTTGGGGTACTGTATGGTCTCAGCTGAATTCAAGTGGATTTCTTACCAGTCCGTCATGTGTGATATCTAACAAGAGTAGGCATTTATTGTTTACCCGCATGGCATTCACACTCACTCCAGGAATCAGTTCGCGACTTTAATTTAGGGATGTACTTTTCTCAGTCTCAGCACCTGAGATTTCAACTATCTCGAAGAGTGGACATTTGATCCAGGAACAGGCCATTCAGCCTAGCTATTCCTTGGACCGCTGTGATAGGTTCAGAAGCAAACAAGTGATACAGGAGGTTTTTGCTGGATATCCTCTCTTCATCCTGCCTACAGTCAGTGCACAGACTGGGGAAACACAGAGATGCCAAATCCTGATGACGGCACTGGATTCCTGAGATTAGATCCCACTCTGCCAGACATCTCATTACATCACAGCGCTCATTCACTACCTTTTGTGTTTAAACAGGTTGAGTCAGACTCTGTCACTCGTTGCAGAGATATTTAGCTAGTGAATTATTACCCAATAAATCAAGAAATAACTTCAATCTAATTAGTCTTAGTTTAAAAGCCATGTTTATACTAGATTATATAGTAATGCTTCCTAAATATGTAGGGTAATGCAACCCTTTTGTCTCAAAATCTCTACCAATTTTGGAGGAATTACTGATAATATTATAGACACTTTGAGACACGTGGGTATGAATTATCACTGCTTATAGTAGAACCAAGTCTCCATTTTTAAAACAGGCAATATTACTTCATAAAAATGCATTATACAATTAAAACACCAGCAAATGACATACAATTACACTTTATGGATAACAAACAAAATGACTTGGAAATTGAGATCGAATGTGGATAAAAAGTAAATCAGAACATACATAGATGAAGTTAGTTATGAATATTACACTGATGCTAGTCTCTTAGTTTTGACGAATGTGTGGAGCCTGTGCTACATGCACACAGTGGAACACTATTCAGCCATGAGAACGGATGAGATGCTGCCACTTGTGACGACCCGCAGGGATCTTGAGAAAACCACGGTAAGTGAAATAAGTCAGACAGAAAAAGTCAAGGACCCTATGATTTCATTCGCGTGTCGGATATAAAACTGAAAGCAACAAAAGAACAAAGCAGACAAACACACGCAAACACACAGACACAGACAAGAGTACGGCAGCTACTGAAGGGAAAGGGGCATTGGGGGGGCTTGTAAGGAGGAAAGGGGGCTCAAATGCATGGTGACAAAAGGATATGGGGTGCTGCACACACCATGCAATGTTCAGATGACATAGCAGAGAATCGTACACTTGAATTCTGTATAATTTTAGTAACCAATGTCACTCCAAGAAATTTGATAAAAGTTGAAAAAAGACTCTTTATACTAGTTTTACAACTTTATAAAAATGAAATTATTTCAAAATAAAAAGTTAACTAAAATTTATTATATAATATATATATATATATATATATATATATATATATATATAGTGTGTGTGTGTGTGTGTATCAAGTTGGCAAGATTTTTAAACAGCAATATGAGAAATATGACTGAGAGTGCTGGGAAAATGTATCTTTATAACTTGCAATGATAGAATAAATTAATGCCAAGTTTCTGGAAGATAATTTTGTAATATATATAAACCGAATCCATAAAACTAATGTACACTTTGGTCCAAAACTACCTTCTTCAGAAAGATAATTCCCAAGAAATGAGAAGGATGTACAAATATTTATCTAGATGAAAAATGTATGTAGGTAGGATTCTTTATATTAATTAAAAAAATTAAGCTATGCACATGTCTAGAAATGGGGACCTAATAAATGATAGAATATTAATAAATGGAATACTATTCCACCAGAAAAAGAATCATACGATAGTAGGTAAAAATGCCAAGCATATTCCAATCACATTATTATTCATTGCTGTTAAGAATGTTTATTGGCACCACCTGTGTTTGGCACCGGGGGTGTAGACAGTAGTGAACAACATGCCCAAAATCCCTGCCTTAAGTTGCGAGTGCAACAGAACACTGAACAAGCATAGTACGTTAGAAGGTGGTACATTTTACAGAAAAACAAAGCAGGGTCTGAGATAGGGAGAGAGGGAGTGCTGGAGGGCAGAGGGGCGATTTTGAACTGCTTGCTCTGAGAAAGTGGTATCTGATGATAGTGAGGGTATGGACCTTGTGGCTTCTAGGGAGACAGCGATCCAAAAGATAGACCAGAAAGTGCACAGGCCTGGAGGTAAGGGCACACGTGGAGAGTTCCAGGACCTGCACGAAGGCACGTGCACCGGAGTGCAGAGGGGCAGGAGTGCAGAAGAGTAGTACAAGTTTAGCGGAAGGCAGACTGCATAGACCTTTGTCAGAACTTGGCCTTTACTTTGAGTGAAACAAAGAGCTGTGGAAAGAATTTCAAATGAAGGGAATGTGGTTTCCTTTATGTTTTATAAAGGGTTATTCTGGCTGCCATTTTTGAGAATGGCAATCTCTATTGAAGGAGACAAGTGTGAAAGCCGGAAGACCTGCTAAGACCAACCCAACACCCAGGGAGCAATGATGGTGGCTTCGAACAGAGCAATAACCATGGGAGTGGTTAGCAGTGGTTAGAGTCTTGAAATATTTCTAAATTATCCTATTAACTGACAGAATTGGATACGCAATGAGAGGTGGCATAAATCAGAGACTACTTTAAAGATTTCGGCCTGAGAAAATAGAATGGAGTCACCACTAACTGAGAGGAGGCAGACTACCGCTAGGGTTAGTTGGGAGATAAGACAAGAAGTTCAGCTTGGAACATGTCAAACTTAGAATATTTGTTAGGCTTCTAAGTCCAAATAATAAGGAAGCAGTTGAATATTGAAGTATGAGGTTGAGGGGAATGTTCCTGTAAAGTTGGACCTCGTACAAATAGAGACACGTGACAGGTAAAGTCACCAAAGCAGGGGGATGTTAAATAGTGAGGAGAAGGTGCCGGTGAGTTAGTCCTAGTAAACTCCAACACCACGAGGTCAGAAAGAAGACAAGAAAATAGCGAAGGAGACTCAGAAGGAGCAGCTAATGAGTTAGAAGCAAAGCCATCCTGGAAGCCAAGAATGGACTATTTCACACTGAAGGGAGTGATCAGATCAAATGCTATGTATAGGTCCGGTAAAATGAGACAGAGAATGGACAATTAGATTGAGACACAGGGAGGACATTAACAACTTTTATAAGGTCAGTTTTAGTGAAATAGACTGTGTTTTAAGAGGGTGAGAGAGAAGATAGAGTGTAGAGAGTGATTTAACGCATTTTCCTATAAAAGAAGGAAAGATTTAGAGCCGTTGCCAGCAGGGAAGTGGGATCAAGAATAGATTCCTTGAAAATAATATGCACTATGGATAGCATATTTTATACTTATAGAATTTATGATAAAAGAGCAAAAGGAAAAAGATGATTCCTCATTCCTCATTTCCGGAATGAGGTCGTACGTAGAGCAGGAAAAAGATGATTCTATTTACGTATTCAAATATTATCTGTGGATTCTGTGGGGCTTCACACAATCTCCATATTCTCTGTTTCTCAAAATATTTTCACAATCATTTGATAAACCACACATTTATGACCAATCACTATTACGCAGTAATTTGTAAGAAAGCACGGAATGTTCTTTGAATTTTGCCTTATGTGTTGTTGCAATAGACGGAGGAAAAGGATTGAACACACGATGGGCAATGCACACTCAGGGGCTGTGTTCCATCAGAGATTTTCTTTGTAAATGTAGGATCAAATAACTTTTTCATTGAATTTATTGGGGTGACATTGGCTCGCAAGAACAACTCAATGAAGCATCACCTGCACACCGTGCTGTGCGTGCATCGCCCCAAGCAAAGTCTCTTCCACTCCCATTTCCCCTGCTTTGCCCGTCTCCACCTACCGCCCATTCCCTTTCCCTCTGGCTGTGGCTACTCTGTTTCCAAGAGGAGCAGCACAGCTAAGGAACTATCCTACACTTCTGCCTATCATTTTCCATATAATATAGTTCTTCATTTACTTAGGTAGCCAACGATTTCACAGATTTGTGTTTTGAAAGTAGAGATACCACCCAGTCAATGCTATGGTCTGAATGTTCAGACCACGTCCTCCGCAAACTCCTATGTTAAAATCCGAACTCTCGAGGGTCATGGCAGTTGTAGTAGGTGAGACCTTGGAGAGGCACAGAAGTCGTGCGGGTGGAGCCCTCGGGATGGAGATTAGCATCTATGGAAGCGGCTCCAGAGGGATCACTTGGCTGTCTCACTGCCTGAGGATTCAAGCAGAAGCCTGCCACGTGGAAGAGGGCTCGGCCCCGATGAGGCTGGGAGCCCGGTCTCACGTCCCAGGCTCCAGATCTGTGACCAATGAATTTCTGCTGTCTGTAAACCACCCAGTCTGTGGTCAGTTGCTGTTGCTTTTTTCAATAGCAGTGCAAAAAGACCAAGACAGTTAATTAAAAGACAAAGAAAAGACAAATCAACAACAACAAAAAATCTTTAGGAGGGTTGAAAAGGCATCAAACTATACTCATGTACACAAAACTCACAAACATGATCATATATACACACCACACATAAAAATAAATGCATAAAACACACAGCCACACACACACATACAAACACATGCAAATGATCCATGCCAACACAGGCATCCATGCCTACAAGCACACAAACATACATGTACATATACTCACGGATACACACAGATACATAACAGACTGTGTAGTTCTGGGTGAGGTTGAAGGCATTTGCTTTTTTCCTGGTACTTCCTTTTCTCACAGATAATTTTCCATGTGTCTGTGCAAATTCAGATATTACCCTGGATACTAACATTCTTCGAGAATATGTGAAAGTGACAGAAATACTCTGGTCCCTACCCAAACATAACTGGAATTAGACTAAATTATTGCCTGAATCCTATCCTCAAAGACAGTATGTTTCCAAATTCCTACACTGTGCCGTCATCCAAAAAGAGCTGGCTTCAGGCCACTCTGCAGCCATTTCAGGTCAGAAGTCCAACCTGATGTTGCCCCCACGGAGATAGTACAACCATCTCTTGCTATTTATGCATGTATATATGTATATTAATCTGAACTTTTACATAAAAGTTTTCATTAATTTATTCACAGACGTGAGGCATAATTGCTCTTTGGATGTGTTTTGCCCTATCCATTTTAAGTCATGGAAAATATTTACACAGTGCACCTCAGCACTGATTTTGGTCCTTCAACTGATGCTCATCTCGCTTGGGCAAAGCAGACGTGTGATGGGGTTGTCACCTCTAATTTGTACAGGCACCTCAACCAAACACCATGCAGTAATTAAGTGACGGGGAAAAGATGCACTAAATTATATTCTTCCTCTAGTTATGTATTATCTTGGCACATGTCCATGTGCTGGTAAACTGTATTAGATATTATGTAAGGAATGGCACAAAAGCAAAAATATCAGACGGTGTGCTCCGTGAGGGCAGGAGCAAAGTCCGATGAATTTATTTCTATCCCCAACTGAAGCCAGCTCTGAAATACAGTGGATACTCTAACGTTTAGGAAATTAGTTTAGAATCAACTCATAATAACACAGCGGCCCCACCAGAGGGTCCCAATTTCATCAGTTACACCCACTGGGCAGTCTTAATGCTCGCACAATGGCTAAGAAAGGGAGAGAGGAAGGCGACCTTGGGTTAAATGGACTAACTTTTCTTTAGGAAAAACACATTATTGTATGTTCCTGTTTCTTCAGCCTGTGCATAGAATAGCTTTTTACTCACCACCACGCTCTGCCAGGCTCTCTATAAAACTCATTGTAAACATACGACATGACGTCCTTTTCTTCCTCAGAAACTTGAAGGAGACTTTACAGATAACAAGGACAGTGTGAGGCATTTTAAGAAGACCTTGGGAAACGTTGCAACGTGAGTGTGAGTAACAAGTGTGTGCTGTGCACAAAATGTGCATGTGTACATACGCAAAGGCAGGGGGTTCTACCAAGCTTCTCATAGATGTGTATACGCTGTTGAACACCTAGGTACTGACTCAACAGCATCGCGTAGCCAGTCGGCACCAAGATAGCAGACGTGCGCCCTGGGCCACCCTCAATTTGCTCTGCTCTTCCCCAGGTAGCTTGTTAGAGTACTTAGGTGTTAGGTGTCACCGTGACACCTTCCTCACAGCAACTGCTGTTTTGTTTTTCAACCCACTGCACTTTGGAAGTGACAAAGCCACTTCCCTGGGAGCTGCGAGACAGCCTCTCAGTAACCAAGGTCTCTTTCCCTGCCCCCCCCCCCACCCCGCCCCACATTCCGCACTCATGACACAGAAGCACAGTTAGAGATGAAAAATATGGTTCATTATCTTGGTGGCGCAGAGAAAAATGTTATGGCTGTATTTAGCAGTTGCTTTTATGCTTTTAAAAACATGTTAATTTCATTTTTTTATGTAATTGTGCATTAAATCATCTCAGACAATTGTGTGATTTGGAAATAAAAGTCCCACAAAATAAGTAAAAGCTGTAATGCGGTTTTCTCCTTACTGCTTTCTGTAGTCAGCTTTTATGTTCCTCCAGCATTAGTGTCTCCACTCCTTCCTGGGAAGATTAATCTGGAGGCTCATAGAGACTCTTGCCTTCCTGTCTTGAGTTCTCCCGGAGCTCTGAGCTTTTCCCTGTGGTTTCTGCATCTCCTCCTCATGAATTAGCAGCCCCAACAACATTAGGGCTTACTTATAAAGCCTCATAATCCTTTAGTCTACTCGCTAATACGGCCACCAGCTGCACGAAGGCCTCAGCCCTGGGGAAGAAATTTTAAAGAGACCCACGCTGCCTTAAGTAAAATGGTGAATCCCAGGCTCTATAGAAAATCGCCATCTTCACACAGAATACTGGGGATAGATGTACTTCTTTTTTTTTAAAAAAACTAGAATATAGGCAGTAGAATGTATGCAACGCAATTTAGTATGTTTGAGAGATGTTTTTCTTTTAGGAAGAGTTGGTCCTTTTAATACAATGGAACTTTCCTATCTCTCATTTTAAGCACTGTGCTACTGTTGAGACTTTTAAGTGGATGCTAATGATGGACGGGGAGCCTTGAATGGGCCTCTGTGTTATGCGGTGATTTAAAACTAATTTCATACATGTTAAAATTTATAAACAGTCCTCAAGACATATAAACAATCAAATTCTCTCTTTTGTTTTGCCTTTGTTTAGTATGTTTTAAGGGAGATTATTGCTATAAGGCATTCTACTTCACTAGGGTTGCTGTCACGGAATGCTGTATAGATTAACAACAGGGACTTGTCGTTTTATAAACGGGTTAGGAGACCGAGAGTAAGGGGCACTCGGGTGGCCTGTCGTGAGGGCTGGGAGGGAAGCATCTGTTCCAGGTCTCTTTTCCGGGCTTGCAGTTTGTCATCTCCTTGCGACTCCTCACTTTGTCCTCCTTCCAGCACACTTCTGTGCCCAAGAGTCCCCTTTTCTTAAGGATGCCAGTCACATTCGGATTAAGGCCCATTCAAAAGACCTGTTTTTAACTTGGTCACTTCTTAAGAATCCTCTCTCCACCTACGGTCACATTTTGAGAGGTTGGGGGTGTGGACTTGAACAGAGGAATTTAGAGGGTGCACAATTTACGCTGTAATGTTACGTAAACCTTTGTTATGTCTTGTGGTGATGTTCGCTGAAGTTTAAAACAGCTTTCCAAAGTCTAGCATTCTGAAAACCACCAAAGATAAAGTTCTTTTACCATTTTGAAATGGATTTGTATATGATATGGACAGGAGTATATATAAAACAACAAAAAAAATCATTCTTAATTTACCTGTCGCAGCACCCTCAAGACAGACATACATATATATGTATGTACATGTATACCAACCTATACAACACAAAAGGCATGTATATATAACCAGCTTGGAAATTAATTTCTGCCGGAGGCTACTATGAAATGTCAACTAAACTGACAAACTTTCAGAGCTTAGTACTCTATCTTCCTGCCTTGGGGAGCTTTTGTAGTCAATTTATTGTTAAATAAAACAGCCAACTTGAAAGCAGAATTAGATTAACAAGCTATAATGAACTTTTTTTATGCTTAAAAATAAGGTGAGCTAATATTCCTGATGAATAAGTTTCAGCCAGATGAAAGATTTTTGAGAGTCGTTATTTGTTTTCAACTATTTCAAGTTGAGTGGAAATAAAATCATATGCCCACTAGCTTGTTTGCATTAAGCAGAGTATAAAAGGAAGTTGAATAAAAACTAACAGTGGCTGTGTTTCACATTTCTTTTATTAACATTTATTATTTAATTAGGAAGAATGGATGTCAGAGGCCGGGAGGTGCCCCAGAACAGCCGTGGGCCTCAAATTTAAATGTCTTTCGTTTGACCCATTTATACTCCTTTTTCAGTCTCACCCGCACGCAGCCAATTTAACCAGCTTCTCTGCAAAGCCCACTGACCTAACTATGCACCTAAGGCTTCTAACCACCAGCAGAGATAAAGGAAGTCCCCAGAAGACCACCAGGGGTAAGAAGGCATCTTAGGTTTAACCACGGACTTAGAAAATATGTGTTACCATGGGCGCATGCAACTAACGAGGTGCGGGTGGGCTCCCTCCTTACAGGGGCTGGGCTAAATGCTTTACCAGGATCATCAGATTTAACTCTCACAGCGACTCAGTAAAGGTGAGGCCAAGGAGAATTCAATAGAGAGCAAGTGACAGGGTCACGGGCATAACCGCCGCCAGTGGAATTGCTGCAGCTTTTGAAAATTTGACAGGGTGAAATAAAGGAAGAAAGTGAATTTAATGTAGTAAAAGAGAGACTTTCTTCTCAAAGTCAGATAGGTATTTCCTAACGAATGCCCCCTGTTTAAATTCAAAATAATGAATTTAAAGGACCCTGGTTTGCTTTCCAGCCTGCATCTTAACTCCCATTTTAGGATCAGGGTCCCGTGGGATAAAGCCTCCTTGGTTCTCTCAACAGCTAATGGTTACTCTGACAAACTCGTAGGGTGTGCCTATAACGATTAGGGTGTTTTATCCAACCGTGCCAGTAAATTATATATTAAATAAACAAAAGTAGTATGTCATTTAAAGGATTGTGAGAAAATAATCTGAAGTTTAAACAACTAACTTATTCATCACAAAGTTATCACGGTATTCAAAAAGGACAAAAAAGTGGAAACCAAAAAAATCTTCATGATCCTACTAAAATCACACCCATACGAATGAATGACATGAAATCATAAAAGCAGCATTTCCAAAGATTCGCAGATGGTGTGGGAAACTACTCCTCATAAAGTTTTAGGTGACACAGAATAATTTTATAGCAAGGTTTCAAATATATAGAAGTATTTAAAGAAAGGTCTACAGGGAAATACATATTAGCCGTGTTTATTCATATTCAAGTGGTAAAAATTAAGGGAGTTTCCATTTACATCTCATGGCTTTTTCCAAATGTATCAGTCGTACATCATGGTTACATACTAACAGAAAATTATATTTTTGAAAGATAATTTTGTCACAATGAAACATTTTCTATAACTGAAATAACCACATCGTCATTTCTGAATATTTGGAGCTCACTAAGAGGGGTCAGTAACCCTTTTCCGTAAAGCAGGACAGTAAGTACTTTAGACTTGCCGACTGAGCCCCCAAATGAGGATATTATGAAGTCACACAACAAGAAGACAAACATCCTCCATACTTGGACAAACCTCAAAATGAAATACTCGTGATCAAGCCTCATTTTCTGGGAACATATGTCTAATGAAGAGGCTGACATTCTTTTTGCATGTGTGTGCTAACATTTTGCTTAACTGGGGTTCAAAGTTAGTGTTCCTTGTCACCCCAATGTATTGCCAGCGTCAATCTGTTAATGTGGATCTCGAGTGAGTTTCTACGTATCCTGTCTTTGAAAATGACTTTTCCCACAGGTAGGTGACATGCTTGTCCCTTGAAATGCTGTTGAGTTGCAACTGCTTCACTGCGATTTATAGTGAGCAAGGCTGTGGCTTTTGTCATATGAAAGCCACCAGAGACTGCATGCAAACAAACAAATGGGGCTATGTGCCAGCAGCACTATACGGGGCCGGGCAAATGGCACAAGCAGGTTTAGTTGGGAGCATACGAAACACAGGGCTCATCTGTGTATTATTATTCATTAATTACTGTATTATTTTCCATACAGACAACTGTAAACCTGTATTTGCCCCACCCTGTATTTCAAAGACACAAATGTTTGAATACCCAGTAACTTTCAGGTGTTACAAAAAGTTACTCTGTTTTTGAATGTCAAACCATTTAAAATGTAAAACTAGCATTTGGGGGGGTAATAAAATGTCCTAAAAGAAAGGATAAATCTCTTTTTAGCCAACGCAGGCCATGTGTGGTCTGTGGGTTGAAGTCCACCGACCCTAATTCTAGAAGTAGGCATGCCTCACCTACAGGCTTCACCCAACACCCATCTCTAAAAGCTCTGAATATATTACTAATATATTTTTTAAAAAATTAAAGTACCGTTCTGTAAAATAATGTCTCTAGTTTGTCTATGGGTAATTCTCTTCTGGGTAAAGAAACTGCACCATCAGAGTGGAAAACATGAAAGAGACTTTCTGAAGGAAACCCAGAATCAGAAACAAAAAGCAAGGTTCTAAGGTCTAAATTCAGTGTTATATCCTGCAGACATATGGATGTTTTTACTAGGGGATTATGCCAAACAGATCCACTGTCTCCCCTTTTTGAAAAATAACATCACATGTTTATAATCTTTAAAAAAAGCTGCCGAACCTATTCAAGTTTCACCTCCCCACCCATCTTATATTTTTGTTATTTCTCCCCCGACTGGCTACGTGAGGCCTCAGCAGAACTCAGAACCCAGGCTAAAGGGTTAATCAACATTTTAAGCAGGAAAATGCCTGACCAAAGCTGAAAGAAACTGAACATTTTGTCAAAATACATCAGCCACCTGCTTTGACCCTGTCTTCAGTGCAAAGTGCCTTAATAAGTGATGTACGGACCATCTCCATCAGAATCACCTGGTTCCTTGTTAAAGTGCAGATTCCCAAGTCCCACGGTTTCTAAAAGCACTAACTTTGGAGAATGAGAGTTTCAGTTGTTTTGGACATTGCATACTTTCCATGTACAAAGCAGAACATTCTGGATTTTCCCTTTTTGTACTTTCCATAATCTGTCTAGGCTACTTACTTCCTTGCGAGGTGTAATTTTTCCAGCAAAAGGACAGTACATCGAGTAGTAATTTTGTACCTAGTAAAGCGTATACATTCTCATAGAAATGTTTTTCAATCAGGGATGGAGAGAGAGGGGACGTAAGCTGTTACTCAAGGCAGGAGTCCTCACCCTCTGGCACTGGTCCATGACCCGCTAGGAACCGGGCTGCATGGGAGGAGGTGAGCTTAAATGTAATATGCTTGAATCCTCCTGAAACTGGAATCCTCGCCCCACCCCTTAGCCCCCTGAAATCCAGTCTGAAGAAAAATTGTCTGCCACAAAGACACTGGTCCCTGGTGCCAAAAAAAGGTTGGGGACTGCTAGGTTATGGGGGCTGACCAGGGAACGCCTCAGGTTGGGACAGAAAATAAGACACAAGTGAGTATGACATTAAGCGCTTCAGAGAAGTCTGTCTACCAGGAGCAGCGATTCGAATGTGCGAGTCAGAGAAAGAAACGGGGAGTCAATCATCAACCAAGACCCTTCCAAATTGCTCCCTAAAATAGTTTAGGGCCATCCAAATGTGTTAAAATGGCTCCCAATATTTTCCCCCGTGAGCTGTTAAAAGTTCTTTCACTGATTCATTTCGACAAGCTTCTTAGAGATTTAATTATGATTGAGGACATCACAGACAATAAAAAATGAACTTGCAGTTGGTGGCCTCAAAAAATCCAGCCTAGTAAGGAAACTGCAGGTAAACGAGCTGCCACAAGGCACAGGATGGGTGTGGCATCAGTCCATCCAAGGCGCCCAGGAAACACTGAAAAACTAAACCAAAAACACGGTGTTCAGGTGAAGAACCCGCTTTTTCTTTAGGATAATATAATTTGCTTCTTTTAAGGTGGTTTTCTAGCCAGTAACAATATTAATCCCAGATTATTTACTCACGATTGAAATCTTTCTACTTTTTACCACATCTTTGATGCTATTTCTAAAAAGCGATCTATGAATTACATATATCACAATTATCTGGATGCAAATGGGTCTGTCCTTTGACTCAGTTTCAAGGCTTAATCTATTCTAAACTGTTCCTCAAGAAATTCTGATATTAGTTTGGGATAGGAGAATGCTAAATCTTATACTTCTGGATTTAATTATGTTTAGAACAGTAACCTAGGAAGACATTTCCTATGTTTTGTATACAACTTAGTTAAATGATTTGGAGGTGGAGTAAAGGAAGCACAACAAAAGTTCTTATTTCCAAATATTCTGTTCCAAGTGAGGAGCTATGATAGCTCAAAGGTTTATATAAATCTGGCTTTGGTTCAAGGTCTAACTTGCTGTGTCCTTGGAAAACTTATTTAACCTCATCAAGTTTATCTCTGCTTGTAACTACTATAGTAAATTGAATGACACATCGGTAATGTTAACAGTGTGCATATTGACGCACAAATAGATAACACACATAAAAGGTAGTCATACATAATCGTACTTATATCGTGAAGATTAAATACAATGATGCATATAAACAGATCAGCATAGCACCTGACCCATCGTGTGTGCTCAGTAAACACTGTTGGTAGAAATGCAAGAGAGAGAATAAGAACAGGAGAGTGAGAAAAGTTGAGGTTAGAGTGAAACAAAAAATAAATACGAGAATTCATATCATAAATGAGAGAAGTTAAAAAAATCTTAAAAAGAAGAGAGGGGCTTTACTCCTAATATCTTGAGTAGCTTTACTTTCTTTCTGATTAGATACAAGATTGCTTCCGCACTATTAAATGTGGTAGCCACGCGATCATCTCATGGATGGAATGGACATCATTAGAATAAGCACAAAATAGAGTAACCACAGAAAGGTTATTAGTATTTCATTCGAACTCTGAAAATGTCAAGTCATGCAGGGCTGCTGGATGGCGATAGGAAACCCATTTCCAGTTATCATATGTTAATGAAGGGAAACAAGAGCAGCCCACAAGGACTGGGAAAAACCCAAAATGAGCAGAGTGCAGAGTCTATGCAGTTTCTTCCACTTCCAGCCTCATTAAAATATGCAGATCGTATCATTAGAAGACAGTCTCCTGGCAAACCTCTCCTGGAGCTATTACAGACACACGTTGGCAGTCGTTAGTACAATGAGTTGAACCGAAGCTACACTCGCGTCCTTCTATGTGAAAACAAACAAAAAAGAAGACAAAGAAGCAGAAGCAGCTTTTGCGAGCCATGTTTTCATTTAGGTCGCTTTGTTTCCCCCCCAAGTATGAGTCCGTATTTTCAAAAATTGACATTGATGCGTGTTTGCTTTGTTTTTTTTTTTCCTAACCGCTTTCAGGAGAGTTGTATTGCAACTTCCTATTTTCCTAAAGTTTTGGTTTTGTAATTTGGGGTGCACACAACACTATATTTAATAAAATAACATACACTGTACCTAGATTTAATTTAGCAAAATGATCAAGAGTAGCTACTGCACTAAACAATGATTTCAAAGACCTTCCTAACCAAACTTTCGTTTCAACCAGAAACAAAAAATTCTAGTGTTCATCTCAATTTCTTACCTCATCCATAACTTCCTTCTTTCATTTCTTCATTACTGTCCTGGTCTTTCCCTCCCTCCCTCCCTCCCTTTCTTCCTATTGCTTCTTTCTTCCAACTTTCTTAATGTGCTTTCTTTCTTTCTTTCTATCTGTCTAAGGTGGAATTAAAATTAATTTACAATCAAGCCTAATAGAACCTCACAGATGGAAACCTGATGTGGAGGCCCAGTGTAGATTATCACCTTGAGAAAATTGGTTACTGAAAAAAAAAGATAATAATGAGCTGACTAGGTGATTAAAATCATTTTGTGGATATCAACATGTAAGGATGTGTAAGTGCATGTCAATATGGATGGTAGCTATTAATATTATTCCACAGAAATGATACTGCTTTCATTTCCTCTGTTAGTGATTTGACAAATGTCATCTGAGACCCCTGGGGGTCCCTGAGGTCAAAGCTGTTTTCCTAATAAAGGTTTGCACATTATTCGTCTTTTTCACCCATGGTGCACGAGCAATGGAAAAAGAAGCCGCTGGTGCCAGAGCATCTATCCATCAAGACCGTGGCACCCAACTGTGCAAGCAGTCTCTGTGATTTCACTACCGTTTATGTGCAGAAAATAAGAAGCTAGTTTAGCTCAAGAATGCCTATGATGAAGCTCTAAAAATTATTAATTTTATTAAATCTTGACTCTTGAGTACATGTTTAAATAATTCATATGATGAAATGGCAAGGATGCATGAAGCATTTTCTGCTGAAAACCGATACACAATTGTTGTCTTCAGAAAAAGCGTTCGTGTGATTGTGGGAGTCCTGAGCTGAACTACTCACTTTCTTACGGGGCATTATTTCTACTTCAAATAACTCCCCAAAGACGCCCTATGGTTATTCAGACTTAAATATGGGGTGGGGCACAAGGAGGTGTGCAACCATTTGTATGGGAAGTAATACAGTAATTAAGACAAAGTAATACAAGAATAAACTCTGCATTTTATGGCCTCACAGCTGTAAAACTTTTTTTGCCCCATCCTGTATTTAATGGATATTCTCTGGAAAATAAATTGACTAAATCACTTTAAAGGAGCAATTATAAATAAAATGTAAGCTTTCAAGAAAAAGTTAATATTGGGCAAAATGATATTTAGATATTTAGAGAGCATCAAATAATGTCATTTTTCTTACTATATTTTTGGAAATGTACTTGTTTTTCATAAAGCCTGTTCTTCATGTTAACAAGCAATGAGTTTATTATTGCTACTTTAAAACTAATAAATGACCAAATAAATACATCAAAATATTTCCCAGCTTGAATTTTTATAAGTAAATGTTTGTGGGTATAAACATTTATAAACAAAATTTATAAACAAAATCACTTTGGCTCAAAAAAGTTTAAGAGTATAAAGGGATCTTGAAACTAAAATTTCAAGAAATGCTATTCTAGTTATATGCGATATTCTCTTATTTAGTTCTTTAGCAGTCTAGGTACTATTTAATAATTTTAAGTATAAGTTATATTACCTACATTATATGTATTTCTCTCTCTCTCTCTCTCTATATATATATATATATACCTAAGAATAAGGTAAGTCCCCTTCAAAAGAAATATCCTTTAGAAAGTAGGTGTGGCATAGATCTGTGCTCAGCATTCTTATGGAATGCTCAATTATGTTATTTTCACAACATAACATGCCTGGGGAAGATACACTAGCCTGAAACATCTCAAACAACTCTAGGTATGCAAACTCTCTGAGTTTCAGTGATTACTGAAATCAGTCAAAAAAAAAAAAGGAAAGAAAGTTTTAACATAATGTAGATTTTATGATTTTCTAGAACTTACATAGGTTACAAATAAGCATGTGAATTAATCTTTTAAATATCACTAAAAACCAATACACTAACCATTTCCTATGAAGATAAATATTTGCCTAGCGAATGAATGAAAAAACTACAAGTTGTCATGGGTTTTTCTCCGTGGAATAAGACCGACACCATGCACCAGTTAATGAACTGTTGTAACCCAGAACCCTCCTTTTGAAGTGGAGACGGAAGCTCCAAACACCTGCATTAGTTAACGAAGACATTGATTTTGAATACAAATGCAAAATTAAACAGAAGTATCTCAAGAATAGTGTATTAAGTGAGAACAAAGACACAGTTAAAATTCTGTGTATCTAAGTCAATAAATTAGAGACTCGAAGTGAACACGACTATTTCATCTACATGTCTAAAAGTTTTCGTAATGAGCTGGGCCAAAAACATTTTTTAGTTTTAATTTTTCATCATTTGGCAAATGGCATTGACTTTTCCTGACATCGCTTTGTATTTAGTACAGATAAAATTTCTAATCTTTTACAAATCCTGCTATAAGGAAATAACTTTACTGACAGGAATGTGGGGATCAGAGAGTACAGACCCTGCAGACACTTCACAGTTAGTACTCATGAGAACCGGGGTGGGAGCCCAGGTTCACTGCAAGGCCCACGTTCTCTCCATCTACTCATGTCCATGAAGTATTTCCTATGGCCCAGTGAACTGCAGGACATGCGTTCTTCTCCACATAAATAACTAGTAAACATGTATAGATTAGCACATGCTTTTTAAAAAATTTTCTACTTAGTTATACAGGTGACGAGGAGGGTCTCTCTTAATCCCAGAGATTCTATATATGCTATATATTTCCTCCCTCCCACCCTCCCTCTCTCCTTCCTTCCTTCCTTCCCCCTTCCGTCTATCTCATTAACAACAATAAATAGTGAGGATGATTATATATATTTGGTCAATAATTTGGGCAGAGTGGATATATGGCTGTAGCTTTGTAATATGCAAAGCCTAAAAAGCATTTATGGCTTACTGTGATAAGTGTATGCAAGGATATAGCTCAACAATCATAAAAAATATTAAGGTCTTTTTTAAACGTTTTTAAATTTTATTTTAAAAATATTTTATTTATTTATTTTTAGAGAGTGGAAGGGAGGGAGAAAGAGAGGGAGAGAAACATCAATGTGTGGCTGCCTCTCATGCGCCCCCTACCGGGGAACTGGCCTGCAACCCAGGCAGGTGCCCTGACCGGGAATCAAACCAATGACCCTTTGGTTCACAGGCCGGTGCTCAATCCATTTAAGTCACTCCAGCCAGGACAAAATATAATCTTTTTTTTTTTTTTTAAAGAAAATGCTATGTAGAAATGCTATGTTGAAAAATGGCAATTACAAACACACATGATAATGTTGTCATCCAAGAAGCGAACGAGTTTTTTGTTAGTGTGCTTGTTTTCAGTCTGTCATTCCCCAGCCCCAATTTGTTTATTGTCCAGATAGGACACAGTGGAGTTATGAAATTCCTCAAGGTCACACAGAAGTCACGGCTGCCCTTGGGAAAGGGGCCTGTGTGTTCGTGACTCCCAGCTGGATCCCCCAGCTTCCTGTGGTGGGTGGGTCCACGTGGAACGAAAGAAGGCTCTTAAGCAAATTCCACTTACGATTTATCAACTTCGCACAAAGCATTTATCTTCCAGTTTCCCAAAATAGAACCAATTAAACTGTCTGTTTAGCACTGTTTTTTTTTTTCACTTTTAATTTTTCTTCAGATAAAGCCTTTGTAGAAAGCTAAATGGAACATTCCAGATACGCCGGGAAGGGAGAAGCCCTCACTGCCCCGTTACCACCACGGACCACCTTCTTTCACCATCGAGAGAACACAAGCAAGGCGAGGCCTGTTCTCTTCCTGAACCGATAGCGTGACATCCCCAGTCAGGCAAACCCGGCCACTTTGGGCATAATAGACAGTAGTGAAAAATTCTTATTCAAGACGCTTGCTAATTTGAAAGAAAAGCCTAGCGAATTTTAGCGTTTTTCCCACTGTCAAAACAAGATTAACCAACTGCAATGAGAAAAATGGCAGGCGCGTAAAAAGAGGCCTCAGAACAGTGTTTTCCTTCACAGTGAAAACACCGTTTATAACTTCCCATCCGGGGCATGAAAGGGAGACTCGCTAAAAGCCCTACGGAGATCTACTACTTTTGAGATGTCTCCTTTAAGTCTCTCTTTCACAGCTATTCCATTAAAGAGCGACATGCCCAATGAGGACCCCAGAGAGCTGGAACTGGAATTTCCGCGTTGGATGTCTTCAGTGAAAGAGAAAGTGCCCAAAGTGTTTGCTCTGAAAGTTGAAAGGAGAACAGTGAAAAAGGAGACCTCAGCTCTCAATTTGCCTGAGGGACCATCGACTTCCAGAAGCCACAGAATGTCTAAGGAGTAAAAGATTGGTGAGCAACCGGAGTCTTCAGCCTGCATTGCTGGGGATGGAGTTGCAAATTAAAGAAGAGATTCTCAGAAACTGAGGCTCAGAAGAAGAAAAGGGTTTTCCTTGTATCATATTGCTAGGGCTCCGTCCACAGCCTCCCGACACCCAGTCCGGTAACTTTTCCACCACATTGCAACGCTGGGAATTGGAGATGTACTTCTTTCCCCTCCTCTAGCTTTTCGACTTACAACTTCCCTTGACTTTTTCACTGTCACAGGCCCCGCGTTCATGTGTCTGTCACCGCGCACCGATCTGTCGAACAGGAGCTGTGGGGATGTCACAGGGCGTCATCTTGCTATATGCTTTGGCACGTGTTTCTGTTGAATGTATATGGTAATGCTTTGACATTTCTAAGGGGTGACAGTCATCTTGAAATTATGAAATTGCAATTATCGTATCAAATTTAATATTCTGTGTACTTCAGAACTGAATTTTTTTCTATTGGAGATTGCTACCTCTGTGTAGCAGACTGAAGTAATTTTCTTACAGTAATGTGCCTTTTGTTACTTCTACTTTTAGAATTTTCTTACTACATTAACTCCTTCTTTCCCACAAAGCTGCGTTTATTTACTTCTTTTTTTCCTCTTTAGAAAAGTACTAAGAGATCAAGTCCTTCTTTACAAACACTCAGAGAGCCCTGCTTAATGGGAAAAGACGCAACCTCATCTCCAAAGAGACAACAAACTATGATTGTACCTGAAAGTCTAACTCCCAAATACCCCAGTCTCCCTTAATCCACACCACATGGCCAAGGAGAACCATCCCCAGAGTGCAGAGTCAGGGAAAAGCAGGGCCGCTGAGGAGAACTGTCTTCATAACACAGACTGCACACTCTCTGAGTTGTGAAACCCCCACCAGAGAAGCCAGGGTCTTCTAGGTTCAGACAACTAAGCATCACTCAGCTTCACAAGGATAGAATGCACAGAAGACCAGAGTTTCCTTGATAATCAATCGGTTGCTCTCTCATCAAATTTCCACAACCAAACCTCCAAACCCTTCCCAAAAGATAGACTTCCTTCAATAGATTGCTATAAGTAATTTTAAAGTAATTGATTATTTCTGAATTTTACCAAGATCTCTTTCTTCTCCATGGAAAATGGTTAGCCACGGCACTGCTTCCATGAGCTTCTGTTACAGGCGACATGATACTTAATGATAACAATCAAGGCATCGATTGGGTTTCTTTCCCATGGGATCAAAGGCAACCCATCTAAGCACCAGGCCCACCCACCCCTCCCACCATGGAACACGCCATCATTTTTCAGGATATTTCCTGCTGAAGTTAGCTAGGAAATACCATATTAGGTGCTTCTGTATTGACAATTTGAGAATAAAGAATCGTTTTCTCTACATTGAAACACAAAAAGTAAAAATAAACTAAATTAATTGCACAAAGACTTCAAGAAAAAAAAACAAACAACCCTGCCTTGCTACCAAAAAACAAAAGAAGCAACAGTAACAACAAAAACCAAGCTCTGTGAATATGGCTCTTAAGTTGTGAATGCACCATAACATGGTATTTCAGAATCATACAGGAATTTCAAAGGCCCGAACTGACACAGTTGGAAAGACAGTGTTGCTCTGTGATTGCCTTGCAGACACATAAAAGAAGCAATTATATTTGTCAATACAGATAAATATAATTTCTGCGCTTAAGATCTGCTAACTTGATTTATGTGTCGGTCATCATCTATTACTGCAAAACTCTCTATCACTGGCTTATTAAAGCTTCATTATGGAAGGAAATTTGAATGCCAATTTGGTTCCAGTTCACGCAAAAAAGTTTTATATTCACAAATGAGTGACACAAATAACCCTTTCCACTAGACGGTGGGCTCACTGATCACTGCAACATTTTATTGTGGATAAACATGACTTTAACTATTAAACTTGTACAGATTGCTTATTGAAGCTGAGTCATTTTTGAAAAATGTTCCCTGTGCATAGAGAGAAAGATAAAGGAAAAGAACAAACATCATAAATAGATTTATAAGGCAATGATGAATCAAAACACATTTGTAGTTTTTCTGAAATAGAAATAAGGAATTTCTTGTTCCGGAGAATAAATATCACATTCCAGTTCTGACTGCTCCCATACCAAATTATTCGGCATTTCTTCGGATAATAAACACACGCAGCAAAAGAATCCTGATGTCACGTTTTTGCTAAAATAGTTTCAGGTTTTCAATTGCCAATAAAAATGGCTTATAACTAAAAATCGAAAGGGCTAAGGATTAAATAAAAACATAACTTGCAATCAGAAAAATAATCTCAGAAATAATTTGTTAATGGTTAATGACTCATTAAATCTAACGCGTGCATCACAAAACCTGTAAGCACTTTCAAAAACTGTGACCTCAATTAAAAGGTTACGCACAATAATAAATATTCTAAAATAATGCCAGAAAAGCCATATTTTACTATAACAGACAATCAGAGTTGTTTCTAACATGTTCCGCTTAAGCCTCTAATTTATGAAATTGATTTATAGCATTCATCTTTACTTAGGAAAATAACAAATGCTTATCATAATCAGACTGTAATTAAAAAAAACAAATAGTCTTGCAAAGGCCTCTTTTTACTTGAGTTTATAAGATGTCATTTCTGTATTGAAAAATATGTGTTTTAAGTACCCATCAAACATATTTATTAAAACCTAATTACACAGACATAAAATGTGCATTTTGATGCAGTGTTGGTACTAATCCCTAGTTTGGTGATCTTTCTATCATGCTACCTTTAGATGAAACACACACATACACAAACAAACATTTCCTTTACATCTCTGTCGTGATTACACACTCCTGAAAAAGTGTCTTGATGGAATAACTTGATTAGGTTAAGTGTTTAAAGTTTCTGGGCAAATCTAAAGGCACTTCTCGTTTTTAATACAGGGACATCACAGGACGTCAGAATGGAAGTGTATTCTGTTATGCATCCTACAGAACACGGAGGTTCACAAGTAGCATCCCATGAACGCGGCAAAGGTAGAGCATTCAGCTGCGTGTAATAGAAATGATTCCATCACGAACACGGCGCAATTCCTAAAGACTATTTGCGTATTCTTCCCGTGCGTGTCCAATGTTAAGACTGCTGTATCATTTGGTAGTACACAGAAAAAGGTGGGATGCAGATGCCACGCACCAGGTTCAGGAAGCAGTGATTCAACGGGCAGGTTCCTATACGATGCCCAGCTGAGAAAGTGGTATCAGAACAGTACGCGTCTGCATGTGATGGCATCACTCAGAGAGAATTGCCACAGATGCTCGAAGAATAAGGTTAATTACCAGGCTGCCTGTTAGATTTATGTTGTACTTTTATGAAAAGAATCATGAAGACAATAACACTCTTGTAGGCAAACTGGTTATCAGACAAACGTGCACAGTGTTGCAGGGAGGGTCATTATTTCCTTCAGATTTTCGATGCAGAGTGCACAGCTTCTGAACACATGGAAGTTTCTTTGGCTCGCTTGCCCCCCCCCCCCAACCCCCGCCCCATTTCTAATGTTTGAGAGTTCATCTTATGCTTCACTTCTGAGACTAGCATGCGCAGGCATCCTTCTAGTGTTGCCAGGCAGAATATTATTATTTCTGAAAAATTCAAGAACTCCTAGGAGCCTTGTTTTCACTCATGGTGGGCACTCCTTCCAGAAAAATTCCTGTAATGAAACATGAAAGGAATAGATGCTAGTTTATGGGTTTATGTTTTTGATCAAGGATTTAGTGAACTCTGTTTGCCCAGAAACACCCATAAATATGACTTGACCAAGTATGTGATCAACTGTAAGGCAGACACCGGAATGCTACATTCCACGAGAACTTCCACCATGTAGATAAATCAGACAGGACCAGTGGAGTAACCCACCACATAAAATTTTATAACAGCTGATTCAGGATCAAGGCGTTCTATAAAATGCTCTTATCTCCATCACAAGTCCAGCCTTACTTTGCTGTGGCAAATATAAAAGGAAATATCTCCTTTCCCCAGGTCCATTATGCTTGGGAGGGTTTCGTAGGGGACAATTTTAAAGGGCGTCTCTGAAAATTTCTCAGAATAAGGTACAGGGTCACTTTTATTTTCTCTTAGTGAGTTTCAGAACGACCTATTTTACCTTTGTTCCTTTTTGTAAATTTTACTCTATCTCCAGTGAGCTTGATTTTAAGGATCCGGTCATTGAACTTACTGATGCACCTGAAACGAGGATACATCTGCTCAAAACTGGCGGGGCAGCCTCTGTGCCAATGCAATGCTGTTTGTCTCGGTTACAGTATAAACCACAGGGATAAGATCTGCCAAGCCTAAGTCTCATGCACTTGCCATGAATCCCTGTGCAGCTGAGGCCTCCTCTGCACCGCTGAGGGGGTTGGGGAGAGACCCCGTACGAATGATGAGAGCATTAGTGACCACTTACAAGCCAATTCCAAATTTTGCCAAAACGTAAATACGTACTTCTCATGATCCTGCAAGAGAGAGTTAAAGATATGCCTTCAAAAAATCCATTACCGTTAAAAAATACTTTTGGAAGACTGAAAATCGATACACCCATAAATGAAAACTTTTGTATGTGTTTATTTTTATGCAGTAGGAAGAGTAAAAAATATCTTTTGTTATCATTTGTAAGTAGAATCCCATGAAGATGTTACTTCCAGGCAAACTGTCAATGTCTATTATAATTACAATCAATAAGAAACCTTGGAAACAGTTGCACGTGAACAATCTGTCACATTGCACGTGTGGAGACACACGTGTAGGTTTCTGTGCTGCATTCATTCAATGCTCTTTCCTCCTGCGCATGTCAGATGCTGTGGATTCCAGTGTCGGGAGGAGGGTTCCCGGGACCCACAGAAAGGGCCTCCTGCAGTGGGAAGAGGGTCGGAGGAGGAAAAGGTGGTGGAGGACGAGTTGTTCAGCTGTCTATGAATGTTGGAATATCAAACTATCCTTAGGGACGTTTTAGGGTCTAGTGCACCCTGAAAAGGGAGCTATGTTGGTTAAGTTCCAGCTTCGCCTCCCCTACAAGGATGTTTAAAGATCTCATCTTCACAAAAAAATATTCTTCACGAATATTTAGTACAGCTTACCCTTGAACAATACAGGTCTAAACTGTAGGTCCACTTATATGCAGATATTTTTCAATATATTCTGTAAATCAATCTTCTCTCCCTTACAATTTTCTACATTTTCTATTCTTTAGCTTAATATCCCATATATTGTTCAAACGCAGTACACAATACATATAACATACATTATATGCGTTAATTGACTGTTTATGCTGTTGGTAAGGCTATTAGGACTTAAGTTTTGGGAATAAAAACACATATGTGAATTTTTGACTGAATGGAGTGGGCACCTGTAATTCCTCTATTGTTCAAGGTCAATTGCATTCTTCCTTAAAGAGTGGAAAATACAGCGCAATGGGGGGGGGTCTAGATGGGAAAGGTCACTATTAGGTTTCTCCTTCCTTAAGTTAGATCACATTTAAATCAATATCATCAAGAACCAGAATCTTTCTTTAGTCATGCACCCAGGACATTCAGCGACTTTTGATGAGGGCACATATTGATAAACTTCTGCTTGAGTCCAGCTTTGTTGTTCAGTAGCCCACTGCCCTTGGGCATGTTCCTTAGCCATGCTGGCCCTCGTGTGTCAATCAGAATAATAACACACTCATAGGGTGGTTGTGAAATCCAAGTAAAATCACACAGATTGCAAAAAAAAAAAAGTTTGGTGCAAAGCAGGACCTCAGCTCACCCTTCTCCCTTCCCCCATCTCTTCTCCTCAGTGGAAGAGAACATGGGAGCTAATTTTTTTTTAATTGAACAAAACTAGATACATTCACCTTCCTTAACTTCTCACACTATTTCTGCACCCCAACTACAGGAAAAGAGCCATATTAGAATGCTTAAATAAGCCTACATGTAAACATTAAGGAAACCAGAGAGCTGGCTAGGTGTTAGTACCTAGCACGAAAAGTGCGGAAAAAAATCTCTGCTTACAACTGATACCAGAGCGAAATTGTCCTCGACATCACCTGCCACTTAAGCATATCTAATAACATGTGATTATTTGAACTGGAGTGATGTGGGGATACTGGGTGGAATCTGCATTTTAGAATATTTCCCATGATAATCACATCCCTGTCATATGGCAAGTTTGAGACACTTTACTGGGGAAGTTATGGATCACAAGTTGGATTCAACTGTACGCACGATGGATGCTAATTATCCAAATTAAATTTAAATAGTTCATCATAGTTCCAGTAAGTGCATAATTATGTGCTTTTTTTTCTTTCTTAAGAGAATTTCCTTGGAGAGAAATGTGTCTCTTGCTAATACTAATAAAAGGGACTTGGAAGCTGAAATGGTATCCAATCTCCTTCTACAAGGGTGATTGACCATAATCCCCTATATAAGTTAATACAGTCGGTCACATTCTGCAGAGCCAGGGTCTGTCTTCAATTTGCGCGGAACAGGTTTGCCAATGATTTGCTCTCTTACAATAAGGTGAACACATTTATGGCTCTGTACCCTAATGTTATAATAAAAATGGGTTCTATTCAAAGACTGCTATTGGCAATACTGGATAACAGAAAACATAAAATAAAAAAGTGCCTAATACGGTATTCATGACACAGGCTCACATCAGCAACTCATTATCAAAAACTTTTACTTTATTTCTCCCTCTAACTGCTATAAAAACTGTGTATCCAGATAGATGATTAAATTGTAACAGATGTTAACTTTTTTTTACTACTCGTTTATAAAAAGAGGAGACATACTTGCCAAAGACATGCTCTTCATAATCTGAGGTTGTAGGTAGCATTAAAGTTTATCTGTTTAACTGTTCCCTTTATGAAAGGGAAGGGGAGGGGAGGGGAGGAAGGGGGAGAAAAAAGAAAAAGGAAAAGAAAAGAAAATAAAAAGAAGAGAAGAGAAAAGAAAAAAGAACAGAAAAGAATGCATATTCTTTAAGGCAGTTCTTCAGATGATTCAGGCTTTTTTCTCATGGCTAGAACTCATCACCTATTCTCCATCAGCAGTGTGACTCCCACGGTAGACCAAACTCTACTCTGAGTCAGCAATGAAATCACACACGATGGAGATGAAAAGTTGTCATTAAGTCCCCTGCAGCAGTTCTGGCCCCAATTTATTCAACAGTGAGTTGGGCCACCTCCCCGGGACTCTATGCACACAGCCATGTCCATGCTTCCTCCTTGAAATTTCAGTGAGACCTCCACCCAGAGTGCCTGTGCACCTGCCCGCTTCCTTCCCAGTGCACCCAACATTCTAGATTCTCTTTAAACGGCGGCCCTCTTCTGGGAAATGCAAGCTCTCCGACCCGCTAATGATTAAGGGACCAAACAACTTACACCCTTCAGAAGTTAAAATTAAATGAACATATCATGTGTGAAATTAAACTTCTTTTAAGATTCAAAAATACTCATACACCTATATTATTGAAAAGAGATTTCTTTTCAGAAGTACCTTATTGTTTATACTTGAGAGTCTGTAGGGACTGCAGAGTTCAGTGCGTTCATTACCAACTTCAATACCCTATGGACTGTATGAACCTGAAGAAACCCAAGGAAGGGTTGCGTGTGTGTGTCTCTGTGTGTGTGTGCAATTGATCAACCCATTGGCTTTGAAACTTGATTGTCATATCTTCCTCTTGAGGATCCACCGTTCTTAGGCTGTGTAGCTTATTTCCATCTCTAACCTGCAACTATTAGGCTTTTCATGGGCGATTAATCACTCAAGTCTGCTGAGCTTCAATTCATTTCAAGTCCACTGTCAAATGCTATAGGATCGACAGGCAATAAGTGTCTGGAATTGGCAAGCACATTAACTTCTAGGTGAAGCAAACGAAAACTCAGAGATTAGAATCAGGCTACTAGAAATAAATGAATTTATACCTTACCAAATGAATATATTTGCTTGTGCTTCATACTATATGCATATTTCTCTGTCATCAAACCTTGGTCGCTTGGACTTGGGTATACTGTAGTTGGTATATATATGTCAGGTCCATGCAGCACAGGTGCTATTTTGTTAAAATAAAACATTTATCAAGGGCCAGTCTATATAGATAAGGTGCCAAATAACTAGAGTTTAAGGCAGCCTACTATCTCTTATACGCATTCAATAAAGTATCTAGGAAAAACTGAGTTTGCTATAAAGGAGCCGGCATATTGGTGTCACCGTATCACACTGTACTCACACAATGGTGCACTTCAGTAGGCATCCCGGTGACTCCTCAAAGTGGGCTGAAGTGCACAGGTAAGGATCTAAAGAACCTTCTAGAAGCAGGCTGTTTCCTGAGGACCTCTTGAACGTGGACCTCAAGGAAGACACTACGGTGTGGCCTCTGAAAGAACATAGTCTGTGACTTTCTCTTATCCCATTCCAAATACGTGGGAAGAACAATGGTATCCCATAAAAGAAATTTAAAACAACAAAAAAAGCCTTTCTGGACTTCTGCCAGTTTTTTTAAGGACAATAACATCTCTAAATATGAACTAAAAACAATTTATACCCTCTCCACCAAAAATAAAACAACAAAAAGCCAGGAGGGACACAGAGTGTTTCAAAGAGCACCACAGGCCTGGAGGGATTCTCAGGTTATAGAACCAAAGCCTTATGCTGAGTCTAGGCTCCTCCCACCTACAGGTGCATCGTGCTAACTTACCAGTTGCTTATCTGTGGGCTGAAACTACAGTGGAGTTTGGAGTTTCGTGTGTTTGCAAGTGGATAAGCAATGGCGGTGTACTTAAATAGTGTGAGAGGCCCACATCACACTATCTTGAAGTGATAAATTAAAAACAAACAAAAGGTATTAAAAGCCTAGCACTTCTTTTTGGTGTTTTAAGAAAACTGACATTATCTTTGTTAGGGTTTTACAGGGGTGTTTACTTATAGTTATATAGCTGAAACGCTCCAGCCCAATGAACTGTGGCTGTCTGTGGTATATTCAGTAGATGCGGGAAAAAAAAATAGACACTCTGTCACGAGTTCTAAAAATATCAATGACATGCCAGGGTCATCATCTCTATGCTAAGAACTATAAAACGAATTTGGTAGAGATGAACTTTCGTCTTTCATACTCAGCATCTTCAGGGCAAGCGAAATTTGAAAAGAATCTTTCACAGTTTTCAAGCAGAATTATGTACTTCAATTCAAATTCTAAAACCAACACCCCTGTAAAACATAGGATGGCTGGAACCACAGCAGAAGACAGCTTGCATCTGAACTCCATAAGGGGGTGGAAATAATTTTAAACAGACATCTTGCTAGTATTTATAATATACTATATGATGCCATATACTACAAGTAGTATTTTAAGATGTTATGTGTAATATCTTATAGATATTGGATAATGTCTTGGGGGGGTTGGATAGGTGCAAGATTCAAAGAGCCGTGAGGCAGGAATTTCAGGCTGGACAGGACTCTAAATGAAGTTAGACCTTGGGACCAATCACTGAACCTGTCAGGACATCAATTTCCTCATCTCTAATATGAAAGGGTGCTTCTTTATGGCTCTTTCCAAATCGAAAATTCCATACTTCAGAAATGGGAGAGAAATTACATGCTTAAATAAATTTGTCCATTTTCCCCCATAAGAGATACCAAAGGCTAATATTAGTATATGTTTGATTAATATATTACATATTTATATTTTACAAAGTCATATATATGTGTATATATCTATATATCTATATATTTATATATATATAATGTTTTCACGTAGACATGTTTGTTGCTACATACAGACAGGAATTTGCAGAGTGATTTGGAGAACTATCTAGTTTGCAAACTGCAGACAAGAAGTAAGAAAACATTTAAGGAATTGACTTTTGAATAACATTGGCTATGTTCTCAACATGTGTGTTCCAGTTTACATGGCTGATAAAAACGCCACCTCATATCTATTAGGATAAGTAGTATAAAACAACAACAACAGCCACAACAGAAAATAACAATTGTTGACGATAATGTGAACAAGTTAAAACACTTATGCACTGTTGGTAGGAATGTAAAAATAGTGCAGCCACGATTGAAGATGGTATGGTAGCTCCTCACAAAGTGAAAACTAGGTTTTTTCATATGACCCAGCAATTCCAGAAATATTTGTACATTCGTGTTCACAGAAGCATTATTCACAAGAGCCAAAAGGCAGAAGCAATCCCAGTGTCTACAAAGGATGTACGGATAAACAAGATGTGGTATAGGCATACGATAGAACATCATTCAGATGTAAAAAGAAGGAAAGCAGGACACATGCTACAGCATAAGGAACCTGGAGGTTATTATGCTAAACAAGTCAGCCACCAAAGGGCAGATATTATATGATCCCCCCTTATATGAGGAGCCTCAAACTGTCAGAGCCATAGAGACAGAAAGCAGAGCAATAGTTGCCAGGGGATGTGGGAAGATGGGGATTGGGAATCAGTGCTTAATGGGCACGGTTTCCCACTGGGCGCAGACGGAGACTTTCTGAAGACAGACAGGTGCGCAAAAAACGGATATGCTAACGCTACCCAACTGCACACTTAGTTAAGATGGGAGATTCTGTGTCAGATGATCTTACTGCAATTAAAAACAAATGTTACAAAGAGAACATCTGACTTAAATCCAAATGTATTCACTGATTTTGATGCATGGAGAGACAGTATTTCACGATGGCGAGAGGAAAGATTCTGGAACCAGACCGCCTGACTTTGAAGTCCGGCTCCACCTGCCCCCACGGTGCACTGCTCTGGGTCAGTCAGTTCCTGAACTCTGTGTGACTCCTTGTTTCCACCTGTAAATGGTGCATAATAATAGCGCTCTCTTCATTGAACGGCTGTAAGATGAACATGTGTCAATACAGTATAGTATTTCAAAAGATATCTGATGAATATTAATAACGATGGTAAGTGTTGCCTCTTGCTATTATTATTACTGTTTTGGCCAATACAATTCTGCTGGGATGTCTTCTTTCATATGTGGTGTTACCTTTTTTCTTAGAGAAAGCAACAAAATCCTTTTCACTTGTTTCTCATCTTGAAACTGATCACAATTATAATTAAAAAAGTGAAATTAATAAGAAAATGAAAATCGTTTCTTATTTACATTATTATTGTAATACACTGTTTTACATTTCAAATTATTTTACAGGTTTTAACAAAATACATGAATTCCTGAAATTTTAGAAATGATTTAAAAGTTTGAGAATTAAGGGGTCATTGTGGATGGTTAATTTTTTGACTTTTGTGGCCGGAAGAACTAGCCTCATCAACATCTTTGACATACAGCAAAATGACACCATAAAAACCAAACATTTACGTTGCCTTAGCTCTTTGTCATCTTTTTTTTTTCCCTAGCGATGGCTCTTGAAAAAAAATGCCATTGTTGGCTCCTGCCTGTTTAATAAATATTTTGCCTGAAAGCTGCTTGGAAAATAGGAAATTTTGCTATTTTGAGTCAAGGAGGGGAGTTAGACTAACTTGAGGAAAAGAATCTCCACAGCAGACATTCATTTGTTTTCAGTATAAAATAGGCTGCTTCCAAACCAGCTGAAGAGTAAGTTCTTTCCACAGGGAACTCACCACTTTGCATAATGTTCAGGGAGGCAGAGAACAGCCTTGAAAAGCAGAAGGCAAATAAAACTTGAATTACCTTGTAAACTTTCACCTCTGCAAGATGATTCTGTACTTTGGAAAAAACTGACTGGTCCGCTCCCAACTGAACCACTGGCTGATGTAACCGGGCCTTCCTACCTCTCCACGCTGCGGACACAATGAAGAAAAGAGCAACCGTGTGCCAAGCTGACTCTGAGGCTAAGGAGAAAGGAAGCTCTCAGAGTAATTTCTACATTTTTGCCTAAGGCATATGTTTTCAACACTTTTCAGCTCGTGGCCCACGTAAACTATTTACTAAAATTCTGTAGCTCACCAAAAAAATATGGTTTTTTTTGCCGATAGAACAAAAAAATTGGAATAATTTGGATTCATTCACATCTGACAGCTCTTATTGTGTTGGCTGTTGTCATATATATTTTTTTCATTTGACAATCTAAGGGAAAAGAGGTCAGTGCCCCTGACTAAATAGTCAGGTATTGCATGTTTTAAAATCTTGAGGCAGACTGGTTGAAAATCACTGGCCTAAGGTAAGAAAGGCCTATGAGACGAAACCATTCAGGCTTCAAAACAGCAGCCGGGCCCGGGGAACGCGCACACTTATATTTAGCTCTCGTAATGCTGTGCTCCCAGGGAGCAGCCTAGGAGGGAACCGCAGTCTTTCTCTGAGAGGCAGCATGACTTATAAATGTGGATATTCGGGTATTGGAAAATACAAACCTTTAATATGATCTGCCTGAACCTTGTGAACAGATGGCACCAACTAAAGCCAACTCACCACAAATAATTACACCAAATGAAAATGAGATGGATGAACCCTAAAATCTGATGCTTTTTATATTAAGTCAAAATTAGAAATAGATAAGCTCATTTATGGAACTAATAAGTTGAAAGCAGACCATTCATCTTACGTAGAAAGGAGTGCTCTGAAATGGAAATGAGTATCTTACAACAGAAACACTGGGAAGCCCAGTGACCTCGCTCTTGTCTAAGTTTTGTCTGAAAAATAATGTTTTACTAAGACAACGCAGTAAAACCTCTGGAACGAAGGCATAGCACATAAGAAAAGCACAGATGTGTGTGTGTGTTTGTGTGTGCATTTGGGCGTACGCATTTTCATCACAGCTAGAACTGTACTTAGTAAAAAAGAATGGAGTCAGAAAAGAGTAACAGGCTGGAGTTAGTTAAACGTGATTCACCGGTACTCATTAGGTCCCGACTATGTAAGTTCCTGCCAAAGAATAAACCATAAAAATAATGATCTACCTATGGGATCAGGTTATGGAATCTACAGAATTAAGGCTTCCTCTTTTTCCTCAGGAGGCTCAAAGTATTTGGTGGCCCCCAAAGTGACCAGACTGTAAATAAACAAGCAGCCACAGTGGAGCCTCTTTTCCAAGGACACGCCCTACCCCACACCGCCCACTCTGTGATCTCAGGGCTGTCAACCACAGAATAAACATCTCTGCTCCACTCTGCGTGGGGATCAGTGTGCTACACCCGAGAGATGTTCTCAAAATTTAGGGCACAATGGTCCCACCCAAGGATAGCCAATGAGAGAGAAAAAAAAAACAGAAAGACTACTCAAAATTCATGATCTTGTTGTTCTTTCTAACCTCTTAAGGACAATGAATTGGTACCCTCCCATCATCTTGCTACCAGAGGCACTGTACATTATTTTACAGTGAACCTATGAAATTGATTTGTAATAAATGTCTGTTGGAGGTCAAGGTGCAGTTCAGAGCAGCTGGGTGTCTTTAGAAAAAAGGTTGTGGCTGTTGCATACAAACATGTTTGAAGACTATAATCACCCTTGAAGGATCTCTTGGGTCAATGACAACTTAAAAGCCATGCAAACCCAAGGAGATTTGGGAGACGCAGACAGCCTTTAAAAGCACAAGCCAAATGAACTTGAATTATCAAAGATAACTGGGACAGAAGATTCAGTTAACTTCTTTATCAACTAAAATTAATGTACTGACAAATTAAAAGCAACAGTGAATTACATGCATTCCGTATCTGGCGGAGACATCACTTGGGGAGAAAAAGCTAGATAATGAAATGTTTTATTTTAATGTTCCCAGGAGGTACATTTTAAAAATGTACACATAAATCAGCTACAAGGGGATAAGCCATGCCTGTGACACTTAGAAATGAATTATTTCAACATACAGCCTTTTTCAAACGATTTGGTATTTTGGGTGGTTTGGGACAGGATGCCTATTTCAATGGAGAGCTGTGTTTTCACTTCAGAGGTCCGAAGAGAACCCAGTGAGGAGCTATATATTATGAGGTTGACTACTTAGGAATTTCCTTGTTTCAGTATTTACTCAGTGAATGAGAAACTCTGCATAATAGGGAACATCTTTGGCTTCTCAAAAGAAAAATTCAATATTATGGGTCCATGTGACACTGAGGAGGATGGCATGAATATAGAAGGATTGATATACGTGAGAGTTAGAAGGTCAGAAAAGGACCCGGGGTGGATTTATGATCATGCGTTGTTTTCTTCATACACCTAGGGGCCAAAACCCACAAATTCTGTTCCATGGAAGGAAACTAGGGCAGCTGATACATGCATACCTCTCCTGCCCCTTCTCTTATCTCTGATAACACATCATTCCAGTTCCCCTGGAAGAGGCACCCCTTCTCCAACTTCAGTCATCTTAAGGGAAGAGTTGACTCCAGCTCAGGCTCCCGTCACGGCATGTCAGCCAGGCCTGGATAATCATGACCACGGTGACTCGGAGCGGAAGAGTGCCTACAACAGGGCCAGAGTGCTAAGGGCTTTTGCTGGAAGTCTGGCAGAATACGGAGCTGATGGTGCTGTGAGCCAAAATGTCAAGGTAAACCATTCTAAGAGCAAAGGTGACACAGGAGAGAGGTTGGGGGGACAGAAGGGGAGGAGGAGAAAGAAATCCTCAGTGTTACAACTGTTCTTTGGAGCCTGGTGCCCAGCCACGCCCAAAGCCACCCATGTTCACTGCCCTCTCAGCTTTATGTTGGTTGGAATTGCAGGTCCCCTCCTTTGAGAAAGCAAACACTTTTACTGGTACAACTTTTCAGGTTGGGGAGTGAGCAGTGGGGTGCCCATTGGAAAGGGAAGAGTGTCCCTACCCACACCCGCTTTCTAAGAACAAATTCCGCTCTTGCATTACCAAGGAATGACTCAAGGGCTTCCCACTTGCTCCTCGACCGTTCCTTTAATATACCTTTCTTGGTGATCCCTTGTGTCCCCATAATGCTATTACAGACATTGGTGATTTACAAGAAGTGAAAATTCAATTGGAATGATTCAAAGTGATTTTGATAAACTGCAATCTGGGGGACATGCGTATTCTTGATATACACATTTTCATTGATTACCTATGTCCCTAAGCAGTGAGGAGACGGAAAATTATGAAGCTGAAAACCATTACAGACAGGGATGGAGGAAGACTTTAATAAACACCAGTAATTGGTTGGAGCATTATTCACCTAGTGAATATTCGGTATGAATCAGAGTTCCTACACACCAAAAGATCCATCTCCCCTTTGAAACTCACACAGAAGAAAATTGAATGCTTAGATGATTTCTTGGCTGAACTGAGTTTGATGTTTTTACATTGGCTTAATTTATAGTTCATGACTCTAGTCCCTAAATATCCAGTCTTTTGATCCTGAATTAAGGGCAAATTTGGACTCTAGGGCCTGTTCTCTCCCTGGCCTATGAACTACATGAGATAAAAGAGATGAAAGGAACCTTGGTGAGCCTATAATTTAATGACTTCCCTTAGAAATGAAGAAACTGAGGTACAGAAAGTTCAATGTGATTTGTCCAAAGTCACACAAGCAGTTAATGAGAGGGTCATCCAGAAGCATCCTTTTATTTTTATAATGAGATTCAGAGATGTCCAGAATGCTGTTTCATTATCAAGAGAAAAAGATAGATGTCTTTTTTTTTTTAGACTCAAACAATAGTGACTGGGCATGCTTAACCCATTTTTTTTCCTTTTTCTTCACTTAGAAGAGACTACAGAGAAGTAGAAGATGGAATTTCTGAGACCAGGGAAACAAGTGCCTTATTAGAAAGAGGAATTTGGAGTCTCTGTATGAACAGAGAAGCTTTTAAAACTCGACTTAAAAAGTCATTTAACCCACTGTCCCCAGCTTCTATTTTCCTTGGTTATATCAGGAACAGAGGCTTCCACGAGCAGTTGTCAAATGCTCTCTCTGGGTTGTTTTTGACATCTTGCTCCACTTCCCTCACACTCTCCCTGTCTTCTCCTCCATCCGTGGAAATGCCTCCGGGAAGCTCGTCCTCTCATTCTGCCCCACCCACCTGCGGAAAATCATTTGCATTTGCACGGGGGCCATGCTGGTCCTTGACCTCCTTCTCTGTGACTTTGATTTAATAGCAGTTCAGATGTATTCAGCTTAATAGATCCATGTATCAGGGTTCTAAGTAACTTGGGGAGGCCATTTTCGAATAAGGTGTGTGCCTAACTAACTCTCTTGTCCAATTCCCCAAACATTACACATTCACTATACATCAGTTGTTACAAACCTTTCCACTGTATACATCAGATGTATACAGTGGAAAGACGCAGTTTGCCCGGGTTCCAACAGAACTGGGTTCTACTCTTGATTTTGCCACAGACTGGCCGTCATCCTGGGCTATTCCCATCTTTCCTCAGGGTTCCTGTTCTCAAGCACAAGAAAAAAGGTTTAATTGGGCATTTATTTACTTACAAATCTTCCAAGCACTTAATGAATTCCTACTATACCCTGGACATGTGAAATTCACCAGCAAAAGAAGACAAGTCAGCCACAGGAGACACCCATTCCTCATGGAACTTTCCAGGCTAGGCCCGTGTTCATCGTTCACTTTCAATGCAGATGTATTTATAAAGAATCAACTCTTCAGGAAATTTTGAAAAAAAAAAATGTCCATCACCATTCTTGGGAGCCAGAGAAAGCACTTAATTGACTTGAGCTAATGTTCTGAATTCTATTAGGTAGTTTATTAAATCCCAGCTGTTTTTTTATAAGTTGCTATTAGACCTCTTTAAAGCACTATGTAGGTAATGTTTTATGCTCTGATTGAGTTCTTTTTAAAACAGAGGAAAAGCCATCACCTCCCCTCCCCCAGTTTTGAGGAGACTTTCCCTGACCACAGCCTTCTCCCAAAGCCGGGCTGAGAGAGGCAGTGTTACCCCGGAGGCCTCAGGCGGGTGGGCACAGCCGAGGGGAAAAAAGCGGAAGGAGTTGGGTCATGACCTGGGCTATCCTTTTCACTTTCTTCTATTTCAACCCAGAATCCCAAAGTTGACACTGAGAAAACAAATAATAATCATGAACATAAGGCGATCCTGAAAGCAGGGCCCCCGGTATCTGAACCAGGAAGACAAAGGCCCTTTGCACAGTTCTCCTTCACCCCTTTCTGGCCCCTCACCTTCTAGTCGTAGGAAGCTGTAAATGAAACCATGTGGGGTGTGTGCGGGGTTCATTACAGTTTCCTGCAGGGCAATCTCGGTCCCATGGGCCCAGTCCCATGGGGAGACTCTGACAATCCTGGGGCCAAGGTCGTGTTGCTCAAGTATGAGAGATGACACCTGAGCTTGCCTCTTCAAATACAACTAGACGGGTTTAAATTTAGCATGTGCAGATAAATACTTGTGTTCTCAAGGACATGTTTATGATTTTATTGATATCCTCCACAGAAGAGGAAACATGTTTTATGAAATAGCTTAGTGATTCATTTTTAATATAAAAGGCAGCCGTTATAATAATTTAAAAAATAGTGATTTTCATGATAAAAAAACAGGAAACTGTATATTCCTACAAAATACTATGTTAACAACGGATATCAACACATTAAAGAGTCAGACTAGTGATATACGATGGGATATTAATAGTAATACCCCACAGAGAAACATCCTTAGTTTTTGACTAATAAGTCATACCACCCATTAAGGTATCTAATTTAGCAGTGACTGAAAGTCGTGAAAACTAAACTCAGCGAATGCCAGCTGAGAGTGAGGGGAACATGGAGAAGATACATTCCGACTTGAACTTGAACCCTTATGGTCATCCATGCCCCCGGGCTACTTCCTTTCCTTACTGCTCCCTCTATTCACTCTCTCTTAAGGATCGTCAGCTTGGGAGAACCTGTAGTCCTCAGGATATAAACACACACACAGGAGAAAGTCAGAGGACAGTGTGTGGTGCTGAAAGTCTTATTTCCAATACTTACTGCTGCTGATTTCAAGAAATACACAATGCACGCCAAGTAAAAGACACACTTCCTGGCACAAGGGAAATAACAAGAAATTAGACAAGGTCCTTGCTCTCATGGGAATGACATTTCAGCAGGAGAGAGGTCATTGACAGGAAAACAAACAAGACCCATTAGGAAATAATGAGCTATATGAGGAAAGAAAAGCAAGACAGTATGGCCGCATGTGTTAGGGATGAAAAAAGTGAGAGACCTTCCGGTTGTCCGCTGAATGGCCGCCAAAATGAGCCTTGTGAACACCCTGACTGCTGTGGCTCAGGGGCTTGGCTGTCGTCCCACAAAGTGAAAGGTTGCCAGTTCGATGCCAGGTGAGGGCACATGCCAGGGGGTGGGTTTGGGCCCTGGTTGGGGTGAGTCCAGGAGCAACTGATCGATATTTATCTGTAGCATCAGTGTTTCTCTCACGTCAATGTTTTTCTCCCTCTCTTTCTACCTCCATTCTCCTCTCTCTAAAAATAAGTAACATATTTTGAAAAAGCAAGCCTCATGAAAAGCCAGGACAAAGGACCCAGGCTAAATATGAGCTCTGTGTGCATGTATGTATATAATGTTTAGAGGATGAGCAAAAGGAAGAGGTATAGTACTTGAAGTTAGGGAAATAAATAGGGGCCATAACATGAAGATATTAGAAAGCTATGTGAACTGCTTTTTCTATCCACCCACCCACCCATTCACCTATATGCCTATACTAGTCTAAGAGAATATTGTGTTTCCTTTCTTGATGAAAATGTGGTACAACTCAGTGTCCATCTGAAATGATGAAGTGCCAAAATATAGAAAAACGCAGTTATATATACACAGCCACACACACAGACACACACTCACATTCTCACATCTTCAGTGTGCGTGCGCTCAGCCACGAACGCGTCAGCTGCAGCTCCCGTTACAATTCAGAAGGTAACCTTCACTCCCCTGGAGGTGTTCTGTCTGCAGAGGGCCTGGGGCCCTTGCACCGGGGAGCGGCCCACCCAGCTCCACCTCCTGTTGCCATAAATCCTCATTATCATGTTGTCAGCACCGGAGTCTGTTAACCTCTTCTGTGCCCAGCTGACAGGCAGGGGCTGCTGATTAATTTGCCAATGCCTCACCTCATTGTCAGACACACTGAACTCCTCCTTTCTCCTCTCACGGCCGGGTGCTACGGGCCCCAGTGAAATTAGTGAGCAAACACTGTATGTAGCATTGCCTACACTCCTCAGGGCTTACATCTAAATTGGCGTCGTTACAATGTGAGCTGAGAAATTAATTACAAAGTTTTTCTCTTCCCATACCAAATTTTTTATAGTATATCTTAAAAAAAATAAAACCCAAACACATACATGTCTTGTCAGCTAAGAAGGTGCCAATTCCTTTATGGGTTAAAGACAATTAGGAAACATCAGTGAGTAAAGCATCTTTGCCTGTGGAAGGCTCTTGTGTTTTTCAGTTCCTTTTTGCATGGTTCTTTTGCCGCTTAGAATAAGCTCAGGACCACAAAGAACTTGGTTAGTCCATTTTCGGATCATCCTTCAGCTGCCGTGGGAACTCACATGCAAGTTCCTGACTCCACGTTCGTTACAGAGTAACATCGCTGAAATCGAGGAATGCTAGTTCTTATTCATTTGAGCCTGTGAACTTTCTTGGTACGTTCCTGCCAAAGCAGTGTCTTTGATAATAAATGCATTTAATTTTCATTCTAACATGGAATGCATTGCTCCCTGGTGCTATGTGTTGGCTGACAGCATCAGCTTCTGCACATCCCTAATCAAATTTTGTCTAACGAAAAGCTGAACTAAGCATATTTGTTTTCCTATTTATAGCAGCATGTGCTTACATAACATATGAGATAGCAAGATTTTTTTTTTAAAAAAACTGATCCAGATCTTAAAATGCATCCATTATGTTTAGTTTAAATAAAAGCTATGTTCTCCCATTAAACAAGAATATTAAAAACAATTGGAGACAGACAGAAGCTTATTGCTTATTTTCCAACCAGTATAATCACTGTGCTCATCCACAGTAAGACAGAACAGCGGGCGGATATTTATTGCTTCTGGGGAGAATGTTCTTCCCCACCCTCCCCATCTGCACGATGGCGCTGGAACTAACCACACCCCTCTGACATGCACGGTGTCACTGGGGGCACTGGTTCTATAATGAATTATCACAATGCAGCCGGGGTGGGGTGGGGTGGGTACGCCATTGTCCTCCGTACAAGCAGCGACTTCACCAAATCAATAATTCTGCCTGCCACTGGGAACCACTGTGGCTGAAACAGATGTTTCGTGTTGATAAGCAGGGCCTGGGAAAGGACTTTTCATCCTACTGTTCATTTTTCTCTATTTCCACCACCCATACCTGGCAGTGACTCCTTCAGTACAGCTGTCTCTTGCAAGCCAATCTGTTCATTCCCAGCTCCCGGGTCTCGTTTCATAAATCAAACTCAGCCCTGGACAAGCCACAGTCTCAGAGCACCCGTGCCGCTTTCCTTGGTGGAGACGCCTCTGTCACAAAGGGAGACGCTGGGCCAATTGTGCTGAAATTAGTGCGTTGTCACAATCCATTAAGAGAGACAGCATGGGCAGGGGATCTTTTCCATATCCTACGTTAACTGTTTTGCACAGAGTGTCACCGCATGAGGCATTTTGCACAAGGTATGCACCTTCAGGTGAAGCATCTGAGTGAAGGCCCAGAATTGCCACAGGAAACAGGTCCGTGTGATCCCGGAGGGGTCAGGTGCCGCCGCTCATATTGGCAAAGCACTCCTGGTCCACTTCGCTGGAAATGAAACCTGACTGGCTGAGCCTCAGGTCAGAGATGCTCGTTCGGCTCTGGGCTGTAACACCTCAGTAGCTCAGTGAGGACCAAGGGAAATGCTTGTTAAATTAACTAGAAAAAGAAAAAAAAACACCAAAAAAAATCCCCACCAAAAACGAGTCAGGTCTAACCTCTTTGAACACACTTTGGTGTAGAATAATTCAAGTGCAATGGTATCTTACTTATATAAGTAAATGCATGCCATGTAGTGAGAATTCAAAGAAGCTACCATTTATTACATACTTATGTGGGCTAGGGATGTGCCAAAGCCTTAACAACTGTCGTTGGATTTAATCTGCAGAACAATCTTTGGAGAGGGATTTGCTCTCTTTATATCACAGGGTAGGAAATTGGGGAGGTTCTGGGGTCTACCTAGGACTACACCACGTAGGCTTGACAACCAGGTCTGCTAGGTATGAAAACCTATACTCTGGTTCCTTTGTTCATTCTTATCTCTTTCTCTCTGTGTGTCCATATATGTGTTTTAAAGATTTAGGTGAGATGAGAAAAAAGAGGGCAGCACCTGTGTTACCAAAGTTACGCATGAAATGGTTATCGACTCTGAAAAGTTTGGGTGTTCACTGCACAGTTTCTACATTATTGCATGTTTGAAAACAGTCATAACGGAAGCTAAGAAACAGTTAGGGATACCAGTTCAGGCAAAATGTGATTTGAGAAGGGGAGGGAGGTTTCTGGACTTCAGGAGAGGCTGCTGGTAGAGAGAGGCGTATCAGTACCAGGTCATAGCTCTAGAGTAGTATCGGAAATTCACAGACATTGGCCCGGGAGATGTGTGGACAGTTTTAAATTACCCATTTTCTAAAACGGAAGGTGGAGTAGTTTAATTCATGCCGAGCAAACAGAGGAAATGGGGCAAAGCATCGCGTTTAATATCTGTGTAGCTCTCTCTGCTCCAGGTTTTGTAGCAGAAAATGCCCTACATTTTCTCAGCCTGGTCTACGTGGATCCAGTCAGTAGATGAGAATGTTTACGCTATTTTCCATCCCAACTCAAATCATTTATATTTAACTACCTGTCCTTAATTAATATTGTCAACAAGTGGTAACACGGAAAGCGGAGTAAGAAGCAGCTACACTCCTATTGCTCAGCTTATTGCTAGCCCGGCCACTGAAGATGTCCACCGAGCCTCAGGGAAGATGGAGCGTTTCGGCACGGCCTTATTATTTACAGCGACACCATTTAGCTGCGGCAATTAGCATGTACATAAGCCCAGAGAGGAAACCAGGCCAGACCGAACAGACTGCAGTCAAGCTCCCGAAAATGAAATGGCTTCTCTCCACGTTTCTTTATGCTCCATTTGTGGTGTCCAGACGAGGGAATGTTCGTTCGGGCAGCCCCCATCACGGAGCAAGTGATATCCTGGCCGAGATTCTCAGTCTCCTGGACCGGGCAAGTCGAGGCTGAGCGGTTGGTTGGGAAACCCTGGACTCAGGTCTCTGAAGAACCAGGTTCAACTCTACCTTCGCACAGTTATGGGTTAGCGATTCAATCCCCCAGATGTTTCCATGTGTAAAATGGGGGTGGGAAGGCTGACCTTGCAGGGCTGCTGGGAGGATAAAATGGATGTATAAAGTCTCCTCTACAACAGCTTTGAGTTATTTGCTGCCTAGGTATTCATAGTTCTTACATTTGCCTTAAATAGAATATCTTTGACATCCCTTGCTTGTGATTTCTGGGATGTATAACTAATCCAGGACAGAGGTGATGTTACTTATCTCCCATATATCAGCCCAGAAGCAGGACAAAGCCTACTCAGGGTTTCTTGAATGAACAAGTGAATGGCTTGCATCCCTCTTACAATGAAAATCCTAGACAGTGTATGTGTTACTGTTGGCATTATTTATTTACACCCTAAATTAGGAAACCTGGAGACTTCTAAAGATGGCATTGACTACTGTCGTGTGTTTATTATTACCAGTACTCTCATCTCTACTCCTACTATAGCTGCTCCTAGTACTCTGAGCGGGTGGCATTGATGGAGCATACGACATCGGGCCTTTCTGAGTATCTTTCATATAACAACTCTTAATTTTCAACCCAGCCCTAGAGGGTAGCTGCCATTATGGTACCCATTTTTTTTTTCCCTGAATGGGGACAACGAGGCACAAACAGGTGGAGCCTGTGGACAATAAAACTCCAAAGGAAGAACGTGTACAATGCCACGTGTTCAGTTCACGTCGCGTGTGATCAGCTCATTTTTGTGGTGTTTTTCTAGGAACACATTAGCAGTAGACTGATTTGTCTTCCTGTTCGCCCAACATGCTCACGAATTGTAAAACTTTACTGAACCTTGACTTCCGTTGGAGAATACCAACTTTCAGAGGGGAAATCTGGTTTTCTTCATTCAGGAGCCTAGCTCTGGGCAGGCTCCTTCTGTACGTAGGATGTAAGCCGGGGGCCTCCCTTGAACTGGCACTTCTTCCAGGTGTGATTACTTCTGTTTTTATTTCACTTATTTGCTGATAGTAGTTTCTGATGTGTCTCCAGACATTTCACTAGTTTTATGTTAAAATTTGATTGTCCCCAAATGTCTGATTTTTCCTGATTGAGAACTCACTCATTTGTTTCAAATAGAAGTTACTAATTTTTTTTCCCTGCAGCATCACAGCATTAAGAACTAAGTATATGCATGTGTGTATGTGCGTGTACACGCGCATGACTTTGTGACAAGTGACAAGTCCACTGGACCCTGGCTGTGTGCAAATATAAAACAAAACTAATATGATAGTATGTTTCTTGAGATTTGATTATGGCTCCTTTTTATGACTCAGACATGCTGCTAAAATAATGAGGCTGACAGGGTCTTCCTGAATTAGTCAAATCTCTGGAGATTGTTTTATTTATCTGCCACCATAATACCAGTCACTATGAATTGAGGAAATATAAAATACAATTATTAAACACTTATTTGCCAATGAATATGCTAATATTTAATGCTATTTTAACTAGGTCTTTTTTGAACTTAATCAATTAACTTACAGGGATAAAAAGACAGATGGGTTGAGTAATTGTAAGACAGTGGTTTTTTTGCTGTTAAATTAAACACTACAAAAATACATAGGTTGACTTCTTTTTTTACTTTTAAAAGTTAAAGAGTTACTATGTATAATAAGCTCCCTTTTTTCAAGTTAGAGATACTATTTCAGTAATAAACTAGAAAATAGACTCAGTGGATTGAGTGCAGGCCTGTGAACCACACGATCGTGGTTCGATTCCCAGTCAGGGCACATGCCTGGGTTGCAGGCCAGTTCCCAGCAGGGGATGCATGAGAGGCAACCATACACTGATGTTTCTCTCTTTCTCTCCTTCCCTTCCCCTCTAAAGATAAATAAATAAAAATCTTTTTTAAAAAAAAGAAAATAGAGCAGACAAATGACACTGTACTTTCTCCACCAATGAAGGTCTTTTTCAGACATACTTGTACTATAATCCTTACCTTTCTTAGGACAAATATATTTTCTAAACAAAAGTCACTATAAGTTTTCCACCATTATAATCTATCTGCCAAGAGAGTTTCAAGTTTCTTTAAATGTGTCAAAATAATAAAAACCAAAGACCCATGTACCTGTTCACACATCAGTTACCAACCTTTCAGAACGCAGTCTACTTTAGGCTATGTGTGCAGTGGACCAGGGCTCAGAAAACTTTTCTGTAAAGGGTCAGGCAGTGAGTGTTTTAGGCTTTGCTTCAGATGGCCTCACAGTTACGACTTCTCCACTCTGCCTTTGCAGGGCAAGCAGCCATCCATGAAACATAAGTGAAGTGGGCTTTTCTTACTTGCTCCAATGAAACTGTATTTACCAAACAAGCTTTGGACTGGAGTCGGCACCCAGGCGGGAATGTCCTTTCCAACGGGCTAGACCAGCACCATCAAATCAGCACCGTCAAATCCGAGGCAAGCCCGCTATCACTGCACGGACACCCACGTGCCTAGGTGGCAGGACCCACCATGTCGAGGCACAGCACCGAGAAAACGTTGTGCCACTGAACGGGATCCCCTGAGGACTTGGAGGTCGGTTGCAGGTAACAAACCTTATCATCGTCTCCTCCTTGACCTAAATAGCCGATTTTCAAAGGTTATCAAACAGTCTGATAGTTTTTGTGTGCATGTGCAAACTTCTGTGTACACAGCAGCTTCTTTTTTATCCCATGAAGGGTGGTTAAGATATAAGCAATGTGAACAATTCCAAGTCGAGATAGCACAGGGGCAAGAGTCCTACATCTTCAGAGCCGACCTATGATAAGTTCCACGGGGATGCTCGCAAAAGTGTCAGGCCTGTGCACTCAGACGGTTGGAGGTGAGAGATCTCGCTGAAAATCAGACCACACTGTGCAGCTTATCTTTGTACTCACTGAATAATTCCAAGACATGGGGAAACAATGCTATTTTTGAAAAAGTGCTTCAGAGCTCTCTTAAATCCCAAATACATTTCAGGCTCTTTTTAAAATTCATTTTTTATTATTTCTATTAGGAAGGTTAACTTGATTAATTTATAGACAAATAAAAACAGAAGCAAAACTGCTGGTAAAATGATATATTTTTTATAAAATTGGCAGAATAGTTTATATTTTCCTAAGATCAATAATGCACAGGTTGGTAAGATTTTAGGGAAAAGGGCATCTCATGCTGTTGGTGGAAGCTTTAGTAATATCGCCACTTTCAGGGCAATATTTATTAAAATTACAAGCCTGCCATTCCTATAATCTAGCAAATCCATTTCTAGCTATCAGCCCTACAGAGTCAGTCATGTGTGTGTGCAAAGATGTTCATCATGACATTTCATGTAATGAAAAATGCAAATAATATAAATATTCATCATTAGTAAACAGTTAAACAAAACATGATTCATGCATCTAATGCAATGCCATAAACAATAAAAAGAATATACACAGTTTTATGGGTCAAATGTCCTCATCTCAGAAGACGTTGTTAGATGAAAAAAACAAGTCAACGAATGATAGGAATTTATAAAAATGATTACGTGTAGGGAAATAAAGAAAGGGCTTGGGTTTACAAGTGTACAGTTTTGGGAATGGAAGGAATTGTTGAGTCGCCCATTTTTAAAAGAAAAAACATTTTTCTTGTTGGTTATAACTAACCACGCAACCTAGGGACGCGTGCCAAGTGAGCGCAGAGGAAGCATAGGATTCCAGGCAGACTCGCAAGGGATGCTGCCGCTGCGACGCCCCCTGCTACCGCGAGAGAAAACAGACGAACTCCCCTCCACCCCTCACCCATCCTGGCAAGAGAAGCCCTCCAACTCAGTTGCAGAAGGGGACAAGGAAAATCACTATAAAGTGAAGCAGAAGAAACTGCGTATTGGTCAACTCTTTACTGACACAACGTACGAAGGTCCAGATAATTTTCCTCCCTCCCTTTTCTACCTAATAGAAACAGTTGAGGCCATACCATGGGATTCCTTACCAATAAAAACAACTTATCTGTGGATGAAATGGGGAACAAAATGACTGGAAGACTGATTTCCCTCAGTAGAACAGAGTACAAGGGAGCATATGGGAATTACTTGGCAGGAGAATAGAAAAATAGCTGAATAAACCCAAATTACCTTTAAGGAAGCATATCCTGATATAAGGTACAAACTGTGCAACAAAATATTTTAAACTTATTTAGAGGAGTTCCCAGAACATCCACAGAGAGAGTTTTATAGCAATTTTACTTGAAAATACTCAGTTAAAAGAACACAAACGCTAGACAAATATTATTAGCTTCATCTAATAGGGAGACAAGATAGTGTCCAGTAGCTGATGCCACATTTGCTTAGAATATTACTTAACCCCCTATCCCCACAAACAAACAGACCAATCAGCTCTGCTATAAACGTTACTTCTTAGCATATGGGCAGCCTAAGGGCGAACATTACCTTTCGGGTGGGCTTGGAAAAGAGTTAATATTTAAGTAACTGTTAGATGAATCCCTAGGAAACCCAAACAGCAATGAACTCTCCGTAAAGGAGAGCAGCCCTGGGTGGATTGCACACATGGGTGAGCATGCAGGCATTTCTAGAACAGGCGGCTCTCCATTACTGTTAGGAGTGGGGTGGGAGTGGATGCCTCCTGGGTTGTTCGCTTGCTGGGCGGTTGAGCGAGGGGTTAGCAAATAGCAGTTGGGGACACCCATATGCTGGCCAGGGGAAGCCAGCTGGAGTCCTCTATGGGATCAGGACTAATTACAAACGACCAATTAGATACAACCTAACAATGCGACCATTCTAATTTGGCACAGAGACTGTTGATTTACATGGGCACCTGGCTTAATAGGTAAGCATGCTGTAGACGTTCAAGAAGTTTGAAAAAGAGAGGAAAATGAAAAAGAAAAGAAAGTGAAAGGGTTCGAAAAGCAAGTAGGAGAAGGGGAAAAAGAGAGGAATGGACAAGAGGGCAGAGACTGGGGCTACAAGAAGAGAAGTTAAAAGAAGGAAAACGTTCTGCTATTAGGGAGCACCTGTGCGTTTTTCTTGTCGAGGAGTTGAATAGTCACGACAACAGGAAAGGGAAAATATTCCAGGTGCTTCATTCCTTCACCTTTCTCCAGTAATTGCAGGCATTACAGGTCTCATTCGGACAAGAACAAGGAGTATGTGTTTGAGAGCCACTGTATCCTGCTCCTAAACTCAGAACCCCCATGGTGCTCTATCCCTAAGCCTGAATGAAGCTCCGTAACCCTTCCCAGGGCAGGGGTCCCAGAAACCGTTTCCAACAAGCTGCAGTTGGCACACGGGACGAGCCCTGTGTGATCTCTCCATTCGGATCAGTGTCCAAGTTCTGTATTTCACTTAGCACCGAGGCTCTTATCTCAGGGAGCTCACTGCATTATGGAAATCCTATTCAATAACAAAAAAAACCCACCCCATTTGTTTCCATTAAATTGTTATAAGTAGAATGATCTCAGTATATTATTTAAGAGACACGAAAATATGGCCATGTTATGTATAGTTATCTCATTAAAGCAGGATCTGGTTACGACATATAAAAAGCCGGGGAGACATTTTTAGAAATTAAATCTATTTACTGAAAATAAATTATGTCTGCAAACATCAGAACGGTAATTGGGAAAGGGTTAGAGTTGCCATGTAAAACAGAGCATTTTTCTATCCACAAGAGATGGTCAAAGGTATAAATTAAATTAGACAATGCCTTCGTACTGTCACTGAATTTGAATTGGCAATGACACATTGTAGATAAAATGTGCTCTCTTTAAAATGTGGCCTTGGTAATGACTTAGAATTTTATTGTTTTCAAAAAAATATATAGGTAGTTAAGAATGCTTCATGACTCTCCAAGTGGCGAATATCCATGAAACACTATTGAATTCTTTGTGACTTAGTCTAAGGGAAAGAATACTGAAAGAATGAAGAGGGGCAGTATTATTTATATTTCCACATAAAGAGAACTTACTACATGCCAAGCTTTTGTGGATTTATATACACTTTATTATTCTTTCATTCAGGGGCTCTAGGAAATTGCTATTATTATTATTCCTGTTTTCAGAAGTGGGGACAGGACTAGAAAGGTTAAGTAAGTGTCCTGTATCATAAGAAGCAGATTCAATTCAAAGTATCTTCACCTTGGTTTTATGCCCTGAAACAACTGTTGTATCATCGAATCACAGCTCAGAAAGCAACGCATTCTGAGCCACATTTCCGTTTCTTAGCCACAAAGGCAATTGGAGCGCCTCTACAGAGCGACTATCTCCTTTCCAAGTCTTCCCACGTGCTGCAGACAGATGTCGTATGTTTTAGAGCTTCTCATCACATTTACCTGATTTTGTCAAGATGTGACTCAGGTCCCACCCTCTCCATCAAAGCTACCTCGATTGTCTCTGCCTCCTGTGAAAAATTCAGCACTGACCCTTTCATGCGGGACATACATAAAATCTTAGCCGGTCTCTTTCTAATAATGACTCATTTGAAGCAGCAGCTACATAGATGCACGCTTAGAACCTCACACCAGCAAATCGTTTATGTGTGCATATGTGTGAAGCACCTACTATGCTCTTAGTTTTCAACGTGCTGAGATAAGGAGGGAGACGCAATGGGCATTCCGTATGGAAAAAGGAACACTAGGAAAGGCACAGAAGAGGAGAATCTTGGGGATTCCTGGAGGCAAAAGTACAGATTTCTTGATAAAACCAAAGCTGGGAAGAGAGATTGAAGATAGAGTATAAATAGCCTGGATTATCAGCTGGGTAGTAATACAGTACATTTTTATATACAGGAATTTCATGCACTAAATTCTGCCATGGAATATTATGAAGTTATGATTGGTAGGGGCTGTTTTAGAAGACACCATTTTAAAGAGATGTTGTCTGTTAGAACAATGAGAATTTCAGTGTGTTGAAGACAGCAAACATGTAGAGTCCCTGAATCTCTCTGATCATGTTATCTCTTTTTTCTCCCCGTAAAACAACTCACGTGTTGGCATACTGCTCTACCCAGTGAAAACCTGTTTGAGATAATAGGTAATACAATAAGTGGGATGCATGTAAAATCCTTCTAGATTGGAGCACCTATGTACCTGGCCACCATGTTGGTATTTGACTGCTAGGTAAATTCTCTTTAGCCAAGTGGTTCCACTGTCTATTTTGTGAATTTTCTAGACAAGTTGGAACATTTTTGGTAGTTGGGTCATGTAGCAGATTCAATTCAACTTTCAAATTAATCTAAATCATATCTATGATTTTCTTTTTTTCCCATAAAGTCAAAGAAATGCAGACAACTTGACCTAATAACATCCTCTATGTGTGTGAGTGGATATTTCCAATAAACAATATACTCTACATTTTAGCTACTTTGTTAGTATGGAATTATAAAGTCAATGTCCTGTGGGTACTTCTAGAGTCTCCATTACATTAAACCTGGTTAAAATTCAGGAGTAAGACATCTTGCGTTGAAGATTTCTTAATGATTTTTTTTAATTTTAAAGGAGGTTTTTTAAAAATTATGTTTTAAGGTTTTCTTTTTTATTTTTATAGACAGAGGAGAAGGAAGGATGAAAGAGAGGGAGAGAAACATCAATGTGCGGTTGCCTCTCGCACAGCCCCTACTGAGGACCTGGCCCACAATCCAGGCAGGTGCCCTGACTGGGAATTGTGACCCGTTGGTTCACAGACCCCGCCTTGATCCACTGAACTACACCAGCCAGGCCTCTCAATCATTATTAATACCTCTTTTATAATTGTTGAATAAAATTCAGATATTCAATAATTGAACAAAAATGTACTTTTTGACATTATATCTGAAATAAGTGATTACTTATTTAGAAGCAATTTGGCATGGGTATTTTAATAATAAAATATTCATGAGAAATTATATCTTATTTAAAATTTTCATGTATTACTAAATTATTTGATTATCTGAATGCATTACAATAATTTCAAATGCTTTTATTTAATAAGGGTTTATGGCAAGATATTTTATAATATCAGAAAGGCACCTTGTTAATTATGTTAATCAAAACTTATATGCATATGAAATTTTTTTCCTTGGTAAAATGATAAAGGGATTTCAAGGCAAATAAACTTAAAGGCATGCTATCACACTGATATTTTTTGTAGCTACATAGATATCTTTTTAATTTTAAATAAGACATATTTGACATAATTGAAAGTTGAATTTTTTTGGATGGTTTTAAGATTAGAATGATATCGCACTTTCTACAAACATATTGATTTAAAATTAGGAGTCCTCTCAATAAAAAGACAATATCACAATGTGCATTATGATATATTTTATACCAAAATGTTTCTTAGACTTTATCATATTTTATTTTGAATTAGGATAATATTCATATTATATTTTCACTTTGGGAGCTAAAGATAAATGTGGAAATAAATACAAAGACCTTACATTTTCTGGAAAGACACTAATGGTACAAATGTTACCTTGCTCTATGCTCAGGTATTTACTATGCTCAGGCTTTAAACTCAAGAAAACAAATAAATTTTGTAAAAAGCATTCCTTAAATTGATTCAACTTACTTTCTAATTACAAGTTCAAAAAATACAAGAATGTTAAAAGTATTAAGGCAGAAAAAAGTTCCTCAAAGGAGCAACAGTACACACAGAAAGCATCTAAATATTAGTCCGAATCTCAGCCTGCCACTCACGGCTACCTATGCTTCCCGGGTCTAAGTTCTGATGTTAATTTTAAAGCCTTATTTGGTTGTTTTCCCTATAGTTGTGCCAGACAGAATACACTGTACAGTAGCCACTTAAAACTGTCAGCTCAAGTTCTAAACCAAATAGAGAAGGCTCACAGTTCTGGCATGTGGCCATAATATCTAATCTATAGAAAAGGTGACTTGGAAACCAAATGATGTCTTATAAACTCACTTTAGAAGCCGAGAGCATGAGTGGCCTGCTGTTAATGAATTTTGCTAAAGAGGGGAGCGAATATAGAAATGCATATGACTAATACTCAAAATCCACTCCGTGTTTATTACCAAAATTCAATTAATCCTTTGGGACGTGAAAAAGCAATGTATTTTTTTCCCCTCTGGGTAGTGCAAAACAAAGAGAAATAATCCAATTGTATTTTTAAACTGCCTAATACATTCTCAGGTTTCCCTTAAAATATCGAGGCATAAATTTGTATTTATTTCACTTACTGACAGTCCAACCTAAGATTCAATCCTTGTCCCAGGGCTCTTAACATAACAGTTTAAATTTCAGGGTCGGGTAACGGTTGTCAGACACTATGCTCTATTTAACCACCTTGACATTGGCTGAATATAAAGTTTCATTTTCCCCTCTTCCTTTACAAGTAATTCTCAGAAGTGTGGAGGAAATGAGGGGGAAAGGTAGCATTTAAAAGTTAAGCGGAATAGAAAGGAAAAATGTTTTTCACTTATGAAAAGCAGCACCAATAATTATTCAATGAATTTGGAAATCAACTCCAGCAGAGAAGTATATGAGATTCCTGCTGATATTGGTCATCTGAGAAATAATGATTTATTGCTGCGTGGTATAGGCTTACTTATGTGAATACAATTTTCCACTGTGGAGTCCAAATAAAAGGAGTGTTCCAACTGCTCGCACGGTTTCTTCAAAGAGACGACGAGAAACAAATCGGGCCCTAATGAGCACATTTAGCAAAGCCAATTCACTCAGGGCCTGTGAAATGCACAACAAACAGGAGAAAAACACGCCACAGTGTTCCATTAACCGCTTTTTATTTTTTAAGCATGGAGAAGAAATGATAAAGGCTATACTATGGAAATGATTATGTACAGTCATATTAGAAACCAGGGCTTTTCAATCTTTTGTTGTTTCACGCTGTAAAACTCAAATGCTTGTATTGTAATTCAGGTTCAAATATGGGGAGCTCGTAGGTGTGATGAGCTGGTTTACAGATACAAATCATTCACTGAACCTCTCCAAACTGGGAAGGTCTCATAAGCAATCGATAGTGGCAAGTGAGTAATTGAACAGGGGTTATTTCTGGGAGGGGTTTTATTGCGCTAGAATTTAACTTGTATCTATTTTCTTTTATCTTGGCCATTATTTGCCTTAAATGTAGACATATACTTAGTTTCATTGTACAGAAAGCCCGGAAACATAACAAAAAGATATCTCAGAATCCAAACCGAAGTGTAAAGTGGTGAGGATTCTCACTATAAACACACAAATGATTACAACCTTTGTTTTATTTTCACAATGTGTAGTGAAAATATTATTTGCAGGCATTCTAAATGAGAATAGCCCTTGAGAGAGAGAAGGTGGTAGGAAAAACAAGTGTATCTTATACTTTCTAAGTGATGATAAATATGTGCATAAAGATACAAATCAATGTCCACCCGTATATAGGAGTAAAAGTGTATAGGTAAGAATGCATACGTACTTCAAGGTCAAAAACAACCTATTTTGTAGAAAACAGTAGCTACACAGGAAAGGAGTGGAGCTATAATAATGTGATGCAAACCAAATATCTTGTATTTCCTTTCTTTTAAACTTCTTAACTTCTTCCAAGTTTTGGATTGTATAGAAATAATCCTGTTTTTTTTTTTTTTCAAGTAGCCAACTTCACTTTATCTCAGATAATGATTTTCCCCATTTTTTTCCCTAATAGCTGGAACACAATTGCGTTCTGGGCCTAACATTCTACAGAGATTTTCCTGCCTTCTCTGACATCAAATTAAATACAGGGGAACCCAATGTTACCTGTTTTATAATTCTCTTGTAAAAATATTCCTCTTCTCTGCCTGCTAATATTAACCAAGAGATGAAATAAGGTATATCATTTGCTTCTTTGTGTAATGGTGCAGATAAAAAGAGATTAGTAATTGTCTTAATGACCTGCAATCTAAATATTATGCCCTCGCTATGAAAATTTCATAGCGATATTATGGCTAGTCTAACAATACAGATTTGTAGTTCATTTGCTTTATGTACGCTTACATGTTCCATCTCTTTCTTTAGGGAAGGCTTCAGGTTTGGGATTCCTCGAATAAAACAGAAGACAAAATACATCTCTGAAGGATTTGAATACTGTTTCTATAGAAGCCATTCCACTTGAAATTTTACATCATTAAAAAATCTTGAATTGCTCAGGTTTCATGAAGTGGTTACCCGATACAGAAACACTGGAAACAGGAAAAGCTTCGGTTTCCTCCTACCTGTCCCCTTGAAAACCGTGGACTGAATTACGTGCTAGGTGTGGTTTGGCTCTGACAGGGGTAGGCAAAAAGAATGATTTGGGATTCGAAATGGCTTCGTTAGAAGAAAGTTTTGGAGAGCTGTCACGTTAGAGTTTAACCCATATGCTATGAATGGGGAGAACGTTAATTTTTAACCCTCCTACGGCTCAACCGTGTTTGGACACTTTTTAAACATTTTTGCCGCTAGGGCTGCCCCACGGTCCCACGTACCGGGCCGCACCCCTCCTGCTCTCTCCAGTATTCTGATGGCGGTGTGCTTCCATCAGAGAACAGCTGAAATTACTGGACAGTCAGCCAAAGTCCCTGCCGTGTCCAGAGGTCCAAATGCCAGGAATCGGAGAGAAAACTGTCCCAGTGTTGTGATAGTAGGGGAGGGGAGGAGAGAACAAAATAAATTAATGGCCCAGGTTAAAGAACCAAGGAGACACTTAAGAGAGAGCCCCCAGTGTCTCCTTGAATACCTCCACCTGCCGAATGCTTACCACTGACAGCACATTGCCTTATTTCGCCTTTGCCACGGGGGTATGGGGATCATGCTGGTGCCCATTTTTCAGATACCAATACGGAGGCTTAGGGAGGTGCAGTATTTTGCGATGTATAATGCACACTTTTGGGCTCAATTTTTTGTGGGAAAAATAAGGGTGCACTTTATACATGAGTAGTATGTGAAACCTGAAATACTCTGTATCTGTTCTAGTGTTTTGTAAATTATTTGTTACATAAAATTTCTTGTACCCTATGTTCAAGAATAAACGCTAAAATTCTTTTCTAATACAAAAGACAAGTAGCTACACATAAAACATAAAGAATTAAATTAAAAAATTAAAACGAAACATTTTTTTTCTTGAAAGTTTGGGCCAAAAATGTGGGTACACATTATACATGGCAAAATATGTCAAGATACAATCTTGGTAGGGTTGTACATCCACTATTATCATTTTTCACTGTAAATCATACCATGCCACTCCCACCCCAAAAGCCCACTTCGGATGGTTTTGATTTAATGTAAAATCAAATCGAACCTCCTTATCCTTCATGGCCGTATGTGACTGTCCCCGTCCCCTCATTAGTCTCATCTCTTACGTCCCCCAGCTCAGTCATCTAGGGCTTTGGGAAGTCTCCCCTCCTCCCACCAGACCCCACCTCCATTCTTCTCGGGACGTGTGTGGGCCTGGTGTCTGCTCTCATGATTGCCTGTTCTCTCGGCCCAAATGATCTGTCTTCAGACAGGCTTTTCCTGTCCCCCCCCACTCTACTACGTGTTATCCTATTACAGTTTCTCTTCTGCGGTGCTCAGTAGTGATTTCTGTCTGGTTCATTTCCAGACTTCTCCCACTAGAACTGAATTCCACGGACACAGGGGCGGTCTTGTTTACACCTGTATCTGCAGCACCTGGGGCGGGGGGACCTGGCACCGGGTCAGCGTACAGTAAGTAATTTGGGATGGGTTAATTTAGTGCTCACAACCATCTTTTGATTAACATAGGAGGCAAGCTTACAAAAGAATCCTCTCCTATTCAAACCACAAAGGTTGCCGCACGGAGAAGGAATAATTAAAACAAACCCGGAGGCAAAATCAGGACCACTTTCCTCCAAACTGATGCTAGCCACTCACCCCTGCCAGGAACAGTCTTAATGAGAGGCATTGATTTTTTGAAGGAGAAAATGGCTGATTGCAAAGCAGGTAAAACTATGAAAAAAGCTTTCAAAGATATTTATATCATAGGATTTCCATTCAAAATTCCATTTATAGATTTGCCAGGAGGAAGAAAAATATGTATGTGTCTATAAATACTTGGTAGAAATGTGGAAAGTGATGGGTGCAGTACCTCGGGGCCATTCCTGACAAAGAAGAGCTTTATTTTCATTAGCGATGGAACGCGCTCCCGGTAGACAATCGTGACCATGAGGGAGTCCCCAGGAACAAAAAGACTAAACAACCTTGTTTGGGGCCCTGGCCAGTAGTGAAAAAGGCAGAAAGAGATGCGTCTCTAGGTACTGAACCCAGCGTCTATTGTGCAATTATTCAAGGAGAGTATCATTTATAAGGGCAGCCAGGGGTAAAGAAAATGTGTGTGTGCGTGCGTCTCACTGTTCACAGTTTTACACTAAAACAAGGCCACGCAGTTGAGAGGTGAAGCGAAATAGATCATTCGAGGCTGTGCGATGGGACAGCTCTGCAAAGCACCCCAGGCTAATTAATCATTCCCCATTTTTGCAAAGGCACATACACTGTTTAAATTTTGGTCTCAATTTCAGACCTCTTTCAGGAGTGAATGTGGATGAACATATATGATATAAAGAAAGGCAGCTTAATGGCTACCCTGGCTCACAGTTCTGCCGGCACATTTTAGGTATTTGACAAATGATTGCTACTGATAATAAATGTATTGAAAGGGCAACATGGTATTTATTTAAATAGAGGTGGTGAGATTTTTAAAGGAGTTTTGGTAACCTGTAAGAGATTGCAAATAAAAACATTGACTGAACTGAAATCTGGTCGCACCTGTCCGAAGCACCTGTCCAAAGCACCTGTCTGAAGCATTTGGGCCTGATTGCTTTACAGGCAGTTGGGATCTGTTTCCTACTAATCATTTCCATGCAGCCATAAAAGCAAAAGTAATTGCCTTTCTGCAAAACCTCCAGTCTTTGGGGAGATAGCATTGTCTCTCTTCCCACAGCACTTCATCTTCGGCAAGAAGAGCGTATTTACTCAAAACTGAAATGTGAAAACACTTACAAAAATTAATAATAGACAAAAACAAAAGACCACAGAGAAAATTGTGAATTTGCGAGTGCCGACGAAAAACACAGCAGAAAGCCGGATGCTAAAGCCAGAAACTGTTATTAACTCCCTCCCTCTTTCCTTCTTGTGGTTTTCTTTCTCTGAAGCCAAAATGGGGCACATGAACCTGTCCCGACTGAGTGATGTCCCCTCAGCACTCTTTTCCCTAGGAGCTCGAGACCTATTTATGTCACTGGGAAGCTTTTTTATGTAACTGGAAAATTATCTTTGAGATCATCATTGATGTATCAAAATAGATCCACAGCCTATGTTTTTTCTAGAATTTCACTTGCTGCTAGGTCTCCAAATTCGCAAGGAACTTTTGTTAACCAACGTGTAAAGTAAACACTTGTAGGTATGAAGAACAAAGGGACAATTCCAGATAGAAATAGCTCACAAGTTAGTTCCGTTAAACACTAAATTAATAAAACACAAAAGGGATCTCCATCATGCCAAAGTAGTTAAAACAGTAGCTGTGACATGAAAACATTAGCAAAATGCTTAAATCTAGATATAGAATGAAACGTTAGCAAGATTATTTTAAAATAGTGTTTTGAGTAGAAAGGCGCACATTTGAAGTGATATCATAGTACCAGCGTTGGGGGGTATGGCTAATATTAACATTCTAGAAAGATATATTTTGCCGGGAGACTTGAGCATTTAATACAGCAACTGTCCATACATGTCTCAGAGGTACTCAAAGACCTCTTATTATTCTTGGAAAATATCACATTAAACATTAATGATAGCAATAATGACTACATTTATTAAGCACTTACTACACATCAGTTAGCATATAAAGAAGTAAAATACTGTAGTACTTCTGACAAACAAAGAATTCAAATGAAGTTCAAACAACTTCCCCAGTATCTTATGGCAAGTTAGCAACCAGTGTGAACTTGCAACCAAATTATCCTGATTCTAGAGACAGGCACAACTAGGCTAGGATGTCAACCAAAAGCCTCATGAATGAGATTTTATTTTTATACACTATATTCTTCTTCAGACAAAATTACCTAGCCAAAGAGTTATGCTGGCCAGATAAGTGAGGAGTATAGAAAGCGAAGTGGAGTTAGAAGCAATATGCTCTCCTCTGTGTGGGGGTACAGGGGTTCACTCCCATGTGTGAAAGCAGAGGACATCAACATGAGAGACAGTGTGGAGAAGCCGAGGAGAAAGGCACTGGATTATTTAGTACCTCGGAAGACCTCAAACCTGGGTCGATCAAGCAGCCAAACACATGCCGGACAAAGGAGAGAAGAAAGAACTCAGAAGGTACAGAAGGATGGGTCATTTTCCTTTATAAACATTTTCCCAATGTGGGCATTTGCATTGTTGCTCCCAGCAGACGGTTATGTCTTTTGTCCCATGGCCATTCTGTAAACTTGGCAAAACCTTTAATAATGTTTAAAGAGAATCCTAGAACAGTGCTGGCTTTGGGCTCCTATCCCCATCACAGTGAGAGACATAAAATCTCACAGCGACCACAAACAGCCATTAGAACAGTCCGCTGCTCATTACACGTGTGTTTGCAAGAGTCAGAGAGGAAAGGAGAAAATGACTCTCTTGTGTGAGTTGTGGGGAGAGCTCACGAGAAGAGAGAGCGAGGCTACTGGAAGTAGGAAGGGAGATGTTTCGGGCCCTCGAGACCTCTGGAGGATTTGGGAATCTGGGCCACAGTTAAGAGGCATGACAAACGTGCGGTTGGAAATATGACGTCATGAAAATCTGAGGAATGTGGATTAAATGACACTTTTAAACAGGTAGATTCACTAGAATTTCAAAGAGAGAGTGATAGTACTGTACGGCAATGGAATAGGGTCGGAACAAAGGTTTGTTTCGAAGTCCCTTCTATTCCTAGGAGCAAGGGTGAGGGTGGAGGAAGCGAAGACAAAGCTACTCTTCCCCAGATAAAATAGACTTTTGGAGGCTTTTACATAGCGGGGCAAGGGGAGGCAGGACGGCTCATCACTGCCACTCCGGCCTTTCCTGGCTTCCACGTGACAGAGGTTAGAGAGCCAATATTTGAAGTCTGATAATAACAGAAGAGAAACGTGATGCTCACATGTATGATTAGCCACAAAATACCCCAGTTTCTTCTCTCGACCTCTGACATGCAGCAGGCGTTCTGAAGATCACAGTTTCCTGAGTGATCACAGTAATAATGCTGAGGGCCGGGGGGCTAAGGGTGATAGTGGGAAACCGAGCGCTCACTCAGTGTAAAGCGTGGTGCTGAGGACTTCACGAGGACTACGTCCCCAAATCTCCACCCGGCCCTTTGAAGTGGGGGTCACCACCAGCAGCAGCACCACATTTTACGACTGAGGAAACTGAGACATGGACGATGTTCCCCAGTTCCTACAGACTGTTGAACTAAGGATAAAAAGGATATACTATCTTGTATTTTACTTATTTCTTTCTAAAACGCACAAGTGCTCGGGCAGGTAATCTTAAAGTATCTAAGAGGAAACTAAAAAGCAAGACCACGTACCAAACACCACAGGCGATATGTTATATAGAGATGAAACTACGGAAGTTGAAGCAGGCATCAGACTCTCGCCTGGCACATGGCAAGCACTCAGTGTGTGTTACCTGCTTAGTCTCATTGACCGATTCAATGCACGGGCACATTCTCAGGGCCGGGCATCACTGCCACCCTCTATTGACGAAGGAGCGAAAACCCCGAGGGGGCAGGACCCTTGCTGACCCCGGAGCCCGGCTCTTTTCATCCTTCCTTCCTGCTTCTCCAAAGGCCAATTCTCTTTTTCTTTTCCTTTATTGGATTATCTCCATTGACGGCCCAGCCTGCTTTATCAGTCACCAGAATTACAGGTTTATGCTGCTCTCATCTGTCCCGGGAGGAGTTAAGTGGTATTTAGAAATAACTCATGGATACTTGGAACTCTCGAATTTACATTTTCAACACTTACAAATAAATTTTTCACACTTCAGAGCAGGTACTGTAACCAAACATATAAAGCCATCTATATTTCTCCTGGACATTAACATGAAATTGCACTGTGCAAAACCTTATGATAACTACATTTTATTGGCAAATATTTATTGCACTTTTGATATACTTATAATAAAACAGCTAAATCCATCACTTCAACTAGAAATGAGTGCATGATTTTTCTGTAGATGATGGTTCTTCCTTTATGAAACATTATAGCTCCCAGAGCTGAGAGGATGAGGTTAAAAAACTCTCCAAGAATAATATTTGCAATAATTTTGGAATAAGTAATATACTGACAAGCACACTACTCCATGCTCAAAGCCGAACAGGAAACAATTTTTTATATAAAATACCAATTTCATATAATCAAAACATGACTTTCACAAAACAAAACAAGATATAATTTCGCATTTCTGGGGGGAATATTAAGAGCTTTCAAAAGATGTCTACTTTAATTGTACTGTGAGGTGAAGCATTCTTCAAGGATTGCTCTCTCATAGTAATGATGTGGATAGAATCCTGATCACCACAATTAAAATAAAAATAAAATCCTGATCGCCACAATTAAAAATAAAAGTGATGAGACTGCAGCAAAATTATTACACTTATAAATACTAGGAACCATGTAATAACCTTCATTTTATTATAAAACATAAGTCGGAGCAGAGTTTCTAGAAAAGTGTGACGAGGTGGCCATTTTCTAACGCTGAGAAACGTGACTCCTGGAGATGAACAAGAAGCAGGTTGAATCCCGAAGGAGCTCACAGTTGGGGCGGGGGAAGGAGGTAGAGATGGTGGTAGACACTTCCACTGTTTCAAGTTCATCGGAGGCATACAAAGAGGGATTTCATATGCCTGGGGAAGAAGGCAGGAAGAACTGTAGAGGAAACAGTTGTATAGGCCCTGGGTGGATGCCTGGGAATATATTAGGTCAACAAATTCAAGAACATAAAAATGAAAAAAATAAAACACGCAAGATAGAAAATTAGTGGATGTACTGGCCCCTGGCCCCAAACGGGGTATTTTTGGGGGATAGGTATAGAAGCAGGCTTTTGAAAGACGTATTTCCAGTTTGACTATTTGTAACCCTGACAAGGATTTATACGAAAGGCATCATCGTGAGTACTATGGAGAGACATGAGATTTGGGACCACGGCCATGGGTTCGGGACATTTTGGGACTGGCAGGGGGAGGGGGCGGGAAGCGATGTTTTCATCACAGCAGTCAGTCTCCAGGGAGAAGGAGGGGAAAGTGGAGGTCCCACATGAAAATCCTAGTTTTGCCCGTGAATTTCAGAACATTTAAATTGAACCTCACTCACGGCCAAGGCCGAGTGAAAATGATGGCAGAATGGCTACCCTACAGCAAAACCCTTCCTGGAGATGCATGGGTCGCCCTCTCCCTGCACGCGGCTCAAGAAAGTGTGGGTGGTCCTGTTCTACCCCAGACATGGGGGGGGGGGGGCAGGGATGTTCAGCAGTAAAGGAGGGCATGTGTTTCAGAGCTCTTATTAAAAGGGGAATTATTAACTTTGTAATATCTCAAGGAGGCATTTTTATCTCCAGGCACATCAATCTTGCCCTGTCTTTCCCCTAATTTGCATAAACACCATAATTGACAGCTTGTTAACAGTTCATTAAGAACACGAAAACCTTGCGCTAAACAACAGCCTGCCAACGGCCTGGTGAAAAGAGCATCTACCCATGCGTTTTACCCACCTCGGAAATCAACCCAGTTCACCGATAGCGAGTCAAAAAGGTGGCCCAGCCCATCAATATCTTCACACAGACAAGCGCTCCAACAGCAGGCCATGAAGCTCTCATTAAGTTGTCATTAGAAGTTGATTTATGTCTTTCAAGCTAGCTACCTTTGTGGAGTAAATATATCCATGACCCCTAAAAATGCTAAAATAATTTCATTTAAATAACTGGGAGTGTTAGGAACACCAACCAAATCATACAAATATAAAAATATAAAAGTGAGTGGCAGACATGAACAGTGTTGCCTTCTTCTCTGTGGCAAAAAAAAACAAAAACAAATCTAGTTTCATGCATGCTTCTTCTTTTTTGTGGTCTGAAATGGAAACTTCTTTGGTTGCTGTTTGCAGTATGCTGTCCAGGACTCAACACTGGACTGACACACAGAGAAATCTATTTGTGTTTTCCCAGTAAGAGTGCTCCATAAAACCACTGGGCGTTCTTCCTCATCTTTGGGTGAAAGCCAGATTATAAGCACATTTCAGTGCTGAGCAGGACATTTAAACTTTAAAGTGCCGGGGTCTCTATTTTCCGTGCCCTGCCCTTGGGCAGCCCTGGTTTCAGGGCTCACATAGATGCATTAAGTTAATGATGGCATCTCATATTCAGACCTTCAGCCTCTCTCCCCTTTATATCTTTCTTCTGAAAATGGACATCAATAGACTATTGCTATCAGCAGCACACATCCAACTAACTCCCTATTCTCCTCCTCTCAAGCTGTCTTCTTACAGGGAGGGGACAAGCGAAAGAAAATGGGGCCATTCTAGAGAACATCCAGTGTGGACAGAGGCAGCCTGCCAGCCTATGGCTTTGAAGGCCTTTTGCAACAGAGGATATTGGGAGAGAGCTGAAAATCCCCTAAAGGGCAGATACATACCTTTTCCCCTTTCAGCTTTGGGGCACTGACGTTTTTAAAGATGCATAACTTGAGTTAAGGATATAACTTGTCAATTGGCTTGAATAAATACATGTCCTGGGCCGCTGATGAGAAATTACTGTGTTGAACTACATGTTGTGGCCTCTCAAGTATTTGAATATTATGAAACTGATAGTGCTCTCTCTCTCTCTCTCCTCTCTCTTTTTGACTAGAATATTAAGTTCCCTCCAACCAGAACAGAACACTAACTGTGGAACTGGAAACTATCCAAACAAATATGACAATTACTTATTAAAGCCACGAGTACACCCTACCGATGAAGAGGATAAAAATAACATTCCTAGATGTGCTAAAAATCTTATCTGCATTGGCTTGCAATAGCAATAATAATCCTGTGTGGTGGATTTTTCAACAATTCCTGGGGAAGTCTCACCACGAGCTGCCTTGGCATCCACGGAGCTGGTGAGAGTTGAAGGGGCCACCTTGACCCAGACCGTTGGTCTCTAATGTCCGAGCTCCAGATAAGTATGTTAAACTCGCTTTCTCTCTATTATATTCACTGAAGCTCTCACACAGGGGTGTCCACGCTTTTGGCATCTCTCGGCCACACTAGAAGAAAAAGCGTTGTCTCGGGCCACACATTAAACTCAATATGTAATCACAAAAAAATCTCATAAGGTTTTAAGTGAATTTATGATTTTGTGTTGGGCTGAATTCATAGCCATCCTGCGCTGCATGTGGCCCATGGACCACACAGGTTGGACACCCTGCGAGGGTCACATAGGTGCTACCTGGTGAGTGGGCTTGACTGACTCCCTTTGAACACCTCAAGGGTGGCACCCTGTAATGTGCCACAGGCAGACTCATCTGACCGCTTACTACGGCTATTCTAGGCACTTATGTGAGTTGATGGACCATGAGCCAGGTTCATGTGCATTCAGTGGAAATGTTAATTTTGGCACATGTGACTGCTCTGTCAGAACAATGTTTTGCAAAACCATTAGCAGTCAGATCTAATCATCTTTATAGCTATTGTCAGAAAAACAATGCTGGCCTAAATCAGTCTGTTTCTTCTAAGATGTCAACAGGGCTTTTTAAAAATATGAATTTAGTTAATTAGGGAATACGCTAAGTCTTAGCGTCAATATAATTATATTTGACCGTGACCTCAAAATACTTTGATGATTTCATAAGCCTATTCCAGATCTTACTACCATGACCCCTTCAGCCCTACATTTGAAGGCCCTCTCTGCTCTGGTTAATTTACTATAGTCTTGAACTTCATACATGTATGTCAATCTTTTTTTCATGATGTCCTTTAAACCATGGTGAATTCACGCACTTATTTGCTCATTTCTTTTTGCAACCAATATTTCGGGGTGTATAACGTATCGTGTTCAGCTCTAGGTGTATTAGCAAACAAAACTAAGCTCCCTGACATTACAGAACATGTCAGTGGGGAGGTATATAATAAGTAAAAGTAGTAATAAATATGTAAATTATATAAGTTGGAGGGAAATAGTACTACGGGGAGATGGCAAGGGATGTTGTGGTCAAGAAGAGGTGGTAAGGCAATTATAATTGTACATAGTAGCCTCACTGAGAAGGTGACATCTGAACTTGAAGGAGACAGTCTTAGACAGGAAGATACCTGGGGGAAAACCATTCTAGGCAAGCAGAACAGCTAAGGCAAAATTTCTTAAGTTGAAGAGAGGTCTGGCTTGTATATGGAAAGGAGGGAGGCAGGAAGACTGGTAGGGGGTGAGGTCGCAGGACTTCTAAGTTTCCCATGATGGAAAGAGTGGGAAGAGCTACATCCCACGTGCATCCCACTTGTTAAAGGCAGACACGGTCCCCACAGTGCAGCACAAAGAAACATCTAGTAACCCACACAATTCTCTGACTTGGTCCAAAGATGCTCTCATAATTTACTCACCAGTAAGTAAAAACTCAGAGGATTTTCAAAAACTGGATTTGGGGATTGTCTAGAAGAGTCCGAGGATTCTGATACCCCAGGATTTTACCCTCCCAGGACGACAATTAGTGGCCCACTTTTTGAGGGCATACGCTTTCAGGATGGGAAAACGTTTGCTTCCGATGTCCTTATTAGGGGACTGTCCACACTTTGCAGAGTATAATGCTCCATACCTGCTTACACCCTTAACCTTTATTTTCTTTTCCTCTATCATTTTTAAAAAATATTTTATTTACTTACTTTTAGAGGGGGAGGGAAGGAGAGAAATATCAATGTATGGTTGCCTCTCGTGAATCCCCTGCTGGGAACTGGCCTGCAACCCAGACATGTGCCCTGACTGGGAATCGAACCATGGTCATGTGGTTTGCAGGCCCACGCTCAATCCACTGAGCTACACCAGCCAGGGCTCCTCTATCATTTTAACAACTGTTTTTCCTTCAAAGTACAACTTAATCCTAACTCTATTTATGAAAAAAAGTGCCATTGAAATGTCCCAGCCAGGTTCTCTGTTGCTGCAAAGTCCTAGGAGGTTTAGTGTTGGTAGGACTTGGAGTGAGTTTCCTCTTGTGTCTTGAAACGTATCGTTGGACCTGATTTTAGTTACAATGAGAGCTGGGTTTTCCCCCTTGGGAACGTCTTAGCCTCGTAACAGAGGTGTGTTTATTCGGAGTTTACTGAAGAAAAGTTGCATAACTCACCCAAAGAAACAGAGAAAACGATGTGAGAATTCAGGATTGTAACTTAGGCCTGTCTGGCTTTCAAACGGAGACACTATTCATAATGTTAGGCAGGGGATGTGTCAAAAATCTATAATGTAACTTGGAAACAGAATCAAGCAATCTCTCTGTTTCAGACATCCTGAACATGTAGGGCTTTTCAGACCATTAAATGAAATAGAAAATGTCGCTGAAATCTTCTCATTGTAGATACATAGCCACCACCATATTTAAGATTATCTTTATGCTTATGTATATATATAATTTTATATGTACATATATTTATAAACTATTTCATCTATAATATGAAATATTCTATTTTATATTATAGATGAAAGAGTTTAAATTTTACAATACATATGTAATTTTTAAGTTCAGATTGGTTAACATCATTCTCTACATTACTCAAATGATTTAATTTCCCTACAAAGTTTGGTTTTATTTGATGAGAAAGTTTAAACTACCCTGAAGCAGTTATAACTCTTAATGACATATATTTACATTCATATATATGTACATATATAATAATGATTTGTATTTGACAGTATATGAGTTATTCCTCACCCTCATCACCAATTGCTTTTACTGATTTTGATTTTCTCATTTTTGACATTTTAAGACAAAACAAGCCATAGAATAAGTAACTTTACCTTCCTTCCAGATAACACATTTCTAATATTTTATGAATGTGTGTATGTGTGTATGTGTGTGTGTGTGTATAAAACATTCAGTCTAGATGGCTAGATGGTCAGGACTTTGTTGGCAAAACTTTGCCTTTTTCAACCTTCATAATAGAGGAAAATAGAATTAGTCTGTGATTTACCAAATGGAAACACTAAAATAAACTATAGCAACAACTCTGTCCTTCCAAATCATCACAAATAGTGAGCCAAATGTTCCCCGTCATTAGGGCCTGTGAGTACGAAGAGCCACGTTAAAGAATGACGATATTTCGATGATATGTTTCTACCCAGCAGTTCAATCTGAGGGGAGAGGGTTGGGACCTTATGGACAAGCACGCCTATTAATGCAATTTGGGTGTCCGACGTAAAAGGGGGTTAATGGCAGGACAGCCACCCCAGTACGGGTGGCAGAGTGGCAGGGCGTCCGACTGGGTCACTGCAAGGGTAGACACCCCTACGCTGGCACCTGGCTTTTCCTCTGAAAGCTGCGTGTGGGTGGCCCAGAGGTTCGTGTCTCTGATCCCGAGTTTCCTTGACTATAACAGGGGAGTCAATTCCACTTTCCTAGAGGGATGCTGTGAGGCTTAGACTAGATAATACATGAAATGCACTTAGAACCGTGCCTGGCTCAGAAAGTTATAAATGACAAATATAATTAGCCAGTTGTGTGTACTATGAAAAGGGGGAGGGAAAGGAAAGACAACAAGTGTGTAGGGTCCAGAGGCTGAAATAAGAACAAGCAAAAAGCCCGGGGCCACAGGGAGGCCACACGAATGGATGCAATCAACACGTAAGCAATCCTTCTAGTTGCACGCTATGTACATGCTCCACCGGCATGGGGAGAGAGGTGGCAGGGAGGCGGCCCGGGGAAGCGGCATGGTACTCCAGGCATGGAAAGATGAAAGGGGACAAGGATGGTGGTTATAGAACTGGAAAAGAAGGGGTGATGGGAGACATCCCATTGATAGTCAGCAGGTGTTGGTGGTAAATTGGACAAGGAAGGTGAAGGAGAGGAGCTGAAAATACTCTCAGATGAGAGCTTTAAGGAGCCAGGCAAACACTGGCGACAGGTACCAAAGACACTGATGGAGGGTTGGTAGGTGCTCTCCTCATGCCTCCAGTGAGAGATGGCCGGCCGATGAGAGTTCCCGGGCTCTTCTCAAGTTCTAATTCTGGGTCATTGAAATGACCCAGAAAGGGGCAAGGGGAATGGGCTAAGACGTAAATAAGATACCAGGGCAACATAGTCTTAGAGATCTGTTTTGCAATTTTGAAGTCAATGTAGCAATTGACGAAAACAGTGAGTATAATAAGAAGCAGATAAACATCCACTACATTCCGCTTTGTGATCAAATGACAACGCTGCTCGAGAAATGAAAAGGATCAATTATACAAGTCAAATTCCTATAGCACGCTGAAAGAAAAAGACAATCGTTTTCTCCATGTTTCTGGCTTGGAAGAAGGATGTCGGTACCCATTTTTATTGTACCACTGAATATGATCTCAATAATCATTAACACACAAACACGAAAAAAACCCAAAACAAACACAGCAAGGAAATTCTTCTCATACCACAGCAGCGTCAAGGGGACTTTACAGTTGTGCTTGCTTTCTTGCACTATTTGGTTTAATGTGGTGTTACGCCAGTTCTTGCATTGCCAACCACTGTCAGCATTATCCCATGAGAGGCACCTCACAGTCTGTTTAGCTTACAAATAGTTGGAAAGCCAAAAAAAAAGTTATTTTTAAGTTGCTTTAACACTATTTGCAATTAGATCTCTAAATTGCAAATAGATACCTCAAATGTATCTAAAACAAAACAACCCCCAAAATGTTTTCAAGACTGTTGTTATCAATGCAATCCATAGATAAAAGTTTACAGCGCTCCATAACCAGGGAAATTGTGATACTAGATTGCATTTACTTTCATCTGACCCAAAGTAACATTATCTTCTGCAACCATAAAGAAACTGCACTATCATATAAATCTCTTGAAAGGAATTGGCACCGTTACAACAAAGCCATCGCTACATTGTGGTTTATTTTCTGAAAACCACCCAGATGTCGATGTCTAAGAACAGAGACTTTGATTTGTTCCTGAAACGCCACTAAGCATCCCCACTCCCAGACACCCCTAGTCTAACACATGCATCCCTCAAATTGGGTATTGAGTTGGCCAAAAAGTCCATACTTTTTTTTTCTGGGACACTGGCTGTACTAGTGCTTTAGTTGTCTTGAACTTCATTTGAAACAATTTCATTAGATTGTATAGTGACAGTTGTTAATGTCAATGTGCACTAAAAAGGAACTTATCAAAACTGGTGAATTTTTGTGCAGCTGTTTTAATACTGAAGGTGGAAAAAGCTACACAACATTTTTGGTGTATCATGCTTTATTATTTCAAGAAAGGTAAAACTGCAACTAAAATGCAAAAGAAAAGATTTGCGCAGTGTATGGAGAAGGTGCTGTGACTGATCGAATGCGTCAAAAGTGGTTTGCAAAGTTCCTTGTGCTACTGACATTTTGGCCAAATAATTATTTTCTGTGGGGCTGTCTTATGCCCCACATAAGATAGAAGTTGTTTAGCAGCACCTCTGGCCTCTAGCCACTCATTAGAAGCCAATAGCAGGAGATAGTCAACATACTCAAAATATCCCAATCGATAAAGTTATTGGTGAAAATAAAAAAAAAATGTATCTTTTAGTTTCCAGAAAAAAACATAATAGACTTTTTGGCCAACCCAATAAATGCAGGAACAAATTTTCTAACCCAAACTAAAAAGTCCTTGGTTCTCCAAATCTCTATAAATTGCCCAGCTGAGTGCATATGGCCACAGGCTGTCACAGTTACTTCTCCTGACGATTCATCATGGCATACTAATTCTATAATGTCATTACAGCGTCTCTTCTCACTGTACTGATCCAGCCAGTTAATCTAATCAACCAATAATAGATTCAGAAATGGATGCAAGGGGCCCTAGCACTTCAAATTATATTACTCGAGAGGTATCTTGGTGAGGAGGGTGCGTTCCTCACCATCCAACGTAACCTCCAGAAGGTAGTTTGGCCTAATACGGTAGGCGAAGTTACCTTTGCATGTTTTAGTTGAAAAATTACAACCACAGAATTTTATTTCAAAATCAATATATCCTTAAAATATATCGACCATGTCAAAAGGACAGAAATTCTTTCTAAGTGCAGGGTTCATTTTGAGTATTAATAAGACATGTGAAATCCAGAAGTTTTCATACAAGTAGAAAAAGCCCAAGTTCCATGATTAACTACAAAGTGAGCCATTCAAGGATGGACAATTAATTTTATTAAATTTTAATTTTCTCTAAAAATGTCCGTGATAATTAGAAAACATTATTCTTGAACATCACAGTCCATCTTGCATGGTATGAAGAGTAATAAGTCAAGTTATTATGAAGAAAAATAGCCTGAAAATGCTGGAAAATATACACAAATTTATCCAAATGTACATAGTCAAAGCTGTACTATTTTTGTAGAAGTCACTTACTTGATACAATAATATGATTTCCTGTTAATGCCTTTCTATGGAAAAGGAGATGCTTCTGTCCTATTGGCAAAGATGTAACAGAAAAGTTCAAGGACTGTAGGTCTGTCAGCCGACTGTGCACCTCAATTTGCTTTGCAGTTAACATGTGGGTTAATAAAATGCTGCTCACTCGTCTTGGTGGTGATCTTGACCTGTCCTGACTCTTGTGGGGAAAGAACTGGCTTGCAGAGTAGCTTTGCTCACCCGTCAGGAGGCCACCGCCCATCTGGTGGGGACCCACAAGACCACAAGGTCCCTTTGGTAAAATATTAACTGATCTTTTATCAAGGCGAGGTCATCCATACGAAGTATGAACACTGGAATGTATATATCTGCTCCTTGCACCAGTTCTTCTACCTGAGGAAGAGACAGCTCCTCCTCCTCTGAGTGGAGCCATGTTCCCTGAGAGGTGCCACCGTGAACCAGCAGAGGATGTGCCTGAATTCATCTAGCTGTCTGCACCCTTTATTTGTATTTAGATTCCTTCCTAATCATTAAAAATCAAGAGACTTCACACACATCTGTCTTTCTGTGTGCTGTGACATATGACAACATCTGATATTGCCATCCACGCAGACGCGAGAGTTGGATGCAGCTGAGTGGGGCACTCACTTTCCAGTGGACCTGGCCGCGGGCACTTCTGAACAGCCCCTTACCCTGCAGGCTGAGTGTTAGCTTCCTTTTCTCCTCTCAGGTAGGACCGGCTTTATTAGTTTGTTACCTACATCACCTGGACACCTGCAGCTATTAGAAATTCCAAATTCTCCTCAAGCCAATCAAATTTTTTTAAGCTTAACGATCCTTCAAATGCAAAGACTTTTTGGAAAGCCTGTGCTTATCATAATCATTTTTCATTTGTAAAAGGTGCTTTTAGGCTTTCTAAATGTGATGATATTTTTATCAGATAGGCTCATGCATTTGGAGATAGCAACCTTAAAAGTCCATATAGAATTGCTTTTATCAGTATCTGAAAATTTATAGCAAAATCTACTTCTACCAAGAGCCAGTATCAGTTGTGTGTGAATCTTTCCTCTTTGTTAAATAAAAAAAAAGTGAGAAAACTGTCATTGAGATAATGCTTCTGTATAGCTATTTTGAGAAACAAGTGCAAATTCAGTAAAATGTCCGTCCAATGTCACCCTTTGCTAAATGTGACTCAAACCATGTTTGCCTTGCCCAAATGCAAGATATCTGCAAGAGCACTGTAATATAACAAAACAAATAATTTTCTTTTCATCCATATACAACAGCTTTGTTCATTATTGAGAAACGTTAGGTGGTAAAGTATTGAGGCTCTGCATTTTATGCTTAAATCAATGTACTGTCTTGCAGTTACGCCACCTAATGTGTTTTTAAGTCATCCGCTACAGAGATCAATGTGATTCTTATTTGATATTCAGTGTTAAGTTCAGCCTCATAAATTTAGAATTGCACTCTGTTATTTTGATGGTTATATATTAACCACGTACTGAAAGTTTTATGATTTTATACTCAGCCTGGCTGTAAATCATACTGGTTCCATATGTAAGGCATAAGGTCTGGCTTGATTTTTTTTTGTTTTTTTTTTTTTTTTTTGTATCACTCCACTCAGAAGGTAATGGATGGCTGGCTGAATATTTGAGGCAGGTAAACCTACATACAGTGTGTTTGGATAAATACCTGAGGCGTGCGAGCATTCAAGGCATGGTTCAGAAAATTCAAATTAGACAACTCATGGCAACCAGACACATGGGCATGGAACCTAATGCAATGGCGGGGTGTCACACATTGGCAATCTTTTGTATTAGTACCGCCGCTGGCATGGACCTTGACCTCTCGCAAGTTCACAGTGCTTGCTTGGCAGTGAGGGACACTGACAAACGCTGCTCCACCTGGGCTAAAGGCGAAAGGAGTGACCTCAGGAAGAGAGACACAGAGTTGCAGAACATGGTCACTCAATCCGAGACCTATGTATTAGTGCAGAGATTAAAAATCGTAAGGATAGAGAGCAACATCACCCCCTTAGGACAATAAACTGGGCTGTATAACACAGGGACGGATTAATACTCTACGATAACAACTTCTTATTTATGTAGAAAACGGACAGAAGTGAATTAGTAATGATCATCAGAGTCAGTAAACCTTTTTAAAAGCCAGTGTAAAGCCGTTTTTAAAAGACGATGCCCAAATCACGCAAAATTAGAGGACACTCATAACACATTTCTTTAGCATACGTGGTATTCCTCAGTTAAATTACAGATATCAGTCCAGTGCATATTTTTTCCCTGGTTCTATTTCAAGGGGTGAACACTTGCCCGGGCCTCAAACACTCACATTCTTGAAGATGCTTATAGAATCCCTGTACTACATTGTTTGTCATAAATTGAAGCTACTTTTTTTTCCCTTTGGATGACATATTTTCAGACTCTGTACTCATCTCCCTAAGTTAAACAGGCAACATCTTAAACCATGAGTAACTAAGTGACAGACGTGACAAAACATTTCAAAGGGAATCACACGAGGCTGGGCCAAAAGTTTGATCGATGTTGATTTACCAACATTTAGTAGAGATGTAACAGGCACTGGCTTGTTCAAACCACTGAGCAGTACGAACTGCCTGACTTTTTGAACTTGTCTGGGGTAATATTTCCTTCATTACCAATTCAAGACAAACAGGCAAAAAGTATTCCATTCTCCATTCAGTCATACACATACGTAGCTGCCTATTTTCCTTAAGTATTTTATTTATTTATTTTTAGACAGAGGGGAAGGGAGGGAGAAGGAGAGGAAGAGAAATGCCATTGTGTGGTTGCCTCTCCCGCCTCCCCAACTGGGGACCTGGCCCGCAACCCAGGCATGTGCCCTGACTGGGAATCGAACTGGTGACCCTTCAGTTCACAGGCTGGAGCTCAATCCACTGAGCCACACCAGTCTTTATAGCTGCCTGTTTTGATAGAACATTCTTTCTGATACCAGATATGATACACTGAAGTGTCCCTTGAAATACATGAAATTAAATGTTAAATGAACTCTCTTGTTTGAGGACCCAGGCACACTGTAAATTCCTTCTGGGTCCACGGTCCACTTCTAACTCCAACAAACAAGAATGACAGGGGAGTCACTTCCCCCCCACCCCCACCCAGGGGGCTCGTTCTGGAATAGTTTTAAACCTGCCTTGTGTATATCAAGGCAGCTGTCAGTTTATCTGATCTTCAAATGCACTGCGAACTCCACGGGGAGCAGGTCTGGCAAGTCCGAGGCTGTTCACCTAATTCCCTCTCCCCCCATTTTCAACACAAAAGCTGCCTTCCCTCTGACAATTTACTTCTTATTGGGAGGCTATGCTAATTTTTATAATTGAGTTGCAGGGAATGTATATATGATAAAGACATTGCAGAGAAGAGTTTTATGTCTATAGCACAGAATGGAATAAATCAATTCATTGAGCATATGGCTTATTAGGCTCCAATAGTTCTTTTCCAAGATGATTCTGAGTGCCATATTTTGAAAGATAAGGTAGTGGGTTGTTGTTTTGGGATATTTGCCTTCATAAAGATCGGCCATCTGTCCCAACAAGTGAAGAGTGGAAGGCTTTGATTGCTATTTTCCTAATCAAGACTAATCCTAATATATTTTACAGTACTGATTAACCAGATCTAACGTTATATCTCAGCGATATTTGCTGGTATCATAACTGAAATAATTTCATGCAATCCACAAATATTCCTATGCACTCCAGGCTGAAAGTGTAGGGCTTTTATTTTTTGATGATAGAAATGGATATATATATATTTATATTTGTATTTATATATATTTATATATATATTAAATGTATATATTTAAATTTAAATATATATATGTATATGCTGAGGCAATATAGTTCAATCATAATGAAATTATAGAACTTATACTTTGTTTAGCTGGCATATGAAATTTTTATTAATTACAAGGTTCTCCCTCTTCAAATGATATTTTGATATTTTCCTGTGACTGAACAAAAGAAGAGCGATTTCATGAGCACGAGAAAATTCCACTACAAAATACCACCATCAGTGTGAGAGATTCCATCAGGGATCACTCACGCAACTGGTATTTCCCTTATTATCCATGTGCTTAAAAAAACCTACTTGAGTAAAACTGGCATAACTATATTTAATACCACCACTATACATACAATTTTACTTAAATATGTTTTCTCTGTATAAAGGAATTATATTCTCATTATGTAACAAATTAGAAAAACAGGACAACAGACACAGAGTCGTGCCTAATCCTCTAATGTAAGTGTGCCGCTGTTAATATTTTGAGCACATGCTTCTCGTCCGCTTTCTATGTGAGCAGTTTAATTGGTTCTACAATGTGTATGCCAATTTTTCGACTGCTTATTAACTCCACAATAGATGGGTGAGCACTTCCCTATGTTATTAAAATTTCACAATTACCTTTACAATTGCCCCTTCAGGATATGGAAATTTTTTTGTACTGTTTCTGCAGTTTTCTGTAACTTTGTCCACTTTGTTCTGCCGAAATATTCTCATCTCGTTTTCTTGACACTAAAAACCCAGAGAAAACAAATGCCCATCTTTAGGCAATACACATCTCTTTTCGCCACGCACAATTGTTAGTTACTCCTTGTAAGAGGAAGAAATAATTAAAAATAGATTAGGTTAGGTCCTTGGACTTACCAGCCATTTCTTTTCCAATGACAGCTCTTCAGGACTTCCCAGGTAGGTAGACGTGAGTTCCTTTTTGCAAATAGCATGAGTACATGACCTGAGTAAAGTTGTCGTTCAAGTTCTACTCAGTGAACTCCAGTGAACTGGATATTCTACTCTATTCCATTATTTATCACATTAAGTGATAGCACACCTTGTAACATAATTGCATAGATGTTTATTTTTTAAAAATTATATATAAAGCCCTGGCTGGTGTAGCTCAGTGGATTGAGCGCAGGCCTGCGAACCACAGGATCACGGTTCGATTCCCAGTCAGGGCACATGCCTGGGTTGCAGGCCAGTTCCCAGCAGGGGACTCACCAGAGGCAACCACACATTGATGTTTCTCTCCTTCTCTCCTTCCCTTCCTCTCTAAAGATAAATAAATAAAATCTTAAAAAAAAATTATATATACATTAGACTTTCGGGAGAATACACCCAAAGCATATAGACCTAAAATACTCTTTCCTGGCTGATACCTGGCCCAGAAGTAAGTACTGTGGCACCTCTCTAAGACACTCAATAAGCTTGCCATTATGAACTAAAGACTGCATTTCAAGTACATTATGGCATCACTTGAAGTAATAGCAACTGAAATGCACCTACTTAATGGAATCGATCTTTCATAAAGACCGCTATAAAGGATTATCAGAAGTCACTTATTGAACTTTATTCTCAATGATATAATAAAAAGGAGCATGTCAGGAATAAAAATGTCATTTGTCACCTGAGAAATTGTATCGAGAAGTAGGGGCATTCCTTGAGAAACACAATGAGGGTAAGGATTATGTGTCTACTACAGCTTCTTGCCAGACGATCCTGACTTCATTCAGTCCTCAGACGCAAACCCCGAAGTATGTCACACATATAGAGAGAGCTACATTCTTGAGAAAGAGCAATATTTATCGCACTTCTTTTCCAAGTGAACTCCTGAACACCTCCAGTCTCAAAATGCCCCGTGATTCTGCAATGAAATGATTTGAGAGGTTACACTTTGGTGAAGACTAACTCATTTCCTCTGTCGTGTTCCCCCAGTTATTTGCTGTGTGTTTAGACTCCATGGTAAATGCATTTGATGCGATGTCTTTAAGTGTATCAGGAAATCGCAAGGGGCCACAATGAAACGGAGGCGACGCAATGGAGTTCTGGTTTCCCCAGAAAAAGGGGGAGGGTTTGGTGAAGTCTGTTTCTTCGAATGAATTTCCAAATGCTGAAGTGACCGGAATGGAAACACAACTCTCTCCACACGCGGTTCCTCAGTATTAAACAGGGATAACTTTTCCTTCCAGGAGGAAGGTCCCTTTAAGTGAAAGTTGAAAACAAACAGCCTTTGGGCCAATTCCTGCCGGCTTGTGCTTTTTGTCTGTCTTTCAAAGTATGTTCTTTCTTTATATGTAATGATGTCAACTATGAAGAGACTTCATAACTTTTAAAAGACATATTGATTTTTGTCCTAATTAAAAAAACAGAAGATGTAGAAAAATCGGATGCGAACGTGAAGGTGGCAGCAGCCAACCAGAACAAAGCGCCTCTCCCTTAATTGGTACCCAAGCGCCAGTCCTCAAGTCCCCAGCCCTGGCAGAACACACACAAGTGTACCTATGAACACCGTATTCCTAGTCTTTGTATGACCTACCTGGCTCCCACAGACATTTGGATCTGAGATCACTATTTTCAAGTATCTTGCACCTCTACAAACCAGTCACCAACAACCATCACTGCACTAGTAATCCTCCAACACAGTGGCAATGACCCCAGGAAAGATGATGAACTTGAATGTCCCAGAAGCAAGGGAAAGCAGGTGGCATTTTCCAAATGCCTACAGAATTAACCTATTCTCATTTCTTTTGTTTGCTTATTGGCATTCACAATTTTCTCAAATGACTTGCTGGTGTGTGTTTTGCTCGACGGTTTAATTACTATTGTAAACACACAGCTTATTTTTTTTATTAAATTATTAATCAAGAATGACATTGACCCTGGCATCAGGAAATGCTGCATTCTGTCCACTTCCAAGAGTCCACGTGGCTCAGTGGTCCAGCCATCAAACTGAGAACACTTTGACATACGCACAACTAAAATAAAAACCTGAAAATAGGTAGGTAGTTTCAAACCAACAAGAACAAGTCATTTCCTAGGAAGTCAATAGAGGGCAGAAATATGATAAAGAACAAAGTCAGAAGTGTCTAGAGTCTAATCTTGCTTCAGTACGTAGGACCTGGAGGATCTTAGGACATTTTCCTCGTGTGACAGTCAGTTTCTTTATCCGTAGACTGCATTTTGCTCAGAGTTTTGTGAAAAGAAATACTGTGTTCATTATCGTCCAAGGCATTGTGTGAACTATAATCAAAAGATAATATTGATGGTAATCATTCTAAAAATCCAACTGATCAAGCAAGGATGGTGGTTTCCTGCTGGTACATTCATTCACTTGCTATTTTTCAAGGATTTGACCAAACCCGTATTCGACCTGCTCTACTTTAGCGTATGCAACTAAGCATGCAATTGCAAACAATAATTGAGCTCTTTAAGTCCATTGATAATACTTAATTCTATGAATATTCATGTGCAGAATATTGTAATTTCCACAGGCTGTCTAGTGCCCGCCTGCAGAGAGGGAGGAGCTGATTCTGATTTGGAAACTACTGCAAACCCATCATTAAACGTCCTGGATAAGAACTGACGAGGTGAATTACTGCACACTCTAAGCAAACTTTACCAGTAAGTTTAATTAAACAAAAGTCTATTCGTTTCCTAAAAGCTGATTTAGAAGCATTTACTTCGGTGCATTTCTACCTAGACACGTGGTGAGCCAATCACTCTCTTTCACTCAATTACTGAAGGCACTCTCAGCGTGCGCCCAGGCTTGTTTAAAGGGTCCCATTTGCATCCTGTGTGTTCTTCTCTGGTTGAAATTAAAATGAGAAAGTTGTACATCGCCTTAGGTCAAAGCTGTAAAGAGGTTTAGCTCTTGGGTTTCAGAAATCCTGGATTAGCGGTGAATCGTTACTTTGTCTTTGCCTCAATAGATATCACTATAAAATGGGAAGATCAGTGCTAGTTCCCTTCTGGCTGGGTGGCGGGCATTGCTTTGTTTATTTATTTGCTTACTTTTGAATTGCACTCTATCTAAGGAAGGGTTTGTGGGGTTTACTTCCTGGGATTACAGGGTAAAGCTGGGTTAGGAAAAAATGAACAGAAGCAATTCTCACTGAGATTTGCTGAGTCTCTTGCAGAACACACTGTCGATACCAGGACATGTCTCCAAAGTCTTCATTTGCTTGATTTAAAGCAGAATGTAATAGCCTGGCATTATCCAGATTACTTTTATATAAAATATACAAGTCTCCATGGGAAGACTCATATTATGCGACTACCTATTCAAGGAATGGAAAATTGCTCAACGGTTATCTCATTTAATCCTCACATCAGGCCAAAGGGGTGGAGCAGGATGTTTATTTGTACCAAACGAGGAAATAAAGGATCACAAACACTGTAACTTCCCCAGGGTCCCGTAACTACTCAGTAGCAAAGCTGGGGTTTGGGCCCAAATGCAGGTGAACCCTAAGCCTGTGGTACTTACACTGTGCCATCCATATATCACACATGAGGCCGGGGGTCAAACAACACAGGTGCAGACAAAAAGGGGGAGCACCCCAAATGTCAACAAAGTGATGAGTAAGTAAATAAATGCGGTACATCCGAGCAACGGACTATCACCTGTCAGTAACAAGGAATGAAATACTGACGCATACTGCCACATAAAATTTGAGAATGTTATGCTAAATGAAAGAAGCTAGTCATGAAGACCACACAGCATAGGATTCCATCCACCTGCAATGTCCGGAATAGAAGATCTCCAGGGGATGGTGGCATACCGCTGGGGGTCACGTTCAGTGGAGAAGAAGAGGGAGCAGTGACCGCCCTGGGCACCGGGTTTCTTTGGGGGAGTGATTAAAAACATTCTAAAATCGATTGTGTTGATTATTGTACAGCTCTTTGAATGTACTTGAAACCACTGAATTTATACTGTTAAATGGGGAGGGGGGAGTGTGTGAATTGTACGCTATGTGAATTATTTCTCAATATTGCTGATTAACCAGATCTAACGTTATATCTTAGAGATATTTGCTGGTATCATAACTGAAATCATTTCATGCAATCCACAAAGAAATGTCCCAGGAGCAACCTGAAGATGCATGAGCAAAGGCTGAAGGGCATTAAGGAGAGTGTGGGTTCAGCCAGCACTCCTGGTCATCCCAGATTGCGCTCGGTGGCACTGGGTTTTCCTTCGCTGGAGAGCGTGGGGGGGAAATGCAGTGTCATGCCCGAGCGATTGTGACAAACTTCTGAGGCCTTGCAGACAAGTGTGGTTAAAAGGGCTTCCTTCAAAGGGTTCTGTCTCTTGAAGGGGCTACCCCAGAGCTTTATCCTTTTCGCTGGCTTGGACTCAGCTCACTTGAGGCCCAAGTGATAGTCAATCATAATATTTGCCTGCAGGAACCCTGCGTCCACAGTAATGACAGGGTCTTCTGATCTTACCCTATGCTGATGGATAGACAGTCAGTCATTTTTCCTAACCCCAAATCACCATCATTAGTTCTTTCTGAGGGAAATGCAGTGGGCAATTCTCCAATTTCAGAGGCCTTTCATCTCCCCTCAGGCCTCTCAGACACAGCAGTGCCTCTCTCTGCGACTCTGCTCTTCACCCATCTTCAAGTTTTAATGACTTTCTCTTGGCCTGGCGACGAGAGGAGAGGCACAGATGGTCCATTTTGAGAGTTAAATTGGTTTAAAATTTAGGTGTCATTTTCCTCATCAAAGGTGAGTAAAGGATGGAAATGCTTCACAGTTTTCCATGAAACCATCATTTTTAAATAGAGGGAAGCAGTGGGCGAGGGCATCGTGTGTTAAAACAGGCAGCTCTTCTCAGGCACTTCCCTTCAAAATAAAAAGGGGAATCATTTGATGATAAGAAAATGACATTAAAAAAACCAAAACAAAACAAACGAGGAGCGGTGTCGTTCTCCAAACAACCTCAGCCAAGGGCGGAAGGAGGTTAGTAGTACGTCTGTACCAACTTCAAAGTCACCACCAAATTTCGGCGTTATGCCCATGTCAGTTTGCACATTTTCTAATGCCTTCGGAATAATACATCACATGGTAAAGATTTAAAAAAATCATTATCCTTGGATCTAAAAATCCTTATACTTCAACGTTAATATGTCCTTTCTGAAGAAGTTGCCGCACGGGCCTTACTCCTCGGGGAAGTCAAAGAGCAGAGCAGCCAGCGGGGTTTTGGGGTCTTCCAAACCCACGTTCAAAATTTGTATGAGGCCTTTGCTGTTGTTGTGCCCGTCTACCACGACGCATACTTGTAGGTGCCAAGTGTGAAAACCCGTGAAACATGAAGGTGACATTGGGGGTGGAATCGTTAAAAAAGCTATCCAGGCATTTAAACCAATGGTTTAAAGAAGTTTAACATTCAGAAATGTTTCTTGACAGTGGCAGCTATGGTAGTACGGCATAAGGAAGCTATGGACCTCCCTGATTTGTGTGTTTATTGTTAGGTGACTTCATACTATTTCTAAAGATTTTGTTTGTTTATTTTTAGACAGAGGGGAAAGAATGGAGAAAGAGAGGGAGAGAAACGTCTCGCACTCCCCCTACTGGGGATCTGGCCCACAACCCAGATAGATATATGTCCTGACTGGGAATTGAACTGGTGACCCTTTGGTTTGCAGGTGGCACTCAATCCACTGAGCCACACCCGCCAGGGCTTTCATTCTTCTTTCTACAACCAAAAATCAAGGGTGGTAGACATTTCCGCTTGGTCCAGTACACCACGAGCTTCTTTGCAAAGGCGCTCACAAACCACCCACACGTTGCAGTATGATCCTCTCAATATCAGGAGCATGCTATTCTAAGGCAATTTGGTTCATGAGCCTGAACTAAGAATCATCACACACACATACCCATGCAGGTGTGCACACACCCACAGTGACTATACAATGAATCTTCTTTGAAGAAAGGAAGCAGAACCACAACCAAATCCACTCTCTCTGCTTCCTTGTAAAGGGTTTAAACCAGATCCACCCAAAGCTGCACAATTTGGAGCTTTTAGACCTTCCTACGTATTAGCTTTTAGGAACTGTTCCTTTTCATGAGGCTCTTAGAAGACCACAGAGAGAGTCCAAACCTAAGTCAAACAGCCATATCCGTTCACACTGCGTCACCGCGTCATCCGAGCAGGGTCACCCAAGAGTGGGTTAGGGGACGCGGCTGCATGTCTCAAAGCTCTGTGGGCCTGTGCTAAGATAGAGAGAAGATCTGTTTGCAAATGTCTTCTACTAGGAGAAGAAAAGGCATTAAAAACAGTAATGGCTGCTTACTGAGTGTTTATTATAAACCAGGAACTGTGATGTGCCTTTGGTTCGTGGTGGTATCCCATTCCGGGTGTTGGAGAATGTCCTAGGGTCAGGGGGTAGGGGGAGGAGACAGCACCTCTACGCTGTAGTGAGTGTACAGACAGGACACACGGACCTGCTCATATGTCAGGCATGCCATTTCCTCCTATGCTCACAGTATGTGTCTCCATACACTACATGTACTCATGCTTGACACGTGTTCACATCACGTTCTAAACTTTTATATGTACGTACCACTGCATAGGGTTGCATGCACAAAACCCTGTGTTCACTATTTTAGAGCCAGTCTGAGAGGGTTTTCAGGGGTGAATGGTTCTATATGTGATTATTTTAGCTCCTGTCTGAGTAGAGAGCTGAGGAAGAGCCAACGTGCGTATGAGGCACTAGTTCGTACAATCCGCAGAGTGACCTTTTAGAGTGGGTATTTATATTCTCTTTCGTTATTTTACAAATGGCAAAACAGAATTTCAGGAACTTTACGAAATTGGCTGACCACCAGCTTTCAAATGGAAGAGGTGGAATTCAAATCCAGGTCTGCCTGGATCCAAAACCTAAGTTTAACTGCTTCTCTTACTAAAAAAAAAAAAAGGTATTTCCCATCTTGCCATGTGTTAAAGGCATCACTAAAAAGCCGTGGAAATATGTGACATGTTCTATCAGAGAAAAGGAGAGAAAGGAGACCATTAACCCCATGCATGCCGCCACGGGAAAGCAGAATGGCCCTCTTCCAGGGTTCGGTCCCCTCTTCTCTTCTACTTTTAGGGAGACAGCGAAGAGAAGCTGAGTTAGGCCCCAAAACAGGCAAACCTCACTAACGGACTGCCATAAAAACCAATGTGTTGGGGAGTTCTATGGCCTTTATCAAGATTTGGAACACCAGCGTTCTGAAAGAAAAATCTACTCCCACACCTAAACCTGGGACGTCGGGGTCTTGGAACAAACGTGACCGAGCTGTAAGCGGACCCCTGACAAATCTCTACCATCCAAAAGCTGGTGTGGCTCCTGAGGAAGGACACAACTGCCTAATGGAGGGTGGAGGCTCTGATTAACGCGCACTCTGGAAACCAGCAGAGGCGTTACCATTGTGAGGCAGGCCCTGCAGCCTTTTATTCGGCACATTTCATACTCCGTCCTTTAAACACATAGAGGCGTCCTGTTTTATACTAATGCCCCGAATGCTGTATAAATGATGAGACTCTTCGTGACCGTCCATGATTCTCAAAACTGCAATCTTAAGAGTTCTAACTGGAGCAGTTCCAAGCATCTACCCTTCTCCTTAAGGATCCTTGCTCTAGACCAAGTTCCTTCTGGATGAAATATAATGAGATTGTCACTTAGTGTCCCTCCTTTAAGTTGAAGACTGGAACACACACACAAACACATCATCTACTGCTACGAAGCAGCAGTACAGAAAATGCCACATCTTCCCACACGTACAGGGCCCGGCGCCTGCTCTCTGCTTTCATTTCTTCACACCCTCCCCTCCATCTCCATTCAAATCAGGTCTGCACAACTGCCCTACTCCAGAATGTCCCACCAGATACCACCAAAGTCAAGTCCAAAGGCCTCTCCTCATTCTGCATCCTAATGGAACCCTTTGCAGCTTAGGGCACAGCTGGCCTTGCTGTTCTCCCTTGCTGCTCCACCTGGTGTCGCCAAGAAGGCCCTTTTCTTCCTGCTCGATGTAAGTCACTTGAGGGCAGGGACTCTGTGACATTTTGCAGCACATGCTAGATATTCAGTGACCGTGATGACCTATATTCCGAACGAGGGACCCTTCCAGATGGAGTTCAGGGGACGGGCACTGGGGACTCTGACGGGGCTGCTGGCATCGCTGGATCTCATCCTGCGTTTCTCGCTCGGCTCCTCACTCTGCTCATCCTCGCTCATTACTGGCTTTGATCCCGTTCGCTGCTCCTTTTACCATAAACGCAGTGAGTCTGGGAGGGTTGCATCACCCTATTTCCTGGATCAGGCTTCTTATTTAATATTTAACTCCCTTTCCTTGAAGAACAAAATCAAAGTGCAAATGAAATCACCTTTGCAAATCCCTTTTTGATATCCAAGGCAGCACTCCGACTTCTGAGAGGTTCCCAGAAAAGAGGACGGCCCATCTGAGTTAAAAATGATATAATCCCCGTCGCTTGGACCGCAGGATCAATGCAAGAACAGGGATTTACATTTCTGCCCAAGAACCGGATGGCCAAGCGTTAGGAAGGAGACACCAGAAATTATGTTGAATCACCTGCAGGTGAAAAATCTATCAACTCTAAACGCAGCCTAAATTGATTAAATATGGCAACAGAGAAAATTATTTTGAAAACAGCAATACAGAAATAATCAGTACCGTGTCTGAAGTGTTTACCGTGTGCCAGGCACTTCGCTAACTTGAGAGACCCCACCTCATTTCATAACCAGAAGAGTAAGGGAGAGGTACAGCTATTACCCTCACCTTATAGGATAAGAAACGAGGGTTTTGAGGGATGAGTGGTACCTTGGCAAGGTCATGGGGCTGGTAACGGGCACAGCAGGGACTCAAATCCTTGTCTATGAGCATCAAAGTTTGCTCTAAGTAACATCTGTGCTGTCCAGCCTCCAGTGTGTCCCCGTCACCAATAATGGTATTGACATCCAGTAAGATCAGTTCTTTTGTCCCCAGCCACACACCTAGTTAGTGGCAGAGCTGGGGAAAACACTTAGGCCTCTAGAATTTTCCCCCTAAACCCTCTGACCTCTCCCATTCATATGGAACACCACGATAGCACATGGTGTACCTTTTCTTCATAACGCTTGTTTTATTTGTTTGTTTGTTTGTTTGTTTTTATAGGGACAAACTGCAACCTGCAAGAACCTTTATCCATGGCCATAGATGTAGGTACAGTTTTCCTAAGAGGAAATATGGAAACATTTCTATCACTAAGAGGGATAGTGATAGAAATTTTTGGTAGTTTTTAATGCATTCAGCTCACTTAGTGGATTCCGAAGAAAATGACCTGAGTGATGTTTTGGGGTCTACAGTTTTTGGATAGATATTTCAGAAAAGCAGTATTTCAGGTGCACAAGATCAAACTGTCATTCTGTATCTTCAATGTGCAGTCATCCCTCTTTCTTACCGAGTACTTCAGCAGGCATAGTATCTATATATTATGTACACTATACATTGCTTTAGAAGGTATGTAATGATCCCCCTGCCATTCCCCATGCCTCTAATTCATTGGGGTTTTATCTCCCCAGCTTAAAAGATTCTATAGCGAAGGAACTATCAACAGAATGAAACAGCAGCCTATCAAATGGGAACAAATATTTGCAAATCGTATGTCTGATAAGGAGTCAGGCACACAATGTAGAAAGAAGTCCTAATAACCAAACCGAAACAGACAATCCCATTACAAAAATAGGCAAGGAGCTTGGAAGCCATTTTCAATATTTCTTTTTCATGTACTTCTCAGTTAATACATGTGGAAATACTACCCCCTCTCCCTTCCAAATAGATTAAGGATCAGACCATTTCTCACCACCTGTCTTGGTCCTAGACACTATCATCTCTTGCCTTGGTTACTATGGTAGCCTCCCAACCGGTCTTCCTATTCTTGCCTGTTTCACTCTGTTCTCAACACCATGGTCAGAGTGATATTTTCAAATGGAAAGTCAGATCAGGCCACCTAAAATATCCACATGGATATACGTTTCACTCAGAATGAAGAAGACTACAGTTTTAAATGGTCTATGATGCCATACATGATCTGGTGCCCGCTGACCTCTCTGACCTCATGCCCTGTTAGTCTTCCCAGTTTGCCTTTGCTACAATCACAATGACTTCCATAGATACACCGAGAACAACCCCACATTAAATCTTTGCACTGATTCTTCCGTCTTCCCAGGATGCGATACCCTCAGAAATAGGCACAGCAAATTTTATCTCACAACTTATTTCCTTGCTTCCTATAAGTTTTTGCTTTGCTCAAATGTTAGCTCTTTAATAAAACTTTGCTAACACCCCCACCCCATTTGAAATTGCAAAACTACAACCACACACCCCTATCTACCTTTATTCTCTTTTTTGTATTTCCATGGCATTTATTACTTTCTAGCATATTTTATTTGTTTATTTATTTATTTTATTTTTTTAAATTTAATTCTTGTTCAAATACAGTTTTCTGTCTTATATTCCCAGCCCCCCAGTCCTTACTCCACCCCTTCCTCCCTCCCTTCCTTTATTTTGTTCTCTCCTTCCTTCTTTCTTTCTTTCCTCTCCTTTCTTTTCTTTTCTTTTCTTTCTTTCTTTTTCTTTTCTTTTCTTTCTTTCTTTTTCTTTCTTTCTTTCTTTCTTTCTTTCTTTCTTTCTTTCTCTCTCTCTCTCTCTCTCTCTCTCTCTCTCTCTCTTTTCCTTTCTTTTCTTTGCAACGTTCATTTTTTAACGTCTCTCTCCAGCTACAATCTGAGTTCCAAGAAGGGTGGACATCTTTTTCTAATTTGGTCACAGAGATATCTTAAGCATAATACATAGTAGGTGCTCAATAAATACTCTGACTGCAGTAAAAGTTTCTAGTTAAATGTGATTGTGACTCACCTAACACATTTTGAAATTGCCATAGAGACCAGGGTACAGAAAAATTTTGAGTTGAGAGATTACGCAGCCACACCAAGACCAGAAACCATTTGGAGCCTTAACGAATATCACGTAAGGATGAATGCAGGACTACTATGTATAAGCTGAAAATATGTTTCCAGTCTCTGCTGAGTGACCCTTCTCCTCTGCCCAACATGTCAGGAAGGGCTGTTCAGAGTTGGCTCCTGTCCTCTCTTCTTCTCCTTCTTCCCTTCTCCTCGTGTGAGCCCATCTCCATCTGTGGGTGTACACAGGCCACTGTGATGCCGTTGATTCTGAAGTTGACCTCTAGGTTCCATTCTTAATGATTACAATGCAACTATCCACACTGCCTTTCTACTTGGACATCTTATGCCGCTGCACAATGAGAAAAAGGGAACTCTTGGTTCAACCCTGTCCTTTGGAAGTACTCCTCACCTTGGCAATGAACAATTCCCTCCATTGCAGAAGACAGAAATCCTTGACTGCTGTTTTTCATTAAATGCTACATTCAGCCATTATCAATTTCTGTATAGTCTGTCTGCAAAATATATCTCGATTCACTGACTTCTCCACTGTGGTGAAGGCTACACCATTTCCCCTAAGTTCCAACAGAAATTGATAAATAAAGCACTGTAGAATCCAAGGAATGGGTATCCACAGACAGTTAGAGAAGATCAGAATGGTGTCACAGAGGCCTTGGCGTCTTAGAGGATTTTTTGATAATGGGATGGACGGGAAGGTGGTGGATGTGCCGTTTGGAGGACAACCACGAAAACAAAGGGAATAAGATGAACAAAGACACAGAGGAGGAAAGAATATGCTCTGGAAAAAGTAAGTAGCTTAGTTGGGTTGGAGCTGAAAATATATTTAGAGGAGAAGTGGGAGCAAGGGCTAAAATCATAAAATTGGACTATATTGCGGAGGGCCTGAAATACCACAGAGGGACAGATTAAGATGATTTGCGCACTTCCTGCCTTCCCAGTGTGCCTTGCTGTTCGGAGCCATAAATGTCTATCCGCGGAAGTGGAAGACAGCCTGTATTCTCTTAATTGTTCTGCATTTCACTAGGGTCTTTTCCATTCTGAACGTACAAGGGGACGCCCAGAATAGGGAACTTTTTCTACGTTTTTTCTTCTATAACATCAATTATTAAGCGACAGTCTATATTAGCAGAACCATATGCTTAGTATAATAGAAATTGCTTCCATGTAATTATTTTCAGAGTATTTCTTTATGTACTGAGATATTTATCTTGCATGCAGAACTACTTATTGCATAAGAATATCTATAGCTGGGATACCACTGTGTTCATTATTACTATCTCCACTGAATCAAAGATGCCGTAGATGGAGGGAGTTTGAGGAACATTTAATATATCATCTACTTGATTTTTATCTCCTTAAGGTGCCTTGCAGATTGTCTTGGAAGATGTGAATTTTCTCTCATCGTATGGAATGCAGTTCTATCCTTGGCTTGTTATAAATTAACAATCCAAAATAAAGTACTGCATTCTGAACAGCAGCTGAAATATTTGATATGGAAAAAAATTCCCTACCCTACTCAGTTAACCTTTGGGTAATACAACTATTTTAAATGTTTTTCCAGCTTCTGAGCCTGATGGATTGAATGTATATATATATATTGGTGTGTATAATGCATATTTTTTTGCCCAAATCTTTGTGGGAAAAATAAGGATATACATTATACATGGGTAGTACCTGGAATACCTTGTATCTGTTTCCATGTTTTGTAGTTATTTGTTACATAAATTTCTCATACCATAATATGTCCATAAATAAATGCTAAAATTCATTTACAATACAAAAAACCAAGTATCTAAATGTAAGTGAATAAAAAGTTGAATTAAAAACTAAAACAAAAGATTTTTTTCCTGAAGGTTTGGGCCAATAATGTGGGTGTGCATTCTACATGGCAAAATATGGGCTTTCTATACATACATATATCTATTTGTATGTTTATATATCTATATATGGTATTCTATCCCATAAAAATAAGTCACATGATTTTCAGAATGTGGCCAAGTGACTTTTCACACCTGCAAAAGAGTGTTTAAGCCATCTGTACAGATAAAAGACAACAGGACTAACTCTGCAATCATGTACACACAGTAAAAAGTAACTACAAACGCAAAACTGAGAAGACTCATTCCAATCTATTTTAAAATGAGAAATGCAAACGGGCAACAAACTCATGGAGAGTTGCCAGACTCACTCCCATTCAGATAAACGAGCATGTTTCCATCAATGAACAGGACAAGGCTCACATGGTTTCCGCGCCTCCTGAGCAGGCACGGGTGTGGCAGCAGGTTCGACCTCACAGAGTTCAGGGCAAAGGTGAACCGGCCACAGGAACCCGGTTCAATGGACTTACAATTCTGCAGAACCATGCGGGTTGTGAATCTTCTCAGAATTTATCTCAAGAAAAAAAAATAGAGGTATGCATTGGAATTTAGGTATAAAGGTTTTATCCATCACTATTCTTTAATGCTTCTAAAACAAGTTAAATGTCCAATGAAAGGAAACTGTGGAAATGGCATGCTAAAGGAATACTGTGAACCCCTGAGCTACTGCAGAAACATTTATTGCCATGTGGAATGTTTAATGTATTTACTGAAAAACATAAAGCTACATGGGAACTATACACCATGATGCTAACTCTGTAAAGATATTTGTATCATACACACACACAGACTGAAAAGAAAATGCACAACAGTATTAACCATAGTTCTTTCTGAAGTCCATTACAGGTGATTTCTATTCTTTTCTAAGTTTTTCTATGTGTGTATTTGGGCAGTATGGACACATTCATATTTGCCTATATTTAAATATTCCCTCTACACATATACTTTATACCTATGTATATTTACATATACTGTATATTTATATATGTTAATGCTATATATCATATATATATACACATATATATCTCACTTTTGACACCATAATGAATTAACAATCATTAGTATTAAAGTCAAAACTTGATAGCATTAAAATTCTGTTTTACTTTGAGTGCCCATGTAGCTAACAGTCTTTGGAAAGCAATTAAATTCTATGGAAGCTGGCAAATATATTCATTCTCCTTAAATAAGGAAGACTGGAGGTATTAAAACCTAATACCGATCTTAAAATGTTAGAAAGAGTATAACAAAATATACTATAAAAGTTAAAATGAGAGAAGTATAAAAGATAAACATAATAAAATTTTATAAATTGAGCAAATAATAAAAACAAGTAATAGAGAACCATGAGGTGTAAAAATATAAAAGCGCAGGGATGAGAAGAGAGACATGGCTACAGTGTCAGGAGAACTTAAACAAGTTACATGAGAAGATGACTCCCAGGCAGCAAGAAGGACATAGAAACAGGAATAGTCTTTGAGAAACTGTTAATCAGCTGAAATAGTTCTAGCCCATGTCCATTCACTTGCAGCACAGTTTTTAAAAAAATAATACTATGACCTACATTTTTTTTAGACAGAGCAATATCTGATGCTGTTTTATTGTCTAGTCAGGTGAGCGGTATAAACACTTCAGCCCACCTGTTGTAACACTGTGTTGCACGTGTATGTGGAATAGATTACCCTGCAAGGAGCATTCCTCATACTCTGTGAACTTCAAAGTAGATGCATTTCCAATGTTAACATCGTAATTGCACACTCACAGCATTCACCTGCTATGCACCGGTTATTTCTCCCACTGCAAGCTCAAGAAGCAGAACTCTCTGGAGTCCAGAGAGTTCCTGGGTCCTGTGGTCTGGTTTACGGCTTCCCTCCCTGACATCACTGCTTCTGATTTGGTCACCTTCCCGTCCAAACACCTGTGTGCCCACGTGCACCCTTTAATCAGAAGCTTCCTAAAACATAGCAGTTCCTGTGCAAATCAACCTCCAGGAGCTCTCCAATCCTTCTTGGGCAGACCATAACTCCTCATCAGAAAACCCAGAGCTCCTGGTCATCTGGTTCCGACATCTCGATTGTTACGTATCTACTGCTGTCCGAGGGAACCACTATGCTCTCACCAGTCAAACTGCAGTCGGATTTTTTGGAAGAGAATGTTCCTAAAAGAGTATCGTAATCTTTGCACTCCCTCCTCGTAGTCCAACCGTCATACACATTGGTTTTTCTTCATTCAGAATATCCGTCATCTCAGTTCCACTCATAGAAACTCTAACCCTCATTTACAATCTAATTAAAACTCTATCTCTTCAAAGCTGCCCGGACAATTCCAGTGGGCTGACATACACAGTGCTATTTCCTTATTTCTCTTTTGAGAATAGACAGGAAATTTTCTGTAACTGTATAGGGGTGCTTGCTTTCTTCAATAAACACCAAAGGAAATACTTTCATCTATTCATATAAGGAGTGAAAGCTGGCACAGGGAATTGAGAGAAGAACATAGGAATGGCGGCAGAAAAAATAGCAAGGTATAATCAGCACAGAGAGCCATGGGCAATAACAAACTAACAGGTTACCCCCGAGAGAATGTATTACCCAAATAGTGTGAAGAGACACGAGCAGCCTAGACCTGAGTGCTATCCCTCGCAATAACCTCCCCACACCCCACACCCATATACACATAACACAGACACACACACAAAGAAACACACAGTGGTTTTGTATAATGCTGAACATCCAGCAGTCACTCCTTAAGTCTTTTCGGAAATAAAATAAGAATCCTCCCAATGAAAGTATCTCCTCGTCGGAGATGACTTAGCTCCTTTTTGTCAAAGCTAAATGAAACAGAACATAGTTTTACCAGCATCGCGTATGTATGTATTAAAATATGCATATTTAACCAATGTGCATTAGTGTCCGAATACAAATTCTCTGTTTCCAATTCACCTCGAAGATCCTTTCCAACCAGTGAATGTAAAACAGTGCATGTCTTGCATAAGATACACTCTCGAGAAATACTTCCCACGCCTCCTCCTGGGCCTCGCTCGCTCCGTGTAACTCCATGGCCCCCATTCTGTTTCACACAAGCTGTGGTGTCCATCTTTTCTATTCCCCTCAGGCCAGTACAAACCTCCATGCCTGGAGAGGTTTCAAGGAATGCTAACTCGAATATTCCACTTTCTTCCGTTAGTACACAGGCTTGCATTTCCATGATCTTTGCTCCTTCCCCAGTGTCCTTGGGATGCCAAGAGAACTGGGAATATATCGCACAGTGAATAAGAGTCATCCCTGAAGAATGTCCCTGGGTACCCTGCGTATCCACTTGGAGAGGGACGTTTCTTAGTTTGTGGAGGCCCGTTGCCAGCTGGGCATCATCCTATACCGCTCCTCGTCTTTCCTCTTGGGCAGCTGGAGGTCTGTGGGCAGCCCTGCAGTTTGCTTTCCTGTCTTCCATGTCCCTGGAACAGCCTCCACAACAGCCTCTCGTCTGATCCAAACTGAATGTATTAGCACAAAGTCACTTCCTCTTTAAATGGCTTCCTCCGGAAAAGTCCCGGGGTTTCCCTCAATTGGCTCAAGGAGCTCAAGTTTTTAAAGTGTGTTTCTCCTCCGCCTATTTCCTAAAAGTCCACCTGGATAATTTCGCAGTAACATAGCTTTTTGTTAGGACACAAACATGTGTCCTTTTTGCCCAAACTTTTGAAGGAAAAATAATGGTGCTTGTGCACCACTGGTTGGATGCACACTTGGATATAATGATTACATACATACCATAGGTATAACAATCCCATGTATAACACCCAAAAACGTGGGTGCGCATTATACACAGCAAAATACGATTCAATGACTTTATTTCCCAAGTTAAATTGATTTTCACATGATTTCACTTTATTTTACACTGACATTTTAATTTATCTTTGAAGTCCTTTAAGAAACTTGTTATAGAAAAACCAAACCCATTGTATAGATGATTTAAATTTGCAAATCAGAGATGTACTATAACTAACCTAAACGCATGTTAAACTAAGCTGATTTGTAGCTTTCTTTCTACCACGGTTAGTACCTGTGATTTCCGCAAAGCTTGGATGTCGGTTGAAGTGGGTACCTCAAGTGTCTACACAGGCCATAGCAAACCTTAAATGACAGGAGCAGCGGGCAGGGAGCTTAGGCGAACCAGGGGACGTGGCCCCCCTACACCTGCCACGGTTACTGCTTCTAACCCAGTTTGCTTCTGGGAGAAACCTGAACAAGCACTGCTGGGTCTTGTATATTGAGAGGGAAGCCAAAAATGCAAATTGCTAATACACGATATCCCACTTGTAAAATGTTGCTTAGCAATGTGCAATTTTTAGACACTGCCAAAAAATGAAGCAAATAACACAACCCAGGGATTATAATTCGTGACCTTGGTTGTTAACGACTGTTCCAAGAATCTTACCTCCACCTTTGATTTTTTTAATAGCCCTAAAATTGAGTTGAGGGAGAGTGGGAAGGGTAATTTTCTAGGGAATTCCTTCAGTGAGCACTAAATAATACTCAACGTTAAGTAACAGGTAACATTTTTGCCCTTATGTAAAATCACAGAGACGTAACACCCATATATCTGCACTTCTTATCCTACTCACAAATCCGTCACTTCACATTTTCTCCTTCCACTCACTGTGTACCAGTTCCAGAATGGACCCCTGAAATGTGTCACTACTTCTCCTATGCACCTCAAACCCTATTTAGCTTGCTCTTATTTTCTGCCCAAATCCATCCTGATTCAGCTGTCTTGAGAAAGTGTAGACTATCCACCACCTCAACCTTAACTCATTCACTCACAGCCTTAATCACTGATTGCACCTTTCCCCCAAAGGTAACATTTAATTTGATCCTTGACATACAACCACCAAACTAAAAAGCAACGGAACAAGAGGCAAAAAAGCCCAGCGTTTCGCGAGTAAGAAGACGCTCCCAGCCAGCGAGTGACAGAAACACGTTGCCTCTTCGCCTGTTCACGGCCTTTGCTACCGAACTGACCTGAAAGAACAGATATCGCAGGAAATCAGCAGCTTAAAACCAAGTGATTATCCAGTAAACTGAATGTCTCCCCAAACGTCTGGAGATTACACGTGTAATAATCAACCCGGCCCTGCCAAAAGAAAGGCTTAGCGCTTCATTTTATTTATTGCATTTACTGAAAGAAACCATTGCTTGATAGCCCCTGGGGGCATTAACCAACAGGAAAGAAACCACCACAGGAAAGAAAGAAATATATAAACAACTAAGAGCCGTGCAACTAAAGTTTATAATCTGGAACATGCAGAGCACCGGATACGGGCACATCCTCTCACGTGCCTTCAAGTTCACTACCTTAAAGTAATGTGAGCATGGCTTAATTAGCCGAAAACCTAAATTGCTGAAGTCTCGTTTCAGTTCATTTGCAAAACATCAAGCCCTTCGTTTCTTGCTCAGGCATCCAGCGTGCGGCATTCCTACATATTGTCTCTGGTTTTCTTATTATCGGCTGTGTTTTAACACTGTGGGAACTCCATACTTAAGACTCCTACTGCCGTTACAAAAAAGTGGTAATAGACTTTTTATAAAATACAGTGCCTCTATGGCCTCTGATATCTGCACCTTTAGGGAATCAAATCAAAGTTACCAAATGCAAGCATCCAACCATTTAGGAAGAGATACGACTGGGGGACTGGGCCACTTTGGGCTATGTCTTGTTTTCATGCCACAATCACTCATTTCACCTGCCTCTTTACCAACATTACTCTTTCAGATTTCCAAGTATAAAAACACAAAGCTCGTACACAGAGTTGGAAATAACTGCCATTAAAATAAATTTAAAGTTCATTTTCATTTTCTTTCACTTTTTTGTTTTGTGTTTAAGGAATTAAGATAGTCTTTTTTTCGGGGGTGGATACGTTTTTTTCCATGTAAGTTTTTTCCATCAAATTTGGCCAGAAGAGAAATCATCTGCATACCAACATGAAAAGTACAGTCAAATATCCCTGTGTGATTTTCATAGCCACTTCTTACACTATTCTTACTCCCAAGTTTAAGGGCAAAATTATGAGCCCTAGGTTATAATTATCTGGTGCTTATAGTAAGGTTTTACATCTGTTCTAGACATTTTCTGGGGCTTATACATGGGGAAGGAGGGTGGGGGAGTAAAGGAGCAGAATGGCTCATAAAACACAATGACAGCTTGAGGATATACGAGAGTAACAGAGAAGGGGGAAACAGAAACCCACGGCAGGTCCTGGACATGTTTGCATGTAGGGCACTCGAATGTGAAATGTATTCAGAAGCCACATTTCGAAGAGAGGAAGAAACTCAGCTCATATGACAAATGAATGCAATGTGGTTAGCCCTGAACAACCGACAGACATTGTTCTTGGTATTAAGAAAAATCCTTCTTCCCCTCTGAGTTCAGGCCTCATGTCTCAACTAACACGCACTCAATACCAGCGGTGCCCAAGCCCTCAGAGGAGACAGGGGCACTGCAGACCCGCCCGTAGGACTCACAGTCTGATGAAATCTGTGGTCCACAGATTCACTGACACGAGTCCGTGATGTGCCCGAAGTCGGTCTGTTTCATAAATGCATTCTGTGAAACGCAGTGGAATTTACCCACCGTTCAAAATTTCAACCTCAAAGTACATTATGAGAATGATAAATTCCCCAACTGACAACAGATGAAAATGAACACTGTCCTTATTTACTTTGGGTAAAAATGGAGAGGAGAGAGGAAGGGTAATTTTTTTAGAGCTTTAACCAAGGCCAGATTTAGTTTTCTGTAATGTCTGACTCCCTACCCCATAGCTTAGTTTTTCCTTTTTTTTCTTTCTGGATTTCCAATAAAATAACTGAAACTAGAATTATGCTGGAAAAAAAACTCAAGGATATTTTTAAGTCCCCAAGGTGAAGAAACTGCCTAAGGGGGTCAAGAGCACATGGACCAGGATTTTTACAGCGTGCTTCTCCGCGTTTTTTAGACGGCAATTAGTTATTCTTGTGTATGAGACACTGCCCCGTTTTCTCCATAACTCAGGTGATACAAAGGGCCTCGGAGAGGATATATTTTAAGTGGGGAATGTTATTACCCAAAAGCAGGATGTTTCTAATTTAAAGTCACCGAGAAAGCCCTTTCTACAGATACAGTCAAATTTCACAGCCACAGGAACTCGGCGGAGCTGTTCCCAACTCTCATTGCCATTTCTAAGCAGGCCGTCCTTCACTTAAAGATGGAGTTAAAGGGCCTGATAAAATAGCCTGAACCCGAGAGTCGAATCTATTTAAAAAAACCCAAGCAAGCACAATGTTGATTCGGTGGTCATGTAGTGAGCACACGAGGCAGAGCCGTGAGAGGTGATAATTTTGAAATGTCTATGCTGGAAAAAAAGAAAGACAAATTTGGCTGTGTGTTCGCGGCAACAGGACTTTTGAGTTACTCGTAGGTCATTTTTGTCACAGCAGCGTTCAGGAAGAACTGTTGGCAGTCGGGAATTTTATTACATGAGTTTGAAGGTTGGATACACATTTTTTTATATGACAGAAAGAGAAGTTGGTTTTCGAGATCGGTGCTTCACTTTCTACCTGTGCTTAATAAAACCACAATAGGGATTTTTAAGGGCGATTTAAAATGAGCACTGTGAAGGCCAATGCACCCCAAGATTCTGCCTTAAAAAATGAAATACAAATGTACGGGATCCAAAGGAAAAGATCCATTTTTATGACCACATATCCTTCAAATCTAAAAGGGAATTAGAGAGCTTCTTTCTAAAAGTATGGATTCTGCTACTTCCTGTTCAAGACAGGCATCCCTAAAAGGTTATTGATTTGGTTCTGAAGGGCAGAGTGTTTACGGTGGAGGAAGCCATTGCGGGTACAAGTGTGAGGAAATTAATGACGGCTTTGGAAGTGTCCATGCGGTGGTGTGGAACCGTGGGGCAACTGTCAATCTATATGATAATACATTCTCAAACTTCATAAACTCAGTGATGTGAAAACACATTGATTTCTCCGTGAGCTAAACAGCATTTGTCAAAGAGAAAGAGCAAGTTTCCTGAAGTTAACACCTCAGTCCGCAGAGTAGCTTATGCCTCCTTTTTACTTGCTTGAAGCGTTCAGGATATGCCATGCACAATTTCTTATTTTTATTTCTGGCCCCCAATGAGAACAGAGCATGTATTATGTACACCTTGTGAATATGTGAAACGCTGAAAAATTAAAGAGACAACGTGCTCTCTCTGTACATTTTAAGATGCCCATCTATCACCTAAGCTTGAACCCTGCCTGCAATACCCCTTTGTACTCTGCCTGATGCAGGCACAAAAGCACCGCTTAGTACTTCTAAGTGCATTTTTCTTTCTGCACCTCTGACTGCATTATAACTAGAATTACTGGGGGGAAAAATGAGACACTGTGTACGTAGGGATTTATAGAGACTCTCCTAAGGTGAAACTGTTCAAATATAATGTTTCAAATAATGTTGGAAAAAAGAGACAATTACAAAGTTCTTCCATCCATAACGGTTCTGGGTAACTTGGAGGCAAGCATTTATTTATTAATTTTTTGCTCCCTTTGCTTCATAGAAACCTCACTTTATTAGTTGAGTTTTTATAGTCATATATTGCTTAAAAAGAGAGAGTGAAGACTCTCTAAATATATATAAATACTTCTGTATAGACGGTTTCCATGAGACCAGTGAGAATACTAACCAAGGAAGATTTGCTAAAATGCCTTGTTTATAACGTGCCTTAAGTTCTTGGATTACAAGTGATTTTCTTTATCAGGCAATCAAACTGCCTCTATTTAACTTGTATCTGACACACAGTTAAAAAAGTGTATCAGTAAATGAATTCAATGTATGCCTCTCTGAAAACTTCTGAAAGTAATTTCCTATCCACCAAGCACCTTGGAGTGTTGAATGTGCCAAGTGTCAGAATTTCGTTAAAATTCAAAAGGAGTCAAGTGCAGGTTTTTCCTTGAGAGCGCACCTTGATTAGCTACATGAACGGAGGCATAATTAAGACACAACCCCTTGTCCCCACCATAGAATAAATTATTTCAGAATTAAACATAAATTTAAATGCTACAAAATGACATCGTTTTGAATATATGCAGCTTATCCAGGAAATGATGTATTTTCAACAGTTTTGAGATTAAGGAAAATTTCGCATTCACATCAAGCTGTCTGCCTGCAAATTTCTTTTTCTTTTTTAAATGCAAGAAAATACTTAAAGCTGCTCTACTAGAAGTTTATAATATTTTATATAAACACCCTTAACTGATCTACTTGTAAACATTTTAATGGTAATTCTTTTAGCAAACACACAATATAGTCCTAACAACCCACACGGCATTTGAGGTTTTCGTCATAAATCAACTGTACCTAATGCAATTTCTCTTTTATAAAAATGTTCTTGACTGAACACAGTTGTGAGTCACTGAGAAATCCGCAAATAAGCACCTTATCTTTTTAATGAGTTTTTTAGGCTTCCCTATATTTACTGCTTAATGATCGGAAGCATTTAATTTTCGAAGTTTCATTAAAACCCATCTACAAAGCTGATGGATAAGCAACAGTGATTTGTGATAGGTGGCGTGGGAAGCCATTAACCTGTTACCTGGGTACCAAGAAGAGCAAATACAGGAGAGAACACTCTTTTGAAGACAAGCCCCTTCCCATTTGTCACTACTAAACTCCCGTTGCCACCTGGAAATGGAAGTCTAAGATAAGGTAGGATTCTTAAGAGATCTTCATGAGAAAACAAACAAACAAACCCAAGTTGCCGTTTATTGGAAAGGGGAAATCAGTACCAAGACTTAGAAACTTGTGGAGAGAGGACATTTCCTAGCAATAGGCCATAGTTCACCAACCTGCCTCTTTTTCAATATGATTTACTTGCTAATAAGACCACCTGACTCTACCTGGTGACTCTGTTATCCTTAAAATACGATTTTAAATTTCTCTCTTTATTTCTTGTGTACTTGAGGTCGGCTGCTGTGTTTTCCCCCAGCTCGGAGCAGGCAAAGTCAATTTCAAAGAAAATGAATGGTTTTAGACGCCTCTATTTAAGAATGAAAACATCCCAAGCCCCACAGTGCGCAGCACCCAGAGCTTGTAAAGGTATTTGAGAAGCAGGCCTACCGTTCTCGTCATCCGACTTATTTTCGTTGTCAGAATCGGTCAAGGTCAGGGCTGAGTTTTCGCGGCTGGACAGGCCAGAGCTGCGCCGGGACTTGATTCCTCTCCCCCACAGCCTGATGGCGTGCTCTGGAGACATTCCACCCTCCGTGTCCGAGTCGCCGTCGGAGCCTGTGCTCAGAGAGTAGCCCTGGTGAAGGATGCCCATGTCGGAGCAGTAGCCACTTCGGTGCGGGGAGGGCTCGCAGATCCCCAGTTCCGCCAGGGTGAAGTTGGTTCCTGCAGGGACAGCGACAGGCAGCGCGTTCACACGTGTGAAACGCTTCACAGAGGTCAACTTTGTTCTTATACAAAGCAGACAGACACTATTTCCACCCTCCAAAATAGACAAGATTTGCCACAGTACACAGGACCAGGTCTTGGGCAAGAGTCTGTAGGATATTGGGGCAAACTTAAGAACAAAACAGGTATGCATCTAATATTGATTTTAACCCTAGCACAGAATGCTCAGGTTTGATTTCGAAAGTTTCTAAGCATTTACTGTTATCTGTGCAGCGCCACAGAGCTGAAAAGGCACAGCGTTTATAGTAACAGCTAATACATACTGAGGACTTCCTTTGCTCTAGGTGTCTTTTATTTTGTAACTTTTATATTACATCTCAAAATTTTTGTGACTTTATATTGATGACCATAGTATCATTATTCTGTGAATAAGAAAACCGAGGAACAGAGAATTTGAGTGACTTACCAAGGTCATACACTAGACTGTAGCAAAACCTGGGTCTGATCGTGAGTAGTTTGTCTTCATGTCAAAGAACCTTAATCCTCCAGTAAATGTGAGTGGTGGCCAGGAGACCTGGGTACCAGCGTCCTGGCGTCCCACTGGTATGTCTCATGGTGGCAAGTCTCTGACTCCTTGGGCCTCAATGTTCTTATCTGTAAAATCTGTGTATTAATCTCTTCCATTCCTCCCAGGATAACTTTGTCTTATATGTGATCGTATATACCAAGCTGTTTTTTAAAGGAGTTATATAATTTGTTAATTAAATCAGCAGCCTGGAGATGAAGGGTCAGTTCTTTTGCTTGTAAATAACATCAAATAATTTGACTTTGCTAACACAATTTTAAAACCACCAGTAGGTTTCTGGATGGTTTTCTCTCCATCCATCTCTGGATGGCGAAAACTCAGCCCTGACTTTGACTGATTCTGACAATGTAAATACGTGCTCCTGTGGGGTGTGCTGGGTGGGCCCGGGGTTGAACGGGGAGCACAAGAGAATAGGCATTTATTGAGCACGGAAATGCTAGCCTGTGCCAGGCATGGGGCCAGGCAATTTATGGCTTTGTCTCATTTAAACCTCATCATAACCCAGCAGTTTAGGGGTTGGACACTTTACAGAGAAGTTCAATACCGAGTCCAAGGTCACACATGGTCAAGTGGCAGGTCCAGGATACACCTCTAATCTGCAGACCCCAAGCCTGTGTTCATCCTACAGTGTCAAATGCTCTCAGCCAAAAACCAACTTGGCAACATTTTTGCACAGTGAATGCCCTGCTTGTGGGCTTTAATATTCAGCTTCTTCCCAGACATTTTAAGCTTTCCATGCAAATTACATGGCATCGTGTAGTACACTGCATTTATTGCTATATAAAGCTGATTTTCAAAAATCTTTAACCAGTGTAGGGACAATGAAAATACAGTGAAGAAATGCACTTCCACACGCTAAGTGAAGAAAACATCATGAATAGCCCTGAAGCCATGGCTTCCCTCACTCTCTGTGCTGTGTCCCTGCCGGCCTGTCCCTCTCACTCATGTCTGCAAACGTCACACTCTAGGATAGTCGGCCTACATGATTCCATGTCTCAGCTTTTGTTTTTTAAAAGCACCAAACTGTAACAGGCACGTATCTTTATTCCCAGGTTTTATTTTTCTTTACCCACGGCACTCTGAACTTCCCATAAGTGTGATCGTCTTTGCAGGGCCCAACCTCCTCCCTGGGACGCTCACGGGGGCAAATGTCCCCATGTGCACCTCGTGACTGCCAACCACCTGTGTGGGGAGGCAGGTGATCCTGGCCACCGGCAGGCAGCACAGCTCTGGTTCCTGGGTGTTCCCTGGCCTGTTGGGTTGTGCTGTCTAAAACTCCCTGCCTGTGCACGTTGTTCCAGCCTGCATCGACGGTGGTCACATATTGCTTCATAACTGTGCACTAATGTGCATGCTTCGGTCTCAGCAGTCCATTAAACTGAAGTTACGGAGTTAATATTTGATACTACAGTACTTTCCTCTTTATCGGCGCTTGCTTTTCTCATTCTTAACTAAATGAAAAAAAAAAACAAGTGGAATATTAGGATTTTCCCATCCTGTTTTAGAGCTCATGGTTTTTTCTGCTCAGTCCTGAAATGCATTGCTTCCTTTCCCTACCGTAAATGAAGACAAGCCACATTAAACATATGTGTTTTCATTTCATGTGTGAGGATTTTTACCTGTAGGATTGCATTTGAAATGGAGGGCATATACAGGGTCCAGCAGAGGTAACACCTGCTTGAGTGTGGTTGGTAGGGCCATAATATGGGTGTAATAATTTATAGCTTCAATTTGAGCATTTCACATAAAATATCATATGGTGTGCTTAAGTGTGATATTGTTATGTTACAGAATCACATGCTTATGATTGTATAATAAATAGGGGCGTTACTTGGGCCGGTTTCCCCAGACCTCATCATTTGGAACTCACTCCTTAAGGGGAGAGGAACGTGTGTGAGGAAGGCAGCTTCCGTTTCCAGAACATCTCCTGTGCTTTTTTCTATGTGGGAACTAGAATTAAGAGGCAGTAAGCCCAGGGCTTGGAGAGCCACGGCATAAATACAGCGTCCTTTCCCTGGTCATCAAATTACTTGATGACAAGAAATGAATGTGTTACTTCCCTGTTAAAACAAACATGAGAGCATCATGAGTCGGTTGAACTTGGCCTAAATTTTAACCGTAAGCACAAATATTAGCGAAGCAAAAGGTATATTTTGCGAGTTGCAATTTCAAGCTTAGCATTTTGAAGCCACAAATAAGCAATGTTGTAACGGAAGTTGAACGTGCTGCACTGAATCCAACCAGGAGGCGGTAAATAAGTTCATGCCGGCTTACAGAAAGGCAGGTTTTCCTCTAAAATCAGGATTGTGTTCTCAGAAATTTTATCTTCTAAACCTCTCATCTTCATCTTCCAATACGACCACACCTTCCCAATGCCACATTCCCCACCATTCCCAGGTTGCCGCTTTTTTGTCCTTAACTAACCGAAGCAATAGAAATCTCATTCTCGATACTTGGGGCAGATTCTGGGCCAAGCCTTTCCCAAGGTTGCTGGCTTTACATATGAAACAGGTGAGCCGTATGCTCAACGAAAAGAAAAAAACTGGTCTATTGTTCATTAAATCATTCAACGAATATTTATTGTTCCTGGTGCTACACTAGGCACTGGAGATGTAGCAGTGAGCATTATAAAAATACAATCCATGATATTTACAGTGTAATCGGGAAAAAGCCATTAATCAAAGAAATCACACAAGCAAAGTGCAGTCTAGGCAGCAATAAATACTGTATAGGAAAGGGTGGGGGGCCGTGGAAGTTCACTGTGTTCCAGCCCTCCACCCTTTACCAGAGTGTCTAGTTGATGGTCATCCAACAGGAGGCTCATTGCTTTCGGGGACTGGACATCTACTCCTTTGAGAAGTTTGCTCTTACCATGCCCAGTTTCCCAAATGTTCCTCTGTGAGAGTTTATTTCAGACATATTTTCCATGTAGTCTCACCCATGAAGCGCCATACTCAGCACATAAATAATATGGGAGGGGTTTAATACTCTGTCAGCTTATTGGTTGCACTTACTTTGCTCACTGATGAAAGACTGCTTTTGCTTTCGTTCATGTCATATCTTTCTGCCTTTATTAAGCTCCATGGCAGCTCTGAATGAAAGATTCTAGCCATTGTGTCCTTCTCCAAGCTGTAGGTCTCTAGCCAAAAGCAGTCAACGTTTTGTTCCTTCTTTAATATGTTGAGGAACAATAAACAGAGGCACAATGTTTCAGTGTTCATGAAACACAAGGCTGCCCTCTATCTGCCCCCCATCTCCTTGCTATCACTAGTTAGATGAGGACAGTGTCTCAGATGCATTTCACCTGGGGTATGTGGTTTGTGGCTATTGCCAACGAACTGCCCGGTATGGTCCCATATTATGTTATCAAGGTGAGTCCACATTTTTATAGATGAATGATTACACGAAATCTGTGACATCACCACCATGGAACACTGTCTTTAAAAATAACTTTGGATGACTCACGTCTGCTTTAAGTTGTTTTTTAAAAAATGAGAACCTATAGATAATCCCCCAAATTTTTTTAGAGAGAAATTTTGCAACAGGTACCTCATGTCACCGTTCAACTGACTACTTGTGATATTTGGGGATGCCGTCCTAAGGAAGGATATGTGAGCACATTGCGGTTATAGTTTTATTTTCCAAGTTTTTACCAACTTCTTACACTTTCAAATAACCTTTAACTGGGAGAAGCACATACGTTGCTAAGTCAGGATTCTCATGTCACGGTAATACCAGGGACTACGAATAGCACCGAAAATGTCAGCTTTTGAACAGAGTTTGCACTACAAGGACAGGAAGATGGAGTTCACCGCAGTAAGGGTGGAGTACAATACAGGACACTTCTATTATATGAGCAATCCCTATGTAAGTCCTCTGAATTTAAGAAATTGTACGCAGAAAAGCAAAAGTTGCTATGCCATGAAAATAATTGCTAAGAGCCACTTCTAAAATTCACCCCCACCCATCCCCACCCACTTACTACTACTATCTGTGCTCCTATCCACCACACATCAACGTCCATGTCATCAATTACATATTGATCATCGGAAGTAATACTGTGCCAATGTGAGGTTAAAATACAAAGCTTGTGAAGATGCTGTTTTCCAGGAAGTTGGTGACAGTGCTGTTAAAACATGCTAAGATCATAAGCAAGACCACAGAATAACCAAAATCTAACGGAATTAAGCTATTAAGAGAAAATAGAAATGGATGTTGGCATGAAGATGAATACTTCAAAAGGTAATTTGATGGATTTCTGGTTCTAGACCAGGGTGGAATTCCCCAGTTCTCTCTGCCCCTCCCACTAAATACAGCTAAAACCCCTTGACAGTGTATATAAAAACCACATAAAAGAGTCTAAAAGTTGTTAGGAAGAAGTCAGACCTATTAGGGTCCTGGGACCTGAGGAAGAACACAGTGGTGAGTTCCTTGGATTGTCTTTTTTCTTCTTATAACCCAGACCTGTTGCTGGAGAAATATGCAAATTGGGAGGGCCAATGGGAGCAGACAAAATGAGCCCAAAGTCAGCTCTTGAGTAATGTGGCTCTATCCTCCTCACTCCACTAACTCATGGCAGAGGTGGGGGTGGGAGGTGGAAATCGAAGACCACAGCCACCTGATGAGCCAGAGCCCCCTCCTCATCCAGTGGGAGCGAGTCTTCCCTGACTGCAGGACAGAGGCCCTGGGAGGATCCTGGAATTTCGTCCCCACTTGGTGTCGGAGGAGGTGACCCGTTAGACCTAATCTACCACCATAGAGCGATGCCTGGGGACCAATAAGGAGGTGTCCCTTCTTCCTCTCCTCCAGGGTGGTATCTGCAGAGTCCAACTGGGGAATCTGAATATACAACTCTGCCCAGCGGCAAGAAAGCATCCCTCCCCCACCCCCGGCCTTGTCAGCAGGCCAGGTGAGGAACCTGAACTTCAGCTGCACCTTGCAGCGAAGCCTTGGGGTCCCACTTTCCCCACTGCCTTGGTGTCAGAGGAGCCCTGCTGAAACGGAAGATTTAAGTAAGATCTCGAATTTCAAATAATACTTAAAATAGGCAGNTCTTCCTCTCCTCCAGGGTGGTATCTGCAGAGTCCAACTGGGGAATCTGAATACACAACTCTGCCCAGCGGCAAGAAAGCATCCCTCCCCCACCCCTGGCCTTGTCAGCAGGCCAGGTGAGGAACCTGAACTTCAGCTGCACCTTGCAGCGAAGCCTTGGGGTCCCACTTTCCCCACTGCCTTGGTGTCAGAGGAGCCCTGCTGAAACGGAAGATTTAAGTAAGATCTCGAGTTTCAAATAATACTTAAAATAGGCAGAATACAATAAAAATTTTAAAAACCCACTCATACCATGAACCAGAAAAATATCAACGTGAATGACGAGTGATAATTATTCAGATAAAAGGGTTAATGAAAGGTCTTTAGGAAAATTAATGAATCTATCATATATTTTATTTTTCAAAAAAAAATGATCCTCTGTGGTCATGTTTCAAAATGTAAATCTAAAGTAAAAGATGAAATAATGTACTTATACAATTTTGCTATAAAATGTATATTATGCCCCCAATTTGATATTATTTTTCTTTTAAATAATTATAGCATAATTACAATAAATTGTATGAAACATAAAATAAATTACACTCTTAATAAATTTTATTTTTTCAAAATAAATTGCAATAAATTACTTTTACTATTTAATATAAAGTATGGGTTCTTTTTGAACACTGATTCCTTTTTTTTAAGTGGCCTTTTTCTAGGACCATTTATCCTAAGAAAAATAATCTCTTGTAAATAAACAGGGGTCACTTTTCTTTAGCAAATGTTACAGTCTACATTTTAAAGTCAGAAATGAATATCAAATATCCAAATTTTTCTAACAAGCATTTTTAAAAAAGGATGTAAACTGTACTGTTATAGTTTTTTTATCACTGTAATTTGACCAGATGCCTTAAAATTCTGCAAAATAGAAAGTTATCAAGAAAAGTATGGTAATTTGTAAGTGATAAACCTAACTTTTATTTTTGTTTGAATAATCAAAACATATCACTAAATTTGTTTCTTATATTTAATATCAATACCTTATATTTAAATTTTGAAGAGTTATAAATATGTATGAGTTACACAAAATAATCAGTCCAAAACAATTACCAGCATTATCTAAAGTATTATTTTCAGACAAGTCTAAAATCTACATATTTGTATATGCAATAATAATTTTGAAATCCAAAAGCAACTACTTATGAATTCTAATGTTTTATGCTGTGTATACTAAAATTATTCACATAAATTCTCTCTTAATGCTCATCTAAAGTTCATCTGATTTTACATATTCAGATATTTTTCCAAATGTTGACAAAACTGTTCACAAAAAAAAAAATCCTGCGGCTTAAAACTAGAGTAGGTGTACATGTATTATCATTAATAAAAATTTAAGCCAAATATTTGTATTTCAAAAATGCTCTTTAAGAATCACAATGTTCTTTTCCGTGTAACACCTAAAATGTTAATGTTTTGGTACTTCTGTTTATTTTATTTTTTCCTTCTTTTTTTAATTTTTAGTTTTTATTGTTGTTTCAAGTACAGTTGTCCCCGTTTTCCCGCCACCATTTCCCCCGTCCCATGCACCCTCACCTCCCACCCTCAATCCTACCCGCCTTTGGCTTTGTCCATGGGTCCTTTATACATGTTCCTTGATGACCCTTCTCGATCTGAATGTTGGATATGTAACAACTTTTTACAATTCGTAACTAAAATCATTCCAGTGCAAATGAACACATTTCCAAATCAAGAAATCACCCAAATCTCCAGGGCAGATGGGAGAGTTCCTGACGCCCTGGGTTTCCCTGTAAGCTTTATACTTCAGAGAGGAAGGTGAGCGTGGCCTTCCCTTCTGATACTGCAGCATTTTCAGGCTCCAGCCTGAACAAAGCCCTATTTGGGAAACCGCGAAGCAGGAACAACAAAAGGTCCTACCTGCCGAATGGCTGCCAGATCGTAAAAACAAATGAAGCGTCCAGTCAACCTAGCTAGCTGGAGACCCTTTTCTGCTGATAAAAGTTCCAATAATATTTAAACTCAGTTCCAGTATTAAAAACTGCACTCATCACTCCTCCTATATAAGAGTATTCACAGTGGTGTGCCTCTGATCATGAGGCAGAGACTCTGCCTCTCCGAACAATATTTTTAATCAGAAAACATGAAAAGGGCAAGAGTGAGTTACACGCAACAGTCCGGCTGTCCTACATCTGAGAACCAGATTAGCTCACTGAGGATTTTCTAGCGTGGCAAGCATTTGGGTGTGTTGTACATTGATTCCTGCTCACATCCACACGTTTTCTAGTTTCTCGTGTACTTCTCTGACACATGAGTTATTTGGAAGTGTGTCATTTTATTTCCATGTCTGGAGCTTGGGTAGATTTCTTACTGTTACTGATTTCTTATTCAAGTATTGGTGGCCAAAAAAACCTCTTTAGAATCTCCTCTTGAAATTTATTGACAAGTAAATGCTATATTTAGAATATAGTATATATTGATGAATGTTACATTGAAAAATAAAATATGTTCTAAGGTAGCATGTAATACTCTACAATGTCTATCAGTCAAGGTGATTAACAGGGTTTTTCTCTATATTCTTACTGATATCTTGGGTCTAGTTCTTCCAGTTACTGAAGAAATGGTTAAATTTGTAACTAATTATGTTTTTTTCTCTCTGCTGTCATCAGTCTTTCCTCTCCTCCTCCTCTGTCTCCTTTTTGAAACTATGTTATCTGACACATAGGCGTTCCTACCTCCAGCACAAATTGACCTCTTATCAATTTCAAATACCCACGTTTTTCTCTGATAGGACTCCTGGTCTTGAGGTCTATTTTGCCTGTATAAACCTATCAAGCCAGTTTTGAGTTTTTCATAAACATTAAATAAACATGCATCTTTTCCATTCTTTTATAGTAAACATTTCTGTGTATTTGTAATGTCTCTTAATGCCATGCTTGATATATACTGTGCCTCCAATTTCTGTGAATTCATAATTTCTGTATTCTAAATATTTCTCAGCCAATGCCTCTTAAATCCTTCTATATTCTTTTTCTCACTAATTAAGCTAAATACTATCCTTTTTTGCTAAATGTCTCTATTATATTTTAAACTTCTTTTTCCTCTATATTGTCTCTTGCTAATTTCTTTCGGTTATTTTTTTTTTCAGTTGCCTAATTCTCTCTTTAATTGTGCTTGATCTTATATTTACTGAATATTCTAAACTTTCAAAAATTTTAACAATTATGCATTTCCTGTATAAAACTATTAGAGCCTATAATAGTTAAGCTTCTGTTCAGTGTCTCTATGACAGTTTTACTTGCAAATTTGTGTATTATTCATAGTTGAAAGTAGGTATCTGGCAAAGTCTAATGTTTTAGGACTATAAAGATCAAAATCGCTTGTTTGTTGATTTGCTTGTGTTTAATTATGGTGTGTTTTTTTATGTACTTATACACAATTTCAGTTAAGATTGGTTTATTTTAATTTTCAAAGATCACAGGGGCCTAAAAATCAAGACTTCTGGTCTCCTGAAAGTTCTGTATTCGCTTCTGTCTAAGACCAGGGCACTATTAACCACTTACCTCTTTTCAAGTTTCTTGCAAGAGGAAATGCATAGTACTTACATTCCTACATCTCTTTATGTAGAACTGTAAGTACTATGTCCTCTCTCTCGCTCAAAGCTTAGAGTCCAATCACCCAACTGCACCTCTGACAGCAGCCCTTGCTCTCAATGAGGACCTACTGTGCTCTTGCAAGTCAGTCTTTAGGTGTTGTCTTTAGCTCGTTTTTGTTCTTGTTTTGTTTTGTCTTACCTGCTCGGAGATTTACTTTGAGAACTACTTTCCACATATGGTAATTGTTGCTGTATATTTAGAACATTCCAGAGCAAAGTAGAAAGACAATAAATATCATCCATTATTATTAGTACTATTCTTATGTAAGTACTATTACAAGGAAGTGAGAAACTATGCAATGATGGACATGATTCTATTTTCAATGTTTTCCTACCACTATACAAATGAAATACTTTTTTCCCCGGTTAAGCTGCATATATTTAGATATATTTAATGTTGATTTCATTAAGTGATGTAATATCCTACTTTCTCAAAGTGATACAACGAATACTTGATAGTCAGTGGAGAAGCTATTGACCTTAACTGGAATAGTGGCAAATTCCAGGCACTTGCCCTTGGCATTCTCAGCGCTCATGTAGGTCCCTGCCTCCTTCATGCGCTTGGAGTTTGGAAAACACTTGGACTTTCTCATCACTGAAGGATGATTGCAGATCTCAGCAGTGAATGAACTCGCCTACAGTCTAACAACCAGTGGGAAGGATGGCTCACCGTCTATCACCAAGTAAATGTATGTATAGCAGATAGTTTGTCTCAGTACCTAATTGGAGTCTGCACTGTAACCAAGAATATTTTGGGAGAAATAGTAACAACACACTCTTTTTGTAAATCAATTCCTTAAATCAACTGCTTCATCACCAATTACTGTTCGTGTTTAGATACTTATGTAAAACCATGTTAAGCATCCAGCCATTGAGTTTGCAGAAGACGGTGTCTAAGACCATTCCTAGTGCCTGTAAGCATCCATTAAAAGGGGAGAGAATCATTGAAACCGAGTCAAGAGTTTGCCTTTTCTTTATCTTCCATCTTGTTTCCTGTGTTCTAAACACATGTCGCAGGTTACAAATACACGAAAAACCTTAATTACGTTTAGCATCTGGCAGCTGCTGACTTACAGAGAGCCGTTGAGTCATGTAAACTCAATGTCAAAAAGAAATACAGAAATAGAATACAGACGCTTGCTCAGTGGGGTAAAAGAATCCTATGTCATCACAGCCGAAATAATAAACCACTGTCAGCAGTATCGTGCTCACGGTGTGAGTGATGCTGTAACCGATCAGCTTCAGCAATACCGGAAACCAGCTTGTCACTAAAATATATCGATCCTGATGTGGTTACAGCCATCAACCAAGGGTCTTCCAAGCATTACTTTCAACACCTGATGGACGCGTTCACCTGTGATGGAGATCTCAGCTTTACAAGGATTCCAGCATCTCTAGAGGCATCAACTGATGAGTTTTTAAAACCAAGATCTTGGTACTGTCCACTCAAAATTGTCACCCAAGTTACACAAGGGTGTTAAGTAATGTAGTTCATACACTGCCTGATGTGAAAGAAATAAGTCTTCTGCCCTGGCTGGTGTAGCTCAGTGGATGGAGTGCGGGCCTGCAAACCACACGATCGCGGTTCGATTCCCAGTCAGGGCACATGCCTGGGTGGCAGGCCAGTTCCCAGCAGGGGACTCACGAGAGGCAACCATACATTAATATTTCTCTCCCTCTCTCCTTCCCTTCCCCTCTAAAGATAAATAAATAAATAAATATATATATAAAATTAAAAAAAAGAAATAAGTCTCCTAAGAGACTAGTAAGATCCACACACCTTTAACACCGACCACACTTGGCCACAAAAGGACAATATTGTGAGTAGAGAATTATTAAAAACAAATCTTTGTCTTAATAGAGACCTCAAAATTCAAATGTCATTTTACGAAAGCCAATAGAAAAGCCAAGAAAAATATAATGAGCAATGTATGTTGTTTATACCGACATGTATATTAATGGGATAAATTTGAACTACAAAGATATACACCAAATTCTAATAGCAATTAATTACTGAGATACACAGAGAAGAAAGCAGTGGGGGGTGTCTGAAATAAACATAACAAAATATTAACACTTTAATTATAAGTTATCAAGTGATGAGTATTATGTACTTTATTCTCTGTACTTTTCTGTGACTCAAAGCTTTTTTCCTAAAATTTAAAATAATTAAAAAATTGAAACCTTGGTTCAGATAATCTCCATTGCATACCTTAAACTAGCTGTAATATCATAATTTTTCTATTAAGTCATGGCATTTAAAATTTTCATGTGTATACAATTATCCTACAGATAAATGCCTTTAATTGCATGTCTCTCTAAGTTTCAGTCAATCAGGAATAAAGTTATGAAGCAAAAGGAAATGCAACCAATGAATAAGTAAACTGTGGTTCATTTAGACAATGGAATATTATTTAGCATTAAAAACAAATGAGCTATGAAACCATGAAAAGATGTGGTGGGACCTTAAATGCATATTACTTAGGGAAAGGAGCCAACCTTAAAAGGTTATATACCATATGATTCCAACTATACGACATTCTGGAAAATTCAAAACAGTGGAGATGTAAAAAAAAGGTTAGTGGTTGACAAGGGTGAGGCAGGGGAGAAGACCAAGATCACAGAGGATTTTCAGGGCAGTGAAGGTACCTTGTCTAATATTATCATGATGGGTACATGTCATCATACATTTCTCCCCCAGAACCCACAGAATGTGCAGCCCCAAGAATAAGTCCTAATGCCGATTATGGACTTTGGGTGATTAGAATGTGTCAAGGCAGGCTCATCAGTTGTGACAAATATTTCTCACTGTAGTGGGGGATGTTGCTGGTAGGGAGGCTATGCGTGTGGGAAGAAGGGGACACACAGGGAATCTCTGTACCTTGCACTGAATTTTGCCATGAACCTAAAACTGCTCTAAAAATAGTCTTAGTTTTTTTTTTAAAAATAAATGCAACAAAATCACCACAGGATGAATACACCACCAGGAAGCCAGTGCACTTTCCTTGGATAGGAGAAAGACTCGACCACTGTAGTTAGAAATAGTTCAGGGGCGAGCAACCCAGAGTTTGCATCCCTACTCCATCAGGTAGGGATGGTTTGATCATGGTTTGATTGACTCCCTCCCCCACGCCCAATCTGCAGCCTCCTCATCTACAAAATAGCGACATGAGGCTGTAGAGAAAAAGTCATCCATGCCCATAACAAGCAGGAAGGCAGAGCGTGTGGCTACAGATGGTGGGTGTCGACTGGGGATTTTGCATCCAGTTCAGGAGGGGCAGGAGATGCCACACAGGGTTAGGGGAGGGTGGAGGGAACGAAGCTGACATCTAAAAGATGGAGACAATGCAGGGACCAGGCGGTTCAGTACACAAGGAAGCAGACTTAAGGAACTACTTGAAATCTAATAAACTTGGCAAACTTCTGAGAACTCATTTATTGCCATATACACATGAACTCTGAGCTCATTCATCCCTCCCTAGGGCTGCCTTGATTCACATGGGGAAAATTAAATTATGGGGACGATTCAGCATTCAAAAGCGAGACAATATTAAATGCAGTGCAAAAACGCCATCCTTAAAAAGAATAGTTCCTATGTCAGGGGTGGAACAGGGCAATTAGGGTGATGGGTTACCTGTGAAGCCAAGTATTCCTTAAGTGTGAATTTTAACTAAGATTTCCAAATCCACAGAAATGATGCAGTATGTCACAGACTCCTACTTTTCATCAGGTATTATCTTTAAAACAGGAGGTCCTTCTCTCAAAGCCTTGCAATTTGCACTTTCAGATTCATGAGCGGAGGTGAGAACAGAAAGAAATGTCGGTTTCCATGGGCCCCGGGCCACCTTACCCAGTCGGCCTAACAAAGACACGTGCACTTGTAGCCAGTAGGGACCGTAATACTTTTAGAGCAACGTGAAATGGTGCAATTCCTTTCAAAATCAGGAAGAATTAAAACTCTGGTTTGTAGAAAATGTTTAGTTTATAATAGCGATGTACGCGTCTTTATACAAGTCAGTTGTAAAATGTAATTTTAAATATTCTGCGGGGAAGAGGAGGCAGGCGAAGTGCCTCGGGGCCCACGACAGTCAGGCTGCAGCGCTGCCTCTGCCGTGAAATCCTGACCTGGATGGACGGAAGGCCCCGGTCACAAGGGATCAACCCGCCAGCCTCCTCTAAGGATTTTAACGAGAAATGTGGATTGTGTTCTGATGAAGGTGTAAGCACCTGGAATACAGAAAGGACATTTTCCCCAAATGCTCCTCCAATGCCCGGGCCACCTGGTTGCTGTAGAGGCTCAGGAAAGGCGCCAGGTTTCTGTTTTCTGGCAAAGACCACCCCCTGCTAATATCGCCCTGCCTCATCTAATTAGTGGGATGACTGTTTAGTCATCAGAGACACATTCCTTGGCCCTTCCTCGTTTTCTCAAAATATCTCTTGGAATCCAGTGAGTCTATCATCCCTCTCTCTTCTTCGGTGTTCAGAGAGCATGCTTACAGAAGATTTTCAAAGCAAGCTGCCTTAGGAGTCAACACGGTCCTTGGAAACTGCGAGAAGTCACCACCCCCCACAACTAGTAGCAAAACAGGGAGGACCCTGGGCTTTCTAAAATCACAAAATATCCCTCTGATGAAGCAGAGAAGTGAGACCAGGGTCTCTGCCATTTTTTTTTTTTTTTTTTTTTACATCAGAGGTCACGCCTAGTAGACTGCTTCCTTCTTGAAAAGCCAACTTTCCCCAACTAGCCTGCTACTTCTCTGGAATGACAGGCAATGGAATCCAATGTGACACCTCACTGTCCTCTGCTGAGACACTTTTTGCTGAGCATTTTCCAGGTGCCGTAGGAAAAGCAGTTGCTCTACCTGGCACTTGCCAAGCCTTCCTGTGAGAGACCACCTTTCCCTTACTCAGGGGGCTTCGCTTTCAAGGGGGACATTGGTACCGTCTGCTCCCTCTGGGCCTGTGAAGAGACCACCAGGGAAATGGCTGCCTCTCTGCCTCAAGTCCGACGTGGCCAGGCCACAGGGGTTAGGAGCCTCATTAATTCAAGTCGTTTAGAGATCAGCAACAGATTATTTCAAACACTTATTTCTTGCTTCAATTTCCTCTCCCTTAGAATCGGCTCCAAATCACTTTCCCTTGTGTGCTGTGTGCTCAGTCTCCATTCGGAGAAGGAAATCAAAACAGTCCTTTCAGAATACCCATCCATCAGCATTATCAGGAACACAGGCCACAGAGGCTTTGGTTGACGTTCCTGCCTCTCTGGCTGGTTTTACGCTTTGCACCTAAGTCTCCCCAAGAATTGTTGCCATTATACGGCTCCCACAGGCCTTAAGCACTCACCATTCATGTCTCAGACAGATCAATTCAACTCAGTTCTACAAAAAGACAAAAACGTGTGCAAAGAACCGAAGGTGGAAAAGCTATGTCTCTCCTACTGGGGACTACACGTGAGCTAAACATGTACACATACAGTTACCATATCATGCCTTATTTCTTATCAATTTATTTCCCACCGCACTTACGTGAATGGAGATGAGAAGGCAGGTGCAGGAGGAAGGTAATTCTGTGTCTTTGTTCTCTAGAAAGCATGATTATGAGTGGTAACCGTGACCTTGGGTAAGCCCCTGATTCCCTGAGCCCTCAGTTTCTGTGTCAAATTAAAATATAGGATGAAGAAGAGTTGGCACCTGTCATCCATTCATTTACCAAACACTACGGCTTAAGCGTTCCTGTCTGTATAGTTAGTGTGTGTCAAGGCCAGGTCACACACACTTCACACACAAAATCTCATGTAATCCTCAGAAACAACAAAACCAGGAAGAAGTCATTAGGCTCAAGAGGAAGAAATAAGAGGCCTGAGGTCACAAGAAGAGTTAGGTGGAAGAGCCTGGATTCACGCGTGCTTTTTGCTTCTTGGCTGCAACGCCAGGGTGGTCTCCCACACGCCAGGCTTCCTAGTTGAGTTTAAAGACTCAGTTTGAGACCACTGAGATCACACGGTATTTCTCCTCAGAGACTTGGAGTCAGAGCCCCTTTTCTCAACTAGGAGACTGGAATAAAGGTTGGGTGGTGGGAGGCGCTTTGAAAAATCTGTAAAAAAAAAAAAGGTGGCGGGTGCAAAACAGGAAAGTAACCCTTTTGTAAGAGGATGGCTTTGTGAACTGCTAGATTTTCTTTTCTCCCAACTTTTCAAATGAATGAAGGAATTTGTAGATTGTCAAAGTGAGCCAGGCTTATTTCTTTAAACACCCTTTTGCTGTAAATAAATGAGCATAAACAATGGGATGCAACATAAAGAAGTAGAGAATTAAGCATCCCTCAGTCAAGCAAATAACATTATTTGAACTTGACATTGACTTATTGATTGGCCAGCCACCTCCAACACTAGATCCCCTTCAACAACTCTGGCTGATTGTTACCCTTGTACAGTTGGGATCTAGTGTAGTAGCTGCTCAATGAGCATTTGTTGAATTAATGAAACAAAGATACTCAGGGAGATTAAAAATGAAAAACTATATACCAGTTTCATTTACAAAGAATGCATGTTTTATTTTACTTTAAATACCCTCCTTCCTCATCTTCCCTGACTTTTTCTTCTACCTGTTTTAATATACCTAAAAATGCAGAGAGAAAAAATGCAAAACAGCACTTTATTTAATGGTTTCCAAATCTCCTGAATCATTCTGAGAATTACATCTCCAAAATAAAATAAGGAAAACACCCCTAGTACTGCTCACTGCCATTGTGTATGGTCACTCAGACCTGGAGACTTAGGCCCCGGGTGACATATATGTAAATATCTGTGTGTTTTTATGCCTGTGCATTTTACATGGTTTTATTTCAAGTAAGCAATTTTCCACTCCTCCCTTCATTTTGCACATCACAGAACCAGGTTTCCTGTGTCACGCTGATTTCTAAACGTTCAGCATCATTTATTCTTTTTTTATAGCTCATATAAAGACATGACTCCAAGACCCCAAATAACAAAAAGTTTATTTATGTATTTACTTTTCCATGGCGCGCGCCGATGAGCCAGTCTGCTCAGCAAGCGTTTCAGATTAGACGCCTGAGTGTGGTTTGAGGCAAGCCTCCCTCGTGTTTCTGCGCATTGGCTGATAAACACTTCAAAGTAAACCGACTCATAAATATGAAACGAAGAGCCGAGGAGTCGTTATGCACAGCTTTGAGATACAAATCTCTTTATTCCCTTCAGAAGTGGGGTTTGATTGACGTAATGAGCCATAGATCCCGTCCTGGGACCTGCCTCCTCTTCCCCCTTTTCTCTGGAGACAAGGGAGACTTTAAAGAAATCCACTTCAGAACTTGGTGATAGACAGCTTACTTGAAAAAATAATAAAGTGGAATCCTGCATTAAATAACTTATTATTTTGTGTTAATGCCGACTTTGACAACCATGACATATGTCAAAGTTGCACTACACATCCTCAGAAATACATTATTAGCTACAACTCTAAGAAAGAGATTGCCATTTTTTTTAAAAAGTGCCATTATATCTTTTGTTACATATAATGTTGCTATGCAGACCCTTTTGTCTGGCAAGAGAAAATCACGACTTAAGTGAATTCAGAACAGAAGCCTAAAATCCTATAAGCCAAAAGGCTATAGGGAGTAACATGGGTGGCTGAGAAAAATTATTATGGAAAATTCATTTAATAAATAAATGTCTTCCAAAAATGGAGGACCACGCAGCAGAATCTTCCATCCAAAAAAAAAAAAATAGGTTGAAGAACAATTGAACATGGAGATTCAATTTATTCTAGCTCATAAGTTTTTAAATAATTATCTGCTGGCCTGAGAAAGATAAAAGTTTCAGAGAGGTCACACGGTTTTCCACGAGATCGTATTTCATAAATACAAACGACTCACAGAAGCTAAGCGGTCGACACAAAGAGCTAAGCCCAGCCAGTGCTGAGGACATGAAGGAGTAGCTAGCGGGGCCCTGCAGGGAAAGGGGAGGGGCGGATAGGGAAGCTGGTATCTTGCACCAGTAAATTTCTGCCCCTTAAGGAGGTGGAGCTAATGGTGCCAGATCTTGCCATTTTTTTTCTAGGACAACCTGAAATCTAGATTTTTTTTTTTTACTGATCTGTAAATTGTGGCCAAAAATGTATAATTCAAAAAAGGTACAGTCCAAATTCTTTAAGAAAAGGTCTTTGGGCTTCAAGTCTCTAGTCTTTGCTCTAGATTTTCTACAGTGATTATTTAAACAAGCATTCATTAATCGAAGAGAATGGGGAGGGAATAAAAACCTTACATCAGAGAATGTTGACAGAGGAAGGAGTCCCGAGTCAATTTGCCCCAGTGTCTACCCTTGATCCCTGGGGGTTCTGCGGAGAGCCTGCTGGGAGTGAGAAGGACACGTCAGAGCTGTCCCTCCCCCAAGCTCTGTCACTTTTAATAATTACAGGCTAGACAACTTGTGAAAACAGACAATCAGGACCACGTTTTAAAGCGAAGAAACCAAGTTACTCATCACCACCTCTCCCAATAGGTAACTGACCCGAGGTTCAAGACCCCAGTAAGTTTCGGGATCAGATTCTTGTCTAATTTTCTGCCTAGAGACTTAGCGTGAGAGAGAATCTCCTGTCCACCAACACCAGTGTTTCTCTTTCCATGACACAGGACCACTCCTAGAAAGTGGCTTCCCACCAGGAACTGCCATTTCCTGTTCCCAAGGCATCTGGTTCTTGTCCACGGAGTGCCGCAAAAGTGACGTGTGCCACAGCCCCCAGAAAGCCTACACGGGAAATGGTCCTGCTCTGTGTTCTCTTCCCTCGGTGATTCGGGGGATGCTGGCAATGACACATTCAAGGTGGCGCAGGGCCAGTAGGTGAGAGAAACCTTATCCCCAGAGTCCCCACCTGGAGGGTGTGGACCTCGTCACCAGCATTACTGATTTCTGACTTCACAGGAATGAGAGATTAACTTTGGCTGTGATTGATCCTTATGTACTTTCAGATTGCCTCCTCCCATCAGTTAGATTGACCCCCCAAAATAATGCACCCAGCAGTGAATTTTTGGAAGCTGTGTTTTACATGAAATGTATACAACTACAGGATCCAAAAGCTAAAACTGACTTCCTATTGAGAACTTGTTTAAGGAAGGAACCGCGCATTTGTCAGACCTACTGTGTGTTAAATGACAGAGAGGAAGGGGAAATGACAGGACCCGCTGAAACAAATCCATGTGGTCACTAGGAAAGTCCCAAATTGACCTTCTCTGGTGCCCAGGTGCACGGGTGGGTGGAGGTTGCTCATTGGATGATTCAGGTTGGGTGCTTTCTGGATGCAGACCTCTGAGGCCTGGGTTGAGGGTGGCCAGTGCACCGCTGAAGCTTGTACTGAGTCAGCGCTTGGTGCAAACTGTCTGCTGAGGTGAGTGGAAATTTGGTGAAAGCAAAAGACAAGCGATGAATAACAATTCTGACAGGTGCTTGGAGAGTACATCTCAGGAATGGATTCTCTGGACTAGCTACCGGCGTCTGATTCAGCTTTGAACTTGGAAAACCAAAGGGACAACTCTTCCTCAGGTAGCAGCTTATTTAAAACTCAGTGTGTTCCTTACTCACCTTAATAAAGACAAAGAAATCCTATTAGAAAATTTGTTCATTCACGTGAAAGTGTTTAAGCAGGAGATTTATCCAGTGGCTCATCTTTAGAGCCATGACCACTGACTTTAAAAGCTATTTGTGAAAGATTCAGGGAAAAGAAACATAAAAAGAGGAAATATAAGCCACTGGGAAGAACAAAAAGAAGATGAGAAGGAAGGAAAAACACAAGGCTACCAACAAATAAGAAACAATTTAAAGACAGAAGACCTCAGTTCCCATTTTTAGAATCAGAGAATGGAAGAAAACCATTACCTTGGGGAAATTTTTAATCTTTGAGCAAGCAGTGACAAGAGAATTTTTCAACTACCTTAAAAAAACTGAAGTATGAATACCACCTCAAGGAATCCTTGAAACAGATGAATGCTGGTGAAGATTGAGAAAAAGACCTTGATATTCAGAGATATAAATACTTGGATGATGACGGATCTGTCTCTCTTATTGAAAAGTCAGCGGGAGAGGACGAGGTTGCAACAAATATTGAACCTGATGAATGTGCTATCAAATTGGTGGAGAATAATTATTTCATAGTACGTTCTGGATTACCAGAGGAGATGAATGCCTATTTAGAACAAGAATATACTGAAGAGCTGCTTTGTGTAAAAAGGGAGTATCAAAGTCCAAAAACAATGGACAGAAGACAGAATGGCCTGAGAAGGAGGTAGGAATGTGAATGTCAAGGGTGTGTTCTTGAGAACAGGATGTCTGGACTGAAAGGTGTCTGAGGATATCCAACCCGCAGCCCGCAGGCCACGTGCAGCCCAGCATGGCTTTGAATGTGGCCCAGCACACAATCATAAACTTACTCAGCTTAAAACATTAGGAGATTTTTTTGTGATTATGTGTCATCATGTACTTAATGTGTCACCCAAGACAACTCTTCTTCTTCCAGGGTGGCCCAAAGACGCCAAAAGGTTGGACACCCCTGACTTATCCCAAAGATCTGATTCTAGGGAGTGATAGCTTGGGAGTGAGTATGATTTGAGCTTACCCATGTTTAAAGGGTGTCTGAACTTGAGAAACCAGGCAGGTCCATCTCCTCTGACCCTAACTGTGTCCCCAAAGTAAACTGCTTGAAAACATCGAGTCCCAGCAATTACAGGACTGACCGACATAACAACTGGATGGAGCAAAAATTATTTTTAAAAGGAATTAAAATGCAAACTCGGGAGGAAGGATGAGAACATGTGCAATTCCTGAAATAAAAATGTATTAACTTTAAATAATTATGCTTGTTGCCCGTAATAAAAATAGACTCTTTACACTTTTTGTGGAAAGTCAGAAAGAAGAAGAAAAAAAAGCAGAAACTCAAAGTCAGATTTTGGCGGCTCCAAAGAAGCTCTCGCCATCACACACTAATTACTGTTGCAGCGTCATTAGGTGGCATCTGAGATTTGATTGAAACCCCTCCCTCTCCAAACTGATAAAACTCAAGCACCGTTGTGATATGTCAGTTGTTAGCTTTCTGATTACTGGTACTATGAATTGGTTAAAAAATGACCAAGTGAATAATTCCAGTAAGTCCAAATAAAAATGTTAATGTAAAGAATTAACTAGTCAGTATGTAATGCGCTAATATTGGATTTCGATACAAGCAATTTTATCTTTCAAAAATAAAATATTTTTGAGCTGTTTTCATACATATGAGAAAAGAGAGGGTAACATAAACTTTTTAATACGAAAGAAAATAACCGTTGCATATGTTAGCATCAGTAAATAGTCAGCCATCTAAACCTAACACAACCCCAAATAAAAAGAAACATGATATATATATATATATATATATATATGTGTGTGTGTGTGTGTGTGTGTGTATATATATATATATATATACACACACACATAAATATATAGGGGTGGCCAAAAATAGGCTTATAATTCATATCATAGAATAATTATACAATAATACGATAATTAATAAATGAATAACATGAAAATAAACTCTGCTTTGCATATTCAGAACTATAAACCTACGTTGCCCACCCTGGACATGTACACATATTATGTACATGGTTAATAATAAGAGGACTGAGAAATTGGAAAAGTAAAATGCTATACACACGCACACGCACACACACACAAGAATAACAAGATTAATCTCTGATCAATTTTCTATTAAGATCCAGCTCACATTCAAACTAGGAGTAACTGTGCAACACAGGACAAAGGGACTTTGGCATCAGACAAGACCAAGTTCAAATCCTCCAGCTTCTTAGCTCTGGGACTGGGGGTAAACTTCTTGGCTTCTCTAAATTTCAATGTCCTCACTTATAAAAGAAGAAGAATAATATTACCATATTCAAAATACAGACTCAAGTCCACATCCAAGGAAACCAAATCTACACCCTTTAAGAGACAAGTGTAACTCAATGTAATGTTAGTTATAACCACTGACTAGTTGTTATCTGGAACAGGCAACAGTGCGCATCAGGAATTCTTTGGGGAGGACGGCAATGTTCTAAAATTGTATTGTGGTGATGAGTGTACCACACTCTGCTAACTGACTGAAATCCATGCAAGTGTATAATCCAAACTGCAGAATTCTACAATTTATAAATTATATCTCAATAAAGCTGTTTCAAACATTAAGCTGGTTAAATGCAAGCATTGCTCTGTATGTAGGTAAAAGTTGCACCTATACCCAAAAGAACAACAGCATTAACTGTTAAGATTTATAGACTGTGGAATGTGGGAAGCTAATCTGCTATTCTTGTATCATCAATTGCAAGGAGGATGACTGTAACATTGCTACTTTTACTCTGATTCCTTCACACATGTAATGTCTAAAATATGCCTAGAATAATAGGTATTCGTTAACTATAGTCTGAAAATTATGACGGCCAAGTGCCCTGGGACTGAGACATTCTCTGCTTACCATCGGGGTACAAGGAACAGCCTTTCTAAGAATAAATCTGGATCAGAATACTTTTCCACCTCGAGGTGTTTTAATCCTCTAGACTGCAAACAGTTGGACTGATTAAACAGGCAGCCTGGGGATCCTACAGTTCTGCCTAAGTCTAGGGAGGAACAGCTGTCAGTCACAACTCCGCCCTCCGCCCACAGTCCCTGGAGGCTGCGCAGGCAAGCTGTCTCGGGACGAGCACTCCTCTGAGAATTGCTGGCTCTTCCAGGCCTGCAGCTGAAAAGCAGCGATTCTCCTCGCTCGGTCTATTAGCCCTTTGACTTCCTTCCTTTGCACTGAAATATAAATATAACGCTTAAGTGAATGAGTACTACTGTCCCCAAAGAAATTTCAATTAAACACTTGGAATCCTTAGGAACGGGTACCCAGGGAGCTTCCCAAACAGCGCTGCAATTTGTTATGTATTATTAAGTCTGGCTTCGGATTGTAAATCTCCTGGTTTTTTTTCCCCCCTTTTCATGTTAGGGCTTTCAAAGACCCACCTCCCACATGGTTTGAACAGTTCGCTCCGACTCTAGGCAGGATAAGATAATGGAGCTATTCCTGAACGACAAGCCCCTGGTCCAGTTTAAAGGGCAGATGGGGAGTCCCTGTGCCCTGCTACAGAGTTTGGAATAGAAGAACCCCCCACTCTTTTCCAAGGGAATGGCGGATGTTAGGAAACGCTGAGTGACACTGGAGTAGAGCCGCTTAGTGTTTCCGCCCCTGTCACCCCTGTAGCACCGTATGCCTGGGAGCTAGGGACCAGACTTGAAGCTCCATAAGGGAGTATTTTGTCTATTCACTCGTGTCTTTTCAGCATCGATAACAGTGCTGGGTACGTAAATAGAAGGTTTTACATAAATAAATGCAAATGACTGAATGGAAGGAAGGAAGGAAGGAAGGAAGAAAGGAAGGAAGGAAGAGCAGAATAAAAGCCCTTGAGAACTAGGCCAGGTCCTTCTGTTCTGCTTCTGCCAAAATTTCATAAAACAAGTCCTGGGGCTACATTTACTATTACATCATTTAGGAATAATTTATTTAAGAATCAGATAGTTACTCAAACTCATGTTACTCTTTTCTTTTTTTTGATTATTTGTTTTTCGCTATGTGTTATTCAGCTGAATAAAATGATTAGAGCTAATCAGATAGTTATCAGAGATGAGGGAATAAAGTTCTTCTCAAAAAAACAAGAAGGTCAATGGGTTGCCAAATAAGATTCGCTCCTATGTTAACCAACCCTCTTTGGTTGTGCCCAAATATAGTTTTTAAAGGAATCAGGAATATTAGCTCCTTTCCAGTACTGGGGTTCATGCCACTTACTTAAAATATTAATAAAAGATTTAAAGGGTGCTGAAAACCCTATTTCTACCAAAGGCAGCTATCAATTCTCTTACTAAAGAAGCAGTTTCAATACTCAGCAAAAGCAACAACGGAAAGAAAATGTAAATACACCCCCTTCCCGTCACTCCAATTTTCTCTGCCGGCTGTGTGTACTCATGGTCCCAAACACAATGGATACATAAACAATAAATGACTGAAGATAAGTTTTTTGACATTATTGATGACACTTCTGCCCCCTAAAAATGAAGCTATGGGCTCCCCAGCACTCGGACGTGGGAGCTCGCACGCACCATGGCACACCCTGCAGCTGGGGCAGCCACGGGCGGCAGGCGAGCCTGTGAACACGGGCGCGGACACTCTCACACAGCAGTGACCCCTCGCTCACCTCCTGGAGCGCTCAGCGATTCCTACTTTTGAGTCACTGGTGCCGAAGCCAAGAGAAACAGCTCTTAGGAACCAGGTTTCTACGTGTTCTGTAAAATGCTGATCCACAATACAGAGTGAAATTCTCTCTTGACACTCAAATGAGGCTGCACCTCCTGTCCTGTCTTCTGAGGCTTGGGACACGGCGAAGACAAAGGAGGCTTATGATGGGCTGACTTTGGATGCTCCAGACAGGCCAAGGTACCCATCACTCATCTTTATAGGAAGGCTGCAATGCCCTTTCTCTTTCTGGAAGCCCAGGGGTTGAGAAAGCCTGCTCCCCAAAATGAAAAAGCAGACAAGACCACTTTATTCCCCCTCATATCTGGTGTGCCCTCTCTTCCACGATGTCTGCCTTTGTCACCAATCCCGAGACTCAGAAAGAGGAAAGAGGGAAGAATGAGAAATGGAGTTATAACACACAGTTCGTGGCTGATGGCTAGCCAGGGTGAAGACAACACGGTGACATTAATGGCTTTCTTTATGAACGTTTATTTTCATCTTTAATATCATTCAAAGGGGTAGATTCCTAGTGAACCATCAAAAGAAGCCTCATTAGCTGTGCATTTTATTTTTCCTTTAAATAAGCTAATGTTTTCTTGGCTATTTCGTTCTGAGCAGAGATGAATTTCTTTTCAAAATGTCTCAGTTCTATTTACCAAGAGTTGCACGTAAAAATAGAAAATGAAATTCAGATGGTCATGCCCTCAGCCACCAAAATGCTCTGCTGAATCAAAGTTTCATCTCTCTGTAATTATATGTATAATATATGTACATATTTATAAGTTCTTGAAGTAGTTAAACTTTTTTTTCCCCTGGATGGAATCTGCACCCTACGCTTCAGTTCCAGTTGCAGTTGGGCGGCTACATAAATAAATCAGCTTAGATAAGTCATTTAACTAAATCTTAAGATGATTCAGTTTGATGATAGTTTTTAAAGGTTCCTTCCAGGGCTAAAATAAATATGTTATGATGAAACTAATGTTATAATACAATAAATATTCTCTGTTTCAGTGAAATTGTGATCCCATGGTTGGTGACCTCTGCTGCAGAAGGCCACTTCTGAGACACCTTCCCAAGGTGTGACATTGTACCACAGGGTTTAAGAAACATGAAACCAAAATATAGTTGAAACAATTAATTAGTGACAGTTTTATATTAAGGAATAAACTCCTTTCTTAAAGATTCTGTAAATGCATTGAGCTGTTGATTCTCGCTGGTTTTCTGATAGTTTCCTCACACCTGAGTAGACTGAAGGAAGCCATGTGCTTTAGAACTACCACAAATGAACCACCTTTTAAAAATATGATCAAATCTGCCCTGGCTGGTGTAGCTCAGTGGATTGAGTGTGGGCTTGCGAACCAAACAACCGCGGTTTGATTCCCAGTCAGGGCACATGCCTGGGTTGCAGGCCAGTTTCCCGCAGGGGATGCACGAGAGGCAACCATACATTGATATTTCTCTCCCTCTCTCCTTCCCTTCCCCTCTAAAGATAAATAAATAAAATCTTTAAAAAAATTTTCAAAAAGTGATCAAGTCAGTCTGATTCTAGAGGTCCTAGCAGATAAAACAAACCATCTGGTAGCAAAATGGGAAGTTCATATACTACGTAAATGGGAATGAAACAAAATACTTCACGGCAGGTCATATACCACCTCCCCGCTCTGTGGGAGAGACAGCACATTCTCAACGGCCAACAGGTGTTAGAGCTAAACCAAAACATTGAAGGGGAGACAGTAAATCACACTTGACTTTCATTTCTATATGCTATTCTCCAAAAAAACAGATGAAGGAAAGAAAGAGAGAAAGAAAAGGGGAGGTGGGACAAAATAGGGTCCATGGAGAAAGGACTGATTTTCAGGCTGAGGCAGGGGCAGAAAATACAACCAATCCTCTGTATCCATGGGTTTCACATCCACAGAGATGGAAATATTTGGGGAAAAAAAATCACAGAAAGTTCCCTAAACCCAAACCAGAATTTGCCACACACCCAGCGCTACACTGGGTCCCTGACAATGAAATGATGCGTGGGCAGACCTTGCTGAAGCCTCTGTGCAAACGTTAGCGACAGGGAGGGTTGGCTGTGGGGTGCACAGGAGCTCTCTGTATTATCTTTGCCGCAGTTCCATAAATCTAAAACTTTTAAAAACTTAACAGTGTTCTGAAACGAAGCATTTATTTTAAAAATTGAGTCCAGATGTTTTCTATAACTTAATTCCATCCAGAATTAAAGAGGAACCAGTGACAGAAAGGGGGAAGTTATCAGAATTTAGGGCAATGATTCAGGAAAACCATTTGGCACAATGTGAATTCTGCCGTTTTCTTTTTTTTAAAAAACCACAGCTAAATTAACCAAATAATGGCCCAACTGTTACTCTGCCCTGGGCACAGGAGCCATTCTGCGGTTGAGAATAAAAAATTCACAGCCTCATCTTCAACAATAACACACAGACACATGATAAGTCCTTCGTGGAATTTAAAGCAAAAGGTTTCTTCAATCATCTCAAATGTGAAGTACTTCGTAAAAGATTGTACCCTGCCTTCACATGAACCACTTACTGTCCAAGTAGAAATGCAAGGAACACACATAGTTTAAAAAGAAGCAGTCAAATTGGTTCCTTGTTAAAAATAGGGAGATGATTCAGTTTAAACACATTAAATACATAAATCTAATGATCAGCCTTAAGGGACTAACTCACTACATATCCTGGCATTTTTGAGAGGAAAAAAACAAACCCAGAACCCAAACATCAGTCAGCAGCAGAAGGAAGAGAAAGACGATTTATCCTTAGAAAAACCAATGCCTAATAGATATTGGGCTCAAATGAAATTTTACAATCCCCCTTTCTGACATTACAACGTCAACTGGAAAGAAAAAATGAACTACACAACCAAACGGGAATGCCTCACAGGTGTGCCTGCAATGACCTGTTCACGGAGAAACAGCTGCACACCTATCGCTTCTCTAAAGTTAGACCCAAACAGGAAGAGCAGGGACCTGGGAGGTGCACTGACCGCATGTTCAGGGACCGCCTCACATCTGATAAGAATCCACAGAACGTCAGCAGAACCACCTCTACTCAGCAAAGGGAGCGGGAAGGAGGAGAGATGGGGAGTGACAGGTGCGCAAGCTCCCATTTCTACTCACTTCTGACTTGTCCTTTTTGGAATCTTGTTGAAATAAGTAAAAAAAAAAAGGAAATTTAAAAGCCTGTGCAAGAAAAGTTTAGGGTATAAATCTTGATGACAATTACTAACAATTTTTAGAGCACAAAGTTTTAATGATTTGCCAACATAAATAATATGGTCGATGCTACTGTAGCATCGATCCAAACTTTTCTATGCATCAAACAATTGTGAGAGTGTCATTCCCAATGTCTATACTCACTCAAATTTTAAAAATATATAATGTGTGCTGCCTTCAAAGGCACACGTTGAAGCTTTAACCCTCCATGTGCTTATATTAAAGGTGGGCATTTAATGAGATGATTCAGGTTACATGAGGTCATAAAGGTGTTGACCCGACTGGTACTTTTTTAAGTAGACGATGAGACAGCTGAGCTCTGTCTCAGCCGTGTGAGGACACAGAGGGGCGGTGGATGTCTGCAAATCAGGAAAAAGGTTTTAACCAGAATCCAGCCATGCTGACACCATGGTATCAGGCTTCTAGCCTCCACATTGTGAGAAAAGAAATTTCTACTGTTTAACCCACTCAGTGTATGGTACTTGGCTATGGCAGCCCTAGCTAATATGTGCAGGGAACTTCATGTGGCCCCCAAATAATTGGGGTTCTCTTCCTTCAAGGTACTTTCTTAACCTCCTTTAAAAGTAGAGAAAGCCACAAGATGCGTCTTAGCCAATAAAATGCCAGCAAGGGTGACATTTGTCCCTTTCACTGAGCTTCTGGTAAGAGAGAGGGCTTGAGTCCCCTGTGTTCTGTTTTTCCTTTCTCTGTAACCTGAAGAGCTCCAGGTGGTGCAGTCTCCATCAGCTGTGCATCTGGGTGTGCAGTAAAGTCCCCATCAACCCACAGTGCTCATGTGGATGAGAAAGAAATAGCAGTTAAGTCACTGTGACCTTCCACTGTTAATGTTGATACAGCCACCTTAGCGCTACAGTTGGGGGGTGCGGCGTGGAAAGTAAAGCAAGCAAGTGAACAAATTGGGAAAATAAAACTAAAAAACCTTTTGTCCTAATGGGGGGGAAAAGCAGAAGCAGACAACAATAAGAACAATCTTAGTAATGCTTCGCTTAAAGCTCATCGAATGACCAATAGGGGGGCAAATATAGGTACGATAATAAGTGAAAATGTGTTAACTTTTACAACAGTGTGATCACAAGATTGCCCAACCAATTTGTGCTGAGAAAGCACAACGTTTAATTACATGCTTTAAAGTTTTATTAAAAATATCTGTTCAGATCCAAGGTAATTTTGGAACAGCATTTATGTTTCCTCTAATGTTCCTTAGCGTTACTTGCAAAGCCGTCACTTGATTGATGTTAAAATGCCCCAAAGTGTATTGAGATGGGCACTTGACATTGGTCATGTTTTGGTGTGAACCTTTCATAATCTCTGCTATAGTCCCCAGGCTACATTATTGCCTTCCCCGGTGCTACTCCCTGATGTCACCACCTCACTTTGAACAGCCCAACTTCCTCTCAATGGCCATAACGAGTATCACCGAGTCTTCCCCCCATGGGCCTGGGGATGCTCATTCCCCCTATTCACCCTCTGGATGGTGACGGTTCTTTCCACGACGATCACCTCCAATGTCAATCGCCGTGCACGACCTTGGCCCACATCTCCAGGAACATTTATTTCTTCCTTCAGATTCCCAAATCTCTTTATGGAGATCTTTATTGTAACACTTATTCCCCTTAATTACAATTTAACTGTTAATGCATCTGTTCATTGGTGAATGAATGAATGAATTCACTATGATGAATTCTAACTGGGCTAAAGATAGCTCGCTTGTTGTATTATGCAACTACAATACACTTGGTGAATGATCGGGTGGATGTGTCAAATTATAAACTATTTCCACCTAAAAATGTTGAGTACCTTAGAAAGGTGAATAATCGTGTTTCTAATGTTTGATTTTTTTTCTTAATCATTAAAGGGAAACAGATTATAAACTTTTTGCTTTGATTTTCCTGTTTCATCTCCATGGTTATATATACTACTCTTACAGGAAGTTGAGGCGCACTAGCGATTAAGTTTGCTGGACTCTGCTTGGTAAGAGCTGATTAGGAAGAATATAAGGAGCCTTAGAAGTCTCTATAGTTCTGGCCAAATTTCTCTTTGCAAATCTGACATTTGATTTATATTCCTTAGGTAATAAAGGAGTTTTCTCCAACTTTCTTCACAGCCAGTCTACCAGACATCTTCTTCAGTCTCCAACACTGCTACTCCTGTGAGCAAGAACAAAAGCCAAAAAAAAAAAAAAAGGCCAAGGCCTAGAATGCCTCTTCAAGCTCTGCATCAAAGGCCATGGCTGCCTGAGCCTGGTGCACACCACATGCAGCTCTGCTAAGCAGGGGTGGTCCGGACCTGCTGCCCCAGCATGAGGCCAGCAGACGCAGAGAAACGACAAATCACTGTACCCAACTCCTATCCTGGACCCCCACTCTGACAGAGAATGGAGAAACCAAAAAGACTGACATCTCTGGAGAGGCTGTTGTGAGTGTGCTGTACGCGTGTTTGCACAGGTTTGAGTTTGGGAGACAGAAGAATGGACTGGAAGCCTGTCCGGAGGCAGCACAACACAGAGGTTGGTCTCAGGAAGATGGGGGCTGCAAGCTAGACTCTGTCCCTTCCGGGTTGTGCATTTCAGGGAGTTACTTAAACTGATGAGCCTTTGTTTTTTCATTTAAAAGTGTGTGTGTGTGTGTGTGTGTGTGAGTGTGTGTGAGCTCTCATTCGATACCCAGTAGGGTGGCTGAAGCGATTTAGTGAGAAGTGTTGAACATAGCAAGTTGCCCATAGTTCATATGTCACTCCAATCAGAGCTTATGTGTTATTAGGCTCCTCGGAGTAATACACAGGATCAGAGTCTTTGTTATTAATAACCACTGGCATTAAACTAGCTCCTTATAATAGTTTGATGTGTTGTGGCAATTTGGGATTGAATTTAGAGAGCAGAATTTGAGGCATGGCTGAACCACTCAGTAGTTGGAAAATCTATCACAAGTCGAACTTTCAGCTTTCTTTTCCCCATCTTTAAAATAAAGGGGCTAAAATAATTGGTCACCTCTGCAGCACTAATGTTTGAATCTCTAGGATGAACCAGACTTTATTATGCTGTATGTACAATGCAGTGGGGACGATGATGGGAGTGGAAGTGAGAGGGTGCATTCATAAACAATATCCTAAGCTAATCACAGAGCAGTGGGTTGCTAGCCAACCCAGTTAACACAGTCAAGCCCTGTGCAAAATAACCAAAGGGGCTCCAATTTGGCAACATGAATGAGGTTTTTTTTGCAATGAAATTTCAACTGAGTTTCGATTCAACCATGGATTTGTCACTTTCCCTTCCTGTTAGATTTTAAACTTTCAAACCACTCACAAATTCTGATTTCAAAAGACAACCATGGCTTTGGTGACAGTTGTAAAATGCTTGCATATCAGAACCTCAATCTAGTAGCCTTTTAATATACCAGGAGAGCATGCCACTTCAAATATTATGACCTACAAAACCAGAGAATGTGTCATGAGGCGGCTGTTACTGCCCGAATGCAATGTACTTACAGCACGCTAACACCCAGTTGACAGGTTTGAGTGACGTTACAAGAACAATAAAAGAAAGGAAGGGAGGAAGAAAAGGGAAAGGAGGGACGCAAAAGAAAGAAGGGAGCATCACTGAATGGGAATTCCTAGACTAGCAAGTGTACATGGTCTGCTGGGCCAAGTCTAAAAGGTACCACTTAAGTCAAATTTTCAGAGAAAGAGGTGGGCTCATGCGTGCAGATATTACTTAATAATCTGATACCATTATGTCTGAAAGTGAATTCCTCTATTTTCAAAAAGGGAACTGTTTTAACATTAACACTGAAAGCATATTTTCAAGTTTCTCTGGTGCTGTTAAGGAGTTTCAAGAAGCTTCCTCGCCCTAGGACAACCATTGGTCTATTCAAGGTTGTTTTTGTTCTAAGTTTGGTAGTGCTGCAGGGACCAGCGTCAGGCTCCCTGGGCCAGAACCAACTCCACTATTTTCTGTGAACTTCAGCAAGCTACCTACCATTTCTTCACCTCAGTTTTCTCATTGCCAAAATGAGGATAATAAAAGATTCTACAACATCAGGTTTTGATGGGGTAACCAATGAAACAATGTATAAAAACCCTTTACACAGCATTGCCTACCTAGTAAACACTCAATATAAACTGTACATATTAGTAGGGATCTTATTTTAATATTTTAAATGCTATTATCTTGTTAGAAAATATGTGTGCACATCAACTCAGTCAGATGTAGACGAGGGAACCTAGTCAATGTATCGCTGGCTTAATGAGTTTACTGTAACTGCATTGAGCTAATTTCTCCAACATCGCTGTTATAAAGAGCGAAGAAGCCAAGGCAGTCACTGGATTGATGAGCCTGGAAGGTATACCTTGAGATATAGACATCGATTTTCTAAATCTCCTTGATTTCCTAAGAGGCCAAATTTATTACAGACGTGCTGTCTAGAGAGTGACTTTCCAAGACACGCTTTCCCTTCCGCAAAGGTGGATTCACACCGCGCACCTTGGAGGGGCAAGAACACCGAACATATTGACACCGACCACCAACCCGACAGCGGCAACTCCAGTCTCTGTCTCTTCCCTTCAGAAATCCTCAACTCAGTTCCAATGCCACCATTTTTCCAGCACCAAGAGAATATGCCCTTTATTAGGTTGCCCAGAGACACAGGAAATAGTCAACGTGGCAAATTCTTTGCGATTATTTTTGTGTCTCAAGACTTCCAGAAAGTTAGGAGGGAGGCATCCTGATTGAGTTGTTTAGAATAGTTATTTTTCTAATAATAATAAGGATTAAAATATTTATAGTAATAACAACAGCTACTATTTAATAATAATGACAAAAATATTTATAGTAATAGCATCTACTACACTAATATATACTAGGTATCCCTTTAAGAAATCTATGTAACTGCTATCTCATTAAACAGCATTACAAAGTGAGGAGATCATTATTCCCACTTTCTACATGAGAGAGTCAATACTAAGAGAAGCACTAAGTAGTTCTTGGGGTTCGTAATAATAGGAATTCAGTCTAGCTCTCCTCTTCCTCAAGAAAGACTTCCTCTGATTACTTTTCCCCTCTCCATCTATTTTAGTTACTATCCATGTCACTGGTACACTATTTCTCTCATCTTTGTTAATGACTTATTGATACTTCTTGGAATTTCTATCTCATGTCTGATGGTTTCTGAGGCTTAAATTCACATCTACTTTTTCATTCATCTCCTACTACCTGTAAAACAATTTTTCTTACCTGTTTTGCACTTGTATTTGCATATAATTCATAAGATTGGTTAGACTCCTCAATTGAGGACTCAGCAACAATGTCTACATGCCGTAACTTCCATTCCATGTGGGATGTCTCTATAGAATACTATTATTTCACTGTCATATGTAGGACATGAAATATATAAGGTAACTGAAGGAATCAACAATCCTCAAAGCCAATTCCTAAGTACTCAGATTTTCAGTGCTCCCATTTTCATTGTTGAGCTAATTAGTTTGTGTGTGTGTGAGATTTGTGTTTATGAACTCAACGCAGAGCAAGCAAATAAAATACTACACAGGAGTCTTAGCTGGTGTGGCTCAGTGGACTGAGAGCTGGCCTGGGAACCAAGGGGTCTCTGGTTCGATTCCCAGTTAGGGTGCACGCCTGGGTTGCAGACTGGGTCCCCAGACTGGGGTGTGCAAGAACACATTGCCCATTGATGAAACACACTCTTTCTTCTCTCCCTCTCTTTCTTCTGCTCTCTCAATAAATAGATAAATCTTTAAAAAATACCACACAGGATATCCCTGAAGTGAGAGGTCACATTAAGAACCCCAAGGAATAAACACATGCTCCTTGTGGGAAGGAAACTGGGGCAAAGCCCAGTGTCCAGTGCCAGATAAAATGAGTTTCCATCTCCTGTCCCCTAACCCCCCCACCCCCCCCATGACCTGGCAGCCTCAGGATCAGCTGGTCACAGAGCTGCTCTCCAGAGAACAAAGCCTGTTTCTGGCCAGGCAGGTGCAGCTACCAGTTAAGAAACGCTCACCAGCATTCAACCACAGTTCAGACACACATACAGCAAAGGAAGCAATTTTGACAAATAATAGTGGGAGCTATCCACACAAATGTAGAACAAAAATGGAAAAAAGCATAAGAGGTATCGATAATTTCAAATGCCATAAGAAGACCAGCGCTAGATGGAGGGGGGTCGAGAGTCTCAACAAAGGTAGATGGAAATGCCGAGGCCGTGAAAGCGAAGGCCCCAGTGCTGTGGAGGACGGCAATTGCAACGCCCCGGTTTTTCCCTGTAATGACAGTTCTACTTAATGCCGTCTCAGATGCAAAGGACACCTTGAGTGGATGGGGGATGACTTCCTGCTGAGAATACAGAAGTTAGTTTGAACAAATTGCCCATTCGTGATTATTTAAATAAAACATCACAATTGTAATAGGCTGGTCGATAAAGAAAATTTTTTCCATCTTTCTTTTTTGCAAAAGAACAATACACTAAATGCTTTCTTGATTTTTTCACCGCATTTCTGTAAATACAGTATTTAATGCCAGGTGCCCCCTCAATTTTACATTGTGATGGGCTACATAAAAGGAGAAGTGAATGCACCACTGTGTGTTGCTTCCCACATGGGCCGGGCTCAGACAAATCAATGCCCACATTCTCCGCCTGGGTATCATCTTCTGTGATCATTCTATGCAGCTTGACTCAGCTTGACTCATTCTATGCAGCTTAAACTCACATTTAACAGGCCTCACTTTTATCACATTGATTTCAAGGGTGGGTCCCTAATACAGTTACATTGGCCACCACTGTTTTGTTTTAACATACAGGGTCTGGCAGAAGTAAGGCCTGCGTGAGTGGGGTGGGTAGGGTAATGTTATGTGTGCAATAATTTATAAGTTTTAATTTGAATTTCACTTACAATGTCATACGGTGTGCTTGAGTGTGATGTTGTTCTGTTTTAGAATTACACGCTTGTGATTTTGTAATAAAAGATTTTGTAATAAAAGGGGCCGCTATTTGTGCTGCACCTTGTACATCATTTATACTTATATATAAATGTTCTTTTATATATAAGAAAAAGATGTGTTCTTTATTTAGAAATAGATTTTTTTAAGGGAAGAGGTTCTCCTTCTCATTTATCCCCAACAAAATAGTTTCTCTTTGGCTCCCAACATAGAAAAAGATAGTTTTTGATGATCTGAGGATGACAGAGGTTCCTGCTTTGAAAATAAACCTTTGCTGGGTGGGGCTAGGGAGGCTGAGCCTCCCACGGGCTCCCTTCTCTAGGGGAGCACACAGTGAGCACAGCCAAAGGGCGTGGTCTCACTTCCCAAGACACTCTCTACCTTCCCATCTTCAAAGGGTGCTATTGGGCTTTTCAGCATTAGGACACGCATTTAAAAAATAATTTATTTTAAACAACATTTAAGTAGAATTAAACAAGTTCTTTTTTCACAATAGAGAATAAGTTAATAGATAATAAACATAACACAGGGCTTAAGTGCCTCCCATGAATAACATTCTGGATGACGTGAAGAAGAATGAAACACAATCCCTGGCCTCAAAATGAAGGGGGAGACATAAGATATAAATACGTGAATGCTAAATTTCAAAGCCGCAGTGGGTCCCAAATGCATCAGAATTAAGGGCGGAAATGGGAGGGAGGTAGGGAGCACGGAGTGTGGGGGGCAGGGCTGGGAATACAAGACAGAAAACTGTACTTGAACAAGAATTAAATTTTAAAAAATGAATTAAGAGGGAATAGAGACACTGGTGGGTGGTAGAAATGGCACCAGGCTGCAGGCCCCCAGGCTCTCAGGTCACGCCCGCCTGAGGAAATTCAAAGCCACCTCACTCAGCCACTATTTTAGGTCTGTGGTGTTCTTGGGAAACACCTGGTGAGTGGAAGCAGTAGATGTCCACGGACACGCAGACTCTGCTGGAACCTTTCTTAGGACAGGGAGATCATTTCCTGTTAAAACGGCTTGTTCACACAGCATTTTGAAAAGTGTTCCCTGTGCTGAATTGGAATTGTGCAGATATCCTGCCTCTTCCTCGGGGTCATGCAGGTTACGATCATGCGGCTAAGAGCACGGGACCAGGAACCATTCGGGGTCCAAATCTGGACTTTGAAGACAACTCTCTGCTCTCTCTTCCCGTGATGCTCTTTTGTACCCTAGGTAACAATGTTGACAAAAGGTTAAGTGACATGATCAAAGTCACATGTCTGATAGGTAACTGACAGCACCATAAAAACTGAGATAGCCTAAAAAGTCCAATGACTTTGCCATTATGAACATTTCAGAAAAGTTTGTGCCAGGCCAATAACACAGTTTCTTTCAGAAAGAATAGCACTCAATAAATAGATGTCAGTATCTCAAACAACCAATTGACTCATTGCTTTGTGAGAAATGAAGGCTATGGAAAACTAAACAAATAATCTTTAAGAGAAAAAAGCTCATGAAACTAACAGTGGTCAGTGCTGTAAGAGCCTAGGACTTTTATTCCCCATATCTTTTTTTCTTTTTTCCATTTCCATTTCAAAACTGAAATTTGGACACATGACATAAACCTTACGTGGAGTGACTCAGTAATTTCCTGACAGAGTTTTCCTAATTTCACCGTCTACCATCTCATGCTGCCTCCTTCACACCTTTCCTCTATTTGTAACATAGAAAACTTTCTAATGGAACCCAAGTATCTACAGAGTCATGTCCAAACATGTTGGCAAGGTTTCAAGAGTCTTCCGATTAGCCCCAACTCCGCCCACCCCTACCCAGCCTCATCGCACACTGAGAGGGTTGTCCTTGCGAGGGGTCAATAAAGTCAGTGCCTGGTGTATTCCAAACGGTCGATATACTTCAGTTATCATATAACAGCACTAATCCTGGAAGGCACAGACTCCTTCTGCAACTATTGCCATTCATTTATTCATTCAGCCAGCATGCATTAGAACGCTACTCTATGAACAAAAGATAGGGTGGTAAAAAAATTTTTTCTCAATGAGTTTCTATTTTAGTGGAGGGATAAGAAAAATAAAATATATTTTATTACATATTGATACATATTAAGAAGACACGTAAAGCAGAGAGAGAGGACAAAGTGTGTTGCAAAGGAGGGCCTGGACGTTGAGACAGGTGACGTTCGGTCTTCTCCAAGACCTTACTCTGAAGGAGACATGGGAGCCAAGACTTACAGAAAGCGAAGGACTGCTTCATAGATAGGACAGTCTGTCTAGAAGGAACAACAAGGACAAATAGCAGGGGGTGGAGGGTGACTGTTGTGTTTGAATTCTGCGAGCAGGCCGGGGTGGGGGCTAATGGGACAAAATGAGGATGCCAGTGGGAAATGACTCAGAGATTTAAACCTGGCAGCGGAGCATTCAGGGCCTTCTAGGTCATAGGGAGCATTTCACCTTTTCCTCTCAATGATGTGGAGGGAACATGGGATGGTTCTGAGCAGAGGAATAGGGCTGATTTCCTTAACAGGTTCACACTTGATGCGGTGTCAAGGATAAGTCTAAAGGTTTAGCGTGACCAGTTGGAAGAAGAAAAATGTATCACATCCCACCACATCCAGTGAGTGTATCTATAAAGCTTTTAAGTGGATGGAATTTTAAATCCATCCAGTTGTTTTCCAGTGGCACTCTCCCTGTCTTAGCCCAAACCACCATCATTTTTCAGTCTAATTTAACACAATATCATCATCATTGGTTTTCCATCATCAGCTCTGGTCTCCATTTAGCCCATGTGCTTTGCAGGACACATTTAGACATAAGAGGTTGTACGGTGATGGGCTTGACTCCTTATGACCCTCAGTGTCTTATTCTGTTTTCCCACTTCCTCGCCCTCCAATACCATCTCTTTGGTGTTCTGACACATTCCAGAACTCTCCTCGTGTCTGGACCTTCACACACATTTCCCTCTACCTAGCCGCCCCTTTCCCTGGTCTTTTAAAAGGATAAGGCCTTCACTTCTTTCTGACCACAGCTTATATTCCTCAGGGAGGCTTTTTCGGACAAATCTGAATAACACACGTCACTCTCTGTTATTCTGTTATTCACTGTTCATTCATTCATTTGTTCATTTATTCATTCACTTGCTCCTTCATTCATTCAACTGATATTTACTAAGTGCCTATGTGCCAAATATGGTCTTAAGTGCCATTTTCGTCCTCATTGCACTTGTTCCAAGGGTTACCGTATTTCTTATTTAATCTCTGCTCTGCCAACCAGATCCCAAACTCCATTATAAGCAAGAGCCATACGTGTTTTGTTCAGCATTACATTCTGTCTGATATGTGGCAGGTAATCAAAGCTATTTGTAGAATAAGTGAATAATGTTATCCAGAATTTTTGCTGGTGTTTCCTTTAGGCTTCCCCTATAGAATCTATTTCATCAAAATTTTATAGCATAAGTGATTAAAAATAGCTTTTTTCCTCAGTAGCATGCAGCCTACTTCAGACAGAAACTATATCTTCATCATTGTTGTATCTTTCAGAAGACCAGGCTCGGACTTTCATAACTATAATTATTTCTGAATTGATGACTCGGTAGAAATTTCGAGATTTCCGGAGTGTCTCACATGAATGTGTCTTAGAAGCCTTAACTTTATTTCATTTTAAAAGGGTATGTAGAAAATGATCAAGATTCTTGGTCAGTGTAGCAACCAAGTAAGAGCATTGTCCATGCTAAAATCTAATGGCTTCATTAGTCTATCAAAAATTACCAAACTGCAGGGCCCCGAAGCCGACAGAATCAGAGCTGCTCCCCTCATGATACTTCTAGAACAGCTACTTTCTTTGTCCACAAAGGGGCAGTCCCACTGGCCTCTCTCTAACCCTGAACTACACTGAGCACGGTCTGCCCTCAGGCCTGCGCGCTGACTGTCCCTCTACCCAGAATGCTCACCGCCTGATCTCCACAGGCCTCTGCTCCCCATTCAGTTTCCAATTCAAATGCCACCTCTGCAGAGGGGTCTTTGCAAAAAGCTCTGGGTAGAGAGCCTTTCCCCCTCTCACCTCTCCTGTGTGCTCTAAAGGTGTTCCATGTGTCCCTTTTACTTTACACTTACCACCCACGGAAATTATCACATTTATTTACTTACAGATCCACGGTTGATCTCCTGACTACAAAATGTCAGTTCAGTGCAGCACAGGTCTCGGTTTCTTACTGCTACTTTCTATGCCTAGAACAGTGTCTGGTGCGTAGTTGAACGTGCATGATAAATATTTACAGAATGAGTGAACTAATGCTTACACAATTAAAACACTCCATTGGCATTTATTAGAAACAGTTGCCCAGTGCATAGCTCTTGAACTGCGTGTGAGCTAAAATCTATGAGATGTAATTAGGAACAAGAGTGGAACAACTCTCTGTTCTAACCTGGAAGCCCGTGTACTAGATTTCATTCAAGGAAGGAAGAAAGTTTCTGGCGTTAAGGGTGATGACTCTAATCTGGGCATTATGTAGTACTGGATTTCCCGAAGTGGGTTTTTGTCCTCTCTGGGTCTCCAGCAACTAATACACTTCCTGACTCGTAGGAAATCTACAATAGATGCCTGTTGAATTGCACTGAAATTAGAACAAAAACCTACACTAGGACATTTACTGCCATAGACTCAGCATCACTCAAAGTATTTTTAAACCATATTTACTTATTTATAAGTATCATTTAAACAGATGAATATAAATCCTTGTCGGCTAATTTCCAGTGATTTACTGAAATGCTCTATTTAAAAATGTCAAGTGGCCATTAGCAGTAAACCTCCAAGAATTTATCTGCCATAATATTCCTACTTAAATATTGTCATTGCGCTATTTCATTTTATTGGTTTATTTTTTAAAATCTTTCTGAAATCATTGAAAGTTCTTAGCAATTTGTTCTTCATTTAAGGTGATTAAAACACACGATGCAGAAATGGAAAAGAAAAATGCTCTGTAGACTTTCTCAAAAGTACCTAGTTGCCAGTAGACTCTACTGGACTGGAGCTAGCACTCGAATGAGACTGACAGGCACAGTCTGTGATATTTGCCACTTGAGGCCAGGTTAGGCCAAGTCCAGTCCATCTGGACCTTTCTGTACAGTGAGAAGGAAGTTGTCTGGCACCTCGCTAAGTTCATCCTGGCTTACTTTATTTCAGCTATCTTTTGTACGATCAACTTATCAGCTCATAGACTACCAATATGATGAATATCTTCAGGCATTACAAAAAAAAAAACAAACCCCAAACTAAAACACTTACTGTCACATGTACTCCTATTTCTATAGCCATTTCTTTGGTTGTACCCAAATGCAGAGTGGCCCAAGTAACACTCTTTCTAGGAAGAAGGGTTTCACCACCTGGGACGATTTCAGGTCTTTCCATAGTGTGGCAAGAAAAAAATGGAATCCCACACACTCTCACATTAGGAATTCAGAATCTTATGGTCAAAGGGGCCTTTCCTTGGAGAAATGGCATGGCAAGAATTGTTAGCTCAAAATATGTAGAACAGAGTCTTTTGAAACAAACTAGCCACCCTCCTTTAAAAGGAGACTTAATTGTCGAAGAAGAACCACGTGTTGTTTCTGAGGAGTCCCAACTCTAAAGGAGACAGTGACCATATTTCTCCGGCAGCAATGCTATTTGCAAATCTTAAATATTAGCAACAGTGTATCTTTTCTCCTGGAGTGCGTGATGCAGTCTCTCTCAGAAATGAGTGGTGCCCCTGCTTTGCTGATGAAAGCCCTGATGGCCACATTCCTATGACTATCATTGATTGAGCTCCCGCAATGTGCTCGTCCCTGGACGCAGTGTTTCACCTCCTCCACCTCTAATCTCCACGACAGCACTTCAGCCAAGTATTATTTTCCCCAGGGCTCACTGTCAGGTGACTAACTTGGTCAAGGTCGCAATGTCATGTGGGTCACGGTGAAGATGAATTCAAGCTCGGATCCCTCACTCCAGTTCACCAAAGGTCCTCTCAGTGGAGCTTGCACCAGAACAGTTATGTGGGCTTGTTAAGACCCGGATCACTGAGTTTCTGATTCAGTAGGTCTTGGGTGGGGCCTCATTTACATTTCTCTTAAGTTCATAGGTGATAACCTGGCTGGCCCCAGACCGCACGCTGAGAACTACTGCCTCACGTCCTGGTTAGGATGGAAGCCCTGGTAGTGAAACCAACTGAATATCAGTCTTACTCCAGAAGGTTTATGTGTACTTTTATGAAATTTAAAATGCATCAACATAACATGTATCAAAATATTTATAGATGTTATTTCTGGATATCAGGCAATTAAAACTTTCTTTAGGCTCTTCCGAATTGTTGGACTTTGAACACATCATTTTTATTTTTAGTGAACCAAATGCTGATTGCATTTAGGAAAAAAATAAAGCCACAAATATCTCTCAGAAATGTGACATTTACCGAGATTTCAGCATTTCAACACTTTTTCTATGAAGCAGAAGACTCAAATATTATATACATATATACTCACCACACAAACATACATATCCTAATATATGACACAAAAGTAAAAGCCTGCCCTGATTGGTGTGACTCACTGGGTTGGGCATCACCCTACAAACCAAAGGGTCTCTGGTTCGATTCCCAGTCAGGGCACATGCCTGGGTTGCTGGCCAGGTCCCTGGCTGGGGGCGTGCAAGAGGCAACTGATCAATGTTTCTCCCCCTCTCTTTCTCTCTCTTTCTTCCCCGCTAACAATAAATAAATAAAATCTTAAAAAGTATATAAAATATAAAAGCTTCCTTTTTAAGCCCACCCTAAGTTGGAAAGAGCTGAGTTTCAATGCCGAACCAGCCTTGGGCAGTTAGTTATGCCAGGGCTGCCCGTCTCAGTGTCTCTGTCTGTGCAGCCAGCCTCCTGGGCTGGAACCACGCATGTCACAGCTGAAGGACTTTTAAAAGACTCGACGGTCTCCAAAGTTCAGTCTGGAGGTATATGCTGTGCTAACGTAAATCGCCCTTGCAGGATTTGAAGGAGAAAAAGAGCAACAGTCAGGCACCTTACCATGTGAGGGTCACTCAGATGAGACCAGCGCGAGGGGAGGGTGTTCAGCAAGGTGGTGAAAGATGCAGGGCCTCTTGGCCCAAATGCCTCTGCTGCCCTTTCACATTTTTAAATAATATCGTATTACATAATGGCAGTGCACGCTCGTGTGTATTCTGAAAATTATGCCGGCTCAAGGAAACACCCTGGTATTCATCAAATGCTTAGTGCCCTGTCACCATGGCCTATGGCCCAAATCAAAGTGATCGGAGCTATTAAGATGATTTCTCTGTTTAACTGAGTTTTACAGACTGTAGTTTTGAAGTCAGTGGAAGATGACCTACTAATGGTGTTTAATGGTTCTCTTAACAAATTGTAAAGTATCTTGAATGACCCGCTGGTTAAGTACATAAAAGGGAAATTCCAGTTTTAACCACTGAATCCTTCATTCGCTCTTGTGCTTCTTTTGGACAGTGGTGTTTTCTTTTCAACCTTCAAGGAGGAATAGGAAAAGTAAAAAAAAAGAAAAGAAAGGAAGGAAAAGGGAATTAAGCTTTTTCTGAGTATTGAGCTTAACATTAGGTATTAACCATAATATTGGATCTTCACAACACAACAAAAGAAGGAATATTATCTCTATCTTGAAAATGAGGAAAGGGTCCGCAGAAGCCAGGAAGCCGTGTGCGGTGTGATTTGAGTGCAATCTGTCTGAATCTAGAGCCTGCTTTCATGATGCTTCCCTGAGAGAGAAATGCTGAGGTTATCTCTCCATGATGTAGGCCCCTAAAAGGGCTGAGATGAGGCTCCAAGGCCACCGTGCCTGAGACATGGCACACACCGGTCCCTTCAGGGATGACCTTTGGGTTTTGTTTTCCACACATAGTTCTTGGCACTTCCATAAATGACCACCACAAACAAGCAACTCAAAGGGAGCCAAGAAAATAAAAACGAATGCAAGAAAGTCAAGGTGCAGGCAGAAAAGAAAACGAAGGAAGAAACACCTGAGTAGGGCAGGCTACCTACAGCTAAAATACAAGAAAGCATAGCACAAAGCCAGCATGAATAACGGAGCAATTGGCCAGCCTAGTTTTAGCGGCCTTTCTTCCCTTCCACCTTAGTGAACGACCTAATCGCTGGCCTAGAAACAAGCTGGCTCAGGAACCAAAGTCCCGGAAAGTTAGAGCAGACCGATTCTTTGCAAAGAAGTTGCTCACCCCAGGAGATGGTGATAAAGTCTGTGGAAAGGGGGAAAGAGCTGGCACTACACACAAAATTAGCTTCAGTAACACTTTTGCGGACTCTCTGTTAGTCTTCTGGTAGAAAGTGAGACAAGCAGGCTTCAGAGAGAGAAACATCCAGAATGCTACCCATTCCCTTCTCCATCCTGGCCTGAATCTCCCCAAATGTCCCCCCCGCCCCGTTTTGGGGGTCTATTTTGATCCACTAGCCAAATAAATGAGTGTGCATCCAACCCTGGGGTGAAAAGTTCTTCATTTTGTGAATATGGATCATAGCTAGAACTATAGCTAGGTAATATAACCTCCAGTGAGCATGGTTAAAAATAATTGTTTAAAATAAAACATTGAAAATAAAAGTCTTTTTTGACCGACCTGGCCATTGTTGTTGGTTACAAGAGAGTTTATGGAGGTGGATTACTGCAGGGGCCCTAAATACTCAGAGAGTAAATTCTCTTTACTCTCTAAGACTAAAGGAAGTGAGTGAAAAGCACCACACAGGGTATCAGCCTTGCAGGTATGTTCCAGGTGTGCTTTGATCATTATGGGAAGAGGTCCCCTGTAACAGTAAAATGTATACTTGAAAGTGAATCTCTGAACATCCCTACCAGAGATGTTGTTTCTACCTGGCTAGGCCAGATAGAATGATCTGTTTCTGCATCCACCAAAAAAGCGAGGCAAGAATCGGAGATGAGCTTTAAGACAGTGTTCTTCTGCATATTTCAGAGCCCATCCCTTCAGGTTTTTCCTGAGTGAGATCTACTGCTTCTTTTGAGCGGCAACTATATGTGGTGTGTGGATGACTGTACTGCCCACAGCAGGTTTTGGTGCATTGTTTTCAAACATAGCTCACCCCCATTAGGGGGTGACCATAAGGCTGGTCATAGCCTTATGGTCGCAAATATTTTATTGAGCAGCAACCATGGCCAGAAGTACCAACCCTGGAAGATGGACTGGGGACTCACATCATATTGGATTTTGATTTTTCTTCACGTTATACAATGGAAATAATAGCAGTATTTATTTCTTGGGGCTTCTGTTTCCATCAAATTAGGTTATACAAGCAAAGTTGTAGTTTGTGGCCAGAAGTGTCCAAAGTCTTCAACACATATTAACTATCATTATTGCTAGCAGAGTATCTGGCGTACACCAGGGATTTAATAAGCATTTGCAGAATGAATGGTCAAAGATGGGTTGCATGCCGTGTTCACAATGGTAGTGAACTTACTCATTAAATACAATTAGTTGTGTTCTTGGTAACTCACTGGTCCCTTGGTTCCTGCAGTTTAATAGGTTTTAGATAGGTGTTCATGTAAAATGAGGTTGACACTGAACTCCTTTTATTTTCAAAGCCTTAAAATGTCCAGATAATTTGTAAATTGATAATCTACGAGAGTCATGTTTCAACAACAACATGAGGAGGGTTAGACTAAACCCTGATGCTTCTTTCTAGCGGGAACTCTCTGTGATTCTAAGTCATTCTCATAGGGAGATTCGGAAAGACACTAAAAAAAAAGCAAATGGGTAAGTTTGCCTCTGGTTTGCCCTCCATGACTTTCCTAGGTTGTAGGCTAAATGGAATTCACAGAACAATGGTCATGGCTGACACTGTATGAGGACTTCTCAATGCCAGGTAACACATGAAGGACCTGTACATGGCTTTTCTCATTAAACACTCACAACAAGCCAAAATAAAGTATCACTCTGCCTCTATAGAAACAAAAACAAAAACAAACTCAAACTTAGAGAACCTTACTGATGAGCCGATGGTCATGTAGTTCAAATGCAGAATTAGGACATCTGGCCTCGTGGTAGATGCCTCAATTACAGTATAGTCAACAACAGGGAAACAAGTATAACTCTGCCTGACCCCACCAAAACATGCTTATTTTTAAACATTTTCCCTGATGGGTCCTTAGAGAAGTAGAGTTCTCGGTCTCTATAGATAACTCCACTGTATATAGACAGATGGATGGTTTTAGATCTCTAAGCACATACAGGCAAGGCACCTATTTGTAAGTGCACAGGCATGGGTCCCACCCACGTGGCACAGTGGGTGCACTGACCGCCCATTCTCCCCTACCACAACACCTCAAATGACAGATGAGTTTGCAAGACAAAGCTAACCATGCTACTGAGCAAATCTCATCTATCCATTCACTGCTCTTCTCTCCCTCAATCCAATGAAGGACAACCCCAAGCTGACAGTCTCAAACACACAACTGACAACATTTTAAGAAATGCACCTGCGGAACAGGTCCCACACATACAGAGCCAACCTGTTGGATCTGCCATAGAGCAGTTCAGTTGGGGAAACCCAGAAGAATGTGGACACCTCGAGTGGCCAGGGACCTAATCTCTCAAGTGGCCAGTGAGGCTGAGTGGGGAATGAAGGTGGGTATTCCCGGAAGTGAGAAGACTCCACACATGACTTCTAAGGTAAAAAAAAAAAAAAATGGACTCAGCTGCCATCAGAAATGTAGTTCGGCCCCATCCTTACAACTGCAGCGGCAGAGATCTCCCCATCAATTCACTCTTACAGTTACTCCAACTCCATTATCTGATACTTACAGGTGAAAAGGGGGTGGTTTAATCAGCAAGGTAGTTTAAATGTGCACTTACTTTATTCACACTGCTGAAAATCCCCACATATTTGTAGTTTGAGAATAGCAAAAAGAGGGCATGACTTCGTCTATGCTTCAATACCATAGCATACATTAAGGGAATCCGAGTTTTTGAAAGCACCTAATACACTCGTGTGCAGTGGAGCAATTTTCACTTCTCTTAACATATAACCTATTTCAAAGACTCCTCACTTCCAAAATGGTCAATTGCAAACGATCCCTAGGTACTCTCCCCTCTGAGCCCCATTACCAACACGTGATTGTCACCGCAACATGGCTTTCCTGACACAGTGGTGTTAAAAAGCAGTGACGGACCCAGCAGGAGTGAGCTGGAGCCATTCCTATATACCGTAGAACCACACTGACAATCCAAAGGAACACGCCATCTGCATTCTGTGTGGCTGCAACTGACTGAACTGTGGGTTTGCAATTTCAAAATGCAGAATGTCATGCCCAGCTCCACTTTAGGGAGCTCCCACAGCTGCTACTTTTGCTTCCCTGCCTTCAGAATGCCGATGCTGAAGTTAATATCTGAGGACATGCCTGTGCAGTGATGGAGACGCGGCAACAGGGCCTGCTAGAGCACCGTCTGCATTCATGTATTTGTTTATTCAAGCTGTGTGGCCTTCCCTCCCCATCCTTTCCCTTTGCAACTTATCAACCTGAGCCCTTAGTCGCTCACACCCACACAAGGATCTCAGCGGGCAAGGAGGAAAAGCAAAAGCAAATGCGCTTTAGAGAAAGAACAGGAAACCAACACTGAAATGGCCATTACTGGGCATTTCAATTTTACCTGTGGTTTCAGCTGCTGCTCTGAGTGCATATGATGAATGTGGCTTGATTTCCTTAATTTGTTGATATCGGCAATAATCACAGTGACAGGCAGTGTCCAAGAGATTAACCTTGACAGTAGAGTCATAGAATTGGAGATATAAAAAAAATTTCATTGACTGTAACACCCCCAAGGAAGAAGAGAGAGAAGCTCAGGGACCCAGTTCCTGGTAGGAGAGTAGATGGTGAAAGGGTTGAAGTCACTGTGATTAACTGCAGGGTTGATGAGTTGTTTTTTTCTGGACCCTTCTAGTATTCTCCTCAATTCTGGGATAAAATAAGAGCTCATATATAACCACCAGAGACACGCAGTGATGATTTGACTTAGGGTAAAGAAAAGGGAATTAAAAGAAAAAGAAAACCAAATACAAAAATAAAATCAGTTGGTTTCCAAGGCAAGATACCCAGGGCCATTCTCTGCACAAAAGAAATCATCAATAGATTTTCTGACTTTGATGACCTTGGCCATTCAAAGTGAGAGAAATCTAGAAGGTTAGAGGAATTACAGGTGAGATGAGAGTGAGAGTAGGGTGTCATGATATTGTAAGTCATCAATGCGATGAAAAAGACAGGCTGAAAAGTGACCAATCGGTGATGAGAACACTGAGGCCTGAGATGATGCTGGTGACAGGGTTGCGGAGGAAGGCCATCGCATCACCAGACTGACTGCTTTCAGCATTCTTAGAAAACTATCATTAGTCATAATAAAGCACAACCCTTCACAGGGTGCTTTAACCTTGACCTACACAGTATGAGCACCTGAACTTGAACTGCAATGATCAATTGAAATTCACTTGTTCCAGGCTTCGCTCCATTGCCGTATCTCAAGAAATTCTTAGAAGACATTTAAGAGATTACAAAAATATTTATTGAGATTAAGTGACTCCACTAAATGGGACATTCCCTATAGTTTACGAAAATTACCTTAAACAATACACTCACAGAAACATACATGTGTGCATACATAAGTGGACATATGAGTTATAGCTATGCATGTTCACAGACATATACACATGTATATGTGAATATATATGTACATCCAGACTTAAAATAGTACACAGTGAGCTTCAGGAATCTACCTCCAAACCCTCTGCAGTAAGAAATGAGGAAACATTTAGGCTGATGTGGCTACAGGGAAGGTTCCGTCCCAAATCCAATCTTACCTTCCATTTCAATGGCTGTCTTCAGCTGCTGCCTGGTCTCCTGATTCCAATACTGCATCTCCTCATATCCAGCTCTATAGTAAACGGCCATTTATTTGCACGAGTTTTGATACATTAACTAGAGTTTGGGCAATTTTTCCACCTGTGACTTTCTGCAGTTCATTCATTCCTTCCTTCCGTCAACGGATACTTACGAAGCATCTATTCTGTGCCAGGCATCATACTATCAGGCCCTAAGGCTGCAGTAGTGATCAAAGAGAAAACTGCCCCCACCAAAACTACAAACAAAACCAAACCTGCATCCTTACGGAGTACATCTTCTTATGGTATAAAGACAAGTAAACAAGCAAGAGTCAGATTCTGAAGCACGAAGCCAGATCGAAGGGAACAGGGAGTGGGCGGCAAGTGGGGTGTGTAGAGGGTTTAGGGTTTAGAGAGAGTGGACAGGAATGTACCAGGCATGGTCTGCGCCCTCCAGCCGTGCACAGTGGGTCAGAGCTCTCTGTCCCACTTCACCCTCTCCTCAGCTTGGATATAGGAGGCACTTTACAGGTCCTGAAATACTAATAGAAAGGGTCCATTTTTAAGTTTAGTACCACTTGAAAAAACGATCCTTACTACGTCTGTTACCTACATCACAACACTTCTCTAAGCACTTCCTGCCCTACCTGAGTATTATTCTTGGCAAAAAGAGCTTATTCATTCCATGGGTATCTTTGCACGAAGCTTAATTTAGGTTCTATGAATACCTCAAAAGTCTGCTAAAGGAAACTTACAGAATCATGTGTGGGCCCCCTTATATATTGCCCCTTGTCAAAGAATAAGATGCAGAAAGCTAAATTGATACAGAAAAGTGGTCATTTTATCCAATTACCTGTGACATTTTGAGGGCAGATTGGTTACAAAAAATCAGTTAACCATATGGTACCATCTTACCTATTAATTTTGAAAAAATGATAAAATAACAACACAGTTTAATGCTGCCTAGCTTGTAGCAAAATCAAAAACACAATTAAATTACTGGTGGTAGTATAAATAATACAAATTATGTGATAAGAAGTCTGCTATCTCAAGGGCCACCAAAGCATTCATTGCTTTTCACCCACTAATTCTCTTTCTAGAAACTTACTCTGAATGTATATATAATTATATGATTGTTTATTGTATCTCATTTATTACAGTAGCAATTGGAAGGGACCTAATTATGTTATATCTGGGGAGTGGCTAAGTAAAATGTAGTGTACCAATCCAATGCGTGGTGTTCAGTGATCTCAAAGGAAATCATTGATGATATTTAAGTCTGAAGTGTAATTGGACAAAAAGCACATGAAAACATAAACAGTCTATGTAAAAATGTATGTAAAATGAAAACAGGAAAAGTCAAACTGTTGTTTTGTTAGAAATGGGAGCTTTACGAATGCATATATTATCAGTCTATATTAGTATTTCACATATAAAATGCATACACTTTGTATATTAAAGTATTAATACTGCTCTAATATTATTTCTACAATGAAAACATAATTTTAATGTTTGAGGCAAACAAATGACTAACCACGTCTGGGAAGCTATATTAGACAGTGACGCCCTCATTTTTGTTAAATGTGTCATGTCATCGTTAAGATGGTATCTGTCTCATCTTAGGCAAAGATTCTGGGGCTCCTCACTTTATTAAATCACATATTAAACATATTTTCTCATTTCTCCAAATTCCAGACTTTAATACTCCTTAATGCCCTATTTTAATTGGAATGTTGCTAAATCCGTTGACAGTCTTACCAACCATTTGAACAGCCTTTTAATTTGCCGTCTAGAAAATTATAACTCTTCATTAAGTTTGGAAGACACCGCATTACAGTTGTGATATATCATTCCTCATTTTATTAACAATCTACTTAATGAAATCCAGGCTTCGAGCAGATGATGGCGATAATGTAAGCACTTGCCCTGGATTTTTTTTTTTAACAAAATCAGGAATTTACAGATAAGCATAATAAGAGAACAAACATTCAATTTCTCAAGACTGCAAAAAGTGAAAATCTAAAGAGGTTTTAGAGTTGGTAGAAGTATAATTAATATCAATGTGAATTTTTCCATAAAGTGCAACATCTTCACAACACTGTCACTGTAAGGCAACACAGAGAGGCTGTCAGTCACTCGATGTTTATAAATACGACCCACTTGGAGCAAGGATAGGGGTGACATACCCAGGTAGGGGGTCCTTGTGAGCATGGAAAGGACATTCGGGGCAGGAAGGAGATGGAGGAAAACATATACTTCTTTTGGGGGGGGGATCTCGAGGTTCTTTATTTCACATGGCATTCCCCTGCAATTGTACATGTAAATAGAGTGGCGGTGCTCGCTCCCCAGGTCTTACATACTGTGGTGTTAATAACGTGAAATGAGACCTTTTCAAAGATCTGCAAGTCAGCTGCAGAGGTGGGTTGAGTCTGCATGGAAGCAGAGCTAGTAGGGTCCTAAGGACCATCTGTGCCCTCCTCGGCCTCCTCTTAGGAAAGGGAACTCGCGCGTGAAGAGCTCGTGACTTGCCAAGGTAGTGAAGCACATCGGCGTCAGATCCAGGCAAAAGCCGAGGCTTTATGCGGGACAGTGTCCGCTCCTGCCAGGGTCCTGTCCGTCCACAGGCTCGTGCTGGCTGCTCAGCTGCTGAAGCCCATGTCACCTCGCGCTTGGTGCCACATCGCCTCAGCAGCGCCACACGGAACTCAAGAGAGGGTCACGGAAGATAGCTTCAGAGGGAGAAAGCCTCTTCTCGCAAGTGGTTTTTTCCTTCTTCTTTTGTTCAGGTTTATGTAGCAAATGTTGTAACACACTGTGATTAATTTTCACATAAGACCTATTTTTCCCACGGGAGTCAGACATCGCTCCATTTTTTGTGCCTTTCTCATATCATGACACTGCCCTCCTGGGGATGATTTGTTGTATAGGTGGAAAGCTTCCCACGGACACATACAAAACGAAGATGAAAAATCCAGCAAGCCCTGCCTTTGTCTCTTGACTCCATCATTTCTGTGTGTTTCAGACCACGATCCAAGAGTTCCTTTAGAGACCAACTCTGAGCGATACTTAACAGTTAGGACAAAGGGAGAGTAATAGCAGACCAGGTTTCTATAGGGTTTACAGCAGCTATTATTGTTTTAACGGTCATCTGATTGAAACACATCACAACCAAACCCACTCTCTGCACAGATTCTTTAAACAACATGGCGTATATTCAATATATATGCTTTTATGTGTGAATACTAAACACATTTATGTGTTCAATATATGTACCATGTTCTGCATGGTTTCTCAAACACACCTATGCAATGTGTATATTTATGCACACATGTATATAACTCCACATGTCTATGGCCAAGTGAAGAATTAAAACTATTTTCATGCTCCAATTTCAAGTTGCAGAGCATTTAACAATTAAAATGCCATGGCCCAAACCCTGAAGTTTGTGGGGTAGTCACCTGACCACACCTCACCCTAACCTTTTAACTGGCTCTAGAGAAATACAACACAGAACCTCTACATTCACACAACTTAAAACTGGGTTAACAAAATATAATTGCAATAACATGGCAAAATGATAAATGATAAAAATAAAACACAACAATAGAATATGACGCTGGGGTTACAATAATTTGTAACTGGCGTTTTAATTTGGGGTTTAGCGGTATTTTCAGTTGAGATTGAGTGTCGTAAACATACCTGCATTAAAGTGAATTAGCCGATCTGCTCCCTTTGCCCTGCTACATTGGCATGATTTAAACCCCTCAAAAAAGGCATTCTGAGGGAAGTAGTGACCTGCACAGAAATTTACGGAGAATTGTTCACTGAATTAGTATAACCAAAATGTATAAAATTAACATTCTATTGGAAAAACAGATGAAACAGAAGGGATATTGTGGGTATATCCTTAAGGCAGAGCCCCAGAGCGGATAAAGATGACTTCTTTCAGGAGAATGTTGTAAGAAGAGGAAAATATGCCCGGCCTAAGAAGTGAAAAAAGCAGAGTGCTACATAGCATAATTCCAATCTTGAAAATGCATTTTTTCACATATACACAAATGGCTAAAAAGCTATAAAATAAATATACCAAAAATGATAATAGCCAATTGCTGTTGGGAGGTAAAAATAATAGGTTGTTTTAATTTTCTTCTTTATGTATTTGTTGTTTTCAAATACATTACAGTGGATATAAACTGCTTCATAACCAGAAGAAAAATTCAATGCAAGTAATTTCCGAAACCTTTGAAGACCGATCTCTTAAATTATTGGAAGCCCTGTGTGGCAGTCTGTGTTTTATTCTCCTTGACAAAGAAGCTGGGTCACGTTGTGGGCGTGTCAAATGTCCAGGATTCCTGGGCCAAGCAAAGCACTAACGAACACGCTGTTTCCCCCAAATAAATAGCAAAACAAAGGGATGCTCTGAGTACTGAGCACTGGATGTTAAATATTTATTGTAATTATTAATAACACAATTGATTCAATTAAAAGGATACCTCATAAAATAAGAATAAGTGGGGTTTAAATTACATCCCTAGTTGTCTAAAGTTCATTCAGGTCCCGGTTTAACAATTATTTACATTTAGTATAAATTAATTTACTGTTATTATCGTTTTTATTAATGTCATCAATTTCTCTGATTCACTGCTACACATTCAAGGAGAATCAACAACACTAATTTTATAGCCTAGAATTTGTATGTAACAACCAAGCCCAGTGTACATCTCTCACATAAAATTAATTCTTTCTTATTTTAATTGTTTTGGGTTTGGGCCTGATCAAATGAAATTTAAAATGCTATTTATTTTTTTCCTAAAACACTAAACCTCCTACCTAAGAGTCACTGCCGCTGTTTAAAATGAGAGGCTAATGAATGTGTTTATTAAATTTTCTCCTAAATAAAAATGTATATGCAAGAGTGGAAATGCTTCTTTTCCCTTTTTTTTTATAAACCAGAGTCAGCTGATAGCATCCATAAACACAAACATTGCACACTCTAGGGAGGACTTTCTACAAATATTTTTAAAGGCTCCTTTTGGCCCAGAACAAAGCAGAGTTTGGGGGTGTCGGAAGAGCATGAGCAAGGCTGGGAGAAGCCATAATCTGCACACGCTAAGAAAATGTAAGCAAAAAAATTGCAAATAAAACTGCTTATATTCCTGTAACTTGTTTGGCGACAGCCATATAGCATAAGGAAAGCTGCTATAACTCATAACAGCATCTTGTAATAAAACAGCTCCATGCATCCCTCTCAAACTGTTCAGCTCTCAAACCTCATCAGATGGCTGAGTAAGCATTACACTTTGGGATAGTAAATCTGTTTCCAATATGGTGTACATTCACAGATACGCACTTCGGCGTTCATCCTAAGACGCTTCCAGCGAAGTACTTATCAAGAAAGGGTAATCATATATTTAAATATCGGGATGCTACATTCTCTGTCTACTTTAGTAACCTTGTTCACGCGAGAGCACACCTGAATGGATCTTAGGAAACCTTCAGTAAATGCAACCCTGACTCCCAAGACAGAACCTTGACCTGCAGCGGCCTCTGGGAAGTCTTTCCTTTTGCTTCCGCAACACACCGTGCTTCTGTCTGTCCATCAGGGTACTTTCTGGACAGCATCATCGCTACAGGTCTCTTTTACCTCCTTTGTGCTAGTGTGTTTCCTGAGAGCCAGGCTCTGCCTTTTTCGTGTCTGTATCCCCAGCCCTACAACAAAACCAGGGACAAAACCAGCCGTAAGTAAGTGTTTGTTGATCTCCCATGGTTTAAAGTCACTAGCCTGGATTTGGGGCTCTGAATCCTTTCCACAGCCCTAACGTTTGAATGGTGGTAAGGATAAAGCAAATAGTGGATGAGGCTTTCAAGCTGTTTACAGACATTCACTTTTCTGAGGGATCCATCCTGGCTCGAGCTTTGGAAGAGATTGCTTCTATTCTGGTACCCACCCACTGGGATGAGAGAGACGGAGAACAGAGCTCTTTGTTCTTCCCGTGATTCTTTGTGGCACTACCCCCATCGCCAGCTCACCTGCCTCAGCATCGGCACACAAAGTAGGAGTCATATTAGAAGAGACAGGAACATTCTCTTAGAAAAGTGATTTTTTTCATTTAAAATCACCCCCCAGACAGATCACATTTTAAGCCCCTACAAAACGAGATCATTTAGAATGCTCGGCAATTCTAAAGATAGGTAAGTGGTTAGATTGGTCAGAGATGAGCCCTGACCGGGCAGGAACACCCCTGCCTCCTCGCCCCCATCCTCCCCTCCACAGCGGTCCCACTCGGGACTGGTACTCACATGGTACCTCTCTCACATGGTACTTCTGAGTGTGTGCGTCCATTTCCAGGTGGAGAGAAGTGGAAAGTGAGCGTTCTGGTCTCAATGTCAAGGCCACCCTGTGGCAGACTCATCTATTGGGCACTGAGTGCTACAGGCAGGGCCCGATGGCCTGTTCCCATGAGAAACTGTGAGGTTTGTGCCACAGAAATGCCACTGCACCACCAAGTGCCAGGTGAAGCTCCCAGTTGGGAGGACATTGGCCTTGTTTCTGGGGGGACAGAGTGGCCCTGGCGTCCAGGAAGGAGGGAGGAAAACCAAGCACTCGGACCCCTCAAAGCTCTAATGGCTGCAGGGGCTCCCGGGCTCAATCTCCTTAGCTGGGACAGACCGAGGGACACGTCAACACAGGAATGTGCTTGAGCATGTGGGGATTTTCCGATGGAGTAGTAGCATTTACAGTAACTTGTCACCAGGTATTTCATGCCCACTGACAATCTGAGGGTAATTAAACAGCACTTACAAAGTATTTCATCATTGATAAACTTCACTCCCAAAATGACATGTAGGAGTAGGTACCAGGTACCAGACATGCAGGGGAACCTAGCCCCTGAGAACCTTATCTAAGACCCACCAAGCCTCTCGTGGCTCACCATGGTCTAGCTTAGGTTCATTGCCATGTGTTTCTACTACAAATGCTGTGCCCTCTTACTGATTTCAAGGAGTTCAGAACATCTGAGCTGCTAGAAAAACCTCTGCAGGGGAATGAGTGAGGGGGGAGCAGGTGCTAAAGCGAGGGGAGCCTGGGGTTCTCAGCAGGTGGGAACTCTGACTCACTCTGATCCACCCTCTCTATTCACATCGGAAATGGCAGGAGAGAGACCGAAGATGAAGAACCGGAGGTAAGGATGGGTGAGGACATAGCAAGAAGCAGGCAGAAGATGTCCCAGCCCATCACTTAAGGAGGGTGAGGAGGTGAGAAGTCTTTTTTTTTTTTGGCTCAGACAAGGGGAAGGAGCTAGCCACAAACTGTGACAATGGAAAGGAGAGCTCAGGACCCCAGTTCTGGGATTCAGACCATACTTGCATGGACACTGAAGGGTAGAAGGGATCATTGCCAGCTCGTGCTTCCTACTCTTCTTTGTTCTTTTTCAAAATATAGGCAGATTCTTTACTTCATTTAAAACTCAACCCTGAATTTAGAGAAAGGAACAATGAACTTGACTAACAGGTGATGTAGCTGAATGAATACTGAACCAGGAAGTGGAAACTGGGGTTCTACCTCCAGTTTCAGCAGCTGTGTGACCTTGACCACCACAGAAGCTCTCACAGTTTAAGTTCCCTTATCTGCCAAATGAATGGCTTGAAACAGAAGGGTCCCTAAGGAATGTCCGGTTCTGACATCCTGTGGCCATGGCATCTACGGTTTCCAGAGAAATAGCATCTGTCACATCAATGACACCGCATTTGTGTCCCTCCCTTTCTTCTTCCCCTGCTAAGGTGTTTGAGTCCTGACAGTATAATAGAATAAATCACAGCCATCAGAGATGCGAGTGACACCGGCTACACACATTAGAGATAAACAGTCAAAACCCGCTCACCCGTGCCTTCCCCTTTGCCCACAGCCTCTGCTGTCTGACAACACTGAGCTTGAACTATGATTTCCATCTGGCCGCACAGACCGGAGCATCAAAACAGTCTTCTGCATTCCCTTAGTAGCTGCTACAATGCTTGGCTTTCCAGCAGCCTGCCCATCCAGACTGTCTCAACACCGGAACTTGATTTCTTCCCTCCAGCAAATGCTGGGGGAAGTACCGTTGTTCCACGGTCAACCAACAAACAGCAGCAGTCGCTGAGGTTGGATTACGTAGGTTTGATTCTCTTTCCACTTATACACAAGTTGCCTGCCCCAGGTAGGGTAACTAAATCCTCCAAACCTTGGCTGGCTTTAAGCACAGTGATGACTGTCATGCATTAACCTCAGAGGCATAATAATGAGGCACATGGTCATTGCGCAGCAAATGTGGTCTATTAACATCAGTGTTCCAACTCTTGTCTCTCAGTGAGACAAGACAAGGAGCGGACTAAGGTGCTGCAGGATCGGGGAAACCGATGATGGGAGCAGAAAGCTACAAAAGGGGTGTTCCCTGCTGACATTCTGACTACTTTAGCATTTGTTTCCCGCTGAGAATCCAGGGACAGCTTCATAACCCAAATGACAGGTGGCTCTCCAGCTGGAAAGCCCCCAGTGAATCACCATTGTCCCCTGGGCTCTGATTTTCTGTGGTCTTGGTACCTCAGTGTTTCCTTTTTGAAAATGGGGTGATGTTAGACTGATACGGTTAAGATGCAGCATGGAATACTTGGCACTTCATAAGGACTCATTAAAAATGATTACTGTTATAGTTAAAAACAAAACTGTGAAAGAAGACGCCTTCTGTTCATCTCATCACCAACCCAGTCCCTCTATAAATGTGCTGAGTTCTTCTAATGCTGTTGAAACTGAAAGCAAGCAGCTCACAGTGTTGAGTGAGCCCATCATTTAACATCCTATGACTAGTGGTTCTCCTGAGATGTAATCTGACGTTGAAGGAAAGTAAATTGTTCACACAGATATCAATTCCCTCTTTTATAGCTTTACGGCCAAGCCCTTTGAGTTTCTTAAAAAAGGTTAATGAAAACACCTTGTAAAGGGGATCAGAAATCTGAGGCTGAAATTCCAGCGTGTGTCCTTATTACTGTCTTGGTTCGCTATCCAGTAAACAAGCAAGATAAATGCTTAGAGGATTTAGAAAAGAAACACAATGCAGGTTGGCTTTCACTCAGGGTTTGGCTAAAAATGTATCATGACAAGCATGTCCCCAAAAGCTCTCGTGGTACTGGGCGTGGCCAAGCCACAGGTCTGGTTTTGTTGGGCAACCCAGGTCACTTGATCCTACAAGAGAAAAAGGGAGATCTGGCGAAGCCAGCTCTGGGCAAAACATCGTGCTTTCCAGTGTGCCTTCCCCATCTATTGGGGCCAAACCAAAATGACCTGGTGTGCAAAGTTGCCCCTCAGGAAGGCAGACTGGAAGGGGGAGATTGAAGACGGGGTGTGATCCCTCCAGATTCTCATGTGTGACGGGAACCCCCAAGTTCAGCAAACACTTATTAAATGTCCCTGTACATGGCGGGGACTAAAGGGGATGGAAGGGTGAGTGGGGCATAGCCTTCATCCTCAAGAAACTCACAAGGAAGGCTTCCTGCTTGCTCGTATGTCCTTCCTGAGACCTGGCATGAGAGTTGCTGAGAGAACTCAGCATCAGGTCACTTGGCGTGTAGTTAGAAATCTCACATGTACCAACAGCAACAACAAGAAAAACAACCAACCAGGAACTTCAAACTTTTGCAACTTTTATGTAAATCTAATATTATTTTAAAATTAAATTTTTCTTATTTTTAAAAAATAGTACCCAAGTAAGCAGAAAGAACTCATAGTATTTCTTAGGTAAAACAAAACTAAGAACAACATCCACATCCTTCTACCACTGAGTACTTGCCAAGCCCCATCTGTAATGCAGGCCCACTGAGTTCTTTTCCAGTCCACCCTTCCCCAGCTAAAGAGCCCCACCCTGACGGCTTCGGGAGCCACATCGGCCCTACAGATGGTCTCCTTTGGGCCTACACAGTGTATCTTTTTTTTAAAAAAATATTTTATTTATCTATCTTTAGAGGGGAAGGAGAGAGGGAGAGAAACATCAATGTATGGTTGCCTTTCGTGCGTCCCCTGCTGGGAGCTGGCCTGCAGGGAACTGGCCTGCAACCCAGGCATGTGCCCTGACTGGGAATCGAACCACAATCCTCTGGTTCTCAGGCCCGTGCTCAATCCATTGAGCTACACCAGCCAGGGCCTCACAGTGTATCTTAATGTGATTCAGCTGCCAAAGGTCTTAACCTAGTTTGCCCTGAAAGCTGAGGGTGAGACAAATTCTTGTGAATAAGTATGTTATTTAGGAAGTGATGCAAAAGGGATCAGCACTGAGGGACAGGGCCAAAACAGGAGGGACGATGTCAGTCAGCATGAGTTACGGAGCGAACACTACTGTGGGTAGCTCATGAGGGTGGACACCAGGGTCATGGACAAGTAATGGTCGGGTCCGTGGTGTGTTAGGAACTGGGCCATGAGCAAAGCTCACCTGACGTCTGCCTCCTGCCTCCCCCCATCTTCCGTGGTACTTTTCAAACCAGTCCCTGGTACTGAAAAGGATGGGGATGGCTGTGCTAGACCCTTCCAAGCAGCCTTAGGCCATGCTTCTCAGGATGCGGAGAAGAGCATTTACGAACAGTTTCCTGCCCTTTGGCTTCTGAACGCACTGGTTAGAGGGGCCCCTCCGCTGCTGACTCGGATATGGCTCTTTCCCCACATCGCTCCTTCTCCAGGGCGTTCAGCTCCTGACCATCGGTAAATTCGAGGGCATGAAATGAGGCCAAGATCCTGTGCAGCGCCTTCCTGCACTGCTCTACCGCGGTCATTACAGCAACGTTTGAAATTTGAGAATTTATGAAAATGATGTCAGAGTTTCAAAATTTTCTTGAGAAGTTGGGAGACTCAGCGACGTTAGACCTGAGTACCCTCAATGGCATCAAATGGCCACAGCCGAGAGGCACCACCTGGGCACGATCCAAATGAAGACAGTCCCCACCCTGGTGCATGTTGGAACCCAGCCTGCTTCATTCCTTCATCTTCCCTCCCCTCCCCTGTGAGTACTGGGCTTCGTACCCTGACTCAAACCATTCCCGTGCTTAATAAACACCACACTGAAAAGCAGGTAGGGACCCGCTCCACTATTAATGCTAACTCTCCTCACTGACTCCCCCTTTCAACATAAACTTGACTGTGTTTCTTCAGATGCCAGATTCTAACTCTACAGTGTTACTGCTGTGACGTTGAAGACATTGAATCAGTTGATACCACTAATTGACAGTGTGCTATATTCCGAGTCAGGGGCTCAAATTAAATCCACACTTCTCATGTCTAATGAAATGGAAGATGAGAGGCAGGGGTACCAAAGGATTCAGTCCTCTTGCTGCTTCGGACTCAGAACAACAACAGGCAGAGCCTGGCGACCAAGGACCTGCGATGCCATATACGCAGGCACGTGGTTGCTCATTATTGGTTTGGAAACACCGTGTAATGAGCACCTGGCTACATGGCATTTATTAAGCAAAACCCTCGAAGAATTTGAAAGCTCTGTTCAAACTAGAATTATGGGCCTCTGAGTGAAAAGCCAGATTCCGAGTCCCTGACTAAGCTAAGCATAAGACTCTGTAAGCCTGAAATACTATCAGTTACCGAAGAAATGGTTGCCGGTACCTTCTGTAGAGTGTGTCATAGTACACTCAATCCTCTGAGATGTTGTATTTCTATAAAAGTACAATTTTAGAAATGCTGATGCCTGGGTCTGACTCCCCAGAGATTCTTATCCAATCAGTCTCTGGAAAGGCTTGGTGACTTTTTGAAAACTCCACAGAAGAGGCTAATGTGTGGTCACTGGTCCAGAGACACATGTGGCACGTGGGCACACTCACTGTCCCCTCGCCAGTCAGCTAGGACAGCTCAGCACCTTGCCATCGCTTCCCCGCTGTCCAGTCCCTGGGTTTGTGAAGCAGAAAGTGTTCTGTGGGACCTCTCCAGGCGGGGCTTTCGCAACCCGCGTAAATGGGGGTCAGAGCAGGTGCATTAACCAAACTGTCCCTGGGAACTAAGGAGAATTTGAACCCAAAGCTGCCAGGCAGACAGGGGTCTTTTTAAAATTGATGAGGGGTGGAGGGGTTTCCGGAATTTGCAGCCATTTTCAGAGGAATTGGTTGGGACTATGCATATTTATCCTCCAGTGGACTGATTCTTTGGTTTGTTTGTGTGAGGACGTTAAAGTAATATTCCTCCCTTCTATCCATGTTCCAGCTGCAGCACATAGATCCACAGAAACAAATTTAATCTGCTGGAATTACTCTCTGAGTAAATTTAACATGTTGGTTCAAACTGCTACAAATAAATTCAGTACTTTAATTCCCTGTACGTGGAGCGAAGCCTCACTGGCCAAGGACAGCCCGAGAAACGTGTATTACACGGCCAAGGTGGCCGTGGACGTGAGGGAATTGAAAAGGAAGTGCTTCCAACTATTTTTAAAATAAAGTATGTCCCACTGGGGGAGTGACTGCCCAGTGCCTGCTCTTCATAAATCAAGGTGAACAAAGAGAAGCTTCACATTTTGTGACTCTGGCCAAAGAAAAAGACCTGGAAAGGGGAATAACAGGCTCTGCCGAGAAGACGAGGAGCCCCCTCTGACGTTCCTGGTTCATTTCCTCGTTGCTGAAAAGATCTTTCCATCTTGGAGGAAATGCATTAAACATAATGCTCAAAGTCACTCCGGGAAAATATTCCAAGTCTTATGAAAGGCTGTTGGACATTATTAAATAAGTCTGTGTTGCACTTATTTTTAATACCTCTGTGCACACTCAGTGTTTGTTCTGATAGCTCCCCGCAGAGATTTATTACGGAAGTAGATCTGACTGGAGGTGGAGTGGGAAGGCAAGCAGTCGGGGCAGGAGGAATACTGAGCAATACTTGCTGGTGCCGTGGAGTTTAACTGCAGTGCAGAGAGAGGGCTGCTGAGATAGCCATGTCAATGAAGGTGCTCAAGAGATGACCATGGATTCATTTAGGGTGCATACCAGCCCCCTCCTCTGCATGTGTCCCTAGGGATGCTTCTGGAATTGCCAGAGCTGAAAATTAAATTAGAAACTTAAACCACGACACTGAAAACATAAAGTCTCCTTTGATAAGATCAGTGTGATGACTCATCAGTGGGCGGGGCAACAATCCTCCCTGACCCAGACCCTCAGCCAGGGTGGGAGAGACACTGGCAATTTTTGCCACCTCTAACAGTGCAGATTTTTTTTAAACTTTCCAGTCAGAATTGTCTCCCATCATCCATCACATTGCACCCACGTGAAAAGACACAGTAGGTCCCTACAGAGGCACAGTTACAGGATGCAGGGCTAGCCTAAGATCACCAAGACTCAGAAAACACAAATGTCAGTGCAACCCAATACATGCGCGTCCAAGCCTACTGCAGAAGCAAAAACAAAACACAAACGAACACACTTTTTCACAATGTGGACTTCAAAACTTTCATGCTGGACGCATAACCCAAGCATTCCAGGAGGAGTGCTACTCTGAGTTGTGCTTTAAATTCTTCTCATCAGAACTAGATCCAAGCCACTAATGAGAAAACATTCTCTTGTAGCTGCACCTATGAGTCAGAGCACAAAAGTGCTGAGTACTTTGTGTATCTTTCTATTCACAGGAGTCATGCAGTCGTGTGCCGCACACGCTGTGTCACTCCCAAAGAGGATGATCAGGACCATCACAACATATTAAGGGCCACTGGAATTCAGAGGGCAGATATTTCACCAAAGAAGTGGTCCACAGGGTAAGCCTTGTGGGATAAATGGATTTGGAATAGGTAGATGGGTGTTTCACAAGGAAGGATTGAACACAGGAAGGTCTGTGCTATTTGTTTGCAGTTGCAATAGCCTTCAGGGGCCTGACATATACAATAAGTGAGTGAACCGGAGGACTGGTATCAGACCAAAGGCAGACATGGAGTCTAAGGCAAACTGAGATGTGAACAGGCTGGCTACCGGCATTCTACTCACATTTTCTAAAGCCATCTGTAAGCTAAACAAAACACACTTCAGAGCCAAGTGTCATCTGTGTGCATTAACTTTGTGGCCACTGATTTAGGAATAAAAGGAAGCCAATGCTGAGGAGTGACTTTGAAAATAAAACTGATGTTTGATTTATTTATGCTTTGAATGCTGGGTCAAGTCTGGGCTGACTGAGTAGATCATGTAAAGAAAGTGAGGTTTCTTTCTGCTCACACTCATTGGAAGATCATCTTCCTTTTCCTATTCATTGATTACCTGTGTTCTCATGTGAGCCCCTTATTTCTTTTCCTTTTACATTTCCCCCCAGTGATCGCACTGGTTCCTATGAACTTACTAGCTGTCAATTCCTCTGTCTCGACTCAGCTGATGCCTCTCTCTCTAGAATTTCAGAACTGTACATTCAGCTGCCTATTAGATATCTATACATGGCATAAAGGCACCTCAAATTCAGAAGGTCTATAGTTACACATACTATCTTAACTCACAGAGCGGCTCCGCCTTCATTTCAAACCCTGATTATTATCACTAACATTATTTTTTATGACCATTTTTATTCCATTTTTATGACCACAGCTTTCAGCAGTATCCTTGACTCTTCTGTCCTTCACTTTGCTTGCCACATTAGTTGCCAAAAAGCCAAATTCCACCTTCTAAACATCCTCAGCTTTACAAGTCAACATGTCAATTGGCAGGAATACAATACCTACTCACTTGTATCCCACCCCCTTTCTCTCTCTCTCTCTCTCTCTCTCTCACACACACACACACACTTCCTATCTGCTATGACTTCCTAATTTATTTAGCCACTGATGGAAAATGAATTAGGTGTCATGGTCACATAGAGAAGTGGTGGATGAAACACAATTGTTTCCCTTGCCCAGGGTCCATAGGAGGTGTTTGGTTGCTGGTACTATTCTTCACCTAGGCCAGCACCTAACAAGGTTGAGAAAAATGCAAATTCTTGTAACAGCACGTTTTTATATTCAGGCTTTTGTCCCCGTTCCAGGAGGATATGGCCTAATAATCTGTACAATTCCACTTAAGGGGTTATTTACAAGTACTGACCTCTCCCGGCTTTTTAAGGAAATTCAGCATCAGAAAGGCAATGATCCTTTTGCAGGAAAGGAAAGAAGTCAGTGCAGAAAAATCCCAGAACAATCTACCTACCTCCACTTTTACAGGGTCCTAAAGTGTCAATGGTACCTGGTGTTCAACCCATCTCAAGCCATCCACACTGTCCCTGTTCAGGTGGCCACGCTCCCTCGCCTGGATGACACACAACCCCCTAACTCAACTCATCTGCTGGGCATGTCCTCCGTACACCACACGCAACATTATCTGCCTGTGATGCTTCCATGACCCAGTTTCTCTCCCTACCCCTCCCGCTCACCTGTCCCCACCCCACATTCAGCTAACCTGAACTTCTTTCAGATCCTTGGGACAACCACGCTGTATTATCCCTGGACCTTTGCATACAGGCGTGGACAGAAGCAGGCAAACAGTTGTTCAAATGGAAAAGAATAGAGTAATTCATAAACAATAATACAAAAAAAAAAGCTCTATTTCTTTTGCACTCACGACCGCTAACCTACGTTGGCCACCTCCACACACTATACCTTTTGCTTGAACATTCTTTCTTGTGTGTTTGATCTCCTGCCTCCTCCTCGTTCCTCACGCGTGTGAAAGGATGTCACGGTTTCTGACATCTTTAATGTGTGATTGTAGGTTACCTGCCTCTCCAGACTGGCCTATATTTCCCCATCCTTCTTATTTAGCACACTGCACCTAGTTACATGTCTATTCCATCTGTCCTCTCCAGTATTACCAAGCTTTGTGAGGCTACAGACCCCTTCTGCCTTATCCCCTGATGTGTCCCATAACACAGTTTTCCTATGAGTACTCCCTAAATATCTAGGAATTAGTTTGAATTAAGAGGCGGGCGCAGAGCACTGCTTAAAAAACCCAAGACTTCATTATGTGAAAAATATGCTGAGAAAGATTGAGGAAAGGAGGCAATTTAAGTGGTGAAAAAAAGTTGGCAGCTTCTCATGGAGTATGAAAATTGAAAATGAGATAAATTAAGAAAGAGTAATGGTTGTGCTTTGGTGAAGAGCAATTAAAAAAATCAAGATAAAGAAGATAGCCTGGCAGAGTCTACCTAAAAAGTAAGAGCTTCCATACCTTTCCCCAAAGCTGGGAAATAATACACGGAAGAATATTTTGAGGAAAAGGAAATTAGGCTTGCTACTTGGTTATCTAAGAAGAAATGTTCCAAGAGCAGTAGGAAAGTGTGGAAAGGACCATACCTATCTTAGACTTCAGCATTACTAGAGATGGGAGCATCTGTTATCAAATCAGTATTCCTTACCTACTTCTGATGTAAGAACCTTTCTCTCCTACATGGAGTCCATTCCAATAGGTGCTCACCAAAAGCCATCTCCAAGCACAGTGTAAGCCTAAATAAGTCCAAGACGTGGCCGCCTAAAGTCAGAGTGATAGACAGAAACAGTGTCATTTGTCCATACCAGGCCCACGCTAATCTTCCTTGGGAATCTTCCTTGGGAATCTTCCTGTTCTGCTCAAGACTGGGAAAACAAAGAAGCAAACAAAACCCTTTGCAATGATGTGACCAAGGGAAGAGGACGTGAGAGTGGGGTTATGAAAAGACGTCTTCAAACAGATCTCTTTTAGAGTGAAGCCCAATACAAAGAATGAGAAATAAGAGATGTTGCGTGTGAGGCCAGATGTATTGCTAGATTCCCCAGTGATGGGACAAAGCCTCCTATTTTTGCATTAGCTAACCTCATCTGGCATATTATCATCTCACTTTCACTTGTCACTGAAACAATCTTGAGAAGTGGAAACCTTGAATGCTGAAGTTATAGGGCTAAGATCGTTTTGAAGACAATGCCACGGAGAAGAAAGTATAGAGGACTATGAGTAAAACTGGAGAGTGACTAACAGAGAAGAGAAGGAAAGGGAAGATGAGTCAAAGAAAGTCAGACCCACAGTTGAACGCAGAATTCAAAGCATGCGCAGGATGAGGAGTGGCCAGACCGAAAGACTGGTACCCAGTGGCCACAGTTATTGAAAACTCTAGAGGTAATCCTAGAAGGGCAGTGAATATCAACAATGAAAATCCAGATGAAACTAAGTAACCCAGACCTCAATTTATTATGTATAAAGTGATAAGAATGGATTAATTCTCACTGGGAGATTATACGGATAGTCTTCTCTTAATTAAACCCCTTCCTAAAAACTCACATTTAATCACATGCTGTAAAATGCACATCTCTTAAAAACGTGTATCCAAAGGCACTATCTCAGAGCATTTTTCCTATTTTTTTCTTTTTAACTTGTAAAACTGTCTGACTAGCAACTCCGTTACAGTGGGTCGGCAGGAGCTGACAGCTGCGAGATGGCATCTTTCATTCCTTTCTAAAAATAGGGAAATAATGTGTGAGTTATGTTCATCTTGGGAGCAAAAGGTATGGCGTGTGGGGAGCCAACACACTCCATCAACAACTGGAGGAGAAAACTCAGGGTCTGACGATGTCAGAATTCTGCAAGTCATAGGAAACAAATCCAAAGGGAAAAATAATTCTGTTGCACACAGTATTATGAGGATAGATGAACTGACCCTCGATGTTGTTGGAAATAGGATGAAAATGAGAATAATTATGACTGCTAGCATTTATTCAGTAGGTGTTAAAAGAAAGACAATGTCCACAGAGTGATAAACACCTCATTGATCGAAATTATCCCAAGAAGTATATCGGCAAGAACTTTTACGGATGAAGACAATGAGTCTTAGAACATCTATGCTCTAGAATTCAATCAAGTTCCTGGCACAATTTACCTTTGTGTCTGCTTCTTAGCTACTCTCCCATATGCCTTTCCTATGAAACAACATAGATTTAAGTTAGCCAGCAAGCAGGCAACAAACTATATTACACTGCAAGATTGTAGAGTCTCTTTTTCTAAAGATTTTTTTTTTAAAACCAACAACACAGCCAAAGACTAAGAAACCCCATGTAGTCTCAGCTGAGTGATGACCAAAAGTCCTGCCTGAAGGAGGAGAATAATTCCAAAGCAACTTTCTCAGGCTACTTTTCAGCTTTCTAAGTATTGACCACGCAAACTCTTGAATTTTACTGAGCTCAAAAAGTTGTGCTTTGTAGGTTAATTAAAGGATAGGCATTCAAAGACTTTATTTTTTCAAAATAAAGTCTTTCTAACTGTTGCTTTGGGTGCAGTAAAAAAAAAATAACTATTTGACAATAATAGCTATAGGCAGAATGCTCACAAGTTCTCAAAGTATGTCAACAATTATTATATACATTAATTGAAACAATACAGGTAACATTGTAGCTTGCTAATCGTTCACCGGTTTTCAGCTCATTTACATAGGGTTAAATTTATGCTTTGCCAAACAGCACAGAGCAAAAAATATTGCTCAAATTCTTTTAAAGATCACGGGAATGAGAGAAATAGCTTATGAAATACCAAAATCAAACTGAGCCTAATATGTATATGTGTATACATGTTTACGTATTTTGAAAGCACAGGAAAGGGCTGCTGAAAATTATTTCTGTGCAAGAACCGATTGAGAGAACTGATGGAGGTATACATTAAAAAAAACCCAATCTTCCCCCAGTTCTTTCTTCAACCTTGACCCAAACAGCCAGCCTGAGGTGCGGAGAAAGAATTCAATCTTGGCCCCCCTCTCAAGAGGCTTGCACTACTACTAACTGGGAAGAAGGGCTTTTTGAGGAATGAGAAGCCTGGCTGAACTCTCTGGCCCACTGGGCTCTGGCTGGCAGAAAAACCAGTCAGTTCTGCTTACCTGAGCAATATCATTTAGATAGTGACACCTTTCTTGGTTAGTGTTCCAGGTTGAGAGGTTGTTCGAAAAGGCGGAGGCTGGAGGGGAGGGCAGAGAGTGAGCACTGACAGCCAGACGCATATCTGGGCAGCGGGAACTTTCTCCCCCAGTGGGGTTAGCGCAGAGGCAGTGCAGCTAGACGTGCTTTCAGGGGGTCTCAGCAGTTACCAGAACGGGGGAAAGTGGGCCATAACAGGAGATCAGTGGGGCCGGTGATAGTCCTTGTCATCTGTTCAATCAATACTACGGACTCTAGTTCTGATGTTAGTAGGAAAAGTTTAAAGGGGCTGATCCTTAATAAGTTTATAAACTGAACCACACAGACCCTCCCAAGCCTTTGACTGAGGCTTTAATGGCTACTTTTTGTTTCTTTCTGTGTGCATTGGGGAGCCAAGGAAACACTATTTAAAGCATGGCCCTGGAGACCAACTCCCTGATTTGACCTCTGTCTCCACCTCTTCCTAAGTTCGTGACGTTAAAAGATTTATTTAATCTCTCCATGCCTCAGTCTCCTGATCCATAAAAAAGGGAATAAAAATAGTACCCATCTCCCAGCACTGATGTGAACGTTGATGGAGTGAACACAAGCAAAATGCTTAGACAGGTGCCTGACATGTAGAGAGAATATCCCAGTATCAGCCATTATTCTTTTGGTAAAGTTACTAGTGTTCCATACATCTGAACGCTGTGTACTAATCCTGGTGATGCACACAATGCCCCCAAGTCTGCAAAAAGAAGAGTTCAAGGCTAACTTTCAGCTCCTAAGACACGGCAGCATGTCTTGTATATCTCACTGCTCTACACCCTAACGTCAGAGTCTGAAAGAACAAGCTCATACAACTTGCCTGGGAACGTGGCTGACCTACATGCCTCAAAGTGGCATCTATTTTTCTCACAGGTTGGGATGGGTCTGGGTCTGGTCACAACTCAGACCGCTGGTCACTTTTGTCAGGTGCATTAACACCCCGACCACTAGCATGCCATTTATTGCAGGATTAGCCATTAACTAATTACTCATTACTCCAATGGCCACGGACGTGAGGTCAGCAGTTTTCCCCCTTCACACCAGCAGGGTCCCGCATAATAGAGGTCAGACAGGTAATTTGCATAGTCTCTGCTTAAGAGGCCCACGGTGGAAGGCCACAGAGGAGCATTCTGTGTGGAAAGCAAGCCAAGGAGGCCTGATTTGACCGGAGCTTCTAGAAGCTTCTCATGTCTCCTGCTGGGACCTGGCAGCTTCCCACATTTGATAACTTGCATCCGGCCAGCTGGGAAAACTGGACAAGGTCTGACCCTGGCCCCATCTCACTTCATCGGCTGGTGACTCTTTTCCACTCTGAGCATCTGGAGACCCATCCAACTGTGTTTGCCAAACTTGCTTGTATGTGAGACGTGTGTTTGTTTTATAATCAGTATCTTGGGTTTTAAATAAGAATACCACAGGAGATGATCACACTGTGATCCTTGCTAATGTACCTCTAGGCTAATAAGTACTGAGATGATCCTGCTCTTTGATTTCATGAATAAGAAAATAAAATGGGAAATGCACGACATTGTAAAAAAAATAATGTCATTACTGAGTGTAAAATTTATTTTAACCCTCTCTGTCGTGGCTAACTTTCATAGTGAATGTGTTGCTCGCCAGACTGTATCTCCCGTTCCCCCTTCTCCTTAAATACGTGCTTATTTACTTCCTGCAGAGTTCAATTTTAGAACCCATCAAAGTGCAGCCACTCTGACTGCATTTCCATGCATAAATTCAAAGACGTCTTCAAGAAGGAGTTGCACTTGCATATGCAAATACTTTCCAATGTCTTTTCATTTTTACTTCTGGCCTGCGCAGTTTTTAATTCATGCAAACACGTTACACAAACAAATATGGGCTTGACAACCACACACGGCATGTGCTAATTGTTCATTGCAAAGCTCCGAGTGTGATAGGGCCATCCCACTCCCATTATTATCGATGGAGAGGAAGAAGATTAAACGGGAGGAATAGAGGTATATTTGAAAATAAAAATCCAAGCCCTGGGTTTCACTTTATGCACATATTAAATTAGGGAAAAGGTGACAGGCCCATTCACAATTTGACAATAATCTGGGGTCCACAGTTCAGTGCACAAGGAGGCAGAAGCCAGCATGCACCTTTAATGAGACTTAGGAATGAGAGCCTGCATCTCAGCACCGACCATGAGAAACAAAATGCATGCAGCAACACCCTCAGTGAAACCAAAACTACAGCAGAAAATGAAAGGATTTCAACCGTGGTGAACGGGCATCACCTTTCAAAATATCTGAGTCTCATGCTAGTGATGCTCTTGGAAATAAGAGAAAGGTGTCATTGTTTTCCACATTGGAAATTCGAGCACTCCCTTAATTAATTAAGCTGTAATTCTTCGTATGGTTCTTTCCAATGCCCACTACATGCACTTTGGCATCAGGCGAGAACGTGGAGTAAAACACGTGTTGACGTCACTCACAGATCAAAGACATCTTCAAGCAACCCTCCCCCTGTTTGAAATGTGTCTCCTTCATGTGAAAATAACTCCAAAAGTAAGAGTGAAGATTAAATAAAAACTGTGTCTTGCAACAGTCTATAATTGAAATGAAAACAAAATTTTATCTGTTTCTTAGCTGATTTTTTGGAATATTTTGCTAAATATAAAAGATGGAGCTCGGCTAAACTGGGAGCACATGAAAATACATTTTTTTAGAAAAAACTGCTGGAATATATGTGTGTCTGTGTGTGTTTTCTAAGAAATAAAGAAAAATAATTTAAGGAAGCTAAGAAACCAGGAATGGAATTCCAAGCTGCTGCAGACTAAATGTTTGTGACTCCCACATTCTTAGATTAAAACCTGGTCCCTTTAGCATTTAGAGGTGGGGCCTTGGAGAGGTGGTGAGGTCATAAGGGTGGAGCCCTCATGAATGGGTTTGGGGACCTAACAAAAGAGGCCCCAGAGAGCTCCCTCCCCTCCCCAGCTCTGTGAGGACCCAGGAATAGACAGCTGTCCATGAACCAGAAAGAGAGCCTTCACCAGACATCAGATCGGCCCACACCTTCACCTTGGACTTCCCAGCCTCCAGGAATGTGCAAAATAAATTCCTGTTGTACATAAGCCACCAGTAAAAGGTATTTTCTTGTAGCAGTCCAAACTGCTACAAACTGCTACAAGACTGGGACACAATCTAGGGTATCTCATGAGGAATGAAACCAGCTGCAACATTTGCTAGAACAAGAAACAGGGCATCAGCAATGCAATAACAGGGCAGGCAGGGCCTTGACCCTTGGCATTGGCAGAGTGAGCCTTCCCAGCGCACTGACTGTATTTCTGTGCCTTCACCTGTAACTTGGCTGAGCCGTTCATGTGAATCGCGCACATAGCAAGGCTGGAACACAAAACGCGAGATGTCGAGCTAGGGAATCAACTCAACTATGCTGCCTTCACCTACGTGTCCATACAAGAGAGACCCTTGACAAGTGATAACAAATGCCTTATGGACATTGAACATGAGGAGAAGGTCAGTTGTTAGTACTTGGGAGAAAAATATTTTCTTCCCCAGTGAAATTGAAATACTATGATTCAAGAGAAATCGACCCCCTGTGGAGCCAAGAGTCTGCTGTTATACTACGTCTGTCCAAAACCACCAGGGTGTGTCTCCAAAACCAACCATCAAATCGTCAAAGAATGAAGTGTCCAGGACCAACGAAGCGCTTCTGGGATACCCGTAGGAGTTGGATAAAAGGGAGTGTTCTCTTCAGCTAAACTCCGACAGGACCCTCGACGGCGCCATACATCGCTCCCATTCTCACCAACCTTGGCCATCAACGACACGCAACAGCGCAAGTCAAGAACGTAGGACAGCGAGGCGGCTCCACGTACCTTGTCTTGGGAACTCATCGGACTCCCGGTGGACGAGGTCAGTGACCCGGTTTCCGTAGTGCACCCTGCTGTCGTGGTCATAGGCCTTCAGGGTCTCGCTGGAGCTGTAGGACTTCTGCGTGGGCACGCGGCAGTCCCCGCTGTCCAGGGAGGAGCTGGTGTAGCGGCATTCTTTGCCACAGCGCCCCCGGGTCAGAGAGCGGTGCCGCCGGTCCTTCACGTCCATCGTTCCGGATCAGGCGGAGCGCCGAAGCTTTCAGAAAAGGCAGGCCTCAGGGTCGGCACGTGTCACGTTGCCACCTAAAGACATCAGAGGAAAGAACCAACGCTGTGATTATAAGAAAACGCTGCCTTCGGTTCTGACTCCCATTCTGCCTCCGACAGCAACATAAAAAGGCAAAGTCGGTCAGTGCCACATAATCTCTATTGCACACGCTTAATGTAGACTTAGACAATCAGCCTAAATAGAAAAACTCGATACAGTAAATTAATTTTCTTGCTGCTTAATTGAATAGATTTAGGGGGAAAAGTAATAGCAAAATAAGTCATCTTTTGATTTTTCTATATGCGCACAGATGACATGATAAAGTCAGCCACTCCCATGCAAGATCTGAGCATGAAGCAGCTGAAATCAAAACTGACTTTATCCTCCTTTAAGTACATTCTCTTTCTTCTGTGGAAGAGTTGGGGGAAACAGATATAAAAGATAAATAAAAATAAAAGTCTACGAGGCATAACTTGAAGCTGTGGGTGCTTTGCATCCACACCGAGTCAATTTGGCTAACGTCAAACTGCCTGGCCGGTTCTCTAACATAAGGCATTCCTGAGAGGCAAACAGTCTTCCTCCAATTTCCTTGACGAGCCTTCAGCAAACTCCGTGTTTTGGACACACCTGGCCACTCCTTCGTCATCATCTACCACCCTGAGAGCTTGCTGACCAGAGATCTAACAGGCCCATCACCCTCCTCCCCGGCCTGTCCTGCTCAATGCCAGACACCCACTGCAGAAGAGAAAAATGGTGAAGCACACCAGCTGAAACAGGAAAGCTGATAGAAAGGGGCCTCTCTGACCTGTAAACAGGCAACCCGGGAGCCCACAGTTTGTCCACCTGACACCCTGCGCCTGGCCGTGTGGGCCCAACATCTGCTGAGCAAACATGACAGAAATGCTTAGATGCCTCCGAGTTCCAAGTGATGGGCTTCCACTGATTTTACAAGCCATGCAAAATAGCAAGGACTACAGGGCCAGGGACTGGACAGAATGGGCAGGTAAGGATTTTAATTAAAGTGGATCTGGGTGCTGCTTTTTCTCTAGGCTACCGTTGCTCCCTGACTCCTCGATGTGTCAGGACCTGCCTGGGGCACAGATCTGTGGTTCCAAACCCCTCTGCTCTCCTCTGGTTATTTACCACCCCACAGCGGGACGTCCTTGTACACCAAAGGACCAACCTGCGTGCACACCACGTGGACGGTATCTGTCTGAGACAGCAGGAGCCAAGTTAATCCCTCCCTGTCTTTCACACCGAGAGGTCCCTCTTGATGTCAGGAACCCTCCTCATTCACACTGTTGTACACTTGGTCAAATACCGCCTGCAATCACGGATGATTTTGCGTGGCAATGGAAACACCACCAAGCACAGTCGGGCCGCTGCCACACTCGCTTATATAAAAAAGCCCATCGTGCCCTTGAAGCTCCAGTTCCTGACTCAGGGAGTTTGAAGCATCGTTGAGGGTCACCAGGCAGGATCCCAGCGCCTGCTTAGGGGGTACAGACAGTGAATGTTGGCATGGAGTCTCTTCCAGGCAGAGTCAATTCAAGTGTCGCAACAGCGATGGCATTTCTGAGTGCCCGAAACCATCTCCCTAAACTTCCAACATGGGATCTCCGCCGTTTGGAATCCATGTCGTAGGCTGGCCACGAGCGGGACCACAGAGGTCCTGCCTGGATGCCAGTCAGCATGGCCACCGACCAGCTGGAGCCCTTGTACAATTACTCCTGCCCCTTCCGACTCAGTGTCCCCGATCAGCAAAGACAGAACATCCAAGTATCCGCTTCACAGAGTTTTAGCAAAAAGTAAAATGTGCTGGGGTAAAGCTCCCCATATACAAGCCCTTGGTAGTGGCCTACGGGAAGCAGTGTTTTGTTCTCTTTTCTGAAAGATTAAATTGTTTTTTCTCCTAGCTAAGTAGTTTACAGAGCTGCATTAGATATAGGGGGAAGACGGTAAAATAAATCCCCGAAACTCAATGTTCTAGTTATAAACCTCAATACTTGAACTACAGACCAATAAAGGAAGACCTTGGGCATCTACTGAAGCTGTGTAAGACTGGGCAGCACCAGTAAGCGTCACAAGTAATTTGGTGGGGGGGGGGATTGGTTGTTTTGAGGGAATTCCATAATTTTTGCTCTCTCCTGGTTCACAGTAAGATTTTTACTTTTTAATGTTTTCAGTGTTCCTGACTCATGATATCCTTTCTCCTCTAATCTGCATCGTGCTTTGGAAAGCGGGCTGATTTTCTACATGTGGGTGTGTGATTTTATTTTATAAGTCACGCTCTGGTTTACAGGCTTATTGCAAAAGGCTGAAGGCCTGTTACCTACTTATAAAGTGGGATAGCTTCTGTGTTTGGACATTGTGGTGTCCATTTGGCTGCCCGGTGACCTTTTCCTGCTCAGTTCCTCTTTCCCAGCTGTGCCTTCCATAGTTAAGTTTGTTGGTGACGTCCCACCAGACAAACAATAGAAATGTGTATTGAATGAGGTAAAAATGACAAATCTTTATGGGAAAAGCTAATTTCCTAAGCAACCGCGCAGAATACACAGACTGTTAGCCTATAGAGCTTTCGTATTTAGCTTGCCTGTCGTTGAAACTTTTTGATGTTAACAACAACAACAAAAAGACAGACCAGGAAATATTAAAATCTGGTTCTATAGCTAACCATTAAAAATTGGGCCAAGGAGAAACTTCTGCTCCCTGAAAGATGGAATATACTTTTACTGATTCCTCCCAATAAGTTCAGCTGAAAACCCTGGGCATTACGTGTAAAGCCAACATAAGGAGAGTCTGAAAGGCAGAAAGAAGAGGCAGAGAAACCAGGGCCCTCAGCCCCGAGGAACAATACGGTGGTGAGTGCCTGGGATTCCTTTTGGCCACCAGATCTCCCAGATGTGTCCCTCAGGACAGCGGCAACCCAGAAACACCACGGGCACAGGCAACAAAAGCTCCCATAAAAGCTGGCTCCCTCTGGTCAAAAAATGATGTAAGGGGCAGCCTAACAGGAGAGAAACATTTGGATAGCAACCATGTCACTCTAGCCAGGCAACATGGAAAAAACTGTGGCCCCACTTCCATCTCCAACAGTAAAAGCCAGGCGGGGAGCCTACATTGCCACGCTGCCAAAAAAGTAGTAAGGCACCCCCGCCCCCACCACAGGTATTTCAGAGAAGGTGAAGAAGGGATCCAGGACTTTCATCCCTCCCCGGAAGTTATGAGGCTGTCCCCTCCTCCACAGGGAGGCTGGCCTCCACCCTGCTGGGGAGCAACAAGGTGCCCCTCTCCTTCTCTGGGGGGTGTCACTGGAGGAGGAGACCCCACAGAGAGTCAAGACTTCCACTCTCTCACCACAGTAATGAATCCTTTTGTTCCCTGTTGGCAGCTGTTGGTGTAGGCAGACGCCACGTGGGGAGGAATATGAAGGTGCTCCTATCTCTTCCACCCAGGCAGGTATCCATGGAGGCCTAGTAAGGAGACAGAACTCCCATATCCACCCCTCCCAGCTTCTAACAAAGAGCACCTTGCACTTGGGTGTTGACATAGGCTGAGTGGGGACCCTGGACTTCTTTCCTAACCTAGCAATGATGGAACGGGATGTCTCTTATCCTGAAGGAGCAGTGTCAGGAGAAATCAGCCAGAACAGAAGATTTAAATAAGATTCAGAATCTCCTAATACTCGAATGTTTAGTTTTCAATAAAAAAGAAATCACCCGGCATACCGACAACTAGAAAGATCGCAAACTGAATAAAAAGATACAATGAATAGATGCCAGCGCTGAGGTGACAAATATGTTAGAATTATTTGAAACAGATTTAAAAGCAGCTACAAAAATACGTCAATGAGCATTTATGCATGAAATTAAAACAAAGGAAACCATAGAAAAAAATCTCAGCAGAAAAGGAAACTTTCAGCCAACAAATAGAAAATAGAAAGAAGATTCCATTGGACATTTTAGAACTAAAAAACAAAATAACCAAAAAATAAAAATAAAACGTAATAGATGGGCTCAAGAGCAGAATGGAGGGAGAGAAGAAAGAATGAGGGAACTTGCCAAACCGAACAAGGGAAATTGCCCAATCTGTGTAATACACTAAGAAACAGACTCATGAGAAAAAATGAAGAGAGCCTCTGGGACCTACAGAATGATAACAAAAGACCTCATGTCCGTATCATCTGAGTCCCAGCAGGAAAGGGGGGCGGAGAAAGTGCTAAGTCACCAGCCAAAGGCATCCAGGTTTGCAAAAGACATAAAACAACACATGCAAGAAGCTAAGTAAACTGCATATATTCATATCAAGACTTCCCACAGTCAAACTTCCCCTGAAAACTTAAAAGGAAACCAGGAAGGCAGGGAGAGAACTGACACATTATCTACAGGGGAAGGTGATGCACTGAGAAGGTAGATACCTCATCAGAAACCGTGGACACCAGCAGGAAATGGCAAGAGGTTTTTCAATTGCTGAAAGAAAAAAATCTTTCCACCCAGAATCCTATATTCGGCAAAACTGTCCTTTTAGAATAAAGGACAAAAACAAGAAATTCTTGGATGAAGGAAGAGTAGTTTGAAAATTAGCTGTCTTGGAGAATGGTCCAAAAAGTAGGTGCCTGAAACAGAGAGGAAGCCATAAAAGGGAAAATCTTGGAATATCAGGAAGGGAAAAAATATGGTAAGCAAAAGAGTAAGTTAATACAAGAGGCTTTCTCCTTTACATTTTCCGAATTATTTTTGATATTTAAAGAAAAATTATAACACTCTTCCTGCTAAAATGAGATCTTAAATGCAGGTAGAGGACATACTTAAGAAGTTGTACTGTAGATAAGGAAAACTAAAAGGACATAGAGGAGGAAATTTCCGCACGTCATTTGAATGGGTAAAATGATGAAACCAGCAAACCGTGGTACGATACATAAAAAGGCTACCCAAAGAGATGTACTCAAAACCACCACAGGACAGACAGAAATGCAGTTCAGAAAATGTTTAGTGACTGACAGGAAAGTAGAAAGACGAAAACAGTGAAGTGGAAAACTGAAAGAACAAGAAAACAAACAGAAAACAAATCATAAAACGTCAGGCTCAAGTCCTAAAACAGCAATAACGACATTAAATGTAAGTGATCTAAGTTATGTACAAATTGAAAAGGAGGTCTGCAGAGCTGATTTAAACATATGTTCCAGCTCCGTGCTGACAATGTGGAAGTCACTTTAAATATAACAAGGGCGGCATGTTGGGTGTAAAACTGAGGAAAAAGGTATGTAATCAAACACTAATCAAAAGAAAGCAGAAATGACTACATGAACACTAGACGAAGTGGATTTCAAGGCAAAGAAAACTACCAAAAACAGAGGGGCATTTCATTATATGATAATGAAGAGATGCGTCCACCAAGAAGAAGTAGCAATTTCAAACATGCATGTACTAAAAAAATCAGAGCTGCAACCTGTGGAAAAAAAAACAGTATTTTGAGATGAAAAATAAACACATTCAGAATTATCTTCAATATTTGGAAGTTTCCAAATTAAAGTCCTGGACATTAATAAACAACTAGATGGAAAACCAAGAAGGATATGGAAGCGCCCCCCACCGGCATCGACCAGTGGGGTCTCCTTGACGTTCACAGACTATTTCCCCCAACCACAGCACACCGGCCGGGGAGGGTGCAGCAGACACAGCACAGTCTGGAACATGAAGCCAACAGGGGCAACTTGAAAAGAACTGAAATCACACAGAGTGTGTTCTTGTACCACAGTGGAATCCAACTTGAAAATCTCAAGCATCTGAAAACTAAACAATCCTTTTCTAAATAATTCAGTGGCAAAAGAAGTAGGTCTAAGCAAAATCAACATACACGTGGAAGTGAAGGGAAGTGATAATATAACGTAAAAAGGTGTGAGAAACTTCTCTGCAAATGTTCCTGGTAAGAGGATAAAAAGACAATCTACAGACAGAGAGAACCGACTTGGAAACCCTATACTGGGGAAAGGGCAAATATTAAAAATAGAGAAATATTTTCAAAACTCAACTGTGGAAACACACACAATCCAATTTAGAAACAGGCAAAAGACATAAAGTGACATGACACCAACTATGTCTGACCCAAAGGTCAGACCGCACATAAAAAGAAACTCAACATCGTTAGCCATTAGATACATGCAAATGGAAACCACCATGAGACATGCCGACAGGCTTGTCAGAATGGCTGAAATAATAATGAGAATAATAATAATTAATAATAAAAACAATACTCCGTGCAGGCAACAACGTAGCAAAAGTAGATCACTCACACACTGCTGGCCCGGATACAAGATGGCATGGCCACTCTGGAAAACAGTGTGAAAAAGATTTAAAAAAAAAAAAGTGAAAAGTGCAACTGTCTTACAATTCAATAATTGTCCTCCTGGGCATTTATCCCAGAGAAATAAAAACAAAAAATCTGCTCACAAATGTTTGTAGCAGAATGTTTACTGATAACAGCCCCAAACTGGAAAGAACCCAGAAGTCTTTCCATGGGAGACTGGTTAAACAGTGTTCTGGTACACCCAGGACAGGAAATACTTCTCTGTGGTAAAAAGGGACCAATGCTGATGCCCATGGCAACCGGGATGGATACTGGAGAAGGATGCTCAGTGAAAAGCCAGCCCCGGGGGGCTACACGCTGCGTGCTCCTTTTGCGTACAACACCCGCGAGATGAGGAAAGCAGAGACATGATGACGGGTTAATGGCTGCTGGGGTGTGAGGGTGTGAGGGCAGTGAGTGTGGCTGCAAGTGGACAACACCAGGAATCCCGGGGTGATGGAAATTTCTTGCATCTTGGCCACATTGATGTCAGACCCTGGTTGTGATGTTGTCTACAGTTTTGCAAGATGCTGTCATTGGTAGAAGTTGACTCAAGGGTGCTGTGGGACAAATGTCTGACGTGGGAGGTGACTCGCAATTTTAGCTGGGCACATGTACTCTACTATTGTTGCTGTTATTATTATTATCATTACTATTATTACTATTTCACTATTCCTTTTGATTATTTTATAGCCAGTCTGCTTCACTTATGCAAACCCCCTGCTTGGCCAATATAGGTCATTATATTTGTGGCTTCTGGTGTAAAGAAAAAAAAAAATTACAGTTGTAGCCCCTGGAAAAGATCACAGAAGGCCAGTTCCAGTGTAAGAGGCAGCACTTGCCAACATGCTTTTCTTAAGACAATTCTAAAATAATAAAATGTTGGTTTTATTCCTAATATGGTTAAACGTTCATAATTTATTTAGTAAAATGCGTGTATTTTACTATGGACAAAGCACTCTGCATCGTCGTCCTTGAAAATGAAGGTTAATGATTCATGTGGGGAGATGCTAGTCTAGAGACTGATTTTACAAAGTAATTAAAATTGCCTTGAAGCGGTAGGAAAGATGGTAACCAAAAGTATCAATCTCTCCCCCCAAGCCTCTGCCTCGTGCAGCCCTGACAAGTGGCAATCGCCTCTGCTGGCTCGTTACTGCTATACACGGAGACTTTGTTCTGTTACATTCCACATTTCCTCTCTCGAACGGGGTTCCCACTGCTTTCTTCATCAGTTGCCTGAGTGGGTTCCATCACTTTCTCAGAACAGTTACAGAGATCTTGCCTGCAAGCCTTTGTCTAATTAGCTAATCCTGTGAGCTGTAACACTGTTCACTATTAACTTTTCAGATTATCCCGCTACTTAAGGGGGTTGACTTGTTCATCACTGACAGCCCATTTGAGATGTGCACTGTTGTGTGTGTGAGTGGACCGGTCCATGTGTGTGCACGCACGATTCGGAGAGAAATGGTGGGCACACCCCAGCGGGCAGCTGTTTCCATTGCCACTAACACTGCCGCCAGCTGGTCGTCTGAACTTGCCTCGCTCTCATCACTGACCTTTGATTCCCCTCACCCGGGCATTGTTTCATGGTGTTTGAATACATGTGTCATAGCAACTGACTGTGACCTTTGGGAGGCTTGGTACCAGGAACGCCAGCCACTTCCAGATACCCACATGGACTGGGATTCTGTCCATTCTGGACACAGACTGATGTGACCACCTCTCCTCCCCATTTCCAATGATGTGTCTAGAAGGTGGTGGAGAAAGTCAATCACATGACTCAAATGTTCTAGTTTCCTAATCTGAGCTGATGTCGCATATTTTAGATATCCAATAGAGAGTATCACATTATGTGAGCAGGTTGATAGTTAGCAAATATATTTTCGGAAAGATCCATCGGAAAGCTCCCGTAGAATGTCTTTCTTCCTTCTGACAACATGTTGATTGGATTGCCTGCTTGCTTCCTCAATATCGCAGGTGCCACGTTCCCACGTGGAAGGAGATGTAGTGGATAGATACGTGGCCCCTTAACCCGCCCCACCCCTGCTAATTCTGCCTGTGACCACAACCAGAAACAAAGAGTCAACCCCTTCACAGATTCCTGTCCCGTGTATTAGAACTCTTGAATAAAAGTGGGTTATTTTGCGATCTTTTAAAAAAGATTTTATTTATTTATCTTTAGAGGGGAAGGGAAGGAGAGAGGGAGAGAAATATCAATGTATGGTTGCCTCTCATGCGTCCCCCGCTGGGAACTGGCCTGCAACCCAGGCATGTGCCATGACTGGGAATCGAACTGCAATCGTGTGGTTCACAGGCCCATGCTCAATCCACTGAGCTACACCAGCCAGGGCTTATTTTCCAATCTTTAAGCACCAAATAACATGTGCTACAGAACCCCACACATAAAAGAGAGAGAAGCTGAGGGGGAAGGGGAAGCGGGAGTGTCCCCCCACCGTGGAGTCAGGCTCAGAAGGACTCAGGATGAAAACCAGAGCCTGTACTCAAAGACTTCCAGCTCCTTCTCTTAGAAATGTTTAAGAACAAGGCACACTCCAACATATCTACAGACAGACTCTCCCTGCGGCCTCTGGGTAGAGCAAGGAAAACCTAGTTTACAATCTACAGAAGCGGAAGACGGTGCTCTGGTAGTTTCACGCAGTAGTAAGGAAAAGGTCAAAGGCAGTTTGCTTCCTGCCCCTGTGCTGTTGTTACACTGATATGTCTGGGGCTCAAACGCCAACTCTGGTTCGTGTCCCAAGCAGAAGGGATAAGCAATTCCCAACTGTGTTTTGTTCTCTGGCTTCAGAGACTTTTAGAATTTTGTGGGTGGGGAGGTCCCTAGATCCACTCACACAGGAAACAATGCGAGTGGAACAGGATGTGCTGCCCGTGGATTTATGAATTGTGAACTGTGAGGACCTGTCTATGGCAATAGGCGTCCCGATGAACAAAAGCCACGGAGGGGCGGGGTGCACCCCCCAAGTGTAGACATTTGCCATCAGACTGCAGGCTTGCATGTTTGTGTATGTTCTCCTTTGAACAGCGATGGCAAGTCCAAAGTCTGCCTCGGCCCCGTATTTAGTCTACCGCCGTGCCTGTTTCTCCCTTTCCAGTCTAAACTGTTTAACATTCAAGGAAGCCGGCATGGTTACACCTCCTCTCAAATTTCCGTGTGCTATGGCGGAGTTCACTAGAGGAGCTGCTCCTCGGCCCCACCTTCCCCATGGGCGGGCCCCTCTGCTCACCTCCCACTGTCCTTCGTGCCCCCCGAGACCAGGGGCCCAGCGGACCCTGTACCTCGGGCACTGGCTAAGTTACTGCAACCAGACAGAGCCCCTGCCCTCGCCTCCTCCCCACCACCCAGGGCTTCTAGGGGCAGCAGAGCAGACACACGAGCCTGCAGCCTCAGAACCTACATAATGAAGGAAAGAACGGCACACCTTCCCATCCCGTAGTGTGTGGGCTTCTCATGCCTGACACAGAAAGTGCACCGGGTCATCAGAGGAAGCACAGGGTGTTGGACCATGGTTTCCAGGCAAACCATGAAAGTCAACGTCCCGGTCAAGTCCAGTCCCCAGGTACGCAGGTCTGTGGCACTGCACGCATGCAGGGAGGCCCCTGTGTAAGTTACTGCCACTTGCTCAACCCTGCAACACAGGCAGCCGTGCGCATGGCAGAGGTGGGGAGATGGAGACCCCGGGGGCTAAGTGACCTGCTAACTCCGCATACGTAACAAGTGTCCACGCCGACATCGGGACTGAGAGATGTCCGACTTCGAGGCCTGCATTCACTACACGAATAGTGACTCGGATTGTCTGGTCGTGTCCCCTGGGTCACTGAGTTGGTAATTTTCTGAGAACCGCGCCTGCCAGTCCGAGGCGGCTGCCTCGGGAGTGTCACTGATCACATCCCACGCCTGCCAGAGTCAGCAGAGGAAAACTTCCAGTCTGAGGACCAGTACATGCAAGAGCCCCTTGTATATTATGGGCAATGGACTCAAAGGGGAGAGACATTTTGAGACACCCATGAAGGTTGAGAGGGACAGACCTCAGGCGCAACATCTGGAAGATGAGAAGAACATGCCTGTCTTGAAGGGCTAAGGTGGGAACATCCAAATGGGGTATGGGCGTCCGTCGTGACAGATAAAGCTCAAACTGTGACAGTCTCGGGCACCGCCACCAACCTCATCACTGCCGTCAGTCGCGAACAGCATCGAGTCCTTAAAAATCGCTGTAGCCGTTACTTAAGTGATCCCCAAAGTGCGAGCTAAGTGCCACCATCCCAAATACCATCTGCCGGGGTGCTACATTTCTGAACTCCAAACGGGGCGCGTTGAAGCGCTTTCTTCTTCGGTTGGACACAGATCCAGACGCCCCACCCAGCATCCCACCCCTGCTGCAGGGGACGCTCCATGAACGCTGGCAACCCGAAGCTGAGGTGCCCCCCAACCCTTTCATAAGTCAGGTGCATTTTTGCTCTGCGTTTTAAATAGAACATACTAAGTGCACCACAGGAATAACCCATGCGATAGACAGAAAATGCTGTGGACAGGCATAGATGTTGATAATCACCTCCCTATCTGTCCAGAGAGCTGGGTGCTGGTAACCGGAAATTCCGCTGTTTATAGGAACTAAATGTTGGATGTGAAAATACAGTGTTCGAGGAACCAGGACGGGTTTAAATTACTCTGCACAGCAGGGAGAGGGGTCTTAGGAGAGGAGCTAAGGGCAGGGATGGGAACCACAGAAATTGGGGCCTGAGTGGGGAGGATATAAAAGACGCATATTCAGAGAGGGGGAGAGAGAATGAACTGGGGGTCTGCTGGAGACTTTGTGAGTGGAATGCCAACTGGGTGATGCCAGCCATGGGTGCCCACGCCCTCACCTAAAAAAGATATATAGCGCGAAGATTTATCCACACTCACCACTTTAGTTACGGATTTTCTTCGGTGTGTAGGTGAGGATGGACTCAGTGTTTTCTATCTATTATTTCACTATTATGAGAAGGCAGCTAGCACTCATTGAAGATTTACTTCAATGCTGACACGGTGCAAGAACGGAGGTGCAAACTTCAGAAGAGGGGGATGAGGAAAGGAAAGAGCGGTTGGCTCCGCAGCTGAGATGCTCCTCGAAGGCAGGAACCTTGTCTCTCGCCAGCAATCGAGAGCCTGCCTTAAAGGGGACCCACGGAGGCAGTGTTAGCTACAGCTAGGTATTTACACAGATGCATTTGAAGGTGAAAAAAAAAACTACAGAGAGATAAATGTTTGAAAAGCCTTAGGCCATTTTTGTCTTTCTTGGTGTTTAACTGTCCTGAACATACTTTCCACGTCTATTGTTAATTTCCAGGATTTCCGTAAGAATTTTCACACCAATTCTGTAACACAGTTGCTCCTAATGTGTCAAACAAATACAGGTGTGAGCGTTCTCTCTTGAGATAGCCTCTGCTTCCTTAACCCGGAAATAAAATATAAACATTGCTAAGTGCTTGGAAAATGATTTTAAAGGGGTACTCCAAGAACAGAAGCAGGCCACTGATAGGGCATGAAGTCCGAATCAATGACCTATATTTTTAAATGTCTTTAAAGATTTTTTATTTACTTATTTTTAGACAGAGAGGAAGTGAGGGAGAAGGAGAGGGAGCATAACACTGGTGTGTGGTTGCCTCTCACACGCCCCCTACTGGGGACCTGGCCCACAACCCAGGCATGTGCCCTGACTGGGAATCGAACTGGTGACCCTTTGGTTCACAGGCTGGCACTCAGTCCACCTGAGCCACACCAGCCAGGGCTCAATGAGCTGCTTTGGAAACATCTTTCTGTTTGGGGAAGTAGGTGCTGAGACCTAGTGTGTCAAGGGTGGACAAATGTGCCTGTAATAGTGATAGTCTGATACCTGTGTACAGTGTCAGGTGGGTGCAAGAGCTGTCGGGGTGGCCGCCTGTTAAGCTACGTAATGTCTAATCACTGAGGTGTCCACCTGAAACTAATATAATAATGTACATCAATGGTAATTGAAAATTAAACAAAACTGTACAAAAATAATTTTCAAAAAAGAGTCAACATCTTTGGGACTCTCTGAGCTGCCTGGATTTCCTAAAGTCTATTTCCTTTGCCAGACTGGGAAAGTTCTCCTTTATTATTTGTTCAAATAAGTTTTCCACTCGTGGCTGTTTCTTTTCCCTTTCTGGTACCCCTATAATTTGGATATTGGAATTTTTAAAGATGTCCTGGAGGTTCCTAAGCCTCTCCTCATTTTTTGACCCAAGAAGGAACACACCAAGGCACATCATAATTACATTAGCCAAGATTAAAATGAAGGAGAGAATCCTAAAAGCAGCAAGAGATAAGGGGACAGTCACCTACAAAGGAGTGCCCATCAGACTGTCAGCTGATTTCTCAAAAGAGACCTTACAGGCAAGAAGGAGCTGGAAAGAAGTATTCCAAGTCATGAAATCCAAAGACCTACAGCCCAGATTGCTCTATCCGGCAAAGCTTTCATTTAGAATGGAAGGGCAGATAAAGTGCTTCTCAGATAAAGTCAAGTTCAAGGAATTCATCACCACCAAGACCTTATTATATGAAATGTTAAAGGGACTTATCAAAGAAAAAGAAGATAAAAAATATGAACAGTGAAAGGACAGCAAACCCACAGTTATTAACAACCACACCTAAAACAAAAGCAAACTAAGAGGACAGCTAGATCGGGAGCAGAAACATAGAAATGGAGACCACATGGAGGGTTAGCAACAGGGGAGTGGGAGGAGTAGAAGGGGGGAGAAGGTACAGAGAATAAGTAGCATAGACGGTAGGTAGAAAATAGATAGGGGGGAGGGCAGGAATACTATGGGAAATATAGAATCTAAAGAACTTGTGACACATGGACATGAACAAAAGGGGAGGAATGGTGGGGGAGGGGTGTGCAGGGTGGAGGGGAGTGAAGGGGGGAATAGGACAACTGTTATGGCATAATCAATAAAATATATTTAAAAAAAAGAGTCAACAAACACATCTGTCAAGATCTAGAGAATCCCCCTGGTGAGGCGACTCTGTTGGTTGGAGTGCTGTCCTGCAGGCCGAAAGATTGAGGGTTGAATGCCTGGTCAGGGCACACACCTAGGTCACCGGTGATATTCCTGGTTGGGGTGCGGACAGGAGGCAAGCAATTGGTGTGTCTCTCTTACACCAGTGTGTCTGTCTGTCTCTCTCTTCCTTCCTCTCTTTCTCTCAAATCAATAAACACATCCTTGGGTGAGGATTAAATGAAAAAGACCCAGGGAGCAAATATTTTCTACATCACAGGGTCTATGGCAACCATTCGGCTTTGCCACTGTAGCACAAAAGCAGCCCGAGAAAATCCTGATGTGAAGAGACGCGTCTGTCTTGCAACAGAACTTTATTTACCAGAGAAAGACTGGAGTTGGCTTTGACCCTCTGGCCACCGCATGCTAACCCTGCTGTAGACAGGTAGCAACCAAAAGTCAAAAGTTTGAAATTGTGGCTAATTACCAGTTTGAAGATAACCACACCTCACCCAGGACCTCACAGAAGAGCAACATCACCACGCAGTGTTCGACAAGGTTCACACTAGTTTGCGGGCTAGTGTGGAGTTGCTGTAACCGGAGGACATCGCTTGCATTTGGGAGGTTGCTAATAGGAAACTGATACATTTTCTTGGGCTACAAGTGAAAGGTGTGCTTCTCTCCAGGAGACAGACTTAGAAGTGAACTGGTCTTGGGACCGTGGTGTGAAATGTCAGCTTTGTGCACAATATGTGTTTAGTTTGGCCCAGACGTTCCACTGTGAGGATCGAGGGGGTTGCCCCGGCCGGGTGGCTCAGTGGGTTGGAGTGTTGTCCTGTGCACGGAAAGGTTGCTGATTATTCCCTGGTGCTGTGGTTTGTGAGTATGAGAAGCACCAATGATGATGCCACGTTATTTATTTTTGTATCACTTCTTGGTTTGCTGTCTCAATCTTATTTTGCGTGTATGAACTAGAAGACAAGAACTCATTTCCCAAATGACCCCAAATGTGGATAGTCTGAGTTTCTGTATCCAGTAGAACACAAATCTCTAGACGGCACCTCCTAGCGATTCCGGCTAAGGAAGGTATTTAGACGGATGTGTTAATTCGCTAAGTGAAACAATCGTTTCATAATGCATAAACACATATCCAATTCACCATGATGTACATTTTAAATAGGCTGTAATTCCATTGGTGAATTATACCTCAATAAGTCTAAAAGTAAAAGTTTTAAAAAATTAACAGGAAAGATAACTAAGGGGCAAGACTTTGGGTAACCCCTCATGAGTTCACTTATATGAACCTGCATTAAAAGGACCCTTTGTAGCCCGTACTCACTACTATTGAATTTTGGTGGTAAATCAATCAGCGATATGAAAGAGGAGATCAGAAAATGCAAGAGCCTGATACAACGTTTTCATGTGAATTTAAAAATAACTCAATAACATCAATATCGAAATTATGCCCTTGCATTCCTGCATTTCCTAATGATCCCTCCAGGTATATCTTATATTTTTACAGCCGTTAGCACGGCCATTCCCCAGAACCATGACGCTGTAATCACGCAGGGGTTCAAGGAAATGAAAGTCTCTCACATTTCCTACTACACTCTGCCATCCAATACAGAATGTGACAGCCGTGTAAACGCTTCCACACACGTGGATAACAGCCTCCGCGGGGGACAGCTGTGATGAACTGCCTAAAACATAGGGGTGGCTTCTGATTTTTGAGGGGGGAATATTCCTCCCAAAGCAATGACCAGCATCCCTCATGCCAGGAAACATTTGCGGACGCGTAGGACCACCTGGAAAGGGAATGTGGCTTCCTCCTTGCCTTTGATTGTAAAAAACAGAGGGTCACTCTTGTGGGGGAAAGAATACAGGCTCCAAGAAGCCATCAAAATCCTGCTTTCCAAAGACTCACACTCTTTACATCCAGGAAAGAGAAAAAAAAAAAAACCTGGGCATGATAAATTCTTATTGGCCCTTGAAGGAGGTTGCCAGAAACCTTAAGGAGTCAGGATTGTTGGGAGCAATGGCCAACAACCCGAAGTGTAGGTGGACATGCCAACCACAGAATACCACACAAAAAACCAACATGAGTCCGATCCATCCAGCGTCTTCTTCCCAGGTTCGCTAGCAGGAAAACGGGAAACATTCTACAGGGGACACCAATACGACTTTGTGACAGTTTATTGGAAACAGCAGGATTTTGAAAAGTAACAGGTGAACTTGACCAGCGGGACTGGTCGATGACACAGAGCAGAGGCGACACTCAAAACATACTGGGGGGTAAACAAGTAAAGGAATGTGTTTCTTAGAAACCACTAGAGAGACCGCAGATGGCAGTAGACAGCTCCTGCTTAGAAAAGGCGAGTCACGGACCCCCGGACAGTCCCGTGTTCTAGGCTGGCATGAGTTCTGTCCCAAAGCATCAGTCAGCTGTGTACCTGGGTGTCTGAAACCTTTGACTTAAATGAATGAAAATGAGCCAATTACTGCCTCATGTCAACGACTTCCTATTTACTACCTCTTTAAACAACACAACCACCTCTTAATTTAGGTACGCCATCCCCGTTTTACAAATGAGTAATAAAATAGAGACGCGCGGCTTAAAACGGCTCAAAAGCCGCAGAGGCTGCTTGTGAATGCAGACACCTGGTGTTCAATGCAGATTTCCCCAAGAAATGCCATACCCTCTTGTTTCTCTTCCACGTAGTCAATCCACTAACCACAGGTAAAAGATGACCCCCTATTCTGAGAACTTACCAACTACTCCACATTTAGCCACCTCTCGCTATGGTCTAGATTTTGGAAAGTTAAATTTTATCTTCACTAAGAAGTCACTTCAAAAATAAATGAACCATTTTCCAGTTCTTAATCAAGGCAAATCTCAGGACCTCTCTTTCTGTACTAACCTGCTTTCCTTGGTACCCGAGTATTTTTATGTGGTTTGATAAGAATAAAGTAAACGGATTAAAATTCACTCCAAGGGAATTCTGTATCTCTCCTTCAGATGGTTAGTGACCATCTTTAATTTCGCAATTGTGATAAATGACAGTAATGAGCTCCTGAAAGGAGAGTCTCCATTGACTGGAGTAGGAAGAGGGTCAGGCCTCCCTCCCTGGGACAGGATTTCACTCTGTGCACCTTCAGAGAGGCAGGAGCTGTGTGAAGCGCGGTGGACAGAAAATAAGTTAAGCTGTGAGCCCTGTCCCAAGGATCTCACCCTCTCCTCAGAAACCAGACACAAGCACAGAGTAAGTCCCTTGCAATGTCAGTTCCGCAGTTGAGTTCGCATAGTGACCACGCCGTAAAGGTACATCTTTACACATGAGAATGTGAACTTCTCTTGGAGGAATGAATGCAACCAGTGTAAGGCCCCTAAACCAGATGGCCCAGGAGGGGGACCAGGAGGCTCCCATATGGGGGTAGGTAGCTATGGGGATGATTGTTGTGGGGCAGAGGAGGCTATGATCGGGGCAGCTATGCAGGCCAAGGTGGGGACCATGGAGGGGCCGGGGTGGTGGGGACACAGGTGGCTTTTGGCCCTGGCAAGGTGGACCCCAGGAGAGACCATAGACAGGATGGCAGGGATGGAGAGACCATACTGGCCTGCCTCCTGAGGTTCTGGAACAGCTTTTTGTCTATACCCAGGGTTACTCTCGTTATTTTATAACCTTCCAACTACTGACCACCCACGGGTTTTTGTGTCGGACTCTGTCATGGTAACCGTATCTCTGGTTCCCATTATACACCATCATTTCAGTTAAAAACCATCTTCTCTGGGAATGTGGACATATTTGAAGAGGAAGGAGAGACTAATTGAAATGCACGGTCCTCCAGCAGGTGTGTCTGTGATGCGTTGGACCTGGTGGGAAAATGGGAGGTCGGAAACCCTTGCTCATCGATGGATAAGCGGATGCAGGAACCAGTTTGCAGAGTGGGAGAAGAATGAGGCAGGGGTGCAGAGACGCCAGGCCAAGAGTTTGCACAGCTCTGCAGTCCCTGGTTCTAGTACCTTCCAGGCCTGGGTGTACTTCTGCAGTTGGACTCACAGAGTCAGCCCTGTACCCTGAGAATGAATTTTCCATTTCAGTTTAAACCAACTCGAGCTAGTTTTACATACTTGGAACCCAGAAAGCTTGCCTTAAGAAGCTAGCCCCTGAAGCTGAGTAAAGTAAAATTATTCCGTAATCCCAGGAGCCGTGCTGCAGCCTCCGTATTCCAGCACCGAGAGCAAAACCCCTTCAAAGGGGAATCCTGTCCATGCTTCCTCTGGTTGATGCACACGGTGGCTCCGGACTTCTCAGAAAAGTCTTCATTATTTCCCTCTGTACTTGGCTCATAGAAGAGTTAGCTGTTTCAGATCCTAAAACCTTAGGCCGAAAAAGCTATTTAACACATTTTCTGTCTGACCTTGCACATATCCCGAGCATCCAGATGCTTAGGTACAATTTGATGATGCTAACAAGTCTGCCGGTTTGACTGGGTAAGCAAATGTCGGCAACAGCCAATGCCCACGATGTATAAACCGCTGAAGAAATGATTGCTCAGACGGAAGAAGACGCATGGCCTGGTGACACAAGTGCAGCTCTCACTGAGTGGGGAAGACGCCCAGGCAGAAACATCCTGACTCAGTGCCGCTTGGGTCGACCAGGGGGAACATTCTGCAGACGCCGCCGTGATTCCACCTTAAGGCCCCAGTGCGCGTGTGTGTTCCCTGGCAGCTGCTGGTGGGGATGGGAGGACGGGACACACCCTCCACAGGAAGACAGTCCAGAGTTAGGGCACAAGCACATGCTACCCAACGGTCACGTTTCCTAAATCCCTCACCAGCATATTTGCACACGGAGTAAAATAATGGCCATGTTATTCCCAGCACGCCCCGGCTTATCTACGGCACCAGGATTTACAAAACCAGGGAAGCCGAGCTGGTCAGTACGGGTGGGAGGGAACGTGCCCCCTGGGGCCGGTAAAGCGCCTTCACAGAGTTCACGTTTCCATGCTTGCCCTAGAGCAAGTGCCCACCTGTCTATCCCTTCTGCAAAATAAACAGCATCTAAAATACAAAAAGAGGCTGCCTCTTCTTTTTCAAACCAACCCTTCACTGAAGTCGAGCTCTGGGAAGACATGAGACTGCCAATTCCACATCTGAAATAGGGGCTCCCTGGCTACTAGGAATTCTCTGTCTGGCTTCGTCCTGGCCACTGGAGACACAGCTCAGACTAAGCAAGTATGTTTTTACTCCTCATTGGAATGAGCAGAATTGCCTAGTGCTCCTAAATGTTTTCTAAATCAAGAGAGCGGACACCAGAAGGGTGAAGCCTGTCATGTTAGAGGGCATTGTAGAAATATTTTCGAGTTAGAAAGACAAAATTGCGGGGAAAATAATCACTATTTTGGCCTATGGGGGATTGTTAGAAAGTAGATGAAGGTCCAAGTAGGATGCATGAAAGTCCACGGTGGGTCGAATCCTTAGAATTCCAGTCTGAGGTGAAGCGAAAATGGTAACCTTCGCATCACTAGGCTAGTATCGTAAGGAACGAGAACGGCTGTTCACATGGCGTACAATATTAACACAGTGCCTGACACAGCGTAAGCACGCACGTGTGCTAGCCAGCGAACACCCACTCATCACTCACCTACGTAACCAAATGGAAGAGGGAAAGGGACATGATGTGCCCAAATCAATGGGACTGGATGATAAGAGAAGTGTGTTTAGACACCATGATACTCAGAGAACCTACAGCCTTGCACGGTCCTTGGAAAGCTCCTGGAATTATCTTCCGAGGTGGGTATTTGAGACCAGAAAACACAGCTTCTTGAGTCCTCTTACTTCCCCCAAATGGCTGTTGGGTCTGCAGCAACCCGGTCCCCTGTCCCTCATTCTCTTATCATCTCCCTCACAGGACCCATGCCTGTACCCACCCACCAGCAGGGTGCACAGACTTTATTATCTAGGAAAAGCAATGGAAGGAACAGATGATTCTACACTGGTGCCCTCCTGTCCTGTTCTGCCAAATCACACCATGTTGGAATTTCATGAAACCATGGGTGGGGGCTGTCTTCTACTCACTGTGCACAAAAAGAAAGAAAGACAGAGACAGGGAGGGGGGAGGGGGAGGGGGAGGGAGAGAGAGAGAGAGAGAGAAAGGAGAAAAAGAAAAAAGAAAAAGGAAAATGAGAAATACAAAGAGAAACAACAACAAAGAAAAGAAAAAGGCAATTGTTAGCGACAGCTTTTTATCTTTCAGGCAGTGAAATAACAGCTTTCCTTGCACTATTGCTTCCAATTCCCACTTAAAGGTAACAATATTTTAAATTTTAAAATTGAATTAAATATCTCAATAAACCCATTTAAAAAACTTGAATTTAATATCATCCCCATTTTAAATACGAGACACCTTGGGCCACTGACCCGAAGTCAAAAGCTTACATGTGACTCCAGGGCAGGAACAGTTCCACTCTCCCTGGGGACTGGGCTGTCTCTTCCAGGGAGAGGCCGTGTGTGCCTTTCAAATTAGAGCGATTACAGGAAACCAAAAAAAAAGGAGAGAATTTATTCAGGAGAGGGTCTATCCATGCATGTTCCAGGAAAGGGTGCGCATACACACATGCAAATCTCTGTGGGCGAAGATTAATGAAAACGTGTTTTGCAGGATATAAATACTGAGGCTTTACTATTTTGACTTATTATTTGGGACTTGCCTTTGCCACTATAGAAAGAAATGGTTCCCTTCGTCTCCTGTTAGGAAAACTACCTCCAGCCTCTTCCTGCCTTAATTCGTCCTCCTCTCTTCACCTGGATGGGGAGGACAAGGATGACAATAGTGATGACATTGTTATACTAGAAGCTACATTTACTGGAAGGTTATATTGTGTCAGGCCCTGTGCTAAGGATTTTATGTGCATGATCTCACTGAATGCTCGAAACAGTGATAAGGGGCAACTACAAATGTTCTGCCCATTTTACAGATAATACAGATGTAAACACATTTTTCTTTTAGGTAGCCAGAGTAGATTTTCATTTTTTATTTTCCTCCAGAAATATGTTTCTGGGTATCAGCCTTCAGAGACTCTTAAAGAAACATGCTGCTCTGGCTGGTGTAGCTCAGTGGATTGAGCGTGAGCCTGTAAACCAGAGGATAGCTGTTCGATTCCCAGTCAGGGCACATGCCTGGGTTGCAGGCCGGTTCCCAGCAGGGGATGCATGAGAGGCAACCATACATTGATATTTCTCTTCTTCCCTTCCCCTCTAAAGATAAATAAATAAAATCTTTTTTTAAAAAAGAAACATGCTTAGAGTCAAACAGCTTAATTTAACAAACATACACTGAAGGCCTACACATTACAAAAATGTTCTGGGCCGTTTGGAGTTATAGCAACGGATGCTCCACTCAGAGATTAAATAATTAAGCTGCGTTATTGTGTTTACATCTTTAAAGAGGTTAAAAAACATATTCAAGGTCACACATGAATTAAGTAGCAAAGATGCAGCCAGTGACCAAGAATCATAGGCTCTGTGTCATATGTCCCGGGGTGTTTTTTGTCACTTTTATTCTCTTTCCCTAAGGCTGCATCATTCCTGCACTTCCGCGAACAGCAGAATCCCCTGGGTAGACTGCCACATTGCAAATGGTTGTCCCACTTTCGGGATGGTTTACTCAGTAAGTCTGGGATGGGGAGGGGACAGGGAAGTTCCCCAGTGACTCGGATACTTCCGGAGCTGAGACCACGCTTTAAGAAGCCCTGACCTAACAGAACCTTCCTTATTTTTGCACCCGTGAAATGGGCCAACACTGGACCGAAGTCAGAGAGGTCTGGCGAGGATTTAAAGACCCGGGGTGTGGAAGAAAGCTCTGTCAGCCGTCACCCCGGGTGGGACAAGTGTCTGGCACGTCGTGGTGCTGGTCATCATCGAGTTTATCGTTCGAGGCCAGGCTCACATTTCACTAAGCAATCTAGCCAGAGCCATTTTCCTCCCTAGGTCCTCACATGCCTTTGCACTACCCGACCCCAATCATTGCATTACACTCTCCGCTGATTCCACAGGTGTCTAACTTTCAGGATACACCATCAACACGACAAGGCGGCGAAGGTAGTGGATTGCCTCCCTGCCTTCCACGGGGCCTTCCACGGTGCTCCGTAAACAATTACTGACTTGTTTGTGGCTTCATAATGAAATGATTCAAAAGCAGAGAGTGAAACTAGAAGAAATGTAAATTACATTATGAGATTCAATTTAGCAGAAGATTTAGTAAGATCCCTTAGGTGTCCCGACGCCGAGTAGAGCGCCAGCCCTCGGTTTGTTGCGCAGAACTAGATCCAGCCGCGGAAGGAGAGATAAACAGCCGATGTAATTACAGGGACGTAATGGTTAAACTTTTATAGCTGAGGGGGCAGCAAATAGGATTTTGAAAATCAAATTAAAACTGTCATTCCACAACATTAAGTTTCCAGAATTTTCATTTTTTAATATTAATAATTTTTTTCTTCCAAAAGGAACAAACAACGCTAATTCTCTTGCTACAATACTGTTAACGAAGAAATAAAGAATAATTTATCGTTGCATAATTAACACAGTACAGTTAAGCATGTTTTAATGATTTTGTATAATGGCCTCTCATAACTAGATGATACTTGTTAGTCATAGCAAAAAAAAAAAAAAAAAAGAACTACGCTAGGAATCCTTAATGAATATGAATAAACTGACCAGAAATTCATTTTATTATCTTATATAAAGTATTTAAAATACCACGCAGTGCATTTGGGCACTGGTTTACTCCTGAATTTGTAGGTGACCAGAGAGTAACAGACTCCAGCTGATTCAATGCTAAGAAATACAAGGCTAAGGATTTGCTCCCAAAACTCACACCACCAGCAATTACTCCATAATCATTTTTCTTTCTCCCACAGTCCTCCAAAACATATCACCACATTTCTAGGTGTTCTCTTTTTCTAATTTCCCCTTCCCTTCCTAGTTAATTTTTCACTAAATAAATCAATCTAAATATATTATCCTCTTTCTGTTCACTTATATGTTTGGATGGAGAAGCAAACAAGCAAAAGACTCTCTTTCACAGTGGGGCAGGAAGGGGATAGAAGGAATAAGGGTACATTGCATTAATTCTTCAACATTTGTTTTACCAGTGGTCACTGCATGCCATGATGTTTTGAGGTTAATACAATAATTGCAGAAACGATTACATCTTCTATAAACATCTATTGCTTTTATAATCAGTAAAAAATGAAAGGTGAACTCCAGCAGAAGTTCCCTCCCAGCTTCCACTGTTTCCACTGTGCTGTTTGGAGAGCGACACTTGGCCCATCACTAGGGCCTCTGCCTCTTTTTTTCGGATCAACTCTTCACAATGAAGTTCATAACAAATCTTGACTCATAGGTTTTATTTCTCATGGGGGTAACAACTGGAGAGTTTTCATTTATGCCTCAAAGGTTTTTTTTTTTTTAGACATAAAATAGACATGCTTACTCTGACACACATTCTTTCTACCTTGTTACCCTACTGGTGGTGGGGATTATAATGACTTGTCTTTCCTCACATAAGGCAGCTGGTAAGTATGTTTCCATGTGAAGTGCTATTTTACCATCTACAGTAGGAAAATGAAAACATACATTTTCTTTATTTCTTAATTGACGCTTGACTACAGCTGTCCCTATTTTCTCCCCACGGCTCTCCCCCACCCCACCCAGCTGCACATCCTACCCTCAGACCCTTTGGCTTTATCCAAGGGTCCTTTATACGTGGTCCTTGATGACCCTTCCTTGTTTTCCCCCATCATCTCTCTCCCCCACCCCTCTGGTTACTGTCAGGTGGTTCTTTATTTCAATGATTTCTTGCTCAGAGTTTTAACGTCTCCCTCCATCACGAGTTACTAACCTTGCCGATCTACTTTCCTTCGTAGCTAGGGACAACGGGGACACCACAATCAGGCAGACAATCTCTACCTCCTCCACATGCCCCTCAGGCAATGCAAGTGGGCTGGTCCAGAAACCGTCCCCCAAGGCACTTCGTCACTTACAGGGTGGGCAGCACTTAGTGTAGGATCTCATCCAAAAGCTGAAAGCCCGTGCCAGAGCGAGAGCCCAAGGAATGGGTGATGAGTGGGAACAGAGCCTGCGGAACATGGCGGCCATCACGGCCTCGTCGGGTTCCCCACGGCATGCTGCAAAACACCATCGGAAACTCACTGTTTCCACACACCTGTCTAATCATCCTGAGTTCCAAACAGTTCTGGGGAGAGAAGAAATCGTGGCAGCACGTGTCCCAACGGCATCACTGTATTTCTCACGGAGAACAGACAGAGCACAGAGTAAAAAACAAAATTGGTATTTCACCCAGTCTCAACTTGTGAACACACGCACCTCTGAGCTACGCTTTCATTAAATCAACACTGACAAATTTTGTTTTGTTTTGTTTTGTTTTTAATTTTCTAGCTGGAGATGCCTTAACTGAAATAGCCTAACATCTCTTGTTCTCTCAAAACTTTTACTTCTCCTAAATAGACAAACATCAAACGAATGTAGCTATAAAAATCAAAGCAACATGTAATTGAAATCTATGTTTTAGGAAACAATAAAGAATTTATAAATACCAACAGTATGCATAAAACCCATGGAAAACATACCAAGGAGTAAGAGGAAAAAGGAGTGTATAACTAGCTTGTTATTCCTAATTAGCAACAATTCCCTTAACCATTTCATTCCTTCTTGCAAAGATAAGTGCTTTTAAATGAGAAACATGCCTTAAAGAAAGAACACGGCTTTTAGCGATCACCCTTTGGAAACTGGAACTTCATGATGGTGTAATTTCTGATACATTAAATAAAAGCCCTCATTAGAGTCATCTGGAACAAAAAAGAAAAAAAGATTTTACTCTCTACTCTATACTAAATGTAAAGGACATGACAAAGAAATAAAGTTTGCCATTCAAGAGCTTGCAATTTACCAATGTCAATAAATCTTATTAAAATTCTTTTTATGATTCCCCATTTCTCTTGCAATTTGACAGACTTAGGGACTAAGGCTTTGGCTACAGAGCTCAAGACACTAGAAAAAGAACTTCCAGTAGTACAGAGCATTTAACCACAGAGAACCAAAATAAATGGCTTCTTAGTAGGTAGAAAGAGTTTCTCAACACACTTGGGCTAGCATCAAACTAGTTCCTTTGACCTATGAGGAACTGATTCATCTGACGTCTTCTGTTCTCAAGGCCTCAGCCACGTTCACTCCACTCTCAACACAAGGACCTCCTTTCTCTTCCCTGAACCAGTCAAGAACATGCCTGCCCAGTGCCTTAGCTTTCGCTGTTCCCCCTTCTCAGAAAGGTCTGTCCTCAAAGCCATGGATGGCTTCCTCCTTCTCTCCTTCCTCCCATGCAGGTCTGAGCACCCAGGCCCCCGACACAGAAGGGGGCCCCTTCCTGGGTCACCTTATCTAAATTCAACACTCCTTACTTCTTACCAGATTTCCTTTGTTATTACTTCACCATCAACAGTTACTGTTCTCCCCAATAATTTAGTGATTTTTTCCTATTCATTGTTGGACTTTCTTCTGTTAGTTTTTTTGTTTTGGGTTTTTTTGTGATGTCACCTTCATAAGAGGAAGAGCCCAACATTCCCCATGTCCAGTAAGTCCTTGCAGGCTGCGTAAGAGAAAATGGGGAAATTGAAGACAAGGGCTGGTTAACTAACTGGCTGACCCAGATTCAATCTACTCCCCCTGGGGAACAGGCTCTCTGGATGAAGGAACGACTCAGGCACAAATGCCTCGGAGAGAGTCCCTGTTACATCTCCGGGCTCAGCACAGCAGGGAGGGGAACTTTCTCTGTGCATTCGGCATGAAACTCGGGCCTCACACGGCGGGCTTTCTTCCTGAGCTTTGTTTGAACACTTTGAATGCGGCCACTCTTAGGCAGATAAGGCCTGAAGAAGGTGGCTTGTTCCTGAAACTGCCCGTTCTGTCTTTTCCCCCTTTCTCCCCTCGTTTCTGCTGCGATCCTTGGAGGCTCAGAAGTCCACGATCACTGTGCCAGCTGATCTCTAGGAGTGTAAACCATTTATCGCTTAATACTTATTGTGGAGAATGCCTTTTCTTTCTCTCATGTCAGTCAAGCAACTTGTACTAAATATCTCAGAGGAAGCTAAACGAAGACACGAAAGAATCTACCAACTTTATTTTGAATTGATTCGGCAGGCAAGCTTCAGGGATGCCTTTCCAAGCTCTTTTTGCTTGTGTGAAGTGCAGTCCCCTCTGAGGCACAAAAAGTGAATGTCACTGTTACAGCAGAATCCTCAGGGTTGGAGCTTGTAACACATTTCACGTTTAGTTTGTCATCAATTCTAGGGAATAGATTCAAGGACAGGCCTTTAATAAGTATTTCTAGAGCACCAACTACAGACTCAACATGACCCTAGATACTGCACAATGAGCAGAATTTGGGGGGTATACCTAATTATGAATATACTAATAATGTTAGCGAATAAAGGAGAAAATGTCCCGGTCTTCATCAATGCTGACACCGCATTTAAGAAAACAGGCTTGGCACTAAGATTTCAATTTTGAAAATTATTTATACATTTAAAAATGATTTAATTCCCTGGACAACTTTGGGAGATAAGGTGAGGTTTTTTTCTTATTAAAATGTTAAATCTAAGACTCAAAGATCTTAAGACACTTACCCAAACATATAAAGCTGTGAAGTCAAGAACAAAAATCCAAACCCAGGTCTACGTGACTCCAAAAACAGAGTCTTCTGATCCATCTTACTGTCTGCATGGTCACAATAGGAATGAAACAATGTAATAGTATATGTACTTGAACTTCCACCCAGAGAGCTATGGCATGTGAGGTCGAAGTCCAACATCCAGTCGAACGTATGTCAGATACTCTAAAAAACCGGAAATGTTACAAGTGTTGACTTAGTGGGGGGGTGGGGGAGGGCGTGTTAACTGCACTCAGCAACTACCTGAGGAAAACAATCGCTGTGTCTGGATCATGTGGGGTCAGGGCTCAGTTGAACCAACCCAGCAGTGATCACTAGCTGCTCACCTAACTGCAGGTGGCCATCTAGACCCACAGCCTCTGTTGTAGTGAGCTGTGGCTGTGTAACAGATCTATCTACTGGTGCAAACAGATAAGTTATTCAAACCATTTCCAGCCACAACCCATAAAAATCTGTCAGATGATTCTCCATGCCCCTTGCCCTACACAGCTGGCCAAAATGGAGATGACCTTGGAAGACGTATGTTGAAGATGGCAGAGTCTCTATGAGCCTGGGTCCCCTCCTTCCCCAAAGGAGTGTGTGAGAGAACTACCCACTGCTTTTCACCTGCCTGCTACTGTTACTGAGAAGTGCATGCATTCTTTGAGCCAGGTTACAACAGTGGCTAGCCTCTGTTAACAAACGCAGCTAGAGTCCACCATGCGTGTTGAAATGTTAAAAGCCAACATTTCCCCAAGCGTTGGGTTCAGCCTCTCCTCCTCCTTGGTATCTTTCTTTCTCACCTTTGGCATTTCTATTGCGTAGCTTTCTTGGTTTCTGAGAAGTTTTTCTTAACCTCAGAAAGGATATTTCATAGCCCTCTAAAATGTTCTCTTTTGGGTTTCAGAACCATCGAGCAAATGAACCTTGGGAATTCTAAACCGAGCAGATGCCAGGAGAGTGCCATTACACTAGACGCCCCCCCAAAAGGCCTGACGTTGGCCCTGAATACGCTTCTCTATTTTGCTTCATTTTCCTGAGCAATCTTTGCTGACGATTTTTCTATGTTTCAAGTGTGGACGATGCTTCCTCTTTTAAAGATGCTAAACAGAGACTTGCCTTGGCACATAGTAGGCATTCAATAGATGTTTTGCAAATATTATGTGTCTTGGCTGAGGACAGAGCTAAAACTCCAAAACCATAGCTTTGTGTATCAAAACAACATCATAGTTAACGTAAAGCTAATATACACAAATCTCAACAATGTACACCAAGGGCAAAGAAATACCACTGCTTTGCTCAAATGCAGTCCAAAGTCAATCTGGTTCCCTTAAACTTAAAAAAAAAAAAGACCCAGGTGAAATTCCTAGGGGCATGAGTTGTCCTTCATCTCTTACTAAGATAACACGGGCCCAGACACGTGGTAATTTTTGGCTCCTATGTGGAAGATGGGGTGAATATCATAAACTTGCCCAAATTGGCTTATCCCAAAATAGTTTATCTTAGCTTGTCCACAGATGATCAAGAACACTAAGTGAAATATTACTTCTTGGCCTCTTCTAATTCCAAGTGCAAAAAGGAGAGAGTGAGAAAATAAAACATCTAAAAGTATACTGGACGTATAGCATTAGATATCGGCATGCATTTTAGCTGTTTTGACCCTGCGTTATGACTCTTAACATTCAGGTTCACAGAGTTCCCTGTGGGACAGTGTTGTTTGTGGCTTGTTCTGAGAGCTGTGTGTGCTATCACTGTACTTCCATTTAGTTGTTTATTTGAACCAAAGAGCCTCCCTGCCTGCCCTCAGCTGAAACCAACTGCAAATATGCAGCCAGTCTCCTGCTGGTATTGCTTAATATGCACATGAAACTGAATCCCAGAATCAACTTTTACAACACGTCCCTATTCTTCCCAGACACCGCAATCCCCCTGAATGCATTCAGAATATAAAGACTCTAATCATTAGCACTGTTTCCTACTCAGGAATTTTAAACACCTACAAGCTGAAGTTGTATCTACAGAGGATGGTTCCACTCTCCTTCAATTTCTTATACTTTATCTTCTCCAAAGAGAAAACCAATCTGACTCCATATACCATCACTTGGCCAAATAAAACCCAAACCGTCCCATCAACATAACCCCTCAAGCAAAGAAACGAGGAATGGGACTCATGAAAAAAAAATATGGCTGGCATTTACATCCACCACCACACTTCTTAAAAGCTGCTCACTAAATCTATTCGCTCAGTAGCGTTCTTAGATACTAAAATTTCTGTACTGAGATGCTCAATACAACAACCAAATAGCAGGTCAAAACAGTAGGCTTTCGTAGCACAACAGTGTCCCAGCAAGGAGCATGTTTCTTTCTGCAGAGGGACTCGCCACTGTGTAGACACAAGTGATGGAATGGTTCAGCTCAGAGAGCAAAGTTTGCAATATATGCCCGACTACCCTTGCATGCGACTTCCATCAAATAAAACCATATGTGTGATACAACACATATATATCAGTGCTGTGCAGTAGAAACATAATGGGAACCACATATGCAAAGCACTTCTGTGATGTCATATTTTCTGGTAGCCACATTAAAAACATGAAAGAAACAGACAGTATTAACAGTATATTCGACTCAACCCAACACATCCAAAATCCAATAATTTCAACATGTAATCAGTTTTTAAAAATTTACTCTTGGGCAATCTTACTTTCTTTTTTCTATGAAGTCTTCAAAACCTGTTGCATAGTTTATACTTACAGTGCATCTCCATTTAGACAAGCCATATTTCAAGTGTTTAATAGCCACATGTGGCTAGAGGCATCTTGGACGGCTTAGCTCCATACACTTTTAAGTTACGTTTAATAGGCACAGTATCATATGCGAGCCTCCAGAAACACTCTTCATGACCACTTAAGCCTTCTCTTAGCTAGCCCTGTTCACATTCAGAGCTCAGAACTATTTACTCAACACATATTTATGAGTATACACCTTGTTCCAGGCAGCATTCTAAGAGCAGGAGATAAGAGACAGACAAGGCAAAGCCCCTGCCTTTCAAAGCACAGCCAATCCAAACATCAATTACCCAGAGCAACCTGTCCTGATTCCTTGAGAAAACCAGTCCCACGGTGATGTGCTTTCACAGAGTACAATCCTACTTCATAGAATGTTTTCTACTTCAAATTATTTCCTTGATATCTATTTTCTTTAATAGACTGCAAAGATCCATGAAAGTAAAGACAACATCTGTCTTATTCATTGCTACCCAGCACAGTCAGTGCCTGGTACAAAGGAGATGAAAATACTTGTTGACTGTAAGGAGGGAGGGAGGGAGGGAGGGAGGAGCTGTATATACTGGTGCAAGGTGAGACAACTCTCTCTAAATGTCAGCAATGTTCATTAACTAAATGGCGAGGCCAGCTGCCATAATTTACCACCCCTCTACCTTATTTATATGCAGCCCTTTCTGATTTCTTCCAAGCTTCATAGAAGCGGGGCCTCGTACATTGTATTTCATTTGCTTTTTTGCCCCTGGATTTATTTCAACAATGTTTCAATTCTGGATATGACCTAAAGACATGGATGAAGGGGATATATATTTTATAGTCACTCCAGTAAATTCTGAAAACTCTTCTACCCAAAGTACGGTGTATCCTATGCATGCATAAGAAAAAGGCTAGGTTTCACCACTCTCCTTCGCCGGGGATCACCAGGGTGTCTCTAAGCTGTCCACACCACGGTCTAATCTGCCTATTCACTCTTTACTGATTTAATGAGAGGATCACCACGATAGCTTTTTCTGAGCCAATATTTTGTTTTTGTTTTATTCCTGCTAGTGCACATATGCATATCAGGCATTTTCAAATGGACCTGTCAGTCCAGAGCTTTGAAATGTTTCATGATATATAGCGGGTTTTCGAATCTCTTTCCTCCAAAGCCATATTTTACTCATTCCCTGCTTTACTTCATCAACCCGTAGACTAAGCTAGGTTTGTCCACGTCACGTGAGACAGCCTCCAGCCCCCCAGTCCCACCCCACCACCAGTGCACCCGCTGCCTCTGGTCAGGTTTGGCTGTGTCCCTCAAACTCATGACAAGACATGGAAGTGACAGGCAGGTGGTAGCTGCTTCTTCCTCCAGGAAGGGCCTGCATTTTCAAAGTGCAGTCCAGACACCAGCAGCAGGGACATCACCCGAAGACTTGCTGGAAAGGCACAACTTCAGATGTCTCCTCCCACACCTGCTAAATCAGAGACAGTGGGGATGGGGCCCAGGAATCTGTGTTCTATGGAGCCTTCCAGGGGGCGCTGATGCCGTGTGAAGTTCACCGCTCCCAGCCAACCTCTTGCCTTGCGTTTGTGTGCGATATTATCAGAGAGAGAAAAGTGAACGATTCCTTGTGTGCTTACTCCCGGAAGCTCAACGCGGTGCCACGATAGAGAAACTTATTTCTGGGGCACGTTTACATCTTAGTATGATCTAAACGATAAAAAAGCCACGATAAACCAAATACAATGTACAAGGAATGCCTCAAGCAGTAAAAAGACAAAGCAAAACATGAACCTCTTAAAGTGAAAATCTATGCAACTCCATTGTATAGGTGCTATTCTGAAGCCTCCACCCGTGCTGGGGGGAAATTCACGCTGTCGTTCAGTTTCTGTTTACAGGATTTTTAGCCGTGCTTCTGCGTGTATGTTTTCTTTTAGACACGCTGCCAACTTTTTCTATCTGTCATCTGGCTTAGAAAATGAGGTCCCTCATCATTTTTTTAAAGCATTTCACCATTTCATTGTCACTTTAATGCCTGCTACATTGGGAAGTCCTTAAGACAGAATGGATTTAGAATCTGCATTGAAAAGCATAGCAAATAATTACCAATATTTAATCTCATGTTCCTTCTGAAAAAGAAAATTCATTAAAGGTTCCACAGCTCTTCTTCCATGCCATCCCCTAAATTAAATTTCCTATTACAAAGATTACATTCTAGGATTTCTCAGGCTTCACATTTTCAAATTTAAATCCAAAAATGTAGAAAGGAATGATAGGAAATGAAGTGATTTATCCTGGGGGTTTGTTCTTTTTAACTCTAAGATAAACGGAGCATCACAAAGGGAGGGAGACATGGGGCCATAGGAGTCCCCTGGTCTCTTATTTCCTTATGTGATTACACATTGCTTTGGAGCTTCTATTTCAAGTACCAGTCATTTATTTTTTTCCCCCTCCAATACCAAATGTGTTCTAGATGGCTCAGATATCGTTTTAATGATTTTTAGTAAAAATCATTTGCCACCTTTAACCTTTGATAGCGTTTCCCCCGCAAGGTTCAATATATTTAACCAAAGTATCCTTAGATTCTCACATCGCCCAATGGTTTGAGAAGGCTGAGGTCACATGGGGAAGGACCAGGCTGTCTGGGATGCTAGTGAAAAGCGTGAACCCGGAAGTCAAACTGCACAGGAATGAATTCGGCTCTGTCACTTACTCACTGAATGACCTTGAGCGAGTCCTTGATCTCCGTGTGGCAGCTTCGTATCTATAAAAAGTCCATAATTTATTTATCCTTTGAATCTTTGATAGGGAGGATTAAATAAGTCAGGGTACGATTCCTAATACATAACATGAAATATTTACTGATGTTGCTTACTCACAGTATTTCAATAACTGCCTCATCTCTAAAATGATGCCTTGATAAGAATTTCTTTCAGCACAGGGTTCCATAAACTTATCAAAAGGCGTGATGTACAGATGGCAGGAAAAATAGTGGCTGGGTCCCAGGAGATTCTGGCAGGAAGCTTTCTCCAGATGCTGGAAACAGGAGTCATCACATTCCTGCCCCTCATCCCTTCCTACCTACAGGGGCCTCCCCCTCCTTCCACACCCCGCGCCAGCAGCACAGGGCCGCCCCTCCATCCCTCGTATATGGGAGAGTGGACGGCAGGCCTCCCATCCTTCCTGTATCGGAGGAAGCACGTAGTTCTGTCCTGACCCCTTCCCCACCTCATGGCGAAAAAGGATGCCTCACGACACCCTAGGAAATGCTTGCCTTTTCTGGTTTTAAAGAACCCAACCAGAATTTTAGGACATGATCTACAACAGATGAACTTACTTAGTCGTTATACCTTTTCTTTTTCTTTGTAAAAGTGTAGATATTTAGATATTTGCTTAACATCATAATAGAAAATAAAGTATAATTTCTATTAGAAATACACATTTTATATACTTTATACTGTATTCCTTTATATTATACATAATAAATGTATATTTAAATATGTCTTCATATACTTTAATATGTGCATATGTGTATAAAATTCATAAAAGAGTGAATGCTCACTATAGACAATATTTTGCATGGCTATATGGCTGCTTCTAGGGTCACATGTATAGTAACACACTACCACAACAACTGAGCAGCCATATCCTGCCGTACACATTTATTAAGGTTTATAGAGGCAGCAATAATAGCAATCTGCTCTTCTCTAAAGTCCTAAACTAATTCAGAAGTAGTCCAAACTGCCGAGAATTAAATGGGAACCCCTATGTGGCTATTGTTTTCTTTGCCAGAAAGAGAAACATGCACACCTTGGATGGGAAGGCATCCCCGCAACCCCCTTCAATGCCTTGCTTAATTATCCCAGGAGAGGTAATCACCTGCTTAGTGGAAACGTGAGCCGAACATAGAGAGGCCCCTCACCAGCCACGCCAGGGAGGCCTAGGGTCCTTGGGGTCTACCTGTGATGGAGAGCCCCAGCTTCACTGAAGGAGGGGGGACACTCAAAAAGTGACAAATGGGTCAGGGAGCTGCTGTTTTGATCTCCACGATCTGAGCTCCCTCTGCTGGTTTCTACCTCAGGCTGGGCATAAGCAGAGGTCATTCCTGGTTCCTGTATATGGTCCCTGCAAAACCCCAAATTCTGTTATATAATTTGCTTGTCGACCCTTAACACATTGAGAATATTGTTCTTTGCCATTAAATATTCCTTCTTCTAAAATATCATCTTGTATGATGCTCCATACCTACTGAACCAGTCTCTTATTCACAGGTAATTTTTAAAAAATAAGTTACTGTACATATGCTCTGGCTAGTGTGGCTCAGCAGACTGAGTATCAGCCTGCAAAGCAAGGTTCCATTCACAGGCACATGCCTGGGTCGTGGGCCAGGTCCCCAATAGGGGGCGCGTGAGAGGCAACCACTCATTGATGTTTCTCTCCCTCTATTTCTCCCTCCCTTCCCCTCTAAAAGTAAATAAAATAAAATCTTTAAAAAAAAGTTACTGTAAATCATACAAAAATACGGTATTCTTCCTATGCCATTCTGTCCACTCCCTAAAGGTGAATTCCTATGAGATGGCTGGCCAGGTCAACATATATCCACATTTGAAATGTTTTTTAAAAATGTGTTTTGTACATGTATACACACACACACATATGCACACACAATGCAAAGCTGTCCTCTAGGAAGACTGGGTCATTCTCTGCTTCCCCCAGGAGTGAATGAGGGTACCTGTTTCTTTGCACCTGTATTAGAATCGGGGAATGGGGTGAAAGTAATGTGTCCTGAAGCTCTGACAAGCTTCAGGCCGTGGCAGACAGCCAGGGTGCATCTGTGATCTGGAAGGCCCTGTTGCACTGAGGGTAAAATGCCACCTTTCCTTAGATCAAGGTACTTAATCTCTTGACATCCCAAATGTTAGCATTTGAACACCTGTTTGGAAATTAAGACAAAAGGAAACGTCACTGCTCACGTACCTCTGAGGGAGGAGGGGCACAGAAACCGGGAAACCAGCAGAGGAATTAAAACGGCAACCAAGATTCGACCCCAGCATCGAACCAGTGATGGGATGGATGAGGATTGTACATGGAACCAATTGGCCTTAGACTATATAAGCTGTGTGCTGCGGTTTTCGATTGTTGTCCCTCTTGGTCACAATTTTAGGGACCCTTGATAAAGTTCACCTCCGCTCTTTGTTTGCTTCTCATAAAAGTCCTTGAAATCACCACAGGCAGTTCCGATGCCATGCGAACGCAGCTCAGTGTAGGCCACAGGATGGCACTCTGGGTGCACACAAGTGGAGAAGTGCCACACTCCCCCGGAAAAGGCTCCCTGTCCCTCGGAGGCACGAAGAGACACTCCTCACAGCTCCAAGTCAGAGTCTGCCTGAGAGCCCAGCCACCCAGCCACGGGAGCAGGTTCCAGTGAGCAGCCAGGGACTCCTGCTCTCTCCATTCAGAACCCCCGGGGCGCCTCTCAGTGTGTCTGTTCCCAAGGCCAGAGGCTGATGAGGGGCTGCCTGGGACACCTGCCCTCTTAGCTGCCTTCTCACCTCCTTCAAGGTTGCACTGTGGGGAGCGAGAATGGTCTCTTCGCTTCACGGGACGCAGATCCACCCCTGAGCTGAACACACCAGGAAATGTAGACACCTAGCAGCTTGGGGGTCGCGTGCATTTCTCTATCGTTAATAGTTCCAAGTACCTAAAAGAGCAGTGCTGTTTTTCTTTAAATATAATTAATACTCCATTATGTGGGAAGGAGGTTATGTGCTAAAGCAACTGCAGGTAAACCACATAGAAAAAAATTTTTCCATATTTGGACAGTTGAGGTTGTCTTCATTATTAGAGTTATTATCATTATTATGTTAATCATTAAAATGCAGTGTCCAAACAAAAGTATGCTTCCTTCCTTCCTTCATTTTGCCCTCACTTGAGAACATTTTTTTTTTCATTGCTTTTAGAGAGGAAGGGGATTGGGGTGCAGAGGGTGAGAGAGAGACATCTATTGGCTGCCTTCTCACGAGCTCCCCGACTGACTGGGGGACTGGGGATCGAACTCACGACCCGGGTATGTGCCCTGACTGGGAATTGTACCTGCAATCCCTTGGTCTTTGGGACAACCCTCCAACCAACTGAGTCACACTGGCCAGAGGATTCAGCTTTAAATGTTAAGACTACTGTTGCCATCATCAAAACATTAAAGGAAAACATAAAGGATGACGTTGCATGTCCTCAGCAGACAATGGGCACTTAACTATGGATAAATCTTTCGTAAACAACAAATGACAGTAAAAAGATCTAGATTAAAACCACAACAATGATTTCCACTGATGGAGAGAAAGAGGAAGGCGTCCCCAGTCAAAGACACGGAGCGGGAGGATAAGAAGACAGTGTGGGTACAAAGGGAACCCAGGTCAAGAAATTACCTGAAAATAATTCAATGTGTAAAGTATGACAAAATAATAGAACGCATTGAGTGCCAAGCTATGGATGTTTTTAGATGGGCCCCAGACACAGGATGAGGGCCTTGGACTGGGGTGCTGTGTGGTGGGGACACCGTTTTGAGACCCGGTATCAGTGCAGAAAGATTGGTCTGGAAGGAAGTCTGAGGCGGAGAGGAGGCTGGAAGGCCTGGAGGTGTGCCAGGAGCCTCCTGCAGCTGACTAATGTAACGAGGGCTCAGCTGAGAGTGGGCATGGAGAAAAATCTGCAGGTTAGAGCGATACCGGGAGACATATGGACTGTCCAGACCAGGTGACGAAGTGAAACTAGCAATCCAGCCTTCACACGCGCGGCTGCAGACAGCCCAGCACGTGGACACGATCTCCTATCCCCTCGGCTCTTTACAATACCTCTGGGCGCTGATTGCCAAGGACCCATTTATCTTCTTCTGCGCTCCCTTCCGGTCTTTGTTCCTCTTCCTGCTCCACCAGGAAAACATCCTTAGAAAGGGCTTCCGGTCTCTCCCCCTCCGTTTATTTGGCAAAACTCTGGGTGAACCCCAGCCGGCCATCAGGTCGTTCCCACCTCTACCAGGTCCAGGCAGCTTGAGAACAATGGGGATCATCCCAGCAGACAGAAGGTATAAATCCATGAGACAGGGCCTGAAGCTGCCCCCACATTTTACCACGTGTCTTTGCTGTGTTCCCTCTCAGCAACTAGGGCAAGCATTTTCACACGCCATCCCCTTCCTCTTACCCGATAGTCTTGCCTCGTTCTCTTTCAGCATCTCTAGAAACTGATAGGGGAACTTTACCCCAAATCTAGAAACCCATTATATCTGCATCCATTTTTCCTGCTCTCATATTACATTAGGAAGAGCTTTGTTCCTTCCATTAAATGCCAACATTTTTATCTGTGGACTAGGTTTGAGCTGTGCCCCTTCTTCAAATTTTCTCTTTGGCATTTTCCACCTCATGTTCTAGAACTGATATTTCCTGTCCTCACAGAAAAACATGATCCGGAATCTCACCCTTTTAATCATCAAAGGTTTCATGAGTATCTTCATTGCAGCAGGTGTTCTATGACTCAGGGATACATCAGTCGCACACATGCCAAACAGACAAAAACGTATGAAAAATAACATGGGCTTCCCGACTCTGCTGATAGGAAACCCCATCTCATCTGAAAACAAACAAAACGTAAAAACAAAACAGTCCACTTCCAGGACCAAACAATCTCCTTCAGTTATCCACTATTAACTTGCTCTCCTTCACGGAAGAACTTCTTCGAGCCAGTGTGGGAGTATGATGTCACGTCTTCCTTATCCTGAGGTCACTTTTCAAACCACTCCCACCTTGCTCCCCCCTCCCATCACTGTACGGAAGCTGCTCTGGCTCAGGTCTCAGAAGATATCCCTGTGGCCAAATTTAAGGGCTGCTCTTCAGCCCTCAGCTCGGCTGACCCTTCGTCGGCACTTAAAGGTGCCGTCACTCCTTTCCTCCCAAAGCCCCCCTCTCTGGGCTTTTACACCCTACTCTCACTGGAAGGCTTTCAGTTCCTTAATCATGCCAATGTCTGTGCCTTTGTCCCTGCAGTGTGTGCAATGTCCCTGCTTTCTTTTCGTCTGCTGGCCTTCCTGCCTTATTCTACTCTTCAGGACCCGAGAAGTCTTTCCTGTCCACCTGGTGCAACGTGAACTCTAATTTTTCTTTCATGGTGCCCTGTTCTTTGCCTCCAGAGCCTTTGTTGCAAATGTGTGTATATATGTGCAAATGTGTTTGATGGCTGTAAGAAAGGAGTTTTTTCTACCATTAAATACCACTTTTATATTAGTAATCTGCCTAGTAGTGGCATTATATTCACGTATGTACCTAGCGGCTGCTATATAGTAAATGGCAGTTGGACGAGAGAAGTAGGTATTTGGCTTTTATTGTACTGGGTCATGTCTGAGGTTGATGAGACGCACTCAAAAGTAACACCTTGTCTTTTGGGGTAGATAATAAGAAAAATTTCAATTAAATTCCTACTGCAAGAGAATTTCAAAGTGGGCTTTTCTAGGAGAAAAGAATGATTCATTTGGAGACATGTGTGATTTGAGCTGTCTCCAGGAAATTTAAAGCTAAGATACGGCACACCGATGCAGGCATGTTTTAGGAGACACGGGTGGCTTCTTATTATTGTCCACTTGGCCCGCTTCCCTTTGTGAGGAAGCCATATTACTTAATAGCTCGACCTCCCCCCAAGTAGCAGCCTGCTTACGTTACTTTCATTCCCCCCCATCAAGGATTTGTTTGTGAACTGAGGTCTAAGCCAATTGCTACACAACATTCAGTAATAACAGGGATAGTCTCGGACTGAGCGTGAGGTCCAACCCACTGCTAGGAGACACGAGGAGATTTCTTAAGACATATGGGAAATGTTTTCTTGTTGTAAGAACAATAAAAGATGCACCCTCTTTTCTGCTAACCATGAAGGAAGATACGTACAGCCCTAACTGCCCCTGTTGATTTTCCTGTGCGTGACCAAAGAAAAATTCTGCTTGGGATAAAGCCAATGTGTGGATAGCACAGCCAAAAGACAGAAAGCGTAGGTCACAAATGGCCAAGTCAACAATCCCTGAAGCCACCTAACTGCTTTTCCCTGCCATTACCTAATAATAGGCTATTCAGAGTTGGATGGTCTATTTTTTTTATTTTTAGCTTTCATAGCTGATACACATGGGCAAGACATTGATAGGATGAGTGATAACTGTAGGAGACCATGCTGCATGCCGTGGGCCCAGCTCCCACTGGGAGATGCACAGGACCCACGCCCACGGATAGGTTCTTCTGTCGGGGATCAGGCCTTTTATGTACCTAGGCCAGTTTGAGTCTTGCTTTTTGCTAAAAACCCACTCACCCAGATTTGTGGCAAACAGTTTACTGCAAAGTAACTTCCTAAAATCCACGCTAAACCTTCCAAGGATGAGTGTAACTGGTTTAACTATTTTTGCCTTTTCATTTGCAAATATCCCTCTTCTGTGATGTGATTAGCAGCATTGGCTCCTTTGTTTTCTGTAAAAGGTAACCCCCTAAAGCAACCTGTGCATAGTAAATGAGGACCATCATGTAATGTGCAGAGAAACCCAATAAAGGCTGGTCGGGGCAAGGGCTGAGGCTTTTGCTCCCCTTGAGAGAAAAGCCATGCTGTTCCTTTTCCTCCACAGGACTCAGTAGTCCATGTGACTGTCTCATTTCATCCATAATGACACGGACACTGCGGGCCAGTGTACGCATCAGAAAATGAAACCAAGCAAATAGACAAGTTCACTGGAGGAGTAACATGATTCCCGACGCAATGGGAGGAGTCAGGCTACAACAACAGATGGCCAAGTATTTGCTCTATGTGAATGGTTAATAGAAAGTGTAAGTATAAAAATAGACAAATAGGATAGACAGGCCTTCCAAAGTCTCTTAGTTACCTATCCTGTTGTTAAGAGGAGAGATATTACTCAATCGTAGCAGTACAACGGTGTGTAAGAAAATAACACATAAGACAGTACGTCTGGAAAGAAACTTCAATAAAATTCCAATAAAGAATATCAAGGACTGGTCCATTAATTTATTCATAAATAAATATGATAAAACTTCACATGCATTTCAAAATCGTTCCACTATTTATTGGGACATGTCTTTTATTCCACGCATGGTCCTAGTATTGGGTCCAGATGACACTGTCCATGGACTCCTGGGAAGTGGGGTATAAATCATTCAGGAAAGAGTGTGGAAGGGAAAAAATAAGCAGCTCGCAGGTAATCAATGAACAGGAAAAGGAAAAACATCCTTCAAAGAGAGTGGAAAGAAGGAAATCTTACTTTCCTTTGCATGGTCTACTTAGTCCAAACTTGACTTGGCATTCAAGATGAAAATAAAGAAAATGTTAGTTCTATTTTCCAATCCACTACTCAGATGTTGATCTTAGATAATGCTTACTTAGACGATGGCAGACAGAGAACCAAGCAGACACAAACTAAATGGACCAAGGAGACACAAAGACAGAGAACCAAGCAGACACAAACTAAGTGGACCCGCCCCCGAATTTGGATGGAGAAACAGAGGGCGCGAGGAGAGGCAGGTGTGTGGAAGACAGGAAACGCTAGACAGCACGTGATGGGAAGGGCTGAGGGCAAGAAGCTGCTCTTCCGGGGTCTGTACTTCCGTCTAACGCCGGTGGACCCACCTAGTAGATTTTTTTATATCTCCCATGCGCTTTCTGAATTCTAGAACTTGCTTGCCTAAATGTAGGATCTACGCCCCTTAAGGCCTAGTCCACACACATTCATGGGCTCTGCCCGCCTCCCTGCCTCACGCTGCACCACACCTTCCCATTCAGAATCATCAAACAAAACTCCTCAGAGGATCCTGGAAGACTTCTAAAATCGATTGCAGATCTCAGATTGTTTTAGAAATAGAGAAACAGGAGCCTACAGACAGAATGCAAATTGCCCAGGAACACTCAGCTTCCCTCCTGGCATATATTCTTCTCTGACAATGGGGCCATTTGACTATTATACCTCCCGTGTCTTCCAGCCGCTTATTCAATAACAGGCATTTCCCTCTCGGATACTCCCAGGCAGCTTTTTGTTGTTAATACTAGGATGACAGGAGCTTCCCCTGGAAGAAATAACCTCCCCGGTTTGTGGTTCATTGAGTTGAGCAGCCTTCAAATCCACACACGTGCATACACATGGCCAGAGACATATGCACGGCTCCCGTACATCAGGCAATGTCTCGGCATTAGATGCATGACAAATAAAATGATGATTCTCTTCCTGTGAGAGACCCCATGGCCCAGAGAGACAGGAAGGCATGCCCCATGTTCAGGTCATAATTAAGGGGTGCACAGGTAGCACGCAGTAGTTCCTCTGCTGAGGAGATTCAAAGATGACCTCCAGGAGGAGGAGAGGGCAGAGTGGAGACATGAGACAGGACTGTGTAAGGTTACGAAAAACAAAATGGAAAATGCAACAGGGTGTAAAGCAGGATGTTATTGCTTAAGGCTGTAATCCCTGCCCCCAAAATGCTCCAGGAAGATGGGGTAAGTGGCTAGCCAAGTGAATAGCCAAATAAGGTAAAACTATGTGGAGCAAGGCAGACCGCCAAAATCTGCCCGCCAACAAGTAACCCCGCCAATCAAAAGGAAAAGCTATGTTCAATTGCACCAATCGCTAACAGCCACATCTGCTTCTGGATACTGCTTGCTTGCTGCACTCTATAAAACCCCTGTAGTCTGTAAGCCAGGCGCGACTTCCATATTGCAGCTCTAAGGAGCTACGTGACTCCGGTCACAGTTGGGGAAGTTCGCCCCTGCGCAGGTAAAAACTTTTGGCCAATAAATAACATCACGAGCTCTAAGTGCCTGGACATTTGATTTCTCGCCATTCGCATACAACAACTGGAAGTCTGCGTGAGATGGGACTGGAGGAGGAGCCCTCTACTTAGTGCACTTCCTCCTGTCTCTGATAACGGCAACTTCAGTTTCGCCAGGAACCTCCCCTCTCCCTCCCTTGGTTCCATGCTTTCCCCTCCCCCGGACAAAGGACCGCATGTGTGATCCAGGTCTTACTCATCAATGCGCCCCACTGACCTGACCACAAGGTTCTTACTGATGTATAAGAGACTATAGCCAGACCAATGTGATGGGAGTCTGGGACTTTCATTAAAATTTCTGCTGGAGGTGCCAATAGGCTAGATTGTAATCTGGAGCACTTTGCAGCCATATTGAAAACCGGGAGGGAGAAGCAGAACTGACCAATCGGGAGTGAGATCAGTACCTGATAAAACCATTAGACTATCTGGAACCAACTGCACCTGAAGCTGTGGTACATCTACCTTAAATGTTCCAGCACTGGGAGTGAAGGGTTTTCTTTTTTTTACTAAAGCCAGATTGACATGCATTCTGTTTTCTGCATTTAAAGGATTCCTAATGGTGCAAGCATGTGGGTGGTGCATGTGAGCAGAGATGAATTTGGGGTGGGGGGTCAGCAAGTGGAGCGTTATAAACCTTTTCATAAGAGGCCCACAATTGTGACATGCCATACTGGATAAGAGTCTGGTACATACATACAGTGGAACACGACACAGCTATAAAAACAAATGAAACACTAGCATTTGTAACCACATGGACAAATCTTGAGAATATCATGCTAAGTGAAATAAGTCAGACAGAAAAAGTAAAAAAACATATACTTTCACTCTTATATGGGGTATAAAACTGGTCAAGTTGCCCTGGCTGGTATAGCTCAGTGGATTGCGTGCCGGACTGTGAACCAAAGGGTCACCAGTTCGATTCCCAGTCAGGGCACACGCTTGGGTTGTAGGCCAGGTCCCTAGTAAGGCGCACACAAGAGGCAACCATGCAGTAATGTTTTTCTCCCTCCCTTCTCCTCTCTCTGTAAATAAATAAATAAAACCTTAAAAAAAAACTGGTCAAGTCAAGGAACAGGTATAAAGGACCTGTGGACAAGGACAATGTGGGAGGGGAGGATTGAATGTGGGAGAGCAGGGGAGAGTAATGGGGGAAACCGGGGGAAAATGGGAGACAACTATAACTGAACAACAATAAAAAATTAAGTAACAAACAAACCTGAAAGCAACGATTGAACAAACAAAACAACCAAACTCATAGACACAGACAACAGTATGGTGGTTACCAGAGGGAAGGGGGGTGAGGTGAGGTAGTAAAAGACAGAGGGTCAAATTCATGGTGACGGAAGAAGATAGGACTCTGGGTGGTAAATACACAATGCAATGTACAGGCGACGTGTGCACTCGAAACCTACGTAATTTTATTAACCACTGTCACTTCGATAAGTTTCATTTTAAATAGTCTGGCATTTTCAAGTTGGTCTCATGAAGGAGCCTGGCTTCCAAGAAATGGTTATTATTGATTTCTACCTCCAAATGGTATGTGTCTCTGTTCTGTCTGAACACAGCAGAGTCGATGAAACCACATAGAGCCTGGCCTTTAAACCATGATGACCAAAAAAATCTCAGTTGTTGGCCCTTCAAAAACTTCCCAGCCTCAAGGACATGTCTCTTGCTGTTACCATAATGAAGTCCCCTAGCTCTGGGAGTTATAGAAGAAGAAACATGAAGGGCGATTCAGATGCTTGAGCAAGAGAAGGAAGAAACTTCTGTTCTAACAAAGAATTTTAAAAATTGCATTTGTTTGCTTGTAGCCCGAGTCTGAGGACTCATTAGGATCTAAATTCTTCATGTTTTGTCTGGATCCGCAAAGACAGGGCTGCAGTTTGCAATGGGGAGGGGACCGTCTCCTGTGTTCTTTCGAACTCTCCACTCAGTGAAGATGACCCTGTACTCTTTTCTCTGTCCCAGGTTCTAGCAGAAACAGTTTAAAGTGCTCTTCAGTCGCCTGGTCTAAAGCATCAGGGCATTCCTGAGTGTTTTCATGGATTCTCTACCCAGGCTCAGAAAAACCGTAAGGCTCTTTTTTTTTGAAGCACCATTTCACCCTCTGATATAGTTGTTTGTTTATTCCCAGTTCACTCTCTAAAGCATGTCTTCCATATCAGACCGCTGTACACAGCCGCTGAGTGTTCTGTGCCATAAAATACTTTTTTTTTTTTGAAATCATGCCTTCTTCTCATACTCACTGATGTCAGCTTTCAATATCGGCTGAGATATTTTCCGTTGAGTCACTCTCAAATCAACTTCTAAATGCTTTTTATACTTTGGAAAATAACTGAAATCAAGTGCTTTCTTATCATATTAAGTGACTATCTTATATGTTAACAAGCATTTCCCTATTTTTATAATGGAAAAAACTGTTAAGGGCAATTTCAGCCCCAGCTCATTGTAATAAAGCAGATTTGCTTTCAGAGCGAACGATGATAAACTCTCCGAGGAGGGGCAGTGCCCAAGGCAGGGTCCCATCCCAGTGAACACTCTGCCCCTCCTTATACACAGATGTAGTTTAACAGGTAGGTCAGGGCTTTATGCCCTCCCTAAAATATATACATATTTCCAATTGGCTTCCTGCTTGACCGTTTCAGACATGGCTATAAATAAATTTTTAAAAAGGAGAAGGGTAGGAGGACATTATTTTGCTAAAACCCATAGTTACATCTGCAGTTTGATGGCCTTCTATTTTAAACTAACGTTTGAGTAAATCCACACAAGCAGGCAGCTAACTGTGGCTATACTGACTTTTAGAAAAATATTTCTCTAATTGCCACACAGACAGCAAGGTCATGCCTTTATGTTCCACCTTCCCCATCAGGCGTCCACGCTGACCACGCTGCCGTTCTCCTGCCCCGAACCCACAGAGTATTTATTGTCGCCGTCACTGACTTGGCACTCAGCATATGCTAGCTGGCATCGTTAATTATCTTTTTTATGTGCATGGCCTGTCCGTCCCAGTCGCTGACTCTCCTTGACTGTAAGGACAGTATCTTGGAGCACTTCATGTCTCCCACACGCAGCGAAGTATTCTTTGCTAGAGTAGGTTTTCGATGTATGTTTTTGGATGAGCACGGTAGTCATGCGACAAAGGAGAGGCATTACATCATTTGCCCTGTGATACAAGGCAACTTAAATATTTTCTCCTATAGCCTGCCACAGAGCTTTTGATGTTGTAGGAGCTTAGCACATTCAGTAAAAATTTGAGCAATTTTCTTTCAGTCGGAGTAAGCTGGTATTCAGCTATTGAAGTAATTCACGTTGCATTTCTGCATACATGTCACTGTTCTAACAGGTTCCTACTCATTAAACACTTTGTCAGTGGTCTGCCATCCTGGCTTCCTTTTCAAAATTGCCCGAAGGGCTTTATAAAAGGAACACGCCAGGGGCCCGCCCCAAATCTAAAATACCAGAATATTTGGAGGGAGCCTCAGATCATTTGCAGTTGTACAATACTGATGATTCTGAAGTGCAGCCTGGTTTTAAAACCGCTGGAAATCCTACTCAAAGAGTGTTTTCTTGCAAATGTCTAGTCTCACTTTTCCCCTTTCTAAACTTTTCTCAGACTCTGTATGTTGTTATATGAAGCACACACGTGAAATAATGGTACATGCAAACAAAAGAGAAATCAAATGTCTATAACTTACGTGTGCATATACGTCAGCCTGGCTCATTTCCCCCACTGTTTTACACAAGACTTGAGGCGGCCTTCAAAAACAATTTTAGAATAAAATAAATATCAAGGGATCTAACACTACACAAATAGAAGGGTAGAAAATGCGTAATGCAAAGGCCGGAGGGTAATGTTTGCAAACACGGATGCACAGTGTGTTGTTTAAAGGCCTAAGGCACCCCGTGGGTTTACTCAAGTCCACAAGCCCCAGCAGCCAATGCGGGAACAGACCCAGAGCCTTCATGAGGAAAAAGCGGTTCCTTCTCCCAGGCAGCGATGCATCCTCAGGAAGAGGAGAACTTGCCACTGTGATAGACACCATCTCCCACTGAGTCATTCATTGTTACACACAACAATGCATTTTCACCCACTATTTCTTAAAGGTCCCGTCAGGGTAGTCTGCTAGCCTCATGACAAAGCACAAATTTGCAAAAGCAGTTCCTCACAGAGCCTGAATTGTACAATTATTCAGAGAGCAAATTTCAGAGAATAAATGCCCTGCGGGTAGTCTTCCTTAAATAGTTTTCTCTTGTGACTTTGATGACAATTTGTAGAAGTTTCCCTGCAGGCAGGAGAGGCAGGTGCATCAATACTCTCTGTTGCCAATTCAGGGCAGACTCATTTGTTTGACCATCATCTGCGTAGAGAGATAGTTCTGGACTATCTCTATTTGACATTTTCTTAAAAATACAAACCGACCTTAAGATAGTTAAGACGTTTTAAAAATAAGACGTTTTCTTAAAAATACAAACCGACCTTAAGACATGTGCTGGAGATGCCGTGACCCCATCTCCGATGGCAACTGGGAGAAGAGGCTCTGTTCACTCCGGGCCAAATTTTCCCTCACAAAATAGTTCTTAGGCTTTAACGTTGAATTAAAGAGTGCTTACAGTGTAACCTGAAATACTGTAGACTTGAGCCATGCACCAAATTTTCCTTAAATACGCATTTCACTAACTATTCTACTGTGTGTATGGTCCTTACCACAGGCTTTTCACATAGAAGTCTAGAGGTGATGGTTACCCTGGACTCACCTACAATGCCTAGTCATGTTGCGTATGTCTCTCTTTAGTGAGTTCATTGAACCCGAGAGGTTAAACCCAAAGTGTGGGGGTGGGACGCACAGGAGAAACAAGCTGTGGAGCACAGGACTCCCGGAGACCCGCCTCTCCGCCTCCCACCACTCACGGGTGGCCTGGCCTTGAACACATCCATCCCTCCTCAGATGCAACATTAACGTTTTCCCCTGTTTCACCGTGGTGCTTAGCATTGTTGCTAAAATTAAATGTACTCATGTCAGTGAACATTTTTTATAATGTTTCCAATGCTTGCTAATTGCAGGTATTTGTTTTTCCTTGGATTCCTTAAGAGGACTGGCCCAGAGATGGAGGAAGAAAACTTGATCTCTTAGATATCAAAAGAAAGCGGCCACCCACAGGCTCGCACTTACACAGGGGACCCCGTCTCCTCTCTCACTCCTGTATGTCAACAAATACAAGGGCGGCTCTATTTTCACAGTCCCCACCTTACTAGCTCAGCCTTAGGCATAAGTACAACAGGTATCGCTTCCGCAGCCTAACTCCCCACGTCCTTCGGATTGCTTTTCTTTTCATCGGCTTTGCCTGGCCATTGATGTGTGTGTGTATTAGTCCACACAGTACTTGTTACAGGCCCCCCTTCACTTGTCCTTCCAGTTCTTTCCCACAGCTAGACGGTGAGCCCAGGAACTGTGTCACCTGGATAGCGCCTGTATCCCCAAGCCCTTGTAAAGCGCGCCCCATGTGGCGGGTGTTTAAGAAAGAGCTATGGTGGAGATCCTCATTCATTGGTTCATAGGACTATCACCACCCATTTCTCAGGTGAAGAAACTGAGGCTAGGTGATGCGGTTAAGAAGTGGCAGGGATGAGGTTTGAACCCAGTCCTGTGCAGCTCTCTGGATCCTACTGTGTATTACTAGCTCTGCGGATGAGGCGGAAACTCTCTAAGGAAACGGGAGCCCTCCGCGCAGCGCAGGGCTTCAGGTGTCACCACACCTCAGTTCTTACTTGCGAGGCAATAACCTACTTGGCTTTAAATGTGTGTCGGTAAAGTAAAATGAGCTACGTCCTTGGTTTGGCTTTTAAAATGTGCAATCTTTTCCATTTTTTTTAAATTTTATACTTTCTATTATATTCCTGAACACAGAAGCTGAAATGGCCACAAATTTGGCTCTTAGCTGCCTTGTGATTAAAAGAAAGAGCCAAACACTATCAGTGACAAGAATCATAGTGTGTATAAACTACAAAAAGAAAAAAAAAAGACCTGGGTTTTCTAAAAAAAGCATTTATTTTTCTCATATTGAGAGTCTTTTCTTTCTTCCAGGAGCTTCAGTGAGGAAATGGCAACCAGGGCCTCTTTGGCAACACTGATTTTGGGGGACGCACACACCGGAGTCGGGGCCAGCACAGGTCACAGGCCTCAGCCAACACCCCTCCGACCCAAACCCTTGCTCTTCCAAGTTCTGGCCTGATTTCCAGGTGTGGCTCTCCTGGTATGCGCTCCAATCACATCTCCTTGGTGTGGAAACATAAGACTTCATGCACAATCAAGTTTATCTACCCCCGAATCGACAAAAGCATTAAAACAGATAGAAAAGAAATACAGTTCGCTAATTTAAATATTATTGAAAGCCTTGTAGAACCACAGATATGTGGGATGTGAAATTTCCCGGGTGAAAGGTGCGCTGAAAGAGTTTCGGGCGACACTAAAATGCTTTCAAACTCTGCGCAGCCACTTATGAAAACTATTCAGGCGCTTTCCCTAATCTGAAAGGGACGGCTTTTTCATAGCATTAGTTTTATAATGAGGCTTTTCAGGCACATTTCAAAGGGTGCATGGTTCACATACTTTAAACTAAATTCACTCGTGATTTAGAATCCAACGAAAGCTAATGCTTAATTGTCTCTAAAGAAGCTATAGAAGGAAAAGGTTTTCCTTATTCACAAACACAGAGCTAAACAGTGGGGTTCCTTCCCATTTACCACCCGTCCCTACGTTGTAGAGTAGGTACAACGGCTCCGCAAAGAGGTGGCCGTGCGGAGACTGGGAACACAGATGTCAGCGTGACGCCTGCCTCCCCCGGTGCCACGCCCGGAGGCTTGAAGGCATCCAGGTTTGCCGTCTATGTCAACGTGGCATAGGCACCAGACTGCTATTGGTTGAGGGCTTGAGCTGAGACATTTAAATGTGTGAAGCCCCGCCCACCTCTCTCAGCGCGGGGGCGGGGGGGGGGGAAGGGAGGAGCCTGTGCTTAACAGATGGTCTCGGAAATCACAGTGGCCAGGTAGTGGTCTAGGCAGACAGGAAAACTGGAGGCTTGCCTTCATAATCCTTGCTTGGCCATTTCCTAAGTGACTTTGGACAAGTACATTAAACCCTCCGGGCCTCAACTGCTTCATCGGTAAAACACGGGCAGTAACAGTACCAGCCTCCTAGGACAGGAGTAAGTATTAAATGAGTTCACACACATAAAGAGCGTAGAATAACGCCCAGTTTGTGTAAGAAACCGCTCTACAGCTGCTATGCTTATTGCTCCGCTCTTCCCAGCTCTCCTATTTTCAGTCTTCCGGAAAAGCAACCACCTCTTCTCTTGCTTGTATTCATTTATTGTTCTTGTGTGTGGTTCCACGAGTGGCTGGCCCACTTTGGTGAAACCTTTGGATGCTCTATTCTTCCTTTCGTTCTAGAACTTTTGCCGAGTTTCAGGCACCAATGCCGTGTGGGGTGCGGGACATCAGGGGGAGGAAACCCTTTCCAAACAGCAGTTTCCTTGGAAGACAACACGTTAAAAAACAATGACATGAGAACACTCTTTTGGAAACTAAACTTCTGAACCCCTTCAATGCTGAGAAAACTGTAGAAATAAGCAAATGGGGAAAAATGTCTAAGAGAGGGAAAAAAAATCTTGCTCTGCACACTTTTAAAATCACAAGTACTTTTCACAATCGTGACATTGAGCGCTATCTGATTGTATCTTATATTGATTCTCAGGTTTTAAGACAATAATCATTACACTATTATCTGTAGCCTAAGCCGTGTGGTGCAACCTCCTAATCAGGGTAAAAAAAACAGAGCCAGGAGCAGCCCCAGCAAGTCACAACNGGGGGGAAGGGAGGAGCCTGTGCTTAACAGATGGTCTCGGAAATCACAGTGGCCAGGTAGTGGTCTAGGCGGACAGGAAGACTGGAGGCTTGCCTTCATAATCCTTGCTTGGCCATTTCCTAAGTGACTTTGGACAAGTACATTAAACCCTCCAGGCCTCAACTGCCTCATCGGTACAACACGGGCAGTAACAGTACCAGCCTCCTAGGACAGGAGTAAGTATTAAATGAGTTCACACACATAAAGAGCGTAGAATGACGCCCAGTTTGTGTAAGAAACCGCTCTACAGCTGCTATGCTTATTGCTCCGATCTTCCCAGCTCTCCTATTTTCAGTCTTCCGGAAAAGCAACCACCTCTTCTCTTGCTTGTATTCATTTATTGTTCTTGTGTGTGGTTCCGCGAGTGGCTGGCCCACTTTGGTGAAACCTTTGGATGCTCTATTCTTCCTTTCGTTCTAGAACTTTTGCCGAGTTTCAGGCACCAATGCCGTGTGGGGTGCGGGACATCAGGGGGAGGAAACCCTTTCCAAACAGCAGTTTCCTTGGAAGACAACACGTTAAAAAACAATGACATGAGAACACTCTTTTGGAAACTAAACTTCTGAACCCCTTCAATGCTGAGAAAACTGTAGAAATAAGCAAATGGGGAAAAATGTCTAAGAGAGGGAAAAAAAATCTTGCTCTGCACACTTTTAAAATCACAAGTACTTTTCACAATCGTGACATTGAGCGCTATCTGATTGTATCTTATATTGATTCTCAGGTTTTAAGACAATAATCATTACACTATTATCTGTAGCCTAAGCCGTGTGGTGCAACCTCCTAATCAGGGTAAAAAAAACAGAGCCAGGAGCAGCCCCAGCAAGTCACAACAAGTCAATATTTTTAATAAAGATTAATTCGGAAAAAAAAAAAAAACTCCACAAGGTTGTAGTAGAGACAGTTCTGGCATGTCTATTGACGACAGTTGGCATCACATCTCATAAAGGGCTCATTATATAAAGCATCAATCTAAGTGTGAACCCTTCCCCCGCCCTTTTAAACACTATTGATTCATTTTGATGTGTTTTTTAAGCACAGGTTGGGAATAGAGAAGGTTGAGGACAGGGTCCTGCAGTCACAGTGTCCATCACATTGCAGTACACCCACAATACAAATGGCAGAGGCGACTAACGCCTATTTCTCTCCAAAGCCGAAGCCGGCTCCCACAACTTCCCAGGCTGGCCGAGAAAATCTGCTCACCCCACTGTCCACCAAAGGGACTCAGATTCTTAACTGGGCGTTGAAAACCCCAGGGCTGTGCTGGCTGGGGCTGGCATTCTTTTAAGGGAGGATGCCATTGTCTGCTCCCTTAAAGAACTCTGCACGCCCGCATTCAGCCCCACTCTCCACCCCCCCCCTTTATATATTTATTTATATGCAAATACACACCACGCAGCGTGGACAGCACCTCCCGTGCCCTCCGAAGACTGCAGCAGGAGGAAGCTGCTCGGCCACAGGTGCCTGTGGCTCATGAATATGCAGCTCTGACATTTGAGACTCCTCAGCAGATTTCACAGCCCCTTTTCTTCCCTGACACCCATTCACTCCCAATCACAAGGGTTTTCAAGTAAACAGCATCCGTTGGACGCTGCTCCAAATACTTCCTGGAGGAGTCTCAGTCCGTGCTTCTTCAAAAATTGCAGACAGATCTCCTTAATAATTTTTAAATACAGAGAAGCCTCAATTCTTTTTTTTTTAATTAAAAAAGCCTGTGCCGCTGATGCTAGGTGGCAGTGCTGTGTAATTAAACCTCCAAAGGATTCCGCTAGAATTTGTGACTTCAGGCCACCTACTTTTCTAAACGCAATCCTAAGGTATAATTATGAGTAAAACACATTAGGAACTCATGGTTCTTCCTTAGAAACTCATTGTTTTTCAGAAGCTCCTCAAGTGATTTCCATGCGAAATGAGGGTCGGAACTGCTGCTGCCTAAGTCCTGAGCGAGGGAGAACCATGCAAATCTAGCGTGATTAGGAAGGAGGAGGAACTATCTGAACTGCGCCTTGAAGGGCGGAGAGAGATGCATGAGGAGACTGAATGAGGGGAGAAAAGGAATTTCTGTGCATAGCAGCACCTTTCTCTCTTCCATCCTATTTCAGAAGATGAAGAATTCCTAGTGAGAACTGTATAAATAATCAAAGAAATAAGGAGAAAGAAACGTATTCTGAAGGGGTGGTAGGCAATCAAAAGCTAGGATAGGAGATTGGCGGGGGAAGCGACTTTCAGCTGAAGAAAGAAGACAACTCAGGGCTGCGGTTGTAGGGACGGGGCAACGTGGAGAAAGCCCCCTGGCTAAGACGCATGTCTGCGTGATAAGGTAAATCTGTGCGCTGCTGAGTCGGCTTCCGGTGCATCTATCTCAGGGGATCAGCGGGCCCCTTAGACTCCCTTTTCCTGCTGCACCTCATGCCAATCCCCAGTCCAACCCTGGGGTCCATCACTGCTAACTAAATCGGAATGTCAAGGCTACTTAATTGGAAACGCTGTGCACATTTTTCTTCTGCTCTTAGAGGAACACAGACAGTTGGAGAATAATGGTTACATATCCAAATAGAATACCGTGACTGGGATATTGATATATAGACAAGGAGGGAAAAAGAAAAAAGGAGAGTTGCATAATTTGTGCCCCGTAAGTATACAAAATGGGGACAATTTCTAAATTATGACTCAGATTTTACCTCAAATTATCATGTGTCTTTAATTTTAGAATTTTGATCATAGTTGGAAGTTGATTATCATTTAAAATTATAATCAGATTATAGTTTTTAATTGCAAAATATACTACGCAATAGCACACAAAAAGGTAAATCTCTCCGGGTAATTAAGGACCAGCAGCATAGTTTTCTCCTGCCTATGCCTCGCTCCAGGCAGTGGTGTGCCGCACCAGCTAACTCCAGCACACATGTGCTGGTTGCTCACTTTTTAGGAAGGGGGTTAGCTGATTGCTATCGCATTGGCAGTGTGAAGTTGGTCATGGTGGGAGTGTGGGCGCCATGAAAACTGGCAAATGCTACAAATCAAGGCTCCCTCAATTCCAGAGTTAGGTGTGAAAATATTTCTGAGCACACCACTACTTCAGGGCCACAGGCACACCCAACACCCCACTTCATCAATACTGCTATGGTCCGTATCCCGTTATTCTCATGTTGATTTTCTAGAACAGTACGACTATTATTATTATTCCACTTCTGTCCAATCAATCCTTGTTGACAATGGCCTCCAGCGAGTGGTCAGCAGTCCCGTAGGGGTTTTGCAACTTGAATCTAATCCACCCGTAAGTCTATTTTTATGCAAACTGCAATTCTTGAAGACCCCTCATCATTCAAAACTCATACAGTTGAAGGTACATTTTCTATTAGGGATATAGATCTGTACCCATTAGTAGCTTCTTTGTTTTATTACTACTTTTAACTTTCTGGATATCATTTCTAATATTTCATTGAGGCCATCGTCCCAAATTAACAATGTAGGGTACATTGGTGGTGGTGACATCTTCACAAAATCACTGTCATACGTAACTTCCTTTTCAACAGTATTGATTTTAAGAAGTATTTTTCAACACAAGTGACAGCATTACTGTTTTATGAGTACTTATATGCCATGGTCATAATCTACAAAATGCATAGCATCAGTGAGCACAGCAATGAATAACAATAATTACCAACGTTATTTGTAAGTAAAAAAATAATGTGGGTCAATACCAAAAAAACAGGTATTGAAATTACCAACTAAATTATCACTGCTGAAAGTAAAGTTTATAATTCATCCACTCTGACAGCTTTAAAATGGTAAATCTCAACTGTAATGTCTGTACGTTGAAGAGATCACATTGGTTCAATATTTGCATATGCTATACATTTTGCTTCATTATATTTAAATTGTACTATTTCAGATTCACATATGTGATATACTAGTCACAAGAATTATCTGGAATACTTGTTAGAAGAGAAGATTCCTGGTTTCTACTTCTGTGTATAGAGGGCATTTTTGAAAAGATTTTATTTATTTATTTTTAGAGAGAGGGGAAGGGAAGAAGAAAGAGAGGGAGAGAGACATCAATGTGTGGTTGATTCTCACATGCCCCCACTAGGGACCTGGCCCACAACTCAGGCATGTGCCCTGACTGGAAATCAAACTGGCGACCCTTTGGTTTGCAGCCTGCTGTCTATCCACTGAGCTACACCAGCCAGGATGTGTATAGGGTATTTTTGAACAAGCAACCTGAATCATACCAAAAAATTCTGGTGTGGGTGGTATAGGTGATCCAAAGAAATATATTTTTTAATTTTTTTAAAAATATTTTTATTTATTTATCTTTAGAGGGGAAGGGAAGGAGAGAAGGAGAGAAATATCAATTCATGGTTGCCTCTCATGGATCCCCTGCTGGGGACTAGTCTGCAACCCAGGCATGTGCCCTGACTGGGAATTGAATCCTGACCCTTCGGTTTGCAGGCCTGTGCTCAATCCACTGAGCTATACCAGCCAGGGTGATCCAAAGAAATATTGATCTAATTCCTCTATTGTTTGAAAATCCAAGCTAAAAAATCCTTAAATGAAAGGCTTTGGTTTATATACAGTGAAGCATTTGTTTTTTATACAGCTCTTCAAGTTTAACTCAGCATAGAGCATGTGCACTTGAAATTCACTTTTTCACTGGGGAATGGTTCAGGAGGCCATGGTACATCGGAGAGCCACAGGCCAGCTACCACTGAGCATGGAGTCCGCCTTAGCAAAGCTCTACAGGGGAAGTGCTGGATCTGAAAGACCCATGCCACACCTCATTTTAATCAGGCACCCAATAACCCCCGCCCCTTCAAAGTCATTTAGCTGTGAATGTTCAAGAATACAACCAATAAGTTTTCTATGGGCCCATCCGTGAGGCACATTGACTCTCTGAGACGGCTTTGCTGAGCTGCTCTTGGAGAGAAAGATCTTTTCACCTGAGGCCACGGCCGCAGGGGTGTTGATCTGTGGGAGTTTTTCACAACTCACAAGCCTTTGGGTTGAGCTGTTTTTCTCCTCTCTCACGCACGCCACTTGAAGACTAATTTCTATGTTCTTCTTGACTTCTTTATGAAGTCAAAAAGCTAAAAGCAATCTTCTCTCCTGTGCTTCATGAAGTCTCAGAATAAAGGGATCCGATGAGACATAAACATCTGGAACTATTAGAAAGGAGGGCTCTGGTGCAGAGGCCCTAAAAATGTAGAGATTAAGAACGTGGGCTTTGGAGACCTCACTTCCATAACTCTCAGTTTTATCATCTGTAAAATGGGATTCCTAACAATACTGTCCTCAAGGGGTTGTTAAGGGGAACATGAGATACAGCATGCAAAGTTCTGAGTGAAGAGAAGGCAAATGGTAAGCATATAATCAGTCAATATAACATATGACATTGCTTATAACATAACTCACAATCAGTCTAATGTCAGTTCTCATTGGCATTACTAAGAGAAAGGAAAAAACCCTATAGTCTCATAATCCTCCTGACTGACTGGTCAGTGCACAGGGCTGCCGATAACACATCATTGTCTTGCAAGGCATGAAATATACAGAAACACACATTGTCCCCTGGGATTATAGTCTTTGTGATATGAGTAACATATTATTAACACAGTGCTGGATGCAAAAAAAAATAGTTCTTGTTATGTTATCATACTGGTAAAAGAGTGAGGAAAACACATTCCCGAGCCAAGTACACTTCAACACAGCACTGCAAATGATAAATATATTCTAGGGAAACTCATATTATATCATGGGCTTCGGCATCTGTTATGCCCAAATGCATTATAAATAATTATTCTGAATCCACATGGATATCTCAATGATAGATGATGATCAAACCATCTAATTTTATCAACTCTTATAAAAATGTTTATAATATTTTACAGAATCTTCACCTCTGAGCTAATTCAATGCAGAATTTACAATCACATATTTTATCCCATTGGTTGAAATGTGAAAATTTGTAATATTCATAAAACCTTAGTAGGTTGATTGCAGTTTCAAGTTAGACTCGACAGTCACTGATTTTTTTTCATAAAGGCCTATGAAACTGGCTTAACACAAACAGAATTGTGGGAAATTACAATTTTTCGAAGAGGAAATAAATCTGGTGACAAGAGATTATTTCCAATGGGAAACCAGAAAGAGAATCTGAAAGCCCTTGCCAGCGCAAAAGGCATCCCAGGGGTCCTGCCCCAAATCTCTGCCCCCAGTCAACAGAGAGGCCTGTGTGTCCATCACTCGCCCCGCCCACTCTGTTGCATCCTCAGTTACTTATCTGGGTGGATTAAATGGCAATTCTCTAAAGGAAAAGTAATGCTTTCTCATTTGCATCTTTCTCCCATAGTGCCTAGCATGCAATTATGTTCATGGTATTTGTTTGTTCAATATGCTGTTGGAAAATTTAATTGAAGTGTGAACAATATTGCTTAAATGTCACAGGAAAAGAGTGCAGAGGCAGGCACTTAAAAAGGTAACAAAAGTGTAAATAGATCTGTCAATTCGAGGATGGATATTAATTTAAGAAAGAGGAATGCATTTCTTTTTAAGTAGGACCAATATTCTGAGACCCAGCACTCACTGCCTTGCACAAAACAATCGCTATCTTCCGTGCGTGTATTCCTTCATCCCACCCAACAGGAAGAAGCATGGTTCCAGTCCTGTACCAACCACTTTTAGCTAAATGACCTCTAATTAAGTTACATCTCTGAACCTCAGTTTCCCTAAGGCATAAAATAGGAATAACAAACAGGAACAATACACCTACTTTATGGAGCTGTCATATAAGATAAATGAAATAGTCCATGCATCGTGCTAAAGACATTTGGCTACCACTTTTATTTGTGTCTACTACATTTATAGTACTGTACTACCCGCTGCAGTGAGTTAAACATGAAGGCATAGTTTTCTACTCCTAGAAGTTTACAATATGCCAGGTATGCAAGACAGAAAGACACAGTTTAAATGTATATGACTAAATGTCCTTTTAATTCAGTGGCAACTGAGAGTCAATGTGGAGTCAATGTGGTTGACTAAGAGGAGAATATTTTTAGTGAACCTTAGTATTGGGCATTAGCTAGAAAACCAGACATTTTCCCCCTCTCTCTCTCTCTCTCTCACACACACACACACACACTCACACAATTGGGATTACCCCTGGACCCTAAGGCATGTGAGATTTCTAGTTCCTGGCATCTTAACAGAATTGGGTAAATTATGTGAAGGGGAAAAAGTGGCTTTACAAAAAGTAAAAAAAAAAAAACCATAAAAATAAATCATTAGCTGCCTTAAATTAGAAACTTTAATCACTCTGTCAATATAAGTTGAGAAATAACAACATTGCAGAGACCAGGTAACATTTATTGAGTGCTCTCCACGTGCCAGGAAAGCTACGTGCTTTCCACACGTGCTCCCTCATCGATTCCTCCTAACAGTGCTGTGAAGTAGGTACTTTTATTATTCTCCTTTTATGCAGGAGGAAAAGGAAACTTGAAAAACTCGAGCAACTTGCCCAAGGTGCCAAGGCGGGGCTACTGTCTATTAAGAACAGACACCTGAAAAGCAGTGAAGACAGTTGTGTGGAAGGGGCACAGCTGCCTGGTTCTTCCAGTCGACCCATTTGGAAAATTGGAAACTACTGCAAAGGGGTGGGCAAAAGTAGGTTTACAGTTGTGAGTATGCAAAACCAAGTTCTTTCTTGTATTATTATTTATTAGTTATTGCAATACTTATTATTGTTATTACTATCCTACTCTCACTCAAGCCTGTGGTCACGGTTCCTTCCCACCCAAGGATGAAAGAAATCTCCACAGAGCAACTCTGCTCCCGTTTGGACCAGTGAGGAGCAGCACAAACGAGCAAAGTTTAAGGGCTTCCGGAATGGAAGGAGGAGCCAACAGGCTCCACTAAGTGCTGGTGTGAACGGACGGACCCTTGGCTAGCGGGAGCAACACTCAGGGGCCAAGAGAGCTCTCAGGAACACAGACAAGCCCAGACACAGATGCGGTAAAACAGAAAAGTCCTCATTAACTTAGCTTAAATTACACTGATTTTGTTAAGAGGAGGACTGGTTAAGAATCCCTGTAAATTTTCATCTTCTTAAACGAAAAGCGTTAAAAGATCTCTAATTCATGCCCATGTAACTAAATAAGCTGACTTGTAATTTAAATCCGAAGGCAATACCTGCATACTGCATGCCTTAAGAAAACATTAATTATGTCCATGTGGTTCTAGTGTTCTTCGGTGCATGCCTGACTTATTTATTTTATGGCTTTTCTCACGTCTAAGTTAGCAGTTCAGATTTATGAGACCATTCACAGGCTTTCTCCTCGGGATGTGGTGTCTCAGAGTGTTTTACTCTCGGCCTCTAAAGGCTCAGCCACCTCCTCTTAGGTTAGAATGATTAAGGCAGACATTAAGCCATGTCAGTTTATCTGAGACAATCATAGCATTGTAAAGAATGTGTGTCTGCTTGTCATGGCTATCGGAGACGGTATAAAATGACCAGCAAAAACTAACCAAGAATTTGTATTACAAATCTTTTCTCCCTGTCTTTGCCTCTGTGCCTCCTCCCCACAATACACCTTTCCTAGAATGCACATCTCTCTCCTAAGTCGATTTCAAATTTTAAAATGACATTCCTTCCTTCTTTTTTTTTAAAGATTTTATTTATTTGTCTTTATATAGGAAGGAAAGGAGAGAAGGAGAGAAATATCGATGTATGGTTGCTTCTTGTGAGTCCCCTGCTGGGAACTGGCCTGCAACCCAGGCATGTGGCCTGACTGGGAATCGAACCGCGATCGTGTGGTTCGCAGGCCCGCACTCAATCCACTGAGCTACACCAGCCAGGCCTTCCTTCCTTCTTAAATGCAAAGAAAGACTTAAGAATATCCTGTCCAGAGCTATTCATGTAGCCCTTCACATGTCATAAAGCACTTTCACACACATGCTCGTGTCACTGGGAGGGCACGAAGGCACGAGGAAGTTGTGTGGCCTGTGGGGGAAGAGAACACCTGGCACAGAAGCAACTCAAAATAGCTGGTATCCCAGCCCCTCTGCCACAATCGTCCAGCCCCACATCTGGCCACAAAACGGCAGCCCGTGGACCTCATTTGGCTTGCAGATGAGTTTTACATGGTCTACCCAAGGATTTTTAACAAATGAATTCCTTGCCAATACTTTAAAAAATTCTTTTAATTCTGTAACACAGACAAAATCTAGGTTTTGATTTTAATGTCACTTTAATGTCAGAAGATCTGATATCACCAGTCCTGTATCTCTCAAGAGAGCAATTGGAGGGACCTTAGAAGCTGTGCTCTCTGTCTGCTTTGGCTTTACCCCATTCCCCAGAGGCATCTAAATTTAGATTAGACTCAGCCCCACTCACACGTGTATATAACACAGTGAGGATCCCCCTCCATGGAGAAGTCCCACCCCGCCCCAGCAGGACTGCAACTGGCAGTAACCATAGTTCTCCCTGAGTTCTACTCTATTCTCCCTGAACAAACGTCCTTCAAACAAGGACGCCAGCCTCCCTAGCTCTGGCGTCAGAGTAAATTGCACCACCGCAACATATGGTGCCTGATGGTGGATAGGCAGCCTCTCCGAGTCCCAGAGTCACGACTGGCGATCCTGAACAGTTCCACCGGGGATGTCTCTGCATTTCTGGTCTCTGCAGGGAGGGGCGAGAACCTCCCGGCATCTCCTCCAGGAAACAGGTGTCTGCCTTTCGCCTGGAGAGCTCAGTGAAATCTCTCACCTCTGGCTCATCCGGCTCCACGGTGGCTTGCCCACATTAATCTTCTCACTGATTTATCTCTTCTCATCCCCAGCAGCTTGAATGCCATTGCTTCAGTTACATTTTTGGGGAAATTATTCTCTTGTCTAATTGACTCTACTATTAATTTTATTTTCTACTATCTAATTTCCTCCACTTTCCTCTTCCTTTTTCCCTTCCCAGTTTCGGGCCATTACTTGTTATATCTCTCTGTTCCAGTCAATCACTTTTATTATTTTCTTTGTCACACCTTATGATAATCTCTAACAAGGCAAATATTTACAGAGTACACATCACCCACAGCAAAGCCACCAAGATGCAAAACTTTACACGATCCACTCACTTCTCCCATTGCAGACTAACCACTCCCCATTAATAACTAACAATGACAAATGTCCTTTCCTGGATTTTATAAACTCTTCACATTTTTATAATTCAACCATAGTTCTTTCTCCCTTTTTTTGCCTATGCTTCCTCCCTCATTTTTTTTGAGTTTATTTATCTTTAGAGGGGAAGGGAAGGAGAGAGGGAGAGAAATATCAATGTATGGTTGCTTCTCATGTGTCCCCTTCTGGGAACTGGCCTGCAACCCAGGCATGTGCCCTGATTGGGAATCGAACCGGGATCCTATAGTTCGCAGGCCCACACTCAATCCACTGAGCTACGCCAGCCAGGGCCCTTCCTCGTTTTTAAACTTTTCCTTTCCTCTTTTGCTTCCTTCTCTCTTTTCTGTATTACTCCCGTTGTCTTCCTTTCTTTCTCTCTTGATATAAGATTCACTGTTTTCATTTCAATGTGGAGGCAACATTTTTCTTTCATATATTTTAGAAAATATGAGAAAATATAAAAAAGAAAATTTGGAACAAATCCATAATCCTAAAAACCAAGCTAACTGCCAAGCCACCAATAACCTTTTGCTGCAGCCCTATTATCGCAACGCAACTTAATCGAACCCGGGGGAGCTTTAGCAAACCAGAGGGCAGTAGAAGCTCTAACTTTTTTCATGGGAGCCTCTATCGTCCACTTCCATCAAGTGCTGAGGACTTTGCCTCCTCCCTGTCCCAGATGATATGAAAGAAAGTCATGAAATTCTATAATAGTTCAAGGAAGATCATGACTGTATCATTCTGCAGAGATGAGGACTCAATTCATGAAAGTGATGGAGTCTTTCTTTCTCTTTCTCTCTCTGTTTCTTTCTAATTCTCACCTGAGGGCATTTTTCCTATTGCTTTTTAGAGAGAAAAGAAGGGAGAGGCAGTTTAGAGAGAGGGAGAAAGGAAGGAGAAAGAGGAGAGAAACATTGAAGTGAGAGAGAAATATCCATCAGTTGCCTTTTCACCTGTGCCAAAACGCAACCTGACTGAGAACCAAACCCGCAACCCAAGCATGTGCCTGACTGCGATTCAAACTGGCAACCTTTCCGTTTGTGGGATGACACCCAACCAGCTAAGTAAGCCTCACCAGCCAGGGCTGGAGTCTCTTCTCAAAGTGCCAAGGAAGGAAGGGAGAGAGGGGGGTGTATTTCAGAGAGAATCTGCATTGTGAGAAAAAGAGGCAAAAGTTTTGATCAGGGGGACAAAATCCGAATAACTGTCCTTCAGTATCTGAAGAAGACTGAATAGTCCCAGGAACCTGGCCAGAAAGGGTGACAGGAGTGACGCAATGGAAGTTACGTTAGTCCCATGGATTGTGAGGGTGCTGAATGGTGAGGCTAGAAACGCAGAGAACAGAGGTCCCCACAGGATTTCAAGCAGGGAACTGATACGTCGAGACTGCGCTTGGGACAATCACTCAAGCAGCACCGGATCTTGTGTGGCAAAGCATAGTAAGCGTTGAATTGGAGTAGTGCAGATTTGAATCCCAGATTCTCCCTTTGCAAGATGTGTGTGTTACTTGGCGAATTACCTATCACCCCTATATGTCAGGTTCCTCATCCAGAAGATACCCCCCCCCGCCCCAAAATAACCCTGGAAGCAGAGGCTGAGGGAGAATTCACGGGCAAGTGACTTAGGAAGGGAGCCTCTGGTCCAGACACCGGGGAGAGGGCAAGGGAGCGGGCCAAGGGAGAGCGCGGACTCCACAGAGACCGGCATCCACCTCATCCTCCTAGGGGATGCTGAAGTGCAAGGTGCACCCCAGAGAAATCCTGATCCTAGGTGAGGCAGCTGGGGTTTTTGTGCTCCTAGGACCGTGCATGGGTGCCCAGGAGGATGGTGGCGTCATTCATTGGACAATGTTTGATGCAGGGTAGGATTTTGAGGGGGAGAGCTGGAGGGTGGGTTCCCCTGTGGACATGATTACCCAAACCAGCAGGTAAAGGGGCATTGCTCTCTACCATAGGATACCTAAACACAAGTGCAAGGTAATTTTAATGTGATGAAACATACAATCAGCCATTATTCGTCTTTTAAACCCCTCCACGTCCTCAGCAAAGGAGAATGAATCCTGGGGAACGTAGATGGTGTGGTGGGCAAGTTGAACGGGTGGGGATGCAAACTGTGACTGTCTAGAAAGAAGTCAGAGGTCAGAGGAAGAGGTAAGGAAGGGCAAATTCAATGGGGTGGGGTGGGGGAAGTGGAGAAGAGACTATGAGATGCAGCAGGAGATGCCGGAAAAAGACCCAGGCTGGGGAGTAACTCAGAAGGATCCGAGACAGTTTCAGATGGCTATGGCTGCTGTAGGAGAGAGAGAAATTTGGGGAACCAAGACCTCTTCACAAATATCCAGGGAGTTTTGCTATGTGATGTTTCTTCCCATGAAAAGTCCACAACAGTTATATCTTTACTGCTTCCTTCAGGAGCAGGCATCAGTGTGTGTCAGGGAGGCAGACCCGAGGGCTCCTCCGTGTGCTCCCCACAACTGCCTCGAAGTCAATGATCTTCGGGTTGCGCGAAGAGAAATAAAAAAGTTCCCTGCAAGGAAACGCTAAACAGCAATTCCCAAAACCCGGTCTCTGGGCAGTCAGAAAGAGGCCCAGAACGGAGCCGGGGGGACTGGAAACAGTGGGGAGGGGAGGAAACTGCATCTGAACTCAATCACAGTAGCCAGCCAATCAGTTCTCCAAGGCTCTGCACATTATTCTGAGTCAAAGTTAAAACAAAAAAGAAAATGGGGACTAATCATAAAAAAAAAGCCTCATCATGAAAATAGAGCACACTCCTCTAAACAAAGAATGTGCCGAGCCAATCACGGGCTGCAAACGACCAGATACACAGTACAGTTGTAAACGGCTGAAGCATCAGGAAAAAGCCCCAAGTTAATCAAAGGCATTCTCTCTGTACTCTAAGCCCGCATCCATCACCATCCATTGTGCTAATGACCATTACTCAAAATGACATCGAGACTCAAATCACCATTTGTTCAAGTAAGTTTCTTAAAAAATCTGTGATTTTTTTTCCTCCACAACATTTAATATTTATGAATCTTGACTCACTGCAATGTCTCTATTTTCTGGTCATTGCAATCATTTGGGGGATGTAAAATAAAGGCCATGAAAGCTGGACGTCGCCTTCTGTTTCTCATCTCCCTAGCCACGCATCTTGAAAAGTCAACGTCACTCCAACCCAAGGTGGGCATTACCAGCAAGGGTCTAACCTTTACTTGACTCCTATGTTATTGGAAACTCAATTCAGGTCTCATGAGTTTGACCTGCGACATACAAGCATTTCCTCCTTTACGTAATACTTACATTCTAAGGAACCTGGCTGGAAAGGGAGTATGTTTGTTAGGGAAATCCTGACTTCACGGACTTCCGGCATACAATGGGAATCAATACTCCAAAGAAATTGAAAACTGCCGGCAAAAAAGACACGGGTCTGGCAGGCGGGTTTATGGCGTGCTGGGCCTAAGGTTCTGTGTTCTCCTTCCCCCCTCTTCCTTCTTTTGTCACGGGTGTCCTTTGGGATAAAATGGTTCTGGTTCTCAGAACCAGTACTGCCCCGCCTTTTCTGGGGACTTAGAGTGTGTGTGAAACGGCTTCTGTTTGCTGACGGGCTCTGTAATCCAACAGATGAGCCATTCTTTAATTTTACAAATCTTTGTATCCTGAACAGGAAGTATATGGCCCATGATGGAATCCTGTGCTTGATGGGAAATCTCTAACTTTTAAGCTCCGTTCCGTAGGACTGCTACACTTCGATTCTCCCCCGCACGCTCGCTCCCACCCTGCTTACCTGGGTGCTTGGCCTCGCCGGAGAGACAAATTCTAATGAAACACATGAAGCAAAACAGGAGATTTGGTTCTCCACAACAGCCTCCATTTCGATGGTAGAGTTGTTCTCAGAACTTGGTTTTGCATAATGCTTCCCCTCTCGCATTCCTTATCCCAACGTAGGAAATACTCTCAGACAACTTGCTTTGTTACTGTCTTTGGAACCCTGGTGCACATGGGCGAACGGGAAAGGCGGGTAGAAAGGGAAACGAGGAGAGGCAAAAGCAGAGCCGGAGAACTTAATGCAATAATACGGCGACAAACAGAAGGGTTATCTGCAAAGTGAAAGGCTTCACTCGGGCTGAACTAGTGTGGAAAGGTCTCCCACACTGAAAAATGAGTTCAAAAAAGCTCGTACCGGGAATCAACTCCCACCATCGTCGTGAAAGCACACATGTGGAAAAAAACACACAACTAAACTTAATACCAGTTTTGAGTTTCAAATTAAATAATTTGCCTTAGAGATGTCACATGACAGAATAAATGGGAGGAGGGTAGATACGCATTTTTGCTTTGCTCTTTTAGATTCGAAATTTTTCAAAAAATTGATGAGAGAGAGAGAAAGACAGAGAGGGCGACAGAAACATTGGTTTGCTGTCCCACTCACTTATGCGTTCGTTGGTTGGTTTGAGTCTGTGCCGCAACCGCAATGTTAGCTTCTAGGGCCCATGCTCTGACTGACTGCGTGGCTCAGCCATGGTCTGCTTCATTCTCTTCAAAAGAGTGAAAAGTCTGAACCCTTCCCTTTGGTTGGCTCATCGTCACAGGAAGCAATGGGAGCTGAGGAATACGGAGCTTGATATAAATTCGCCCTGCAAAGAAGCACCTCGAAGCTCCAGCCCCAGCAGCCAGGAGTCTCTCCTCCTTTCTACTTGGCGGCCCGTGCGCAAGGAAGAAATGCATACCTCAACCCAAGGACAATGTGCGCACCTTGAACAAAATACAAATGGGCTAGTTTTAGGGATGCCTGCTATTACTACTACTACTACTACTACTGCTGCTACTAAAAACATTTGGCATTTAAACCAATTCATAGACAAGAAAGAAATGCAGTCCCAGTTTTCTAACTTAGGAGCTTATGAGAGCTAGTCGGGAAATGTGTAAAAGGATGTCAGGAACTCCTCACCACCCTCCACGGGCTTATTTCAAACCACAGAGAGAAGGTGGAACAAATGAAAGGGTGCAGCTTGGAAGTCAGACGGGCCAAAGGAAACAACAGCAGACGCCAGGAAAGATTACGAAGAGCAGGAGAGAGCTCACTGCTCTCCTGAAAGCGGAGGACAGTGTCTATCTGGTTACTGTCATGTAAGTGGAAGGCAGATTTGGTGCATGGCTGGGCACGGAGAAACACAAAATTAAATCCCTACGAAGGTGCTGGCTCTGGAAAACCCAGTGGACAGAAGTAACTCAAACAAGAAGTTGATCATGAATTTGATCCTTCCTCCAGGGGAAAGAAGAGAAAGCCAGCTACAAGGAGGTATAAATTGAACCACCAGATAGCAGGCCGATTAGAGCAGAAACATATTATTCTCCGAGCAACTGAAAGTATTCGCATGTCTTTATGTTCACAGTTCTTTAAACACAGAGCAACTCAATAAATTCTTATTTATGTGATGCCATCAGCGGCAGCAGTGCCTGGATAGTCTCTTCCTTTTGTTTATAGGCAGAAGAGGATACAATGCATTTGATTTTTCTTTCATATCAGCCAGTGACTGCCCTTCGAGTTGCAGTGCTAAGATGGGAATTGAAAGGATTTTGACAGTTTCACCATATGCCTTTTTATTCACAAAGACTTCTCCTCTTGAAGCTGGCTCTTTGTTTTAAATCAGGCATCTATTGATTGACCGGGAGACCCAGCGCAGCTCGCCAGGGGCTAAGGTGGGGTACCCGCTATGGAATTAGGACAGTTAAACACTGAAATCGATCCTTCCTTTCCCCTGACGCTGTTGCTGTAGCAAGCAGTTTCTCTAAGCTATTAATTTTATTATTAGCACACCTGGAGGCATTGCCTCCCTTGGGGAAAAGCAATTCAACTGTGCACGCTACAAGGCTGGTGGCGGATGATTGATGACACAGCTGGGAGACGGGACGGGGACTTACACCCCAGCCCCACCTACTGGAAATCTTGGGGGTGATCTTTCTTGCGAAGTGAATGAGACAGTGTTTCTGACCTTCTTTCTGTACTCTTCGTCTTCGTTTTAAAAATATTTTATTTATTTACTTTTGGAGTGATGGGAAGGGAGGGAGAAAGAGAGGGAAAGAAACATCAACATGTGACAGATAAATCCATCCATTGCCTCTTGCCCTACCCCCCAGTGGGGGACCTGGCCTGCAACCCAGGCATGCGCCCTGACTGGGAATCGAACCAGCAACCTTTTGACTCACTGTCTGGCACTCAATCCACGGAGCAACACCAGCCAGGGTGTTCTTTCTGCACTCTTTTAGCAAACTCTGGCTACCAAATGTTTGCTTGTGTGTTCATGAATTTTTTCAAGAAAATGTGGAAAGAGAAGTCCTTGAGGTTCTAGCCCTCGCTCTGCCGCTTCACTTTGTTGCACTAGATGGGAAGTCTAGACAGGCTGCTCACAGGCTAAACTCTCCTTTCCAAGGCACTTCCCTTGGCCAGGGAGTGAACATTGGCTCTGTGAACTGCGTACACAGTTGTGCCCTTTTTGAAAACACTGTGGGTTTTTTCCCCCTTTGGCTAACTTTCGGAAAGCAGGATATTCCACATCAACATGCGGGCTTCTATTTTCTCCTTGGCAAAATGAGATGCATGGACAACCTGGGACCTCGGTGGCCGATTGTGTCACTGACTGGAGTGGAGTGGCTGTGCCTTTTGGAGGGCGCGTGGGCTTGGCGGTTCCCCACATCCACACTCCTGGCACGTCCCCGGAGACGGCTTCCTGCACCGGCCCTGTGCGGTTGAGCCTACTACCTCCAGCAGAGATGATTTCCAGGGTCATAACAATATTTCAAAGCATCTCAGAATGTTCCGAGAAACTCTCCTCAGACTAATCCAAGTCTCCATCTTCCCTCAGTCTTTCCTTTTCCCCGTTTCTCCTTTCCTCCTTCTTGCTTCTCTGTTTATCATCTCGATCTTTACCTCTCTCATACTCTAGAAAGAAACAAGTGCTTAACCAAAGTGCACTTCATACCAGAGGATGTAGAAAGAGTTATGTCTAACCTAACGTCTCTGTTTTAAAGGTGTCCACCGAATGGGGGTGAGGTTGCCTGGCTCATGACTGTGGGCACAGATATTCCTCTGTTCTTGCAACACAGATGGGATTGAACTAGTTCATCCCTCATTCTCCTCCACTTTCTGATGTTCTGTACTGGCTGATGCTGCCGGGGGAGGCACAGTTCAGATGAAGAGCAGGTTTTGCTCACAAATAATCAATATACTGAGTTCTGCCAGCGCCACGCACAATGTTAAGAAGGTCAGTGACCCTTGGAACTCAATTTCCAAAGACTGGCCCCATCTCCCATTCTTTGAATGAATGTTAATTGAACAAATGTCATGTATTAGGTTCTGTACCAAAAAACAAGTGACATGGATTAGGCGCGTTCCCTCACCTAGCCTACCACTATCAGAGCTGGTGGGAATCCACCTATGACCTCCAGCAAACCACACGACAGACGTAGCCCATGCTTTGGAATGCACAGGTCCAAGACCTGCCTTTGCTACCTATTATGAACCACGTGTCCCCATCCGGTTACTTAATCTGAGTTTACATAAAATGGTCACAATAATGTCTGTGTCTAGTGGAACAGTAGACAAAGAAATGACTGTCCCATTTGTCAGTGACTCCAGGTGGGATCTCACTCAATTCACTGGTGATCCCGGAACTCAGCATCCGGAATCAGTGACCTGCTTGATGAAGCACAGAGCAGGTCATGCTGGAGGCCAGAGAGAGGGGTGCCAGTCGCGCAGTCAGTAGCACATGAATTAGCCAGAGTTTCACAGAAACATCCGTACATTTACCTATTACACACACAAAACGTCGAAACCTGTAAATAAATGATAATCGTGTGGAAGGAGTGGGCCGTCAGCGGAGCTATAAACAATATGGTGGATTGCTGATAACCATGGAAGTGAGGTAAAGCGTATATTCAGAGTCTCCAGACTATTTAGTTTATTTTACATTTAAAGATTTTACAGTACAAATTGTCCTCGATTAAGTGTTTGGTATCCAAATACAGGTGTGCAGACTAAACTATAGAAATCAAAGACAAGTTAGAAAACAGAGAGAGTACTTTATGAAGTACTTCTCTTCTTTATTCAATTTAAAGGACCATCTTTTCTGTCTCAGGTCATCTTAGTATTAAAATACCTCTTCTATTATAAAGGAATAATAACATATTGCTAATAACAGGTAACATTCATCAAAGCAGGCCTGCAACCTAATTTCATAACGAAAGGTTTATGAGAACACATTATTCCTTTACATATTGTCGATAGCTACTTTCACGCTCCAAATGCTAAGAGAAGCAGTCGCGACGGTTACCGTTGTGTCCACAAGTTCTAAGATATTTAAGCCTTTACAGAAATTATTTGCAGAGCGCGGGCCTGCGAACCACACAATCGCGGTTCGATTCCCAGGCAGGGCACATGCCTGGGTTGCAGGCCAGTTCCTGGTTCCTGGCGGCGGACTCATGAGAGGCAACCATACATTGATATTTCTCTCCCTCTCTCCTTCCCTTCCCCTCTAAAGATAAATAAATAAAATCTTAAAAAAAAAGAAACTATTTGCAGATCCCTGATCTACCTTATTTCTCCCTCATAATATATGCTCAATAAATGCTTCTACCTTTTCTGTCTGAAAGACCAGTTCCCCCAGGTCTCTTGCAGGTGACTGGGAACTAATTGGACACATTAATTTAAGGTATTAACAGCGGATAATGGCTTAATATGTCACCACTCCCAGATAAGACACTAAAAGCCCCCCCTTAAAATGCAAATGTTAGCCCAAGAACACAGTTCATAAATCAACTCTAGGACCTGGGACTACGGAGCTCTCTCGTGGTGGGAAGACAACCTCCCCGTGAAATCACTGGACTGACGTCCTCCATACATCCCAGCAGCTGCTCTCGGCATTGCTTCTATTTTTGTAATTTCAGGATCAGCATGAATACATCATAAGCTCGCACAAGCTAGCTGGTAGTTTCTACAATAGTTAACCCCTTTTAGGAGATAAGCAATGGGAGTATAGTGTAGTCGTTAAGAGCCCGGTGTTCAGCCACAGACAGACCTCCTTCCTTGCTCTACGAATAAGCATCTGCATAATCTAAAGTCAAAGACCTGAGCGAGGTGTCCCCCTTCGTATCATGGCGATAAGAACAACATTCGTCTCCGGGGATTGTGTGTGGATTCATGAGAAATGCAAGGGAAGTGCTTATCGCAGCTAACATTTATGGAGCGATACTGTTTTCACACCTTGGGTTGCCAAATGTCAGCGCCTCCCAGGGAAGACGACCCCTGCCAAGCTGGGTTTGTCCAGAGACCCAACGTTAGAGTGTGTGACCTTCAAGAGCCGCTCTCCGCCCCATCCCCCTGTTCCTTCTCCCCTTCACTAATCACTTACGCAAAACCCAATTTCAGAAGAAGGGGGAAGAGCCTTCATAAAGTTACAGGCGCCTCGCATGGAACTCTCTTCCACATTCATAATTTGGTAACTCTGCATGCTACCTTGCGACCTTAATAGTCTGCAGTTCTAGTAATAAAGATAGGTTAATTTTGCATTAAATGAGCTTTAACGTACATTTAGAAATCAGAAAGCAGCTTATGTGTTCATTAGTGGGAATCTTGCCTAAAGTGGGTCATGTCGAACTAGAGGAAACTCAGAGGCTTTGGGAAGAAAGAGGTGTTTTACTTCATGTGTCATTTATTATTTATGATGAGTTGAATGGTCGGGAATCAGGCCAATCTGATGTGTTTTCTAATGCATCACTGGTACACAACGGTTTGGGGAATCACCAGGGAAATGGCTTATCCCACGACACTGGCATCCTGTGCCCACCTTCAGCAAAGAATAATGGGGGCTGTGATGGCTTCATCACCACTGAGGTGACACCTGGGACAATAGTGGCTAGGCAGTCCTAGCAGGGATTTGCTCAGACCTGGAGATGTCATGCAAAGAACTTGGACCTAAAATGAGATACAACTGTGGCTGGCTCCTGGCTTCACCGGCAATCTTGGGAGAAATGCCTCAACTTTGAGAGACTCAGTTTCCTCCCTCCCCCTCACCATACCCCCCCCCCCAAAAAGACAAAGAAACGACTTTGAATGGTGCCTGCAAATCACACCGCCTGACTCCTGTTAGAGAAACTCCAAATCGACATGTTATTGTGAGGCCCCTAAAAGAGCCCTCCCGTACAGTAAGCACTGAGCAAACTGAAGCTTCCATCCTCATCACCTTCACGTGACCACAGTCATCAGAAGCTGGCCAGGACAATCAAAACTGTTTCTACAGTCCTCGTAGTCTATGGCACCTCAACTCGAAGCAGTCGCGGGTTCAAATGTCAGTACAAACTGCAAAGGTTAAACCCACCCCCTCCACCCCCCAAAGACTGCTACATGGCTCCTGGGCCTCAGAGCCCGGCCAACGTTCAAGGAATTCGTGAGTGAAAATCCAGACATGTACCTACTTGGGGAGAAGAATGTTTCTGGTTCCCCCTCGCCTTCCGCTTAATACAAACCAGGGAAGGGGGGTGGGGGCAGAGAGATTCCCCAGGCTGTGTACAAAGGGAAGAATTCACAGCCTGTGCTTAAAGGCGGCGAAATTGCTGAAGAAAACAAAGGTTATATTCTGCCTGGGTTTCCTGGGTGTACACAGTGAGGTTGGATTCACACTTCCACTGAACAGTCCCAGGAACCGCACACCCGCAGTGACTTCCCCAGGGTGCAATGCTGGCAATGGGCCCCAAGGTATCAGCAGCAAGTGTGTGCAATGACGCCTGCCCTTCCGGACCATGCCTGCTGAGCATGAGCGCGAATGCAATGGGCTTAAAAGCAATAGGCGCCGACGACGCTCATGTGCTACTTTTGGCGAACAAGACATATTAGATGTTTTCCGCCATCACCAACAGGATTATCCCCTCTGAGAGCAAAGCGCTCGGGCTCCGCTTCTCCACTGTAGTGGCGGAGCAGGGTCAAACATGGGTGCTTCGCCCAAAGGGGGACTAGCTCCCACGTACACATAAGGCTCTTCGGCTACCTTCCCCTTTCCTTCCATTGCTCGTATTTCAGGTCTTGAGACACAAATGTAAAATATAAATACATAAATGTACATATGTTTTATCCTCACCCAAGGGCATGCTTATTGACTTTGGAGAGAGGGGGAGGGAGGGAGAGAGAGATGGAGAATAACATTGATGTGACCCAGAAACATTGATTGGGTTCCCTCTCGCACACACCCTGACCAGGGACCGAACCTATAACCCAGGCATGTACCCTGACTAAGAATCGAAGCTGTGGCATCTTGGATCAGGAGACGACACTCCAAACAACAGAGTCACACAGGCTACAGCTCCTATCACATTTTTTTTCTTTCTTCAACCTCCCCAAATGTCAGGTCCAAAAGGCATCATCATTACCTTCAAAGAAAAACTGTGTATTCACGTAACTTAGTCACACGTAACCCGTGCCTGTTACATTTCAGCAAAGGGCTCATAGATGGAGATCTCCCTGTCGTTGTGGAAATGGCCACCACAAAAGAAAACGGAGTTCCCACTTCATCGCCCTACATCAGTGGCTGTGATGGAAGACCATACCTTCCGCATTGGTGGTTCTGATAAGTGCACACTGAGTTAGAAGTTGGGAGGGCAGTTTCCACCCATCGCTCTGCCCCTGGCTAGCCGTGAGTACGCGGGGAATTTTCTTATCCTATCCGGACATCCAGTTTGTTCACACAGAGGAAGCACAGATGTGAGGGAAAAAATGGTTTTCATGTCCTTTGCCAACACCAGTCCCTGGGTAGTGGCTCTGTGGGTCACTGTGTTGAATGGGCTCTGGTGTGCCCATCTGGACTCTGCTGAAAAGCCAGCATGGTTGGGGGGTGTGGGGCTGCACTAACATGAGAGGAGGGAGGGGAGCAGTGAGCACCAGCTTTGCTGTATGCGGGCTGGACCTGGATGGTGTATACAAACACACCCCTCCAGCTGTAACATTGGGAGTCACTCAGGAATTTTTCTGGACAATAACATTATTCCTGGGAAGCCATGGAGGGGCGTTGCTAATGGAGCTGGTGACATTCAATGTGCCAGCAAGATCACCTTCCCTGTCCCTGCTACACTGTCATGTTATTTCTATGTGAAAAAATAAGAATTCAAGGATGAAGAGGTAGAAATCTTTCACACGTGTAGAGTCTCCCTTCTCACAAGCACACCTAAACCAGTCGCCTCTCTGACCCCACCCGGAGCTCATTCTCGAGTCCTGGATGCGCCCGGGGCGCTGCTGTTGCGGCATTTCCCACACGGCGCCCTGCAGTCGTCAGCAGAAGTGCAGGGTCTTGTTCTCTGTCTCCCAGCCCACACTGTGTCGACCCCAGCTCAACCATTTCCCCTTCACCAAAGCACTCATTTTCTTCTGTTACTAATAGGCATGTTTTTGTTTTCAGGAAAGATGACAATAACACTAACCTGAGTGTGCCCATAACGCTTACCAACATTGACCCTAAAATCTTCACTGATTTTTTTTTTTAAAGAGTACTGACACAAGAATGCTATTTGAATAAAAAGGCTCCTTTCACTGAACTGGCAACTTCCTGTGGTTGTTCTTTTGATTCTTCTGTTTCTAAGCGCCGGCATGCACATACCCAGAAAACTCCATTAAATCCAGCAAGGAACTCCAAAACATGAAAGTACACAACTCATCGATACAGACAACAGCATGGTGATGTCCAGAGGGAAACGGGTATGGGGAGAGGTAGAAGAAAGAAAAAAAAAATTAGCAAGGAACTGTTAGGAGTTAGTTTCAGGTATTTGGATTTAATTTTTCACTAAGAGATTGCTTAAGGGAGAATTGTAGTTGACAAGCATGTTAGTTTTCTATGCCTATGTCACCAGTCCCCACAAGCTTAGCAGCTTCAAACGAAACATTCACCATCTCTGTTTTTTTAGGGATTGAGAGTCTGGACATTGCTCGGCTGGGTTCTCTGCTCGGGGTCTCACAAGGTCAGAGCGAAGGTGGTGTTTGGACCTGAACGCTCACCTGAGGCTTGGGGTCCTCTCCAAGTTCGATAGTTCTTGGCAGAATTTAGTTCCTTGCACGGGTCGAACTGAGGCCCTCAGCACCCAGAGGACAACACACAGTTCTGTACCCCAGACATCTCCCCGCGACATGAATTCTGCTGCTTCAAGGTCACGGGACAATCGCCCTCACACTAATTTAAAGTCAGTATACTAGGGACTTCCGTGACGTCCGACAAATCTCTCACGTTTGTCATAAGAGGTAATTTAAACATGGGGATGAAATCCCATCATATTCACAGGCCCCACCTACCCTCAAGGGGAGGGGATTGTACAGGGTGTGTACCAGGAGGTGGGACTCTCAGAGACTCTTAGACACCTACCTACTCCAAGTGTGCGTGGAGGTACCTGGATGGCTGTGCACACGCGGAAATGGAAAGCTAAACCGAGCATCCCAGGAACAGTCAGAAACAACGTTTGTAATCAATGCATCAAATTTATTCACAAAATTTTATACATATATAAAATCTCCTGGCATCATTTACTAATGGGCAATTATGGCCAAAACACAAAATAAAGAAAAAAAAACAAAAAATTCTGCCAGGGACACAGTGAAGGCTAAGTAATTTTTTACAAAAATGGAAGCCAAACAGAAGTGTGTAAGTTCATGCAAAAATATTCAACTTCAAATGGTAACTCAAAAGAAATCGTGTTGCCCACCTGCTTCATTAGCAACTTTCAGACCAAAAAAAAAAAAAACCACCCAGATTGGCAGGAGCTGCTGAAATGGCGCCTCACGCTGAGACCTGGAAAGGAAAAACCCAAGGGCCTTAAAAATACTCATGTATTTTGACCTAAGAGGCTAATGGCTTCTTCTTCCCCTGATGCTGTGATTCCTAGAAACCTGGGATGGAGCACTAAAGGGAAGCAAATTACCTAGATCAATCCTTAGGGATTTTATTGGTCACATGGCTTGTGTCACACCTTGAGAAACAAGCAAATGCAGACTCCGACCTGGCTCAATGATAAAGACGTTCACGGAGAAAAATAAAACAGCTCCAAACACGCAATAGCTTACAATGTTCCCTTCTGGAAATCTCATACCTCTCTTCCTGCACCTGCTCCCTCACCTGCAGCTAAACTGGCCCAGACAGAGGGCAAGGAAACTTTCGTTGACAGGTGGAGAGCACTTTAAACAGCCAGAGTAGCAGCTTTCAGGAACAACCCTGGTCCTGTGCTGAAAAGTACTTTCTCATCCTTGACGTGTGCATGCAACACCTTAAAGATTCTCAGTTCGGTGCATCCGAAGGGGGAAACTTTCTTTATCCTCAGTTGCTGCCTATGCTTCTGTTGACGGAGGACTGTGAGCATCCGAGGTAACCCTCCAAGGCTGTGTGTAATCTCCCAACCCCGAGATCTGGGGCGTGATTATTTAATAGAGACATTCCAGTTCAATTAGCCATAAAAGAACAAAACAAAGACACGCCAATGTAAAATTGTTACAATTATGCAAATGCAAGATATTCAAAGCCAGCCTGCCTTGAAGAATGCGGATAAAGTTTGATCTAAGGGTGCTTTTTGCAAGTTTCTTACTTCATTTCCAATAATCTTCTTTTAATTTTAAACTTTGGTAGGCTATTACGTCTCACCTGCTTCTAATTTTAAAAAAAAATGTATGCTAAGCAAATATCCTAAATCATGAATGAAAAGTTACATCCCAAGGTACCTGGCGAGGTATTATTTTTAACAGTGAAAGAAAAAGAAATACACTTGTGTCTCCAAATAGGGAAACTGGGTATTTAAATTTTGGTACTTACATGTGGTAGAAAACCATGTAGCCATTAATAATCCTACTATCTAGTGTTGCTGTGACTTGGGAGTGTAAAAATCATAGCTTGACGTTAAAAAGAAATTCTACAATCTCTAGAAGTACATACCGCACCTTCATTGTACCCTGCGGCTTTCAGCAACAAAACTCACACATTTACAACAGCAGAAACTTTCCTCCCTCACTTTGCAGGAAATATAAATGGGTATCCTCCAGTCTCCCTCGCACGGTGAGTGATCCTGTAACCCACAGTAATTTATAAAGCTGCTTCCTGGCAAAAGACCATTGCTTGCTTATTTATTTGTTTGTTTTTAGACTGCTCAGTTGTATTGCCTCTTCTGTTTTTACCCTTGGCAAGTGGCTTTCTGGTGGCGAAGGTCACTAGGAAGACTTCACTCCTGCTGTTCTGACCTGGATACTCCTGCCTCCGTAGGCTCCCCTTCCCTGCGCCAGAAACTGCCCAAGGGCACAGCCCAGAGATACGAAGGTGGTAATGAGGCTCTCTGGACTGAATACAGGACAGGCGAAAAACCGTTCAGATGTGGGTTTTGGGTGTGGAAAATGAGTTGTCTTGCAGCTGCCCAAGACAAGCCTTGTGAGTGTGTTCCTTGGCTCAGTCAACGCGCTGCCTACCCGTTGAGGCACCAGGAATGGCTGCTTCCCCGTGGGAGCCTGCCTGCCTGCCCTCTGGGGATGGGTCTGGTTTCACATCACCCCCTGAAGAGGCTACTACTCCCTAGTAGGGTTCGGAGGGGCACTTTCTTCCTGTGGTCATTTCCCCAGCAGGGAAGTGATGACTCACACAAACTTTTTATGGATGTGAATTACTTCATGGATGGAGATGCATAGAGAGTAACACAAATGAGTGTTGACGTTAAAATGCGAATACATAAACCTCAGCAGAACAAAGACATCAGGGGTCTTTGGGTCATTTGCGATTGATCCAATCCACAAGCCCTGAGTGTTTACTTCGCATACAAAAAGAGCAGAAGACAATATGCCAAATAATTTCTCCCTGCACAGTGAGATAACATCCGTTTTTATCATCTGCCAGTAGATTCCACATTTCCAAAAATATATTATATCTAAGATTTTCAAAACCTCGCAACCCTAAGAATGTTCCGAGCAAGTACAAATTTGCCTTTCTCAACCTAAAGACCCCTTCCGGCTGTGCTAAATTATTTCCATCAGAAACAATTGCTTCAAGGCACATAGCACTCCGGTCACATAACTTGTCAAAAAATTACAAACCCCGTCAAACTCTTTCCTTTGTGGCTTTACAGTTCATTGTCAAAACCGAGCTGTTTGCAAATCAGCATAACAGGGGGAAAAATGGTCTAGTCCCCTTTTATACTAAGAGGAGAGTTTCCTAGAATTGCAGCAGTCATTCAGATTTACTAGTGAAGACTTGGGATGGAATCTCAGAAAAGGAAATATCAAGTTCAGTGGCTCGTTTCGGGCATCGAGAGGTAAAGTATTCAGCAGAAAAATAAGCCCCGGCCCCTCAGTCTGAAACCACAGAAGCTTCTAGAGAAGCTGGAAGAGTGACGCAGCCCCTCCAGCAGCCGCCTCTGCAGAAGGAAGAGACCAGGGACCCAGCGAGCCCACCTTCTAATAGGGGAGAGGCTGTTTCGATCCCCGTCCCCATTTAACTCAGGGCTGTCTGGGCCCTGACTGCCAATTACGCTGAATGAGGTGCCGGAGAGTGGGTTTGTGATCTGGGCTATAGCACATTAGGGGCTCAGCGGAGACCACCATGTTGATTCGACAAGGTTCTTCGAGCTGGCATGAATAAATTAACGCGACAGAATGATTCTGATGAAGGGAAGATTGGAGCCAAGCTCCCAGAGATGGAAGATTAGTGACTAATCAGCTTTAACACCTGGTTTCCATAACATTCTAATAACAACTCTGTGCACTGCTCTAACAAAACAGACCGGCCTCTGCCAGGGGTGGGGAATGGAACGGAGCCTCAGCCGGGGCTGTTTAGGTCAAAGCAGACTGCATTTCCCTGTTTGTGGGAAATGGAGAGCGACAGTGATGCCCACCCTCCATTGTGTGATACCAGAATGGAGGATGGGGGTGACGGTGAATTTCAAACACCCAGGTCCCCGGGAGGGAGGGCAGACTCCATGGGAAATTTGCTGCTGCTGACTTGAATGCAACCTTCCTCAGCTAAAGGGGACAGGTTGGAGGGAGAAGGTGGGCGAGGGGTCCCAGCAGCTACCGCTGATGGGGTTGTGGAGTCACATCGGAGGTGGAGAGTGACGGACACCAAGTATCACTCAGGTCTGGCCTCTTCTTACCTTTGGGCTCAGGCTAAACAAAGACAAAAAAGCCCCCAGCCCACTACTTTGGTTAATCTGGAGAAAATGCCAGGCTGCTAATGTCTGTCACGGAACGCGAAGATCCAACAGGCAACCAAAGGGTTCACCCCAAAACAAGCTAAGATCTCCAAGTTCTCCCTAATGTTTCCACCCCTCCCTGGACCTGGGGGGAACGCCAGCCATCCGGGCCAGTGATGTTAATCAGCAGGCGAGGAGGCAGCCCGCCCTCTGAAGACAGGCATGCCCCACTGTCCTCGTTGTTTTGGCTGTTGGCTCTTTGAAAGGCAAGTCACTCATTATGACACATTTTGTTAAATCAGAAAGCCCTTACTTGAGAACAGTTAATTCTCACAGAACCTCTGAGCTGGATACGGGAACAGCGTTTTGACATCTAGCAGAACTGAGATATCAACGCAGTCGAATCATTTTCTCCTGGCTGCTTAATATTTTTTCTTTCTTTTTTAGTGCATCCCTGTGCTAACCTCACTGACAAATCTCAGAAACGAAGAAAACCCAATTTAACGACCACAAAGTGTTCGAAGCCATGGTTGGTGGTGAGGAGTTATCCGCATTGCAGGAAGTGACAAGGGCTTGTTTGGCAGAAGACACGTGGTCATGTCTCCTGTGAATTTTCAGACAGGACTCGATGCACAAGGATGAGACTGACACCCAACCTTGCAAAGAAACAAGACCTTTTCTGGAAGGCAGGCTGGCCTGTCTTGGCGGCTTCTATTTACAACTATAATTTCTACGCGCACAACTGGATTTACTCGCAAGCCGGAGGGGTCAGACTGGCCATTCAGATCTTCCGTTCCTTTTTCATTCAGGCTGTTTCCCCACATAGGACACAGGGCGATGCCCCCCATTCGGTGCATCAGCCTGGAGAGACCCATGCTTTGTGCAGTGACTGACAGAGAAGCCAACGACACGGTGTCCCAAGGGCTGTTTCCAAATTTGGTCTCCCGAAGGAAACCCACTCAATTCCTCCAGGCATGCTTTCCTACCAACCCATTTTCACAGCTTCCTTCGCCCTAACACCCGACTCTTCCTTTGCCTCCGCAAGCCTCAGGAAGGAAGGAAGGCGGACTGAAGAGCAGCTGTTATCCATTTTACACTAGAAATCATTTCCTTCGCCCCCTTTCCAGTTTTTCACCCTCCGGCTCAAATTGAAGCCTCAGTGTCAAAGGCGAGACACACCTCTTCCAAATACAGTGTATGGCAGACAATAAACCTGTATGAATTCAGAGTGAATACTCACCTCTTCTTGTTTTGTTTTCTCCCTGTTGAAATATTTTAGTAACTGTCACAAAATGAAGTAGAGATTCCTCTGGAAATAAACTTTCAAAGGGAAATTCAGGGGGGGAAAAAGTCAATCTTTAAAAGGGCTGATTGAACTCATAATCATAAAAGCCACACTCTAGGACATTCGCTGTATTCCACTCAGTTAAATGTTTTATCTTTTTTACCCCAAATTATAAGTGCCCTGAACCATAAAGGACAAAAGAGCCAGACATCACGTGTGCTGAAAAATTAGCCCTGCCGGCTCCAAACGGGCCTGCAGGTGTTCGCTGTGGCCCACGTGGCTTCAGCGGGGAGAGAAAGGCGTAGTTCTATGTGCACAAAGCGTAGCTGGGCTCGTATGTGCTCTCGTAACAAACCTTCCAATCTGGAGGGAAACGGGCTTTGCCTCCTGCCCCGCAAAGACACTCTGGAGGTTTCTGTGGCGTGAAAGCCACATGGAGGTCGACGGTTCATCTGAAAACATGTCATTTTCTAAGCAACAGCAGCCAACAAACAATCCTCCAGAAATGAAGCCAAATGACACTGTAGTCTACCCCGCATCACAAAGCGGACGCAACACTGAGTGGACAGGAATCTCATGGAAGAACTCAAAGCTGAAGACAGTGACCCCGGTGGGTCACAGAGCTGCTGACAATCTGAGGAATCCAGAAGAATGCAAGTATTTGCATGCACATAGCAATGTGTGTGTTATTTCAGGGTTTTACTTAAGAGTGAGAGTCACCGAAGAAGCTCTAAATATAACTTATTTTTGGTTGTTACAGTACCACACCAGCACACTGAAATCCCCAGCCCAACTAGGTTCTTACGTTCAAGATGCTCGAGGGTCACTAGTGTGTGAGATGGGTGACAGTGAGCAAAAAAAGCTAAAGAAGAATCTCGCAATCGCCCCTCTGTCCCCAAAGCTTCATTCATGTGACACAAAGAAGTAGAGAGAGGGAAATAGGGAAGTCACCAGGGGTAATGGGTAATGTTTTGCTTTATGAAACTTGCTTTCGTAGTGAGAAAATCAAAGGAGTCATTTCTGATTATGATCCTTCTACCTGAAAATTTCAACCATCAGTGAGGGCACCAAGGTAAGATTATAGAATGCCATGGTTGTACATTTTCCATGGGCACTGGAGTCCGATGCTATTTTATAAGATGAGAAAGATTCACTTCCTTATGCATAAGATCGGTGCCTTGAACACACCTAACTCACAAGGAGACAGAGAGGGATTCCATGAGGTGATTACGTCTGATACAGACTTGCAGACTGCCGGGTACCATACACATGGCAGGTGTTATTTTTACCAAGGGCTACTGACTGTCACTAATATTCAGATTGGATAAAATCTCAGAGGGTCTTGGAGTCCCTTTGGCTCATGCCTACATTAACCTGGTTACCCACTGGAAGAACACGCCCTCTGAACTCTGCTTAGAGTGCTGAAGCGGACGGTGCACATGCAATTTTATCCAGACAGAATCAGTAACACAGCTGAAGTTTGGTCCTTGTATGTGCCCCACATTATTGGACCCTCCTAGCTGTAGTACCACATTATTCCCATTATAGAGTTAAAGAAACCAAGCCTGGGAAAAGTGATTTCTGCATCATCTTATCTAGCAGAACCAGATGCAAAACTGTGTTCAGAGCCCAAAATTCTTTTTCTCAGATATCTTCAAAAGGACATGCTTTTAACAACAGGGATTAATATAATTCTTGAAAACACCAAGTAATTTCAGTGAATTTTGTGTACACAGGTTGAGTGGCCAGAAATGGGTCTAAAAATAACCTATTTTTCTTGAATACAGAGATTTCAAAGGCATGTGTGCTTCTGGGCAAAAAAAAAAAAATGTGACAAAGCTCTGTCCTTTCACAAGTCACAAGGAAAATTGTAAAATTACCTTTACTATGCAAAATGAGATGAGCTTTTAACAATTAATATACTAGACTAGCTACAGTAAATTAATTCTATTAGTACCTGTCCATTTCTAAAATCCATGTCTGCTATATATCTTAAAAAATTCAGAAAGTGGCCATTTTTTTTTCTTTATGGCTCAGGTGGCTTGTGTTGCTGATTCTGCAAGTTGGCTTGCTTGGATATGAGCCATGTACACATAAAATACGTATGTTGTGGAATCACAGAATCCGAGGGCTGGCAAAAAACCTTAAAATAAGGTAGCTGATACCTAATTTTTGAGAGGAAGGAGGACTGTTTCTAAAATGGAAAAACAAACAGCTGGGTCCATAAATAACAAGACACCTAAAGGCGGGTGTATGCATTTAACAAATATTTGCTGAGTATGGTGCACCGTCCTGTTTCTGGTACACAGTTGCAGTGTTCAAAGACAATGACACAGCCCCGGAAATTACCTACGTTAAGGAAGATATTGGACATGTCATGGAGCTGACAAGGAAGATGTTTAACATGTTATTAAGTCTTTGCAAGGTAAATTAATTTGTTGCTAATAAGGCACCTTCAATTTAAACATCTGTTTTACTAATAAGTATTATACTTCACAGATTTTCACACCAGGAAGTTGAGAGGACATGGTCTCCTAAAAACTATATATTAAGTGATAGAGTCAGGACCAATGTACATATCAGTTCGGCCAAGCTGAATGCATCACCAAAACAGTATCATTTTCCTGCCTGTCCTCTGTACCATCACTTCCAATCACGAGTGTGAATGTGAGGTATAAAATAGATGACAATGAGGAATGATTTACAACAAATCACGGTGAAAAATAATGAATGGGCCTAAATTGTATAAATAATGTTAGTTCTCCTTGCTTTAATTGGTGGTAGGACAGAAGTGAAGGCCTGATGGGAGATAATTTCTTTTTTTTAAAACAAAGAAAACCCTTCACTATCAGAATCTTTTCCTGAGTTTAAACACAATGTTAAAATTTTTTAAATTAGGTGTAAATATTTTTAAATGTGTCCCTGTGAGTGGAAAATGCACACATTTCATAAGCTCTCCCCAAATAATTTTGACATCAAAATAGTATAAGGCTATTATTATTTTTCTAATTTGGGGAAGATTTTCTTGTAAAAGTAACAGAGGAGGAGTGAAATCGGGATTACTGTATGTATAGATATTATAAATATAGGAACTGAGTAGACTTGTATGAAAACTTCCTCTAGTTCCATGCCTCCTCCTTAAAAAATAAGAAGTTACTTATCTGCAAATACCATATGATATCACCGTTAACAGGAATCTAAACAAAAAAACAAACAAGCAAGCAAAATGACCAATGACACTCAAATACGGAACAGGCTGACCGGGTCCAGAGGGGAGAGGGGAGAGAGTCACAGGGGAAAAGGGGATGGACTCAGATGAACAAGTATAAAGGACACATGGACAATAACTAAGGTGCGGGGCGGAAATGGGAGGGAGGTGGGGAGTACTGTGGGGGGCAGGGATGGGTATATAAGACGGGAAGCTGTACTTGAACAAGAATTAAATTTAAAAAAATATAAAAAACATCAACAACAACAAAAAAAATAAAAAATTTAAAAAAATAAAAAAAAGAAGTTACTTATCTGACAATTTATTTAGGGATTAGGGTAAAAAGACAAATGAAAAATTAGAAGTTATAGATTCTTCTTAATTCATACATTTTCTAAAGTTGTAAAAACATAAAGGATATAAAAAGTTTAGGAAATATTTTAGAAAGATTTCTCAGGTCATTTATATTTTTTTCTATTTACTGTTAGTGTATAGATTACAAACTATGTATCAATATTAGAAAATGAAAGGAAAACACCTGAATGAAGCTCCAAATTAAAAGAAAACAGAATTCAAGAGTATTTTACAAAGCACCAAAATTCTTTCAGGAAAGTAAGAACTATTTATATAATGTTTAATGGATGCGAGGAACTTTTATATCAAGCTATCTGAAGAATAATGAAATTTAGAAAAATTATTATAAATTTATAGATATTAGCAGAACTTTCCCACATGAAGAATTTTTATAAAATTTAAATCAATAGTATTAGCATTGTTATTTTCCACCCAAGCACTTAAATAGTAAATGCTAAAATAACATGTACTAAATTGCTTTATTTATGTTACCGTATTTAAATTTTACAGTACTGAAATGTTATTGTATTTAAATTTTCATAAGAAAACAAATTGTACCTATGTACTGAATTTGATAGGAATTACTAGCTATCAAAAATTATAACATCTCCCTTAATTTAACTTGCATTATAGATGAAACCTCAGATAAGATCTGCTACTTACAAATGACTTCGCATTTTTTGTAGAAATAAACAGGGAGCCTTCTGGCCAAGATGGAGGCGTAGGTGGAAATACTGTTCCTCCTCGTACAACCAAATTTAAGGACAACAAAGATTTAGAAATGAAAACACACTAGAACAGACAGAAAATTGAAGTATACCAAAGTCCAACAACAATGAACCATTCATTCAGACCGGTAAGAGGGGCAGGGTTGGCAGCTGGCAGAGAGGGGGCCCAGCAGGAGGAGGCTGTGGTTAGTGGACAGGGTGTGGGGAGGAAACAAGCAAACATAGTGAGACGCACAAGGTGATTGGCTGACCACGGACACAATTCACGTGCAGATAAACCAGGCAAAAAAACGGGCAGTGAGACAGACTGCGCAAGCCAGGGCCCCAAGCGATAGGAATTAAAGCCTAAAAGCACCGATTGAAAAAACTTGCAGGGGTTGAGGTTCCGGGAGAGGCTCCCATCTTCACAGGAGAGTTCATTAGAGAGACCCTCAGGGTCCTAGAATGAACACAAGCCCACCCACTCGGGGAACCAGCACCAGAAGGACCCAGTTTGCTTGTGGGAAGTGTCAGAGAGGACAGAAATCTGAGAGAGAAGAATAAGAGCCATTGCCCCTCTCTGACCCCGACCCCACATACAGTGACACAACCCAGCGACTGGGTCGCCCCGCCCTGGTGAACAACCTAAGGCTCCGCCCCTCATACATAACAGGTTCGAACAGACCAACACATTATGGCTCAAACAGAACAGATCGAAGTCCCAGAGCCAATACTTCTAAGTGACCAAGAGATAGCCATCCTATTAGATGCACAGTTCAAAACACTGGTGATCAGGATGCTCACAGAACTGGTTGATTTTGCTTGCAAATTAGATGAAAAAAATTAAGGCTACACTAAGTGAAGTGAAGGAAAGTGCATAGGGAACCAATAGTGATGGGAAGAAAACTGGGACTTGACTCAATGGAGGGGACCAGAAGGAAGAAAGAAACAACCAAATGGAAAAGGATGAAGAAACAAGAATTTAAAAAAATGAGGACAGGCTTAGGAACCTCCAGGACATCTTTAAAGATTCCAACATCCAAATTAAAGGGGTACCAGAAGGGGAAGAGAAACAGCCATAAGTGGAAAACTTATTTGAACAAATAATAAAGGAGAACTTCCCCAGTCTGGCAAAGGAAATAGACTTTCAGGAAATCCAGGAAGTTCAGGAAGCTCAGAGAATCCCAAAGAACTTGGACCCAAGAAGGAACACACCAAGGCACATCATAATTACATTAGCCAAGACTAAAATGAAGGAGAGAATCCTAGAAGCAGCAAGGGATAAGGGGACAGTCACCTACAAAGGAGTACCCATCAGACTGTCAGCTGATTTCTCAAAAGAGACCTTCCAGGCAAGAGGGGCTGGAAAGAAGTATTCCAAGTCATGAAATCCAAAGACCTACATCCAAGATTGCTCTATCCAGCAAAGCTTCCATTCAGAATGGAAGGGCAGATAAAGTGCTTCTCAGATAAGGTCAAGTTCAAGGAGTTCATCATCACCAAGCCCTTATTATATGAAATGTTAAAGGGACTTACCTAAGAAAAAGAAGATAAAAAATATGAACAGTGAAAGAACAGCAAACTCACAGTTATTAACAACCACACCCAAAACAAAAGCAAACTAAGAGGACAGCTAGATCAGGAGTGGAACCATAGAAATGGAGATCACATGGAGGGTTAGCAACAGGGGAGTGGGAGGAGGAGAAGGGGGTAGAAGGCACAGAGAATAAGTAGCATAGATGATAGGGAGAAAATAGACAGGGGGAGGGCAAGAATAGTGTGGGAAATGTAGAAGCTAAAGAACTTATGACACATGGACATGAACTAAAGCTGGGGAATTTGGGGGGAGGAGGTATGTAGAGTGGAGGGGATGAAGTGTGTGTGTGGGGGAGAATGGGACAACTGTAATGGTATAATCAATAAAATATATTTTTAAGAAAGAAATAAGCAGGTACTACCCACACATAGTACCTGGACATGAAAAGCAAAGTTTTTCATTTTAAATTCCTTCTAAAGAAATCTAAAATTTCAGACAAAATGCAATATGCTACTTTCTTAAATTCATCACAAAACAAAAATGTAAGAGCTGCACATCATGGTGTGTACTTTTTAAAATAAAAATTTAACATATTTAACCATCACTCCACTACAATCCACATACAATTTAAAAATTTCCTTTAATATAATTATATGCAAAGGTAAGAATTCATTTCAATAGTTTCCATTTTCTGCAATAGTATTTTTTTATCCGTGTTGAGCCAAGGGTGTGTTTAGATCTTTTCTGCTTTGCACAACACTATTCCTGTCCCCACATTGGCCTAGCGGTGGGCTATGTGGTGCGCACACACACACACACACACACACACACACACAAACTGCTTCTAGGAAATAAACAGAGAACCAAGGAAAAACAACATTTTAAAATGCAAATGCTTGTATTGTTTTAAAAAGAGAATGAAGAAAAGGAAGAAAAGAGGAGGAAAGAGAAGTTGAGGAGAAGAAAGGAAAATGAGTTATGATAAGGAAGAGAAGGGCAAAGAGCCCAGATTTGTTTCCATGACATTAACGGTCTCCTTTCAGAGAGAATGAGGCTGACCAGAGTTCAACATTTTTGCTGTCGTGGTTCTAAAATACCATGGCTGCTGTACCCCAACTTCTTATCAAATCTTTTAGGAAACCCTTGCGCCCATACAGGTCATGGTTACCTGTAGCAGGTCTCTGTGCCAATCTGGGTAAAGACTCTCCATACGCAACTAGGAAACAGAAGGGCTGAGGAATGAAAAAACTCTGCAGACAGCAACCCTCAAGCAGCCTACCATAAAGTGGGCATGCCAGGCTTACGTGATGGACTTCTCCAGAGAGAATGAAGAACAGCCAAGAAAAAGAAGTAGAGAAAGGTTTGCACAGAAGCACTTAATCTGAAAAGAGCTGGGGAAGAGGGACAGGTGGGGAGGAGACAGTGAAGGAATGTCATCAATGGTCCCAAAGGCACTTGGCCTTGACTCAGCCCGCCCCCCCCCCCCCCGCCGGCTCTCCCAAGTCCTGTATTGTGCAAGTGCCCTTCACGTCTGCCCTGCCCTCTCATTCGTCATTCCTGTTCTCCCATCTGGGGAAAAAACTCATCTTTATAACTTGAAAACTTTCCACGGGAAGCTGCTCCCAAGACATTTTAGCTCCAACACGGTGCCCAAGACCAGCATCCTGGTTTGCCCTGGATGCTTTTAATGCTTAAGCCACGCTTTCAATATTTAAGCCATCAAGAGATGTCATGAACAAACTAGGCTGAGTTTAACCAGGAATGTCTTATCTTGTCCACTTGTCGCACTGGTCACAGTGCGATTCACACAGACATTCAGAGCTAAGTCAGGGCAAGAAACAAAATAAGTCAAAACATTATAAGCATAAAGCCCGAAGTTTAGGGAGGCGTCAGGCAGCCTCTGCCGTCAAGGAGCCTTATTTACTAATGGAAAAAAAGTGCCCAAAGTGTATAAATCCTGAAGTAACTGTTAATCCCCTCTAGAAAACAAAGAAAATACAAAGAATGCTGCTGATAAATTACTTACTGAAAATGTAATGCTCAGAGCAGTCACCACAAAGCAATAATTACTGGACTTGATTAAACATAAATATAAATCTGTCTTTCACTTCTCTCTCATCCCATTAGTATGCACAATCAAAGGAAAAGCCTTTTTAAAGGTACGTCATGGTCAATTCTTTCCCCCCTTAATTCTGCATTGTAACAAACAAAGGTAAAATCAAAAATCATGCGAGCGTAGTACGAGCTCTCCCCCATTATCCTTAGTAGGGGCAAGGGTGCCAATTAAAAACACATTCCATGCAGCTCTCAACAAATGCTTTTTTTCCCTTTAAATCCTCGTTAAAAGGAAAAGAATCACGAAGTACAATGGCCTATGAACCATCAATATTTCTGGGGAAAATCAATCTTGGTCTCAATGTAAATGTATGGGGCCTCTCCTAAACAATATTCCATGTTCATAAGGTCTGAGACTAAAGTGAGCATCTAATCTCTAAGAATGAATACTAAGAATGCTGTCTTTCTTTTTTAAAGTAACAAGGAACAGTTGGATTATTCAATAAAACAGGGTCAAGCCAAGTTATTTCTGTTCTAAATGGAAGACTGTACACATTTTATATGCTTGTGTACAAGTCTCAATGTGACTTTTTCCCTCTGCTGAGATACTTGACTTTGATTTTATTTTTATCATTTACACTCTGAAATGCCAACACCACACCATTCCTACAAAAACACGCTTTTATCCATTTTTTTTCAAGTCCACATTCAAGTTAGAAAGCAAGTTGTATCTCCAGATCTCGTTTTGTAAAGGTTGTACTCGCCACGGGCTCAACACAAAGGTGGGAGGCAGCGTGGAAGGGATCGATAAAACAGTATTACGCTTTTTGATGATGGGCCTCTACAGGACCTTCCGGCGGCGCCCCGCTGTCTGTGTACCGCTCCCTGCTTGCCCACTGGGAGAGTGCACTACAGCTTAGTTATGGGACTGAGGGCCCCTGGCGAAGAGGGGGACCTCGCTCCTTCACCCTGGCTCTGACGCTGGCTTCATAAAGCTGGAGGAAATCTGGATGCTTGAGATAGATCTCAAACCTGAAAGACAAATGTGTACCCAGCCTGAAGTCGGAGGACATAGGCCTTAAAATTCAGACAGGTATACATGCATCCTTCAGGGAGTCTCACTCTGGCAGGAAGCCTGCAAATGCCAGTGATGCATCAGCTGCAACCTGTCACCTGGGATTTTAAAAAGCCACCTGTAGTGGTGGCGGCGAAGTGACACTGCGGGGCAATGAACTTGTATTAGCGGCCTCCTTCACTTGCCAAGTGGACTTCGGGAATCATACATTCAGTCTGCCTCCAAATTAAATGTTCGTCATTTCCCACTTGTCCCTGCCCTTGGGTATAAGGAGATGGTCACTGCTCCCATTTCCCATTCCCAGGGGGAGGCAGATGCGGTTTGGGCTTTGCACACTTTACCATGGGGACAACGGGGATCTGTGGTGGCCCTTAGTTTCTCATACGTGTACCGAGACTCTCATTTGGTTAAACAGACCTTGCTTTGCTATGCACGCAAAGTGAACGAGAAGTAACACAAGTTCATTTGCAGGGCCTAACGACACTCTGGCTAACTTCAGTCCTTTCCTGTGTCCCCATTATCTTTCTGGCCACATTTCAGCGACTTCCCCTGACACAGTATGGGAGTCGCTTGTGAGTCCCATCCTCTCTATGGGAGTCCTATCCTCTCACGCAACAAATGCTCTCACAGCAGACTGGACTTGTTCTAGCAGCCCTGACACCTGTCCTAGCTCCTAGGGTGAGAGCAACTCACTTCCCCGGAACCTTTTCTGTCTTCCCATACCTGCTCCAACATCTGCCACCAGCTGAAAAACACCGACCGAGGCTCTCCTGTGGAATAGGCACAGAAAAATAAGGAAAGTTCTGCAAAGAACTGCGTTTTCCACCTCTAAGCAAATCAGCTGCCAGGGTAGAAATCCAGCTTGAATAGGCCATTTTGGGGTTCAAACAACTGGGGGAATCCCTTCTCCATATAAGGAGGAGAGATTTTTAAAGAGGCAGGTGTTGGATTTGGGTGTGCGTAGCTCTTTTCCTTACTAGTAGTGACTCTCCTGTATTCTAATATTTTGGGACTTATATTTACTCATGTCTCAAATGCTACTATAGTATGTAATTACTATCCACTCAACACTAACACCATCCATTAAATCTTATAGGCGGCGAGGTAAAAACCCAGAGGAAAGAGCCTTCTCCTTCTATTACATGGAACATTTCCCTTTTTGTCTCTACTTCCCCTGGCAGGAGCACACCTAGTTGTGACTTTTATAACTAAAAGCATCATTTAATGTGATTAACTGAAGAGCCAGATGCCCTGGGTCAACACCCTCAGCCACACTAAGAACTTGAAAAAGCTTTGACATTGCAGTTCCCCGTTGCCACATCCCAGATAAAATTCTGAGGTAGGGTGACCCACAGCCTACTGAAGTGGGAGGGGATGGTAGTAAAAACATACCCTCTATCCGGGCTCCCCGTCCGGGTCAGCCCTCGGGAATCACACAGAGCGCGCTTTCTTTTCCAGCCTGGAGAAGTTTCCTTTCCCCTATTTATTAAATCGACATATGTTTTATAGCTTTCAGAAAATAGAAAGCGATGTATAAGGCACCTTACCTAGAAGACACAGTTGGGTGAGTGGGGTCTGGCCTCAGAGGACATAAAGTCTGAGGAAGAAGAGACGTCCTCTGTACAAATGGCTGTAAGCGAGCCCATTTCAAAGCACTAAGGTTCCGGAGTCAGACAAGCGCAGCCTGCAGCGGGGCACCGAGGTCATTTTGGGAGCAGGGGGGCTAGTTCACATCTGGAAGCCACATCTGCACCCACCTGTCAAAACTGACAGGAGGAAATGAGACTGCAGTTGTGAGTCCTGGAGCCCAGTGGCCCCACATATTCCACATCCAGTGAATGGTACTGATTTCTATAATTAAAGCAGTTGTGATGCCCAGCCCAGGCAGGTGGGATAATGAAATGACAGAGGATGCTGGGTGAGTTTGGAGGAGGGAGCAGGGGTGACCCCATGTGGGCGGAAGCTCAGGGATGGCCCCACAAACGGTGAACAACCATGTTTAACCACAAAGAATGAACTGGGTACTGGGAATTGGGTGGGGAGGTCTCAGCATAAAAGAAAGGGGGGCCTCCAAAAAACAAGGGCCCTTTTATCAGAATAGTAGGAGTCAGAATGCAAAATAAAAAAAAGGCTGTGAGGTAAAGCAGAGGGAGGGAACAAATTGAAAAGACACATTTGAGTCCACATGTCTAAGACTGTGACACACTGTTAAAGAGAAAAGAGTAATCAGAGCTGGAGACCATAGTAGCTTATGAGTCACGTAAACTATCTTGGTTCTAGTTAAACCTGGTATTCCATTTACAATGTGAAGCACAAACTGTCCTTCCACTGGCCATGCAAAAATGAAATCACTGAGGGTTATGTTTCAAGGCATATTCAGAATTAAGGACTTTTATTTCTCAAAAAATGAACAAAAGTTTTAAAAAAGTTTTTAAGGGCAAAAACATTTCAGTATACCATCTTAAAACTCTAAGGAACATGGCATCTGTGACACGTATTTACACTCGTTACAAACAAAACTTTGTCATGTGTTAATTCTACTTAATTAACCCTTGTTCTGCAGTATTTTGTGGAAGGAAGTCTGTAATGAACAGAACTCATAATATGTCAAAACAGCAGTGTGGGAAGTGGGGACACCAGGGAGAGCCCCCAACAAATCCGCCCATCGGGAGAAGGCGTTTGCTCGCTGGGATGGGGAAAATTGAATCGTCATGCCTCTGTACGTGCGTTAGAACAAGCCCAAGGCAAAAGTGCCATTAAGCTTGATCACTGTTTATTTGTGGGTGTTTGGATGTATTACATGTAGGGTATGTTTCCATTATTGTTGTTCTGAATGAAACACACAGTGCTTCATTGTAAGGAAACCAGAGAAACAATTTTCACAGTTGCAGAACTCCACTAACAAAGAAAAAAAAAACCTGCAACACTCCAGTGCACGCTACAGCATGCATGCCTGGGCACGTCTGTATTTCAAGGGGATGGAGAAGGGAAATCCAGAACAAACTGTTCCCTCAAGTGTTATTAATACATTTTCCCTACCTTATTATACATTTTCTATTCAAAAAATATCAGCTGTGGATCATTAAAAAATATTAAGATAGGTCTGAAAAGAATTTCAGCAAGAAAGTGGTTAATATTCATCAGTACCTTTCAAAATAAAACGGAATTCTACTTTACCTGAAAATTTATCAATGCAATATTACTTTTTCTTACGCGTATGGCCTGCAACTTTCTAAGGGGACTATGTATCATTTGGACAAGTTAAGTACACCCCCCCCCCCAAGACATACACACAAATCATCACCTTGAAACAAGAAATTCTCTCTTGGGAAACTCAAAACTGTATTAAAATGATAAGCAGAAAGTCTTCACTCTTCCTTCATTAACTGAAGCAGACAAGTGTGATGTACACACACCCCCCCCAAAAAGCACCATTCCAACACGCTCCTGGTTATAATAATCTTCTTTGCTTCCTCCATTCCACAACGTTTGTTCATTTTTTATGAGGACATTATAAACTGTGATAGGAAAACCAGTACCCAGAGGCCCTTCCAATTACTCACACAGATAGTTTTGCTCATCTGGGACCACTGACAGGCATGGGTCAGGATTTAAGGATGCAAAATAATTATTGCATAGAGAGCGCTTGAACGAGTAATTTCGCTTTGGTATTCTACTCACTGAGGTGGGAAAGCAAGAGAAAGGAAACAAATTTGGGGTTTAAAAAGGTATCTATCACTCGGTGAGTCATCAGATTCAGGTGTGTTTGGTTCCTGTAAGTGGCACACAGATTCTAAAAGGGGACTCAGGTAAACTCGAGCAATCGCACGTCACAGGCACCAAACCAGTGTTCTGTGGCCCCTGCCAGGAATGTCCACACCTGGGAACTGTGGGCCCATACCACGGACACTAAGGCAGGAGGTGCCCCATTGCAATAGTCAACACACAGACTTACGTGCCTTTTGTAGACAGAGACTGGAGTAAGGGGTGTGGTCAGGAGGAGAAACAAATAATGTCTTCTGACCCTGCTCTAGATTTTGGTCAAATCCAGGTTACTCTTCAAGACATAAAATCATGCAGGAAATAGAGAGTTTTTTTCCCCTAGGGATTTCTCTGAAAAGTATCCAAAATAGAAAATGGAAGCTCAAAATAGGAATAGTTTCTGCTCTGAAAATGCCACTACGGCATCTGGGAGGCAGTCCTCATATTAAGACGACCAAGAGCTTTGGATCAAAAATTCCAGTCGGGACTGCGGGGGTTCCACCAGCATCGCCACAGCTGGATGACTGGTCTTAGGCAACGTGATTCCTCATTGAGCCTCAAGAGCTACCCCCATAAACAGAGAAAATGACAAGAACTCGCTGAGTATTAGTGGCTTAAATGAGATATTTCCGTAAAGCTTAGTACAATGCCTGTGTCACCTGGGTCACATGACTTCCTGAGTATAAGGCAAGCTTTTCCCAAATGCTTCTAGAAAAGATCCACCCTTTCTCTGTTTAAATTCCAGTATCTACTGGACATGCTCTGTATTGAACATCGCCCTATATACCCCCCACGGCGCATTATTCTCTTTTGCTGGATTGCTGGTCTCATTTTTGAATGCCTGTTCCACGCTGGCGTCAGATATTTTGAATACCATCCTGCTGTCTGGAGAAGACGCATGGGCTTGGTGTGACTTCCACCAATGTTAGTTGGGATGCTCTAGAGAGGTTAACTTACCCAAAAGGAGGCGATGGCATTTAATGCTGAGTGTGCCATGATCCCTGTGGTTATAGCAGCATAATTCCAGTGCCAAGTTAAAATATGTCATTTTAAAGAGCGCCTGCTAGCTCGCCTCTGTTCACGCCCCTGGATCCGTTCCCTACTCTCCTCTCTCTGGCCTGGTTGCTAATGAACTGACCTCCAGAGCCCAGTCACCTCCCCTTTGGAGTCCCCTTGGATTCAGCCAATGGGAGAGGATGGCAAGAGTTCAGAGAGCAAGAGAAGGGGGAGCCCGGGGTTCTTCTTCCCATTTTACCTTCCCCCACTCCCCGTGCTTCCTGAAGTATCCCGTGGTCCTGGAGTATCTGTTCTTCTGTCACAGTCTGCTGAGCAACCACCCCCTTACACCTCCGTCTTACAAACAGGCACTGTCCCTTCGGGCCAGGGGCGGCAGAGGCGGTCCCCCCAGCTGCACTCCTTATTGGTTTCCTTAATGCTACCTAAACCTTCACACACAGTCCCTCTATTAACCCCTCCCATAAAACCTGTCAGAGGGGCCCACCAGTTCCCAGGGGGCTCCTGCCTGATAGGATTATTTTAAAAAGTATCAGAGGATAGTAACCAGAGAGGGGGTTGAATGGGGGGAAAAAGGGGAAGGTTCATCAAGGAACATGTGTAAAGGACCCACTGACAAAGCCAAAGGGGGGAATGATTGAGGATGGGGGAAAATGGTGGTGGGAAAACAGAGACAACTGTACTTGAACCATCTAAATGAATGCATGAATGAATGAATGAATGAATGAATAAATAAGTGCATTCTCAGGAGTGGTTGTGCTAAAAACTGACTTAGAGACCTGGGCGGCTACCAGGTCTCTACCTGGTCTCTATTTCATAGTTCTGCTGACTACCAAGCTCAAAATCAGAGGCCCATTTGAAAGTTGCAAGGCTGGAAAAGAGGCTAGTTTTGCTAGAACAGAGTCAAACGGGCACAAGCCCTTGCCCCTGGGATGGCATGGAGTCACGGGCCAGGCTGAACTCACAAGACAGTGCCTGCCGTCCCTCTGGGGTCCAGGTCCAGGAAAGGGTTTTGCAAGGCAAAAGGATGGGCCCATGGCCAGCAAAGGAGATGGAGAAGGAGAAGCCAGGGTATGGGAACAAGGAAGAATGATATCTAAAAAGACAATGGAAAAAAGAGTCTTAAGGAGTCTTAGGTAGGTCAGTATATACCTACCCTAGACTTAGTAAATAAATATATGGCACTGGACTCTGCCACTTGGTTCATTGTTGGCGGTGCCGAAGGCCACTCTGCTCCCTGGGCCAGAGGCACATTCCCACTGCAGTGGGTGAGACAGGAAATAAAGGAGAGATGATACAGGGGGTGTGTTCGAGACAAAATTAAACAACAACAAGCACCAAAAAGCTGACCTAATATTATGCCAATGGACTTTGGAGTCTTGGAATAATGTTCCCTATGAGAGTCTCACATAAAATCCCAAACCACGTGTGTCCCAAACAACTGAGTTGGGCAAGAGATGTGCCGTGAAAAGCTGTGAGATACGAACAGTGGTTTCAGTGAAGAGATTCAATGTAAGGGGCGTGTCATTATCCCAGAAAGTCTATACATTCAGTTGGACCTAAACAACTCACCTACTTATGAGAAACTTCACACACACACACGCACACACACACGCGCGCACCACCAGACTGCATTTATGTAGGAGACTGCCGCGGTGCACGCGAGAGTCAAACCAAATCCTATTTCGAGACTGACCGAGGCTTTACTAAGTTGGAGGAGTCGCAACAACTTGATTGTACATTTTCCCCTGAGAAGGAACGGAAAAGAATCATATTTGCTAATCCTCCTACAAGGACTTCTATGGTGTCTTTAACCCTTAGAGGGAGCACAGGCTATTCTCCGGGTAGAAGAAATCAGATTCTATGTAAATGCTCCATCCAACAGGGTTGCTCTCTCAATGGGAGCAAGGGAGGGTGTGAGCCCTGAGGAAGGTAGGTGGCACGAGCACTGACCACTCCTAATGAGTGTGGGTCAGCAGTGTCTGGCTGTGTGTGCACACACTTTCCATGGTGATAGATGTTCTAATCTGCTGAGAGTTGTGCTAATTATCGGATATATATATATATATATATATATATATACACACACACACACACACACACATATATATATGTAGATAGGTAGATATCTGCATATCTATTTACATACGTATATATTGCTATATACCTATCTATAGATAATCTCTATCTATCTATAGATAATCTATATCTATCTATAGATACAGATAGATACACACATACATAGATATATAGATCACACAGGCTAGGCTACTCCTTCACAAAGAGCTCATTCCCACAGCAGTACAAATGCAGAAAACAAACACAGGCAGCATCACCCCTTTTCATGTTAACTTGAACCCCAGCTCAACTGCCTTTTATTCTATGGCTCCAAGAGGAGGGACCAAAGAGGGAAGAGATATGGGGTCATGATGGAAATTTCTTTTCAGAAAGATAAATGTTTGTCATGGAAGAGGACGACATGTCCTCCATGACAATGTCAGCACGGGCGAGAGAAAGTTTCTGTCGGCATAGCTGCGCCGGTGCACACCGGCTGATATTGATGGAGCGTTCACTACGGCCTCTGCGCTGTGCTTAGAGCGGCACCTGTGGTCTCATTCGTTTCTCTAAATGACGCTGTGAGGAGAGGACAGTGACCCTTTTCACTTTGCAGGGAGGGACGCGGAGGCTCACGGAGTGAAGGTGGCTTTTCCGGGGTAAGGAACCGCTCACAAGTGGTGGGGCTGGGATGGGGACACAGGAGTTCTGGCCCCGGTGCTTACAAAATATGACATCACGATAATACTGGCTCGCATTCAATGGGTACGTATGGTGAAGCATGACCTTGAGGGGGGTTTATTCCCACGTTTTCCATCCCTAAACTACAATTATCCCACGGTACAGAGGAGAAAGCTGGGAAGGGCTGACGCAGCCGGCCCTGGCGCACGCTGCCAGCAAGAGGGCTGAACGGCATTTGGGTCCGAGTCTCTGTGTCCGGGAGAAGTGCTGCCCCCGTCTGCACACCCCGCCACTCTGACAGGCTGCCTTTGCTGCTGCTACGACACACAGGCCTCGTTTCCAAATGCCCACAAACGTTTACAGCACATTTACCACAAGTCAAGGCCTTGGGCCAGCTGTGCCAACTGAATGCAGAGAAATGACGCTCTTCCCCTCAGCCATCTTAAAATAAAGCTGGGGAAACAATGCTCAAAAGCTCATGAAAAATGTAAGGTTATTCTATTAAACATAATTTTAAAAAAATACTCCGTACGTGTCAGACATGAGCATGTGATTATTTGAATGGACAGGAAAGGTCATAGGAAGAAGGTATCACTAGGGACTTGAACTCCACGTCTCACACAGGAAACTTCCGTCGGTCTTAAAGGAAAGAGGTGAGGTTTAAAAAAAAAATGACTGATATGAACAAGAAGATGGGAAAGGCGCGTGGACTATTTCCGCAAAGATAGCTGGTGAGGACAGAGAAGCGTCAGTGAAAAGTGGAGAAGTATTCTGAACACGAAGAGAGGTTTGACCTCAGGCACGCCATGATATAAAACACTGCTTGAAGAAGATAAATTTTCTGTGGGAGATAAGTATCAACGAATCCAACGCAAGCCAGAAAGCAGATGAAGCTACAACCGACTCGAGGGCTGATGTAGATGTGTCGGAACACCTAGACGGCATGCCCTGCCGGCATGCGATGCTCGCGCGAGAAAACGAGCAGACCGCTGTCTCCGATTCCCCGATTAAGGCGGCAACAGTCCATTCTGACGAATAAGCACCCAAGGCAGCCGCCAGCTGAGCTGCCTCCCCTCTGCAAGGACCACCGATTTTTTTCCCCACTCTACTCAGCATGTGGCTCTAAATTTGTAATTCCTCATTTTTTCCGAGTGGGTACACATGTCAGTCACTCGATCTTGTAGTTCCCCTGCTCCTTGTAAGAGGGACATTCATTCACTCGGTCAGTCAGCGTCTGTTTTCTGAATACCCACAGATGCCAGGCCCATTGATAGGCTTTGGAGATGTGAAAATGAAACACCTCCATCTTTAAAAGGCTCACAATGGCCTGAGGGAGACAAAGGTGTAGCAGTCCCAGCCTGCTGGATGAAGGGCTGTGACTCCCCCCGTGGACAGGGTGCTGGGTGGTCACTGCTCGGAAAGCTTTAAGTCTGCCTCGTGTGTGCTGACATGCCTTCCAGAGAAAGACATTTCAGAAACTGAGGCAGGGGGAAGAAGTAGCCATTCTCCAGGTGGGTGAGGAGGGAAAGGAGACTCCTGGCAGAGGTGAAGGATGTCCAAATGCTTGGGAATGTGCGCAAGTGCCAGAAGGGCTGGTCCAGAGCTGATTTTATGACTGAGGAGGAGTCAGGAAGGGTGACAGCTTGGTGTTATAACTGGGTTCAGCTACTTCGTTTCTACTTTAGGAACGAACACAGAGGGAGACCTAAGGAGTGCACCGGGGGAGAACTGACCTAAGTCAAATCCAAGTCCATCTAAAAGTTATCATTAAAAGGGTCATCTAATGTTATCTTGCGAATTTCTCGGCAGTCCTAAGTAATTGAAAACACCACCATCGTTCATCAGAATTTGAAGGTGGAATTTGGCTGATCAAAAAAAAAAAAAAAANTGTGCGCAAGTGCCAGAAGGGCTGGTCCAGAGCTGATTTTATGACTGAGGAGGAGTCAGGAAGGGTGACAGCTTGGTGTTATAACTGGGTTCAGCTACTTCGTTTCTACTTTAGGAACGAACACAGAGGGAGACCTAAGGAGTGCACCGGGGGAGAACTGACCTAAGTCAAATCCAAGTCCATCTAAAAGTTATCATTAAAAAGGTCATCTAATGTTATCTTGTGAATTTCTCGGCAGTCCTAAGTAATTGACGACACCACCATCGTTCATCAGAATTTGAAGGTGGAATTTGGCTGATCAAAAAAAAAAAAAAAACAACTCCAAATACCCTGTCTTTGTATTTTTCCAGTTCTAAGTCAATATTATCAGCAAAACAGTTGCTATTCACCTCCTTGAATGTTCACTCCGACATCTTGTCGGCCAAGCACTTTTCGGAGACAGTCGCCAGGTGGCCACAGCTGGAAATGAAGGAAATGATGAGGGGGGCGTTGGTTTTGCCAGTTATAGGAATCTTAGGCCAAATTCATGACCTGGGTTGGGTTAATCTAGACCCTGAAACACTTTCGTAAATATTGTCTATACTGATCCCAGGTTCTGAGGACTGGCCAAGACAGGTTTCAGATTCCTGAGAAACACCCACTCATTGGCCCCAAGCCCCTGGGCCCTGCCACTCCAGCAGAACATGAAACTATCAGCAAGGAATGTTGCAATATTATTAAGAACAAGCAACTTCTTTAATAATCATTATTAAGAAGGTTAACAAAAATGACACACCAAATATGAATGCCTCCTGATTACTTGCTGCTTTACTGGGTTATTTAAAACCCATCGGATTTTGGCAAAACGTTTACATGAAGGTGTGATTGAAATAACGTTTCTTGCAGATGATCCAATCCACTGGATTAATATTTGGAACTTAAACCAGTTATGATAACAATAAACCTCCCTTCCATAAATATATTTCTTTGCAGCTTAAAGAATACGACCCAAAGTTAATTTCGCCCAAAAGCTCTTAACAATATAATGAGGCAGGAAGGACAGACATATTCATGTCCAGCCTATCTGAATGGACATGGAAAACCGATGGCACTTTCCAAGGACAGGTTATGAAACCGACATGTGTGTAAAAAGTATCAGTGGCCAGGAAATCAAATATCTCAGCATTTCTCATCGGCTTTACTTTGAAGACCAAAAAAATGGAGTATGGGTGCTTTCCTTGTACCTGAAAATTTGTGTGTGCATCTGTGGTTGGTATGTGAACTGGTGTATCTGTGTCTCCAATGTGTGCACATGTGTGTAGGTGTGGGTAGAACAATATTTTGTACACATAACCTTTATGTACTGGGCATAATTTAAACAAGTAATAACAGCAGCAGCTTTAATCTGATACTGGAATGACTGATGACGAAACATTTCCCCATCACGACCTCATCGGAACTTCACTTTCACAGTGTGAAACAGGCAGATTGTGATACTTCAGAGATGGAAACGGTGAGGCCGAGACATTGTGTTGACAATTCTGTAGCAAGCAAATGGCAGAGACAGTCTGGAGTTGTGGCGGTTGACCCTGCAGCCCAAGGTCAACACCATCACAACAAGAAAATGTCCAAATTCTCCCAAACTGTTCGAACTTGTCCCTCCCTTAAACAGTGTTTACACAGGTCTGACCATACTGCATGGCCATATTCCATCTTTTATCAACAATATGGTTATTTGGACATAGGATCTTCACGAACACCATGGGGAAAACGACCATTGTTATGCCCAGCCTAAGGCTTTCATTGAGCTTTGGGTTCCCCAAACCTATCTCTAACTGATGTCAGTTTGGTGTCCAGTTCTCATGGTGTCCAGGTCCATGGCCGTCGGTATCTGTGCTGTCCCTTCTCTGTGGTCACTCAGCCAGACAATGGGGCCTACCTCCCTGGGAGATCACGACAAGGGTCTGCGCAAAGGAGCCCGAGTGGAAATGAGGCCTGCCGTTTCAGCTAAACAAATCAAGGGAAACCTTGCATTTGTAATCCTCACTCCTGTCCCCAGCTGCCCGCAGAGTAAAGACTCCAAGAGGCTAGAGAGGGCTGAAGCCCCAGACGAAAGGGGTGTGGGTTCCTGAGGACCTGTGATGGGTAGAGCCCATTCTCCTCACATCCCCTCCCTCACCCCCACTCCCACCGATTTGCATTGCACTGTGTGATATGAGCAAGACAGAAGCCCTTAGGATGGCAAAGCCCTGAGATGTGGAGGTAATTTATTATAGCTGTTAGCCTACCCAGAGTAATACAAGTCTTCATTATAAGAAGCTAATATCCACAAAGAACTAATATTCAATAACAGACTCCAAAAGAGCATACATTATAAAGAGATTTTAATAAGCTATTTCATATTGCTGATTCTGAGAATGCATCTTTGGTGGAATCACAATGCTACCCTTTCGAATAAAAACATGATCATGATTTTTATGATCAATCAAATCTTCCTATTATAGAAATATTTAGGTCATGATAGATAAATGCTATGAAGCACACGTTGTAATATAAGACTGGTATCAGATATGCAGACACACTAATAACCAAAGCACGGATGGACAAATCTAATTTAAGATGCTCCTGCTGAGTCATTCGTGATATCTATCTGCCCTGAAAGACCGTAACCATTAGCATCAAAATAACCGAGTCCCCCAAATGCAGATGCGTTTAGTTCTGCCCGAGACTTTTAGCAGCATGACTGTGGCTAACAGTCATTTATCAAACAGGACGGGCATTGTTTCGCACTCAAATAATTATCAGTTAATGAAGCTTTAAAAAAGAGTCTCTTACATCCAGATTGAATTACGCTTTCTCTGGTGCTTACTTTTGTATTCCAAAACACTGAAAATGTTCCGAGAGTAAATGAGGTCAGCTTATGTAAGTGCAAAAGCAATAGGGTATTTTAGCCTCAGCGCACGAGAGCCAGAATATTAGGGCATACTCATTGGATTCAGACACTGAGTCTGATATTCCATCCTCAGCTACATGCCTTCCACAGTTACATCTCTAGTGAAAGTACATCAGAGCAATACCGATAATCTCTGATGCCCTTGCAAAGTCAAACTTGCCAGGAGGGAAAACTAAGCGTCTGAGAGGTAAAGCAGCTCACCCAAAGCCACACAAGAATCTGCCCCTGGACTGAGGAGGGCATCTTCGGAATCTCGAGTTGGCGGCGGCTTGTCCCAATGCCTTTTCCTTCCCACCCTGCCTCGTTCACAGCGGAGATGAGAGAGGTCCTTAATGTAACCTGGAATCTCACCACCTAGGACACACAGTTTCCTGATTTGGAAACAAAAAATCAGTTACTTTTTCTAGCACTCTTAATGCAATTGCACTCACACCCTAAAACAAAGGGCACTGGGTGCACAACTGCAAAGCCCCCAGAAAGTTCTCAGCAGGTAGAAGACCTGAGAAAGGGGGTGTATGATATGAGCCTCAAGTTCACAGAGGATTTGGAGACAGATGAACCTTTGTCTCATCTCGCTTTCCCTCTACGTATCAAGAGGACATGGCTTTGGAGGCTGTGCCCAGTGAAACCTTCCAAACAGCTTTGTTTTGTCTTCTTAGAGATACAGTAAATTACTCCAGAAGCAAGGGACTTGCTGGGAAGCAGCAGCTGGCTGGAGGAAATGAAATGGCCAGATCTTCCCCGTAACGTAGCCGGGAGCATCAGTAACCTACCCCGTGGTTAGCATCACCAGAAATCCCCATGGAAGAGCTGATTGGTAGTAACTCACCGTGGAACCGGTCACGTGTCAAAACCCAGGACAGTGGAATAGAGCAGGCGGAATAGAGAAGTCCAGATAGTTCACACACGGGTTACCACTTATGTCTCCATTATTCTAGGATTTGCAAGTGTTCTCTTTCCAGAAGAACGTTTTAATAAAAAGCCAGTCACATGTTCCCTATGATTTCAGTGTATATGAGGGGCACGCCTACTCCTATTTAGTAAAAGGCGAAAGATTTCTTTGTCCTGAACGGAAACGAGAATACACACATAGTCCTGTTTAGAAGGGCCCAGCTCAAGGTCAAGACAACTTTCCTCGGCAGTTCCTCTGATCAATGGGCTACTTTTTCCTAAACCAAATGTGAGCACCTCTTCTCTCAAAACTCCCCTGCAACTGTGTGTTTGTAACTAGACCAGGGCTTCATTGCACATCCATCTATTCTGAAAGGCACACGAGCCAGAATTAGCCCAAAATGCTTCACCTTCGCGGTTATTTTTCAAAAGCATGTTTGTCAACAGATTGTAATATTGTCTTGGCAAGATACAGCCGAAACCTATTTTCTCCTCACGCAGTTCCACCTTTTCCTGAAATGCACTCTGCTTTCTTTAGGATGGAATTGGTCATGAGTGTCAGGCTTCTGAAAATAAACTTTTTTTTGTTTCAATTACAAAAAAAAAAAAAAAATACCTGCTCTGTCTTCTCTGCCTTGGCGTTCCCTCCCCCACCCCCACCCTGTCCTAGGGAAATATTTCTCATGAAGAAGTAGACAGGCTTTGGAGAGTTAAAAAACATTCTCTATTTAAAATCCAAATAGTGCTTGGTCTCCATCACCCCGCTCTTGCAAGACTGACCACATGTGAAATTTGAATGTAGATTACCGTGTTTCAATTTAACAAGATTAAGGTGCGATTGCATTGGTTATTTTGTAATCTCATACTTTCTCCATTGAAGGAAGTCAACATTTAAGATCACTCTCTGCCGTGTCTAATAGCAGGCTGAAGTGGAAAAATGAAGCTTACTCTTTTGCATTTCCAGCCACTTAACTTTCTTTAGCTTGTATTTTCTTATCAGTTATTCCTTAAAATATCTCTCCCCCATATTTTCTTCTCAATCTTCCAAATTAACGGCCATTTTACTTTCTTTAATTTCTCCTTTCTAATCTTGTTTTCTGAGGATACATCTCCCCCATATATGTAGTAAGGGAGAGAGCAGAAAGTATAACACTTAAAAAAGAAAAACCCTGGGATATTTAGTCTTAATTTGCTGATAGAAATTTCAGTTTACCCACTTTCTAAGAAGGAGCAGAGGGCATAGTTATAACAGGGAATGGTTCCCACCCTGGCTCTGCTGCAAACCCGCGTCCCGTAAGAGACGAGTTTAATTGAAAGAAGTAAATCATGGCCAAACGCTGGTGGGAAACGAGCCTACCATGCCAGTTTCTTGGAGGGCCACATGCATATTTGCATGGTAAAGTCTCTTGGATGTCCTGCGGAAAAGGAATACGTTCACTGTTCTTTAAAGAACTGTATCATATCCACAGTGTGTTTGTGCATAGGTCCTTTTTCATTCTTGGAACACCTGTTACGATGTATCAGACACGAGTGTTCAACGATGGCAGTTGAGAAAATCCAATTATAGTTGGAAACACATAGGTTTTAGGGTGTGCTTTCAAATCTCTAGCTTTGATACTTATGGGCAAGTGACTTAACCTGTCTGAGCCTCATTTCAATGTTGAATTTTAGCCAGTATTGGCTGGGCATCTGTGCTGTTCCAGACTCCGGGCTAACTAGGCTCAGAGAACCCTGCAGTAAACAAAACAGGCATAGCACACCCTCAGGTAATTCCCAGTCAGGTAGAGGAGATACTCATCCAACATGCACTTGTATCTTTGGAGCACTGATAAGAACCAGAAAGGAACAAAAGGGTCAGTAGAGGAGATAATTATGGGGAAAAGTTAATACAGATGGAGTGGGCAGTGACAATTCAGCCCAGGCCTGAAAGAGATGTAAGACCCAGCTAAGCCAGTGGTGGCAGTGACAGGGAACATTCCAGAGAGAGGAAAAAGCAAATGAAAAGGTCCCAGGTCCAGGCTTGCATGCTGACTTTCCTGAAGAGAGAAAATAGGAAACTTAAAAACTAGGGAACAACAGCCTCCTGTCTTGTTAAGTGAGCCTGTGTCCAAGGAGCGGCAGGTAGACCAGTGATCCTGGAGTGAACGGGGGGATAGGGGGGATAGGAGAGAGCAACGAAATACGCTGGGGTCAGACCTCCACCGTGGTGACCCACAGTGATGCGAAGGAATCGGGGTTTCACACTAAGTACAAAACAGAAACACTAGAATTGTATTGTCTGATTTAAGATTTGTAAAGATTGTACCTGGAAACAAGGAGACTAGTTAGAAGGTAATTTGTTGGTTAAGAAAGAACGTCCGTGGATTCATCTGCAACCTTAGGTTTTTAACTCTTAACTCACATCATTGTAGGCAAGCCCTAAAAACCTGGATAAAGGCTTGGTGCAGCAAAGATACTAAAAGAGAACTTACTGTTCCTGGTATTCTCCTGAGACAGGGAACCCGACCAGCGGAGAAACTTCCACGTCCCTGCACCGACCTCCCCACTCCCAACTAGCACATTCCAGCCAGCTTTCTGAATCATGATCTCTTGAGACTGTCTGCATTTCAAACGGGCCACGGGAATAGCTGCAGAGAGAATGCCTTTCCTACTCTCCTTCCCTCTCCAGGGATAGGTGGAGGGGTGCACTGCCAGCCAGCCTGTCCTTATGGGTCCGGAATGCCAACATGGAGGTGTCCCTACGGCAAAGTTGGAGTTCAGATGTGCCTGCCTAGGAAAGCAGACCTCAAAGGCAGGGGGTGTGAGGGAGGGGCAGGACCGGAAACTAACTGAATAATGACGAAGCACCACCTAGGAAAAAAAAAAACACAACTAGCCATTTGGACACTTTGCTTTTTTGTTTTAAAGATTTTATTGATTTATCTTTAGAGGGGAAGGGAAGAAGAGAGGGAGAGAAATATCAATGTATGATTGCCTCTCATGTGTCCCCTGCGGGGAACTAGCCTGCCACCCAGGCGCGTGCCCTGACTGGGAATCAAACTGTAATCCTTTGGTTCACAGGCCCGCGCTCAATCCACTGAGCTATACCAGCCAGGGCTCCACTTTGCCTTTTTTAAAGTCAAAATCATTGCTTTAAAAACAAACAACAACCCACTCAATTTCTTGAACAAATGTATTGTATGGGGAATAAAAAAATACAGGGGGGAATTGTGTGTTAAAAAGAGATTTAAAAATAGCCCCAGCCCCCAACAGACAAATTTTAACCATGGTATCCAGAAATGCATCCCTGGGTGATAAAGAAGAGCCACAAAGTAGTAACATAAAATCGGGTTAGTGATTACTTTCCGCGCGTCTGCTCTGGGATGCAATAGGCACAGGACCCCTGGTAGGAGTGGTGTGGGCTGGCCACCCCCCGCTATTCTTGACCTTACTAGTTGGTACAGGGTGATGCTTTATATAATAACTTATTAAAGCTACATGTTTGTTTTATTCCGTTTTCTGTAGCCACATTTTCCAGATTAAATGATTAACAAGTGAAGAAGAATTTAAGAGCAAGCGTATAATCAATTTTACATATCAGTTATTTTAGTTAAAGCCGGGGCTTTGGGGTTTAGAGAAGAACATGATTTGTGCTGCTCTAGGAAAAAAAAATGACAAAAGGGGGAACAATGATAATGTCACCTTTTTGGCTATTTTTTCTCCTTTCTGGTTGTACATCATAAATGACTGATTAAACTGTTATTTCATTACAGAATTCAATTAATTTATTTGTCATTTAGCTGCACCCAGATCTTGATATTGTAGGACCAAGGTATAAATTAAATGAGCAACAAGAAGACAGCACTATTGATAAAACTTTTAAGATAGATCATAAAAATGCTTATCTCCGAAATGAACTGGACAATTAATTTTATAATTCTTTATTGTAATTCCTAAGGAGTAATTCTACAGTAAAGTCAACGGGCTTTCATAGGACAATAACAATTACAACTACGGGTTTTCATGTTCGTGTAGATGTAATATATTCCTCCCTAAGCTGCGCTTTTCCGCCCCAGACATCAGAAGGGAATGTGCAAGCCTAAAAGTCCTCATGACTGTAAAAGACCCTCCCCTTGTGGAAAATTTCCAGGGTCTTTTACCCTGAAAAAATGTAAACCCTTCCCTGGGAAGCAGGAGAGGAGCTCACTCTGAAGGAAGGGCTGGTCCACAAACAAACCACCCTCATTCCATTTTGATTTACTCTGTCTTGGTGCCTTGGGGTATCCTTTTGTATTCAACAAGGAGAGCCCTTTCGAAGTTGAAGCACTGGAGAACAATAGCAGGATGGCAGGAGTTCTTCGCACAAAGCGAATGGGACTACTGGGGCTACTCTATGAGATATTTTTCCTCCTGCAACAGATTGCCAAATTATCACAGCATCAACAATGCCGGAGTCTACAAAACTTCTTTATTAGCTCAGAATGCTGGGATATTATGAATCACACCTGCACGAAAACAAATGCTTTGTTCGGTAAAAAACGTGTGGGCTTTCAGGAATTGAAAATACCATAGCCGTCATCGATAAACAACAGGTGACTCTATTTCACCATTTCCTCTATATCTCTTCAGCTTTAACACCCCCCCCCCTTAAAACACAACCCTAAATCTACACCTTAAATATTCAGAGACACCAAGAGGTGCCAAGGCTAGCCATTTGGACTCAAAGTGCTCACAGTCCAGGCAATTTTTCAAGTGTCATTTTATTCTGGATGAAGGCTTGATGGGGCCAGGTGTGTAACCAAAAAAAAAGGCATATTTTGCTCTTTTTGACTTTCTCTGCCTGTGAGAACCACCTGGCTGGAATCGATCATTTGTATGCCACTACCCACAATGCTCTGCCAGCGCTCCACAACTGCCCAACAGACTGGGGGGCCCCACTTGTGGCAACGCAGGGAAAGGGAGGTGAACGGCCCAGAGCCACCCAAGAACCAAGCCCGAATCTTTCTTGAGTGTGGGAGCAATACTGCCCCCGTGCCGCCAGAGAGTGATGGCAGGGGTTGTTGATCAATTTTACTTGAAATATCTCAGGTATGTCCAAAACATGCTGATTTTCCTCCACAGTCACCTCCTTCAGAAATGTATAAATAGATTGCCAGCAAAGTAATAAAGGCACTTGTCATTTTTATTCCTTAGCAACTAGTCAAAACCCACTTGTCCCATCACTTCATTTGCCCGCTAACAAAACATCTGAAAGTCATCAAATTAAAGTGCTTTGTTACAGCTGTACCCAGACCACTGACAAAGGAAGCAGTTAGTGGAATGTGGGACCCAGGGAGTCATTTAGAGGAAAAGGAAGGCACCTGAGAAGTCCAGGGCGCCTCAAATCGCATGTCATTTTCCACACCTGCTGCCTGGCCACACACCTGTGCAGCAAAACCCAGGGACTTTCTCCTGGTCACATGAGGAGCAGATGGACCGAAATGTAAGTAAATGACAGAGTCAGGGTGACAGGGATCTCCTTGGGTTGGCTTGGTTTGATTTTTTGTGAATCGTTCTCAAAGTTCAGTACTTAGTTAGGGAAACCTCATACCGCCTAGGCACTGTGGAGTCCCCGGAGAGGCACATACTATTGCGTTCCTGGTCGTGGTCAGGGATTTATAGTCACTCTTTTCCGAATGCTCTTGTTCACTGTGTGGAGACCAAGATGTTCAGGTTCCTGTTCATTAAAGGGTTCAGGGCAGTTTCAGAAAGTGCTCCCACCTCTTGCTGAATTATCCCACGTACTTCGGGGCATCCAAGGTTCTGAGAAACCTGAGTTCCAGGGGCTTGCTTGTTTCAGCAACTTTCTCAACCTTGCATTGGGAGGAGGGCTTATTGGTATCTTGTGGACACAGTACAGAACACAGTTTGGGAAATTTTGCTCCATGAAGTAGAAGGATCTTTTCACACATCACAACAGGGCACAGCCCTGAGTCAGTGGACACTTCATCATCTCTCACGTTGGTCCTCTTGACAGAGCAAAATCTACGTAGATTCCAGTCAATTCTCAATCTTGGATCCCCAAAATGGACCCCATTGCACAAACCATCATGTTTTTACCACCTCATAAGCAATGCCAATGATATAACGAGGTTCCTCCAATAAGAAACCACGAAAGACTACAAGGAAATATCCATGACTTATGCGTTTATAAGGCACATGGGAGTGGAATTCTTAATAAAAGTAGCTTATATCTATTCAGCACTTTGTATGTGGCCAACACTCTTCCAATTAAATGTAATAATTCATTTGTATCTAAGGGCAAAAATACAGATTAGGTTCTAATTTTTCCCCATTTTCAAATAAAGCAATTCGGGAACTAAGAAGTTAAGTAATTCGTGAAAGATCACACATCTATTAAATGACACGGTGAAAGAAGACAATAACATTGTCTGTGGGCTAGTTTGAAAATGATTAGAGAGCAAATGATAGGAACAAAAAATGCTGCATTCTGCTGCACCAGTGATGGAGTCAGATGCTGTCTTCCACAAAGAATAAAATAAGGACTTTTCCTTCGGGTTAAAACATTTCTATGATAAACATTTCTTTGATTTCTGTAGAATCAAACCCATCATCATGTTCTAACCAGCCTGTGCTTTATTTTAATTTTTTAAAAAGCATGTAATTTTTGGTTCAAGAAATGCCGTGGTCCTTTTTTGGGGGACACATTTCCTTCATTCACATGCCTGATTCATGCCAAATTTGTGCAGTTTAACAGGCAGTGGAGAGGCACGGTCAATTCTATAACTACCTGTGTGGTTCGTGGCCCGCCCGTACACTACCAAAGTACAAATATTTCTAGCCCATGGCAAATGCTTAGAAGGTTTTATACACACACTCCAAACGGAATCTGTCATTGGTTCAATTACTTCAATAAGTGTAATTTTCACACACAACCACAAAGACCCCGTCCTTCAACACCTATACCCAAGAACAGATCCATTTGCCATCTTTATCATTCTACTTTACATCAGTTGATTATCGGCAGGCTATCCTGGTCTGGACAATATAAACAGAAATATTAATCTCTGGAAGAAAATCAGGGTTTGGGCTCATTTTGTGGACATAGAGAACTTGCCCTTGTATGTCAGCAAGCTGACAGTGGCTTGGATTGATTTCACATTGGACTGAACTTGTTAGAATTTCTACAGCAGAGGCATACACGCTGTTTGGCAATATTCATCCCTTAACATTGAAAACATAGATTGAAAAACAGAAAGATACATATTAAAATTGGTATGAATTTTGGGCATGTTTGATAATTGCGTTAATTGTGACAAAGGTATTTTTTTTGAATTTTCGCAGATTGAGTTAGAGGATCAAACGTTTCTTTAATTATCTAGTAAACATCTAATAAGTGCAACAAAACCCCTTTCATCCTCATTCTTAAAGTCAACTGTGACTTTAAGTCACATTCAAATTCATCAAGCTTTGATGAATTTTTAAAAAAATATATCACACTAAAAACATATATAATAGATATGTATATCCCCTGATAATGCAAAATTTTTACAAGCCTAATGTATGCAAGTCACTAAACATTTGCATAAGAAGGCAAACTAATCTCTAGTGACTAGGGCACATTATTTCCATCAGTCTACTTTCAGAAATGCCTAACGCACATGTCCTTACCATGGACTATGTTTGGGAGGTTCCCCTTCCATCAAATACTACGTACGAGTTACAGAACTGTGGGTCTCCATTGAAACTGTGCTCCTATTTCGGACCCATATAACTGAACAGAAATTTAATTCCCAACTTGACAGGCAAAAAAGCCTCCTTCCTAATAGCTTTCACATTATGTTACATACAATCCTTCACGCAACAAATCTCAGGACAAATTTGCAAGCAGATCTGAACGGTGTGCGCGTGTGTACATAAAATTACTATTATAATGATATTCAAAAGTTCAGTTACGTGTCAGCCAAGCTTATATACGCTTCGGTGTCTAAAAGTGAATCGACTTTGTAATAGAATTTCGGCTCCATTCCGTGTTAGTTTCCTTGTGAAAAACAACAGAAAAATAGGGTGCATGGCACATACAGAAGCAGAAGAAACCACAACAGCTCAGAAGCAAGTCCAGCACCTGGCTTCTCCAATGCGGTTATTTCCCTGACAAATAGGAGTGGAGGCTGAATACCAGCGTGTCTGCCAGTGGCTCCGAATTGAGCCCCGCACACCACACTGGCTTAACTATCGGGCGTCTACAGGGAGCATGAGGAAGAGCCGTGGTGGATGCAATGCCTGGGTGGACGTGACGTCTTCCCCTTTTACTTGGGGCTTGAATGTAAAGAAAGGCAGCAGGGATTTATCCGCCTCCCTCAGAGTGGAAAACCACCTATTACCCAAGGGGTTTAGGTACATTTTTTAACAAGAAAAGAGCCTTTTTTAAAAGCTGTAAACTAGTAGGGCTCCAAACTGGTGCAGTGATACTGATGCATGAAAACGGTCATGAGCCCTGGCTGGTGTAGCTCAGTGGATTGAGCACAGGCCTGCGAACCACAGGATCGCGGTTCGATTCCCAGTCAGGGCAGATGCCTGGGCTGCAGGCCAGTTCCCAGCAGGGGACACATGAGAGGCAACCATACATTGATATTTCTCTTCCTCTCTCCTTCTCTTCCCCTCTAAAAGTAAATAAATAAAATCTTAAAAAAAGAAAACGGTCATGAGGTGGCAGGACCCACGTGCCTCCAAGTTATCCTCAGAAGTCATAGATGCCAAATGTTGGCATGTTATTGCGATATAATAAGAAATATGTATTTGGTCTCCTTCTTTGGTTCCTGGCACAAAGTTCCAAACCCTTGGAATTGCCCAAATGAGAAGGGTGAGAAGGATTATCTTCTGTTGCTCATAACAAGCCCCTTTCATCTCCACCCACGTTTATGTTTCTGAGGAGACTTTTGGAAAGTCCTCAAGGATGGGCGTGAGGGGGCTGGTTGTCAGAGGGACCAACCGTGGGATTAGAGGGTTGGAACTCTCAGCCCCACCCCAGACCTCAGGTCAGGAGAGGGGCTGAGGACGGAGTTCAAGCACCCATGGCCAGTGATTTAGTCACTGTCATAGAACCTCCATAAGACCCTAAACAACAGGGGCTGAAGAACTGCTACTTGGGTGAATACATTCAGGGCTCAAAAGCTCTGTGTCCTTCCACATATCTTGTTCTACAAATCTCTTGCATTTGGCTGTTCTTGGGTTTTATCCTCCAGAACAAACCAGTGGGTAAACCCTTTTCCTGGGTTCTGGGAGCCAGGCCAGCAAATTATCGATCCCAAGGAGGGGACATGCAAACCTGGAGATGGAGAGCTGGTCAGTCAGAAGTTCAGAGGCTCCCAGGGAACGCCATGGGCATCAGTCTCATGGGAAGGAGCCCTTCACCTGTGGGACCTGCACTAAACCTGGGTAGTGTCTGGATTGAGTTATAAATTGGAGACACCCAGTCAGTATCCACAGAGAACAGAACAACAGATTCACATGTAAAACCCACACATCTAGTCTCAGAAGTGTTACATAGGGAATGAATAGATCTTAAGAGCGGAAGAATATTACATGGTCAGCTAATTCTTTATCAGTACCCTTCACTTTACTCAATGGGCACCTGGTTGAAAATGGGCATGTTCATAAACCATTCTGAAACAAAAAATAGAACTTTTCAGAAGCTCCCTTCCTTTTCATTTTCAATTGTTCTCCAGATGGCAGAGATCTGCTGTGTTGTTTTCTGTCTTCCCAATCTGATTTCCAAGAATAAAATGTTTACCAATATTTAATAACCCCCACTAGAGGACAGGTTTACTGAAATCAACTTGAAATCCACAGACTCAGTAAAATAAGCGGTGAGGAACTCTCAGGATATCTGTGTTGCTGGCCTGGCTCCGACGTCTGGTGTCCCCTGAGTTACTCTGGAATGAGTTTGGGGGAAAATTATCGCCATTCTTCTAAGACCATTGCGATGATTACATTAACTAATAGCCAGGCTCACCCTATCACTTTCATAAAAATGAGCTTTTAATCATAGGATCCTGGCTTATTGTGGGACATATAAGTGGGCTTGGAGGCATTGCCACGGGAGAGTTTCCTTCTGCATTACCCAGGATCCAGGATACAATCCTCTGAGGTTTGACAGGAGTAGCCTGGACTCCAAACCACCTGCCTCAGAACCTCAACTAAATGTCCTATCAGACGTAGGACCCTAGGCAAATTATTTAACTTTTCCACATCTCAGTTGTCTCACCCACAAAAGACAGACCCTGTATACAATTGGGGTGCCGTGAGAATTCAATGGGTGGATCATGCATAGCACTTAGAGTAGTCACTGGCATGGCGTGCATGGTGGCAGTGGTAGCTATTACTATGGGAGCTTGAAGAAGTCAGTCCATAAAGACTTGCGGCCCTAGTACCAGCACACCGCTCTGGTCCTCCGGAAGTGCTGTGAAAACAAGACGATGCGCTCATTCCATTTCACTGCCCCCAAGCGCCGAAGCTTGCTACACAGCAAGAAGCCTTCTGTTTTCCCATTAGGATGATTTTTTTTTTCCTTCAACTCTCAGAAGCAAGATTAGAACAGTCTCAATAACAAGCAGAAACGAATATTTCACCACTCGTCCATCGATACAGGCGCCCATTAAAATGCATTGCGATGCCAGGGTGGTGACTGCCCAAGGAGAGCAGGGAAGATAGATAGATAGTGAGATAAACACTCCTAATACCTGTAGAAATCCCTTTAAATCCTTTCTTTTCCCCCTCCCTTGCTAACTCACAGCAGTTCTGCCTTGAAGGTGACTTCTTTTTCACAGTCACTAAATAGTTTCTTTTGAGCAGTTTTCTCCTCCCTTTCATTCTTCTTTCTTCCCTTGCTCCCTTCTTTCCTCCCTCCCATACAGCACTTATGGCAGGCACTGCACTAGGCTCCGGAGCAGTGAATGAAACACAACCTCCCAAGCGTGGGGGAAGGGACATGTAAGCAGATTATTCAATGGTCACAGCTGGAAAGGAAAGCATGCGAGGGCAGCCTGAGGAGTCTTGGGAAAAGAGGTAAGGAAGGTTTCTGAAAGAGGACTTGGTTGAGTTGAGTCTTCAAGAATTGTTAGAAATTAGCTTTCAGGAACAGGAGAAAAGGAATTGGGTAAGCAGGACGGGCTAACCACACAGAGGGGAAGCCTGACCAAGGCAGGGTGTGGAGAAGCTCTGCGGTCTGGGTCGGGGGCTGGGAAGAATCAGGCCTTTGTGGGTGGACAGACCAGGAGAAAATCTGAGACGTCCTAAATGAAATTACAGCAAGCTGGAGAGTGGAAGAAAGAGACAAGAGAGGTTCATTAGTTAACAGTTGCAGGCCTAAACCAACCAAAGATGGACAATACTCCTGAAGGCACGTTGAAACTTGGAATCACTTCCAGGTGATTATTTTTTAGGGATTTGCTAGAGAACTAACCATCAGGTTCCATTGCCTCTTGCTTATGCACACACTTTCTGGACTGTTGCTCAAAATCTCACACTCCAGAGGGGCAAACGCTATTGTCTTCCTGACCACACAACGATCTCAGAACCAGCCCCTCTTCCCCTTCTCCCTCCCTCCTTATCTACAGCTAAGGTAAATTCTTTCAAAACAACTTCGTTCTTTCTTCCCTCCACTTAATTGACGAAAGAGCCCCACCAGCTCCAGAATGGAGCACACGTGCGCTTTCCCCAGCAGTCCGTGTGCTTGTGGTAGAGACGGCGTGTCCCAGGACCTGGTCCGTCCCCTGGCTAGCATGGGGCTCAGTAAGCCCCGTCTTTCAGAAAAGCTCTCAGTTGTGCAGTTCATTGTTCAACAGCACTGTCTATAGTCTGTGTATGTGTTTAAGATTTTAGGCTACATGCATGGTGCTTTAAAATATCTCACAGAATACAATGTAAAAGCAGAATCAATATCATGTTCTTGAATGTGTACATTTTTCAGATGTGCCAGGTCATTTTTCCGGCTGGAGAATTCACTAAATAAATAATAATTGAAGATCTAATTTGTACCAGACTCTTCTGGACATTAGATACAGGAATAAGAAGGCAAGCCTCATAGTGCTTACAGTCTACTAGTGGACAAGGAAAATAAATAGATACCATTCAACTGCCTAAAATAAAAACATTCATTTTTGAATGAAAATGATAAACTAGTTCTAATTTAGGTTATATAGGAATATTAGTGAACTAACTTAATATTTATCAGGGACTAAGTTCCTTCCTAAGCTTAGTAATAAGTTTTATTGTTAAGAGATTTAGTTCATTTACTTATTCAATCCACACATTTATTGAGTACTTACTACAGTATAGAATATCGAATTAATGGAGTTGCTTTGAATACAACCACAAACACAATGGACAAAGAAATCCTTTGATTTCCTGTGTTCCCCTTTCATTTGTCTGACTACTCATGATAGAAGAAAAAATCCTTGATTCCTTTCTCGTTACAAAGATTGGTATGAATCTCTCCAAGAATGTACTTGGATATCAGGACAATAACTGACTACAGAGCAGAAACTGCATCAGTCTGGCCATAGTCACAACTCCGTCTCTGAACTAAAATCTACAGGTGTTTGCATTTTAAAAACTCTTTAAATCCTAATAGAAAAATACAGCAAGGTGTCTATGCAAATCTTGGTAGCTTATGGCATCTTCAAAGAAATACTCAGTCCTGGCTGGTGTAGCTCAGTGGATTGAGCGCGGGCCTGCGAACCAGAGGATCACAGTTCGATTCCCAGTCAGGGCACATGCCTGGGTTGTAGTCCAGTTCCCTGCAGGCCAACTCCCAGCAGGGGACGCACAAAAGGCAACCATACATTGATGTTTCTCTCCCTCTCTCCTTCCCCTCTAAAGATAAATAAATAAATAAAATCTTAAAAAAAAAGAATTTATATAAAAAAAAAAGAAATACTCAGACCCACAATGGGATCCTTCATAGACACAGGAAGCCCCAGTAAGAACTGTAATGCCGACCACGAGTTATCTACTATTTCAAAGATAACAACATCCGGTAACGTTGAACAATAATTTGAAGGCAGATTGAATGGAGTCTTGCAATTTTCATAAGGAAAAGAGAAGTCTGCACGTTTTTGTGATTTTTCTTTTTTGACACATTTAATTGCTCTTCCATACACAAGGAGAACAAAGGCAGCAGCATGCCATATTTATTCAATGAAGGGTGAGCCACAGGGGTTGCGGAACATTCTTTCTCCAACACTAGCCAAATTATCTCAGTGCCCAACTTGTAAGAGGCTGCAATAATACTCGATCATTTCGGAGGGCTGGTAGGGATATGCATCATTTTAACAGCATGATGGCAGATTGCGATCATCTTCATGTTATAGGAATCTAGAGATAAGTGGCAAGCCTGGTGAGTCATTTTCATACATCCGCCTTCTGCACCGGAGCCTTAAAGAGATAGTCCGAAATTGTTCTCTTCTGGCATGGATTGCTCATTAGCTCCAAGAGTGAGGAGGCTGGTGTGTGCCTGGAGGGTCATCAGTGAAGTAATCATGGCTTTTGGTGTTCACTTTATAGAACAACCGAAGGGAGACAGTGTATAGTCACTGTAATCAATAGTGCGTTATGTAGTAAAAAGACGTGGCAGAATGAGGAAGCTTCAATAAAATGGACTGGAAGCACCACTAGGGCAGGAATAATGTCAATCTGCATTTACTGATTTATGGATACGGTGCCTGGCACAGTACTAGAAACTTACAGTGATGAATAAATACTGTTTCAGTGAACGATGCATCAACGAATGAATGAGCAAGGCATATATTGTGAAGAATTGATGTGTGCCTTAGAGTTAGCTTGGCTCATCTAAAATATCTCCTGGCGATCTGGATATCCGGCCACTCAGATATTACATCTTAAAGAAATACGAATTTTCACTTGTCATCCTAATGTATTTGTATGCACCGAACAGCTACGGCGTAACTACGTGAATAAAAGACACTCAGCGTGTTTATGCCAATTCAACCCCCACCGACATCTGAACACCCACACAAACTCATCATCAGAGATAATCAGTTCCTTTGGTGAAGACACAAAGCAAGTTTGGAAAAACGTAATTGAAAACTGGACACTACGAGAGGATGATTGAGGATGAATGCCTTGATGATGAATTAATTGATTTCTTAATGAGCAGGCTCGGATCCTTCATTTCCTCTAAGAAATTAGCATATTTAAATACAATATGTTATGGTTCCCTATAAGATCTAGTCTTTTGTGCACACTGCCTCGTTCAAAGACTATTTCAATGACGGAGAAAGGGACAAGAAGCACAGTTTCAGGAAAAGGTGAGTTGTGAATTATGCCTGTACATTTGAAATACCGATGCTATACTTAGAACCTGCCAAGCCAATGCTAAGTCAAAAGATTCCATTGCAAACGATCTGTAACTGACAATGGGTTGGTTCCTCTGGTTCTCAGGCTGCTACAAACATATCATCAACTGTCCTAAACACGATACCCTATATTTATGTCAAATCATGACCGTTTCTTTCTTTTTTTCCCTGTTCATCTGTTCCTTGTGTTGGTCTTTTTTTTTTTTTTCCTTTTAGAAAAGTTTGATTTCTCTCTGGTTTCATGTTTCCTTTCTTTCCAGTGCTATGTTGAGATATCTTAAAAGCAGTAATGAGGGATTTGATTTAAAACTTGTGCGCCTCAAGAGTCAGTGAAGGGTACCAGGGAACAGAGAAGTCGCTTCACTGGAATAGCATTCCAGTTCATCTCAAGGCTCGGGACGGTCAAGCTGGACTTGGTTGGTATTTATTTCTCTATTACCTGTATTGGTAAATATAGATTTTACTCGGATCGTTCCCCTCGTCCAATGATAACACTTCACACAGACAGCCCAAGTGTTTCCTTTCTACTCCCCATAGTACTTGGTAAACGATGTCCATGTAGCCTCAGGATGAAGGCTGTGCCCAAACCGTTAAAAACCAAATCTGTGTTACACGGAAGCCACAGAACTCAAGTTATCAATGATTCTCCTAAGTCAAGACAGTAAGTGATAGTGAAATAGAACTTTCTCCGCAGAGTTCATCAACTCTCTTTGGGTAACCAGAGAACCCCTGGGGCAATGGGAATGAACTTAGTGAAATTCCTGACCAAGCAGAACTCCTGTTGCCTTATCATCCAATGGAGCAAAGCTTTTATTGTAATAGTGTCATTCATAACAAGACAGATTAGCCCAGATTGTCAGCTCCGTCAATAACTGGGTCCCAGAAGGACTGGCAGGGAGTTGTGGGGATGTACGGCCACCAAGCACACTGGCAAATTGTGATCAGGCCGCCTCCGTTTGAAAGGCAGACCGACCATCTCAGTATAAACTGAGAATGGCAGGGGAATTGTGCAACATAAGACAGTCCGGCAAATGAAGCTCCCATCTGTCACAGGGAGTTCCACCCCGGGACAGAGGTCACCTGATAATCACAATAATAATGAGAGCAATAATGTGAATACTAACATCATCCTCATAATAGGGGAACGAGCTGTAGAGAGGACAGGGGGTGCCCACCGTCAGCTCAGCCGCACTGAATAGGAACTTTGACCGTCTTCCCAGAAGATGAGCAAATCCCATCCAAACGGCCATTGTTCTCAACGGGGGCAGCATCCGTCAGGACTCTCAGTCCCGTTGGCGTCCTGTGACACATGGCAGCTGGGTGCCAGAAAGAATCTGTCAAAAATCTCTAGTGTACTTGACTCACTATTGAGAGCTGCAGCAAGAAAATGCCCTGGTTCACAACAATAATAATAAAATGAGAATGTCTTAGTCCCCCATGTGTGCTTCATATTTCTGTAACTATGAACTCTGCTGTTGCAACAAAAAAGATGAAGACTAGCCATTTCTGTTGACCAATAACTTGCCTGGATTGGATCTTTGACATGCCCCTTCCCTTCTACATTTACCTCTTAGAGTTTGGGTAAGGATTGAGTTTGCGGAATGCCTACTAGGTAATGCCTGTTGTTTGTCATACGTCATCTGTAGAGTTTGCAGTATTATCCCTATTTGTGGAGGAGAAAGTTATTACCCCTGCTAACTGAGAGGGTTAATAAATCCCTCAAAGTTCTGCGCCTAGCAATTGACAAAGTGAGAATTCACACTCAGATCCAGTTCTCTCCTAAATTCCTCCTACGCTGAGGGGGGCGCATAGTGGTCTCCAGGAACATCCATCTGGACTATGTACAGGCTACTTTACATGGGGAAAGGGACTTTACAGATGGGACTAAGCATCTCGACGTGGAAAGATTATCATGGATTATCGAGGTGTGCTCAGTATCACAAAGGTCCTTATAAGAGAAAGGCAGGAGGTGATTTCTGGGAAGAGATGAGGCTCAGTTGGCAGAAACAGAGACGGGAGAGATGCAGCCAAGAGGCACAGCACCTGGAAATCAAAGAAGGGAGACACAAATCCTCCCCAGGAGCCTCCCAAAGAACACGGACCCACTGACACTTGCCTTTTGCTGCATAGAACTCCATTTGGACTCCTGACCGCCAGAATCGTAAGAGAATACATCTGTGTTGCTAAAATCCACAGAAATCCACCAGGCTTGGGACCATCTGTTACGGCAGCACCAGGAAGCAACACCACACCCTGAGTGCCAATGCTCTCCTAACTAATAACCGAGGCAAAAGTCATCTCTGCCATCTTCAGTTAATTCTAACTGACAGCAGAGAGCTGGCTGCTTGGGGGGCTAATAAGCACTTTCTTCACCGAGACAAAGGGGAAGGGATACAGTCCTAATGGATTCTCCATCCATTTCTTCATTTATGGAGTTTGAGTCACCCATCCTGGGAAAGTTAACAGTCTAGTAAAACAACATAACCAGCACCTAACACTACCCAGTAAATTGAGGAGCACAGCCATGCACAAAAAATCTTATGGAAAAGAAACTTTTCTTACCGTTTCTATCCCTAGCTTATTGGAAATTGTAACACAATAGAATGAAGAGGGGCCAGAACAATAGTTCACCTAGTCACAATGTGTCAGGCGGCTGGAATGGGCACGCCATGCCCCTGAATCTCCTGTCACCCATAACGTGAAGCTTTATTCCTCGGATGTGCCCTGCTGGGAAGCACACTCTGTCACGCAGCGAAAGCCTAGAGAGACAGGCTGGCACACACTCGTCCACGCGCGAACTGCTGCCACCATCACTGTAGTCCCTGCCATTTCTTTTTTTTTCCCCCAAATTAAAAATATTTAATGAGATGTGTATGTCACACGCATTTGGGGAAACTAAGCTTTTATTTTAAGTATGAATCATACAGCTGCTTGGGTTTTTTTTTAATCCCTTCATTTCAATGTGAATACAGCACAGCTGCCTTGATGAGCGATCCCAGGAGGGCGGCGGTGCCATTGGTCCAAAGCTGGAATCGGTAATGACGTCCCGTCATCGATGGCTCTTGGACAAAAATAACGCCAGTGCGCCAGCTCCGCTCTGTTCCGCAAAGGTATCGGTCAACGGGGGCGCATATGCGAGCCGGGCAGAGCACAGCATGTGTGAAATGCGAGGCGCTGAATATCCATGTGGCTATATTTAGTTCGTTGAAAAGTGCATTGGTCATCCATCCTCACAGGCTCTGTGAGAATAGGCTGCGTTAGCATCAGCTGCACGAGTTACTCTTGCATGATGTAAAAGCTCTCATCATCTGACATTTGGTTCTAAAAACTATTTTCAAAATGTCAGCAAGTCCAGACTCCAACTCGGTGGATAAGGCCTACTCAAAATCTGCTACAAGCAGCCACTCAGTGAATATTCATACAGGAAAGGCTTCACTGTGAAGACACCGAAAGAAGTGAAAAAACTTTTTTCTTCCTTATACCCCACCATGTAGGAGATGCAGATGTCTAGTTCCAGAAAACATCATTCACAAAAGAAAAAAAAAATCAGCCTGAATGAAATTACAATAGAGGAGATAAAATCCAAGCATTTCAACAAATAGCAGTCAAGCACAGAAGACCCATTCATGACCCCCCACTACTGCCCACCTGGAATTCCAGGTAAAGCCAACACGACCAAGAGAATCCATAAATCGCATTTCTACTTGCACATTGTTGCCAAGCAAACATTTTATAGCTCTTGTCTGAGTTACACATATCCATGGTCCTAACACAGCCTCACCATGCTCATCAGTAAATAAAGATTCCTTCCCATGCCTGTGAAAATCGGAGGATGGCACTCATTTGGATTGCCCTGGCTCACAATTGGAAGGTAGTTGATGCAAACAAGCGTGGTTTACAATGACAGCAAGCAAGCCAACGGTGCAGACAGCACTTAAGGGGACAAGTGTCTGGGCCTCTGCCACATCAACTGCTAAAGCTCACCCTAGATGCCACACACTGCAGAGCCTGAAGCCAGCATCCGAGCCCTTGTGGGGCCTGGCTCTTCCACGGACGCTTCAGGGCTCCTGCAAGTCCCTTCAGTCCTCCTCTACCGGCCTGCAGGCCGTGTGGGTCACTCAGATTTACCAGTTGAAAAATACGGATCAACGTCAAGAGCCAGCCACTTAGAAAGTGGCGGGGTATTCAATAAAGTAGAGCAACAGTCCTCGGGGTGGTTGGCGACAAGTCTTAATGATGTGGAAAGCACAAACGTGGAAAGGAAAGAGGGGCATTCTCTCCACACAGCCACGAGGCCAGACTCAGACCAGCCTCTAGCAGGAGTGACCATGTGACGAGCAAGGCACAAGAGTCCTCTCCCCCAAAAGGTCCTCATGAGCTTAGAAGGCATGGAAAAATCTTATATAAACGCGTGTTTCCTGCCCCCCACCCCATCGCCACACACACACAGTGACACCCTTCTAGTGTTCTCGGTTTGTCAATACTGACTCTGTGCGTGGATCTCAGACGCACTACAGTGCATACAGGCGACGTTACGCTGCTTCATTTTATTTTGTCCTCCAGTTTGCCCCAGCACGAAGACATTTTCACTGCTTGTCATTGATGGTGATGGCTCCTCATGAAAAACTTGGCACTAACACACAAATAATTATTGACACAATTAGCTTTGACACTGTGCCTGTCAAATTCCTTTTGTCCTCGCAATGTTATCAGTCTCACATTATTCTTTTTAAAAAGAGGACATTATCTGTTTTAATCGGAGCTAACGTCTCTCAAGTTTGTTCATAGTATCAATATAAAGAAATGCTAAATTACTAAAAATAGCCGGTGCTCTATCCAATGTTATTAGCATTCATAAAGAGGGAATGTAAAAGCAACGTCGAGATACTGAAGGACAGACATCTAACGCAATAAAAAAGAATAATTCAGCGTGAGAGTCTCTAAAACAAGAGAAATCTGTCATTGCCAATGACTACAAATGCAGTGTGGCGATGGTTGTTCAAACAATCGATTTGTCTGTCTGAGTGTATAACCAAATATACTATCCACAACCTGTTTCATTTCACTTCCCAAACTCTTAAAGTTGACAGAGCTATATGTTTGATAATACAGTCAGCGCATAATTACTTTGGTCAGTATGGATATCGAGCAGATGTTGCAAACGAATGATAGCCATTTTTCTTTCTAAAATAACAAACGGTGAGCAAAAAATTCGAAGCCCTATGTAATCGCTCCCATCAACAAAGATAATCCCGTCTACCCTCTTCCAAATGTAGTTGAGGCCACATCTGCTACAAGAGAGCTTGAAATATTATCATAGGAATGTTTGGATAATTAGCAATTAATTTCCATTGACTAATATACAATACAAACAGAGCTGCATATGCATGAAGCGACTCTCCGTGCGCGGTCTCCCTTCCTTCCTGATCACATTTCCACACGGGGAAAATCTGCTTGACGCAGATTCCAAAGGCAGTCTGACTCAACCGGATGGGAAAATGTACAAACGACACCGCGTAGAAACCGGAAGGAGAAAACAGACAGAACACATGTCCCAGTACAAAAGGGCATCGCAGGCAAGTTCTGTGCCCCAGGCCTGCCCCAGTGCCCTCCATGGTCCAGGCCCCCTGGCCTTTTTGCAGCCAGTATCACTCTACCCTTCAGCCACTGGGTCCCTAACGTGTCAGCGAGCAGTGCCTGGGGCCCGCATTCTGAATGACAGTACCTCATGCCATTTTGTCACTGTGCAGTAGCACTCCCCACCCTCCCTATCCAAAGTTCTTTTTTTTTAATTCTGAGAATTACAAATATTCTCCAACTATGGGGGTGGCCAGAAAGTTCATTTAGTTTTTTCTTGAAGATGCGCTGGTAGCACTTAGCTGTCTTTTACTTCACTCAAAATAATTCTGTTAGATTGCATTGTGACAGGTGTCATATCAGTATGCATTAAAGATAAAACTCATCAAAACTGGTGAATTTGGGGGTAGCCATTTTGATATTGAAGATGGAAGAAAACACACATTTTCAGTGTATTATGCATCATTATTTCTAGAAAGGCAAAAACAATGCAACTGAAGTGCCGAAAAAGGTTTGGGTGGTATATGGAGAAGGTGCTGTGACTGACCAAACATGTTCAAAATGGTTTGTGACGTTTCCTGCTGGAGATTTCTCATTGGACGATGCTCCATGGTCGAGCAGACCAGTTGAAGTTAATAGTGATCAAATGGAGACATTGATTGAGAACAGAAAACATTGTATCACATGGAAGATAGCTGGCACATTCAAAATATACAAATCAATAGTTACTGGTGAAAATGAAAAATGTGTCTTCTACTTTATGGAAGAAACCAAACAGACTTTTTGACCAACCTCCTAATACTATTCAGCATGCTACGTCTCAGGCAAAATCTAAGAATTCATTCATATGAAATACTCAGTCCCAGCTTCTAGAAACATGAAGTTACCTATACTTAAGGGGCAGGTGTTAGCTGTGGAATGAAGAAGGCAAATGATGAATCGATGAATAGTAATCAGATGCACCCTGACTGGCAGCTCAGTGGGCTGGGCATCGCCCTGTGAACGGAAGGGTCACCGGTTCAGTATCCAGTCAGGGCACAGACTGGGGGGCAGGCCAGGTCCCTGGCTGGGAGTGTGTGAGAAGCCACTGATCCTCTTGAAGTTCCTCTCAAATATCGATCTTTCTCTCCCTCTCTTTCTCTCTCCCTTCCCCTTCCTCTAAAAATAAATAAAATCTTTTAAACAGATGCTTTCCCTGTAAAGAAATAGTAATCAGATACTGTGTAGTACTGTATATGTCAACACAGCATCAAAACTAGCATCGTATGCAATTTAGAATTTGGCCACTTTTTTAGCTGAGAAAGTGGAGACAAGACTCTTGACCTCTGTGAAAACAAATCTCACCATTGGCAGAAAAGAGTGAAATCCTTTTTGAAATGCTAGTGTTAGAATAAAATGTACAAATATACGTTAAAATGACTAGCATCTTTCTCAACCAATAATTAGAATATAGAACCAACTGTTATAAAAGCAAGAAATGGCATATTGAAGTCTTTACAACCCCCTGGCTTTGACTTTTCAGTTTTATTTAGAGTTCCCTTGTCCTGAAACTTTTCTTTTCCTATTTATAGCTTCTGTTTTGCATTTTGTCAGTTGCGTTAAATCTTTTGTGGATTTGTAAGAGATAGAAAAATTCTATGATATCCATAAGCTATACTCATATATGAATTGCATAAAGTATAGCAATAAAATTTTCTGTATGACAAAATAATATGCAACGATTAGTTTGTGGTTGACTTTACTCAGGAAAAAGTGTTTTTCATATAAAACATATATATGTGAAAGCCGCCTAGAATTTATTTTATCAAGATCATTACGCGTAAACAAGGAAGGTCCATGTCCAGAAGTTTATGAATTTGTATGAAGCACCAAGGTTTATGGCCAAAATTCCTTTTGACATTTGGTTACATGCCCAACATGTGAACCTATGTATCATACAGTTTGAGAGTACATACATCATCAAAGAACAGATTTTCACACACATAAAACTTGTTTCATAAACCCTTTTTTCGAAAGAACTGGGGAAGGATTTACAGGAACTAGTACAAAGGACACATGGACAACAACTGAGGGGGTGGAAATGGGAGGCAGGTGGAGAGCACTGGGGTGGGGGGTGAGCTGGGATGGGAGTATAAGACAGAAAACTGTACTTGAACAACAATCAAGTAAATTTAAAAAAATAAAAAAAAGAAGTGCGATATAGAAAAAGCGCCCATTTTCATTCCCATTGCCTTTTCCTGTACATTAGTTGAGACAATGCTGACACTTAAAGGCAGATTGCACAAAGCAGAAGTGGTAAAAAAAAAAAAAGAAGAAGAAGAAAGTGAATGTTTCACTGTATCACTGAAATTGGGCCACACACTTACAATTCTTAGGCTGTTTGGACCCCTGCTTCCCTGATTTTTTTTTTTTTTTTGCTTCAGCTACAGTGGCCAAGAAAGCAGTACTTGGGTCTTTTTATGGGTTATCTTGCCAGGCCACCACTCAGATCTCCCCAAGGACAGGAAAGGAGTGGAAATGACCAGGCGTTACATTAGTATGTGAATGAATAGTTCACAGTATTCAAAACCCAACGATACAGAGGTTCCCATTCCATCCTCCCAGTATTCATGTAAGATCAGTGACACAGTGTGACTATTGCACCCATTATACAGATGGAAATACTGAGGCTCAGTAAAGTCCAATGCCTCGCCTGAGATCAGAGTTTCTGAGTGGCAGGCCAATGTATAGCATTGATCTACTAGTATTTCAAGGTTCTGGCAAAGCAACCACATTGCCCTTTCCACACTTACAGGTCCAGTCGTTTCAGGAAGTCACTGAATTCCCTGTCAATCAACTCCATCCTGGGCCACTCCTGGGCTTCCTGGAGACACTTGTTTTGAGTAGATTTTTTTTTTTTAATTTTGTGAATTGAAGCCCTGGCTGGTGTGGCTCATTGGATTGAGTGCCAGCCTGTGAATCGAAACTTTGTGAGTTGTGTTCATTATATTTCAGTGGTATATTTGGCTTTTAGTAAGGGAGATATTCCATATTACATACCGCTAGAATCCTTTTTGACTCCTTTTTAGATACACGTGTCTTTGATTCTTTTCTAAATCTCTGAAAGCAAACATTAGAGATCCGAACAGCCAGTAATGAGGCTGAGTCTGGCTCCTTCTCCTTGCCGAACTTCCCAGTAACATTGGCTAAATCACATTATAATCTGAGTCAAGAACTAGTTATGCCAGAATTGATTATATAAATACTTTAAGCTGTTAATACAGATAGATTTTCATTTTCTTGACTCTTAGCCTTAGAAAATAGATTAGGTGAGTTTTCTGGTCAGTTTGCTACCCCATCAGAAAAGCAATGACATCAAAGTTTGAAATGTGAAAATGGCTGATTGGGCTTGAATGAAAGATTCTAATTTATACCAGTTTCTTTGAAAACACATGACGAGTTTCTGTTAATAGCCTAAACGATCACAGTTCCACCAATTAAAGTGAACAAGCCAGTAGCCAGTACAGCTCGCGTCAAGAAACAAATACATATCATTCACAATTCTAAATCCGGAATCAGAAAGGAGATGTAGTGGAATGAATACAAGCCACATTTTTTCCTCATTTCCCCTACTCTAGATACATTCTGAAACAGATTAAGGTCATTCGTATAGTTACACAGAAAACTCCTGCTTTGAATCAACTCTCTGACTCTATCAGTGACGGAACATCCGAAACGTCTGGGGAGGTCCCTGAATTTAGAAGGGGCACATGTTTTAGTTCTCACTAGTGTTGCCCAAGTGCGGGGATCTGAGAGCCAGAACAGGGCTCGCACTTTTTTCCCTCAACGTCTTTGTATTTATCAAGTCACCTTTTATTTATGGCAAATGATATTCATCCTCTACTTACCCGTGCTGATATACAACTTCCTTTTAAAAAGTATTTTAAGTAAAAAAGAAGGTGCCTGCAGTTTTAGCAAAAATACTAAATAATTTTTGAAAAAGTTGGGGGTGGAGACAATAAGGCTAGTTAACACACACGTAAAAAAAGATAGAGGATGTTAGTGCTGAGGACCAAACTGTGCTCCTCCTCCCCCAAATCCATGTGGGAAAGCCCTAGCCCCCAGAGCGATGGTATTTGAAGGCAAGCCTTCGGGAGGCAGCTAGGATTATAGGAGACCGTGAGGACGGGGCCTTCGTGATGGGATCGGTGGCCTCAGCAGAAGAGGGGGAGAGGTTGCATTTTGCCTGCCAGGTGAGGACACAGAGGGCAGCCCTCCGCAAGCCAGGGGCACTGCCCTCCCCAAGAGCCCAATCCGCTAGTGCCTGGATTTCCCTGCCTCTAACATGGTAAGAAATAAATGTGTGTTAGCTCAGTTTCCAGTATTTTGCTACAGCAGCCGAGAAGACTGACACAGTCAGAGAATTGAGAGAAACATGAAATACCCAGCATTCTGGGATGAAAGACACAGTGTGTAGGTGAGAATGTCTGTCCACCGTGGGGCCAGGGTGGGCCGAGAATTCAGTTGGACTCTGATCCGATGGAAGAACCCGCTGAGACTGCACTGACTATGGACGCTTCCTGAGCCAACTCAGCAGCAGGACCTCTTCCCGTGATTACTACAGGGGCAGCGGGCGGGAAGCAGCACAAAAACGAAGAAGAAACCGAGGTGGAACAACATGTTCTAAGTAGCTCCACTCCAGGGCCAGGTCTGGAGAGCAATTTGGACAAGGATAAGCAAGAAAAGCCCAATTAACCCCTGAGAGTTTCTGAACACCATGTCCTCTTATTACTTTCTCCACTGGCGTATTCACAACCAGCACCAATGAACCCACCTAGGAACACTTCCAATCCGTCTAACCCTTTCTATTAGTAATGACCTCGGGAAGCGACTCCGGGCCGGGGAGTGGCGGGACTCGTGCTGTGCTGAGGACCCGAGTAGTGTCAGTGGTGCTGACTGATACAGCGGGAAGGCCCACACCTCCGCGACCTCCGTGACCTCCGAGACCTCCATGACCTCCGCGACCTCCGCGACCTCCACGACCTCCACAACCTCCACAACCTCCACAACCTCCACGAGGAGGACTGGGGCAGCAGCAGAAGCCAAAAAATAACAGCCCCATGGGACTCATACAAAGACATGAGAAATATTTAAGAGATGCAGAAAAGACTAAATCTAGAAAATGTTGATTTAATGGCAAGCTTTTTAAACATAAAATACAAGTAATACATGCATGTAAAGGTTAACCAGCCTCTCTCCTTAAATAGAGAGCTTAGGGGTTGCCCACACTCATGTGCTACATTAATGAGTGGGGTGGGGTGTGGAGTTGGAAGTTACTTTGCTACCTGTCTCATTAAAAATGGAAAATCCTATGTACTAATGTACTGCTGGAAATAAAACCTACTTCTTTACCTTACTCTCAATAAATCAGGATAAATAACCAAGTTCATTATAGGCTTCTGCAAGAATTGTCCAAAGAGATGCCATTTGTTTCTTTATCTTTTAAGAACCAAGGGCATAGAGATGTATTTAAAAAGAAAAAAGAACGAGAGAACTTTGAAAAATGAGATAGAACAACATTTTCTATTTATTGGCAAACACTCACTCTCAGCGGACATGTAGCTTTTCCGTGCCAAATTTAAGGAATTCCATTCATAGCTTAAAAATGTATAAGGGTTCAATTCACTTAAAGGTGAAGTACAGTACTGAAATAATTTGATGAAATGAAATTGTAACGTGTTCCCGCTTTGAAAGTGTTAGCAAAAAACTGGGATCAATTGTGACAGTTATAGAAAGAGATTAATAAATAACAACAATAATAAAAACGGAGCTCTAAGCCCCAGAAAACCAATTTTGAAACAATTACAGGCAACTATTATGGGGTGCCTCTAAACAGTTTTAGCTAAATTCCCTCAGCACAGCCCTGATGGCGATAATGTGCGCTGTGTATGCAATTCACCGCACACACTTGAAAATGTACTCCGCTGTATTTTCTATTGATGAATAAGTCTACAGGCTTAATATACCACGGTTAACAACAGAATTGCCCACAAGTGTGAGGGTGCAACAATGTTTCCTCTGTGACCTCACATCCAGGAGAGAGGTAATTTTTTGTGTGGGTGTTTGAAAGTCATTACAGAGGCCTCTGTGGCTATTTGAGCAGTACCATTATGCTTTAATTCCAGCTACCGCGCAAGCCTAGAATCAGGAGGGAGACTATGTACAGAGAAGACAGTAATTTCCTTAGCCAAGATGCTGATGGTCCTGGCCAATGAAATCTGTGTTTGTCCAATAAAACAGTGGGGGAAGCGGGTCAGAGGAAGCTGAATAATCGTAGGTCCCAGACTTCAAAATGAAGGAAATATGCAAAATCAGCCAGGCCAGGCTCGGAGTCTAATTCCACTTCGCCAGATGGTTTGCACACTCTCCCCTTGCTGGATAAAACGAACACTCATGACCGAGTTTTCATAAAAATAAAAAAGAACGTGAGAAGTGTAGGTTGTAAAAACCTGCTAATAATGAACGCTACGAATGATCACCTGGTTACACAACTCACCACCACTAATTTGTATCTTTTTTCCTTTCTGTGTTTTCTTGAATTTTATACACATGACAAAAAAAAATAAAAATTCATTTTATAAAGTGATGCCACCAAGATAGTAGTTGGTGGAAAGGCTGGCCTATGTCTGCTATTAATGAGTCTTTGGCCACATCGATGACAGTTCCTTTGTAAGTTTCATATTCAAATATTGTTGCTGTTAAAGCAATTATTTTTTTCCAAATCAATAACCATTTGTTCCCTGGACTTTCAAGAGTCCTGCTTTGCTGTTATTGTTTATTTTGAAGTGTTATTTAAAGTAGCAACGTTGTCACTGTGTTTCGTTCAACAGCACTATTACGTTTCATAATCATACTACGGATAAACGGTCAGCAGACCACATCTCTGGGTAGGACCACGGCTTTTCTCAGCTCGGTGGTGTGCAGGGAACACCCTTTTGTTTTTGGAAGCTCTGAAGCGGGCACCACGATCAAAACCTTCTGAAATAACAAGAAAGGCTTTTGGTTCAAATCCAGTCTTCATTTGTACTTGCAGCCTCAGAAAAATTACGTAAATTCTGGGTCTTAACTTCTCTTCTTGGGAAATGTGAATAACACCATGTCTCCCATGGAAACATTATGGGAATTAAGTGAGAACACAGAGGTGGAGATGACAGGGAGACAGGTCTCTCAGGGGTGACAAGGATAGTGCTGCGAACTGAGTTCAGCAGGACAGCTGGGTTGGCCCGCCAGCCAGTTTCCATTTGTTTGTCATTTGCTTTCCAACCTGAGTGCCTTTCAACAAGGCACCCACCCCCTAGTTACTGCAATCCTCCACATTTGCAACAATTACTATGTGGCAAGAAGGCATCTTTTCTTATTATCCTGGGGACCACATGTCTGTGAGTTTACATTTCTGGCAGCGAGGCCTGCTTTGTAGGATCCTGATTCCACTCCACACCACACAACCCTATTCTGTTCCATTCCATTCCATTCCGTTCCAGTGTACAGAGTGATCAGAGATGACTGGACAGTGTACATAAACTGCCGGAGACCTCAAATAGCACTACCTCTCCTGAACGGAATCCCCTGGCAGACACACCTCACTCAGAGAGCATCCCTAACACAGCCAATCAGGGCCACGAGGCCTGGCGCCCTAGACCGGAAAGGCAGCAGACGGACAAGGATGCACGTGTCTGCCTCAGCACTGACCTTCAGACCTTGCCCCCCGCCTCTCATTCTAGCCACTCTCCATTTGTAGACTCTGTGGTGTCTCTCGTTCTCCCCGGCCTGCTTCCCCCTTCCCTGCCCTGTGGTGAGCCTACCCCCCGCCTTTGGTGTTGTGCTATGAGTCTGTCTCTTTGGCCACGTACCCCTCTGTTGGCTATCTCTCTCTGATTCTGAATCACTCTCTTGCCTTAAATAAAGGGTTTATGTGACATGCTCAATATCCTAGGTGAGCTGCCAGACTTTTTCCACTAAAGTTACCCTAGGCAGAGAGAGATGAACATATACCCCTGGGGGGATCTGGGGGCTTAGCCCAAAGCAGCCCAAAGCAAGCCTTGAAAGAACTTTAAAAGATCAGGCTTTGTTTTAAAAATTCATGTGATTTTTATATTCCGCTCCATAAATATCTCCATGTTTGTGTTACTAATAAAACAATAGTTCTTTCCGATTTATTGAGTAGAATTAATGCTCCCGAGAAATGTGTCATGTTAATCCTATGATATTTTGTGCCTATTGTTATACCATTCTGTACCCTGCAGGGATTCACATACCTAATTCAGGCTGGGGGAGGACTTCTCCACTCCTGGCATCTCCCCCTTGGGACGGGTGATGGATTAGCATGGTGCCCTGGCCAGCCTGGAGGCCTCCCCCAGTCCTTCCCGGGGGAGCCTGTAGGGACTTAATCCGTATGGTCAACCAGAAGGGCAACAATTGCTTAACCACAACCCGGCCCCTTCCCCTCTCTGCCTCTGTCTCTCTCAAGCTTCTTACAAGATGCGCAAACACTACTCCATCCCTCAAGCTTGTGAGGTATGAAAGGGCCAGTTCAAGCCCTGTGCGCTCTCGCGGAGGCCAGAATGCGTGTTTCCTGTGGACGGAGCCTTCTAGAACCCCGAAGGCGTGCTGAGCCCAGGCCACGGTTGCACAGGTAGTGCAGAGAGAATGGTGTCGAGCTGTAGAAGACTGTTGGATTTCCTTTTTATAAGTTATGCATCTCTTTAAAAAGCAAGAAAAGCAACAACAAACCATACACACAAACTAAGCTAAAATTTTTAAAGAGACAGAGTGAGGTCTGGGACTTCTGTTCCCCTAAAGGCATCTTATGGGGCTCCCCGGCCTGTCTGTGTGGAGCAGAGCCTCTCCTGTTATTTCCTTGTACAGCAGTTTGGGGGGATGATTCTGTCAGCAATGGGATAACACGTTGATCTCATCGCCCTCACCCTCTTTTCCTTTCTCTATGGACGCAGAACTCTGGCATGTGTGGGTAACTGGGATGGCGCCCCCGGAGGCGGCAGCCGGCTGGCCTGCCTCCCTTCCCGACAGTGTGAGGTCGGTGCGATTGTAGCAGGGACCCCAATGGCACCTGAGACAAACCTGGGAGTCGGAGCCATATGCTTTGTCAAAGGTGTTGGGACACAGGCCCTCCATCGGGAGTGTCAGCAGGAGACAGGTGAGAGGGCTGTCACCCTGTGCTACAGTCAGGAGAACAGGACACAGCTTGGAACCTATTAGGCGTGTGTGTCAATATACACCACTGCCTTCCTCTTCCATTCCCTGATTTGAGCTTCTGGGTCCCTAAGGAAAAGATGTGATTGATGCACTAAACAGAAATCATGTTTTCAAGAAGAAATAGAAATGTTTAGAACCTGGTAAGAGAGTTTCCACCTTTCCAACCCGTTACAGAATGTATTAACCTAACAGGGATGAGCTACTGCTAAGCCAGGAAGCATTCTGTAGTGTGGCATTTCCACAAACTGTTCGACAGAAATTTGGTGACAGGATATACAACGACACGGAGACATGGTCAGAGTTCAAGTTATGCTTAATTACGGGCTGTCAGTTATCAAGTGGGAAGTTCAAAATGCAACAGCAAACCGCCACACACGCTAACCTATTTCACAAGAAGAAAAACATTTTTTAAACGGTATTTAACATTTGCTACAAAGCCCTGGAAAGAAGCCAGAGGAAAAGAAACAATCAAAAGATCGTTTCAAGTGACAAATCGACTTGTCTGAGCAAATAAGGGGATGGCACCGGCTTTTGGAATGCGTGTTCCCCCAAGGAGGGTAGCAACAAAAACTGGCCACAGGGAAAATTTGCTGAATCGCTGTTGCTACTCAGAGAGGTGGAGGGGTGCCAGGGTGCTGCCCCTGACGAACAGCCCGGCTGAGGTCCCACCTGGATGTGGCTGACCCAGGCTGGGCCTGCAGGCCGCAGGCCACCCTATTCAGAGGGTGCATTCGACAGGAATTGCCCAGGACGTTCGGCTTGAGAGCGCGGGTGTGGAAGCCGTACTGTCTGGGACTCACGTGGGACCCGGTGAAGGACCTTCCGTGCCTCGTTACCCGCTCCATAAATTATCGTAAGGATAATCGCAGTGCCTCCGCCATGCTGTTCTTCCAAGGAACACGTGACTTACTGAACGTCCGTGTGACTTACTGAACGTCCACGCACCTGGAACGAGGCCTCGCACATCCCCACTCCCTACGTGTCCGCTATCCCTGTCACTATCGCTCCTGCCCATCCAGACCGAGTTGCTTAGGAAATCTCTGCGTTAGCAGCACCGTCTGAACATTATGGAAGCACCCACGCACACTACACGGATCTGTATTTCTGTGTCTGTTCAAACCCGTTAAAATCTCAGTGTCATTCTTTACATGGGGTTACTGTCTGAACGTTGGGTCAAATAACTCAATTATTAATTGAGCCCACGCCGTCTAATTGAGTTTGTACTGTTATATTATTAACAGGTACATGCTGTCAGTAGTATGCAGTGATATACATGGAAACTTACACACCAAAAAACTCAAAGGTCCCAGCACTATCATTTTATTTCCCATGTTGCAACCAATTCTTAACTCCCAGCTCCCCACCTGCTCCAGGGTCACGGAGTGTAAGTGCGGCCAAGCACCCCATCCTGGTCACTGCCTGCAGTAAACCCCAACCTAATTAAAACCAGCACCGGATTGCTTCCCTGGTGAGGGATACCTGACAAAATACAATCAAAGTCTTCTTTGGATGTGATCAGCTCTTCCTACTTAGCTAGTCTGTAAATTCTTTGTGGACAAAGAACAAAATCACTTACCATTTGCGGATATGACACAGGCTGCACCCATTAAGCGTTGACAGCTTAGCACAGCTCAGCGCAGCTCCCCTGAGGAAGCTCTGTAACACCGCACTTTCTACGTGCCAAGCACCGTGCTAAGGATTTTTACATGTGTCATCTCATTTAATACCCACAATACGTGTTTTATTTCCATTTCACAGACCAGGGAACTGAGGGTGAGAGGGCACCGTACAAGACTGGTAGAAAATCTGGGATCCAAACACAGGTCGCTTTCACCCCAGAGCCTAAGGCTCAATATTCGAGATCAGTCAGTGTAGAGATGGCTTCCTCTACGGCTTCTTTCCCCACCGGCCTCTCCACCTCCCTCTCACACCACTGCTTAGCTTAGGGCTTCCTGCTCTCCTGCTGGAGTTGTGGTGGGAGTCTTCCCACTGGACTGTCTGTCTCTCAGAGAGCCAGTGGGAGAGGTGGAAATTGGGATTCTGGAGATACCCTCAGGAAGCAAGTAAGGAGCTGCAGACTCCAGGGGGAACTCAGCTAACGTCCCAGACGGGGCTGCCCGGGGCTGGAGCCCATGCTCTCAGCATTCCCTCATCTCGCCCGCCTTTCCCACGAGTCCCCTCAGTTCCAGTCACTTCAGTCAGTCCTGAGGGCACTGAGCTCACAAAATCACTGCAGCTCTGAAAAAACTCAGTTACATGGGTGGGGGGGGGGGCACAAAACTTAGGAGCAATGAATGCCTAGGGGAAGGAGTGCCTTACTCGAGCAAGTTAGAGGAGGTTTTCTGACTTAAAAAATACTAGCACAGGGTCTTAAAAAACACACCAGCATTCACTATCAAGGTCAACAAATAACAGCATTCTGAAGGAGGAAACTGCTCTTACAGGGTCAAGGGGAGACGCAAAGGGAATGGGGTGACATTCTGCTGTTCCCTCACGTAAGCAGACTTTATTGGGCAGCTACCATAGGCCAGGAAGCACAGAGGACCCTCACATGAAGCAAACAAATGTAACATTTGTTACTGGAAGAGTGCTCAGTTCAGGTGGGTACTTAAACAGGTCACAGGCCGAGGGAACAGTTGCAATGCACGGCGATCGGTGATGTAGAATAAATGGACACGAATGGTTGTAGAAGTTCCCAAGACACAACCGCCAATTCCGGCTTCTGGGATCAGGGAAGGCTCGGAGGATGAGGTGTCCGTGAGCGGAGCCCTGGGGTCCAATCCCCAGGTGACAGAGGGGAGAACGGTGTGCTGTAGGAAAGAGCAGACTTCGCCGGTGGTTTGCGAAGTGGGGTCCGACACATCAACAGACACATCAATGTCTGTGCACTTGGAACAAGCTTGACTCTTCAAAGCCCTGTCCTCTCCGCGACTGAGTCAAAAACTCAGAGGGTGGGACTCAGCGAGGCGTGTTTAACAAGCTCCCCCCCGCCCCCCTGCCTGGGGATATTTGGGATGTACAGACAAGTTTCCCACTCCCTGGCCCAGACCAGAAAGGAAGAGGCGAGAGGTAAGAGGTGGAAGGTGGAGATGGTAAGGAATAGCCTTCTGATGAGAACTGCGGCCAGCTCATGGTGGGCCTTGCAAGCCACACTGAGAAATACCGTTTTTAAACTAGTAAGAATGACCTCTTTCTTTTCATTAAGGACGGTACTGGGTCAAGCATTTTTGCCTAAGTCATTTCATTCACCCTACAAAGCTACTCTTTGTAATCGCAATTTTTGCTCATTTCACATATATGGTCTTGGAGAGAGAGAAAGGCTCTGTAAGTTGTCCCAGATTCCAAGAGTACTATTTGCACTCAGCATCACACACTGGACGTTCAGCAGTAAGTACTTTGCTAAAACGTCATCTACAGAGAAACACCCTGTGCATGGGGGCCTCAGGTGAGGCCGCTGACATGCTAGAAGGACTGAGCTGGATCCCTCATCCTGTGAGTGCTTCAGGGAGCTCCAGACCGTGGCTGGAGGGTGAGCCTGGATGGCTCAGTATTTTGATAACAAGGTCAAGTGCCAGGGTGGCACCTTACGAAGGAACTGGGGATATGCCATTGTTTTAACAAAGAAAAGCACTAAAATGGATATTTTAATGTGTTCACACCACCAGTATTTCACAACATTAATGCAAGTGGATGTGAAAAGCTCTGAGAACAGAGGTTTCTTAATTATTCATTAGTGACCCTCCCTCCCTCCCTCCCTCCCTCTCTCCCTCCCTCCCTTCTTCCTTCCTTCTTTTCTTTCCTTTCCTTTTTTACCAGTACTTTAAAGGCAGGCCTTTTCTTTCCAAGATCATTACTTTCCAACCCATTTAACGTTTCCTTGTAGGGTCACAAGTTAATTTTAAGGTTATGTTTTAATGGCTTTCTAAATGACACATCCATTGTAGTAAAACGAATGCATCAAGCCATTCTAGCAGGTAGAGATGTATATTGACTCACGGCTGGAACGGTATAAACATTTCCAAACTATTCATCTGAAAATGTATTAATAACCTGGGTGTTTAAATAAAGTGAATAAAAGCAGTGATGTTTCCACTAAAGCTATTTGGGGTTTGGAAAGCGGCGCGTAATTGCCTTTGCTCATTTTGAAAACCCCGCATTCTCGCTGAGAACTTAGTTTAAAATTTTAAAAATTATTTTATTGATTTTAGCAAGCAAGAGGAAGGGGCGGAGTGGTGGGAGGAAGGGGCGGGGGACAGAGAGACATCGATTTGTTGTTCCATTTATTTACACATTCATTGGTTGCTTCCTGTATTTCCCCCGCCCAGAGATAGAACCCGGGACCTTAAACTATCAGGACAATGCTCTAACTCAGCTACCTGATCAGGGTAAGAGTTTTGTTTTTAGAAACAACCGTTTTTATAGAAAGTACAAATCCAATAAATACTTTTGCTTCTGCTAAACTAACCAAATTCTTATTCTCAACCTAAATCAAAATTATCGACCCTTCTTAGCCAAAGGTATTCTTCTGGTGGCTTCGTGAGCCCCCGCTTGGGAAGCTTCAGGTCCCAGGGCGGTTTTCAATTAGGTGGAGAGGCAGGTGAGGAAAGTGCCTCTGTGCGTTCCCTTTGGTAATCTAGTGAATGTACAGTTCCACCAAAGTGCACTGATTTTAGAGACTGTCAAATGACTATGCATGAAAATATAAGTCAAATCATACTACAGTGGTCTGGAGCCATAACCATACACAGAAGCTGATCTTACACACTTAACCTTAACAAGCCTGAAACTCCAGACACACTCATCTGCCTGAAATCTTCTTTAACGGCACAGCAAAAAATTTAAGTGGTAATCTTTGGGGTTTTCCTTGACATAGTTTTTTAAGCATAAAATAAAATGAATGTAGTCTAGCTTAGTATCTAAACCGAAATATACATGTAGTTTTCAAAACATTCCAAGCTATCCTATAAGGTGGCATCATTACAGTTTTATTTGATTTTATTATTATTAATTCATCAGCATTCTTACTAATAGAAATCAATGTGTTTCCCTTTGTTTATTCTCTAGTTCATACTTCTTCCATCTTCCATTGATGAGAAGGGACTAGCAATTGGGGAAATAGGTATATGGTGTGTTTTTTCTGCTTGTGTTTATGTCATTTAACATAAAGGTAAAATTCATATCAGGGCATTTAAAGGGGAAGCAAAAGTCAGACAGGGGCAAACTGAGGGACACTACGTGAAAGGAGAGAGAATCAGAGAAGAATCTGGAAGTTGGAGAGGGAGGGTGTGAGAGCAGGTTCCTGCCCAGCTGCTAGAGACACCCCCCCCCCCCCCAGTGTCCGATGCTCTGAAATACGCCGGATCATCTATTTCTACCACTCCCTCCCAACCCACACGCAGATCCTCACATCCGTGTCTGGTTTGCCGTATCTCAGGAGTGGCTCCAGTTGCTTGTATCAATAGAATTCCCAGCTTCTCTGAATCTGCGTATGACACTTTGGAGACTGCTCTGAACCCAATGAACTCTGGCACCCGGTAACTTTTCTGCAAGTCATGAGAAGTCTGGGGTCGGCCACAGTGCAGGTTTAAGATGAAGGGCACGTTCATGAGGCAGAGTTACCTTTTGTGTGCAGGTACTTTTAATGAGAAACACATTGTATCCCAAGAACTCTTCGTGTAGTGGTTGAGGGAGAGAAGCATCTAGAGTTGGCCTGCCTGGTTGAATTCTGCTCTGTCACTTACCAACTGGGTGATCTGGGGAAGTGACTTAATCTTACTGGGCCATCTTACTTACCGTAAGCAGAGTTAACAGTTACTACTTGAAATGTTGTGGAAATCCATTCAGAACTGTGCCTAAAGAACCTATGACGGTCGCCTAGGACAGAGTTGGTACCTGACCCATAAAAAACTGTCCCCCAAAGCACAGAGCAAACTACATCCTGAATATTAGTCAGCGATGAATATTTCTGCATATGTGTGTACATATATGCATCCAGGTAGATAAGTACTGAGTGATCATTTAAAAAAATCACAGAGGATATGGACACTAACTCCCAACAACAGCACAGGGGAAAGAACTGTTAAATAGGCTCGCTAATACTGTTAGTAGCAAACAGATTGCAGGACTCCTCCTGATATCCACACAGCATCAGAGGCATAAACTCTGCTTGAACTCATCCCCTAGTGGGCCTTGCCTAACCCTTAGAGTCCCCAGTGATGACGGACGGGGCAGGCCAGGATCACACGCACTCCTTGAGTTTACAGCACGCATCAGAGTTGGCAACTGGGTACTCGGCGGCCACTTGCTCCCTCACGTGGCTGTAAACTCTGTGTGAGCAGGGGTTAAGAAATGCCTCTTCCTTCAATGCACGTTTGTGTTGGGGCATCTCACTGCCACACACTGCTCCCCCGGCACGTGCTTCAGGTCCCTATAGACACCCTGGGACGGTGGTTCTTGTACTGTAGGGCAAATCAGAATCACCTCCCAGAGGACTTGCTTAAATTGAGATTGGTGGACTCAGCCCCCCGAATTTCTGACTCAACCCAATGCGAACTTGCATTTTGGCCAAGTCCCCCAGTTAGGACTGTTAGAGGAACCAGAGTGTACACTGTCCTGGAAGTGGTACAGATACCTAGTTCCACCGTGACCCAACGCCATATATTTTCCAAAGCCCCACTAACCAGTTCTGTCCAAATCCATGTTGCTACGAAGAAGTCACATCTTCTGAAGCACTATCTAACCCTATAGGATGTTCCAGTTGTTTTTCACATTTAACTGTCTTAGCTTCTAGAAATAATGAAAATAATAACACTAGAAAGTCTCTCTGTAGCCAGAACATTCTGTCATTTACTGAACCCAGCTGTCATTTACTGAACTGGCCATTGCCAGGCATTGCCGAGATCCTGAACACTGACGACTCTCTCATTGGCTGTCGTCCATATAACATGGCCAGACTAACAACTTCTTGGGATAGGAGACAGAACAGTCACAACCCTTGCAGTATCCAGCATGGTGCTCTGCTCAGAACAGATGTTCAGGAAAATTTTACCCAAGGAAGGAATGAATGACATACCGGAAATGAAAAATAAAGCGAGCACGCCCATTTCCATAAGTCTCGAGAATATCACATAAGAGGAAACCATCTAGTAGATGTGTGTATTGAGTGTTTATCATGGGCAAAGCTTTATTGAAAATCATATTTTATATCAATTTGAACCTGTAACCTAGAAAGTGGAGAAAGGGAAGTATACAAATAATTGTATCCTGGGATGGAAATAAAAAGATGGAATATATATAGACAAATTGCTATGAGAGTTAGAGCTTAATGTAGGGGACACAGATGCAGAACAGTACCTTGCAAAGTTTCTTTTTATCCTTATAAAAACATTTATGATTTTTGTTTTTATTTCTTGGAATCATAGAACTTTCTAGATGAGAGGTATTCTCAAAATAAACCTTTACCTAACCTTTTGGTTTTTAGATGGAAAACCTGAGATCTTGTCAAGTGAAGAGCCCAAGATTACAAAGTAGATGTTCTCAGAAAATGCATATCACTCAACTACCAGACTGGCAATGTTCCTAACCAGATGGAAGTAACGGCAGGGGAAGCTGTAGACAGTTCTACACAGGCACCACTGGCCTAGGAATGCAAGTTTGTACTGATTGCAATGAAAAACTTAGTAATTCAGGGTTCAAACCAGACTGATTTTGGATTATATAATCTCACAAATCTACCTATTGCCAAGAATTAGAGAACACATTGCTGATATTAAAAGCTCTGGAAGGTGATATCACTTACTCTAGATACAAATACAATTTTCCATTTTCCGTACTTTCGGAAGAATGGTTACCTTTCTGCATAGAACATTATGTAGAAAGCAGAGTACTTTTGGAAGAATTGCTTCTGAGGAAGAAAAACATTAAGCTGGGAAATCATAAAATACAGTATTTTTATCTTTGTTAATTAAATAGATGTTCTAAAATAGACTGTGAGGTGTCCCTTTAGACTGAGTTGTTCCATGCACACCCAGGTGCACTCAGGGTTGCACACACCCTGGCTACACCATCAAGGGGTACACTACAAAATGTGCCAGGGTCCATTTATTCTGGACTCCTCCCTTATGAGCAACATTATTGGCTTATTACAACTTAAGATAGGCCATGGATCAACAAAAGAGAAGAAAGAACAGCCAGAATCTGGACTGCTCACAGAAAATATACGATCGGGGGACGAGAGACTCAAACCAAAAAGACAAATATTTTCCATAAAGCGGAGGAGGAAACGATTCCACATAATCACAGGTTCCCTGCAGTTCATGACTTTTCCAGGTGTTACTTTGCACATCAATGTCCATTTTTGTTAATTTGTCGAGAGACATTCTAGGTGCCGCTCACACCTCACTATGTCCGTGTCGGAAACAGCACATAAGTTCCATAAAATCCTGTGTAACGAGACCCACCTTTTAGGATGAGACCTTTCCCTGGGAGTCGGCACATCTTGACGACGTGAGGGGCACACAGAGTCCTTGACTCTCCCCCGATGTATCACTTTCCATTAGCTACAACGCTGACCTCCAAATCTACCTGGCTTCCTAATTCTGCCATTAGTCATCCCTTTTAGTTAGGTATTAGCCATCAAGGGTCACCATTAAAGTGCACGCTTACCATGCTGAAGGGGAGTGTGGGCCATTAACATCCATTTATACATTTGCCTGGATTTATTAAGCTCATAAGCTGTCACACAGAACAGGTAGATCGGCCTGGGGAGGGCAAAGGTGGGGGAGAAAGTGAGGGAAGGAGAAGGACAAGGCAGTTAATGGAATATATGCAAATATCAGACGGGGCAGCCCGGAACTTGACCACGATACACTCGGGCAGAACATATCCAGGAACAAATTGCCAAATGAAATGAAATTCAGCAGGCTCAGCATCTTGCTCAAGTGCATGAATCTTGAAAGATTAATTGTATTTGTTGCTCATAATTAGTGAGATAAATGCACAAATCGGAATCTTAGCATTCAAAAACCAAAGATTCTAATGATGCTTTACCCCTGTTTGGATTTCAACCACAAGTTTGTTTATAAATGTACGTGTGTGAACTCTATTTATGAGGCTGAATGCAAGACTATGGGAAGAAAGCTGAAATCAAATAATTTATTATCTCTGCTTCGTTCTATTCATCAGCAAAAAAAAAAAAGAAAGAAAGAAAGAAAAGAGAAAAAAAAGGTACAGCTATTTCCTACCAATTCTCGCAGGGTCGGTACAAGATTTAAATGAGCTTCACAATCTTTTTTGAGATTCTCTAGAAGCTGCTTGCAATATATCAAGGTATTTAAACTGTGTTCCCCATTGTATAAATTCAAAGAACTTGTCAGCACCCCATGAATGTTTTACTAAGGTCACCTGAAGGAAACACACTGATTCCAGGTTTCTATTTTCCACTCTAATCTGCATGGAGCACAGCGTTTGATCCTATCAGCTGTTTCATCTTGGCGGTTATAATCAAGGGGTTTCCCACCAAAAGGAGGAGAGGGCTATGTACTCCTAGACACTTTCAAAAGAACTGCACTAAGAAACCAGAGACCAAGGGTGTCCCCTTTTCTATCACCTGGGGCCACGGAGCAGAACCCTAAGACTCGTTTCTCTGAGAGACAGAGCACCAGCACCCAGCCCCCTGCCCAACTCTCCCACCTTGCCAAGTGCCACTGCCCTGCTCACTCCCGGTGCCCAGGCCCTGGCTGGTTTGTCTTCTTGTTCCTCAAACACTTGAGCTCCTTTTGGGCTTCAGTGCCTTTGCACAGGGTATTTGTGCTCCCTGGTCTTCTCCTCGGGCAGATCCTGGCCATGGGGACTCTTCTCATTCAAGTTTCAGCTAAAACGTTCTCTTTTCGGAAGCCGCTCTCCTGATTGGCCACTCACTGCCACGTGTTATTTTGTTGCACGTCCCCACACCTAGGCTTTGATGGTTTCCATAACCATCAGCCGCTGTCTGATATTATCTTACTGATTCACTTAATTGATCACCCTCCTCCCTCTGAAAGACCTTTGCCATGAAAGGAGGGACCTTGCCTGCATCGTTAAAAACTGAAAAATCTAACATTAAAAACAAAAACACCGGAAAGCGTGATCCAGACACACAGACGCCCCGGGCAACTGTTTACTGGAAAAAAACAACGAAGCACCTCTGTCCTGGGAGCCACGTAACCTGGTGTTCGCATGCTCCTAACTAAATCTGCTCCTAACTAAATCTGCACCTTTGTCAAATGCATGAAGACTGTGGGTTTGGATTCTTTGTCCCAGAGATGGATGTGCGCTTGTGTTCTGCCCTGCTGCACCCATGGGCGGCATCTTCAGTTGATCTTGTCACTCCCCCACCGCACCATATGGGCTCCAAGCAACCGCCATTAAGACTGTGCTGGTGACATTTGAGATAAAAAGGGTTGTGCTGCCGTATTCATTAGGTGATTGCTAACACTGGTCTTTTCAGGCTCTGCTCAAATATCTATGGTTCAAGAAAAAGGCCAAAGAAAATCACACATTAAAGTCCCTTCTACAGGACTGTGTCTATGTCAAAAGTAGTATATGAAGATTCTCTCATGTTGAATCAAACGGTGGCAAAAAAAAAATTAGGGCCACGCACCAGGACCCAGAAAGAGGGCAGCAAGAGGTGTCAGGAAGGAATTGAAGTGTCCCCGAATGTTACAAGATGGCATGAAGGTCTCACACAGACAACTCCTGACGACTAACTACAAATTCCCCCCCGCCCCCCCCTTCTGAAGGTCTGGGGAGGCCAGATGAGACTTTCCAACATGGAGAGACACAGTGAACTTCACTTTCATGCTTTTCCTCAATTCAAATCCCATTCCAGGGTAACACTCACTGTGACGTTGTTGGAGTCCTACTAGTAACCGTTTCCTCGTCCTTCTCTACTCTGTCACCTCTCTCTAGGTGAGGAGAGTCGTGCCTCGTCACTTCACAGTGAAGTTTCACCAGCTTGGACTTCCAGCCTGGACTTCTAGTCTGGTCTTCTCCCAATTTTTCCTCCACACAGCACGAGACTGCAATTTACCCAGTGAAGTCCCTGCCCTGTGATGTGCCCCTCCCCCGCGTCCTTACTCTTTCGTGGTAGAGTGACATGGCCTACAGGGGCCTTCCTGACCTAGCTGTGCCATGGCCCTCCCCTCCCTGCTCACCAGGCTCTGAGCCTCACGCCCCCGTCTCCGTGGCCTCCGCCCCACCCTAGCCAGCTCGACTCAGCACAGGCTAGACTCACACGTCACTTCTCCTGGAAGTCCTCTCCATCTCAAGCCCCTTCCCCAGGTTGAGATGTGAGTCTCTCAGTGGAAAACATATTACACTGTGTCTATACCTATCACATCACCTGCCACATTATCTTATAATTATATTTACCTTTCCCTCCTCCATCAGACAGCGTTCTTAGAAAACAGTAACGCTGACTGGCATACCCGCCTCCTCTGTGGCTAGTACAATGGCCTCCACCAAGCAGGTGTTTCATCATCACCAACTGAGAACTGATTTTGCAAAACGTGACCTACTTCTTGCTTTGGGTATCTGCCTGTCTCTGAAGCATTTCTTTTCGGTGTCACACACCAGCAACACCTAGCAGAGTGCTCGGTACCTATTATATCCTCGTTATGAAGTTTAACTATATCCTTCCCACGTAAAACCAAACCAAACCAAACAAAAATCTGACATCGTTATGTGCCAGGTAATTTTTACATAGGTTAGAGGCATTAGCTAGGGTTATCTGTATCTGTGTAAGAATCCAATATCCTCATTTTCCAGACAAGAAAACTGAGGCAGAGAGAGAGGACAAGTAACGTCCTCAGGGTGATGCGGCTAACAGGAGGTGGAGTGCGGATGGCATCCAGCTGTGCATGAATGTACACACCAATAACCATGGTTGAATCTTCTGATTATTGTATTAGGGAGAACCAATGATCAGAACTCGGCGGCTCCTTATCAGCTCTTTCTACTCTCACAATCCAAAGTCTTTCTTTTCTGGGAACACGCTCTCCTTAAATCCTTCTCTGGAATGAAGAGTGAAGAATGAGAACTCATCAAGAAGGGCTGAAAAAAGACAAAGCAGAATGCACAGAACTTCCCAATGCCCTCGCTAAGCAACATCTGCCACCCGCCCTGCCCCTTCACGCGTGACATATTGGCGCGTGAGCGGCACGGATGCTCACGAGAAAAATCACAGTCGTTGAGGTCCTATCTCCCCAAGAAGCAACTCTGCTTCGTTATTAATATGCTGCAGATTGTTGCAACACTACAAAGCCAAAAATAAGTTTTCTTTGATCAATACATTGTAGGCTGGGAAAGAAAATACTAATTTTCCATTTCTTGGAGACCCGGTGCTAATTTATCACAGGGCTTTCCAAAAGGGTTCTCAGAAATCCGCTATAGAATGATCTGAAATTACACTTGACCATCTCCATGAGATCATGCTGTTCTCTGCCACCTGACAGAGGTGTCTTCTGAACTTGGCAGGCATTTTTTTTTAAAGAAATCGTTGTGTACAGATACGTTTTTCCATTCAAGTATAAGCTGGGCAAAGAAAGCATAATACAGCTCTAAGTCAGTCCCTAAGAGAAAGATGGTTGAACTCTCTCCTGTCCATGTTGGGCTTTGAAATATGGCACTTTCACCTCTAAGAGGAACTTCATTTTTAATGCAGTATAGGAAGGAATATCAAGCTTTGCCTTCTGTGCAATAAAGTGCCTATAATATCAAACAGCCACAGTGGAGAATGCAAGGAATAAATATAAACAGGCAAGCTAAAATACCACTAGGTTTCCTGGAGACAGATGTCATCGGATATTGACTCGGGCAATGCAGGACAGCAGACAGAGAACTGGGTAGATGCTTAGCCACGGGATTGGCATCACTGTGCTTGCGTCATCAAGCGTTTGGTTGACGTGCTGCAACTCTCCAAGTTGCCTTGGCTGCGTCCTGCCTAGAACAGCGGCCCTCAGCCGGGGACGATGTTTGTCCCCCATGGGACTGTCAGCAATTCTGGGCGCATTTTTGGTGTCGCCACTGTGGTTTGTGGAGAGGGCTACTACCGGCATCTAGTGGGTCGAGACCAGGGATGCTGCTAAACACCCTGGACACTACGGGCAGCTCTGGACAACAAAGAATCTTCTGGCCCATGTTGAGAAAGCCTGCTTTACCATAAAGCAGAATTAAATAACCTCCAAGGCTGCGGTCAGCTTTGTGATTCTGAGAGGCACAGTCCAGACACCAGATCCATCCCTTTCTAATTTCCACAAGTGTCAGGGACTTGCGTTTGTATCCTGCTTTCTTCTGGGTGTTGATATTGAGGGCCCCTGACCCCTATGAGGAAAGATCACAAAGATAAACCTGAAAACGGCAAGAAATCTAACGATTCAGTGAATTATTCAACAAATATATATATCAAAACCCTTTTCTTTCCCCATCGTTTGCAAGGCCGTCGATACAGCCACTAAGGACTTGGCAGAATTGAACACTGCTCTTGACTTCCAATCCGCAGTACCTTTAAAACTTCATTTTGGCCCTGGCTGGTGTAGCTCAGTGGATTGAGCACAGGCCTGCGAACCAGAGGATCGTGGTTCGATTCCCAGTCAGGGCACATGTCTGGGTTGCAGGCCAGTTCCCAGCAGGGGACGCACGAAAGGCAACCATACACTGATGTTTCTCTCCCGCTCTCCTTCCCTCTAAAGATAAATAAACAATAAAACCTTTAAAAAAACTGCATTTTGGCTTCAGTGAGTTAAATTCTTCAGGTTCCATATATTAAATAGGGGAGTCTGATTCACTATCATACCTGCTTACAGGAATTATGACATAACATTTCTTGGGGGTAAACCTTAAATACTTAGCAAGTTCGAAGATAAGAGAGTTGACTTGTTTCTGCTGATACATGTTTTCATGTGAAATTAATTATAATAAAAATCAGGTGAACTGAAAGGCCCGACAAGTGGAAAGAAATTTCTGAATTATTAAATATCTATAGAAAATACTTTTGTGCATTCTGACATTTCCAAAGCATTTTTCATCCTTAAAAGAAAGAGAATGCTTTACATTATACGATGTATAATGCTTTTATTTTACCCCTTTCACAAGTGAGGAAACTGAGGTTCTGAGACAGCATACCCTGAACCAAGCCACCAAAATATAGGCGTGAATGCTTTAACAAATCAATGCTGATAATTTACAGCTGTTGTACCAAAGCCCCAGCTCACGTGACAGTCCTTGGCAGTCACTGAAATGCACCGCTCTCCACTCCTGCCTCGGGTCATAACCCCCTAGTTGCTCTCTATGGATCTACCACCACATCCCCCCAGAGCCCTGGCTTCTCCGGGAATGTAACTCCACAGGCTCCTTCCTGCAGGACTGCAGGCTCCTCCAACCAGTGACTGGCTCGGGGACTCTGCACTCACCTGCCCCAAACTTCCTTGAAGCTGTGCTGCCCTCTGAGAGGCCTGCTCAACCTGCCTGCCTTCCTCCACTTCCTTCACAGGTGTCACGCCCCACATTAAGGGTCTGAAGGCTTTTCCTGCTGCCCCCGCCCTTCCTCCCATTCTGCCTTCTCAGATTTCTCCCTCAATATTTATTCTCCAGGTATAATCCCATCTCAGCAAAGGATCTGAGCTAACAGGGGACTTTTCTGCCTCAGGCAGGAACAAGTATTATCAGAGAGCCGGGCATGTGCCAGGCACTGTGTTAAATGCTTTACAAGTACATCATTTAATATTTGAAATAACCCCGCTAGGTAAACGTATATTATTTTTCCCATCTTATAACTGAAGAAGATCTCTTAGATATTTCCTGGAAACTCTAGGCCACGATCTAGGCAGCAGGACTCTGGAGATGCAAGTTCTCTTAACCACAGTTCCAAACTCTCCTAAACAATTTTATTGATCATAGGTAAATATTACTACTAAAGCATGCTTAATTCATTCTCTAATGAAGATTCTTTTTTTCATGATGTTTATGCTATTTTTCTTATGCCATCATTTATTTTCTATTTTGAAGTTTATTTTTAAGATTCCCAAATAGTGCATGAGCCTGGGCCTATTCTAACAGAATCCAACAATACAGAGGCAGAAATACTATTTATAACCAACCGACTTCTACTGACTGTAGTAGCTTTTAAGGAGGTGAATTTCAATGAGTAGTTCATTCTATGAGTTATTCTTTATTTCAAGTGGATCCAGTGCCATGATATTTGAAATGCCGGTGTTCAGATAGAAATAAATGGTGGGACCTTGAGAGAGCATGGGTGTTTTAAATTTTAAGGAGAAAACCCAGGGGGAAAAAAGTGAAGTCTTTATTTTTAAAGATAAATGCATGCCACTGTAGTGAGGTGTCCATCTTTTAAAGGGGAAAATATAAAAAATATCAATGTAGATATCCCCAGATTCTTTTTTTTTTTAAAGCTGAAGTGGCCTCTTTTTTTTTTTTGTAAGTGTAAGTGGCCCTAGTTCACCTCTGGGAAACTGTCTTACAGACTCAGAGACTAGCCTAGCCTCCTGAATTAGATTCCCCAAACCAGCTCAGGTAGACTTCCTCCTTCAGTCTCCTTTCTGTGATCTCTCCTTTGTTGTGCAAATTCCACTTTGGTCACCTCCACACTCTTCTTCAACAAAAGTTACTTATTTTGCCACCTGTGATCTTGGCTCTCCGCTTCAAGGTCTTCTTCCTGGAGCTCAGCCTGGATGACTTTGTTATTTGCAAATCTAGGTTGCTCCTGTGCTCTCACTTGATGCTAATGCCCTTTACTTCTCATTCAAAGTTTCCGAGTATCTCCTCTAAGCAAACAGAGAAGGCACGGATACGTTGGCCTTCCCTTCTCTAGCGCCACATTTCAGCTTGATCTTTTCACTCTCTCTGTCAAATTCAAATGTCACCCCACTATTCATGTGTACGAAGAGGATTCTAATGTACACCTCTTTGGCTTCTTCAAAATTGCTTCAATTTCTCTGAAGTCAAAGGCCTTTTCAACCTTTGGAAATTATCTATGAAAGCCATTACCATGACTTACTCAGTACACAATGCAGACGCTGTTCAGGGGTCGGGAGAAAAGAGAGAAGGTAAAGGTTTTTTTTTAAAAAAAAGGAAAGAAAAAATAACAAATAAGGGTTTAGCCAAAAAATTCTGAAGATTCAGATGTGGATTTTTTCATAAAGCATTCTCAATATTGACAAGGAGAATACTCAAACTGTAAAATGAATGAAAAAGACGGCGTCCAAGACATTATCCAGCTCAATGTTGTCAATATGGATGGATGGATAGATGAGTGGATAATAGACACACAGAATTAAAATGTTTGACAGAAATTGAAGAAAAAAGGACTTTCCATGGATCGATGTGGCTCTTTTGGTGGTGGTTTGGGGAGTGGAGAGTCATAATGCTAAAGACTTGGGATAACTGGTTTGGGGTTAACAAAGGCTGCAGACCTCCGTCCTTTCTCTGGCCACAACCCTGTGAGGGACGACATGGGGACCAGGCCTGCTCAGGAGTATTCCCTGTCTGTACTGATTTCCACAACCTTATTTATGTGTCACAAGGTTTGCGGAAAAGACTGACAATTGTCGATGAGTTTTATTCCCACCATCTTTGGACTCATCTCCAGTCTTCAGGGACCAAGAACATGACAGCTAGCTGTGGTTATCTTTGGGTACAGAAAAAGAAAATATCTCCACATAGTTTTACACATTTTCTACAATGAGTAGGTATTGCTTTTACAATTAAAACGTCATAAGCTCAGATAGAAGATGAGATAAATTTTACATAATGTTCAAGGAGGTTCCTATGTATTTAACTTCCTATGCATTTAACTTCTTAAAAGAGTACACACTCTAAACCTTCAGGGCAAGTCTAGAGACAGACAGCAGATGATGACCCCCGGTCTGCCTCTCCCTGCATATTAAGCTCCTTTGCAACTCACACAACTTCTCTTCTACAAAATATACCACGAAGTCCTCCTCTTTGCAAATTCTCCGCTCTCAGTTAACTCTGAGAGTCCTTGGTCAATAACTTATTTTCCACGCGATGGCCTGTCTCCTTCCTTGTTTCCCGCCCCCCTGGACGTTCACGCTCCCTCGTCTGAAACTGCCTATGTTGGTAACTCATCTCCTGCTGCTTCCAACTCTCCCATTCACACAGCTCTTTCAGGACGTGGTTTGGAAATCACCAGAACAAAAATTTTAAACTTACACTGTCTTCCCAAGAGCAGCCTCATTCTGTTCTACTTTCCTGACCATGTGCTCATGTGACTAGGATGCATTTGGAAAAAGGCCACTGTCACGATGCGGCGTCTGTTTGGCTCATATCCTCTCAATGCCACACCTCTGCTCTAATCGCTCCACTCACACAGTGACTTTCCCAATCCTCCCTCTAGGAAAGCTCCCTGGGATTTCAGAAGAGCAGCATGAGGCCAGACTGTATAGATGGGAGCAGACTCAATTCCTGAGCTATAACGGGCAATATTAAAGAATTAATTATAATAAAAATGCAAAGAAACAGAATCCTCAGGGAATTCCATCTGGGAGCAGCCTTTTCTTAGGCCTCACACAATTTTTGAACCAGCTTAGCTTCCTGGTTTCTCTGTTCTTCCTGTAACATAAATGCTAGGTGATATTAGACCTAAAATTTTGATAAAGGCGATCATCAAATTTCAATGTGCTCTCAAAATTATTTATTGCCCCCCCAAAGGTGGCCACATACCTACTCTACATTCTAAAGGTACATGTTATTTTTCCCAAGGGCCTGCCTTATACCTTAACTACTCTGAGATGTTATTACATATACATAAAAGCCACCAAAGAAGCAGACACTTTTCATTGAGTTAAAACAGCTACTAATCTAGGTGGAAGGAACCTATTTCCACTTCCTACAGTGAAGAGAGAAGGAGAAAGACTAAGGTATTCATGCCCTGCCAGATAAAATTCTTTGCTGTTTACCTGACTGATTTTTTAGGTACGCCGGCTCATCTCTCATGTTTAGAAACAATGATGAAGTTGTCGCCAGGAAAACAGCATCTGTGTGTCATATATGAATGAGCCTCCTCCATGCCCTGCAAGTTCAGTGTCAATCACTTTAAGGTCCCAGCCTAACATACATTTTGCAGCGTGTCTTTTGGTGTCAGCTCACACTACGGCAGGAGCAGGAACTAAGTGGCAAGGGAATTGATACCCAGCTCATGTTGAGGCATCCAAACGTAGAGCCAAGTGAAAAAATTAATAGGCCTAATGCAGAAATAAAGATATATACTACTTATATTACTCATTTGGATAAGGCATAATAAGAGACAATAAAAAACAATGATAAAGGCAATAATATGGACAGGTTAGTTCTACTGTACCAGTACATAAAACAGTCTCAAAAATGATCACACCTGTTCTACTATAAATAGGTTATGTTTGAATATAAGAGTTCACTCAAATGTTCTATGATTTGTGTAATTTAAGAAAGGATAGGGACTAAAATACCCAAATCTTTGTTTGTTGTTTGAGTGCAGATTGGGTATATTGGTGAATACTAACAACAATAAATGTAAACATCCAGCATGGGACTGAAGCCAAACCTGAGCCTGGAGAAGGGGCTTAGATAAACTCTTATACATAGAAAAGTCTCTGAGCTCCTGCTGGTTTGCTTAGCTCTGTAAGTCGACAGCCTCGATCTCTGATTGAGCTGACACCGTAGGATGTCACTTTGGTTTCCGTTTTCCTCTTTGTGGCTTAATGAATATACCAGGTTGCTAATAATAACAATAAGGATAAACACGTCAGTGAACAAAAGAGTTATGCACTGGTATAAATTCAATTATGTAGATGAAATTAAGACTCAATCACTTAGCCAGATCAACAGTTAAAACTGGCATCATGGAGACCGTGCTCAAGGCACAGCACTAATGTTTTGCCTTCTGGGTTATCGAAGAACCACGGCACACAACTTATTGACATTGTTCATAAATGCAAACAGTATGTGCAGCTATACCTAAATAAACCGAAATATAGTGGGGATGTTTATAAAAAAACATTCCTATAAGATTATTTAAAATAATCAAATGCATTTAAAAATATTCTGTGATAAGTTCAGCATTTTCTTGCCTCTCTCCAAAAGAAGCCAATTCGAGGGAATTACTCCGAGAGAAAGGGGGAGGGAACACTAAGAATCTATATCAGGGACTACAGCCAATCAAAAGAAGGAATGCATTTGCCTACCATATTTCTATGTTTTCTGCCATAATTCCTTTTTGTTACAATGAATCAAATCACAAACCCTCAAGTACAGAAAAACACATGCATGAGAAACTGTCATACACAAAGTCTCCACTATGAAGAAATCCCCTGTTTTACCGGGCCTCCAAAAAAGATACAATTAGAATCAAGTAAGACAGCACCATTCCAATCCCTGAGAACCTTGGTGTAAACAGTGACAGTCCTGAGTACAAGAAAAAAATGAACAAATGTTCAAGGTAAGGAAGCTGGTCAGTGGCTGAGGTGCAGACCAGATCTTCTTACTTCCGATTTATTCTGGGAAAGTATTTGATTGATGCAGTTAACAGACCAATTAACTAGATAATCTAGAAGTAGATAAGTTGAATTCTTTTGAGATGGACGCACATACAGACACACGCACGCTGGGTCATAATTAAATGAGCTCTAGCTTTAAGAAACAGTGGGCAGTGAATCTCAGGGAAGAGACCTGTTTGAAACTTTGGCTCTTATTTATTTACTGCTATGGATCCTCTCAAGATGGGATGCCTATGATGGGTTATGCATCCACACTGGTCTCTCCTACACGTTCTCTTTACTGCCAACAGATGAACATAGACTGGCTTTGTTAAAGGAACTTGCCTCCAGTTCTTTCACCTTGCCATCATCCCCAAGTAAACAAAATCAGAGATACCAGAGGTAAAGACAGACAGTTTAATTATTCTGATATAGCACACCTAACATTTAGAATTTTGAGATTTGTCACTGAGTTCGGCGGTGGACAGGATGGCAGGTAAAGCTTCTGTAACAGGGTGCAGCCAAGAGGGAGGCCCCCAAAATGGATTTGAAATGGGGTCCAGAACTCAAGGTGGCCAGGAAATATTAGGATGTCCTCACCCCTTCCCCTGCACAGGTGTGAGTTGGGGGAAGGGACAAATGGAGCAAAGCCTTGGAGAGCTGTTTTGTACAGCCGCAGCTTTGCAGCTAACCTCTGGCATGGTCATTTAACATAGCTATAACTTTTAACTGGCTGCACAGATATGTTAAATAGCTGTGACCATGCTCTGAGCCAGGGGGGTGGAAGTGACTTCCACCAAAGACGTACCTGGGAGGCAGGCCCCCCAGGTTACAGCGCCTGCGTGAGAGCTTGGACAAGACTGGCTCCATGACATGGGGCCACACCTGCCCAGGTTCATGCTGGCAGCCCAGACTCAAAGCTGGAAGGGTACGGGGGTGCTGGCAAGTGTAGCCAATTGTGGGAGGAGTCAGAAATGGGGCTGCAGAGGACGACTGGCACGGGGATTTAAACCCAGATGCGGCAGCCACTGAGAGAGCCCCGTGCTTCCGGCAGAGTGGGGACCCCTGCAGCTTTGGTAGAGAGAATCACCATGAAACTTTAGCAGAGAACCACCACTCAGCTTTGGCAGAGTGCGGACCCCTGCAGCTTTGGTAGAAGAGGACCACATGGCTTTCGGGTGCTCCCTTTGGCTGAGTGGCCAGGAAAGCAGGAGAGACTTTGCCTGGAAGAAGGGGGAAAGAACTCTTGGCAGTAGGCCATGAGAAGGTGCCACATGGCTTTGGAGTAATTAGAGATCCTGCCTGGATGGTGACACAGCTGATGGTGTCAGGGGCCTGAACACGGAACGTGTGCTTCTTTTCCCGAGTTACGGTACCTGAATTAGGGCAGGGGGAGAAGGAAGCACTGTGGGAGTCTGGGTATCCGAAAGGACTTTGATATTTTACTGAAGACGTTAGGTCACTACTTTAAGTCTGTATAGCATTAAATAAACATTTATTTTCCTTTTCATAAATCTCTGGCATTGAGAAGTGTCTTTCCTCTGGCAGCAGACATATTGGACTCGGTAGGGGGTAATTTTGGTAATAGTATATTGTGACCCCACCCCCTTTGACCCTGTATTTGATCTGTAACACTTCCACCCATGAGAAAAGCTACCTCTCTTCTGGGGGCCCTCAGCCCCCTCTCCCACCCCTGCCCTGCCACATGGTGATTAGTTATCCTGGTAAGGCAAAGGAAATGGGTGGAAAATCATCGGAATTCCAGAGCTTGTAAAAATCATTAGTTAAATGGCTCTGATAGGCAAGAAATATGACTTTTCCTAACTCTCTGGCATGAAGGTTCAACCATGTGGTCAATAAAATCCTCAAATAATCTGTCAGCCACAAGACTTCTGTCTTCATTTCCATTACTTTTAAGGGCCCAAGGACCATGTGTGTGGTAGGGGTGGAGAATACCATAGTTAGTAACATTTCTATGGCAATGTTTGGAAAGTGACTGGTACCAAAATTGAATATGGAAAAACCAAAAAAATGAATATTCTACTGACTCGAGTTATTAGGTTGCAGTGAGAAACGAACCATATTGAAAGAGTTCACAGGGCTTGAATTCAGAGAACCCAGCATTCAGAAGTAATGCCTATTTTTTGTTCAATACTCAGAACCGCTCTTTGTAGTCTCCTTATAAAATGTGCACATTCTGCTCTATGCAACATTGGTCAATGTGTGTTAATATGAAGAAACAAATCGTCATTTCAAGAATCTTCTAAGCTGAGTCAAAATTACTGTTTCTTGGTGAGCATTTCATTATTGCGCATCCTTTTTATCAAATAAGAACTGTTCAGTTATAATTAGTTCTTGGGGCTTCTGTCCTCTTTACTTTAAAAAAAATGAAAAGGCTTTAAAATTGTTCTATTTGCCCATAAGGTCTAGCTGTAATAAACAGATAGTGACTCACCATTTTCTAATATACAGTAAAAATACCATAAACTTTTGCAATTAGTTAAAAAGTCAAAAACTCAGCAAGAAATTCAGTCTTTCCTCTGAACTCTCCCTTAATGAAGGTTTCCAAATTAATTGCCTTTTCATTAGAAATTCTTTAAAACCTTTTCTTAACATTCTGTACAAAATCAAATGAGCTCCTAAGCCTGGGAACAAGCTCCATAATACTGTGGAGAACTCCCCTGTTCAGAATTGGGATCTGTGAGGTTAATAATGAGTGTGAAACTTTCAGATACTCCAGAAGGCTGACTTCCGAATTATTATGGAGTGCCCGTGTGTAAGCCTTCTCTGCCATGAGTCCTATTAAGCAGAAGAACCCTATTAGCAGGAGTGCTGATTTAAAAAAAAAAAAAAACCCACAGCGGAAAAGAACGATGGTCATGCCCCAAAGTCTTGCTTATGGAAACAGCATGTTAGTTCATTCCTTCCTAGTAGAAAGTGAGCCTACTATGCACACAGTCCTAGTCACCCCAGCCCTCTTCTTGCTCTAGATGAGGGTTCAAATCTTCATTTCCAAGTCAACTATTTGCAAGTCTTGCACAAGTTGTGGTTTGAGCTACGTACTTCTCTTCTGAAAATGGAAATACTTATAGTATGAACTCATTGGATTATCAGTGAGCCAATGCCAGCAGAACACTTTGCACAGTGTAAGGCTCTGTGCTAGCCACCATGGGGAAGGCAAAGATAAGGCTTGCACTCAGAATACCAGCCTGAAGGCAAGAAAGAAATACGGTGTATCTATGTCTGCAATCAAAGCAGAGAGACCTAAGAGTCGTAAATGATACCCAGGAGGGGTGCTAGAAGGATTCAAGAGAGAGGGAAGACAAAGAGAGAAAAAAGGACAGAAATAAATATCCGTTGGCTATCTTCTGAAAGTCAAATCCTCTATCGGGTATTTGTTGAGTAATTTCATATAGAAGAAGGGGTCAACTCACCCATGAAAGTCCAACGAGAGTTGCCACTGAGAACTGGATTTCTTGAAAGTGAAACAGATTTGAAAATTTGTGTGTGTGTGTGTGTGTGTGTGTGTGTGTGTGTAGTTTAGGAATACAGACTTTAGAAAAAAGGATTTGAATTCTTATTCTACACTGGGCAATTAATTGCACTCTCCGAGCCTCAGTTTTTCTCACTAGAAAGTAGAAATGTTCCGGTAATATCTATTCCTCCAAGTTTCTCCACTTTTTTTCCTTTACTGACATAATTTATGCACAAGTATTGAGATAAGCCTGACACAGTCTCAATAATTGTTACTTAGTAAAAGTAAGGGGAACACGAGAGAGTTAGGCCTCGCATTGGTTGAGTTTCATGTCAATATAACATTTTGAATATTAATTACAATTCTTAGAAAGGCATTTCCTTCATATATCACAGCAATAACAAAAGCAAATATTAATAATACCCCTCCCAATTTCTACTCCTTCCCCAGGTTCTCCGCTGGACACAGGATCCGTATTGAAACACATCCGTCTATTGATCCTGCAGTCAGGTCCCTTATATTCGAAACCAAATACATCTGCTTCACCAACATCAGCTTGTGGGTTTTCCTTTCTCTCCTTCTTTTTTTTTGCATTTTCTATCTATATCATTGGCGTTTTTGGTCTAGGTAGCTTTGTAGTTACTCCCAAATTCTCTCACACCCTTTTCTACCACAAATGACCTCTCGCTGATTAGACCAGACAGGTATGTTCTGGTCTAATTCCTCTTCCATCTTCTTCATCTCGATTGTCACAGTCCCAGGGCAGGTTTTCACCATCTGCCACCTGGGATACCGCAGTGACACACCAACATAGGCCCTGACAGTGGACACCCTGCCCGCTGTCCTTCTCCCTGCTCAAATCTCCTTCCACACTTACCCCCAAAGCTAGTTTGCTAAAATATACGTTGAATCATATCAACCAGCTGCTTAAACATTTTTAGTAACCTCCTGGTGCCTCTAGAATTCAGTCAAAATTCCTTAGTACCCGAGGTACTTTATGACTGCAAATTACTTTTCTAGTACCATTTTCCAACATATTCAGATCTTCTCTCTGGCAATGTAGGTTATTGACAATGTACTCAACACGCCACCAACGTGCATCATCTCCACGCAGTGCCTGCCTTTTACTTTCTCACTACTGAGGATGTACAGTCCAAATGCCACCTGCTTCCTAGGCAATCCTTCTCTCCCATAGAGATCGGTCTCTCCTTGGGGCCGAGCCCAAGTCTTTCTAAGTCTCAGTTAACTCTTCCACAAAATGGAAATAAATGATTCCTCTTCAGAAAAGAGAAGGGTTGAGAAGCAAATGGAACAATGTTTATTCAACACTGGAAAACTATAAATCAATAAAGCTATAGTGCCAGGCATGGAGCCAATGGCTTTATAGACATTATCTCACTCGATCCTTAAATATTAAGCAGATACCGGGAGTGAGGAAGTGTAGTCTTATTCAAAAAGAGCCAAAGAAAAAAGATAAAAAAAACCTTTCATTTCCATCACCTTTCATTGTGGTGCCATACTGCAGCCCTCTCAAAGCTGCTTTCCCATATTTACTCCTTTGATCAGTTTTGGGCAAGTTCTATTTCATCCTAACTTAACGACATAAGTACTTGACTTTAACCTGTCCGCTGTGAGGCATTACAGGCTATTGACCCGGGATCTAAAACGATGTTAAACTAGGCGGGGTGTTAAGAGTCACATTTGAAGGGTTAAACTGCACTAATTAATTATGCAAGTTAAAATTCCCCAGGGGCCTTGGGCAAAGGGCCAATTCACCGAGCAGGAGGAGAGTGAAACGAAACTGGACCCAATTATGCATGTAATTAACCCTTTCAGCAACAAACATGGCGGGAACACAGTATAATAAACGTGGCATACGGATGCTCAAGGTTTGTCAGGGTAGCAGTTGCATATTCCCAAGAATACCACCAACACTGAAATGACAACTTAGCCTTTTAAGCCAAAAGTGATATTCAAACTACATTAATGTGCTATAAACATTTACTGACCCTCCACAAATGAGTCTATTTTTTCCAAATGTATTTTATCCATGTACCTTAAAATACGGTGCCTGACAAAACACATTATTTCCCCATAGTTTTTGATAGACAGCGAATCTAAAATAATTCAAAGGCAACATGCACTTTGTGGAACTAGCTTATTTCATTGTGGAGACTAAATGCATTTGCAGACAGGATTACATTTTGCTTGGCAATTTATTTTATTGACAAAACATATTTCATCGCATATTCCTTCACATTCAGTAGGACAAATGCATGTTGTCAAATACCCCGCTTCCTGCCTTTGATGAAAAACACACATTTTTCAGATTTCGTATTTTTTTTTAAATGATGGAGTTCCACAGATAAGCCCCATTTGTTCTACATTGTCCAGAGGTGTCGAGATTTGGATTCTGTCCAAGGCATATTACTTCTTCTCCCAATGTGATGTAAATTAACCTCATAGAAAACATTCATGTCCATCTTCAGCCTTAAAAACATCAAAATTCTGTTTCCCTTGTAATCATCGTGATAGGATCCTATCGTCTACAATATCAAACCCAGATGGTTCTCACCCACTCACTAGCTGTTCAAATGCAATTGCCCTGGACAAGGTAATGTACATACAAAGTAAATATTTAATCTCACCTATTTGTATATCTGTTTAATGCTGGTAATTCGATTATTGTCTGCCCTTTCCGAATCGTCTGCCCTCATGCCTGATACACATATTCAATCATAAATAAGTTCTCAGAGGTCAAGAAGCGGGTTTGTGCAACTTGTCCCATGGGGCACTCACTCAGCACCGTGCTTCATGAAAATAGGTGCTTAGTAAATTTCTGGTTGTGGTACAGTGATAATGACCTTTCCCACGCAAAGCCTTTTCTTGCCGAAACATTCTTCCTTTTTCTCCCGTCGACAATCTTTTAATGAGCAACTGCCTGTGTGGCCTGTACTGAGAACCTTGCAAGAAATGCAGAGACTGAAGGTTGGTCCTTGCCCTCCAGGGGTTTCCAGGCGTGTAGGCAGAGGGGCCATGAAGATAAAGGGCCGTCGTGGAGGGCAAGCCAGGCTGGACGAGGGTGCCTGGGCTCACACTTCTACCTGGAGGAATGCGGGATGGGTTTGATGAGTAGATGTGAGCGGGGTTTTCAGGGCAAACGGAAGTTAGTGGACACAGTGAAGAAAGTCATCCCGGAAAGAGAGAAAATGCACATGAAGCTATGGAGGCAAAAAGTGTGTGTGAGTGTGAGTGTGAGTGTGTGTGTGAGTGTGTGTGTGAGTGTGAGTGTGTGTGTGAGTGAGTGCGTGTGTGAGTGTGTGTGTGTGAGTGTGAGTGTGTGTGTGAGTGTGTGAGTGTGAGTGTGTGTGAGTGTGAGTGTGAGTGTGAGTGAGTGTGTGAGTGTGAGTGCGTGTGTGTGTGTGTGTGAGTGTGAGTGTGTGAGTGTGTGAGTGTGAGTGTGTGTGTGTGTGTGAGTGCGTGGGTAAACCCATCACTCTATCAATATCGCCACGGTGTAAAGTACAGGAGATGACATCAGAGAGGTTGACAGGGCCTGGAGGGGACTTACCTGCCAGGTACCTTGGCAAATCTAATGTAAGCCTTGGGGAAATTGTGGGTAATTTAAACATGGTCAGATTTGCATGGATGGCATGGGTGCACAGAGGTAATAAAGCACAGAGGCAAACTAGAGGCATGTAGACTTCCTCCAAGAAATATGTAGAGGGTGAAAACAAAGGTGGTAGCATTGGGTGTGTGGAGAGAATTCAAAGATTTAGAGATAATTAGGGTGTGAGACGAACAGGACTATGGAGAAAGGGTTCAGAAGGAAGGAAATCCTGGACTTCTACCCTGAGTGACCAAGAATGGAAAACTTTTTAAAGTTTGCATACTTTTTCATAATTGACAACTTTCTAAGTCTGTGAACTCAACCTGTAGACATAAGGAGTTCAGGAAACCTCAAGAGGCCTTTATTCACACTTTCGATTGCCCGATTATATAAGGTCCACTTATATAATAAGGATGCACACACGAGGCTGGTTCTCTCTGAATCAGAAACTACAGCATCTGTAAAGGTGCAGGATGCCGAGAAACATTTGTGCTCCTCAGCTTATCAGAACAAAAAAGTGTGTACCAAAGACCCAAATCTACTCAAAAAGCAGTTTTATAAATAGAAATAAGTGGACTGTGAGTCAGAGAACCTGGTTCCAGGACAAGCTCTGATCTGCCACAGGACCTTGAACTAGGAATTCAACCTTTATAAAACTTAGTCACATCCTCTGCACACGGGGTGGCCACCTGTCTTATGTCTCTAAGTCAGCCTTCTAGTGAGTTGCAGGTCAGGTACAGAAGCAATGTCAACTACAGAAAACTAAAGTGATACAAAGCACTGTAATAATCAAGTATTATAGTATTGTTATTATGGTGTAAGATTCGTCGACTTTGCAGTACCTGCTCCTGAGGATTGCGATTTTAATCTAATGCCACGACTGGCCTTGAGTAGCATTAATTATTTCTGGCAATATTTTGGTGTGAGAGATATTTATCAAACTCCCAACATTATTTTTACTACTTCCTATTCTTTTCATCTCATTGAATTGGCTCTTAAGCTGTGCCGTTTATTTCTCCGTGTTCCCCACTAATCATTATTGCCACCTGCCTGTTGTTCTTTGGGGCTAATTACCCAGCATCTCTGCTGTGCCGTCCCTCTGGCTGCCCCCACCTCAGGGGTGCCCAGTCCCCTCGGTGACACTACAGTAATCCTCTACTGAGCTGTTGTTCTGCGCATGCTACTCCCAGATTAACGCCCAGTGCCACACCGCTAACGGAGCCCTTCCAACCCCATCTAACACCTGCCTCCTCCGCTTCTCTTCTTCCAGGTTTGTCCAGCCTCCACGCACTTAGGAATTCTTTTCTCACTTCTGTCACTGTTCCCATGGTTACCTCCACATGAAATGCCTGCCTCTTCTCCTCTGCTTATCTAAATCCTACACACCTGACCAGGCTCAGTATAGACTTTATCTCCCCACAAAACCACACAAAGTCTAAAACCGGCCCCCCTCAGTGGGATCTAGTCTCTGAACGCACACCCCAAAGCCGGACTGTGCCACCTTTGGCCCTTAGATACATCACCCATACAAGCAGTTACGCACAAGGGCTCCACGGCCGCCTCCTTCTCTGGTATGCAGACGTATCACTTCACCTCCCTGTGCCTCGGCTCTCTCATCGACAGAGGTGCAATAATGCCAAACTCAGGGGTCTCATAGGGATTGTCTAGGCATTAGGTTACAGAATCTGGCACACAGCAAGCAATCAATGGAAACTTTTATCATCTGATTATTATGACCAGGCATGTCAGTGGTGTTTTTCTTTGCCGGTCTGTTTCTGTTCAGAGTGAGTCAACCTTGATGGTATGTCTAAAATGACATCAGACTTTGTGGGTCAAGATTTGGGGGCAGGACGTGAAGGATTAGACCGTCTCTGTTCCACAGGGGCGGGGCCTCCAGCGGGAAGACGGGTAAGCCTGGGGTCTGCAATCATTGTCACTTATGTCTGGTTCTTGGGGAAAGATGACCCCAAAACTGGAGTCAGAGCAGCGACACAGAGCACTGTGTGTGGCTTAGCCCGGCACAGCAGGGCAGCCTGGTTCCGAGGGTTCCAGGCGGGTGTCCCCGAAGTGCGAGTGTCTGGAGAACAAGTTGTTCCAAAACATACGGTCAAAGCTGCCTGGCCTTTCCTGCTTTGGCCTCTGAAGGCCCCTGGCTACCTGTGAGTCACCAAGACGAGCCCCGATCTAGGAGGTGGGAAATATACTTCCCTAGATGAGGGAGAGGCCCTTGGCGTGGGAGATACTGCTGCTGCCCCTGTCTTTGGAAGAGACAACCTCTCATCAACTGATATTGTGTAAAAGTCATTACTTCGTCACAACTCAATTGGGCCTTGTACAAACGGTAGTGGAATCCTGCCGAGGATACTTGCTCTTCCATAAGTGATTACTGAATGAACAGATAAACAATTTCACATTAGTTTCATGTTAGTCTTCTTCCCTGAAGTGGACTACAAGTTTCTTTTTTTAAAAGATTTATTTACGTATCTTTAGATGGGGAAGGGAAGGAGAGAGGGAGAGAAATATCGATGTATGGTTGCCTCTCATGCGTCTTCCATTGGGAACTGGCCTGCAACCCAGGCACGTGCCCTGACTGGGAATCGAACCTCGATCCTTTGGTTCACAGGCCCACGCTCAGTTCACTGAGCTACACCAGCCAGGGAGACTACAAGTTTCTTGAAGGCAGAGATTACACCATTAACACTCCTTCTATTTACCAAACCAAGGACAAAAGTTACTGGAATGAAGGTAAATCAATGATAACACTACTGATTATTGTGGGGAACATCACACAAATCTTGAATTCATTAACTCCGAACAAGGACATTCAAAACTTCAAGTAAGGAGACAGAAACTCTGGGTTTTAGTTATGGCATCCATAAATTTCAGTTATTTATGTATTCCCGGGACTATATATTTGGAAAAAAATGATGCGAGTGGTGTGTACACATATATCTCCAGAACCGTAGCACTACGCCTCTCAATATAAACTAATTAAAGGTGAATAACTGCAATTACTGCCTTTTTAATTCTTTCCTACTTGGGTTAAATTTGTGTCACCTTGTAGTATTTTGATCGTGTTCTGTTTGCTGTGATTCAGGTTCTGAGTCATCAGAATGCTTGAAATAGGCCTGAAAATAGCCTGCATTAATTCTCTGGATTGCTGTTCAGAAAAGATATACAAGGGAAGCATTTTACAATTTTAAAGGAAAACTCACTTCATTGCCCAAGAACACCCGAGAAGTTGCTTCTCAGGTATGTTAACATAACTTCACAAGATATGTTAAAATAATATGACAGGAGCAAAGGAGATGATAAGAAAGATGCTTTACTTATATGGATACAAAGGGGGGAAATATCCAGCTAGACAGCAAAGGAGCAGTCTTTCATGCATTTATCAAGAGCAATTTAGAGGACCCTCCTAGTCTTCTGAATCAAGGCCTCAAGACAAATGAAAGTGGTCTACCAGCAAAGAGAAAGAACGGAGATGGAGAAAACAGCATCTTTGGAGGCAGTCACAAAGGCCTGGCGGTCCCCTGGTAGCTGGGGACACAGTGGGGCCAGCAGGCTCTGGGTGACAACGGCAGGTGTCCTGGGACCAGACAAAAAGTGGCATCACTGACTCACATCACTCAGGCGCCGCCGCCTCTGAACAGCCTGAATGATTCACACACCATCTCCATCTGTGCCTTCCCCCTTTAAAGTTTCTGCTCGATGACCAGAGGAAAAACACTGTCACTCACTCGGATGGTCTAATAGCTGTAATTAAATCCCTCTAATCGCCAAAAACTCAGTGTGTGGGAACTTGGATGAAAACGGACAACATGAAAGCACAAGGCCTTCTTTATGCAGGGGAAGGTGAAGGGCACGCTTCAAATGGCAGGAACCAGCCAGCCATCGGTCTGCAGGTGTGAAGAGGAAAAGGCAGCTCTCGGTTCTGGCCACGGCCCCTCACAAAGGTGGAGGCACTGGAGGGTAAAGCCATGGCGGGACATCTGCAATATGGCTCAGCCAGAGCACAATACGGCGGGCCTCCCTCAGAGCTGGCCATCCAGTCCCGAAGGCAGCCTTCCCCGGGCTGCAGCCTGAGGCATCTTTCATGAGAGCCCCTGAAATGAACAGCCCAGTGCAGAAAACCCACTCGCTTTCATTTCTTTTCGTTTAAAGTCCCTTTGGAGAGGCACAGACGGAGGCAGACATTTCTGTGCCTCAAGAATATATGAGGCTTCTGCTGGTTGAGGCATTCTACAAGTCTGTGACAGGTGAGCCTTGATGGAATTTGATGCTGTGATTATTTTTAATAAAGCAATAACAATCATACCAGCCAATAACAACTACAACAAACATGTAACAGCACATTTGATATTGGATAGTTGCCAGGCACTGTGTGAACTGCTTCGTGGAGACTGTTCCACTAAGGTCTCATAACAGCTCAAAGAGACCTAATATTGTATCTCCCATTCCACAGGCAAGACACCGAGGGGGCCGGTAACTGAGCAAGGCCACAGGGAGTGGCAGAGCTGTGGGGGACACAGCCAGCGGGTCGGGTGTCACCTCCCACCCTGTTAACAGGTTTATGGTAATAAAGTCAAAAGCCACATATTTTTGGTGAGGAGCTCGCACACACAGGAATTTCAAAAACCACCTGAAGTAGCGGATTCCAAGACCCAGGGCCCTGGTTGCTGGGGTGTGGATTCCTCACCGTGGCGTTTGAGCCTAGAATTCTGCATGGTAACAAGCACCCCCGGCCAGCTAATGCAGAAAGACTCTCACGGGCATGGTTAGAGAAATGTCACCAGTAAGTTTTTTTCGTCAATACAAAATGAAAAAGTCATGCTTATCGATGTAATGCCGTTCTCAATTTGCATCCCTTCGGTTCCCATCTATCCATAGAGCAACCTTCCCAAGCAGGGAAACTGGATCTTAGAAAACTGTCTGTTTTAGGAAAAATGTTTCTAAAACTGATCATGCCGTCCTGAAGAGGCTCCCTTTCCCTCAGCGCGTTTTCAAGTTTTCATCTCAAAGTCTCTCTTGGGTTCTAATATGCATTTAACAGCTGCTAACCTCGCCTTCAACAAGGAAACAGGCAGAAACAACAGGGATGAGAAACTCGGAGAGAAGACAGGCTCTACCAACGGAAGCAGCGGCTGGCGCCCACGGTCAGGGTGCGGGGCCCAAATGTGCAACCCCCGAATCCCACATTTTGATGTTTTCTTCTACGTATTAAGTTTAAAGGGGCCTTCTACTTACTGGTCATTCAGAAGCAGCTCTCCTTTATTCTCAACACAATTATCTAAGTGGAAACCCCAATCAGAAACAAGACATGAAGGAAGGAGTGATTATAGGAGCATATCATTCTCTGTTCACGTGCATTGGTGTGACTTGCACTTAAATGGCACAGGGCCCATCAGGTCAGATAGTGCCACCTGCCCTTGTTATTTGTCAGGATTCTTGTTAACTGTTTTTAAAAATAGTGCACTGTAGCAGAAATAATAGCATAAGGGAACTCTGTCTTCATTTCCCAGACAATGACCATATAAAATACATTTCAGCATAATTAAATTTCTTGGAATCGAATCCTATGACTCACAGAATTTTTAAGAGGAGAAAAAGATAAAAATTATAGCATGCCAAAATTTTTCTAAGTGACATCATTCAAACATTGTTGTCACTGAAACTGCAACAGCAATGAAATTAGAAATAATTTGAAGAAAAACTCTCCACGGGGAGCAGGGAGAAAAAAAGGATGTGATCCCCCGGAAAAGCAAGAAAATACGAAGAGTCAGGGGCTGGATTCACTGAGCACTTATTATGTGCCAGGTCCTTTCCCAAGTGTATGTGAGGAACATGACATACAAGGTCCTTTCCCTCCACGTTGGAATCAGAACATGTCTTTGGCATCATTGTCTTTCCGCCAGAAAGCACTATCTCATTCCCTGATGTTGGGGCTGGAACACAGGGAAATGCAAACGATGGGTTGTGACAAAGGCATCAACATGCACTCAGAGCAGTCACCATTTCTCTGGTGTGTCACCTGCACGTGAGTGCCGGGAGGTGATACACCGCATCCTTACCTGACTGTCCCTACACCGGTGATTACATTCCAGGGAGCAAAGGGAGGCTGGAGGGACCACACGCCTTCATTATCCATTAACAGCATGCTACATTAACCTTTGACTATTTACCTTGATGCCAATTAAATATTTGTGATGGCAGCATCAATAAGGAAGAGAATCTTGGCCAAGGTCCCATTTGCCCTTGGTGTCTCTGCAATTCTTTATAAGTAACATCCTGAATTTTTAGCACGTCAACCCACGCAGAACGCACTCGATCAAACCATCTTTAAAGGAAGCAAATGCAGCCGATCCATTACTTCAACAGGCCACAGGACTAGCTCAGGCAAACGCCCACCACCGACAAGCCTTGGGCATTCAACTTTCTCAAAAAAAAAAAAAAAAAAAAGGCATTAGTTAGCATTTAGATGGATGACGAGGCAGCAGACAGTGAAGTCTGCACCCGGCAAAGGCACCCAGGGTTCTCTGGAGTGTGTAAGCCTTCATGACTGGCTGACCAGATCGCAGACAAAAATGACTCACGGTGCGAGATACAGGAAAAAAACCAAACAGTTTCAGCGGCTTTACCAAACCAAGACGGCAAAGCGTTTGGGCCAGTGTTCACACACGCCGCCTGAGACTCTCCCTCTAAAAATGATACGGCTGCACTGAGATAGAATCTACTTGTTGTTCCTCCCTCTATTATTGTTTTTTCTAAGTCATTTAAAATATCCATTCTCATTAGAGCCATACATTTCTCTGTATTCTTTTGCTAGACAGTATAAATAAAAAGTGTGGAATGGCCGAGAAACCCCATCAGTGTTCAGGGAACACACACCGCTCTGGAATGCATTAATTATAGGCTTCAGGCTTTGTGGAAAGGTAGAAATTGGGCCGTGGCTGGAAGGCGTGTAGACTCTGGATGGATGGAATGGAGGAAGGAACAGAATCCCACCGGGAAGGGACCTTCGAAAGAAAGTACCCGGGGAATTCTGAAGGAGAGTCATTGGGTCAGAAGGTGTTTGGTAGGAAACTGGTGGGGGACAGAAAGAAGGGGCACGAGGACTCTTACAAAGTGTTCTGATCAGGAAGAGGTAAATGAGAATGCAAATCAGGTAACAATATGGAGATGGATGCCCCGCACATTTTCTCCATGTTGATCTTCTTCTTCTCTTTTTTTTTTTATTAAAGCAACTCAGAAAAGGCCACGGAGAACTTTCTCCGAATTGAAATGCCCCGTATCTTGTTTTGGATGGTGGTTACACAGGATTGAGTACAATTGTCAAAACTCAACCTGGACACTTAAGATCTGTCATTGAACTGTGTGAGTTTGATTTACGTGATTGTGTTAACTAGATGTTGTTGTTAAAATGAAATTAAAACATAGAAGACAAAGCCAGATAGGTTCCCCTTTAAACTCCTCCAGGGTCTCCCTGCTACATTTCAACAGAAGGCAAAACCCCAACTCTTGACTGTGGCTGCTAACAACTTACAGGATCTTCTCCGCCTACCCCTGCACCTCCATGTGAAGCCAGCCTTCGGCCGGCTACTTCTCCCAGCCCGATCCTCCTCCTCTGTGCTCCACTCACTGGGAAGGCTCTGCCCCATTCAGCTTTGTACCTGGAGTTCTCCGTGCCTCCTGGAATGTTCTTGGTCCACCACCTGCTACTTGGCATGGTGGCCCAGAGTTGCTTGTTGTAAAATGGCATTCTTAAATTACCACCTCACCATTCTGTTTACTTCTATCCTAAAATTCCTCCATGCTGTACATTGATGTGCTTCCTTACTTATTGTCTGTCTCTCTCACCAGAAAAGTAAGCTCTGTGAGTGAAGGGAGGTAGACACTTCCACAGGGTCCAACTCAGAACCAGGCATATAATAGGTGCTCAGTAAATAGTTGTTTGAGAATCGGTGCAAATAATGGACCTTTTCTCACTGTGTACGTCTACTGCACTACAAGTCTCTCCCTGGAAGAGACTACAAGGGACCGTGTCTTTGCTACCAAACTCAGTAACCCACATATATTAAAAGCCCACAAAATATTTGCTGAATGTATACATATATTTGAATTTAAATCTAACATGCTTTTGTCAGTACACCCCCAAGGATCTTTCATCTGCCAAAGAAATGCCTCTGCCCCTAAGAAATACAAAGACTTCTATCGTTTTAAAAGTCACAGAAGCTGAGGTTTTCTAGAACTTTTCTAGCCTCCCAATAAGACTTGGCTTCCCAACTCAAGGGGATAACAAAATGAACTGGCAGTGAGTTCATCCAGGTCCTCTCCAGGTGACCCAACAATGCAGCAACAATGCTTCATCAAATCACGGCAAAAATGATCACTCTTAAGAGGAAGACTCTGGTGATTTACTCTCAGTGGACTATATAAACATATCCAAAAAATCATGTTAGATTTTAGACCCTGGGGAGTGATGCAGCTTCCTGTTTAGTTTCTGTCATAAGAATTGTAGAGAATAAAAAAATACTATTGATTCACATGAGTAAATCTCCTTTCACTGGGTGCGAGAAACCAGATCCCACATCCCCCAAAACGGTCTATATTGAATGACTCCATTCATATAAAATTCTAGAAAATCCAAACTTATCTACAGGGCCAGTAAGCAAAACAGTGGCTTCCTGGGAATGGGGGAGCAGGGAGGAGTAGATTCCTAAAGGGAACAGGGAAAGTGTTGAAAGTTTTAACAAAACCAATTGTGGTGATGGTTTCACAGAAATACACACGTGTCAAAACCCAGCAAACCGTACCCGTTAAATCGGTGTAGTTTGTTGTACACCAACTATACCTCAGTGAAGCTGTAATGTGTACAGATAAAATAGCAAGTCTCCACCTAGAATGACTTTTTAAAAACTTTAACCAGGCCATCAAGTTAGCAGCATCAAGTGCCACTAGGCTGCTACAGTGTGTGACCTCCTTCCTGTCACCTGTTCGCTCTCGTTCACCCTCTGGAACCCAGACACCCACCCCCTCCTCTTACAAAGCCGTTGAGGGCATTTCTCCTAGCCCCCCGGTCAGTGAGCACCCCTCCAGCTGTGCACTCTGAGAACCACCGCCGAAACACAGTACAGCCCTTTGATGACGGTGGGTCCGTTTCTTCTACAGGTAAGGATGACAAAAGTCAGCTTTTCATTCCAGGCCCTCACCAAATATCACAATACATTTACTTGTGTTTTACGTATGTGGTATCCGCACTCTCTTCCTGCCACTGTCGCACCTGAAGGAGTCCACCGGGTCCTTCCTTCCTACAAGTGGCCACTAAGGCGCGGCACGAAGTGGCAGGCGTGGGTAACTGACTGGCACTGGGCAAGTTTTTTCATCTTGTTTCCTCGTTTCTAAAGTGGGAATAGCGGCAAACACCTCATAGAACGGTTGCAGGGATTCAGGGGAGGGCAGCAATTCACACACAATGCTCAGCATAACCCTTGGTACGGCAAGGTTCTCATTAAACCTTAGCTGCATGTATATGATAGTAGAACATAGCAGTCACATTTTTAGAAAACGCACTCTGATAAAACAGCCCAGCACTTAAGCAGGCGTCAGAAAACCTTTTCTGGAAAGGGCCAGAGAGCAAATATTTTTGGCTTTGGGGACCAAACCAACTCTGCTGTTGACATGTTCAAGCAGCCCTAGACCATATGTAAGCCAGGGGTGTCCTCTGTCCCCCCCCAAAAAAAACACCTCTTTGGGGGACTCTGAAATTTTAATTTTATATGATTTTCACACATTGCCAAGTATCTTTATTGTTTTGATTTTTTTCAGTCCTTTAAAATTCTGAAAAGAATTCCTAGCTCACAGATGATGTAACAAAGGCCGTGGACCGGTCGCTCTGGCCCAAGAGCCATAGTTGCCCACGTCCTTACGTAGAGAAAGAGATTGATCCTCTTTCTGCAAGGCCCTCGTGTGAGACCAGTCTCTGGTTCGAGGCCTCCACCTGAGGTTCAGTGACACGCCGCTAGACAAATCTGGTAAATTCTGATCAACAAAGCCATCCCCGTGACTACGAGATCCTCGGAGTGTGTGATAAATGCCGCATCAAGTGCCAAGATTTTCTTTACACTGAATTTTTTAAACTTTCGATAAAAAGTCACCAACAGCTATTCAAGTACATTTCTACTTGGTTGTTAGAAAAGTTTTTTTCTGCTCTCATTTTATTAGAAACATCTTGAAAGGAAATTAACAGTTTGTCACCTTCACAGCGGGAAATTATGCAGATGAAAACTGTAATTTATAAAAGATAAGGCCTTTTATTCATAAGAATTTACTAGAAATATCTGTATGTAGTTTTTAAAAATACTTCAAAAATTATAAAATATCACTACACTCAAAAGATTTGCTTAACTATGTCTATATTTTTATTCCAAATTCTCATCCAGTTTCTAACCAACAATGCTTTAATTGTTTGTACAATGTACCCAACTATGTATATCTACAGTTTGACATAAAATAAATGTCATTGCGAATTGAAACACATTTTAGTCCCTCTATTTCTTATCCATGTTAAGAGCAAAATTCTTACTCAAATATCTACTAAAAGTGATCATTTAACATCCACTGCATTTTCCTTGATAGTTACTCACACGTGTGTGAATTTTATAAACATCCTGATTCTGCAATTAGATTCAGCATTTTTCACACTTCCCATTTGTGATCAACGCCCACCCTGCGTTCAAGAAACTAAAATTGGTTACGGGGCCAATAATAAAATGAATTATTCTACATCTGGTTATCAGAGTCAGATTTTCTGATTTAAAACACACACACACACACACACACACACACACACAAACACAAACAGAAAGCTGTTTCTATGTGCTTGGTTTATTACCCATTTAAGAGTAGTTTCACACACAGCCAGGGAGGTGGCAAACACAGGGCCAATAATAAAAAATAGTAACTTAATATAATTTGCTTCCTTCGGTGCTGGGAAAGCAGAAAGCGCTGTAAAACTGTTTTGTGTTTACTAGCGAAGCTATTGTACAGGGTGATTCAGGTTTCATTATAAGGGGCCTGCCAACAGTTTCAGCACAAATGCCAATACACTTTTTAAAATTGAGTGCAATTTTGCGTATTTTTCACTCAAACGGTCTTGCAGAATCTACAACTCAAATAAGAGGTGTATTGTGTTTTAACACCAGCAACAACCTTTATACTATTTCTTGCATTGATCTCCATTGTGAATGCTCAAAACCATTCTACTTTCGTGCGATGTAATGGGCAAATGTATTCCCTGGAATTCCAAGGTATGATTAGTTACTAAGCAATCAGAGAAATCACAGCAAGGCATACTTCTGAAAGGAATTAGAAAGAGTAAAGATCAGTTCTCTATTTGCGTTACACAGCAAATCACACAATACCTCATCGATGGGACTGTATATATTAGCTAACCACCATGGGCTAGCTGGGAGTTCTCACATCAATGAAAAGATCTTTGTCAATTGCTGTATGCCTCATTATCTCACTAAGATTTCTTGGCAACAATTAACAGTCCCCCAATTCATAGAAATTGCCTTTATTATTTTTGAAGCAGCTACTTTCTTTGGCTTTAATGACTAAGAGAATAGAGACAGATGTCTCTGTTGCTAGGGAGACTGAGGTTTTTAAAAAAGAGAAAACCTTTGAGACGAAGTAAATAAGCAACTACCATCTTTTTTTAAAGGGAGAATTCTGTTAGTTTTGAATTAACTATTTGTCTTAAGAACAAACCAGCAGTAGCTCCACTTTTTAAAGGAAATATACTGGAATGGATTATTACTGTTCTTCTCTGACAGTAATAAGTCATTAACAAAAAAAAAGGAAAGAAAAGAAAAACAAGCCCACCTGTGCACTCAGTATCAATTGAAGCTGATTATCAGGAACTGGTACTGGTACCTGAATTCAAGGGAATTACCTTTTTATATAACCTGTCAATCCTCTATCACCCAGAGGAAGCAGTGCGTCCCCTCTGTTAGAAACACCCAGGCCTTGCTGACTGCACAGGGCTCATGCCCTCTCCTTCCCTGGCTCCAGGGCCACGGGCAGCCCCTTAGCCAGAACTCTAGGCTCCGGAAACCAGTGAAGCAACCCAAGCCAAGAACAGGTCGGCGACCGAACCTACCTCAAGAGATTCATCCTTTAAAATCTTTCTCTATGCTCATCCGAAAGGAGAGATTTGTCCTTTAACGTCTCTGTATGCCCACCCCTCTCCTTCTGTCTTTAATTCCAGATGCCCTGTACTAGACGACACACCTAATGCCCTGGCATATCCTGTCCACACCCTCCCACTCCTTACGGGAGTACCCTGTAAGAGAAGGGGTATCGTCATAGGAAAGGAAGAAAATGCACTTGGAAATGAGATCATATGTCATAAAAGCCATAACAATCCACCCTTAACCTCCTTTGGCATCTGTAAGAAATCGTCCAAACATCTTTTTCACCTGTTTAATTAAACCATTCCTGGGGCATTGGCATGCAATTTCAGGGTAAACCAAGAACAGAATGGGCACGTGTGTGTGTGTGTGTGTGTGTGTGTGTGTGTGTGCGCGCGCGCGCGCGCCTATTTTGCTTCTGTGGCCTGGGGACCTGAGCACTATTCCCAGCTTCTTTCCCTTGTGAAAGTATATTGCAAGCTCCAAATAATGGGCTTAAAAAGTTTAGAAAATTAGAATTTGAAGACTTTTGGTACCTTTTATTGAAATTCTAATTAGCTGCGATCCAATTAGTCTCTTCGGGGTCATGCTGGATGAGGCTGGGGCCAAACCAAGCAACACAGCCCTTAGGCAGCTCCAGCAGCTCCGGGTCCACATTCTGGGCTCGGCTCCCATTTCCAACCATTTCCGGGAGGCGGGCCTTCAGTTGGTTGCTTGACTTTTCTAATTGTCAGTTTTGCTGATGGTAAACTGTGCCTATTAATCACCTCAGAAGGTCTGGGGAAAGTTAAAATGATAGAATGTATATAAAGTGTTTGGTCCAATGGCCAACATTAAGGAGGCACTCAACATGATAGGCGTTATCATCGTTATTACTACTATTAGCTGCTGCTTAGTTTTCTGAGACTATTAATTGAATATGAAGATATAGCTTTCAAAGATCTTACTGGAATTAGGCATGCTGTTGGCTCTCCGCGGCAGTTTTGAACATATAAGAGACATTTGCACTAGATCCAACTGTGATCTATTTCCAAATACTGTTTTTCACTTCGGATGATTTCATTATATTATGAGACTGGATTAATTTTAATTGTGCCTGGAAGTGAGGTGGGACAGGGAGGCACTGTGGTTCCCAGGTCTGAGATCTAATATTACCTACAGAACCTCTGAAAATACGGATATTTGTAGCCCAGTCTAGACAAACTAAATCACAATCACTGAAGCTGGCATTCAGGCTGTGTGTGTGTGTGTGTGCTTAAAGTTTTCTAGACGATATTACAGTGCATCCAGGATTAAGAGCCATGGATAAAGAGCTTCCTAGTCCCCAATAAGGAGCTGTGATGACTATGTTGTTTTTTCATTAATGTTCCCGGTTACTTTTTAGCGTCTCATCTCCCCATTTAAAGTTTGTGTTCCAAGCATGTCTGATCATTATATCTTTGCAAAATGCCAACTAGAGAACTCCGCATGCAATAGATGTACAGTATGAGGCCGCGATTGTCCTCGTGTGCCTAAATCTGCTTAGAGTGCACTACGGAAACAGACTCCTGCTTCCAGGCATATTCCCAATTACATTCTAAAAAATAAACAAACAGGTGCATGCAAACTCCAGCACTTCGCAGCTGGCTCACTTGCATTTCCTTCAGGGAAAAGAAGATAGCGACTAGGAAGTCTCCAAAGTACTTGAGGAGAAAAGGAGACAAAGGAAGATGCTTTTGACTTTTGGTTAGGAGATGAACACCACCAGGACTTTCCGGGCCATGAGGAAGAGGGTCAATACTCCCAAATCCTGACAAACATTCACCCACATATTCGTCTTGCCAGGATGCCCATGAGTTCTCTAAAGAGGAGATCACTGTTTCCCCAATTTTGAAAGTCAGAAATCAGAGGTACAGAGAAAGAAAGTCACCTGAAAGTCATAGGAAGAGCAAAAGGGGGACAGACTAACAGCAAAATAAAAAACTGTGGTGTTTAAAAATGATGGTTGGCCCCTGGCTGGTGTAGCTCAGTCGATTGAGCACGGGCCTGTGAAGCAAAGGGTTGCCGGTTCGATTCCCAGTCAGGACACATGCCTGGGTTGCAGGCCAGGTCCCCAGTAGGGGACACATGAGGCAACCACACACTGATGTTTCTCTCCCACTCTTTCTTATTCCCTCCCCCCCTCTAAAAATAAATAAATATTTTTAAAAATGACTGTTGGCATGTGCAGAGTTCCAAAGAGTTGTTCCAGGATTGTTTGAGGGGGGGTCTCACTGTGACGTCAGTCACCACAATGGCATCCAGGGTAGGTTTCGATAAAGCTCTGCTTCTTAGGCTCAGTTTCAGAGAAGGCCCTTCCCCACTAGAAGAGAACCACTCCAGCCGTGGCTGATAGGAGCTGCCAGAAATGCAGAGTGGCTTCTGGGGAGCACAAGGGTGGGCGCAAGAGGATTTTCAGTTGTTTATATGGGAAAAGGCGTAGAGGCTATGATGATTACAATAGCTTTATTAACTCTGTGTTTCATATACTCACAACCACAAACCTACTTTTGTCCACCCCTTTACTATGCATGGTAACTTTCTCCATTTCTAATCCTCAGTGAAGGCTTTGATTAGACGTTCTACGAGAAGAAAGAAAGTATCCATTTTTATTATATGAGGCTCTTCAACCCACCATCATCTACCACTTTTAAAATATAAGGGACCTTGTAAACAATTTGCCCGACTCAAACATGATAGAATTATTTATTATCAAATTGATCAATTCCAGATCATGAACTTCAGATTGCTCTTTTGTGTCCTTCAAGGCAACCTTAAATGATAAAGAAGTTCCCTTGACCTTGGAGTGACTCCAAGAGACAATTTGTAGGCAAGACACAGCAGTGTTCAAGAAAAGCTCAACGTTAATTTGAACGTGCTCCGAAGAGGGGGAAGTTGTCACCACGGTGATTTTATGTGTTTACCCTGAGCTCAAAATGAAAGGGGAGGAATTTTCAAATCAAGGATGTTGAAGTAGCTGAATCAAAAACCTGGATATAATTTTTAGCCCCTACTAGAAATAAGGAGCTCAGTTTGAAATTTGGAGTTTGAATTTGGGATCATACACTCAGCCAAGATAATGATTACCGCAGAGCCTGAGAAAACACCCCTCTTTTCAAAATATCTGTAATATCAACTTGGGTTCTGATACTGATGCATTAGATCCAACAAACTCGGGTATCTCATTTTATTTTTTTGAAAGATTTTATTCATTTGTTTTTAGAGGGGAAGGGAAGGACAGAGGGAGAGAAATATCAATGTATGGTTGCCTCTCGTGCATCCCCTGCTGGGAACTGGCCTGCACCCCAGGCATGTGCCCTGACTGGGAATCAAACTGCGATTGTCTGGTTTGCAGGCCTGCGCTCAATCCACTGAGCTACACCAGCCAGGGCTTTCAGGTATCTCATTTTATACCAAGTATACTGGTACCTTGAAGTGAAATAATTGCTATTTCAATGCTTGGTCCAATTCAGTCAGGAGACAGAATCTAAAAAAAATTCAGGTAAGGCTGGTTGATTAACAGAAATTTTAGGGAGCAGCGAAGGTGTAAGCCTGGAGCCCCCTACACAGTGTCCTGGGAATTAAATGAGACACAGTATGTTTAGTCCTTAGCAGATCTGGCCCAGGACATAATGCAGTCCCCATATGTTAGCTATTAATGAGTTGCAGAATTTGTTGTTATCGTCATTTTGCTCTTAAACTTACACATTTGGTCTCAAATAGATCTCCATTTTTGAAGATCCTTGATCTGTTTTGTGTGCATAAAGAACTCAAATGGCATTCTGAGGCAAGGCCACCACACAGAGCTCAGAGGCAAAATCCTGGACATGATGTAGGCACACCTTCAAGGTATCATTCAGCGCAGGCAGACGGGTTTTGCGTGAGAGTAGTCTGAACTTAAAACCACTGTTCAGCGAATCTGGGAAAGGGTGATATGGCGTCTCTTATCACAAATCATTTTCCCAAAATGACTACCCTTGTTTATACCTGAATGAGGAAGCACACCAAAAGCAGGATTATCCTGCAAATGGCTGATTTCACAGATCCTCATCTAAATCAGCGACTTTCCACGTGAGATTTATGGAATAAATACTCCCTACAGGGGGAGACTAGAACCTTCGGTTCGCTTTTCTGAAAGAATTTCCCTTGACAACCTCGAACTGAAGCACACACACACACACACACACGTGTAGTACAGAATCATTTGCCTCGTGCATCACTGTGCTTCGTGTCCTGTTAAGACAGCAATGTCACCATGCCAAAGCATAATATCTTCGCCCTCCTCGCCCTGCGGACATGCTTTTCCAGCCCACTGCTGGCAATCATGGAGACGCCGGACGATTAAAACTGATTTGTTCCCTTAAGAAAACTCAGTGGTCAGTAACATTTCCTCCCCTGAAGCCCCTAACCGTAGTCCAGGAGTGACATCTGTGTGCACGTTGGGCCTCTGGAATCGATTTAATATCTCAGCGTGCGCTACAGATGTTTCCTCTGACACTGGAAGGTCTCTAAGAACACTTCCATAGTGACAGTGCTGACATCATTAAAGGTCACATATGACGATTACATTTTGAATCAGCTGGCTCTACACCAGTTCCATCAGAGTTCTCTATAATCCTACAAGTATGAAATGAATTCAGTGAAGGACCCTCAGGGGGCAGAACTCATTCATCCACTCATTCATTCAAAAACATATTTACTGAACAACTCTTACGTCCCAAGCAGTTGGTTAGACCTAGGGGACTTAGTAAGAAGGAAGGTAGACACAGTGGCTTCCCTGCCAGAGCTCAGATTCAAGTGGAGGGAATCCTGAATCAAACTGGCTCATCCAACAACATTGGTGCCAGGTGGGGATGGAAACGTGAAGGGGGGGGGCGCGCTTTGTAAAGCGTACGGTTATCTACCCACTAGGCTGTACACCTGAAGCCAACACAAACTAACATCGAATGTAAACTGCAAATGAAAAAGAAAATTGAATAAATAAATTAGAGTTCCTTCTTGAATTTAAACCACAAAGAGAATGCACCCCTGAGAGCTCTGGTTTAGAGAAGAGATTCCCCAATGAGAAGAAGAGGTTGGACACACCGGGGCCATCTCAGAAAGTCAAGTTTTGTGCCATCTGTGGGGAAGGGAGAAAAAGGAGAGCTTTACTAACCGTGTGTCCCGCGGATTCTCTATGGAAACTCTCCATTCTGGTGCCTGTGGCTCCTCCCTGAAGCCTGCTCACCCCTCCCCCCACCCCACTCCCCGCCATCTTCCCCTAATGCACTATTTCCCAACCATATTTCTATCATCACCTTCCCAAAGGCTGCCGTCTCATACCATCAGCATCATTTCTTAGTATTTTTATTTATCTTGATAAATATATATATTTTAAACACACTATTTTAGAAGCTAATTATAAAAGCAGTTACATTACGGAAAGTTAATTATAAAATGTATCATTTGCTAGGAATAGAAGGAAGCTGCAAAAACAAGTTTACTTTTTAAAACGTTTTCTAATTTTACACTAGCAAGTGCTGGCCAGTGAAGGCTCTGAGTCCAAACATGCTATCTTTCTTCTAATACAGAGAAATGATCAAATTTAAGAGCGTTTGTTAAAGTCCTATTCGGTTAAATTGAACACTCCTCTTGATGTAATAAATGGATGCGAGAAATCTGAAATGAGAATAATTTCCTCACTGTTTGGTTTCACTGTCCTATTCCTCATTTAAATGTCTTCCTTTCACGCCGCGGTGATGGCCGCTTCGAGTTTTTGGTAACAACGCTCTAGTAACAACAATAAGGAGAAGGATGCTGTTACTACTGCAGCTGCTAAAAGGAGTACTAATAATTAAAATAAAAACCATAGTAGAGTCTTGCTATATGACCAGCCCTGTTTTTCAGCACACTGCCTAACAGCCTAGGAGAAACTAGTCTGTCATACACAGGCATCTAACAGCCTTATAATGTTTGATCATGTGTTGAAGCCCATGGAACTCTCCAGTTTAAAAGCAGTCACTAATCAACCCTCAGCTCTAAGTTAGACAGGCATCGTTTCCAGCGTCCTCATGCACTGTGCAAGGCTGGGCAAGCCCCTTTCAACACCGTTTTGCAGAAGAAACTGAAAACTCGGTAAATGACGATTAAATGAACATCGTATGCCCGACACAAGGGATCAGTGAGGAGGAGGAAGAAAAGGAGGAGGAGATGGAGGAGGAGCGAGAAATGGTATTGGCGTCCTTCTGCTGTTATTTATTAGCTATTTAACCCTGGGAAGGCTGTGGCATACCTCTGAGCCTCCCTTCCCTCGTCTGCAAAATGAGGTGACCAATTCCTGGACAACAGCGTGGTAACCGGTTTGAAGTGGCTGCAGGTACGTAGTGGGCCTCCACAAACAGCCGTGTTATCATTCTACAGGGTACTCATCCAGTCCCTGGCCATTACCCACGCTCATTCTGTGCCATCCATTCTCTGACGCCTTCCCTTCACGTTCTGCCCACAGTCACGACAACAGCGATAACTCTCTCCCCTGGATTTATATCACTTAGTTCATTTTTTAAAAAATCCAGCTTGTTCTTCCAATGGAATTGAACCTTGTAGACAGAAGGACAAAATGCTCTCTACCACATAGGACTTAACACACTGTGGCCTCAAAAAGGCACACAAAGAACAGTTAGTGAATGATTTTTTTTTAATTAGTAATTATACAAAACAAGAAAGATTGTGTCAGCAGGAACTATGAAGGTGAATTCCGATCTAAGTAATCGTGGGAAAGATGCAGCATCTTTTGGCTTCTGCAAATATTTTTTCCTCTTCATGTGGGGTGACCACAATACTCAATACAAACAGGACCATCTTCTGCTGGAGGGTATTAAATCCTCATCAAAATCAGATATTCGCATCTTTGATAGATAGCGTAATGACAAGCTTCTCAATTTGGCCAAAAGAATGCCACATTCTCATATCTGCAAACTTATCTTCTCACTTACTTGTTTTCTAACTTTAAAAGTTACATAAAATTATGACATAGTTAGAAAACCACCAAGAAAGAAAGAAAGAAATACAGATGACCCATTATCTTCCCAGAAATAACCACTATTAACATATCCTGGCATGTCTCTCTACCCTTTTTCTTAATGATAGTTAGTACATTTTAAAAATAAGTATACTAAGTTCAGGCTACATATGCATTTTTAAAAACAGTATTTTCATCTTCTTGTACATTCTTTAAAAAGATACCATTTTCAGGGCTACATAGTATTTCAACATTTTGATGTCATTATTTAATCAAACTCTTGCTGGTAGACAGACGTTTAGGTTGTTTTCCAATTGCCCTTATTTTAGATGATTCATTAGCTAAAATCCTTACTGATACATCCTTATGTTCGACAGTGATTCTCAGCATAAATGATAAATGTAATAGGTTCAAAGCTATAAGACTTTTAACATCCTTAACACTATTCGCTCTCATAGAGTGTGATGGCTGACCTGTCACACCATGCATTTACCAACACCAAGGACAATAATTAAAAAAAAAAAACTTTGATAATTTGCCTACCAGGCCAATGCTGGTAACATACACTTGATAAGCTTTAAGAAACGTGCTGCTTAATCCTCAACATAGAATGCCAGCACTCTGCATACTGTATCTTCTGCTCAATTTATAGAAACGACTTGCAAATGAGAGGCTCCATGTGTATCGAGTTTACCCAGTATCCAATTATTTAAACGAAGAGAACAATCACCCCATGTGGCTCCAAGGCTAGAGCAGCTTGCCTCAGCAAACCCAATTCTGAGCTCGTACAAGTTCAGGTTACAAATTCAAAGGGCTAAGGACCACCCATCACAAACAGGCGATAAGGCTAAGCTGTGGCCACTCAGAAAGTTGTCTTAGTTCGTTTGTCTCTGCCTTTTCTCGTGAAAGTGCCTCCCGAAGCCCTTGCGGGTGGCATGCTCCTAACCACTCTGAGTTTGGTGCTGCCGGATTAGAACTGATTTTGCTCCAATGAACTCTTAAAAAAACTATGAACTCACCTCAGTGAATCTTTAAACAGAGCGGATGTCAGGAGGAGCCCCCCCAAAGCCCCGAGCAACCAGACACAGGTACCTGTTACGCCCCTCGAACTGCGGCTTCCCCGGGGCTGCTGGGGTCATGACTCGGGTCCTGGCAGACCCTGGGTCCTGGCACTGCAGTCTTTTCATGGTTAACCCCCTTTATGACTTCACTTAAGCATTGCTCCTCCAAACTGAGTCTGAAACCCATGTAGCTTGCCTGGGCCCCACTTAAAGCCAGACCTGCCCGGGGCCCAGCAAGGTTCCACCTAGAAACAGAACCAGGTCCGGGGTCGAACCAGGTCTGATTTATAAACCAGACTGGGTCTGGGATTAGACCGGGCTGCGGGTGTGGCCTCAGGTGAATATAATTTTGGGGAAATGATTGTCCGCCCTCCCCAGTGCCGGTGAGCAGGCCGAGACCTGCTGTGACACACCCCACTCCCACGCCACCTCCTCACTGCAGAGCCTGCACTCGGGATCCCGGGGAAGCTGGCAAAGGGTGAAAAATCTCACCCAAGTCAGCGCTTCCAGATCTGTCTGCGGTGCGTGGTAGAAAGACGAAGGTGACATTTCAAGCTGTCCCTTCGTTTCCAGATTCAGAGTGGCAGGCAGAAAACCCTGATGATCAATCATTGGGGCCAGAGAGAAATGGCCGGACAGGAATGTGGGTTACACCCCATTTGCCGCTAAGTGTTTCCAGCTCTCAGGGGAATTGTCTTTCTCTTCCTTATCTTGGGAAGTGGCTCTGCATCTTGGGGAGGTAGGGTCTTTGCAGTCTCTTTGGGAACCCCTCTTGTGCCCACAGGGTTGTTTGATAGTGCCAAAAAACCTTACTGTTTGTCCTGGCTGACGCCTGACAAGGTGTTCAAAAGGTCTTTGTTGTGGCTGCTGTTGTTGTGTTTTGTTTTGTGTGTCTTTTTAAAGTGGCTCTGTGGTCAACATTTGTCAAATTGGAAGCTGATATTCACAGCCTGTAAGGAACTATTTTTTATGCCTTCTCCTCACAGTTACAATGATACGATGAACCCAGAGGCAAAGAAAAACATTACGAAGCCACCGTGGAAGCGTTTACTAAAACATTCTGAAGAAACACAGCTTTCAGTCTAGAACATGGGGATCTATTGACTTGAGGGACATGTAGCAGGATAACCAGGTCAGCTTCTGGATATCATTGAGGTGGCAACCCCCCAGTCTTTGAAAAATTAAAAACAGCTGCACTTGTCTTACAGATCAAGTCTTTACAAGACTAGCACTGGGGCTGCAGAAACAACGCAAACCCCGCCCATCTCTTTTATAAATCTTCAAATCTCTTCCTCGCAAAATGCTTGCAGGTACTGTACACCAGGGGTGTGAAACTCATGTTCACCGGGGGCCACATCAGCCTCGAGGTTGCCTTCAAAGGGCCGGATGTAATTTTAGGATGGTATAAATGTAACTACTCCTTCACAGCGAATTGAGATCTCGGTCCTGTTGCCAGGTAGAAACAAGGTGCCTGGCCAGATAAAACCGGGTGGAGGGTGGGATTCGACCCAAGGGCCTTGTGTTTGCCCCCTATGCTGTAAAAGATCTGGATTTAGGAGGAAAAAAAATCCCTTCTTGGAAAAATCTACATTCTTTCTCTGTTCCTTCAAGATTTAAGTGTTCTATATGGTCTCCTGGAGAAATCCGGAGTCATCTTCTGCGTACACTTGAGGGAGAAGGGGTGGGGGGCTATTTGGATGGTATGTAAATGAAATACCTTAAAAGTCTTTCCTACAAGTATTAGTAAAAGTTTTAGCTATCTGAGCAGATAACTGTAAATTCTATCTGCCAGAAACACAATTTGGGTCTAACTGTTCTTTTATAAACTACTTAGTTTACTAGACCATAATTTATGAGATCACGTACTTCATAATAAAGCATGTCTTTTTCTAGAATAATCCCATTTTTTTTGCTTGTCCAGTCAGTTCAGTCAGTGGATTAATATTTGTATTAACAGAATAGAATAAAAAAATATGTTTTTTTCCCCTCCTTAGCTGTGCAGGCTTGAGCAAGACATGTAACCCCTTGAGCTTGCAGGTCAGGATTAGAGGTTTTGTTTTTATAGTTAAATGACTAATTTATATTTAAAAGAAGAAAAATGAAACATGGTACATGGCACGTATCAATAACTGTTCCTTTATACTTTGTAGTCCCTTCATAATTGTTGTAATTAAAACACTACATGCATCATATATTAGTTCTGTTACATTAAGTTGTATTTTATTCCTTCAATTTCCAAGAAAGTGTTTTTGCGAGATATGTAATATGGCAGTGGCTTGATGTGCAAGAATGTGAAATATTTAAAGAAAACCTGTTGTAAATTTCACAATGATGAGAGGCAACTCAGGCATGTAGTGTAAAGAAAAAAAAATCTCAAAATGCACTCATCTTAAAGGTTAGCTGTTGAGTCTGAAAGGGTGTTTCTATGCTGGCAAACGGGAAAGGAAGACAGGGCTCGGTGTAACACTTTCAACATGGTGCTAATAACTGCAGTTCTTCCATATTTGTGGGTTTTCAACCAGAGAGAAAGATGGGTTCATCTTGTTTTTTAAAGAGACTCCGTTACTTATATATTCAGCATGCATCCTATTTTATGGACTATAAGACGCACCCCCCTGCCCCGAATTTGGGAGAAAAATGCAGAAGCGACCCTGCTCCTGCCTCCTGTGATCTCACTCCACTGCCGCCTGTCCCGCCCCCCCCCACCCCACCCCCACCCCCCCGGCCCGGCACACAGCGAGCCAGGCAAGCTACGTTTTGAACTGTACAATGCACCCCCGTTTCCTCCCAAATTTGGGTCAGGGGAGAGTGCGTCTTAAACACGGCACTCATGGTTCGGAGCTCTTTTCGGTGGGAAGGAGGGTGAAAAGTACCAACTTGTATTCCACCGCCCGGATATTGAACCCTCACGTCACTCCCGGAGGCACGGGCTGCTGACAACACCGCCTTCATGTAGGTCGGCTTATTTTCCCGAAAGGGCTACCTAAAGGGGGGTTTCATCTGAATATCAAAAATGAAAAAAAACAAAAAAACCCCACACACTCTAGTTCTGTCGTAGCCCTTACCAAAGGCAGCCTTTACAAGGTATTAGGAGTCTTTTCCTAATTTTTACATTTCTTTTTCTCTCTCATCTTCGTTGTTTAAATAGTGAAAAATAGCCCCAAAGCATATATTTTTAAGTGAAGATGGAATCATATTTTGCATGCCCTCCGCATCTGGTTGGAAGCAGAAATGACTGTCCCAGACCAGTGAGAGTCAAGCATGGAGTAAACACTATTTCATAAACTCACGAAAATGGTTAATGCAGTTCCCTGGCCGGAAACGCTGTATACCTTAGGATCCTGCCTCTTCGGAGCAAAGAGAATAGCATTTAAAACTTCAGGCACAAGCCTAAGTGAAGAGGAAGGACCTAGAGCAGGTGTGGGAAGAAACAAAAAAACCTGGGCAAACACGGGCTTATGTTTACAATGCCTCCTATTGCCCACTGAAGCCGGCCTCATTTATTCCATTAGGGTTGAAAAACGACACCCTGAGTGAACAGCAGAGGGCAGAAGCCTGGCAGACTCCTTTCAGAGTGGGTATTTCTTGGAAACAGGTCCTCCATAGAGTGTAAAATACAACGCCAAACAGCACAAAGAACTTCGAAACGTTGATCGTTTTCTGCAAACCAAGCCCCGCCCAAGTAGCCGACTGGCTTGTTATTTAGCCAACATTTAAAACTCATCTGGTTGCAGCAGCTGATTATCGAAGTACAGCCCTAACTGAATGGTGACAAAACACAATGAGAGCATTGAGAAAACCTCACAAATGCCCAGGCCGGCGTGTTAGTAGGCAGAGCTCCAAAACCTGCCCTTAGGATCAAGCAAGTTCCCGCCACGGTGGAGCATTTTCTCTGTCTTCCCACACTGACACGCTGTTCCTCATTTTCCGCTGCCTGTTTCCCTAACCACCTCGTCCCAGAGACCCATCTACGCCAGAACACTGAGTCAGAAGATTACAGGACAAGATGAGGATGATGAGCAGGAGAGCGCAGAAGCAGTGTGTAACTGCTGGATGACAAGGCCAGGAAAACCGTCTACACATCCCAAACCCAGGCCGAATCCTCCACGGCAGCTTCATTCTTCCAGGTCCTACCCCACCAAACTCACCTCCTCTCCGTGCATAGCTTACTGATCTGTCAATTGCTGCAGGAGAGGACAGATGGGCTAGCATAGGCTATGCCAGAATCTTAGGTCTGTTTCACCATACGCCCTCCTATTTCTTCCAAAATTGACAACTCTACATTTATAATGGATTCCCCGAAGCGCGTGGTGATATTTCCTTAAGAACAAAAGCCATGATGGACTCAGGTTTCTGAGACCGAAAGTGGTACTGGGTGGTATCCTTGGGAGAGAACGGCCCCTGGAAGTCGGAGACAAGCTCTAGCAAAGGCCAGCTTTCCTGGCTCAGTCCACTTTGGATCTGACCACCAGGACACTAGGGACAACTATGCTCTAGAGAAAGTGAAGGTGTCCCAAATGTTATCAAATTGACTGCCTTCCCCAGACTCAGAGCATAATCCCATGTAAAAGGAAGCCACTACTACGTGACTAGAAGCTTCTCCCCTCTCAGACCACATCCCTGGGAACACATCGGGGAGATAAGAAAAATGCGGACAACTAGCAGTGATGGGCAGCTCGATTTCAAACAAGTTGCCTGAATTTCAGTGTCCTTGCCAGCGAGGTGGAGCTGCCGCTAACATTCATGTATCGCTGACCACGTGTCCAAGTACCAGAATGATAAGCCCCTTATCGCATCATCTACTTTCTTTGTCACGGCAGCCTCCTGGAAGCCCCCTATGGGCCTCACAGTGTCAGTTCCATAAGTACTTTCTAAACAGACTGTTCCAAGCAGGCTGTCTGATCACTGTTTTATGCCCACCTCCTTCCTGAGGGCGTGCACCTCGTCGCCCTGCCCCGAGAGCCATCCCCCCTCGCTCAGCCACCTAAGACCTACCCTTTCCTCATCGCCTCATTCTGTCAGAAAGGCAATCATAAATAAAGAGAAAAGGTAATGCAGGGGCTTTTCCATTCATCCATGTAATCACTTATGAGTCTCTACTATATCTCCTCTCATACCCTACCCTTGGCCTCTATACATATTCACATTACTAAAATTACGCTGCAACAGATGTTTCAGCTAAGGCAGATACTCCATTTCCAAATCGGAACTGCACAAAGCATCACTTGTCCTTACAGAACTTTTCCATTGTCCCTCCCAAACGTGAGCCATCTTGGTAGGATTTGACCTGCAAAGGTACAAGAGGAAGCTCTAAAAAGCAAAAGAATAGCATGGGGAAAAAATGGATTTAGGAGGCCCAAGGAAGAGACATGGGGAGACATTTGATATACAGGACTAGAGGCTGTCGAATTATATTGAGGATTCCAGTTCAGAGGCAACAAAAGCAGAAATGATTTTACCAGGAGCATAAGAAAAGCTTGGCTTCCTTTTCGCTTTCTGCCTGCATCGATTAACAACATGAAACAGATCACGGGGCCAAGCTTTTCTGCCCGAAAGGTCTTTACACACTACAGGGAGAAGCTATGTGGCCCAGCTGATCAGAACCATCCCTTTTACTTCCATGCATACATAGCAAATAAGGAAAGTGTTGTGGTCAAATTATTTGTAGAAGCCAGGGGATGAGGAGGGGGCACTGGAGGGGATCCAGGTGGAGAAGAGGCAGATCACGACCGAAGAATGGGAGTCATTCAATTGCATTGGGAGCAGGGGAGACAATAGCAGATTTCAGAGAGAGAAAATGACGTTACAAATTACTTTGTCCATAAGGGAAAAAAAAAGGGGTGGGGGAAGCCAGCTTTCCCACACAGAGCCGGAAAAGCCCCATTTTGTGTGCCGTATAAAAGCACTTTGGTCAACAATGCAAACACAACTGGAGGCAGAGCAAAATACAAAATTGGAGCTATGATGCCACTCACCAGAAGTGTGGTTCTTCTATGTGCAATTCACTGCGCTTTACTGACAAGTTCCGCGGCAAAGCCAAGTGAGGAAGACGGCCCCAGACTGCTTAGGCAATAAAAAGCAGGATGTGACTGTTAAAAAGAAAACAGAAAATAGATAAGATTCAAATGAGCCCATAAAACAATAGAATAAAAATGCAAATAAAACCCATATATCTTCAAAATGTAGAAAGGTTGGGATTAGAAGCTAAATGAGCTAAATAGCACACCTTACCCTTTAAACTTTCTTTCAATAGAGGAATGTAAAATATGGCATAAAACATACTAATTAGTTCAGTCATTTTAACTATGACACACCATTACCATTAAGATACAAAATTACCACAGAGCGTACCCATTCGTTATCCTTCAAATGTGGTGATGTTTATAACAAAAGCACTAAAATACAGAGCAACATAAAGATTTTAAGTTTGTTCTTCACATTTACAAATGATTTACTTAACCTTAAGATTTAAAATTTGCTCATCCAGCTTGAGCATGTACCTTGTCAACTTTCAAATTCAAGTACTCGCTAGTTGGTACCAATGTCAATAAGATGTGGGAGTATATCATACATCAGAAAAGTCCCACTGGCCCCAACACAACGTGCTTTGGGCAAATAACTTAAGCTTTCACCATCTAAAAATTGGGGTACAATAGCACCTATCTCGTAGACATATTGTGAAGTTTAAACAAAACGTCTAGTAAAAGCCCATTGTACAGTGACTGGCTCATAGTACTTCCTTCAATACATGTCACCGGCCATTGCTGTCACTGCCCCCACCATTCTAATGCCACATGTCTGAAACGGCATCAACAGGTTGGGGGCTCATCTCCTAATGATTAAGTCTTTAGAAAAATGCAAACACCCCCTCTTTCTCCCAAAAGTCTGAATAGTAAATGAATCCACACTCAGGCATTTGCTATTCATTAGGTTCCCTCCTCATCTGACCAGCAGGCTAGGGCAGTGCACGGAGCGAAGGGTGATTTCTTCAATTTGCCAAGGGATTGCAGTTAGTACAAATAGAAAAAAGGTCAACAAAGGATTGACAAAAACTCAAAACAAATAACTCTGATTTTCCAGGTTTGCTTGTCATTCTCATCGTGGGCACTAAATATGAACCCCTAGCTGCCCACGGGACCGCTGCCTCAATCAGCGTTTCCCCGGGCAGGATGTGAAATCTTCTGATGAGCTGGACAGGGGCCAGCCTAGCTAGGGCCATCTCCAGTTCCCATACCTGTCCTCGCTGGCTATCATACTCTTGGTCACACTCCTCAGAGGGCCAGGCAGTATTTTCAGACTGATGGCTCTATGCCACTTACCAGGAATCTCTAAAAAGATTTTCTGCCCTCTACCAAGATTCCTGGGGCTGCGGAATAAATATTGGGTGCCAGCATCTTCCAGACAGTCAAAGGGCTTGTCACAGTGCAGTGGAGAGCATGCAGTTTAAATCACAGCAGACCTGAATTTGAACTCTGTCTGTATCTCTAGTACGTAAAACCCCATTCAAGGTTCCTAAGCCTCTTTAAGCCTCAGTCTTTTTACCTGAAAAAATGGGAGTGGGGCAAAATAGCTACCACTCAAAATTGCGTAATAAGGAAAGAAAATGTTCCCAGCACACAGTAGGCATACAACAAATGTTAATTGCAGTTTCTGCTTTATCTGCTCCATTTTCTTGCTTATCATGGTACCTTAATAATCTGACTATAAGGGAATTATAGATGTAGAATTGTTTTATCAAGACTATGTGTCTTTAAAAGACAAATTGACAAAACTAGACAAAATTGTAAGACCTCATGTAAACTTGTTTTGTTTTTCTTCTGTTTTATTTTTTTTTCAAGTTTTCAACTCGGTAATCAGAGCCCAGCAAAGCAATGTGGTTCTTTGATTTCCACCTTAGAAATTCTTCAGCCTTTATTGTCTTTATATTGTACAATTTTAGCACTTAATTATACCCTACCTTGTAATAATTAGGTGTCCTTATAATCAAGTCTGTTTACTCACTTGTACAATTCTGACCCTTTAATCTCTCATGGATATTAGTTTTAAATGCTATTAAGAGCCCAGGTTTAACAACCTTATTACTAAATAAAGTTGTGAGCATATTTTCAAGAAGACTCATCAATGAATTACATCTAAAAATTACCTTTAAACTTAGAAATAGTGTGAACTCATTGAAAAAAGTCAACAGCAGAGGCCTGAGGGGTGTATGGCCGCCACCGACCACCTGTGCAGCCCTGAGTGAGGCAGGAGCCTTCAACTTCGCACCCTCGGGGGTGGCCTTGCCCTTGAGTCAGACCATTACAGATCAAGCGAGGTCACAAAGGTATTTTAAAGATAAGAATTTTCAATAATAATATGACTCTAATAAGAAAGATGTAAACTTCAGGCAGCGGAAACGTGACTTGCTTTGTTATTTTTTCGATCGTGTTAATTATAAACGTAAAAGCTTGCCGTGAGAATATAAAATGAAACGGGCCTGATCAGGAGACATGGTGCACGTGATACGAAGTAATGATGAAATTCTGGGCTCCACGATTAAATTGCTTGTGTTTAGCCTGTGACAGAAGTAATTCACAGTCATGTGATCTAAGACAATTTATAATCCTCTATGTCCCCTCGATTTGTCTTGAGTGAAATAAGAGGATGACGCCATCTCACTCATAGGACTACTGTAGAGACTACGCCGACAATTCACGTATGGTAACACAGCGACTGGTGCCTAGTAAATATTAACTATTATCATTGTTTACTCTTATTAGTGAAATAGAATTATTTAAGAATCCACTCATTTCTAAAGTGCTAAGCTCACTGCATTTTTTAGTATATGCATTATGAATGTCTGTCAAGTGAATCAATGGAAGTTTTTTAACCAGCCTATTTTACTCATTAAATATTCAGTAACAAATGATAGATGTTTTAAGGCAATACATTTACCAAGTATTATTATTTATTAGGTTTTCATCTACATTAAGATATATCAGATAAAGCATATATATTGATTGAAATTAAATACCATATTCATTAAATTATAATGAAACTAAACGTAATTTTTATGTTTGTTTTATATTTTTTGCTGAAGTACACATTTCTGTTATATTAGACCTGTGAGATTTCACATAACTACAGTGAGATCTATATTCTTATATTTATTTTTAAATACTAGAAAATAAAATACCAACAGTTAAATAAAACCGAAGAAAGCAAAGGTCACTCAAGGGCACATCAGCCAGTGATAGATAACGATTGCTTATGCTTTGGTGAGCATCCTTCTAGACTTCTCTCTATAAATAAATTCACCTTGAGTAGACAAAACTGTGTATAAATAGGACAATACCGTCCATCTATTTTTATTGCAAACCCTTACTCTAACAGAAAGCCACTTTCTAGATTATTGATGGCAGTTCATCTGGGTCCCCTTTTGATACAATCAAATTACTTTAACTTTTCATTTAATGCTTATAGGAAACCTGAGAAATGCAAATATCCTATTTAAAAGCATTACAAAATGAGCGATTTAAATTAATTAAATGTTATTGACACCCAGGGAATAATTTAGGGATGTCTCAATTTGCATCTTTTAGGTGGACTTTTCCACCATTAAACATATAAATCAAAAAAATTAAGCAAATACCAGACTAAGTCTTTTACACAAAATGCCACAAAATGAAGTGATATAGACAAACCTGTAAGAAGCCACACAATAGGAATAAAGCTTATAAGATGTTGTTATTGTCATTCAAACTACCAGTTCCCTCAATGGAAATTCAGTTTATAGGCTTAAAAGAAATATTAACAATTTTCCCTTTAGATATAAAGAGAATGATATTATTGTGCAAGGAATGGGAGATTAGCAAATGCAAATTAATTGACTTCTTTCTAATGAATAAAAATAAGGATTTCACAGATATAAAAATATGAGCCTATGAGTTTCATTCCACACAGCCAAAGAAAATGAAATCACAAGTTTGGTGGAATGAATTTCAGAATACGCAAGCCATTTTGCATTCTACTATTCATATAACTGTTTGGGAACTTCAGAATTTTTCAAAAGAGTAGCGTTCTAAGTCCAGATAAAAGATATCTTGATTACTGAATAAGGAAACTTGATAATGAGGCATTTGGACCTGTAATAAAATAATTTGACAGCACAGATAATTATTCATTGATCTGGATGTACTAAACCTAGGCACTAGTGTCATTCATTCATTTATTTGACAGATGTCTAACTGAGTAGTGACCCTGTAGCAGGCATTGCTTCAAGCTCAGGTCTGTGCTATGCAATGGGATAGCCACCAGCCACTTACGCTGCGAGCCACTGAGCCCTTACAGTGCGGCTGGTCTGCACTGACACACGCTGTTAAGTGTAAAACACACACCCGGCTTCACAGATTCAGTACAAAAAATATAGAATACCTCAGCATTTTATCTTGGTAACATATTGAAAAAAATAATGTTTGATATACTGAGTTCCATAACACACATTACTAACATTTCTTTCACCAACTTCCTTTTATTCTTTAGAATGTGCCTATTAAAAATGTAAAATGACACGGGGCTCCTATTATACTCATATGGAACAGCCCTTCCCCAGGGGACGGTAGGAGTTAAGGAAACAGTTCTCTGTGTGCACGTCTGCATGCTTGTGCGTGAGCACTAATACTGTTTAAAGGCTCCTGTGAGATGCTGAGGAGGGTGAACTGGAATCGAAGCTGCAAGCCCACCCCTGAAATGTTGCCATCTAGAAATACGCGTCAGGAAGACACGCCACAAGTCTCCTAACAGCAAAGCCATCAAATACACATACCGCCCGAATAGGACACTTCTGTGCAAAGATATCTCTCTGGCAAAGGGGTGGCTATTCAATGGGGCTCGTTTTTTTAGCACGAGGGGTGATGTAGGCCAACCTGCTGCATGGAACCTACTGCCAGGCCTGTGGATGGGTTTTAGGGGGCCTTATTTGCTTTTTAATAGTCCATGTGAACAGTGGGGCGAGGGAACAGCCTCATCACAAATGCTATTTTAAATTCAGCAATATCCCCAAGCTAGTAAAGTCAGGCCTTGGGAGGAGGGAGGAAGCCAGAAAAAATTTTTCAAAAAGTTCAGGGGTCCCAGAGGCCTCCCTAAGAATGTGAAGGCCCACTGCAAGTGAGACAAATAGATTACAGAAGAGACTAGGTTAGAGATTAAGTAGCAGACCACCTTTGGTGACTCTGCCCAATGTCACAGAGAAATTATGGGCAGCCCAAGACACAACAAGGTACGCTTAGAATAAATTTAAAAAATGATTTGTTTCCACTTTGAGAAAGGCCAAATTTCTATTTTTATAGTGTTTTTTATTCCCCCCTAAAGCCACTTGGGTTGGAGAGTTTTCCTCATCTCACTACATGGAATCACTGAATTCTCACTCTTTAGGATAACAGTCCCATTCATTTAAATCATCTCCTCTCGCACGCAGGTTTCCACAAGAGTTTGGCAAATTCTGGCACGATGTTGCTGAGATACAAGGATTCTGTCATAAAGATGCACCAAGCCAATGAAAACACAACCATGATTTTTTTATATCCTTGTCTGAGGATACATTTATTGATCTGAGAGCGAAAGAGAGAAACATGAATCTGAGAGACCAATACCCATTAGTTGCCTCCCATACATGCCCTGACCGGAAATCAAACCTGCAACCTAGCCATGTGCCCTGACTGGGAATGGAACTCACCACCTTTCAGTGTGCAAAACAATTCTCCAACCAATAGAGTCAAACGGGCCTGGGACATAGCCGAACATTCAAATGCAGGATCTGTGGTCCAGCCTACTCAACCAGTTATGTAGTAGAATCATTATCACATTGGACTCCTGCCTGTGAGTCAGGAGTCCACGAGCAAACTACTAAATTGTTCATCTGATCCCCTCAACTATCGCCTATAGGACCCCTAGGTCACAGGTGGCACACACAAGGCCCGTGGGCTGAAACTGGCCTTCCACCCTGTTTTATCTGGGCTGGCACCCTGATTCTACCTGGCGGCAGCACCAAGCTCTCGCTCAACTGTGAAGGAGTAGTTACATGTATACAGTCCTAAAAAGTGCCTTCGGCCCTTTGAAGGCAACCGCAAGGCTGATGTGGCCCCCTGGTGACAGGGAGTTGGACGCCCCTGCCGAAAGGGAATGCCTAGTTGCGGATCGTATTCAGTCCCGATATGGAGACAGCGGGACCTCCTTTCTGGTCACTCCTGTCCGTGCATTTTCACTGCCCAGAGAGGGTAATTCAAGTGCGCAAGTGAGCAAGTGAGCAAGTGAGACAACCACCTAACCTTTTACATCAACAAGCTCACCCTTGCAGCCCTGGCTGGGTAGCTCAGTTGGTTATAGTATCCTCCAGACAGGCCAAGGGTATTACAGGTTCAATCCCCAGTCAGGGAACATGCAAGAATTAACCAATGAATGCATAAATAAGTGGAACAACAAATTTCTCTCTCTCTCTCTCCCTTTCTAAAAATCACGGACACAGACGACAGTGTGGTGATGGCCAGAAGGAAGGGGAGTTGGGGCTGGGAGGAGGGGGGTGCAAGGGTGGAAGGAACAGGGACATCTACAATAGTGTCAACAATAAAGGTTAAAAAACGGAATAAAAGCTGCTAGGTTGTACACGTATAAATAGATAAATAAATAAACAGTGAGTAAAGGTTTAAAAGCACAAATGAAGAAACCAGTCATCCTGGGTGAGGAGAACATAACCTAGAATACCAAGGGGCAGTAGAATCCAGAGCAACACAGCATTCTGCCCAAGCTACATATATGACGGCACAGCAAGCCTGAGAGGAAAGCTTGCGATCTGTTTGTAAGGAGTGCAGTTTCCAAACACACGAGCTCTGGCCCGCGTGGGTCTATGGCGAATTTTCAAAGTAAGGACAGAGTAGGAAGTTTTCCACAGAAATAATAGAATCGATAAAGTTGTCCAGTCTAGGAAGCACCCTTGGATTTGATTTTGCCACACTCAGTTTGAGATGATCAATTTACTAAAAATCACAATTGATTTCTACGTGCATTAAGAATAACAGCCCGTGGGCTTCTGTTTACCAACACATTACCAGCCGTCGCTGCGTTCCTTGTAGTCAGATGAAAATAATAAAATTGTATTCCTCTAAAAATTAATCCATAGTCCTGCCTTTCTTTCACACTACTCACACGCAGGTGTGCACACACATAGGTACAAGATTTTCTCCCTCACACACACACACACACACACATACGAACTCAATGACGGCCAGGACAATTGAGCACTTCAGAATTTTTTTAAGTGGAGAAGGAGGTATAGAAATGTGGAAATAACGCACGTTCACAATATTCTGAAAATTAAAGATCCCATATACCAAATGTTGTAGATGTAATTATACTTTCGGATTTTCTAAAAGTATAATCATGAAACAGATGAAGCTATTAGAATATTAAAATAAAAGGTTATGTTTTTAAGTGTTTTAAATACAAATAATGCCTCTTTTAATAGTGCTGCTGTCAGATCTAATGACATCGATAAAAATTAAGAATACACATTCAAAATCATTTTCAGAGCTAAAATGAACTCGTATAAGGTGCTAGTAAAAATAATGCCACTCTTCCAAACAAGAAATAAAAACGCACTGGTTTATTTACTGCGTGAGTCTCACCAACATGAACTGTACCCTTTAAAATACAAATTCTCCATCAGGAGTAAATAGACCCACACTCTAAACAAGAAATCAGCGTGATTAATATATATTCAAAATATCCCCAGAAAATCATTATATTAAGCAGCAACCAAATGCTTTCATCCCTTTCGTTACCCTGTCCTAATTAATTCAAGATTGGCACAGTCTACGAACTAAATTTATTTTCAATTAAAACAAGAAGCCGTATGTCATGATAATTTTTTGTTACTATTTCTAATGTGCAAAACAAAGGTTTGGTGTTAGCACGGAACGCGGCAGCGATCAAAGCAAATCCTTTCATTTTCCGTAACAGTAAGGGCACTTGAAGAGTTGTTCTCCTAGCAAGGAGCTACCTCCACCGTTAATCCTATTAAGGACTGAGCCTCCACAGCCACTAAACCCTCCAGGGAATCTGAAGAACCGAAGGCTTACTGTACACTTCCAAGGTAACAACTTTTGTAAAGGGCTCTATTTTATGAGGAACAAAAGAATACCACTTGTGTACTTAAATATCATCTGCTTTTCCTTCCCAAATACTCCATTTTTAAGTAAAGATATGTGATTTAAATGTATTTAGAGTTTAGCTTTTGGCACTGCGCTCGCTTCTGAGTGGAGCCGCCATCTGCGGGCCCCGTGGCTCAGGCGTAATGATATGCTCACAAGCTGCTTCCCTTTCCTGCACAATGTACCCTTTTCACTTTAACATACATTTTCCATAAATTTCTGAATAACAAATCGGGCTCTGGAAGTTTGTCGAAACGGGACAAGGGGAAAGGCTCGTAGGCTAGAAAGTAGCAATTTTACTTAAGAAATGGGTGCCGTGGAAAATACCCACTCCGTCGCCACCGCCCCCCCCCCGGCCCCCCACCGCCCACCCCACCGCCACTGTATATGTATCTCGAGTGATGATCCTTTAAAACGGCAGAGAAAACGTCTCCCCTCCCTGTATGTATACGGCTCTGTACATTGACTTGGGCAGAGAGCCCACACGCCTGCCATCCATTACACCTGCTGGGTGACAAATAGATGAGAGTCATCACGCAGACTCCCAGTGTTTGATCTGCAGATACTGCCAGATGTCCCCCATTTACATTCAAACACCACCGCCGTCATTAATGCAACTCTGCCAGGCTGACATTTAATAGGGAGGAAAAGTTGAATTCTAATCTAAAATCCTCAGGACCCAGAGCTTTCAGCGAGAGGATGTATACACTATTCAATATGCTTCAATTTGCCTAAGTTTCTGGCTATCAGGAGGATGGATCTCATTGTCTGGGTGGGAGCCGATACAGACAGGCGGCTTTTGCTCCTATTTGCGAAGGGAAGACCTGTACCTTGCCCCATTGTGTTGCTGAATTTTGAATTTAAACAACAACATTTGCCCTCATTTCCTCTGCCGTATTCTTAAAGACAATGAGAATAACCTCAATGGTTGGCGCCCATTCAAATACACCAGTTACTAAAAGTGAATTAGTAAACAAACAATAAAAGATGAGGCGGCCACGGACAGAATAAATGCGCTTAGTTTCTCTCCTGCTTCCTCCCTGGTCTAATAGTGCTTATAAAACTGCTTACTGCTGAGGTTTAACTGGTAAACTTGAAACAAAACAAAACAAAACATCAAATGCACAAGCATTACTCCGTAGCCACAGAATAAGAGAGTGCAGGAGAGAGACCAGGAATTTTAAAACTTCCCTGTTAATTCTTCTGAAATCTATCCTAGACTTGGAGCCTGGTAACTGCTGGGAGCATGCTCAGGAACTCTTCATGAGCACATGACTTAAACAGCTTGGCTTTTGGACTTTCTTTCCCATTTTCTCTTTTACACGGAAACATTTACAGTGTGGCCCCCCCACCCGAGCCTGGCATGGGCGTGTGATGAACACAGAATCTCTGAGACGCAAGGTTTTATCTCTGGGGAGTCTGCTGGGGCAGACATAAGCTGCCTAATATTATGAAGGCAAAGAAACGTTCATATAAGAACGAAAGGGAGTGATAAAGCCTTGAGATACTTTCCAGAAAATTACCATGTTTCCATCAATAGGAGGTTTCTAGACAATTTGGGAAGGAAGAAATCTCGAGACTTCCTACAAAACTCTCCACATCGATGCCCGGGAGGGGCTCTGATTTGTTTAGAGAAGATGCTGAATTTAAGCATAAGGAGGAGGCTAGAAAAGATTGTAGTTTCTTTTTGCATCCTTCCTCTATTGACAGTGAAATCCATTTAGATTTTCTCCTAACTTCATCTCCCTCTGGAATGAAAAAAACTTTCTGTTCAGAGAGGAGTCGCTGAGCCACCGCCATGGACCCCGAGTCCCTTTCCCACAATGCCCTGCTCTCCTCTCCCCATCTCATAACTGCTATGGGGAATTACTGTTCATTTGATTATTCCTCTTTTATCTGTCCCCCTATATCAGAGCAGAGGCCTTGCCTGTCATTCGCCTGTCCCCATGACCCAAAACAATACCTGGTATAAAGTGAGTACCCGATACATGGCGAATGAATAAAGGAATCACCCACATAGTTATAGTTACTATTCCTTGATCCCTTCTCTCTTTGGACATGAATTTTTTTTCAATGTATGTTTTTGGATACATTGTACTACTGAATTTTTCATTTGAAATCCAACCTGATTATTTTTTATGCTTCTCTTACACTTGGGCCGCATTCAGTAGCAAACCCTATTTTTTAAAACGATATTATTTCTTCATTTTAAGAAAGAGGGGAAGAGAGGAAGAGAGACAGGGAGAGAAACTCAATGTGTGGTTGCCTCACCTGTGCCCCCTACTGGGGACCTGGCCTGCAACCCAGGTATGTGCCCTGACTGGGAATCGAACCAGCGACCCTTTGGTTTGCAGGCCTGTGCTCAATCCACTGAGCCATACCAGCCAGGGTACAAAACCCATTTTTATGCAAACCCAATAAATCCATGGTTCATGTCTCACTCTAACATATTCATATACTGCCATACTGTCCCTCCGCAGGGACGGAACTCCACACCTTATTCAGATCTTACATTCCATACCAAAGGAGAACAACGACAGCGACAAAAATCCCCTCAAAGGAAAAATACTTGAGAAATTTCTCCTTCAAGGTCAAGACAAGAGAGGATAAATTCAGACCGTCAACTCATAGGAGGAGTTAAGCATTGAGATCATCAATTTGAGGCTTTTGGTCACACTGGTATAATATTAAATCAGGCCTAAAATTGCTAAGTCCTATCCGGCCACTTTTATTTTAGCTTTTCCCCAGCTGCTCAGCACATCCCCGCGATTTCATGGCACCGACTAATGGAGAGGGAACTCGGATTGCACTGACAATTTCATGACAAGCCATACTTCACCTTCCATTGTCCAGTCTTCTTAGCTGTTCATTATCTTGACTGCAGTGCCTGCGAAATAATGATGCTTCTACCCCTGACTGTAACACATTTTTGCTCCAGGGTTCCTTTTAATTGAAACACGCTGTCTCTGTTACTGGTTTTGGTGCAAAAGTAAACACAGTTAACACAAGAATTCAGTTTGTATTTACTTCACCGATAAGCAGTAGGTAAAAAGTCACCTCCCCACCGAGGAGTGATCGAATGGTCCTTTTGAGATATTAATATTTTGTACTCTTTTTGTTCACTTTTATTACCGTTGGTCACTTCTGGGGATGTGATAATTATCTCTGTGAGGGAAAAAAAATATTATGGCCATCCTTACCATTTCTCTAAGTGTCCCCACCCCATTTAGGAGATATTGGGTAATGTTCCATTAACCCTTAAGCATAAAATTGACTGAAAAATGCTTTCATTCTAAAAATGGGGATCAAATAAATTGTGCCTGCTAAATTATCAGTGTCCATTGTAAATCCCATTAAGTGGCCACCAATTGACTAGAACAGAACTGCCCATCGTCAGGGTTAGTGGCAGCTAAGTATGGCCCAAATGCCGCGCTCGCCTAGCAGACATTCTCTGAGTTTGAACCTGTTCAGCGAAAAAATGGAATTCCTTTTGCCAACAACTACATTTGAGAGAATGAGTACATACATAAGGAGCATTAGGGTGCTATTTTCTCATTCATTGGCTGCCAGAAAAAAAAAGGGTATGCTAACATACCACAACCATACCACGTCAAACTTTGTACTCATCTTCATTTATCCCATTGAATTGTTCCGATTATACCCATGATGCTCGAAATCTCACTATTACCCTTTTATAGGTAAGATCACCTAGGCAAAGAAATGTTAATCACGTTGTCCAAGGATGAATCCCAGAGCACCAATGAATCCCAGAGCACCAATGGACATACCATTGAGCAGGGCTAGGGCTGCGGGTCTGGGGACCCAGGAAGTTGAGAGCTCGGGTTCCTGACCCCTGACCAGGGGGTTGGGGACACATAGACTCTTCTTCCCCGGAGGGGCTAGTGGTCATTGGGACCTGGTTTCAGCCACTTAGCTGTGGCCTCTCCAAGGGAAAGATGAGGAAGGGGACAATCCCAAGGGACTTTTGCTCTCGTGTGATGCCCCTCTATTCCCTCCCCTGCCTGGCCTCAACATTGTGTTTCATTAAGTAAACAAGTCCTTTGTTGAAACCTAAAAAAAGTAACCTAGGCCTTAAACCTGGATTTCTCTGACACCAAATCCCAGATTCTTAGCCACCAATGGGCTATGATGCCTATTATTTCATAATCTGAATTCTTTGTTTTAAAAATATTAAATCAGTCTAACAAAATCATCTAATGACTGTCGTAGTATGCCAAAATCTAGGTGGATTTACATTTTGAAATTTACGTGTTGAAAATACAAAACAGACTCACAAGTTACTCAAAATTCAGACTAACCTGACGATATTTGTTAGCATTTCTACATTGTCACATTCCTTGTCTTTTTTTTTTCTATCATTGTGGACAACACACAGTTTTTTCTTTTCAACACCATGTCTTTGGGGAGGGAGAGATGGAAGGAAGGAAATGTACTCTCCCTTCCAGGAAGACGAGAATCAACCAGGATCAACAAAGTGTGTGTGTACACCTGTGTGTTCGTAACACGACACGGAAAGGGATTACCTGTTACCCTTGGAAAGAAAGAGGTTCTCACATGTCAACATCCGGGAGATCAGCTGGAACAAAAATTTTAAGTTTGAAATTTAAATTCTTAAAGTTTTAAAATGCAGATCACTAGATCCAGGGTGAGATCTAGAAACGTGGATTTTGAAGAAGCAACCACAGGTGATTCCACTATAGACAATCCACACCTGCACTGTTTAATATAGCAGCCACTATCCACTGAAAATGTGGCTAGTCTGAATATAAAAAATTCATGTTGGATTTCAAAGACTCAGTATAAAAACATGAACATAAAACATTAATAATTTTTATACTAATAAGATGTTGAAATGATAATATTTTAGATATATGAAGTTTAATAAAACATATGACTAAAGTTAATCTCAGGGATTTCTTTTTACTTTTCAATGTGAATGTTTAAAATAAACTATATTCTTCTATATTTTTACATATTACTCTATTTTTTATAAACTATAAAGTCTAAATTATGTATGTGGCTCATAGTGGTACTTCCATTGGATGTTATATTTCCACGTGAACTTAATTTTCCTTTGGGCAACATTGTTTGACACTCTCACATTCCAAGGCGAAGACAGTAGGAGAATTCTAAATTTAAAAGAGAACCAAGGTGTGTATAACAGATTTGGTATGCAAGATATTTTTGAATACTTTAAAAGATCAGACAAATATATAGGCATTAACTAAATTGCCACATGGATACGTTTCTATATCAAATTAAGTTTTTCACTGAAAAATCTCAAAACAGTAACAAACTGTCCTTAGCTCGCATTCAATGATTATGAAAACCCATGTGTGGTTGATGCTTGCATTCAATTATGAATTCCCCTGGGCATGACACATGTATGTCTGCATGTCTGCACGTATGGGGACCGTTTGCACAATCCACCATGTAGTATGATCTCCATGCAGTGCTTCACCTACAGACTAGGAGAAGCATTAGGTAAGAAAACTTTTCAGAATAATCCAGTATGGTTATTTCTCCCTTCCTCTCTCTCTCCAAAATTAACAACCATATCCCCAGGTGAGGACGAAACAATTTTAAAAAGAACCCTTCATGGAGCCAGTGCTGGGGTGAGAAGACCTGAACTGAATGAGCGGATTGCTGGAGGCTCGGTGTGCACAAGCCTGAGCGTTAGAGACTTCGGGGTCCCCACTCCAGGGGGCCCCCATATGTTTTTGAGTTTCACCTCCAGGAGCTCTACCACATTCTCCCACTGAGCACAGGAGAAAAATTCCCTTGATTTCTGGCAGGAAGAGGCAAATAGTTTGGAATGTGCCAGGGCATTCTGTACTTCTTAATAAGGCCTGAGCTCAGGAGAAACTCCTGTCCCAGAAGCTAACCTGACAGGATGTCTCAGGGCCTAACCCATCTGCAGGCAGGAAACTTCAGGTCCCTCTCAGGCTTCTGCTTGGGGGAAGTAAAATACACGATTCCAGCCCCTCGGCCACCCTTTCACACCTGCTGGGAGAGAAAACTGGGGAATCCTAGGGATGTTCACAGCCAAGTAAACTCGGACCTAATCACAGGGCTGTGGAATACTTCCCCTCCCCACACCTCACCATGACATGGCTAATGACCTATTTACTGTAATTCCTTTATTCAGTCTATCACGTCCACCTTTCAAAAAAATTATGAGCCATACTAACAGCATCAGGTGAACAGACTGAGCAGGCATCAGAACCACAGTTAGACATGGCAGAAATGTTACAATTATTAACATTTTATTAGAATTTATTAGACTTTTCCTCAAAAATCATGATTGATAATGCTCAGCATTTCAATTGAAAGTATAGAAAATGTTCAAAAATAAGTGGAAAACATAAGTAGGGAAATAATTTTAAGAAAGAAACAAAAAGAAATACTAGAAATCAACACGACTAACGTAATATCACTGATGAGTTGATTAGCAGACTGGACATGACTGAGGAAAGAATCTCTAAACTTGAGAACTTGACAACGGGAACTTCACAGACAGGAAAGAACACCGAGTGGAATAAATGCCAGAAAAACTATATTGGAGAGATTATGTTCAAGCTTCAGAAAATCAAAGATAAAGAAAAAAATCTTTAAGGAAGTTATGGGAAGATAAAAACCACTTTACCTTAAAAAAGCAAAATAAGAATTACATCTAACTTCTCAGCAGAAACTATGCAAGTGACGAGAGAGTAGAATGAAATATTTAACATTTTGAGAGAAAAAGAAACTCCACCAATCTATAATTCTATGCCTTGTAATGTTATCCTTCAAAAGTAAAGGAGCAATAAAGACTCAATCAAACGAAAATCGAGAGACCATATCACCAGTACACCTGTTAAAAAGAAGTTCTCCAAAGAGAAAGAAAACAGTGTAGATTAGAAATATGAACCTACATAAAAATAAAAACATCACAGAATGAATAAGGGAAAGTAAAATAAACAGTTTTATTTTCTTATTCTTTTTCTTAATCCTCACCTGAGGACATGCTTACTGATTTGAGAGAGGGGGGAAGGAAGGGAGGGATAGAATGAAAGAGACATGGACGGGTTGCCTCTTGTATGTACCCAACTGGGATCGAACCCACAACCTAGGTATATGCCCTGACCAGGAATCATACCTGTGACCTACAGCTTTGCAGAATGACGCCCAGCATTTGAGGTTCAACACCAAAAGCATGATCTGTGAAAGAAATGATCAATAAGCTGGACTTCATTAAACTTAAAAACTTCCATTCCATGGTAGACAATGACAGGAGAATGATGAGACAGGACACAAACTGGGAGAAATCACTGCAAAAGACACATGGCAGGACAACCATTACCCAAAATACACAAAAAGTCTTCAAACTCAACCATACAAGAGTAAAAAACCCAATTTTTAAAAACTGGCGAGGGACCTAAATAGACACTTCACAGAATATATGCAGATGGCAAGTGAGCATATAAAACGATGCTCAACATCATAGGTCCTTAAAGAGTTGCAAATTAAAACAATGAGATACCACTATATGTGTATTAAAATGGCCAAAATCCAAAGCACTGACAACACCAAAGGCTTGCGAGGATGTGGAGAAATAGGAGCTCTAATTCATTACTGGAGCGAAGGCAAAATGGTACAGCCAACTTGGAAGATGGTTGTCAGCTCCTTACAGAACTGAACATGCATTCACCATGGGATCTGACATTCACACTCCCTGGTATTTTCTCCAAGGAATTGAACACTATGTCCACACAAAACCCCGCATGTACATGTTTATATCAGCTTCATTCATAATTGCCCAAACTTGAAAGCAGCCAAAGATGCCCTTTAGCAGGTGAGCAGATAAACTGTGGTACTTCCAGACAAGAGAATAGTATTCAGTACTAAAAGGAAATGAGCTATCAAGCCTTGAAAAGACAGAGAGGAATCTCAAATGCACACGGCTATGTGAAAGAAGGCAATATGAAAAAGCTTCACACTCTCTGGTTCCGAGGACATGACATCCTGGAAAAGGCACAACAATGGAGACACTACGAAAACTAACGGTTGCCAGGGGTTAGTGGCGGGGAGGGAGTGGAGAACAGGCAGCGCACAGAGGATTTTAGGACAGTGAAACTTTCTTGTAGGGTAGTACAGCAGCAGATCCCTGTCATTATACAATTTTCAAGATTCCTAGAATGTGCAGCACCAAGAGTGAGCCTTAACATGGACCACGAACCTTGGGTCTTGACAACATGCCCACAAAGGTTCATGCATCCTCACAAATGCACCCCTCTGGGGTGGGCAGTTGACAGTGAAGGGGACTGCATGTGTGAGGGGGCTCTCTCTACTTTCCACTCAGTTTTGTTGTGAAACAGAAATGAGTCTTAAAAAAAATAAATTTTACTAATTAAAAAACAAGCCCTGATTCTCAAAACAAAAAGGTACACCTGGGAAGAGCTGTTAGTCTGGCAGCCCTACACAATGGTGAGGGGGTCAGACTAAAAGATGTGTGCCCTGTTGTGTAAAGCGGATGGAGAAGAACGATGCTTCCCACCAGTCAGGATCTCCGAATGGTGGAAGAGCTCATGGAGAGGCATGGGAGGTGTTTACAGCTCATATTTTTGAGATTATAACCAGTTTAAATAGAGACATCCCATTGAGACATTACATGTAGAGGACCAGGGTGTGGCCATTCACGCAGTGACTTCCAGCATGTGCACAGATCTGCTCCCAAAGCCAATCTACTCTTCCCACAGAGACCGAGAAAGTGGCTAAGGAGGAGCCATTGTACAAGTGCTTTGGTGGGTGTAAAGTCTCCTAACCAGGATCTTGCAGGCTAATAGAGAGATGTCACTTGCATAAAAAAAAAATAGTCTTTTATAGATCTAAGTGTAAAAGAAAATAAAGAATGTAGTAGCGAAAGCCGATGCTGGACAAATGCTTCTGTCTGAGAAAACGGTAGAATGTGGGCCAAGTCTTGAAAGATGGGTGACGTCACCAGGTGGAAATGGAGGAGAGGGAGACGTCCACCAGAAGAGGCAGCACGGAGCAAGGAAGTGGAAAACGGCTTCTGTCTGGGGACTGCAGGGGCCCAGGGTGGAAGATACGCACACGAAAGTAGGGAGAGGCCGGAGTGGCAGTTTGGACCAGATTTAGTCTACGCTGGGGAGGAGGTTCTGAACAGTTTCAAGCAGCAGATAAAATAATTCTTACTGAGCTTAGAAAAGACGTAATCCACAGGACTTTGGGTTAGATACGAGGAGAGAGAAGGGGAGTGGGGTGATAAAAAACTATCTCCCAGGGTGCCCAGGAGAATTAAATAATGTTCACTTGGAAAACAAAACATCAGAAAACACATATCTTGGTTACAATGTGAAAGTTTCAGACACAGTTTATATAACAGTAGCATCCACACAGCGGCAATTCTCAGAGGAATGACGAAGGAATGAATATTTCAAAGCCTGCTAATCCAGTAACCTAGTCTATTAAATCACCTTAAGTGAATTATGAGAGTTTATTCTCTGTAACAGAAATGAAATACAATTTAAGCAATTCATCGTTCTCCAAAGTGTCTTCTAAAAGCCGCATACTTGGGGTATCAATACACTGCATTGCTCATTCAAAGCACCTTTTGAAAAGAGAGCACCATGAAGTTCTCTCAGTATGTGGAAAAATGTTAAACTCCAGCTCTGCTTTGAGCATAATTAAGTACCCATAACGCCATAAAACTTTGATGAAATTATGGTGTTGGGACCGAAATGTGAATTTGTCTTCCAATATGATGCTGGCATTTCAACCTTTTTTTTTTTTCAGCCTGAGTATCATTAACAGTAAAAGTTCAGGGAATAAGTAAGTAAAGCTGACGTGTTGGGTAGCATTAAAGGTGTCACATCATCCTAAGTGTTATTGCAATTATAATTTTGAGGTATTCTCCATTCCCCCTACTCTATCTACTTTGCAAATAACCATCGCTGGTATAGTTTACAATTATAAAAGAGACAGCAAGATGGGGTTAAACTGCAAAACGCCAACCATAAATGAACTTTATCTTTTGTCATACTATACAGAAGACATAAATGGCCGTACCTGTTGATTCTTCATGCTGCAAATTGGAAAAAATGTATAAATATTATAAGCAGAAGGTATTCATTCCAATTTAAAAGCACAAAGAAAATGCTGCAAAGGGAATATAAATTTCTCTTCAAACATAGAGAAAGTAGACAAATCTATTTAAGCTTTAAATAAAGTGGCAAGGATATATATATATATATTTATATATATACACACACACACACACACACACACACACACACCCATACATATATATGGATATACCCATATATATCTACTCATACATATAGCATGGCTATACACATATATACCTATAATATGGAGAGACAGGACATGGGCAATAATCAGGAAATTCAGTTACTTGTAGGGCATGGTTGATTATTTTGAATTAAAAAATGGTTTTTAGAACATTCTACTTGAATAGAGAACTCTTTCCATTTTAGGAAAGGAAAAAGCCACTTTTGTTTTGGAAAACTCGCCTGGCCCCCATATAAATGGCTGCTAATGCTAAGAGGTTTAGGGACATCTGTCTAGAATATGCCATGCACAGGCAGAAGTCTCCCTCACTTTCCCCAGGTCCCCTGGAGATGTGACCCAAAGAGAGTGTGAATGGAGTTTTTCATTTTGCTTCACATCAGAATCTCCCGAGAGGCAGAGGACTGGAGAACCACGACCACAAACACCCACAGCACGATTCAAGCTGATGTCCTCATAAAGGAAATGCATACTTCCCACCCCCCACCCCCCTCCTCAACCCAGCACTTGCTCCAAATGATAAAATCACAGTCTCCAGGAAAATCACACCTTCAAAAAATTGTTTGTGTTGGCTGTTCTCTAGAAGTTGAGTTTTCCTGGAAAGTTAGCATTCCTTGTCAGGGAGGAAATAAAAATAAATGTGCCACAGGCAAGGATGACATTTGAATTCAAACAAAAGTTTGCCTTTTGCTTCGCCCCCCCCAACCCCCCCATCGTACATTGAAGTGCCAAGAAAAACAGTCCCAATTTAGCTCTCCATAAGCCCTCCGGAGTGGTTCACATATATAGTCTCTCCTAGGAAGGCTCACTCACACACCCTTGTCAGAAAAGGAATATAGCATATGAGACTGTGCATCGGTGAGAGGAAATGGATCAACACAGACCACAGGGGACAAGCGCCAGTGGCTTATTTATTGAATGATTCGATGTTTCAGACAAGGGAGACTGAAGCGTGTCTCATGAGCTGAAACCGCCTTCAGGCTATCCAATGGATAAACCTACAGAAGTTTATACACATTGGTGTGTGATACATTAAGTTCAGCATCCAATTATAAGCATCGTTGCCAACCCTGGGCCAATGAACTGTTCCCGCCTGGTTAATCTGGTGCCATTGGTTTGCCCACCTTGCATGTACACTGAGCCTGGACGAGTGCATCGTATTCATTAGGGACAAGGACACTAAACACTCAGCATGAAGACCGAGGTGGGACAGAATGCAGGAGGAGCCTGCTATACGCTGAGTTGAAGTTCAACTTGTATTGCCTTTCCAACTGATTCCTGCAATGACCCCCCAGATAGGGCTCCCTAGCAGCAGTATTGCCTGACTCTCTTCCACCATCCACAGTGTAACGTCTCATTCTCCTGCTCAAATCCTCTCATGGTTCTCCACTGACCACAGGATGGAATCCAGCCTCCCTGATATAAGATGGTTCGGGGCTTGGTGCCTGGCCCCTGGAGTCTCTTCTCCACACTCTCACACCCTCAAGTCCCCGACATGGAGGCTGTAGGTTCCCCATGTCATTTCTCCTTTGTCTTCGGGTATTTGCACTCTGCGTTCCCTCAACCTGGTCCATGCTCGTCCTTCATCACAACGCCACCCCCACCTGCCACCCTTTGCCTCCATGACTAGATAACTTTTATTTCCATTACATCCTATGCCTGCACCATACACCAAAGTAAATTGTTCAGTTTTTTTCTCCCATTATAAAATCTAACAGTCTCTAAACACTACCGAGCACAGTACCTGGCACAGTGGAGAGACTGAAAAAAATACTTTAATGAATAAAAGGCTAAAAAAGAAGTCATCCAGCTTCTTAGTTAAATAAAATTCTCACAAACACGTTAGGTATGTTGACATCTGAACTTGAGTAGCCATGGCGAAATTAGGGATAATTATGATAGTGTCCTAGGGCTTAATAAACATTCAATAAACATTAGTCGCTGCCATTATTGTTTACATTGCAAAAGCACCGATGTGTTAGAAAGCACAACTGTTTCCTTTCTACTTCAAACTCATAAACATTGTCACCTTAACGCTTGTTACAGTATAGTTTGATATATATATGCATATTTCTTGCAAAAATTTTGTTTAAAGTGAAAAAACCTGTGAAGATAAGAAGATGCTTAGTTAACAGATCATATGATTCCATGCTACTGTAAAAGAAATAATTATCATTAAAAATAGCTCATCTATAACTCCATTTATGTAGAGACTAGGGACTTTAAAGACAAAAGGCAGCAATAAAGACTCCCAAACGCTGCACAAATAGGTAATTGTAGTGGTGCACATACGTGTGGGTTGCGTGTTGTTTGAAGAGAAGTACCTACAGGGTTCTGGCTTGCCGTGTTTCTACGGATCTGGGTCGCAAGTGCTGTACATATGTGGGTAATACTTGTGCGTAAGCACTATTTACTCTGCAAATAAATTACTATGTAGCTTACATTGTTAGGGGTGCATGATAGCCCTATAGCTTAAGAGACTGAAATAACCGTGCATTTATCTTGTCACCACAGGTACCTACAGTGTAATTACAAGGTCAACAGTTACTATGTAATTACGCAGTTTCAACATTGTGGTTCTTAAAAAAAAAGTACACTTTTTCTCCCAGTACCTGCTCAGAATCCCTATCTCTGCTCTAGCATCCTCAGTTGCAGATTTTAAATACCTGCAAGTGACATTTTTAAAGGAAACAAACCAAAGCATCATTATTAGAATAATAGGTACCTTAAAATGATTATACAGCTGGAGTGCCAAGACCTCAGACATCTACCTGGTGCCATGCTCTCGTTTTCTTGAAAGGATTCTAAACTCTTTTAATTTCTTAGAGTACCTGCTTTAGAAAGCAAGTTAAGATAAAAAGTACCACAGATAGACATTTTGGTTTAGCAACAGTATTTTTAATGATAGTTGCTTACTTATATATAATAAGGAGATATAACACTTTTTTTCCCCAAAAGATGGACTTCCTGCTTTGACTTAGTCAAAATAAAAGGATATAACACCCTGGAAATTTTATTTTCTGCAGTTCAGAGTTTAAGTTTCTTTCTGTGGTCTGATTAATGTTGGTACCACCCTGTGTTCAAGTTTGTGGCTGCTTGTGTGCATATGTGGTATGACTAAACCTCAGATTCGTTTCTTTTCCAAAGTGGGATACTGAAATCACGAATTTCACTAAAGCCTTATAAAACCCTTCAAATTCTTTCCCCCCTTTATTCAGAGAAGCAGAAGGACATTGTGTTGAGAGTCAATATTTGAGCAACTCATTCCAAATTTATCATAGGTTACTATCATAGAGAGAATAATAAAGATTTTTTAAAATTACTTGAGCACATAAGAATGGGCTGATAGATATTCTGTCAATGTTGTGATTCCTTTGGATGGAGAAATGCTAAATGCTAACCCAAACAGATTTTAAAACCATAATTACTTGGTAAACAAGGGAATCGTAGCCAAATAATTATTCATGAATACAGATTAAGTTCATCTAGATTTTTAAAAATTTCTTATTGAATGATTTTATCTGTGGCAAAGCCACTGAGCAGAGCACCGAGGGGCATTGCTTTTTCAGGAGGATCTGCCCCAAAAAGAGTGGATTTGCACAGGTTCCTGCTGTGGGGGCTCCTCTCTCCCCTCAGGGATGAAGCACAGAGAAGTTGCCCCACATGAGGGTCTGTACCTCAGATGAAAAGGGGAAGCTTGTTCCCATGTAGTGGTTTATTTAAAAGAAAAAGAAAGCAACCAAACAGAGAACACCATTACAAAATTAGTTCTCTCAACTGGAGACTTCCTAGAATGACGGTCACCAGCAAGAAACCCGTACTCTAACAGAAAAATGAGGAAAGAGCCTTTTTAAACAGAACATCCGGAAAGATCGTGAAGATCTCAAGAAAAAAAAATAGAAACCAGCCTCTCTCTTATCACGTAATGCAACCAAGAAGCTCCCTTATACATGTACAGAATTTACCCTCTAATCCTTGCTCATAATTCATTTACAAATAAAGGGTTTCTGCATTTCAGGAGTTTTGAAATTAACCTAAACATTTTGTTGGTAAGTCACAGATTATAAACTAAGAAAACAAAATATGCCATCTCAAGCCCTGGCTGGTGTAGCTCAGTGGATTGAGCACAGGCCTGCGAACCACACGATCAACGGTTCGATTCCCAGTCAGGGCACATGCCTGGGTTGCAGGCCAGTTCCCAGCAGGGGACTCACAAGAGGCAACCATACATTGATATTTCTCTCCCTCTCTCCTTCCCTTCCCCTCTAAAGATAATTAAATAAAATCTTTAAAACATATGCCATCTCTAGGACCCAAGAGAGATCGAAGGATACGAGGTACTGATGAATACCCATAGTGCAATGCTTTTGAGTCAGCAACACAACAATTACATATATACCAGGCTGAGTAGAGAGGTGGCAGGGGACCTGGAAGGGGGATGAAGGTCAAGGACGATGTTAATCTGACCTGTGATGTCTCAGCCTTATGTACAAGAAGAATATTGAAATATGAATATAATATAAAATTAAGAAGCTATGAAAGACTGTAGTAAATTATAATAAAGCATGCATAAAGAAAAAAAGAGTAGTTCTCCATTAGCCTAGAACACAGTTTTTCACGTGGGTGGCTAGAGATCTAGGGAGCCAGTTCGTCGGAAATGATAGGACAGAAAAGAAGAGGGGCGTATTCTTCAGCCTGCTTAGCAGAGAGATGCATGGAGAAAACTACAAACAAGAACATTCATGCTGACCTTGTTGTTGCTGGAAGTGAGAAAAATGTATATTATTAGTAGTGTACTGACCCATAGGATCTAACCAAGAAATGAGTCACACTGTATGTATTCCACACTTTAAGTAAGCATGCATTTCAACAACTGCTCTCTTCCCATTGTTTTGCTGGTGGCTTTCAGTAAGGAAGAAGCACTGTACCTTTAAGTTTTAAATATAAAAAATGACACTGATTAACCTTTAAAATGATGCCATTTAATCAAAGCAAGGAGATCTTTAATGGGTTTTAAATGGACTAATAAATCACAAGATTTGTTTTCGCCATGGAAATAAACAAAATATTTTGGGGAAAAACTCCCATTGCACTTGTCAGAGTGTTTGCGTGTGGGGAGGCGGGCCTGGGGAGAGGTGATGGGGGCCACGCATGGTTACTCTCCATGTGCCTATGATTTGGAAGGTGACGACCTTGCCTTTGTCCCACCACATTCTTTCTTTGTTACCCGTGTGCTCACCAGCAAGCCTGGAAGTGACTATGATGGGATGTGTTAAGGAACTCTGACAAACTTTGAGACTAGGACTAAGAAATGAGCATCGGGTTGGTGAAAATTAATCTTTCGCTCTACGGGGAGATGATGGGAAGACATGAGTAGGTTTGACTCTCTCCACTCATTTCCTGCTGCCGCTAATTCTCCTTGGGCACAAATGAAGAGCCAAGCAACCAGGAGCCTCAGAACGTGCAGGGTTGGCTCAGGACCGTGCCAGGGTAGGGCTGCAAGTTGGAGGAAAGAGATGGCAATGGAGAGAAGCTACACCTACAGAAGGGGATAGAAAAAAAAAAGATAAAAGCCACCGGGTAGGATGCAGCAAGAACTGAGCTCTACAGGCAACCCTCAATGGTGGCCACCATTTTCAAGCATTTATAAAGTGCTAGGTACTAAACTGAGAATTTTATAGGCATCGTCTCACTTAATCCATATGACTAAATAAGGTTTAGATAACGTTATCATTTTTTTCAGATGAGAAAATGAAAGGACAGAGAGATAATAAAACTTGCCCAAGGTCACCCAACTAGGAAGTCAGGATTTGCACTCAGAATAATGCTGTGTTGGAGTATTCCCTAGGGCAATATTTCCCCATTAAGCAAGTCTATATCGATTCCACCCTTCTCTGCAGTCAGAAAACGTGCACTCTCCCTCCCCCTCGTCAAAGGCAGCTTTCCACCTGTGCTGTTGAACACGTGGCATGCAGGGACGTTCTTCCATGCGCCCCTCACCTCTGGGTCCACTCTCTCCCATTCCAGTGTCTTCACTATCGGTCTCTCAGCCTGCTCAAACCCGACCCCTCCAATCCCATTCCTTGGCTTCTGCACTTGCTCTGAACATCACCCCTTTGTGCAGGAATACTTGTCTGTACGTGATTTTGCTCACCTCCTCTCTTGCCTCTGAATAGACCTCCACCCCACCATGCCAGGAACTGCCCCTGCTGAAGTCACCGATATTCCACTTGACCAGGCAGATGGACACTTTCCCACACTCATCTTACCATGACCTGAGGCTTCTGGCTACAATGAACACTCGTTGAAACATCTGTCTTCTAAACTACCAGCCTGCCTGCTCTCCGTTCTTTAGCAGATGCCAGTGGTTCTTCCCTTAAAAGAATCAGAAATCTTGGTGGAACTGAGTTCCGTCTTTGGCCTTTCTTTTCTGCTATTCATTGCATGCTTGCAATTGCTTACGAGATCAAATGATGTTATGTACACTGATGCGTCCTTTACCTATACTGCCAAGATGTATTTCTCAACGCAAAGTCAGAGCTGTAGATCCCATGGGGTGTTAAACAGAATGACCTTGTGGGTGCATGCCACAGCCTTGAACTCATTGTGCTCAAAACTGAGCTCAGTGTCCTGACTCCTCTTCTCCATCCTGAAGTCATTTTTCACCTGCATTCCACTCACGGAAGCCCAAACCCTGGAAGTCATACTTGACAACTCAATCTGCACGCCAGCCTTTATTCCTCCTAAATAGTTCCTCAAAGGCTGAATCCTCCCCAAGAAACCATCTCACTCTGCCATCATTGAGGCTCTTGCCACTCTTTCCTGGACCAAGGAGATGGCCTAGGTCCTCTGTCCCCAGTCTGCCCATGCCGATCACTGTCCTTAGAACAAAATTTCTGAAATACAAATCAGATCATGTTTCCATCTGCAAAAACCCTTCCCAATCCCTTAGCCGGTCTGGGTCAGATCTGGCCACTGTCGTTCTCCTCAGCCCCATCTCCTACCGCATGCGCCGTCATCTCCACACCCCCAGCACAACCGAATGTTCTGAGCACACTTCACTTTTCCACATCTCTGGATATTTGCACATTCAGGTGTTGTCTTCACCTGGAATGCCCCTTTCTTTGTCAGGCAAACCCATATTTCCTCTTCAATATCTCATACAGACAAGAATCACCTACTTCTCAGATGTGGTACCTATACACAATGGAATACCACTCAAGCATAAAAAATGAAATCTTGCCATTTGTAACAGCATGGATGAACCCAGAGGATATTATGCTGAGTGAAATGAGACAAAGAAAGACAAATACCATATGATTGCCCTCATATGTCGAATCTAAAAAATAAAATCCATGGACAAGCAACACAGAAACAAACTCAGTACAGAAAACAATCGGATGGTTGTCAGGTGGGAGGGAGGACAGGTGACAAAGGTCAAATGGAGTAAGAAGTTCAAATTGCCAGTTATGAAAAGAGTTGTGAGGATGTCAAGTGCTCAAAGGAGGTATAGCCAATCACATTGTAATAAATATATATGGTGCCAGCTGAGTACCACACTTTCTGGGTGATCACCTGGTGTGGTATATAAATGACTAATCCCTATATTATGCACCTAAAACTGATATAACATAGTACTTCAACCGCAATTTAAAATATAATTTAAAAATAACTACATTCTTCTCAAAACAGGTTTTGATCTTTTCCAGAAACAGACACTCCTTCCCCTGAATGCACATACACACTACTTGAAGTTTCTAGCATTGCCCTTTATACCGAAGTTTCGGTTTTCGCCTAAGCCAGTCTACCTCACTAGACTCTGAAATCAAAAGCTACTTTTTAAAAATCATTCTGATATTTCCAATACCTGGCACGGGGTCTGCCACACAGTAGATCCTTAGTAAATAAATGATGGTTGAACTCTACTTGACAGCTGATGGACGAGGACTTTCAGGTTTCAGCTCAAGCAAAACTACAAGCAACCTCGATTATTTTGAAAATAAACAGTATGCCTTAGAAGCAATTTAGCACTAGAACAATGAGATTTATTTTGGAGATCAATACATTGGAAGTCAGCCCTGGCCGGTGTGGCTCAGTTGATTGGGCGTCATCCCACAAACCCAAAGGTCGCAGGTTCAGTTCCCAGTCAGGGGGGTCTACAAGAGGTAACTGATCAATGTTTCTCTTTCACATCGATTTCTCTCCCTCTCTTTCTCCCTCCATTTCCCTCACTCTGGAATCAATAAAAGAAAAAAAAAAAAGACAATGTTCTCTTCCACATCATGCTTCGCTTTAGAAAGAAATCAAAACAAAAAAATACAGGAAGTCATAAATGTATAGCTCCAGAGCCTGAGGTATTCCCTGGGCCACCGAACGTCCTTTGACAGGTCCTCATCTCTGCCATGTCTGAGCATGCCGCCTATACAGTGAGGTGAACGGTATGAAATCCCAAATCCCTGTAGCTTTCAAATGTCTACCTGGTTGTACAAAGTCACAACCGACAACATAGGGTGGCCATTCAAAGGAAAGGATCTAACCTCACTCCCCCAAATCCTATTTGTTGTAAATAACCCGAGATGTGTGTTGAGTAAGATGACAACAAATTACTTCCAACCACCTTCCCCAAAGCCTGTGTATAATTGAATCTTTTTGTACTTAGCTCTAAAAAATCTCTACAAAAACTGTTTTTTGAAAAACAGTCATTTGGCTAGGAAATGTGTGTCGGAGACACATCAAAGGCATCTATCAGTTCCCTCACATTGAAACCCAGTACACATCCCAATTATCATTGGGGGCTCTAAGCTTCCCCCCAAAATATCACATTTGTCTTTGATTCCACAGATCCTGAATATTTATATGCCTTTCAAGTCAGTGTGATTCACTGAGGAAGGAACGTGTCTCAGTCACAACTATTAAATATTAAGTATTTTGCTACAAAGGCTGAGGCAGGTCCACAGCTGTGTGATCACAGCCTCCGGAGGTACGAACATGTTGCTTTTCTCTGTTTGGTTGCAAATGAGGAAAAAACGGTGGTCAAAGAAAAGTTGCCCAGGTAACGTGGTGAGCTGTAACGCGGGGTGAAAAGGAAATGCGTTTGAAGTTGTGTATTACGTCCCGAGGAACACCACCGTAATTTGTAGCGATCCATGTTAATGTCAAAATATTAAAGAAAGTAATAATGATTTGTATCTTTATCTAATGGGCTACCCTTTCTTTGATCTTTTATTCCCTTTGATCAATGAAATTAACGGGCAATAAATTTCAAATCAATAAGAAAGAGCTCATCTCCCGCCAGCGTATGGGCCAGCCTGTGGGAATGAGTGCACACAAGGTCACGGAGACAAATGCTAACGCCGGAGCTAAAAGGGGATCAGATAATTTTATGACCATTAATAATATTTGTCTTGCTGCAAGCTCACGAGCAGATAAGAATAATCCAGTCGGCCTTCTGGGTTCAGACTAATTACCTTCTGGGTCACAGAGCCACTGTTGGCCAGCACACGGCCCGGGCCACTTCCACACTTTGGGGGAGGGGCTGGGGCTGGGCTTTGCTTCCATTTCCATGGAGAACAAGGGCAGCTGAAGACCTTTAAGAAGCACTAAGATATTAAAATATTATGGTACTTCCTCCTTTGTTTATAGTTTTTAAAAAAGAAAATGAAAAAAAAAATAAACCATAAAACACATAATTTCAAGAATGTGCTGAAATTAAAATGGATTTTCCCCAGATTCCTGAGGTTGAAATGGCCAAGGTGGGTTTTTTTTGTTTGTTTTTGTTTTTTGACTGCTTTTAGCTGAATTGTTTGAAACGATTTGGTGTCCCTACTTTCCTGGGGCCCCCTGAGCCTCTTCGCAGTTCACTTGTTAGATAATTGGACATTTGGTGGACAGAGTGAAGATGAGCTGTTGTTCGCAGACAAGAACATCAGCATACAAGTGGTTCTTTCCCTCAAATTCAAAGTAACAGAATCTGTTGCAAGAACTCTACTTCCCTCTGCACTGGTGGTGGGGGTAGATTTTTGAGACCATGAGTTAGGCTGATTGCATAAATGATGGCTTGTTGGGAGTGCTTCCCAACCAAAGGCATTCCTTCAGATATCCCCAAGGTGTTTTTTCCACACCTCTAAGGAGATCCATATCTTCACTGATATTAGCAATTAGTGCAAGGCAAATGTTGAATACGCCCAGAAAATGCCCTCAATACAGGCTGTCTTGTCACAACTTTAATGCCAGTCACTAAGGAAATGCACAGTGGTGACATGTTTCACTAGTTACATGCATGTGGCCATTTGTTGACTGTGTCCTGCTTCCCTGTCACCAAATGCCTGATGTGTTGCAAAAAACACGCATCTTACTGGTGTCTGATACCCTAACAGTTATCAACACTGACCGCCACATTGCTAAATCATTCTCCCCACAGCTCTCAACCGCAGGACGTCACAATTCTCCTAATAGGCTTGTAATAAACAGACACAATTTATGTTCATAAAACTGCAGGGGTATGGCTATGGTTGGCTTTGGTGTGAGAAAATTCATGATCGTCAATAACTTACTTCAAAGATTCATTAAAGTGAGATGTATTTATAGCCTTCTAACTATAGTAATGGCAGATTAGTAACTGGCAGTGGGGAAAATGTGATTCATATCATTTTAAGTGTGTAATAAAATATATTGCATAAAAATCTATTTTTCCTTTGGCATGGTGGCTCTATTTCTCCTCTACAAGGGCCAATAATCGTTGGGGAAAAAATGAGTTTTCCAGAGTCAGATTAAGACAGGAGGGTTATTAGGTATACGTAGATATGGAAGGTCTGAAACACACTTTCGTGTCCCCAAATGCGTCTTCTCACAGAAACTCTGGCACCTCACCGCTGTGCTATCCACTCACTAATTGGCTTCTGTGTTCCTGACCCTAAGATGACATGTTGATCGCTGCTCACTACTGCCATTCGGTGTTGAGACTAAGAAACCAGGCATCGGACCCGGAGACTTCGTCTCTGGCCATCGGCCTGCCCACTCCTAGCTTATATACTGTATTACCTTCAACTTCAAAATTTATGTCAAGCTTTGTCTTTTTCAAAAACCATGTATGTTCCATGGATTTGGCAGGAGAAAGGTCCAGTAGGGTAACATCAATTTGGGACGATCGACATTTATAACTGTAAGAATACTTCAGATCACCAAAGTAATGGGTTCAAGAAAGAGCGGTGCAGGAAGAATCAAAGACCAGGAGTAGGGACAGCTCTTGGAAAGTGTAGCTGTAACATAGATAAATGGGGTGTAAGATGAAGAGAATCGTGTGTGTGTGTTTTAAAGATTTTATTTATTTATCTTTAGAGGGGAAGGGAAGGAGAGAGGGAGAGAAATATCAATGTATGGTCACCTCTTGTGCGTCCCCTGCCAGGAACTGGCCTGCAACCCAGGCATGTGCTCTGACTGGGAATCGAACCGTGATCCTTTGGTCTGCAGGCCTGTGTTCAATCCACTGAGCTACACCAGCCAGGGCTGTGTGTGTTTTAATGCAGTGAAAATAACAGCATGTTTGCTATTTGGACAATATGTATGGATGAATGACTGGATCCTATAAGCCCCATTTCTGCTGCCAGGGACAAGGCTGTGTTTTTGTGTAGACGGATGAACTCCTATAGTAAATAGCAGATTATTAGAGTCTCAGTTTGGGAACTAAATCCCCAAAGGCCACAGAATACTGCCATGGCTTCAAACATGACTCCCCCCAGGATGTCTGTTGGTGAAGGAGGACCTGAGGAAGTGACCACTTGGGCGTTTTTCTTTCTTTCATGGTAACAGTAGACTAACTTCTTTACACAGCAAAGTCGTCTCAGGCTTTTGGCCATCTTGATGACAGACAATGCTTGTTTCGATGGGGAAGTAAGTCCTTCATGTAAAAGCAACAGTGACCCTGACACGAGGCTTCTCAGGTCATGGGTACACAGGGGGCTTTGGTAACCTCTGTCTTTTCTTTTTGAAATTAACATTGCATCTGCCTTCTGTTCTGTTTCCATTTGCTACGCAGTCAGAAAGGAAAACAAAATCCAGCTACACAACCGTGTAAGGCAGCTTTCATATGGGCCTTGATTGAACAAATGTTACTGCTGGGGTACCCCCATGACCGCGGGTGCCTAACCTATGAATTACAGTGATAACTACAGAGCAGTGGTGATCAGAGGTTCCCAGCGGTGCCTCTTCGAGGACACCTTAGCAACACCTAAAATTGGAGCCCTGGTTAGGGAGCCCAAGGTATAATACCCGACATTCTTCCCAGTGCAAGCATCCCCTCCAGCAACCCTTGCATTTTGCCATTCTGTTTAGAGATAGCAGCTTACTCTCATACAAACACCAACATGTAATATTTAAAAAAGATTTGGGAATATTTTAAAGTTGTAATTTGGGTTACTGTAGGATTTCTCTCCCTACAATGCTCCTGGTTTGATTCCATGAAAACACGCCCAACTCCAGTCCTCCCCTTACATTGTAGAGAGTCAGGTACCGAGTTCTCCTCACACCTTTTATTTTTACATGGCAAATACACCCCCGGCTCTTATGCCTGCTCCTCATGTGGCAAGGATGTTGGACACTTTTTCACCTATCACCTCTTTAGGTTTACATTTGGTACTGAATTTCTGCGCAGCCAGATTTGGACTTCAATGCTGAACACCAAAGACACAAAAAGGGGATGTCCAGTAAAGGCTGCGAATGTTAACTCCAAGGAGATTCGGAGCTGTTTCCCTGAAAGGAAGTCTCATCACTTAGTTTACATTCTCAGTGCTCTCTAAACGCGAAATGATAAATATTGGGTTAAAAGGGTAGAGCTATCCAGGGTGCAGGTGAAAAAATGGTAGTTGTTACCACCACCCTCACTTAGGCCCAGTCCTGGGTGGGGGCGGGGCAGCTCTCCTTTCTCATGGAAGGACGACCTGGCCCAACTGCATGACATTTCTCATCGCTCTCAGATAATAAACGCCCTTAAGTGACGTTAGTTAACAAAAATGCTCTTCCTCCACAATTAAAGTGGCCCGTGTAAGAGGCTAGTGAGAACTTTAAAGTTTATGAAAAGTTAAATCATTACCTCTCTGTAACCTCAGAGGACAGGGGTCAATCAGACCCTTACAGCCTGAGGAGAGGGGTCCATTGGCTGCCCCTTCTCAAGACCCCAAGAGTCTCTCCAAGAGACTCACCCTCCGTTTCCAGGTCCCCGCCAGCCCCTCCAGCCTCTTTGATAGGAAGGAGTAAGGCAGGCAAGACCAGTTCTCAGGTGCCTCTCCTGCAAGTTTTGGCTAGTGGGGGGGTGCGATCCTGTGTTAACATGGGAGTTTCTGGGGCCTAAGATGGAAAGGGGGCAGGCAGAGTCCCACTGGAACTTCCTGTGACAGTTACAAAATGACCATCGCCAGCCATGAAGCTATTAAAAAAATGGTCAGACTTTTAAATATATTTGAACAAATGTGGAAATGAAGACCTTAAAAATGAAAAAGCTCCAAGTCATAGATAGACCTTGAGAAAACAATACTGAGATGTACCAATGAGTTAGGGGACCTGAGATCAGTTGAGAAATTTTTTCCTCCAGAAATGATCACTGGAGAGCCTGAAGAAATCAAATTATCATAACACAACTTAACATTCACAGAGCAATGGTATTGGAGTGTTGCTTTCTACAGAGAGGAAAGGAGCCAAGTCTTCGAAGGGATTCGCTAAAATCTTCTTCCATTTGCAATGCAAAATGTCCTCGCACGAACTGAAGAAACCAATACATCTATATGTTCACTACACACCAAATTTTTTAAAAACAAAAACTAAAGATTCACCAAATCAGTGTGGAAGGGTCTGCCGGTTCTCATTTAACACGTTCATTAAAGGCCTAGGCCGGAGAAATAAACAGCAAGTTAATTAAACCTACAGGTAGTATTAAATTGGTACGAGGGGCCAAGACTGATGAGCAGTAATAAGAAGGCTTCGGAGGGTTAACAACAGAGGAGCAAATTAAGAAGTATTTGAGAGAGTGCACGTATTTAACGGAGCCAGGCCCTTGGAAAACAGGACAGCTAAAAGCAAATTCAACTGATTATGCAGACAATTAAATAAATCCTACATTCTGTGTCCCAGGACAATAATCACCAATGTCATTTGACCTTCTTATGCAGAGTTATAAAATAGTACTAGGTAGAGGAAGAAAACTTCATGAAAAGATGGCTCAATTTCAGGGTAAAATAGTGTATATGTAAATGAAATATAAGAATTCAAAACAGGGATGTTTTATTGATAGAAACTGAGAACCCACAAGAGTACTTAGAGAGGAAACCGAGGCTACATCTTGAAATGTGGTAAGGGTTTTATTGGTGTCCATAATAGAAAAACAAAGACTCTGAGAAGTAGAATCTCTTTATAAGTAACCTATCTCAGAGTAACAATGACTCACACAATGCAAGTGGGTCACAATGAAGAAGAAATATGGCCTGAAAATAGCCTGGTCACCTCACACCTGTTGAGCTCCATCTTCTTCCGAGCCCGCAGACGTGATCCTTGAAACAAACCTCCAAGCTTAGTCCTGCCTGTGGGCCCCTGCACCTGGTGTTCCCGAGACCTGTATCATTCTTCCTCCCACATTTGCCCCTGGCTGGTGCCCAGCCAGAAGTCTCCTCTTCAAACAGTTTTCTCAGATCATCGTATCTAAAGCTGACCTTCCTAAAAGTCAGTAAGTACCTGCGCTTCAGTCTGTGGAATTTCCTTTGCGGGACTTAGCACTATCTAAAACTCTCCTAGACTCAATCCATCATTCATTTACTTGCTTACTTCCTGTCTCTCCTTGCCCTCTCCTTGAATATAAGCTCTGTGAAGGCAATCTCTTTCAACTCCAGTTATAGCTCTTGGCATTTGTCAACTTTCCACATACGATCATTGAACAGATGAATTTATATACCCTGGCCGATAGTCACAAGATTGCAAAAAAAAAAAGAGTAGAAGAAATTAGATTTAACATAGAAAATGTGCAACAGCAAGGAATCTGAATTTAGATTAAAGTTTTAAATGAGCAGACGCATTAGCACAAATTCTTCAGGGTGGTTACACTTGCCAACTCCGTAATTACACTTTTGGTCATATTAGGCCTCAAATAATGACATTTTGAGGATCACTTATCTAATAGCATCAAACCAGTGCTTATATTTACTCATGAAAATTCATATGAAGTTAACTGCCGATGTGGGTACTTCCCATTTTCTTTTTTTGCCAATAGAGTGGAATTAATACGTGCAACCTAATGAAATATGCTGCAATTAAAGAACTACTATGCATAGTAAGTAACATCTCTGGGTGTGTATGTTTCACATAAAGCAGAGTTTTTAGTAAAGCTTCAGGAATGGGAAGAATGAAAAACAAAACTAAGTTGCTATTGGATTTCAAATCGAAGCTGGGTACCTAAATGCAAAGTCAGTCTATGAAAAATTGATAGTTTAATATACTCCTAGCCATCCTAAAGCCTTGTAATAGGTATATACATTTGCTGTATATTCATAAGGAAATATAAGTTGGTCCACAAACCCAGAAATATAAAAGTGATTTCATTTATAACAGAAAATCACCAATACCAAGGATTTTAACCTACCTCAGAAGACCATTTTCCTTGTTTGAGGAGACATGTCTGGAGTCTGAGAAGAAAGTACTAATTCCTACTGGAGCTAGGGGTCCCTGTCACCCTAAGATGGGACCAGAGCACCCAACCCTAAATCCAGTGAAATGGAGTAAATGGCCAACCCATGGCTCCCGGCCTCAGAGCCTCCGAACTTATCACCGCAGCTCATGAGTCTCTTGGAGTCACTCCTGGAGGGTAACAATGCTAATTCAAACTCATTTTTTTCTAAAATAGTATTGAAAAAAACGTATTACCTTTTCTTCTTTACTGTCAGAGGAAGGGATTCAGAGATGGGACAGCAATTCAGGACACTCTCATGAACTGATGTCACCCCAATACACAGAATAAAAAAGAACGGTGATGAAAAATTCAGCACAACCTAGCACGAAGTCAACTAAATCTAACATATCAAAGGGAAATGAACCTCTGAGAGGGTGAACTAGTTTTTGCTATGGAACCCTTAAGCCTGTGCTAGACAGCAAGTTGTCAGTAGACATGCGGGCGTTATGGCTGTTCGGGGAGTACGAAGCCTACAAAAGATGTACAATGTGATTTTCCTAGTTCCGAATACATTCAAGGATGACTAGTTTTTCTCAAGGAGTTCAGAGCAGGCTTCCCTCACTTTCCTGCACCATTCCTCCCCACTCAGGAGTACCTAATCCCCAAATAACAATCTATCAAGGGGCTGCTTTTAGACATAGGCAAATGTCCAGTTCCGTGACCTTGGTAACATAGGAAAGTTAAGGTATATTCAGAAAAATATACACGCTGACTTAATGAATACATGTGAAAAAGGGTTCCTCCAAATGGTCTTCCTCTCATTCCTTTATTTGGTTGTATCTTTTTTTAAAATGAAAAAAAACTCATTTTACAAACTGTAAGCCTTACAACATAATATAAAAATTCAGCATTGCAATATTATTTATCATGTCTAAAGACGCTGAAGTCCACCCTCCACCTCCCCCAAATTTACTGAGTTACAAATGTTGAATGACAGAGAGGTGTTTACAGTGTGACTGCTTGTATTTGCTAAAACCAAAACTGCTTCCCCTCATGAGTATTTATGCTACCCAGAATAACGCGGTTCAGTTGCCTATGTTCGTGTGCTCACCTTCCTTGAAATGTTACAATTACAAATTTCAGCGTAACCTCTTTGCAGTATTAAGAACACGAGGTTCATAATATAATTCCACATAAAAGGCAGGAAGAGAAGCTATAAAATCACTGTAAAACAAATTAAAACTGACTAGCTGCCTTCCACCTTTTAAACTGCATCTCTAACTCAAAACAAGTCAAACTGGAAACAAAGCATTAAAAGACAACAATGAGCTTGTTGTCGTTCATTAATTAACTTCATAATTAACTGCATACCCAAGGGAGACGAACATAAGCACCAAAGTGATATTCACATCTACAACTTGAAAGATGGAGTTCAAGTGGATGAAAACTGAACTTGGGCCAAATTGCTTTATTCCAGCCACCTCGTCCCATACACCAAGTGAAAGAATATCTGTACATCAGCGATGTTGTATATTAGTTGCGTTTTATTGTACCGAAGGCATTATTTCATGAAGTGAAATTTCTCTGTGAAAGTAGCAAGAATAAAGAGATGTGAATTATATATGGGCTTCCCATCATGAGACACCATACACTATTGACTTTGTTTACTGCTCTTCCTACAGATACTGCTAATCCATACCCTATTCCTCTAATCTAACACTCACCAGTCTAGCACATGACATTGAGAAAATTATTTCAGCCAGCCTCGGTACCTTCTCCATGTCACTTCTGTCTCTCACTGACATTTCCCCATGGCCTTGCCTCTTTACACATATTTGGTATTGCTTCCAATAATTATACATCAGCTTTTCAGCTGAAAAAGAAAGTAATCCAGATGACAGACACTATTATCTGTAGGAGCCTTGTATTCGCTACAGAGAAACTTAAATAAAATGAATAAATACAGCGTGGTTGGACAGAAAGGTGACACAGTCCTTGAGTTGAGTTGGAAATAAAATATGTAAATAGCTCTGCCATACCCCACAATTTGTACAAATATTAAATGCGAAAAGAAAACCCAAAAATATGGTAATCACGGGTTCAGTGCAGATGGAATTTGCTGCCCTGGGGTGAGGTTAGAAGAAGGAAAGAGAGAGAGAAGAATCCAATGCAACTTTTCATTGCATGATTCATATACACACATATCAGAATGGTTCTCTTGGCCAAGTATTTATTAAAAATCCTCACCCAGTGTGCTTAGAAACAATTTTAGAAGTCGTACACTACAATATTCATAGCTGTGTTCAAGAAGCGACCTTCCAAGCTGACTTTACTATGAGCTATAAAAAGTGCTAGCCATTAAGACACAAGGACATTTAGTTGATTTCCAAGATTTACTTTCTAGGCTCCTCACCCTCTTCAAAACAGCCTCCCTCTAGTGATCAGAACCATTCTGTGATCTATAGTTGATTATACAGAAACCCAAAAGCAAAACAGCAATATATATATATAGATTTATTCCGCTGAATCCTAAGGCCAGGCTTAAAAATTATGCCACCAAGCATCTCTATTGTGGCTTATTTGTTTTTCAGTTATATACATAGAGTTTTGGGCAGTTCTAGCCTGGAGTATGGTCTACACAAGCTCATAAAGTTTTTGAAATTTAGCTACATCTGAATCTTACCACAGTCCCAGAATGTGAATATAATCATACTTATTCACTTAAAATTAATATCTCTTTCTTGATTCTCTGTGGAATTCTGACAAAATATTGACTTGAATGTTCCTGCACCTAGGTCTTTGAATCTAGCAATCCCAGCTCTCTGTCTTCTAACCAGCGCAAAGCCAGGTTAGGAAATGCCCTGCCTTGCTGCTCACAGCCCGGACCTGTGAACGGAACCTGCACAGAGGTCATAGGTCAGTTCAGCAGGAGAAGAAATGGCGCAATTAACAAGGCTTTTAAAGAATTCACAGTGTACAACAGAATAAACGGAGGAAAAACCTCTCCAATCTTAACTACCTAACAAGCCATTTATTTTATGCCTGATAAAAGTTTATATATATATATATATACATATGTATATATGTATATATATATATATACACACACACACACATATATGTAGATTTGTACTATTTTAGAATCAACTACTGACTCGAACACTCAGAAAAGTACAAGTTTACAACCCTCAGTAATGCTGGAGGGGAATTCAGCATTGCCCCCTTTCTCAATAAAAAGCCAAAAATATCCAAACTTCTTTTTTACATGTGAAACATCTAACACTACCTTTGACTCAAACAGAAGCCAGCCTAAATTGGATATTAAATAGAAAATCAAGTACTCTGATACCTCCCATGAATGTCTACTGGGAGCAGATATCTTGGGTCCTGGATGTAACCCCTATTCTGTAGGACAAGCCCCTTGGAACCGTTTGCCCCTTGTCTGGATCTCATACTTGCTACACTCAAAGTGAAGCTTTCATCAGCTTCTCAATGTTTTTCTGTGGACCAGCTCCTCAAAAGACCGGGATCACTTTTAAAAACTACGTGTTACCAGGTCCCATTCCAGCTCTACAGAAGCGGACCTGCCAGAGGTGGTGTTGAGGAAGCTCCTTAGACCCAGCCTGCGTGAGGGTAGGACAGGCCAGGATGACCCGGATCAAGGGTCTTCGGCTCTAACCCACAGCCACATCCAAGGGCCCCCGCAGGAAACCCCGTCCTGTGCAACAGGGAGTGTGTGAGGTGTGGGAAACGGGTCCTGGCTGGCTCCAGCAGTGTTTTAAAGTCCTGCCGCTTCTTTGTACAAAGACTGCGGGCCACCCTTTCCCTCTCAGGGCTCTCCCAGCCCCTGCCAGTACTTTTTGCACGATTTCCCACTCCCCCGCCTTCTTCCCGTTACTACAGACACCGAAGCCAGACGCAGCAGCAAAGATGCGAACAACACTGGGTCCTAAAAGTAGGGAAGGGGGGAGAAAAGGTCTGAAGAAACACCAGCAAATGAGAGTTAAGAGGGAAAAAAACAGATGTGCAGAGGGCAGAGTCCACGAGCACACTGTCTACGGGGGCTGGGCAATAGAAATGAGCTGGGTGACTGTCGTGGAGAGAAAGCTTTGGCGACAGAGGGCGATGGGAGCTTTGGACCCATGGCAGACCATGCACCAGCCTATCGCGATCACAGGGGGATAAGAGCCAGGGCTGCCGTTTCTGCGATTTTTTCAAGAAGAGCCAATATTCAGGGGAATTTCAGGGGAAAAGGGGTAGGGTTTACAGGAACAAATATAAAGGGCACATGGACAAAAACTGGGGGCGGGGAGTGGAAATGGGAGGGAGGTGGGGAGGGCTGGGTGGGTGGGCTGGGATGGGAGTAAAAGACCGAACACTCTACTTGAACTACAATTAAAATAAAATTTAAAAAAAAAAACAAATAGAACAAAAGGAAGAGCCAATGATCTAGATTTTATTTTACTGGACATGCCTAACATTTACGTGTTTATAACTAATTAAAATAAAAATGTAAAACCCCACTAAGCAAGCCAACCTCCATCCTACATGTACTACCCCAGGAACTGNTGGGATGGGAGTAAAAGACCGAACACTCTACTTGAACTACAATTAAAATAAAATTAAAAAAAAAAAAACAAATAGAACAAAAGGAAGAGCCAATGATCTAGATTTTATTTTACTGGACATGCCTAACATTTACGTGTTTATAACTAATTAAAATAAAAATGTAAAACCCCACTAAGCAAGCCAACCTCCATCCTACATGTACTACCCCAGGAACTGTGCAAATTCTGAGAAGACGACCATGAAGAAAGAAAGAAAAGAATATATGAAAAAATATATGAAATAAAATGACTTCTTGCTATATGTATCCATTATATATACTCATATATCGTATTTGATAGATCAATTACGAAGAGTTCTTACACATTTGTAAGAAAAATACAAACATCTGCCTATAAAAACTGGCAAAAAATTAGAAAAAACTAGTGATGAAAGATACTTGAATCAGTGAATATATGTTTCATTTAGATAGGCCAAAAATAAAATCATGATAAAACACATTGGTAAGGATACAGGTAAATCAACAAAATATGCTATTCCTGTGGAGAGAATTTTTATGACATGTATCAAAATATATGTATATGTATGCCTTTATATTCATTAATTCTAATACTAGGAATTTATTTAAGAAAACAATTAAAGAGTTGTCTAAAATATATGAATAAGAATGATTATTTTTTCTTGGCTGGTGTAGCTCAGTGGATTGAGCGCAGGCCTGCGAACCACACGATCGCGGTTTGATTCCCAGTCAGGACACATGCCTGGGTTGTAGGCCAGGTCCCAGTAGGGGACACATGAGAGGTGACCATACATTGATATTTCTCTCCTTCTTTCCTTCCCTTCCCCTCTACAGACAAATAAATTAAAATCTTAAAAAAAAAGAATGATTGTTTTAATGTACTGGTAAATGATTAGGAAACAATTTAAATATCATATTAGTGAAGTAAATAGTGAAATAAAATTTATTGTAGGACATTCTTATATCACGATAATAAATTATATTACTCTATATTAACGGCCATAATGGTAAGTTTCTATAGTCTAAAGGGCAAAAACACAATCAAAATATAACATATGACATCATTTTGGTAAAATTGTATATGCCATGAATGAAAAGCTATCTGGGTCAATATGCAAAAAATTATTAAATTGATAATTTTTGATCATGAGATTTTGGATGATATTTACATTCTTCTTTACATGTTCTAAGTGATTTAAATCAAATTTATATAACCATGTATTATAATCAGGAAAAAAAATACTTTCTGTTTGAATTTTATTTTGAACATAAAAGTACCATATTTTTAGGACTATAAGATGCACTGGACCATAAGACACACCTAGGTTTTAGAGGAGAAATATAGAAAAAAAATTGAAGCAAAAATATGGTAAAATATTTAATAACCTGTGACCCCACTGCACCTCCACACCCCCTGCCCAGACGGACAGCAAGCCAGGTAAGCTACATTTGGACTACAAGATACACCCCCCTTTTCCTCCCAAATCTGAGAGGGAAAACACATGTCTTATAGTCTGAAACATACGGTACTTTTAGCTTAGAAAAAAGCACAAGATCCTCTGTACCAATAACATAGTGTTTCTAAATGTTGTTTAATATTTACCATTTTCTTAAAAGCAAGCAGGATTGCCTTTATGAACCAAACATAATTTTGCATCTAATGTAACTGCTAATAGACAAGTGCTTCCAGGGCTTTACTAAGTGGGAGGATATTGGAAGTCCAACAGAGACGTCATCACTACCTCCCTGGGCGAACTGGACCCAGCCGGTAAGCATTCCCTAGACATCATTTGCTAAAGCACCAAATGAAAAATTTGAATATGATCACACCTGAAGGTATTTATACCTTAAATAAAGCACTCTCTAAACCTGATGGTATGAAATAATCCCTTAGTAATTCACATCCCCTCAAAATGTTCCCCCACCCCTGTCTGAATACAACGCTAGAGCATATAGGATAGAGTCGTACTTCAAACACTGTAAGTGAAGCTACAGAAATGTGAAATCTTTGCAGAAGTTCTTGAAGAGACCCTTAAGAACTCAACAGCATATGAACTACTACTTTGGTGTTCTCATTCCAGGGACAAAGGATGCTAAGTGATAGCTGCTCTATTGCTTTCTGAGATCTCTGGTAGGATCTTAAATATAATCATGCCCTTGCAAAAATGTTGACTAATCAGAAAAAAAAATGCAATGGGTTCTGCTTCAAGTAGCTCATTCACTATGTTACTACCATTCTCCAAAAATCCTGGTTAAAACTGTGAAGAACATGGCTTGTACATTAGGCTTGAAGATCATTTTACGCGGGGTTTTAACAAAAGCAGAAAGCTTTCCCCCTACACACATCTGCAGGTTGAAACACACACATTTCAAGACACTCACTTTTCTTACATCAAACACAGCACTTGAGTCGTAGCTCCCAAAGTCTATAGTGAGCACTGGGAATCAGAAGAAAATGAACGTCCGCATATGTAAAGACCCTAGATGCGCTGGGAAGGACAGAAAGGGTGTAGAATTGAGGAGGGCAGATTTAGCATGGAATCAGACCAGAAGTCATAAACCCATTACCATACTTTGGCCAGCATAATAAAATTGCTAATATAAGCATGATGCTAAGTAACAAATGACATTCAGCTTCTGAATGACAGAGTCAGCAAGGCAAGAGAGCGAGTGGATACCATGCATACCTCGAGAACACAAGTTGGCTAAAAGTGAAGGTCTCAGCTCAGCTCGGCCAACCATCCGTATGTGGACATAGAAAGGGCAAGGCCTGTGCTGCCAACCCTCTATTTTATTTATTTTTACATCAGGAGCTGCAAATTTAAATTCTCTTCAAATCTACGTGATTCCTCTTTTGCTTAAATTGACATAGCACTGACCTAAAACATGATATCAGTTTCAGCCGTATACCATAATGATTTGATACTCGTAGGTATTGTGAATGGATCACTGCAATAAGTGTAGTTAATAGTAATCATCTTCCATAGTTACAAGTTTTTTCTCTTGTGATGAGAACTTTCAAGGTCTACTCTCTCAGCAACTTTCAAATACAGAATACAGTGTTATTTCTACTTGATTCTCAAATGTTAGCAAACTTTTAAAAAACCTTATATGGACCAACATCGCATTGTGCAAAACAAGAGGATTGTGGGCCCGATTTGGTCTGTGGGCCACCTGTGTATAACCAGTGATCCAGATAAAGAATATACAACCTGGTGGGAAAAGACATTCAAATCAGCGACTAAAGTGTTTTCAAATATGCATACCAACTGGTTTGATGGGAGTTTCATGGACAAGAAGACACTGGAGAGGAAGGAAAGGAGTAACAGAGATGAAGGAAATTTAGAGAGGAAAATGATCACAACCAAAGCACACAGACATGAAAGCCTTTGTCTTTTCATTTATATTCTTTGAATATTGAGATTCAGTTGGGTTGAAGGGCTGGCCATGGGACACGTGCAGGAGTGGTATGAGGCAGACGAAAAATCTAAGTGAAGTGTCTGTAAAGCAGAATCTATAATAGGAGCTTGACCTATGTTTTCATATTTAATCGGTACTATTCTGCTATAGATTTGGAAACTAAGGCTGGAAGATATTAGCCAATCTATAATCCCATATAAGCACATAGCTGGAATTGAAGTTCATTAATGTTGGACTACAAAACTCAAGGGGGGGCGGTGTGAGTATGTGTGTGTGTTTTAATCACACTGGAAAACAGGTTGGAAATACACTAAAGCTTCACTGTCCAATAGGGTAGGTGCTAGCCATATATGGCTACTAAAATATGACTAATGTGACTAAGGAACTTAGCTTTTGACTTTATTTAATTGTAACAAGCTTATAGTGAACATTTTTAAACAACACTCAATTATCTGGAATTATTGAAACATTACTGGAAAACTTTTAAGTATTTGATAAACAACTTAGGTATTGGAATGTGCCTTTTTAACCATACATTTTTATAAACTTTAACCATAAATCATATATTTCTGATGAACATTTGCAGTCAGAACTGAGATGTGCTCTAAACAAGAGGAATACACTAGATTCTAAAGACTTAGTATGAAAAAAGGAATTTAACATATTTCTTGATTCTGTGCATTGATAACATACAAGAATGGTGATATTTTGAACATAACAGGTTAAACAGGATACATTAACATTAACTTTTTTCTTTTTATTTTTTTAATGTGGCCATTAGAATATATGCAGCCTGTTGTGGATTTGTTTTGGATTGCAAAAGTCTAGATCAGGGTTTCTCAACCTTGGCTGTATCTCGGAATCAACGTGAACCTTTACAAAAATACCAATGTCGATCTATTTAGGGTAAAACCTGACTATTCCTACTTGAATAAAAATGTCCGAAGGATTCTCCTATGCAGTCAGGACTGAGTGTCATGCTAAAGAGGTTGAACTTCATTGCACAGACGTCAGGAAGGTGCAGAAGGATTTTCAAAGAGGAAGTCAGAGGATGCTATCAGATATTGCAGAATGGAGTCTGGGAGTCCTGGGCTAAAGAAAGGAGTGTATGCATGGGTGCCCCTCCATGGCTGTGCCCACTTACTTACCTCTCAGCCTCATTTTCACCATCCTCCCCTGGCTCACTAGCAACCAGCCCCACTGGCTTTCTCTCAGCATGTTGATATAGGTGAGCTAGGCTCACCTAAGGACTTTCATGCTCACTGTTGCTTCTCCCTGCAAAGCTCACAGCACAGTTCCTTATAGGGATGCTTCCATTCTGTCACCTGTGTTTCCTGCCCAAACCTGATTACATAAAGGCAGCCTCATTAGCGTTGACTCTCAGAGCCTCTCCCTTCCGTCTGCGTGTTAGTGTTATTTTCTTCATGACCCCTGCTGCTGCCTGACAACCTTGGGTTTGTTGCCTACCTTAGCCTTTCCTGAGGCAGCTCCAGGAGAAAACTTGTCTCTATTAGCCATGCTCCACCCCTGTGCCTATAACAGTGACCAGCAAATAGTCACCTCGATCACTATTACATGAATTTCAAAAACCACATATAACGCCTAAGTACGAATGAGAGCCATGATGCTTTCATTTTCAAATAGTTAACCAAAACTTTGAGATTTTTCTGAAGTCTATTTGAGATAATGATTAAATCTAGAAGAAATAAAGTATGGTTAATAGTCATATCTCATAAATCTCTGTTCTCAAGGCTAACTTGACTGCTCATTCATTTATTTGAATAGCCTATTACCTCCGTTTGAAATGTGGATATATGAAAGATTAAATTAAAGCTTTTTCTTCCTTGAGTGAAGTGCCGAACTTGTGAATTTTTAATACTTTCAATATATAAATACGTATTTATTTGCTAAGGGCACTTCCCATTTAGCAAGCCTTCTTGAATAATTTGCTCTTAGAAGAAAAGTCTTGACTAGAGGACAAGTCATGAAGGAATTTTGTTTTCTGTCCCAACAACGAAGAAGAAAAATAAAACCAAATCTTGACTTGTTGATTTTCATCAATAGGTGGCTCATTTACTCCCTGATAATAACTTGGACACTTTCCCTCTGTAATTTCTATCTTAGACACATAGAAGCATTCTCAGTGAATGTATTGGCTTGGGGGTGCATAAAACTGAAAAGATAACAGAGAGTGGTTTGAAAAGAGGCTCTTAATTCATAGACTCTCTGGTCCTACTGTGGTTTGGTCCACATTGTAAATATTAACAGTCAGCCTTCTGGGATATCGGGACAAAAATAACATTTTTTATTAGATGCATTTTAACTTTGAAAATTATCTACACTTCTACACTCACACGGTGAGTTCACAGCTTCAATACTGCACCTAATTTCTGCACCTAATTTCTCTGAATCACAAAAGACTTTCAGATAATGCTCTGATGGTTTGGGTCCATACAAACCCAGAAAAGGACTACATTTATCCAGGTATGTGACCTTCTCATCTGTGACAGGCACTAGTAACAGCCTTCGCCTATGAAGCCTAGCACAAGTCCAGAGATTACCCATGTAAGCTCATTTCCTCCATTTCATTTTAACCACTTCAGAAATGCACGCACTGAAACACGGTTAGCTGGGAACTGCTAATGAAGTTTAGTTGCAAGGTTGTGCAAGAATGCCTGTTACTGTCCTTGGACTGAACCCAGTAATGCAGAGCATTAGAAATATTATTTCTCATCTCTCCATTGCCAGAGACTTAGAAGCTAAAATTCTCGGAATGGGGGTGGAGCATTACGCAGGGTCAGTGGGTAGCAAGTCCCAGGGGCCATATTAGTGCATTGCAGCTCAGAGGAGGATGGTTCTGATTAGCGAGGCAGTGCCTTGGCAAAGTAGACACAGGGCTCAGAGGAAACAGACTGTGTTAGCCTTAACTAATTTAGTGTACATTTGAAACTTTATTGAAGACATTTATGCTACAATGAGCAAAATATATAAAAATTCCAAATTCCAAAGTGAGACATTATAGTGAGGATCCCAAAGCCAGAGGTCTCCAGGAGAAAGAAACCTGAATCGGAGCAGGACAATGAGGGGCAGATGGACTGGAGACTGGAAAACATGTCCCAGGTAAAGGGGGGAGAAACTACTCATCCAGCTTGTTACTGCCACTGAGGTCCGGTTTTGCCGAATCTTTTAATTTTTTAAAGGAAGATAAGAATTTGTTATTTCTACATAAAAATCTCCCAAATTTTAAAAGTAGATAGTTAATACCTACTTTTATAAAGATATAAAAAGTACTTTTTATATCTTCATATCTCCAACATGTGAATTGAGTTGCCAGAACTAGACAAGAAAACCATAGGACTTCTGTTATTTTTTATTTCAGAAAAATGATGACTTATCTTTTAGAATAAGAATGTCCTGAATATTGCACAGGACATTCTTACAAGAAAAATGATTGGTGTTTACTCTGCAAATCAAACCTAGCTCTGTATCTCTATCATATCTGGCAATCAAACCATACGTGGGAACGACATTTGCAAACTGGATTCATCACTTGGGCTGCTCCAACTTGACAAATATCCTGCCCTCGTGAATTCACATGGACTCTTCATTCAGATATTCCGTTTGAACCATCATATTAGACTCTGCCATTCAATTACTGTGTTTCTATTTCTCGGGCAGTGGGGGCAGGGCGTCTTGTCTTAACAAGTAGATGTGAAAGTCCCTCGAACGCAAGAGCCTTTTCTTTTCTTTTTCAATTAAAATTGTGAAAATCTTAATTTATGAGGTGTGTATTCATATTTTCAGAAAAGAAATCTGAAGCAAAATTGACGGTAGAACTCTTGATAGAAGATCCACAGAGGTAGTTCAAAAGCAGATGAAATGTTTTCTGAAGACCTTGTGTATTGGGGTTAAAGAATATAAGCACATGTGAATTTCTACTGAAAAGATCATTTGGATCACTCAGTCAAGGATAAAGTACAATAACTAGCATCCTGTAAGCATATACTATGCATTTGATGTGCTCCGAGCACTTTATATGTGTTAAGTTACTTAACCCTCTTGTTTCTGTGAATTGTTGGCACTCATTTTTCCAGCTGAAATAATGAGTGACGGAGAAGTTAACTACCTTGACTAGATCATTTTTAGTACACAACAGAACCAGAATTTTAATCCAAGTATTCTGGATACACAGTCTAAGTATTTACTCTCTAAACATTTAAAAAAAAAAAACCCAAAAATGGCTACCACCAATCACCAGTGAGCAGGCGCCTCTTAAGCATGGGCAACTCTAGGCAAAAAATGCCCATCACTTTTGCAAAAAGCTGAAACAGAGAAATTTGATCTAGGTTTAGAACCATGAACAAAAATTTGCAAGATCCAAAAGAGCACCATATGACGTAATTTGTGCTGCCCTTTTTACATGCGTGCGTGCGCACACACACACACACACACACACACACGCACAGGTTATTTCAAGATATTCTCTTAAAAAAATACAGCGACATCAAGGTGAGATTATAGCCTCACAGTCAGAACAGTAAAGTGAAGCACCGGCTGTATGAGTCGTTCTGCGAGTTTTATGTGCTGTGCATTCCACAAGGTAATGGGAAATTAAATTAACACAGTTCTTTATAGCATTTTAAATTTTTACCACAATTAATTTCCTGTACTACTGTATTTTGCTTCTGCTGCAATCATTGGGACACACTTAACTTAGATATACAATTCCTTCCCCAAATCAGAGAAATAGTCTTTGTTTTTTCCCCAACTTTATGACAGCTGTCTGCCCTTATTTTATGTGTGAGGCTCTGGGGCCCAGGCCCCTTTTGCATTTTAAAGTGAGATGAAGTTTAGGTCTCCTTTTAAGGGCACTCTCTATCCCTTTAATACGTTTTTCAAAGATGACTCTTTACTCAATGAATAAAACATACTGAGATGCAGGCTACATCTTTCAACTTTTTCTTAGGTGCTTCCCTAAGAATTCAGCATGAGCAAACCTCAGTAGAACAGACAGAGAGGGGAACTAATTCACCTTGCCTTTCCCTCAAACCAACGACACACGGGCGTCTCCAAAAAGAAGACTCGATCAGCCGATAAAGAGGACTTTTATAATTCCTCTGGTCCACACTCTTTTTATTTTAGAGGTGAGAAATTGAGGTCCAAACGGGTGAGATGACTAATGTAACCTTCTGCCCCATGCCGGAGAGGTGCTTCAAGATTTCCTCCATTCCAGCAGAGAGCCCCAGGACAGGGAATGCTTCAGCAGACCAGGCACACCCAGGGACTACAATCTGTGAACCTCTCATTTCAGCTCTAAAATAAGAGAGGGCGAAAAGTATTTCGAAGTTCCTTTCTATTTTTCTTAATACTCTGTAACTTCCAAAAGGATTTCCGATAACCTGAATCATCAGGCATACAGAATGTTGACTTTCAAGTGCCTCAGTTCACAGAGCTCAATTCTTCTTAAATTCAATGCTTGCTACTTGCTCACAGATTTGTTCCTCAGTAAAATTCTACTTGGAATAATTTCCCCACAGAAAATGTGTTGTATGTGGTGACATAACAGGATAGGCCAGAAGATAAAGGCCCTAATACTAGGTGAGTATTTCTCATTTCAGGACACAGGGCAAGATGTATGTGAAGTTTAGAAATGGGGAAGATTTTTCTTTGCACTCTCTTGTATTTTATTATTCTTCCTTTAGTTCTCATCATTTGTTTCCCCCCTCTGATCAGTGCCACCTCCCAGCCCCAAAGGACTGGAATTTGGACAATTGCCAACATGCTCTTGGCCCGAATAGAATTATTTGTCCTTTTTTTAAAAAGAGGTAAAGAAAACTCATTAAATTCATTTACTCTATTTCTGAGGGTTTGAGAACCCCTAAACCATCATAGAAGTACTCCGAAGTTTTAGAACCTGTGCTATTTATTCCTTCTGAGAAAAGTCCAGTTTTCTTAGCAGGCTCTTTCACGATCTCTCCATAGCCAACCTTCCCAGCTCATTTCAATGCTCATTCAGTGGTCTGACCACAGCAGATGGCTTGCCGGCCATGCTCCTTTTGACCTCGCCTGTATCAATTTCTCTGGCAGGCCTTCCAGTACCTGAAAACATCTATCAAAAGTGCTGAATCACATGATACCTCTGCATTATTTATCACAGCTTTATTTTAAAATAAGAGCTTTTTTAAAAAAAAAGTAAACTTAACTGTTGAATCACTGCTAGTCTTTTGGAGATTCACTGCAACCCCTCTAAAGTGGCAAAAATAAATCTTGAGTGAATAAATAGATAGGTGGACAGATGTGTGCATGCACGAATAAATAAGTAAAAAAAGAATACTCCCTCATGTAAGTAATTTATAGAATCTAAGCAAGGTAAATTGAACTGAAGAGAAGAATCTGCAATGTAGATAGAAAATACAGATGCCCCTCATCTTGTGGTGGGTTTATTCCCTATAAACCCATCATATACTGAAAATATCATAAGTTGAAAATGCATTTAATACAATGAACATATTGAGTATCATAGCTTAGCCTACCCTACCTTCAGCTTGCTCAGAACTCTTTCTTACATTAGCCTATCAAGGGGCAAGATCATCTAACACAATGCAAATGCTATAGAGTAACGGTTAACTACCCTCAGAACGATGGGCTGACTGGGACCTGGGCTTGCCGCAGCTGCCCAGTGGCAAAAGAAAGGATCATACTGAGTCCCAGTGGCCCAGGGAAAGATCAAAATTCAAAGCTCGAAGTTTGGTTTCTACTGAATGCATGTTGCTTTCTCACCACCATAAGGTCAAAAAATTGTAAATCAAACCATCAAAACTCAGGCAAATGTCTATAGTAGGCGGGGTCTGCAATTAAGAGAGCTGACCAGATCTTAGAAGGAATCTACTCTGGGCAAGATTTTTAAATCCTTCATTTCCTTAGAGCCCCATGAGATGCACTTTCCCATATGATATCTGGTTTGAATCTAACAAGTCTCCGAAGCACCCAGGAAGGGGGTACCATTTGTCTCATTTTACAGATGTGGGAATCAAATCTGCAAGGACAAAATTGCATGTATTTTTTAGAAGATCAACTAGACTGGCACAGACTCCTAGACCTCTGTGACCTAGTCACCTCTTCAGATTGTTCTTATAATTTCTTTCATTTTTGTTTGCCTTAGATACTCTAATACTTTCTCCCAAATATCTGCATGGCTGTCAGGGTGAAAGGAGATGCCGAGATTAGACTGAAGCAGAAATCTCATATCCTCGCATGTTATCTGCCATGTTACACATGTGGGCATGTGAATGAGTGGTGACTTTCATGCATTCCTATAATTAATTTTTTTTCTTGTGAGTTATCGTTCTTAGCAGGAGCAAAGGGAATACACCATGATCATAATTCATTTCCTTAACTTCTTTATTCTGTGACTCAAAGATAATGCTTGCTCTGTATTTTATATTTTTTTACTAAGTGAAATGGAAAAAAAATAAAACAGATCAGATGGTTTTCAGCTATCAAACCTTCTGATAATTAGTTTTATTGCTGTTCGAAGTGCCAGGCTGAGTCCCTGCCTCTTAGTTACTGGCCCACTGAAGGGACTCATGGACACCGACTTATTTTACTCGTCGTGTAACAAGAGTTTTTGATATATTATTCCAGGGGAAATGGACTGAATAAGTCTTCTTATATGCATTGTGGCTCATTTAATGTTAATGAAGGTGATTGAGTGGCTTTCTATACCTTTAATCTACTTGCACATTTTATAATTAAGACAAGAATATATTATGAAGAAGAGTGAGAACCTTAAAAGAATATGCAAGGCCATTTTCTATGAGCAAATTTGCTTTTCGATAAAAGATAAACACCTGAGAACCATATGTTGATAAACAGTTAAGGGTCCTGCCTATATTTTTCTTTTCTTAAGCTCTTTATCCTACCTTTATTGACCTTAACCTGGTGTCATCTCCAACAGCATACCAGTTAAGACAGGATATTACTTTCATAAGTAAATGTCAACTTGAGCGAGGGGAAAAGGTCCCTAGAATGCTATGGCAACCCAAAATAAGACAAATTTCCTGAATGTATTCATATATCTGAGAATAAATGTTAAGTCTTTATACCAGAAAATATCCATTCAAAAGCTTTAACAATTATGAATCTAATATCTCTTAAACCTATAATATAGCAAACACAGAAATGCAGCTAGTATAAGAGTTTCTGGTTCAAAATGTATATTTAAATTTGAACGAATGTATAGAATCAGGAACCTCCAATTTTAGAGGAGGGCAACATGAGAGACCATCGAGTTTAGGGGTTGACAATAGAACCCCTGGGCCACTGCCACAGGTGATTGTAAATAAAGCTTTATTGGAACACTGCCGCGCCCATTCATTTCGTTAGTTTCCATGGATGCTTTCACAGTACACTGGCAGAGTTTAGTCGTTGATTGTGACAGAGACCTTATGGCCCACAAAGCCTAAAAGAATATTTCAGTTCATTCCTTCATAGGGAAACTGAGGCCAAGAGAAAATGCCTTGTCTGAGATTAGACAGATTATTTTTTAAGTTTTTAATGCATATATATTCTTATAAATAAGCCCTGATATTCATTACAAGACACACTATAGAAGCCTGGGCTTCTGAAATAAACAGACCCGGATTCAAGTTTAGGGACCATCGATAAGTAGTTATGAGGATTTACAGATTATCAGGTTCCTCTGTAGTGAATAATGATTTTTAACCCAGAATCCATTCACACTTTCCTCCTTCTCTGAAGAATCTCAACTGTGTCCAGGGATCCCATCTTCCCGATTATAACCAAAGAAAGGGGCGGGGGAAGCTGAGTCCATCTGCATGCACCTTCAGGCCTGAGCTCTGATTTGTACAAATTTACAGTAATCTCCTTCCGTCTTGCCAGTGATTGGCTCAGCAATAGGCATGACATCAGGAATGGCCAATGCGATCTGAAGAAAGGCTACTGCGGAAGTGTCTTGGCGAATTCTCCCTTTCTCCAAAGAGGAAGGGGAGCCAGTTTTTCTTGTGACCACTAGACACGAGCAAGAAAATATTTCGCTCTGGTCAATCTTGGAGGCTCTTTTCTAGCCATTAGGGAAAATAGTCTGAGAGAAACTAGAATAGATGGAGAAGGATGACAAAACAAAATGAAAGAAGTAAGCCAGAACGCTAACCAGATCCTGCCTGAATCTGATATCTCTCTAGATTTCCAGGTACCTAAAAGAATATAAAATTTCATTAGTGCTTTCATCAGCTTCAATCAGGCTATTTCTGACAACTAAAAGCAACTGAATATTCAAAACAGTCCTAAATTTTAGAATAAGAATATACCTATCTCACAATATTGTTCTGAGGTCTACATGACCTAATATACCATATGTCAGTCACGCAGTACATATTAGATAAATGTTACTTCATTTCACTGATATCAATGGACATCAGTTTCCAATGGGCAAAATGTTCAGAAAATAGACATTTCCTGGTATTGTATAAGATATTTGGGGCTCTGCATACATTTATAGTAAAAATAATATAACTTTTCTACTGTGATATAAATAATTACATTGCACTATTCCCAGATAAATAATTCAGAATTCCTCCCGGTGTTCTTTAGCTATATGGCTAAAAAAGCACAAGACCACTGGGTTGGAAATTGGCCTGTTTACTTTGTCCAAATTAACCTAGTTGAAATACCCTGATTCGTCTCAGTAGAGATGAAAAAGCCCACAAGTACAATATTCAAGATGAAAATGTTTTATTTGCAATAAGATGAGCAAGGGAAAATGCCTCCTACTCAATCAAATCTCTGAAGGAAATATTTATATATATTTGCCACCTCATAAAGTCATGACAGGGAAGTGCAGGAGCTGAGAGCCTTTCATTTGGGGTGTGAGTAGGTACCTGAATCTGAGGCATCACTCTTAGCAGGTGCCAGAGCTCGCTCAATGACATCCATGACAAAAAATCTCCTGGAAGCTAGACACCGCCAAATCCCACTTTCTCACTAGGTGGTCATCAGGCGGACTTTGGAGTCAACAAATGTGCCTTGAACCTCGTCTGCATGAGTAGTGATAGGAGTAAGAAAGGAGGAAGCATTTCCCGTCATCCTTTCTTCCCAGTACAGCTACAAGAACCAGCAGAGAGTTCACAGCCATCAGGAAAGGACCCACCCTCGTGGCTTCAGTTCCATCACACAAGAACTAGCTTGGGTTTATCAACCTTTCAGTCAGCCCAAACATTAGAGAGGAGGAGAACTATTCTTGCTAATGTAAAGTCAATTCATATACTTGCTTTTTTTTTTTACTTTAGCCACACAATCAGGAGTTACTGTTTTTTTGTCTTATCTCCTACTGAATATACTCAGAAACAGCCATGAAGGAGATTATCATGAGAAATGGCTTCATTCAATACAATTCGCAGTATATGCTGATAATTCTCCAGTAGACAGGAGGCCTCCATTGCCATTCCAACGCTGGAACTTCCCTCACTGTAGGGGCCTTTAAGGCTTATTCACGGGAGAAGGTGGAAACGTAAATTGGCACAACGGAGACGGAAAAGGAATCTACACGAGGCTTTAACATCACAGACCAGAGAATCGACAACATTTTGTCCTTCCGGCACAAGGACCTGATTTACCCTCTCAGAACAGGTACAAAATGGCGCACAGTGGCATCCTCTCCATGAAGACACAGCCACTGTGAAATGGCGAGGTGTCAAACAAACAAAAATAAACTACAACACATAAACACTTTACAGAGAGTATGTATTATCTTATAGAGTAATAATAATTGTCGAAGTAATGGGTGAGAATTTTTTTCAACCATCCAATAATCCTGGGATGTATATGAATATAGAGTAAACATACCACAAAATCCATTCCTATGCTAACAAAATGACATTCCGTATGCCCTCGGGAGAAATGCCTGTGTGTAAAAGGTGATTTCCAGGTTGAAACCTCAACCAAACACCCACCTGCTATAATGCCACTGTGCGAAGAATTTTTACTATTCCTACTTAAATTCAAAAATGATCATAAATGCTGCTCTCTGCAAAGATGTAACTAAAAAAGAATTACTATGCTCCCTTTACTTTCATCGTATTTTAGAAGAGTTTGTCACTTTGAAGAAAAAAAAATTTCTTTTTTAAATCCCTGGAATAACCAGAAATAATTAGATTTTTCAAAATATTCCAAAAAAGACCAGCAAGATAAATTAGTCATTTATTTTTACATTCACTAATTTAAAATATTTATTGAGAGCCTACTATGTACTAGAAAAACATTTAAAGCTTTTATACACTTTATATTTAAAAAATAAAATGCACCCAATGAAGTCTTGAATTAGAGCTAGGAAAAAGGTGTGTATAAGTGTGGTTTCTACACATTTCTAGACCCTTGGAATAGGCAGCTAAATCATAAAACAGAGTTACAACAATTTCAGGTACCCTTTTAAAAAGGGATTAATTTAGGTAGAGCCAAAAGAAGCTCCCTCCATTCACACATGCATTCATTTAGGGGGAAAAGTGAAATGTCACATCTGGGATTGATAATGTTCGATTTCACCCTGTTCTACGATGATAACTCTTAGACCCCAAGCACCGTTGGATCATGAAAGAAGAGCGGATGTAAGGATGCTCAATGTAATGAAACAGGCCAGGTTTAATTCCCTTCATCGCTGTGTCAGGGCAGCTGAATTAACCAGCCCCATCTGTTCACCTGGGAGCACCCAGCCTGGGTTCTCAGTCTCTGTGTGTAACACATTCTGTAGGCTTATTGCCCAGCTTAGTCTATTTGGCCTATTAGTCCCTCGTGGCCTCTCACCCCGAGTGGCACGAGAAGCACAGGAGGGTCATTAAAATTCCGAACACAGGTCTGCCATGCCCTGTGTGAGTGGCGGACTAACCCTGACACAGGTCGCCTTTGTGGGGCCAGAGCTTTTACCGTATAGTTAGGGAGAGGGGAAAGGAAAAAGGAAATTAAAATATATGGAATTGAATGCTTTTTTTCCCCACGTCCTCCCCACAAGCTAAGGGCAAATTATTAAAATCTTCTACTCTACCGCTAAACTTAAAACACACCAAGCCTTATTTTACCTCTCTCCCAAATCCTCATCAAATTCAAATTCTGAGGTACTCATTATGAAAGTCTGGGTTGTACTCTGATGAAGTTCAAGTTTGTCTAAAAGAACAATCTTGATGTTTGGTTTCCTTAGATGGTATAAGACACCAGCAAATGACCCCTAAATTCTACAATCTAATACTTGTTTTTCCCCAAATAAGTTTATACCATGCATGCTAATCCTAATTCATTTAGATTATGGTGATGTATTTGTTCCACTTCAGATTTCTCTCCAGATCTCATGGCATCAGTGTTTCCTAAGACCAGGTATTCCAGTGTGCCAGCCTACTCTGTTTTCAAAAGGAGCTTGTCAACATTCCCCTATGAATGTAAACATTTTGGGAAACTTTATTATTCACTAGTCACAATAATATCTTACCAGATAGTTTTACAATCTGATACTACAGAGTTGGAAATGAACTTGTTTCCATTATGTTTGACTCTGCTTCCTTCCCTCAGTCTCTACTGAAACTTTTTAATGTGGGTCGACTTCCCCGCAAAATGGCATCCATTTCTCTCCTGCATTTCCATCAAATTGGAATACTACTGTCAAACAAATGAGCCGTGTCCACAAGCTGTAGACAGGAAAGGTGAAAAATGTGTGCTTCCAAACACAGTTTTTCTGTATTTATTCCTTGACACGGGCACCCCAGAACTCTCATGTCACGTTCCTTCTCATCAGTCAGATCTCAGGTCAAGTGTCACCTCCTCAGAGGACTCTCTCCTGCCTTCAATAAGACCTTTCCCCTCGCTGTGAATGCTCTGCGTTTATTACCTCTGTAGCATTATTACCATCTCAAATTATCTTGCTTACTGGTTGTTTATGTTATCATCTGTCTTCCCCTGCTTCCCCCGCATGTCAGTTCCAAGAGAGAGGGGGGTCTTGTCAATCATAGTCACTAGAGTGTCTCCAGAACCAAGGCATGCCTGACAAATTATAAGCACTTGATAAATATGTGTTGAAATGATGGCTGGATTCGGGGACTGAAGTTGAGGGTGGAAGGAAATGGAGTCAATGGACGTACAGAAAAGCTTAGTGATAATCTTTGTGAAAAGTGTTTAATCTGGGATGTTACAAGACGTCTATATAGAACTGCCAAAGGCCAATAAAATCGATTATAGTACTGCAAGCCAAATTGTTTTGGGCATCTGGCATTCTGATTTTTATGGTTACCGGGAGGCCAATTTGATGAGGACAAGAATCCTCATGGCAAAAAGTCAGAAGAAGAGACTAAGCTGAGCCGTTCCAGGGCCCTCAGCGTCTTGACTTCCTGCCTTAGTAAACTCGCAACCAACAGAACAATCCACGTTTACAAGTCAATAACCTGGATCTCCACAACGAAGACAGAAATAATCTAATAACAAACCATACCCTGTGATATAAATCTATACTACTGATATTAGTTTCTGGGAGAGGAAATGAAATCCTAATGTATGTAACCTGCCAAGTGAGTTCAGCAAAGAAATCAACATAACTCTCAATTCCTCATAGAGAAGACCAACCCTCCAATTCCCCGTCTGGCCTCAGATCTTTCTGTTAACAGACAGAAGGACTCCTAAGCCTTGGCTGTGAGGGCAGGTAAGTATAACAAACAAGAATGCCCCCCTCTCGTCTGTGCCTCACGCAGGCTTAGGTGCTCAGGGCGCTTGGCTACACCTTATGCAAGTACCCGAAGAGTACAGAGAATTACTATGACTTATATGTAAAACTCCATTTTCAACTTCACAGTGTATCCTTCTCCATAGATGCAGAAACTGTCCTCATCCGTGCTCCTATAAATAAAACCCACGTATTTAAGCATTCATACAGAGAATTATAGACATTACGAACCACAGCCTGCTTTAAAGTCACCTTTCTGAGATGAAGACAGGGTTTGTTAAAGAGGAACAATGGTGCAGAGAATTACAGAGGCTATGGATTTCACCGTGTTTCCTTTTCAGTTACGGAGGCTCTTGCTCAGGATGAAGGGTGTTAACCATTTCCTTGTGCAAGAAGAGCAGAAGATATAGGAATGAGCAGTTTAACTTGGTTAAAAAACCAAAGAGCATTAACTTAATCTTTCCAAAGAGTCTAATAGTTTAAGATGTCCTCAATGTCCCATTAGAAATGGTGGAATTTCACTTTACTAGCCCAGATACATTACTAGGCAGACCAGGTGACTTAACCTTTTATTTTTCTTCACATCTACGAAACAGGGAGAATTATACTACCTAGTGGACCGGGTGTTACCAGGAATAAATGGTGTGATATTTATAACACGCTGGGCAAAAACCCCATGTCCATCTTAACAGGTTACTTTTTAAAAAAAAAATTATTTATTTATCTTTAGAGGGCGAGGGAAGGAGAAAGGGAGAGAAATATCAGTGTGTGGTTGCCTCTCGTACGTCCCCTGCTGGGAACTGGCCTGCAACCCAGGCATGTGCCCTGACTGGGAATCGAACTGCTACCCTTTGGTTCGCAGGCCCACGTTCAATCCACTGAGCTACACCAGCCAGGGCTTAACAGCTTACTCTTGCTCATCATTTGCTGTTATTATCACTCATTCATTCGTCCAAATGTGGTGGCCTTTGTTTTGTCACATTAAAATAATAACCCTGGCTTCATAAAGTGCTTCTCTTGGGAGGGATCTAAAAATATCACGGTGAAATTCTTAAAGGGGAAACCATTAGCTGTCATGAAATAGTAGGTTTGTCCAAATAGCCATAAAGTATAAGATAGCCAACTCTATTAGGTATCCAAGTAGAAGAGTTTTATTCACCTTTCAAAATAATGAATTGTTGGCCAAAATAGAACACTCCTATGTTTTCGCACAGATCCTCATTCACACACCCAGGAGGATGTCTATTAAAATGCCAAATGGAGGGCATCTCTGGGCAAAGGGTTTGATTTCTTAGGAGACCTGTTCCCTTTGTGAAGTTTTACTCCTGGCCTCACAGCAGCTCGTGCCCCATTCTTTACTTCCTGTAGTTCGTATCTGAACCAAACAATGAAGAACTAAGTCCTACAACCAATAAAAAATGCAATTACACTCAGGGATAAACTCCGGTGATATCTTCAATGCTAACTGGCCAGTGAAGAAGCATAGTAGTGGTCTCTCTGAAAAATGCCCCTAATTCAGATACTTTTCCAGCTGCTATTACCACCAACCTGAACATCAGTGTGACCGATGGACAAAGTTCAAAATATTTCCCTCTGTGGTTCTAGCATTGCAGAGGTGCAATTGCTGGGAACTAGATTCAAGCTTTAATTAGAAAATGTATATATCACTGGGCTGAGCCTTTCCTGTGATCGGGGAAAAACCTTTTTCAGGTGCGTGAGTTGAAATGCAGAGATCAGTAAAAAGCGAGTTTGACAACCCCGAGGCCGAGGAAGCTTTGAGGAATGTGGAGGTTGAAAAGATTATCTCTATAAACCTGGGGTCCTGCCACGGAATCATTCTCCCATTGAGGCTATAAACTATACACAGACATCCTTCGCTTAAATATTATTCACTAGGCACTTCTTTTTTAACATTTTCTTCCAAAAAGAAAAGTGTGCTTCGCAAAAATTCTGTTAATTAGGTCGCCATTTATTTGTTCTGAACAACAAAAAATTGTGTACTTCTAATTATTGGAAATGAGCAGAGCGCACAGCAATATGAGAAAATTAATGAATGAGTGAGAGAGTAAGTAAGAGGTGGGCAAGTGCAAAAGGAGCAAGAAGTACAGGAGAGAATGTTCCTACTTTTTGCTCAGATTAATCACAGGAGGGACTGGAATAGAGTAGGGTGGGCACGCATGCGTATGTACCTATGCACTTGATCATTTAATCAATACCAACTATCACAACAGATCATCGAAGACTAAAATGCAACTGTGGAGCGCACGTCTCAGCTGATGGGTTTAAATGAGCTGATCTGAATGGCCCACTGCAGCTGATCCTCTCACGTTTTCTGGTGGAAGCTCATTTTCTTCCAAGTGCTTGCGAACCACACACTTGGACGGCCAAGCCTCTGATCCGTCTCCTCCTCTCGTGTCTCGATGGGAAGCACAAAGCCGAAAGTGGGGCAGCCTGTGGTACCCAGGCTCAAGGCTTTGTTGTGGGATTCCTAAAGCACAGCCCTATAAATAGGACAGTCTGCCTCAAACTCAAGTCGTGCACACTGACCCAAATAGGAACGATGCGTGTGATTCATAGATGTGCGCATCAACACAGCAGGAACCAACGGCCAGGCACGGTCCCAAACCCTGGATGTTTCCTGAGAAACATCCCCAGTACATTTATCTGCTTCTCCTTCTAAATGAGTTTTGAAACAACGTCCAAACAAACGGCAGCTGGAAGAAATGTTTCAACATGTGTGCGGAAAAAAGTTAAGATATCCCCATTTATATATAACCTATAAATTGAAAGGAAAACCACAGTGCACCCACTAGGAAATAGATGGCCGATTCACAAAGATCATGCAAATTGCAAATACTAACCCCCGTCACAACCACACAAGCACACACACGAGCAGGAGGTCCAACTTCACTAACGATCAGGTAAGAGGAAATGATGATAAAAGCATTTCTGACATGTTAGATTTTAATAAAATTACAACTGTCAATATCCTGTGTGGTCAAGGGTATGGGAAATCGGGGAGATGTACCTATCCATTGATGGAAAGAGCATGAATTATTGCCAACTCTTTCTGGATTTTCTTCTGGCTGTGTCTATTAAAATTTTAAAACTATGTCAATTCTTTTACTCAGGAATCTCCATGCTAGGAAGAATCTGAAGGACAAAGAAAAACAGTGACACATCAGGATGTATGTGGAAGGAAAGGCTGTAAGATCCAAGAGCATAAACTACTGAAATGTCCATGAATAGGGAAGAAAATCATGACATACACGTACTGTGTGCCTTGGATTGCATTTCCCAGAAACAGACCCTGGGATGAGATCTGTGTAAAAATGACTGACTGGAAAGCGCTTCTAGAAAAAAACAGGTAGGGAAGGGACACTGGGAGAGAAGGAGTCAGTGTGAATCTCAAGCGTGGAGACCTGACGCATTCGCACAGGGATGTTGTGCAGACTGCTGGGGTCATGTTCAATGTTGTCCCAGATAGTACCCTGCACCTGTCAGTTACTGATGCCTGGTTGCTCCCAAGGGGATATTTAGAGGGAGCAAGACCTTTCAGAGAGAAGCAGGTGCTGGCCGGTGGGAGTAAAACCACAGCAGAGCCAGTGGGCGCAAAAACAGTGGACAGATCCAACCTCATCTGCTGGGCACTGGTTCATTACATTCCATGAAAAGGGACGGATTTGATGCATACATTTAACTAAGCGGTTTACCATGACATATAAGCGAAGTGGGGGGAGCCTGGTAAGACCCTCGATTTTTTCATGGGGACTGGGAGCCTTATTTACAGAAGCGAAGCCTTATCTACAGCAAAGTGTAAAACGATCAGCAACACAATACTAACGCAAAAGTTACCACAAAATTGTGAGTGGAAGATAAGCTACCATATGGCCAGCAGAGAGAGCTGGCAACTTTTTATACACATTTGTAGTTTTATCTGATCTACCTATGTACTATACTCATAAATTAATAGCTAAATAAGGTAAAAGACTATATACGATGCATTCAAGTTAACTTCTTGAAGTTCTCTTACTTAAATTGGAAAAAGGAGAATTAAAATATTTTCTAAGAGTTAACAGGCTTGTCCTTTTCACTGCAGGCTGCGAAGAGCCGTTGGGAGTGATGTCTGTATATACGATCCTGAGATTAACAGACAAGCAGACAGGGCCATTCTGGACAATGAGGAAATAAGGCCAAAGAGATGAAAATACGTGTGCTAGCATTGCAGTGATGACATGTAAAATGTAAGCATCTCCACTGCATGTAAAACTGCGAGGAATCGTGGCAGGAAAATGGGTAAATAAATCAAAATCCATTCAATAGAATCACTAGTGCACAGGCAGTAAGTTATGTCTTTGAAAACTTTTATTGGCTTCAAAAATAAGCATGATATGATGGGAGGTTATAAAAAGAGATGTAATGTATAAATAAATAATTATCACTATGTCAGGTTAAATATATCGTATACCTGTGGTCTGGTTTGTAGAAATATGTGTACATATAAATAAAAATGCACTTCTCTGGAAGAATGCATGTCCCCTACATATTAATAGTGGTTGGTTAGATGATGGGAATGAGGCTGGTTTAAGTTACTTCTCTTCACTTTTCTGTGTGGTTTTACTTTCCGATAATGCCACGCTTTAGCATTTGCACCAAGTAACACTGAATCAAATGATAAAACAATTTGTTTTAAAAACAAATAAAAACAAAAAAATTGCTTGTAAAGAAACAAGCTCCCACCCACTTAACAATTTTGACAGACTAATGATGAAAAAGGGGTTTCCTGTTTTCTTTTCAATTGCACTGACCGGAAATTTCCTAGAATTTGGGGAATTCTTACTTCTGGTGATTCTCACATTTTTGCAAAAAATCACTCTAAGTACATGAACCTGGCCATGGAGAATCTGGGGTCTGCATGCACAAATTCAGGGCTTCCAGGTTGTTTTCGAGGACAACAAATTTGGGAGGGAACCCCCAAACCACAGGTCCGTGAGGACTGAAAAAGCAAGTCCAGGCTCCAAGGTCCTTGTTCCCATCCTCTCTGGTACGCGCCGCCACAGTTCACTTAAATACTCTGGCAGTTGGAACAAGAGTGGCAACTTGCTCGTTGCCAGCAAGTATGCCTAAACAGCAGATTCATTTTTTAAAAAACTCAGTGAAAGAAGCCACTTAGAGAAGAAGTGTCAATAGGATTTTGTGGAATCTAATGAACAAATTGAACGACCAAACAAAACAGAGACAGACTCATAGGTAGAGAGCAGGCTGACAGCAGCTAATGGAGGGTGGGGGGGTGGATAGAGGGATTGAGCAAAAAAGAGAACTCACAGACAAGGACAACAGTGTGGCATTTGCAGGGAGGAGGGGAGACGATGAAGGCGGGGGAAAGTATAGGGGATAAGTAGTGATGAAAAATTAAATAATAATAAAAAACTAAGCACATCTGACACATAACACCACACTAAAAGTTTGGTACAGTCGATGTTATTCGTGGCAAGACACTGTCTTCACTTATGTACACTTATTAGTCAAGGAAGCCACATTTGAAAAGCCAAAAATGGTGGAAATAGAGCAACAATCTATCCTTATTAAATATCAACCATGCTCCTCAAGAATGTTCTACATGTTTGGGTCAAAAATTGGCATTTCTTTGACGGACAAACTAATAGAATGCATATAGTTGATACCCTGGGAGGGGTGATGAGTCTTCCTGACATCTTTTCCAGGTTCCCTCCCCTCTGCAGGCCACTCCCGGTGATCAGAGAGACTTCCCTGGGTCTGTCTCCACTGCCTGCCCACACGGTAAAGACCCTACAGCAACAGCCGGCCCTTGAAGATGGGCCACGCTGCCTGGGAAACAGCCAGGCAAAAGGCTCAGAGTCCCCACGGAAAGGAAAACCAAAACCAGACCAAGCTTTCAAGGCATTTCTTGTCTTTGAAATAAAAAGAAAAATCTGTTTCATTTTTTTTCTTAGTGACTTGCATTGCAGACGTTTTCTTAAATTTTTAATTTAACGAATTTCTTTATTTTTCCTGACCCCAAAGTCTAATCATCCTAGGAAAACAGCCGGAAAGAAGGATCAGTTCGAAAGTGAGATCCAGGCAAGTGAAATGGTCAGACTGAATTCCTTTTACGTAACTTGCAAGTACATCTGACAGGCTGCCTTCCCACACTCCCTCCACACAAGCAGGCTGTGCAGCGGAAGGAAAGCTCTTGACACTGAACAGCGCAAGGCCCTTCTAAGTCGGGAGCATACTGCTTAAAAGAAAACACAGCAGCAAGCTGGAAATCTATTAAAAATCTTTTCATGTATCATGTATTTCCTTAATAATGTCGCTAAGCATAACAAAATAATAAGCCACATACTTGTTCAAAGAGTACTAACGTTTCCCATTTTTGGTTTTAAATACAAAGATTTCCAAAAAGTAAAGCCAAAGGATGCAGTAAATACAATATACATTTATTGAATATGCATTTTCTTATCTTCCTCTCAACTGTGTTTTTCTGCACGAAATAAAAATGTGTCAGATTACATAACACTACCACGAATGCATACCTTTTATAAGTGATGATTTTGCTATATACTGTGCAGTAATACTTCACTGCATAGCAATGCATAGCTATCTTAAAGTAAATATGGTATAGTTTATATAAAACAATTTTTACAACAGACCAAAAAAAAATGCTGCACCTTTTGGACAAGATTTTAATGGAATTTTGTATCTTTCAAAAGATGTACAAAGCTAACTATTTTCCTCCCCAGTAAAAACTAAAATTAAATGTTTTCTTGAAATCTATTTCAGTGACTAAGTTTTAAATCATCTTTCAATACATCAAACTCAATCTTTTCTAATGGAGAAGTGCAGTGCTGTGAATTACCCATTATGTTGGAGAATCCAGACGTTGTTTTAATTGGTTTTGAATGAAAGCATTATTCTGCATTTCTAATCATGTTTCTACCCCGAAGGCTAATATTAAAAATGAATTATAATTCCTGAGCAAAGGAATTGACTCGGAATCACGGCTGGGATTAACATTTTGTTACAGATAATCCACAAACTAGAGAGTCCAAAAGCCTGTAACTGAGAGTTGAGTGTATTTTCTAAGTAAAAGAACCTGAAGTGCTCATTACACACCCTCCGCGTTCATAATGAACCATCTGAAAAGACTGCACGTGTTATGCAAAGCATCTTACCTTCTATTGTGCAATGCGAGTCTCTCTTCCGAGATCATCAGTCTAAGTACTTGTTCACTGAATTTTATTGTGTTACTAGAAATGAGACACTTGAAGGATTGTTCACTGCCTTGCTCTGAAATTATACGTATCTTCGAAACGTCCTTATTATTTTAAGACATAGAAGAAATTCTACGTCACCGACCAGACGACAAATGGTGATTGTCAATCACATAGGTACACGATAGAGTTTCATCCTGACATTGTGGTCATAATAAATTAAATTATGGTATAGACAGAAGCTTGTCATTTGTGCCATGAAATGGTTTCAACAAAAACTTCAAATATTAATGAGGAAATATACACTGACCTATTTGCTGACAATTAAGCTCTGATTTGAGCATCAGGAATTATTTGCATAATGAAAATACTTTTCCCTCGATTATCCAAATTACAACTTAAAAGGGAAATCACACTCAAGAAGAGGTTTTTATTTGTAGGGACATTTTAATGAGGTGATAGGTATCTTAATGAGTGTTCTTGGGTGAAGACACCTGGACTATTAAACAGGAATTCTGCCGTATCCTATATTAATTCACGGAAAAATTTTATCACATCCATTTAGTTTATTAGAAACTTGAAGTACTAAGTATCACTTGAATGATAGAAAATAAACCAGTTTAAACAAAAGATGAAATAAATAGCAAGTTGAGATGACTTGGATTTTTTAGATATTTTCCTTTTAGTTTAACAATAATTCGCCACAAGTACAACAAATCAGGGAGGTCTCCATGAAATTAACTTCAAAGCAGATTTGCTAATGAGACCTAGAGGGTTTTTTTAGGAAGAAATGTCACCAAGCAAAAAGAATTATAAATACGTTGGTTGTATTTAATTATTTTATGTGAAGAAACTGTAAATTAAGGAGGAAAATTCATATTATTGCAAAATGACCTCTCCAGTGTTTAGTACTTTACAACGAAACAACCTTACCAGGAATAATTAAAAAGGTATTATCATTGTCATTATTATCAATGGACTATTAACAAATTTTGAATGTTTCTAATTTATTTCACCTCAGAGAGCTTTCACTCACAGTTACAATTCTTTTTTCCAGATGCAATTTTTAAATATAGTGTTTTCTGTCTCAACAATAGGGTTAAAATGAAATTGAATATCTTATGATTTGTTTTGTTTAGTCAACACAATAGGTTGTATACACAGTTTTGCGAGTTGTGTTATTGCTTTAGGTCCAGTTTTCCCTCTAGGAGGTTAGACTAAACGTTCTCCTAAGTGATTTATAGTTCTGAAACAGCTATGCTACTCCAGCAATCTTTTTTCTGAAAAAAGGCCATTTTTCCCCTAGTTCTTTTTCATACAAACTACAGAGTCTGTCCAAAAATACCCCTTGTCACTTTACTGCTAGAAGAAGGGTAAAATATTATTGTGAACAACAGAATCAATTTGCTCTAAGTGCAAAAAGAATTTTTATATGATATGAATTAGATCAACTCAAGCAAACAACTCTTTCCATACGTAACTCACTGAATAAATAAAGGCAGGAGTGGCAGAAAGCAAAATAAAATCAGCATTTGGAGACTCCAAAGTGATTTGTCTGTTCCAAAAAAAGAGAGAGCAAGAGAAAACTGAAAGGGGAGTCAGATTCCAGCTATAGACAAGCCCGCCGTACCCTGTGCTTTGCTGAATAAAACAAGCAGGACCCCTGATACGATATTGTATCTTTTGATCCAGGGGGCTGTTCTCATGGGTAACTTGGAAAGCCACATCCACAGTAACACATGACAGTGGATTTTGCAGTCTGCATTTCAAGAGCTAAAACTTGGACTGAATCTTCTTGTCAAGGTCTATACAAAAATAAGGAACATTTAACCTGTTTTTGTTATTATTGTTACTGTTCGTGCATCTATATATGAGTTTTACTTTGGGTAGGACTTGGACAGTGTGACTTCTCCGACCCCATAAATCGGGGGAGAACCAGTTGGTCAAGAAATCAAGATTCCAGAGCTCAGCTTTCTGCCTACAATCTGGAGAATGAGAAATGGAAAATACGAATGCCTTGAGGATGAGTTTCCCATCAGCTCGAAGAGAATGAGAGGAATTCATGATGCTGTTAGTGTGAGGAGGTAGTTTCCTTTCCATGACCAACTTCAGAACCTTGAACCAAGGCTTGTACAATGGACGCTGTAACACCAAACTTTTTGTCCCCATGAACCAGAAACCTCAGAGGCTTTCATCACATCACAACTGTGTTTCGATTTAGAAATGCTGAGCTTCTGCATTTCAGAACACCCTTAAAGTAGCTTTTGCATCAGCTACTTCAGATTTCCATCTCAAAACCTCCACACTACCACAAACTAATTAATCTATTCTACCCATTTTAGTACATAAGTGGCTCCTAATTAAACAATCAGGCCAGAATAAAAATAAGATACATATTCAAACAGCATACCTACATCATGACCAAACCATCTATTTATTTTTTGCACACTAATTTCTTGATCCACTACATTTTTAGTGAGCTTTTCTTTAAGCAATAAATACACAAATGCAATTGGCAGATGTTACTTTTGAATTATGAAGATCTGTCTGCAGGTTGATTTCAATATGTTCTGAATTATAAACTCATAAGTGCAATTTATAACATAAAACCTTCAGATAAACAGTCCAGTTCCATAAAGAAAGTTAAATTCCTGATTATTAATGTCAAAAGAGTTAAACTAACAATTCAAATAAATTTTGGCATCTATCTCTTAATATCTAATAGAAATTGTTTTTCTTTTTGATCTTCCTAATTTCTACTTTGTTTGTACTGACTCTTTGGCTGGATTAGTTATCTCAGCTCCCATATTCTGAACTCCCATTAATTTGCTTATTCCAATGTAGCCCCACCCTCCACCAACTGTGATCTTGCTTATGTAACTGTGGCTGCCTAACGGCCAAATCTGATTGGATACATTCCAATCCAAATTTTGTAGACACCCCTGTAGCACTTGACACTGCATAGAGTGTCCTTCTTCTTAAAACCCTTTTCTGCCCAGTTTTACAACAGTATTGCCACAGGGTTCACCTCTCTCATCATTTTTCAATCTTTCCCTATATTCCCTCTTCCTTAGCCTGGGCTGGAAATGTTGCGCTCCCCAACACTCCCTCCCCAGGTCTCTTTTTCCTTCTTTCCTCTCTTCTCTTTTCTTCATATTAAATTCCCTGGCAGTGTTGCTCACAATGACACTACCAAAGGGATCTTGTCCCTGTCTCTCGCTTATGCTTCAGACTCATCATCTAAGTATACAGGGTATCCCTGTTAAAGGCATCTCAGACTTAGGTGGTCAAATTAGGTTTCTCATCTTTCCCCCCACAACTTTGGACCATCCGCCGTGTCCTCGTCATCAACCTGAGGCATAATGGGTCTTCCTTCTCCCTTCCGTCCCACGTCCAATTAAGTCATACTGAGTCCTCTCCCTAAATATGTTATAAATCCCCCACCTTCTTTCTCTTGTAACTTCATTGCTTGAGTCAATGGGCTCAGCATCTGTCACCAGAATCATCAAAATCGTCTTTAATCTCAGAGTCCTTGACTCCAAACCTTGATTCCCTCATTCGTTTTGGAGCCCCACACCAGTCAATCTGCCTCCACTAGATCCCCATTAATTTTAGGTATGGTTTTGCTATTTCTGCCAAAAAGATAGTATTTCTCAGCAGACAGTGCCGCTCTTCATTCTAATGCTCAAACAAGAATCCTAGAAGTCGTCCTTGGTTCTTCTCTTACACTCATTTTTGCATCCGATGCATTAGCTGGAGCTGCCAATTCTACCTGAACCCCCCCCCCCCCCCCATCTATCTGCCCCTTATTACCACTACCGCTCCGGTCTGAGTTCATCATCGCCTGTCTGGAAAACTGCGGATACTGGGATAAAATTAGAATTGTGCTCATCATATCTCTGCAGTGTCATTTAACCATATTCCCCTCTCCCTCTATTTTCTATAAATCAATTACTGGGGCTAGAAGTTTGATAGCTACTCTCTTTAAGTCAGATTCATTGAGTTATAATCTAGACCCAGTATCACTGAAGGGAGATTGCTCTTTTTTATCCTCACCCAAGGACATGCTTATTGATTTTAGAGAGAGGGGAAGGAGGGAGGGAGAAGGCGAGGGAGAGAAACATTGATATGAGAGCAAAACATTGATGGGTGCCTTTCGTTCATGCTCCAACCTGGAAACCGAACCCACCACCCAGTCATGTGCCCTTGACTGGGAATAGAACCTATGATCCTTTGGTCTCTGGGAGGACACCCAACCAAGTCACAATGACTGGGTCTAGGAGATAGATCATTTAAAAAATTATTACTATGACCAGGGCACTCCTCTACTTAAACTTCTCCAGTACATTCTTGCTGCCCTGAGGATAAAATCTAAAAATTCTTCTCCATGACCTACAGAATCCTCACAGCTTGGGCACTGAATGCCCCACCCCCCCCCCCAACTCATCATAGACTGCTCCCTCCCTCCTCGGCCTTCTACAACCACACCTGGTCTTCTCTCCATCCCGCCACAGTTCACCTTCATTCCCACCTCCAGGCCTTGGCATTTACTGCTCCTTTGGCCTGAAAATGTCCCACAACATCTCCAAGTGCCTGATCCCTTCTTGTTATTGAGACCTTGGCTCAAACACCAGGCTTACAAAAGCCTTCTCTGTCCGTCCCCTAAATCAGGCTGAACTCTGCACCTGGTACTGAGCATCATCTCACTAAAAGGTTGCTAAATAAACCCACTGCTTCTGAGTGATGGGACCCCCACAGTGGCCAGCACCCTCCTAAACTGATGCTGTACCTCACACGGAGTGAAGGAAGACATTTAGTTTCCACAAAGGCGTCACACACTGTCTTTCCTCGGCACCTTGGCATGCGCTACCGAGTCTGCCTCCCATTCCTTCCTCGTTCTTTTGGACTCATTCCTCATGCCATAGTTAGACCTAAAAAGCCATCCATTTAAATCCGCATCCCCAGGACACAGCACATGTAAAATACACACTTAGGTCTTTGGGGAGAACCTTAGAGAGTAATAGTCAAGGGTTAGGTTCTGGAGTCATTGGCCTGCACCCCAGTCTTTGCTTCACCATTCAAGTCTCCAGGGAAGCTCATTGCCTCACTTTGCTCCTCTCACAAAGAATGGGATCAGTTTGAGGATCCCGTGGTAGGACACATATAAAGTGCTTAGAACGTTCGATCAATAAATATCACCTACTGTTACTCTTACTAACTATAATGTACTTTATTTAACACCTCACAATGAAATGATTTGGTTTTTGTCTACTTGTTTCTACTGGCAGGTCTTTGATGCCGTAGGGAGATAGACCTTTTTTTCCCCTTCATTCTGCTAATCCCACACCTGGGCGCAATTCCTGCTCGTCATGACACTCCATAGCATTTTCTTAAGTGACTATAAATAAATCTGGTTTCTCTGGGCTAGATGCTCTTGGGTGGGGGGTGAGGGGATGCCCAAAGGTACATGAATTAAAACTAGTAATGTATGCCCCTGATACTTTTACTGGTTAAAAAAACACATCTGTCAGAAATACCTTGTGTGTGTGTGTGTGTGTGTGTGTGTGTGTGTGTGTGTGTGTGTGAGTGAGGATGGGGCAGGGGCAACTCATCCAACTGACGGAAAAGAATAAAAAAAAAACAAAAAGAGAGAAAGCTTCACATTCCAATCTGAAACCCTATTCTTTGAACACATATCTTTCTCACCTTGGAGGGAAGAATTCACTCTGTTCTGCTATAAAATGAAGCGCTAATGTTAGGAACAGCATCACCTCATCATGATTCAAAATCTCCCCTTGGTTCATGTATTCAATAATCCAGAAACTGAAAACTCCCAGTGCAACTCAAACTAAATATATATATATATATATGAACCCATTTTTTAAAAGCACCAATTTTATTGTGTTGCCTTTGAATCCCTGCAAACCACACATGAGAAAAGGGCCCACAAACTTTTTCAGTGAAGGGACAAAGAGTAACCCCTTCAGGCCGCGGACCCTACGGAGGGACCTTGCTGTTGTGGGCAGAGCAGCCATCAAAACCACCCGACTGAGTGGGTGTGGCTGTGCTCCCGCGAAAATTATTCATGGATGTGGATGCTCTACTGGTATGTAATTTTTAGGGCCATGAAATGTTTCCCTCTTTTGATTTTTTATCATCTGGAAGTATAAGAACAATTTTGGCTTGTGGGCATATATAAACAAATCCTAGGTCAAATGTGGCCCACAGGTCATAGTTTACTGATCCCTACATTTTATGAGCTCTCTCCCTAACTTCTGCTAAAACACAATATACCTGGCTTCTCTTCATGAATGGAGAGAGATAAGGATGTATTTTCTCATACCAAAAAGGTTACTACTTTTATAACTCCTATACTGTGACTATGATGGCATTTTCTAATTAATGAAAAAGCTAAAAAGTAAAAACAATGACTTCACATATCCTCACCCTGGCTGGTGTGGCTCAGTGGACCAAGCACTGGCCTGTGAACCAAAGGGTTGCTGATTCATTTCCCAGTCAGGGCACCTGCCTGGGTTGCAGACCACATCCGCAGTAATGGGTGCATGAGAGGCAACCATACACTGATGTTACTCTCCCTCCTTATTTCCCTCCCTTCCCTTCTGTCTAAAAATAAATGAAATCTTTTAATTTTTTTTAAGAATTTAAAAAATTCTAAAAAATACCTTCATCTTAAGCATTTGACAGCAAATTCAGGACTCTATTAATCCTAATTTCACCACACACTTACTGTTCAATACCCAAATCTGTCCTTTGGTCTTATTTATGACACTTTCCTTATTTATAAGAAAACAGAAAGTGCAATGACAAAATTCGTATATGGGTACACACACACACACACACACACACACATGCGTCCCTGAAACAAAGAAACAGACCTAACTCATTCAGCCAGGCAGAGACTTAAAAATAACATGGTCCATTCTCCCTATGTGCCCGAAGGAAAAGAAATCCACGGTGCTTTCACTCAGCAGATATTTATGACGCACACACTACGTGCAGGTCAAGGTGAAGAAAGGCAACCCTTCCAGCATGCGCACAAGATTGTTCATCTTTTCCACGCTTGCACGAGCACATGTCTAAAATGGTTAAATGTAAAATGTCATCATTATTTTGATCGACCTCAGAAGAAATTCAACCACCTTCACTCAAGGATCAATAGGACCCAGGGTTTTCAAGACCCCGCGTTCTCCAGAGACTGCCACAAATTGCCAGGCTCGTCTCTCAGAGCTCGACTGGACGTGAGACGCAGGGAAAGACACCCAGCCCTCGCTCGAGGTGAAGAGCCTCATCTCAGACCATCCCATATTGGCCGGACTGGTGCAGCGGCTCAAGAAGACCGTGCGTCTCCCACAAGTCAATCGTGAGTGACTCTCTAAACTGGCCCCGCAGCTGTGATTTCCAGTGGCTAGAGTACCCTCCAGATAGCTGGTTGTGGGGAAAACATAAAAGCCTGCTTTTCCCACAAACACACAACTTTCTGGCCATCTGCCATCCCGACTCACAAAGGACATGCAGATCTGAAAAGGGACACTTCTGGGACTCTATCAGAAAGCGGGTAGATCAAAAGTTTGGCATAGGGGCTGCTGTCAGGCACTCAAACGCATAACTTATTCCAATCTTAGAGACCTGTGGAGTAGGTCTATGAAATGAACTTGGCTCAAAGGAAGCCTGAAACCTCCCCACAAAAAATGAGAAGCTGGGACACTGTACCAAACCCTTCTTTTGTTTCCTTCTAAAAGAAACCAGCAATCTTGAGACTAGGAAAACAAAGGAAAGTAAGGTCATTGCCCACGGCATTAACCCCTTTCTGAAAACTTGAAGAAAATTCACAATTTAGCCACACACATCAGTTATGAAAACTGATTTTCACGATCCTCTTGGGCTTTTATCTGATCACCTGCATCTGCTGGAGATTTAGGCGATCTGGAAGTGAAAGATTAATGTCAGCAAAAGCCGATATTTCAGAGGTAACCCGGGCTTAATGTAGCACATCTATGTAGGTATGATATGTGTACACACGCACACACATACATATCACACAGGTAGGGGGAGAGGTAGAGGAAGAAAGAAGAACAACAAAGGAAGGATTATTCATTACACACCCATTTATTAACACAAACATACACAGACACAGAACGAATAGAGACGGAATCTGCCTTCTCTCCGAGAAAAACGATTTGAGTTCCTTCGATCCCTCGGAAGCATGCTTTCACTGAGCCTGGATTATCAGATAATTCCTACATTGCTATTTCCCACAGGTAGCCTTCCCAAACTGCCAGTTATTTCATCTGCAGGTGAAATCAGACGCCTTCCTCACCTGGCAAAACTTTTCCAACCCCGCAACTGCCTTCGCAACCCTTCTGGCTTCACAGAAAGTTCAGCAGGTTGGCGTTTAGTTACATGACTGAATGCTAAACAGGGATTAATACAATGATTAATTTACTCTCCTCTCCTCCTCTCGCTCTCCGGAGCGCCCCGTGAGTCGCGGTTGGCCATCTACAAGAACAAAATATCCGAGTGAGGAAAACTGTCTTCCAACTGTGGCATCTGCCTCCCTTGGCAAGCTCTGCTGACAGTTGGGGCCTGGCTCTGGAACCTCTCAAGAATCTCTTTCGGGCTGAGCTATTAGTGGGCTCTCATCCTCCTAGGTGCCGCTGCCGACTGCTTCCACTCAATTGGAAAGGCGGCTTTGTGTATATTTATCCTTCTGAGAATTTGCTATTGTGCAAATATCTCAAATTGAGACCCCCGTGGGAGGGCGCACATGATACTTGCATTTCCTTCCCTGCAAAATATCCCTAAGATAGCTCCGGCTGTTCCCCGGGGTCTGCTTCTGGGTATTATATTATATAAGCAGATTCTCCTTCAGAAAGGGAAAGAGTTGTTTCAAGACACAGAAATAAAAATGCCCACAGTTCTCTAAGGGAATTTCAAAATAGCAAGCTGCTTAAATACCAAGGAAAGCACCTGGTTTGTCTCCAAGCCTAAAGATAGCCTATGTGAGCTTAAGATGGTAAGAGGGGGCAGGGGAGAGGGGAGCTGGGAGGTCGTGAGGAAGCACAGGGCAAATCCGACAAGCCACTTCTGAATAAACGCAGTCATTTCTGAAATTCTATAAAAAGCACTGCCTTGAAGAGGTTTTATGTTTTGTTTGGGGAAAGTGGTTAAGGTGGACACAGCACGTGCCTTGTTCTTATTTCAGAGCCTAAAATACTTCTGCCAGGCTCTCCCTTTCCTTCTTAAACTTTTCTTCCCAAAGCTACTTTATCCACATTTTTTTTTCTCAAACGATTACTCAACCCCTAGACTCCCTGGAGGCTTCTGATTTTTAAAAGAATTAGAAAAGATCTCTGGTTATTATTAGATTCCATTTTAGATGGAGAAGAAAGAAGAGAGTGGGCCAAATAGGCTCGTCTTTATGTTTCCTGAGTTACTTTTGAAATTTGCTTCATTCAAAGGCCAGAAAAGCACAGAGCATCTTCCAACTGGAAAGTAAGAAGTCAACTGGACCAATTACTTGTAACCCTGTCACAGAAAGTAAAAATAGTTGAACGCCCCCTCCCCTCCAAAAGACCTAAAGGCATTTAAGAGATTCTGAGGCGCTCCATACATTTAATATTTTCTAAGAATTAAGTACAAAGGAAAAGATTAAGCTTTCAAATGTCTCACTTACGGAAGTCTGACAACAACAAAAAATTCACAGTGGAAAGGATGAAGCTAAAACAAAACTCGGCAAACAGGCTTTTGCAGAAAACTCTTCCTCTGGCTACATTGCTTTTGTTTACAATACGAAGTAGAATTTGTTCCCTTTGTATATTCCTCCTTATGGTCCCCTTCATGAATTGAAATTGGTGAAGTAACATTGTAATTATTTTGTACCTATAGCATGATTTATTTATGATATGAAATCCTTTTTAAAAAATATTCTTCGAGTCTTAACAAGTGAACGCTCTCCTTAACGGGCAGGGAAAATAAAACTGAAATCTAATACAAATATTTATTTCGCCATTCTTCTTCCAAGAACACCATGAGTGTGGTTCCAATAAAAACACAGCTACGCATTTTGTGGCAAACATTAATTTTTTTTTCCATTTCCAAGGTCACATTTAGAGCTGAACATTTAGAATATAAATAAGTTGTAGGCCATGCCTAACACGGGGATCTTTTCAAGGAAAAGACAAGACTTACTAATCGTCCCATTTGCTTTCCATTAAAAATCTACTCATTGTATTCACAGCGATCCGCATGCCAGTATGCGAGCCTGCTTGGGCAAAGTCTTCGCTTTGTGTGTGTCAGATGCAACATTTACTTAAATTCCAGATAATTGCAAGTGCATCTGCTAGGCTTTGTCACTGGTCTATATGAACATTTTCACAGTGTATACAAAGAGCAATTATCCAACGACCACAGAAAAAGAAACAGTCATTTCTGCAAATTACAGCCAGCTCCTTTATCAAGGAATAAGTTTGTGCTAAAAGAATGCTACCCCGAAACACGTTTTAAAATAAAATGTATTCACTCACACCACATATATAACTACCCAGAACAAAAAAGAGAGCTTGGCAACTGTTAAATTACTGGGTCTGAAACAAGGGTAACTGAAATTTCAAATAAAATCATCTTACAAAAACACATCCTGCCCTGACTCATGTGGCTCAGTTGGTTGGAGTGTGGTCCCGTCGATCCACGGGCCATGGACTTGATTCCCTCTCAGGGCACACACCGAGGCTGCGGGTTCGATCCTCCCAAAGGGTACATATGAGAAGGCAACAGATCAGTGTTTCTCTGTGATGTTTCTCTCACTCTCTGCCTCTCTCCCACTTCCTCTCTCCCTGAAAGCAGTGAAAAGGTGTCCTTGGGATAAAATTCAAATAAGAAAATAAATACGTAAATATAAAAATAAAACACATACCATTTAAATCAACGCGGTGCCTTGTATTCATGTTTTTATTCTGTATTCACAAAAGAACATTCAGCCATAGCCCCTGATTCTTTATCATTAGTTTTTAGTCCTCCAATTTGGTGTGTAAATGAACAGCATCAAGAATATAAAGGAAAATCAAAAGAAGGAATACCGAAAAGCAAAAAAATAAAAAATAAAACAAAAGCGAAATTTAAAAATTGGACAATATGTTTTACTTTATTCATTAAATAGCTTATTCTAAGAAACAGGTTATTGGTTCAATATTTCTTCCTCTCCTTCACTCTGGGTTTTCTTTTTTAGTCTCTTCCTCTTTCTTTTTTTTAAATTTTCACGAACAGTCCAATTCGACTGGGACACATAACACAGCTCACTTTCCTTTAAAGCACAATTCAGTTCTTTACTCTCACACCTCATACCAAGGAAACATCAGTGACTCTCCTCTTTAAGGGCCGAAAAGAGTCCATCTGCTCTTTTAACAAACCCTCAAAGCTATCCACAATGATCACAGTGGAATCATTAGAATAGAAAGACAACTAGTTGATTCAAAGACTTAAATAAATTTGGGACCATCGTCCTGATATAAATCTATCAGTTCAGTCGCCATTTATTTCTGGTTTCACCTTCACTTAAATATCTTCATTATCATTTTGAAAAAGTATCATGTTACCAGCCAAAGCTATTAGTCAGAAAAAAAAATCTCCCTATTCCCCAAACTGAAGAACCATCATTATCATTAATATTTCATGGAACTGCATTAAATGAGACAACATTCAATATTTAACTATCTAATCCTACAGTAATTTATATTAGAAAATACCAACCATGTGAGACTTCAGCCAGTCGGATTATTTTATTAGATGAACCTTTGTCATTATTAATAACATTGCAGTATCTCATATTTTTTTCCGAACAGAATGTACCATCCAAGGATTGAAAGTGATTTTGTTTCCAATTAATTCTCAAAATCCTTCAGAGACAGTGATGGAAGGATAAATATATTAATTTGGAATTGAAAAATAAAAGACTGAGCCTTCAGGTGCAGTAGTTTTACTGCGGAAGTGGATCACAGGCATGGATGGGTCCTAAACATCACTACATTTGCTAATACTTTAGAAAGACCTGTTTGAATCTCAGAGAGTCTAAACTATGCAAAAAGAATTGCAGCTTTATTCCTTTCAAGTGCCATAATTACTCGTGACTGATTTCTAAGTAGAAAGCTGGTGGGATCTGTTATCTGGAACATCTATTAATTTGCTTATAGGTCATTATTTAGCTAGCCAGGTGTTCTTCGTATGCACTTTAAACAACGCACTTTTACCTTTTTTACAACTTTGCATATTTATCCAACTTTGCATATTTATTCAGAGGCACCCTTCAGCCCATTCTAGATGAATTCTCTTCAACTTCAGCATGAGCAGAATTCTAACAGGTAACATTTTAAAATGGCTGTTGGTGAGAAAAGTAATTCCCTACACGAGAAACGCCTTTGAGGCTGGTGCGTGCCTAATACCTTTATAATTGTGAGAGAAGCTCACGCTGCTCACAGCCTGCCGAATTCACACTAGGCAGGCTAGGGTACTTGTTACCCATCCCCAAAGATCCTATAGGTTACTCACAAAATAACAGTAAATATTTGCTGGAGGCCTTTTGTTCTTCTGTTTTCTTAACTGCCGCCTCCCTACTTCACACACACAATGATATTTGGAGGGAATTCCACCATTTATATCTCACAGGCAGTCTAAATCTATTTGTCTCATTAAAGAATAAGAAAGGGCCAGACTATAGGTTTTCGTACGGACACTTCATGTGAGGCAGCCGATCGCATGGACGCGCCAGCCTGGATCTTTGTATTGAGAGCCCGGGGCCCCCGGAAGTAAGAATGAGGTTTTTTTTTTTTTTTTCCAGGGACAGATAGCCACATATCCCGGGCAGCAGCGCTGGGTGATACTATGATAATGGCACAGCTCAGTGCCAGGGCTACAGTTGCCCACCCAGGATTCAGGGGGAGAAGAAGATGTGCCCAGCTCCTCGTTTCCCAGTGATTTTGTGATTCCCGATATCCCTCTAACACATTTCTCTTCTGTTTACAGTAGCCGGCATCAGTCTCTTTCACCTACAAATGAGAATATAACTCCACCCCCAAATCAAAAATAATTTCAAATTGTGTTTTTATTCTGTGTTGGTTAATTTTTAAAAAACGGTTGGAAAATAAATGAAGAGATTCTGCAATATTGGCAGTTGCAAAGAGCATCCTCTTATCCCAGAGATGAGGGACTGTCCCATCCAGAAGGACCCCTCGCAGCAAATTTCTCTTCAATCCTCAGAAAGTCACACACCCGACAGGAAAAGAGCCAAGAGTCAAAGTTTAAATGAGGGACACATCTGCAAAGACCCTGCCTGTGTATTCTCAGCCACCACTTCTCTGATTCAGATCAACGAGGAACAGGAAATGCGAGAGAAATTTGGATGGTTTAGCTATGACTTGCTGGAAATGACATACGCACTTCTTGTAAATCATAGTCAAACTAAGCATTAATCAGGAGACTGGCCAGTGATCTTAGAAGTCAAAGCTGACTGCCCGCGCTCCAGGAAGTTATTACCTGGGGCCAGGAAAGGGGTCAGCGTCTCTGTGCTCTCCTCCTTTGCTATCTCGCATTCAGAGCTGTTCACCTGGTATTTATCAAAGACATTACCCTTCCCACAGACAATGGATAAAACAGGAATTTAAGAGAGTGAATGTGAGTTTTCACAAGCAAACCCCTGAACCTATATATTCAACATAGGCTTTCTACAGAACATTAATTTTTAACATGGCATTCTGGGAGTACTTGAAAATTGTCTTTCCTTCCCAATTCCTGTGATGTTTCAAACACACTTTATTTTTTAAAAAAAGGAAAGGTAAATCATAAATTGATTCATTGGTCATGAAAAAATGTAAATGGACAGCTTTGGGGCACAGAGGCATTCCTCCACTCACTGATTGAATTTACACAGGTAACAGGCACATCCTAAACATGGCCTCTGCACCGGAACTTATTCCGCAACCTAGATGTTAACAATGATATGGTTCCTTCTGGCAAGGACCCATAGTTTGATACTTGTGCTCTGGCTTTACTTAAACATGTCTGTTATTATCTATTCTATTAGATAATAGAAAGGAAGAAAGAAAGAAAAAGAGAGAGGGAGGGAGAGAGAAAGAGAGACAGAGAGAGAAGAAAGAGAGAAAGGGGAAGAAGAAAGATCAGCAATTATACCCCTAACCTCTCCTCAAGCTATGTTTTTCTCAGTGTAGTAGATTCGGAGTTCCAGGGCAAAGCTATTAAACAAACAAACAAACAAACAAAAGAACCCAAAACCCAACTACTAACTTCTGTAATTAAAATATTATTTTACACACACACACACACACACACACAAAGGCACTTTTGCCTATAGAATATAATCTTCTAGAGCAGCGACCAATCAGACACACACACCCAAACTCTGTACCATTCTGTGTACACCCCATGGGGGCTTAATAAACACTTATGAATTGACTGACAAGACAAAAACCAAGAAATGACAACCTTCAGGGTAGCTGTAACACAATTTTAACTTGAAAATTGCCCAGGAATAGACTTTACAATCTACGGGAACATACACAAATCATATAAACAGCATCAGTGCTCCTCATATACCTGGGGTGGCCTCAGGGAATAGCTGAGTGAAGAATCACTGTCGTGGGAAGCAGAGCTCTGGTTCTCTCTGTTTTCACTATCTATGCTCTCTATGTTTGGCTATCACAGGGAATCCAGCTGATGGTAACTGTTATTCTGTAATAAAATTATGATTCTATCAAGTTATTTCAGGAGAACGGTTGGAATGGAGATCAGAATACATGCAAAACGGAGCTCATGTCTAACATTTTCTTGCTAAGTCAACAGGTATAAAAGCACCT